>NC_081408.1:80473233-81742580 GCF_030272615.1 Cryptomeria japonica | reverse complement strand
CAATTAAGAAAGATTTGGCTTTCAAAGCTTCATCATCTGTAGCATCATCATCATCATCTAAAAAATATGATTGGAAAGCACTCTATGCTAGAGAACTTGAAGAAATTAGAAGAGAGAATGAAGAACTTGAAGAGATTGAAGCACCATTTGCAAGGAAAATGCCTAAAGGTCTAGTTGGAAGTAAGTATGAAGGTGAAGCACCATTTGAATGTTTTAACTGTAATAAAATTGGTCATATGGCATCTAGGTGTCCTGATAGACATGCAAGATTGAAAAAAGAAGCTAAAAGAACATATAAGCCTAACCTTGCATATCAGAGATACAGATTTAAGAAGAATAGAGACAAATCATGTTACTATGTTGATGAAGGAGTTACTGATGATTTTGATGAGGAGCCAACAAACAATGGATGGGCTTTTGTTGAAATAACAGAAGATCAACTAACACCTACTGTTCAACTGGTAGAGTAGGCCCTGATAGCTAAAATTGAAGAAAAGGATGAATAGATCATTGATTCTGGATGTTCACATCGTATGACTAGTGATAAAAGTAAATTCTTAACCTTTCAGGAATACAATGGAGGTCTAGTAAGATTTGGGGATGATAAAGCTTGTTTGATCAGAGGAAAAGGCACTATATATTTTGATGGTAAGCACAATACTGACAATGTTTATTATGTTGAACATTTGAAGCATAATCTTTTGAGTGTTGGTCAATTACTTGAAAAAGGATTTCAATTACAATTCAAGAATGGTAAGTGCATAGTCATGAATAGAACTAGTTTGGAAATTGCAACCGATAATCAGACTAGAGGTAATATCTTTCATTTGAATAACAATGAGAAGACATGCTCGATTGCACATACTGATGAAAGTTGGTTATGGCATAAAAGACTTTGTCATGTAAATTTTGATTGCATTGTGAAAATAAGTACAACTAAGGCAGTAAGGGATTTACCTAAGATTGTTAAACCTCACAATCCGATATGTAAGGAATGTCAATTTGGAAAGAAAGTTAGAGAAAATTTCAAAATATTCCAAAAAAATCTAATAATGTTCTTGAATTAATTCATACTGATTTATGTGGTCTAGCAAGAACTAGAAGTTTGCAATGAGATAGATATTTTATGCTAATCATTGATGATTATTCTAGAATGTGTTGGGTTACTTTTCTCAGGGAGAAATCAGAAGCTTTTGGGAAATTCAAACTATTCAAGGTAATGGTAGAGAATGAAACCGGTAAGAAAATCAAATTTTTGAGATTAGATCAAGGAGGTGAATTCACATCTTAAGGAATTTAATACATTTTGTGAAGTAAATGGAATCAAAAGACAATTATCAGCACCTCAGACACCCCAACAAAATGGAGTTGTGGAAAGGAAGAACAAAACTAGTTTGGATGTAGCTAGAAGCATGATATCAAAAGAAAACCTACCTCATGTATATTGGAGAGAAATAGTCAATACAGTTGTTTACACATTCAACAAAGTTCACATCAAAGGTGAAACTGGTAAGACCCCTCATGAACTATGGTTTCGTAATACTCCTACTCTTAAATATTTCAGAATATTTGGAAGCAAATGTTAGATTAGGAGAGATTATTATATTGGCAAATTTGATCCTAGAAGTGATGAAGGAATATTTCTTGGTTATTCATCTAAGAGAAAGGAATATAGATGTTTTAACAAGAGATTGCATAAAATCATTGAAAGTGCAGATGTGAAGATTGATGAACAATTTAGAGGTAATTCAAGGTCCATGGACTCTGAACCAGCAATTGAGATAATCACAAATGAACCTATAATGAGTACACTGGTATAGAATGTTGATCTAGTCACACCAACATCATCTAAGAATTCCACAGTGACTGAAGAACAGCAGCAAGTGAATACACCCAGGTATGTAAGATTGAATCACTCTAAAAGTTAGATAATTGGGAATAAGTACCAAAGTGTTATGACTAGAGGAAGAATAGAAAATGAAGAGGTATGTTTAATTTCTCAAATTGAACAAGCAACTATTAATGAGGCATGTGAAGATAGACATTGGATTAAAGCTATGGAAGATGAATTGGAACAAATTGAAAATAATAACACGTGGACATTAGTTCCCTGGCATAAAAACAAAAATGTAATTGGAACTAAATGGGTTTTCAGAAATAAACTTAATGAAGATGGTAAGGTAATGAGAAACAAAGCAAGATTAGTGTGTAAGGGATATCAACAGAAAGAAAGAATTGATTACAATGAAACCTTTGCACCGGTAGCTAGAATTGAGGCAGTCAGACTATTCTTAGCTTTTGTAGCACACAAGATTTATAAAGTATATCAATTGGATGTTAAATGTGCATTTCTAAATGGTGATCTTGAAGAGGAAGTTTACATTGAACAACCTAATGGATTTTCTTTCACAAATGACAAAGATATGGTTTGCAAGTTAAGGAAAGCTTTATATGGATTGAAGCAAGCTCCTAGAGCTTGGTATGCTAGATTAGACAAATATCATTTGAAGCTTGGTTACACTAAAGGTAATGATGATAGCAACTTATATTACAAAGTGACTAATGATGACATCTTGGCTATTGAAGTTTTTGTTGATGATATCATATTTGGAGGAGAAGAAGGATTGTGTAAAGACTTTTCTAATAAGATGCAGGAAGAATTTGAAATGTCTATGATTGGGGAGATAAAATTATTTTTAGCATTGCAAATTTCACAGACTGATAAAGGTATATTCATAAATTAATCAAAGTACTTGAAAGAATTAATAAAGAAATTTGGTATGTAAAACTCTAAATCGGTAAGTACTCCTATGACTACAACTGATAAACTATCATTGAAGGATTAATCAGCACCTGTTAATCCGACAAGATATAAATCTATGTTTGGAGGTTGTATTTGACACAAACAAGACCTGATATTATGAATGCAGTATGTATTGTTTCAATATTTCAGAGTAATCCTAAGGAAAATCATGAATTAGCAGTAAAAAGGATTTTCCGGTACCTACAAGGCACAACAAAACTTGGTTTATGGTATCCTAAAGATGAAAATTTTGATTTATGTGCATACACAGATGCAAATTGGGTAGGAGATATAGATGACAGAAAAAGCACCATTGGCGGAGCATTTTTCCTTGGTAGCAGACTAATTTCATGGTTGAGAAAGAAACGGTTGTACATCACTATCAACAATAGAATCAGAATATGTTGCAGCATCAACTAATTGTACACAGGTATTATGGATTAAGAAAATGTTGAAGGACATAAAGGTAAACTGCAAAGAACCTATAATTATTTACTGTGATAATATGGCAGCAATTGATATATCAAATAATCCAGTATTTCACTCTAAAACTAGACATGTTTCTATCAAATTCAATTTTTTGAAAGAGAATGTTGAAGCAAAAGAAGTGAAATTGGTTTATGTGAATACTAAAGAATAGATTGTAGATATCTTTACTAAGCCTTTTCCTAAGGAAACTTTTGAATATCTACGAGAGCGGCTTGGAGTTATACCCTCACCAGTAGAAACTTAGACAATTGAAGCATGGCATCAGACTGGCAAAACTAATAGAGAAATATTTTTCTAGCTTCGATGAAGGAGAGCTACTTCTCAAGGGGAGTAGATTAGATAAATTTGGTTATAACAATTGGTATTTGTAATAAGTCCTATGAACTAATTGTATTTGGTTTTGTATTGCTTTGGCATTTGATGTCAAAGGGGAAGAGAGATATATATGGAAAAACACAATATCTTTTGGGGAGAGATTATTCCTAGGGGGAGAAATATTATGTATTTTGATTTCTGGTAATTGATCGCTTTGGGAGATTATTGGTTTTTGGTTTTTGGCATTTCTACTTTGGCACTTAGATGGTTTTTCCATCTTGTGTTGCAATCAATGCCAAATGGGGAGATTGTTGGTATTATGGATGTGTTGCATTGGTTTTGTCATTGATGTCAACACTTATCAACACTTGTGAACACTTATCAGCACTAAAGATCTTTGGTTATGTTCATTGGCATGCTCAGTGACTTATGCACAGTCACCGGTATCTAGTTCACCGCCAGGTTATATTGTTCACTGGCACTAAGGATGATTTGTTATCATCTGGACATTACTTAGTTATGTCAAAGACATTGTTTGGACACTTGATTTTGATGATTTGGTTATTGGTCTAATCGATTTTGCATATTTATTGTTACCAACAAATAGGTCTAGGTTATGGACCAGCAAGCATTATCTATTTCAGATCAACACGACATGTTATGGAGATTTTTTATTGATTGATTAGTATCGTAAATACATTAAGATGACATGATGCATCACATATTGATTCATTTGTAATTGATTTAATTGTAATATTCTTAGTGAGCCGACCTACACATTTGGTCTTAGGTTTGGGTATATATGTAAGATCTCATTTGTGAGATTATGTAGAAGGTGAAAGGGAATGTAATAAGGTATGTGCGAATATAAGTAGAGCTATACACACAAACATCATTTCAAGATTGAAGGAAGGTATGAAGAAGACAATCAAAGCTTAACCGGTACTTAATCTAGCATATGAAGATGTTATTTTGAGCAATACATTATGATTGGATTTAACCATCCAATTGTAGTCAGTGTGACTCCCATTTCGTGCTTGAGCAGTGAGCTCTAGACAGTTAACCTTTCTGCATGTGCAGACCCCATTTGTAAACACATACTATCTACAGTAGTATCATCTGATTGTGGGTAAGGTTTCCCACCATGGTTTTTCCCCTTACAGGGTTTCTACGTACAAATATTTGTGTTATGTTTTGTGGATGTTATTTGTCTTTCTGTTTCATGCATTAAACTTTACCAGTACTATTATTAACTATTAAACTGTCTACCAACATTAAGTTTGGTTAAGTTATATTTGGGTTGAAATTAATAGACAACTGATTTAGCCCCCTCTCAGTTGCCTCTGGGTCCTAACAATATGACCCTTGAAGTTGCAGACAGAACAATTTTTCATGGCAAGCACATGATAATTAGTCTTATGGAAAGCAGGGTTAATGAAATAATTAATGAAACTCACAAGGCATGGATTCAATTATTTGTTGATAACCTTGGTTTCTTCTCTTCACCAAAATCCAAGACTGAGACTACTGACATCCAAGTTGAAGGGAAAGGAAAAGGTATAGTAGGTACCCCACCTACAATTCTAAAAGATACTAAGGCATTGGATGTAGAGCCCTCGACAGAATCAAATGTACAGGATAGAGAGAAGAGACTAGTAGAAGTAGATAATGTACATATATCGACAAATACACAAAATGTACAGGTTACAGATGTTGAGAACAATAGTCCTCTAGATCAAAATGTACAGGTTAAGGATACAGTTCATGTGGAACTAGCAGTAATGGATACTGCACCAAGTGGCAAAGCCACTGGTGCAATAGAGGATATTATTAAAGGTATTAAACCATTAGAGGAAAAGGGAGGAGAATTTAGAATGGAACCGGTAGCCAGCACATCATTGTTTCCAATTGACACCTCCCAGGTAGAGCAAAAGAGCATAATTGAGATGAGTTCTACTGAGCTCATGATGATGGCTTCTCAAAAGATGATGAAGGATTAGTGGACGAAGGAATAATTGATCAGTCAATTCCAATTTTGCACAAACTTGTCTCGGAGTTCCAGTTTGACAAAGGAGCAAGCCCATCCAGCAAGCTCAAAATAATTACTAAGCACATTTCTAAGGATTTTCAATTACTGCAACAAATATATAACCGACGGGCATTGGAAAGATTCACTCAAGCCAAGAGAGCCACTTTTGATCAATTGATTGAATTAGAGAAGAAAGAGATTACTAACAAATTGAAGTTAATTGATAATGCTTAAGGCAATGTATAAATATATACATAGTATGTTGTAACACTAGATTACTTACTGCAGATATAGATAAAGGGATTAAAGATTCTCAGGATAAAATTGTAGGTATAGTTAATTCTTTTGATGGTTCCAATTCTTTGACTACATCTATTGATGGTAGATTTTGGTATTAGGAGTTCAAATTTTAGCTCTTGAAAGGGAAAGAGACAAATCTATAAGGAGAGCTAAAGGGCTCAGAGGATTGGTGAGTCCCTAGTTGGACTCCTTGAGTGTACATAAGAAGGAATGCATTGATATGGTTGGTAAGCCCACATCAACAAAGCTTACGGAGAAAGAGTCCCATGCTCATATGCTTAATGGACTTGTATCTATATCTGACACATTCAAATCTAGTTAGGATACTTATCTAGAGCTTTTGGAGAAAGCCTATCCAAAAATTTTCAAGTATATTCAGCTCCGGTAAGGTGTTTTCGGATACATTCTTTGTACAAAATTTCATTTTTCGTCCAATTTTTTGGTGTGTTGTTTTGGCATTGATGTCAAAGGGGGAGGTATAGGTGAAAAATATATCCTTGACATCAAGAGATATGAATTATTTGTACAAATCATGATTACAGATGAATATTCAGCTTAGGGGGAGCAGTCTTAGGGTGAATCTGACAGATGGAAACCATTATCATTTTTCACATGAGTGTTGCCATCAATGCTAAAGGGGGAGATTATTGGCAATTGACACTCATTTGATTGGTTTCATATGTTTTCATTGATGCCAACATGTTCCAGCTTTATTCTTTGGTTTGGTACTTCACCAACAGACACTTCACCAACACCGGTAGGAAGGACTCTATGGGTACCAACATTGAAGGCTGACATGATTTACAGATTAGGCAAGTTAACTGGCAAACAAGGTACTGGTATAGGAGGTCGACATCATTGGGAGATCTATAAATTGGCAATTCATTTTATTATTTATGTATATATGTAATGAGCCGACATGTATAATCATTTTTGTATTATCTATGTAAGTTGACATGAGTCATGAAGGATTGTAAGGGTATATAGGTGGATTGATTAGATCATTTTTATATAGGAGTATGTGGTGTTGTTAGTAATGCAAAGATCATGTGTATGAGGTCAATTATGTATGAGATCAATATTGTGTAATGATCTATAGATGATTTTGGATGTCAAGGTTATTCCGGTAAGGGTTTAAGGTTACAGAACTGGAACAATCAGAGCTTGAACCGAAAATCAATCAGGCATAGTAGATGTATTAAATGAGTTATGTTTTATGTTTTCTTATTCAAGGTGACTGTAGTTAGTGAGACTCCTTTGTGTTGAGCAGTATGCTCTTGGCGGTAAGCATTCCTGCATGTGCAGGCCCCCATATTATGTAATATTTTTTCATATGGCCAGTGGATTGATATTTTGGATCACAAATCCCACCATGGTTTTTCCTCTTTAAGGTTTTCCATGTATAAATTCTCTGTGTTATGGTGTGTTGGAGTAATCTTTTATTAGCAAATAATTATTTATTTAATTATTAGTCAATTATACTCTATGCTTAATCTAAACTTAGGAATCTTATAATTCTTTAGGGTTTCGAGTATCCTCTTCTAAGGATTCTCTCTTTGTATTTTCATAACAACCATAATTATTGAATTGCATTCTTGTTGCACAATCAATATGACTCCTCTTTTCTAGATCTTTGAATTCTGGCTTCCATAGCTATTTTGCTTCTCTCTTTCTATGATAGGTTTGCATACAGGTGATCTTTGGGGCTTGTAGAGTTGATTTTTCCTCAACTCCAATATGGTATTAGAGCTCTAGATTTGCCTACTCCTATTCTCTTCATGAGAGATTTTGGGCCTTGTTCTTCAGATTTGTGTACTCAGGGGTTTATGCAGTTGTTTTTTTCTATTTCTAGAGGTATTTGATTTTTTGGTACATTTTGGTGCCAAAAGGACCTCACAATTGGACTCAGAAAGCTGATTCCATGAATTTTGATATATAATTTGCCTATTTTTGGTGACAAAGGCATCTGGGGCATGATTTTTTATTGGCACATTTTTTGAAGCATGAAAATCCGTATGGCTATACCTACAAATGCGTCACAAAAAATTTCATCAAAAAAATAAATAAATAAAAAAATTTAACCTTTTTATGCCCTAGAAGAGGGGTTTTGTTTTTCTTTTGGCCGTAACTTGGTCATATAGAGGCATTTTTTCAAAAACCTTATATCGTCGGAAAGCTCTTTCTGAGCTCTATCTAGATATGGAGGTTTGAAATTTTGATTTTTCTTTTTTTATGGTGTTTTTTTCTATCAAAGTGAAAGGTTCTTTTTTGTACTCTGGGAGACATCACTTGAGTATCCGAACTCTATTTTTTGAAAACTTTATATTGTTGGAAATCTTGTTTTGTGTACTTTCCATTCATATGAGTGTTATTTCCAAATTCTACTCCATATATATTTTATTCAGTTTTTTTCTTTTCAGCACTGTGGTGAATATCGTGGATGTTTCAGGTTCTAGGATCTCTTTCTTTGAGTAGGATGTCTTGTCTTTGGCTTTCTATTTCTAGTCTTCTATCTCTTCTTATTATTGTAGCATTTTATTTATGTAAACACACTGAAATAAAGTGTCACCATGCATTGTATACTTGGGATCTTGCACATCTTGTGTCTTATAGTACATGTACTACTTATAAAGTGCCATGGAAGGGTTGATGTTTGCCTTTGTTTGCCATCTGCCTTTGTCAGGTGAGTGTTCCTTCCACAACATTAGCCTCATGATGTGTGTCAATTGAGTGTTCCTTCCATGACACTATGTACTTTCTCTACACCTTCGATGTTCCTGGTTCTTCGTCATGCAGTTCTTGTTGGTAATTATTTTCAGTGTACCTGTCCCTCTCCCTTTTTAGCATTATGGGGAGGTTTGTCATGTTGTTCTAATGCTTCCTTGGTTTAATTGATCAACTCTTTAGGCTTTGGTGTTTCATGCCATCTGTATCTTTGACTTCATTTGTTTGCCTTTATTTTCAATCTAATTTGAGTAGTGTCATTTGAGGGCACTCATGCAGATTATAGTCTTCTCTACCTAGTCATGTTCTATTTCAGTGGAGGTTCTTCAGATCAGCAGTTACTCTTTGACAGTGTTTGCAGCTATTTCATGCTTCAGTGATGTTCTTCATTCTCTTCTTTTTGTTCATATCTTCTGGAACACTCTTGTTTGGAGGCTTCTTAGTCCTTCACTTGAACTTTCATCTCTTCTTGGAGAGGATTTTTGTTCCCATAGGGTTTTCTCCTTTTTCTCCACTTTATAGAGATTTTATTATACTTGGGCACCTCAGTAGGCCCAGTTGTCGGGACCCATTGTTGCTTTCCTGCATTTTTTACATGCTTTTTTAGTCCTTAGTTGTTTTCTAGCTACTCCCTAAGTTCATCTTAAGGGGGGGTGTTATGATTAATCTTTTATTAGCTAATAATTATTTATTTAATTATTAGTCTATTATACTCTATGCTTAAGCTAAACTTAGGAATCTTATAATTCTTTAGGGTTTTCTCCTTTAGGGTTTCGAGTATCCTCTTATAAGGATTCTCTCTTTGTATTTTCATAATAACTGTAATTATTGAATTTCATTCTTGTCACACAATCAATATTACTCCTCTTTTCTTGATCTTTGAATTATGGCCTCCATAGCTATTTTGCTTCTCTCTTTCTATGATAAGTTTGCATGCAGGTGATCTTTGGGAGCTGTAGAGTTGATTTTTCCTCAACTTCAATATGGTGTTCATTTTTGTGATTGGTTCATTGATTGCTTTACTTATTTCAATTTTATATGTACCAGTTTACCAGTTGGTGAATGCATGTTATAATAAGGTTAAAATTGAACATTCCGACAGAACACTGATTCACCCCTCCCCCCCTCTCAGTGTTCTTGGATTTCAACATAATGTGTTTTCATTGATGTCAACATATTCTTCTGGGTATTCCTATGTTGTAGTTTGGTTGAATGAGTTGTTTTGGTCAGTGTGTTGTAGTTGAGGTGATGTAGTTTAATAGATTTTAAGATAAGTATCTCTATTTGATTCAACATAATTTTTAGTGGTCCATGTGATTTTCTGATTAAGTTATGATATCTAGTAATGAGATTGATATTCAATTGTTTGTGTTATTCAGTATTATGGTTCATGTTTTGAATTTCTATATCTTTAGTTGTGGATGTATGGGATGTATTCTGGACATTGATGTATGTCCTCAGTTCTATTGGTTGATGATTTGGATGTCCACAAGTGAATCCTTCATGTTGATAGTCAGTTTAGATGTTGTTCTTGAGCTCTGTTGGTGAGATGATGATGATTTTGGTAATCCGAGTTGTTGCAGTTGTTGTGGTATAATTCACATTTCTTGTAAACATTTCTTAATCATGTTCTATGAGTATTAGTGGTTAGTGTTGATCGTTGTACATGTTATTGAATATTTACTTGGTCTGATGATGTTCTTTGTGTTATGTGACATTCATGATGGTTGTATCATGTTAAGGATGATCAAGGTGTAATTGTTGGAAGTGTTGCGAGTTTGCGGTGTTTAGTTACATCCAAACTATTTCTTAGCTGACATTGTTTTGGTCTGCATATGTTGTTGTAGTGTGTGAGGTTATTATTTTGTACTTTGTATTGAGGTTTTAGCAAACCTTGAAATATAGGTTGATATCTTGTATAAATAAATGTAATAATCATGTAAGATAGAGAGTTTGTGATCCTTGACTAAGTGTATGATCGAGTTGTATGTGTGAACAAGAGATTTCATCTTTCAGAAGTGAAGGAGAAAAGAGAAGTGTTGTAGATCAGGCAGTGTGCTTAATTAGAATTGTATCCAAGAATATGCAGATGCTATTTTTGTAGCTCATATAATATGGATTGTTGTTAGAATGCTTTTATAAGTTACTGAGACTTCTTGTAAGGTAGTGAGCATTCCCTTAAGGCTGTAGCCTTTCTAGGTTTCTTGTTTGAGCACTGAGCTCTAGGCAGTGTGCCTAAATGCATGTGCATTCCCCATTGTAAATTTTCATTTACTCCTAATAGGGTATTATCTCATTGTGGGTAGGTTCCCACTATGATTTTTCCCTTAACCAAGTTTTCCATGTCAAAAATCTTGGTTTTACATGTGATGTTAATGTGGTGTTGTTTCATGTTTTAATTGTTAATTATTAGATCTTATTTGTGGTATAAGTTGTAGAAATTTTTTGTGCAAATTGATTCAGCCCCCCCCCACCCCCTTAGTTTGTTGCATGTTGCCAACAATTGGTATCAGAGATAAGTTCCTTAGAAGAAGCCTAATAGATTGAGGGAGATCTGGGAAGGTGTCTTAATGGATTTCAGTGGTCTTAGACAGTAGATACTTGTGTCACTTGACAATCTTGATCAGTCCAAAGCTAAATTTTGGGAATTGAAAACAAATCTCAAGGATGTTGAAAATTTCATTCAAACATTAAAGGATCAACTAAGTAAGTCCAAGGAAAAGAGAAAGGCTCTTGTTGATCAACTTCAAAAGAAAGAAAGTCAAAGCATTGATGAAGCAGTCCTCAATGAAAAGATAGAAGAATGTGACACACTTGCTAGAGCTAATGTAGTTCAAAAAAATGAGATGGAAGCCATTGTGATGAAACTAATAAGGGAGATTGAAGAAAGGAAGAAGAATGAGGAAAATATTTCTCAGTCCTTGAAAGACAAATTTGAAGAATGTTACAAACTTGAGAATGAGAAAGGACAATTGATGAAGGACCTTAAAGAGGCTAGAGAACATGAGGTAGATCTTGGAAAGAAGGTCCTACTTAAATTTGATCTTGAAGTTAGAAATGAATACAAAGAAAAGTTTTGAATCAGCTCAGCCAAACCAGATGAGATACTTGCAAGTCAGAAGAATTCTAATGATACACAAGGTCTTGGATATGAGAAAGGCAAAAACTCCAAATCAGCATAGCCAAAGAACAACTCAAGAAAGCCTCCAGTATGGCAACCTAATGCTCACAAAATCAATGATAATTTTTTTATTTGCAATAAATTTGATCATATGGCTAGTCAATGCAGAAATAGGATAAACAATAATGGTCCATCTTTTATTGGTCAATGTTTTAAATGCAAAAAGTATGGTCATCAGGCAAATGTATGCAGAAATGTGATGATTAACATTCAGAATGGGAGAAATTTCATATGTTATGCATGTGATAGGTTTGGACATGTTGTTAATCAGTGCAGATCAAGGGGAAACTAGATGAATTTAAGATCTATACAAGGAAATGTCATTTCTTATGCTTGCAACAAATCCAGTCACATTGCTAAGTATTGTAGAAGAAGAAATGTGAACAGGATAGGCCTGAAAGACAAGAGAGAGAATGTAAAGATAGATGAAAAAGGAAAAGAAAAATTTTAAGAGATTAGAGAATAGATAAAGGAGACTTGGGTGAAGAAGAGTGATAATGATGCAGGAAGTGAGTCTGCACCTAATTTCATTGATGGAACCTCATCTGGTAACTAAGATAAGGCATCCGCCCTTGGGGGAGTTTTTCATGAAAATATTTCAAACCCCCTATTGGAGATCTGTACTTAGTTCCAGCAGGTAGTGTGTGATGGTCACAGACAAATTTTTGAAAGTTTCTGATCGGACTTGATGATCCACAGAAGATCTCTATAACATGCAGGGTTTTCGAAAGGTTTAGGGAAAGATGTATTTAATGTGTCAAAAGGTTAAGTGCGTAGAAGATATAGAGGTACTCTTACCTCTCATTTCTCTTTTCTTTATGAGGAGATGCATCTGAGCAAAGTCTTACAAGATATTTCAAATCAATTTAGATTGTGAAGATGATTTGGTGATGGAACCCTAATTTGCCATATGAGATATTTATCTTGAAACTTTGTGAATTTGTTATCTTCAGTTGCATAGATAGTTTAAGGAGTTAGTAAATTCTTCAAAGACATGGAAGTAAGCAGAGAACTATGCACAATGTATGGGATGTGTTCTGGACATTGATGTATGTCCTCAGTTCTATTGGTTGATGATTTGGATGTCCACAAGGGAATCCTTCCTGTTGACAGTCAATTTAGATGTTGTTCTTGAGCTCTATTGGTGAGATGATGATGATTCTGGTAATCCGAGTTATTGTGGTTGTCATGGTACAATTCATGTTTCTTATAAACATTTCTTAATAGTGTTCTATGAGTATTAGTGGTCAGTGTTGATCGTTGTACACGTTATTGAATATTTACTTGGTTTGATGATGTTCTTTGTGTTATGTGACATTCTTGATGGTTGTAGCATGTTGTGAATGATCAAGGTGTAATTGTTGGAAGTGTTGTGAGTTTGCGGTGTTTAGTTGCATCCAAACTATTTCTTAGCTAACATTGTTTTGGTCCGCATATGTTGTTGTAGTGTGTGAGGTTATTATTTTGTACTTTGTATTGAGGTTTTAGTGAACCTTGAAATATAGGTTGATGTCTTGTATAAATAAATGTAATAATCATGAAGATAGAGAGTTTGTGATCCTTGACTAAGTGTATGATCGAGTTGTATGTGTGAACAAGATATTTCATCTTTCAGAAGTGAAGGAGAAAAGAGAAGTGTTGTAGATTAGACAGTGTGCTTAATTAGAATTGTATCCGAGAATATGCAGATGCTATTTTTGTAGTTCATATAATATGGATTCTTGTTAGAATGCTTTTATAAGTTACTGAGACTTCTTGTAAGGCAGTGAGCATTCCCTTAAGGTTGCAGCCTTTCTAGGTTTCTTGTTTGAGCAGTGAGCTCTAGGCAGTGTGCCTGAATGCATGTGCATTCCCCATTGTAAATTTTCATTTACTCCTAACAGGGTATTATCTCATTGTGGGTAGGTTCCCACTATGGTTTTTCCCTGAACCAAGTTTTCCATGTCAAAAATATTGGTTTTACATGTGATATAAATGTGGTGTTGTTTCATGTTTTAATTGTTAATTATCAGATCTTATTTGTGGTATAAGTTGTAGAAATTTTTTGTGCAAATTGATTCACCCCCCCCCACCCCCTTAGTTTTCTGCATGCTACCAACAATTGGTATCAAAGATAAGTTCCTTGGAAGAAGCCTAATAGATTGAGGGAGATCTGGGAAGGTGTCTTAATGGATTTCAGTGATCTTAGACAGTAGATACTTGTTTCACTTGACAATCTTGATCAATCCAAAGCTAAATTTTGGGAATTGAAAACAACTCTCAAGGATGTTGAAAATTTCATTCAAACATTAAAGGATCAACTAAGTAAGTCCAAGGAAAAGAGAAAGGATCTTGTTGATCAACTTTAAAAGAAAGAAAGTCAAAGCATTGATGAAGCAGTCCTCAATGAAAAGATAGAAGAATGTGACACACTTGCTAGAGCTAATGTAGTTCAAAAAAATGAGATGGAAGCCATTGTGATGAAACTAATAAGGGAGATTGAAGAAAGGAAGAAGAATGAGGAAAATATTTCTCAGTCCTTGAAAGACAAATTTGAAGAATGTTACAAACTTAAGAATGAGAAAGGGTAGTTGATGAATGACCTTAAAGAGCCTAGAGAACATGAGGAAGATCTTGGAAAGAAGGTCCTACTTAAATTTGACCTTGAAGTTAGAAATGAATACAAAGAAAAGTTTTGAATCAGCTCAGCCAAACTAGATGAGATGCTTGCAAGTCAAAAGAATTCTAATGATACACAAGGTCTTGGATATGAGAAAGGCAAAAACTCCAAATCAGCATAGCCAAAGAACAACTCAAGAAAGCCTCCAATATGGCAACCTAATGCTCACAAAATCAATGATAATTTTTTTATTTGCAATAAATTTGATCATATGGCTAGTCAATGCAGAAATAGGATAAACAATAATGGTCCATCTTTTATTGGTCAATGTTTTAAATGCAAAAGTTATGGTCATAAGGCAAATGTATGCAAAAATGTGATGATTAACATTCAGAATGGGAGAAATGTCATATGTTATGCATGTGATAGGTTTGGACATGTTGTTAATTAGTGCAGATCAAGGGGAAACTAGATGAATTTAAGATCTATACAAGCAAATGTCATTTCTTATGCTTGCAACAAATCCAGTCACATTGCTAAGCATTGCAGAAGTAGAAATGTGAACAGGAGAGTTCTAAAAGATAAGAGAGAGAGTGTAAAGATGGATGAGAAAGGTAAAGAAAAAGTTTAAGAGATTAGAGAATAGATAAAGAAGACTTGGGTGAAGAAGAGTGATAATGATGCAGGAAGTGGGTCTGCACTTGACTTCATTGATGGAACCTCATCTAGTAACTAAGATAAGGCATCCGCCCTTGGGGGAGTTTTTCATGAAAATCTTTCAAACCCCCTATTGGAGATCTGTACTTAGTTCCAGTAGGTAGTGTGTGATGGTCATAGACAAATTTTTGAAAGTTTCTGATTGGACTTGATGATCCACATAAGATCTCTATAACATGTAGGGTTTTCGAAAGGTTTAGGGAAAGATGTATTTAATGTGTCAGAAGGTTAAGTGCATAGAAGATATAGAGGTACTCTTACCTCTCATTTCTCTTTGCTTTATGAGGAGATGCATCTGAGCAAAGTCTTGCAAGAGATTTCAAATCAATTTAGATTGTGAAGATGATTCGGTGATGGAACCCTAATTTGCCATATGAGATATTTATCTTGAAACTTTGTGAATTTGTTATCTTCAATTGCATAGATAGTTTAAGGAGTTAGTAAATTCTTGAAAGACATGGAAGGAAGTAGAGAACTATGCACAAAATATTGAATTTCAACTAACATGGTCTGAGTAGAAAGAAAATGAGATATATCAGCTACAAAAGTTGTCAAGGAAGTTAGGTGGAAGGGAGAGAAAGTTGAGATGGTAGCTTGTGTTGCTTTTGTTGAAGAAATGTTGGTTTCTAGTGGTGATAAGTTTGAGGTAGTGGATGTTGTTGAGGATACTTAGATATGTATACACCTAAAAATGGTCTGAAGATAATTAATTAAATAAGAAATTATTTAATTAATCCTCCTCCCCAATTTAATTAAATTCACTAAGAGATTTGATTAAATCTCTCATTCATCTACTTATTAATAAATCTAAGGATTTATTAAATAGGTTCATTTCATTTCACCCCTTGATTAATTAATTCCCTCATCCAAAATCATTTCTTCTAAAATCCCCTAATTAATTAAAATAAATCAAATCCATGAGTTGTTGAGATTAATTATCCTTTTCATATTATTTGAATTTTTAAATTCAAATTCTCCTAACTTCTACCACTCCTTAACCTAACCATTCCTAAACCTAACCCATTCTACCTACCACCATGTCCCCTTTCATCCAACATCTTCTAGAACCTTTGTGACACTTCTCACTAAGTGTTCCCTTTAATCCAACTCCCTTTGCCAACCTCCTCCAATTTAACCATTGATATCTTCAAATCAATCTCAACCGTTGATTCATGCCAACTCACCCCTAGCCTTGGAAAATCCTATAAATAGACCTCATTTTGAGAGATATGGATCCCATCTCATTCTCATCTTATGCATTCTTATTATAGGCATCTAGCTTATAGTTTATCAGTTTTAGCAATGTTATCATGCTCAATTTTAGCTTAAATGTTAGCTTAATCCTGCTAGATCAATCATTCATGTAGCTTAATCATGCTATTCTTGCTAAGACCATGCATTTGCATCTTTAAAATCCTCCATCTAAGTGTAGTCAGGTCACTGAATTTTGCATAATTTGATTTGAGAGCATTTTTCATACTCACATTTACTAGGAGGCAATAAGTCGATTAGCTACGGTTTTGTCTTTCACTGATTTAAATCTTGTAACCATGCTTGTAATGATTTATTGAGTGCATTGTGTTTGTAAGTACAGGTACACTTCACAAAGCATGACAAGATCCTCCTGAATAGTCTAGAGATGGAATTCCTATGGAGTCTGAGGTAGATGGAGTATAGATGGTGGAGCAAAGGAAATTTAAGCCATGGAACCTTTTTCAAAAGTTAGTGGCACTGCAGATTTAGTGAGAGAGTTCTTGAAGAAGGACCGATAAGAATCATTGAGTTGAAGAATCTCATTAGTTTTGTAAGTGTTCTTGAGTCTCTTGTGTAGACTACAGATGTTCAGATCAGAAATGAAAATGGATGCAAATGGTTTCAGATCTTCTATGATTTCTAATAATATAGATTTGTTAGTCACATGAATTGTCAAGGTGTACTTTATGAAGGTGGAAATGATTTTAAAGCATGTTTATCATCTGAGGATATAGAGAAGTGGGTTTTGTAAGCAGTTAGTAGATCTATTTCAGAGATTCTGAAGCAATTGGAATAGAAATTTGAGTTCTTTTGTAGATGTATTCAAGTTGTGTAAGTTTGTGGAGTTAGTTTTTTCATAGTCATTCTGTGTATTTGATGTTAAAGGAGGAATAGTCAATGTTATGGTTCATATGTTTAGAATTTTGAGTTTGAACGAGAGGGAGAGAAAGAGCTCTATTTGATATTGTTAAGATGTATGTGTGATCTAATGGGGAGAGAATCAATTTGTGTTGTATATGTCTTTGGCATTGATGTCAAAGGGGGAGAGAAGCATGTGCAAAGTTTCTATATCTTGTGTTGATCTAAAGGGAAGTTTATTGAGAATTATGGGGATATTGTTGGTTGTTGATTTCTTTCTTTGCATTGATTGTTTTTCACATTTATATGTTGTCATCAATACTAAAGGGGTAGATTGTTGGATATTGTTGAGAACAATGTTTTTTCATTGATGTCAACTTATTCTTCTATGTATTCCTATGTTGCAATTTGGTTGAAAGAGTTGGTTTGGTCAATGTGTCACAGTTGACTTGATGTGGTTTAATAGATTTTGAGATAAGTATCTCTAGTTAATTCAACATAATTTTCAATGGTCCACGTGATGTTCTGATTGAGTTATGAGATCTAGTAATGAGATTGATATTCAGTTGTTCGTGTTATTCAATATTTTGCTTTGTGCTCTGAATTGCTTTGAATTTTCTATATCTTTAGTTGCGGATGTATGGGATGTGTTTTGGACATTTATGTGTGTCCTTAGTTTGATCGGTTCATGATTTGGATGTCCACAAGTGAATCTTTCATGTTGACAGTCATTTTAGATGTTGTTCTTCAGCTTCGATGGTGACATGATGATGATTCTAGTAATCTGAGTTGTTGCAATTGTTGTGGTGTAATTCACATTTCTTGTGAATATTTATAGATCATGTTCTATGAGTATTGGTGGTCCTTATTGACCGTTGTGTGTTATTGAAGATTTTCTTGGTCCAATGATGTTCTTTGTGTTATGTGACATTCTTGATGGTTGTAGCATGTTATAGATGATTGAGGCATAATTATTGAAAGTGTTGTGAGTTTACGGTGTTGATTTGGGTCCAAACTATGTCTTAGCCGATATTGTTTTGGTCCTCATATGTTGTTGTAGCATGTGAGGTTATTATTTTGTAATTTGTAATGAGGGTTTAGCTGACCTTGAAATATAGGTTGATGTCTTGTATAATAAATGTAATAATCATGTAAGATAGAGAGTTTGCATTCCTTGAGTAAGTGTGCGATTGAGTTGTATGTGCGAACATGTGATTTCATCTTTTAGAATTGAACGAGAGAAGAGAAATGTTGTAAAGAAAACTGTCTACTTAATTGAAACTATATCCACACTTATGCAGATGCAATTTTTTTAGTTCATGTAATTTAGATTATTGTCCAAATGCTTTTGTAAGTCAAAGAGACTTCTTATAAGGTGATGAGCCTTCCATTAAGGTTGTAGCCTTTTGGGTTTCTTGTTTAAGCAATGAGCTCTAGGCAGTGTACCTGAATGCATGTGCATTCCCCATTGTAATATTTCATTTACTCCTAATAGGGTATTATCTCATTGTGGGTAGGTTCCTACCATGGTTTTTCCCTTAACCGAGTTTTCCACATCAAAAATCTTGGTGTTATGTGTGATATTAATGTGGTGTTGTTTCATGTTTTAAATGTTAAATATCAGATCTAATTTGTAGTATAAGTTACAAAAAAAAATTATGCAAACTGATTCACCCCCCCTCTTAGTTTGTTGTTTGTTGCCACCAAAGATAAATAAGTCCCATTGATATTGGACATTTACCATAATGTCCTAAATCATAAAATAGCCAAATATTGTTCAATGCTTTTAGTGTATTGTCTTTGGTTATCCTTACTTATTCTCCTAATAATTTGAACATGGTGACAATAAAATAGGTATCTAAGGTTCCTTGTAGAACCAATATATGAAACATTGTTATATTAAGCAATGTCCAAACTTATAGTCTTTTATGTGAATGTTAGGGTTTATGTGTCCTATAAACCATAAATTTGTATACATCACTTAATACAAATAGTATTTTTAGGACTAACTTTCTTACTATATCATCATAAATTATATAATTTAAATTATAGAATTTTATTAGTCTATCCAATTTCACACTCTCCTCACACTTATTTTAGTACTTCCCTTTCCTCTATATATTATAGGATCTTTATTATAATTAATTAATGGGTAAGTGCACCAAGATGGTGTGCAAAAAAGTTGACACCCTCTCAAAAAAAAGGTCTAAAAACTACTAACGTGAACGAGTTATTTTTAAATTTAAATAACCCATTCATGTTAAGGCTCGTATTACCAAGCCTCAATTCAAGCCAAAACATGTTTGCATTTAAAAAAAAAAATGCGCATAGGTTTTTAAAAATAAAAAACGTGTATGCATTATGTTTAGTAAGAAAAACACATGCATGTTTTTCTTACATAAAGTTAGACTAGTAATATGGATTTATATGCAATTCTTGTAGCATTCCCTTAGTTTTTTTAGTAGGATATATACATAAAATATAACATTTAAGTATAAGTTACATTTTTTCTTTTCCTTTTATCTTTCTTTGTCAACATGTTTTAGAGTGGTTTTAGATCTCTAGGAGTCATAATGCAAATTCTATATTTTAGGAGATCTTGTAATTTTTTAGATAGTAAAATTTTAGTAATCAGTGGGCTTATATCATCATTCACTTGCTATCTCTCTATCTTACACTCTTTGTCTCCCCTAAGCTATTGACCTATCTATTTTCTTATCTCTCTCCTTCTCTCTTCACCTCTCTCTATCTCACTCACTCCTCTCTCCCCAAGCTTTAGATCTTATAATTTCTCAGACATAATCTAATTTTCAATAATCACTAAGCTCTTATTATCAAATTTCAGTAGTCACTAAGCTCTCTCTCTCTCTCTCTCTCTCTCTCTCTCTCTCTCTCTCTCTCTATTTCACTCTCTTTATCTTCCTCCATCTCTAGACCTATATATATATATATGTATATATATGTATATGTATATATATGTATATATGTATATATACATATATATATGTATATATACATATATACATATATATATGTATATATACATATATATATGTATATATACATATACACATATATATATGTATATATATATATACACACATATATATATGTATGTATATATATATATATATATATATATATATAGACACACACATACACACACATACACACACACACACACATCCCCTCTTCCTCTCTACCTCTACTTCTCTACATACCTCTCTCTCTCTCTATCTTTGTCCCACCCTTCCTCCCTAGCTCTATTCATCTTCATAAATCTTGCTCTCTAATTTTGTCTTTCTTTCTTCCTCCCTCCCTCCTTCCCTATCTAATTTTGTATTTAATTGTAATATCTTTTTGTAAGCCAACAAGGCTAATTGTAATAGGACTCATATATAAGTATGAGATCTTGTAGATCATTTATATGTAAGGAAGATGTGAACATGCAAATATTAAGGTGGATTTTGGAGTAAGTTTTATGGTTATTGTATGAGCTTAAACTAGTACTGAACCTGGCATAGTAGATGCTGAACCGAAGCAGTACATTATATTGGATTTGCATAATCCACTTTGTAAGTCATTGAGACTTCCCTTTCGTATTTAAGCAGTGAGCTTTAGGCAGTTGGCCTTCCTATATGTGTAGGCCCCTATTGTAAGTAATATTCATTTATTGGCCAGTGAGTGAATATTATGGGTCACAAATCCCACCGAAGTTTTTCCCACACCAGGTTTCCTCATTAAAAATCTTGTGTTATGGTGTGCTTTCTATGTTGTGTTTATTGTTCTTATTTACTACATTAATTCTTGTTTACCGACATACTATTTTGGAATGTAATTTATTTAATAAGGTCAAAAAATCTATTAACCAGCAAGATACTGATTCACTCCCCCCCCCACCCCCCTCTCAGTATCTTTGGGAATCCTAACAATTGGTATCAGAGCCTGGTCCTCTATTTTCAAAATCCTAATAGCTTGAGGGATATTCTGACATTGGTATAGATGGATAACTTGAGAAAGCAATTGGAAATAGCTCTTGCAGATTATGATGCAGAAAAGTTAAAGAATATCAAACTTGAAGATGATCTGAAGGTTGCATAGGAAATCATTCAAGGACTTCAAGGAAATCTTACTATTGCTAGAAGAAAAAGAAGAGAACTTCGTGAGAAGATACAGAATGATGATGATGTAAAAGAAACTCTCCATGATCTTGTAAGCAAGATGAAGCAAGAAAACATGACCTTGAGAAATGAGATGCAAGATATGATTATGAGATTGTGTAAAGACATTGAAGACAGAAATAAGAATAAAGATGACTTGGCTAGAAGAATCAATGATGCTAGAAATGAAAATCTAAGACTCAGTCATGAAAATGATATGTTAAAAACTGATCTGATTCACTTGGAACATGGTAAAACTGAACTCATGAGATAGAAAGATTTTTTGGAAAATGAGTTGGCTACTGCAAATCAACATAAGGATAAATTCAAGAAAAATTCAAAAGAACTTGATAATATGCTGAAAAATCAGAAACCTAATGGAGATACTAATGGACTTGGCTTTGAAGTTGGTGAAAGCTCTGGTACTACAAGCAATCATGATCACAATAAATTGGTAAGACAACCTAATGCATACAAATTTAATGGGAAATGATTTAACTGTAACAAGTATGGTCATAGAGAAAATCAATGTAGATCTAGAAACTATCAGAACACTAATACACCCACCAGTCAATGTTCTAAATGTAACAAAATTGGCCATAATTCAGAAAATTGCAGAATGAATGCAATATGTTATGTTTGTGGAAGATTTGGACACTTATCTAATCAATGCAGAACACATACCAGCATAGGATATGGAAAAGATATTCAAAAAAATAATGTGACGTGTTATGCTTGTAACAAGATTGGACATATTGCAAAATTTTGTAGAAGGCATCATCGGCAAATAACAAAGGACCCAACTTGAAAGGTAAAGAGAAGGTTGAAGAGGTAAAGCAAGAATTTTCAAAAAAATGCATTAGAAAGAGAGATCAGAACGTTGATGAGACTATTCCTTCACCGGTAGAATAGAGTATCACTCCATCGGCAAGAGATTATTCATCTAACTAAAAAGAAACCATTTTGGGGTATGGAAACTAATTGAAAATCATGCCATTTTACCCTTGGTTGATGGTAACAAGATGAAATGCTTCTTTACCAGCAGATGAGTTAAGTTTTCACTTAACCAGCAAGCATTTATTATGGTAGTTGAAGGAAATGACATTATAAAGCAAGTGTTTTTCACTCTTTTTCACTCACCGAGCACTCAAATTTCCTAAGAGCACAAAAAACCCAAGAAAAGGCATCCACAGTGAGAAGTGAAGCAAAATCTATCAAGCATTCAAACTTAAAGGCAGATTAAGGTATTTATCAAATGGCTTCCTCCTCTGCACCTGAATTCATTGCAAACCCTACTCTAATTGAAGTGATTAAATGCCCTAGGACATATTTAGGATCATACCCAAAATAGAAAAGTAGGATGATACCCTAGGATCATTTTCTAAAATACCCAAAGGAGTTGCTTATGCTAAAGACCCTAGGACATACATACATTGTCATATTGAGGAACTTGGTGCTGATGAGATAATGAACATGTATAAGACTATAATTTGTGATGAAAATGTTAATGTGAAACCGGAACACAAGATAATTGAAACCTTAGGTTTTGTGGAAACACGTAGCATTCCTGATTTTCCCAAGGAAGTTTTAAGAATTGTGCTTAGCAGAGTTCATGGGGAATTCTTTTGGCTTGACTCCATCCATAAGATTACAAGAGAAGCAGTTAGGGTAGTGACTGGCTTACCTTCCACTGATAGCAAGCCTGATAAAACTAAAAAGGTTCCAAACAACACTGTGATGACCCTAACCGGTGCAACCCATGACAGTAGATCCTTGAGAGTAAATAATGTAAAGGATGATAATGTAAGATTAATTAGCATGATACTAGGATACAAGACTACACATGCTAACAGATAAAATTCTATTTCCAATTTATGTATCAAGAGTTCTTATGACATGGTGAACAACAACACTAAGATTGACATATGTGAATGACTAAAAGATGAATTGATTGACAACCTGAAGAAAATTAAGGGTGACAAGAAAGGCACATTTAGATTTGGTAACTTACTTGTATGTCTATTGATATACATCACTAAGGAGTTTCCCAGTATAGGTAGAAAAGAATTTGGTTTTGACATACCGGTAGGAAAACAACTCTTGGATATTTTTACCAACATGGGAGATGACAATGAAAAGAACATAATTGAATACTTTCAGGCATTTAAGGCTAGAATGAAGACTAGGGAAAGACTATCTCAAAGCATAGTTGACAAATATTAGAAAGAGATATATTTCATTATCAAGAAAGATGAAATCTGGATGGAAGCAATGGTTCCTAGAACTATTTGGGTAACTGAAATGGGTTATGAGGCAGATGAAAACATAATAGAAACATATGCTAAAGCCCTCCTCAAGGCCCCTAGAGAACCTGAATAAGAAGTATTTGGAAATGTTGAAACCATTGAAAGCAAAGTACAAACCTTGAAAAGAAGGAAGAAAAGAGAACAAACAATCAGAAAAGTAACTAAACAGGCAAAATAAATCAAGGAAGACTTGTTGAAAAAGACTGGTATCAAGGAAAGTGACCTGGAAGGGTTACAACCAGAAGCACATCTTTCACTGGTTGGTACCTCCATCGACAATGAAATACCAGTAGAGTTTCAGAGAGTAGAAAGAAAAAGGAAACCTTCACCAGTACCCTCTCCTCCACCCAAGAGAACAAGACAAAAACAACAGGCAGTAAGGCCTCCGACAAAGAAAATAACACCAAGGAAGAAGAAGGAAAAATAAGTTATTCCTCCACTTGATAATCTTCTAAATGAAATTACTGAAGAAGGAAACTTGTCCCATGTCAGCAAGTTGTATAATACTTTCACTAATGAAGAAAAGGAAAGCATATAAAATAGTTTCATTCTACACTTAGACATTTACAAGAAATTTTTGATAGAAGTTGTAGATGATTTACCAAGTGATTTGTATAGGAGACTAGATGCAAAGAGATCATCAATTGTGGAATTATATAAGAAGATAAAGGTAGAAAAATTACTTGGAATTCACCCAGTGAAATCAGCAGAAGAAATTGATGAACTGATAAGTGAGGCTAATAGGACTGTATTTTCCACTGGTCACTGGCATGTAGCTTTAATGGTTGGCAGAAAGAATGAAATATCCGAAGAGATAACGGATAAATGGGATATCTTCTTTGTGAAGAAAGAAAAGAAAGAAGAACTTAAAAGGCCCAAAGCCTTCAAAGTCTATCAAAAGGATAAGGATAAAGGTAAAGGAAAGGTAGGTGGACCTCTAAGCATAAAAGTGGTGGACAACTTGCCCCCACCTCCTTTTGATACTCCACTAGTTGAGATTGTTGATACACCACCGGCTACTGATAATGTTGAGTTGGAATCAACAAATGAAGACACCAATATTGATTTAGAGGTATTATATACTATGAATATTGACACACAAGAGGTTAACATTGTGGTTGATAAGGAAACCGCTGAGAAGAAAGATGTGGCAACTGAGCCACCGACTGAGAATATTGTTGTAGAAACACATGTTGAGGATATAGTTGAAAATACCACTAGTGCACTCAATTTTTTCAATGTGTGCACCAATGGTAGAAACACATGTTAGAGAAACTGGCTCATAACACAGAGAAACCAGTTGAGATACTGGTAGTGGACAGTTCAGAGGTGCATACTAAGAAACCGACAGTAAATACTAAGAATTCATCAGAGAAACTGGTAGAAGAAAGCATAGTGAAAAATATTGAGGTACATTCTGAGAAATATGTAGAGAAAAAGGTTGAGACAGAGAAAGTGCCACTGGCAACAATTGAGAAACCCAAACCTTTCCTAGTTGAGATGCAGACACAAACTAACCTATTAGAGGTCAATATAAGCAAAAAGGTTACTAACACTGGTGAAATACAGATTGTTAAGGTAGTTGGACAAACATCTGGTTCTTCCATGATAGAGTTCAGACCAACTAATGTAATAGAGGTATTATTGGATTCAATTAAGAAACTCACAGAGTGTAATGCATTAGATTATAAGGCTACTGATGATACCATACCTATTCTAAAATTGATTGCACCCAAGTGCATTGTGGAAAATAAAGATTCTTTAAGTCAATTAGACACATTGTCTAAATATATCACTGGTAACACATTGACAGTTGAACAGATAAATGAGGAGGCATTTAGAGAGAAAATGAATAAGGAAAAAGAGAAATTCTTTGATGAGACAATAAAGAAGTGCATGGAACAAATTGACACCCTCCTACCAGCACTAAACAAAACATTAATGGAATTTAAGGAGTTGTACAAAGACACATGTAAGACCAATATTTTGACAATGGATATAGACAAGGAGATCATCACGATACAGATAGAAATAAATGATATAGCTGACATTCTCATCAGTTCATTAGAACCCATATTAGTTATAGAGATGGAGATAGCATGTTTTGAGGAAAAACTTGAAAAATTGGAAAAGAAAAAGGAAAGAATACAATACAAGGCAAAAGAGCTTAAATGTAGACTTGGTCCTAAACTTGACAACCTCATCTCTTTGAGGAAAGAGATATCAGAGGCACTTGTTCAAGGACTGAAGACACCACAAGAGAAAATGCACATCCTCACCAGTACAATAAAAAGGATAGAAGCAGCATTAAAAGATAGTGAAAGGTTCACTAACAACTTAAATTTTGCACTGGCAGATCTATTTTAGATTTTTAACCAGCTGGTTATAGGGATCTCGTTGAGAACTACACTCAGTTGACATTTTTTACAACCTTTTTCATTGATGTCAAAGGGGGAATAGTTGGGATGAGAAAAATGATGACAGAAGAGATCATCTACTCAGGGGGACCACACAGTTTTGACAAAAAAATTGGACTTCAATTTTGGATACATTTTTGGATTTTTCTCATGGGTGTTGCCATCAATGCCAGAGGGGGAGATTATTGGAATTGTACAATCCAATGAGAAATTGTAGGTGATTGAATGTGTTGTCATTGATGGAAACCTTGAAATCCTATGACATCAGTAGACACCGACACTGACAAACTCTACACCAGCAGATAGTTTACCGACAACAGCAAAGATGATTACCGGCACCCTAGCTGACGGGATTTTGTTTATTGCATTTTGTATTTAATTGTAATATCTTTTTGTAAGCCAACAAGGTGAATTGTAATAGGACTCATATATAAGTATGAGATCTTGTAGATCATTTATATATAAGGAAGATGCGAACATGCAAATATTAAGGCAACTTTTGGAGTAAGGTTTATGGTTATTGTGTGAGCTTAAACCGGTACTGAACCTGGCATAGCAGATGTTGAACCAAAGAAGTACATTATATTGGATTTGCATAATCAATTTTGTAAGTCAGTGAGACTTCCCTTTTGTATTTAAGCAGTGAGCTTTAGGTAGTTGGCCTTCCTACATGTGCAGGCCCCTATTGTAAGTAGTATTCATTTATTGGCCAGTGAGTGAATATTGTGGGTCACAAATCCCATTGAGGTTTTTCCCACACCGGGTTTTCTCATTAAAAATCTTGTGTTATGGTGTTCTTTCTATGTTGTGCTTATTGTTCTTATTTACTGCATTAATTCTTGTTTACCGACACACTATTTTGGAATGAAATTTATTTAATAAGGTTAGAAAATCTGTTAACCAGCAAGATTCACCCCCCCCTCTCAGTATCTTTGGGAATCCTAACAATGGTAAGGGAAGGTTTGGGAGAGGGAGGGAGATATATATAGAGAAAAAGACAGAGGGCTGGGAGATAGTGATAAGTTGAGAGGGGGAAAATAGATAGAGAGAGGTGGAGAGGGAAGGAAAGAGATATAGAGATAGGTGATATATAGAAAAGTGGAGAGGAGACTTGGAGTGAGGGAGAGAAGGAGAGGTATTTAAAGATAGGTCAAGTAGATAGAGATAAGTAGCTATAGAGAGAGAGTATGGAGATGGAAGGAGGGAGGGAGAGAGATAAAGGGAGATCTCGAGAGGGAGTGAGGTGAGATAAATAGTATAATAGAGGGAAGGAGCTAGAGAATTAGGGGAGATAAAAGTAAATAGGGATGGAAAGAGAGGTAGCTAGAGAGAGTGAGATAAAGATAGTAGGAGGGAAGATAGATATCGATAGAGAGAGAAGAGATAAATACATAAAGGGAGCAAGGAGATAAATATTATAGATAGATGGGTACTTGATAGAGAGGTGGAGTCTATAATACCTCTCCTTCCCTCCCTCTCTTTGAATACCTCTCCTTCTCTCCCTCACTCCAACTTTCCCATCCACTTTCATATATCTCACCTATCCTTATCTCCTTCCCTCTTCACCTCTCTATCTCTTTCCTCCCTCTTAACTTATCACTAACTCCCCTCTACCTCTCTCTCTATTCATACATCCCTCCCTTCTCCCCTCCACCTCTCTACTTACCCTGCAAGACACCATATGACCCCTTTTAACATTTTAGTACATGACATGACCCCTTAGGACAATATGATGTTGTAAGGGGTCATATGGTGTCCTAAGGGGTGATATGGTGTTATAACACATGTGTGGCCCATTTGGACCACATATGACCCCTCAGGAAACCATATGACCCTTTTTAACATCCTGGTATGTACGACATGACCCCTTAGGACACCATATGACCACTTAGGACAATATGATGTCCTAAGGGGTCATATGGTGTTCTAACACATGTGTGGTCCCTTAGGAACCCATATGACCCTAATGACACCATATTAAAAGGAAACTTACATCCATCTATATGACAATTTCCACATAACTCATTATAGATCTTAATCAAATCAATACATAGAATCCACATGCAAAGAATAGACAACATACCCATGAAAATGTGACACAAGATATACCCTAGGAAAACCCTCATGAGGGAAAAATCCATCCTCCAAAAGCATCATCCACCATGTATTATTAACAATGTGTCCATTACAATACAACTATGGAAAGCTTCTGAAACCCAACCATAACAAGCCATCAACAAGCACTCCATGTGAACAAGCATGAATCCACACATCCCATGTCATGCTTCCAACCTTCACAAATGCTAACCTGGCTAACTAACCAACCCAAGAAACTACCCTTTTAGTTGCTTTTATAAACACAAGCTCCCACAAAACCACCAAGTGGTATTACACCAAAACATTTGACCCACATTTAATATTGGGTACTTCATCATAATTACATTCCCCAATATTAAATAAATATAATATAATAATACCAATGTGTCAATACAACTCATCAAGTGGTTACAGGAATATTCCAAGGGAATCTCTATATGGTGCACATCCATCTAGGTACTCCTAGGTGCAACAATACAATATGATATTACAATATAATTCCATGTCCGCCTCACACAATAATAAAATAATACAATAATAAAAAATTATTATGCAAGGTGTAAAACACCATTTCCCAACACATATGAACCTTTGGCACACCATATGACCCCTAACAAGACCATATGAACCCTTAGGACACCATATAACCCCTAACAACACTATATGACCCCTCAAAACACCATATCACCCCTTTTAGAATCCTATACATGACATGACCCCTTAGGATACCATATGAGCCCTACCAATACTATATGAAATCCTAAGGAGTCATATTGTGTCTTAAGGGGTCATATGGTGTTCTAACACATGTGTGGCCCCTTAGGGCCCCATATGACCCCTAACGACACCATGTGACCCCTTAGGACACTATATGACCCATTAGGACACCATATAATGTCCTAATGGATGATATGGTGTCCTGGGGGGTCATATAGTGTCCTAGGGGGTAATATGGTGTCGTTACGGGTCATATGGTGTCTTGAGGAATCATATGGTGTTGTTAAGGCTCATATGTGATCCTAAGGGGCCACAAATGTGTTAGAACAACATATGACCCCTTAGGAAATCATACTGTCTTAAGGGGTTGTGGTGTCCTAACAGCTTATATGATGTCTTAAGGGGTCATATCATGTCGTTAGGGATCCTATGGGGTCCTAAGGGACCACACATGCATTAAAACACCATATGACCCATTAGGACATCATATTGTCCTAGCGGGTCATATGGCCTCCTAAGGGGTCATATGGTGTCGTAAGGGGTCATATGGGATTATAAGGGGCCACAAATGTGTTAGAACACCATATGAACCCTTAAGACACAATATGACCCAGTAGGATATCATATGGTGTCTTAAGGGGTCCTAAAGGATTACAAATGTGTTAGAACACTATATGATCTCTTAGGACACCATATGACCCCTTAGGACGTCATATAGTAGCCTTAGGGATCATATGGTATCCTAAGGGGTCATGTCATGCACCAAGATGTTAAAAGGGGTTATATAGTGTCTTGAGGGCTCGTATGGTGTTTTTAGGGATCATATGGTGTCCTAAGGGGTTATATGGTGTCATTAGGGGTCATATGGGGTCCTAAGGGGTCATATGTTGTCGTTAGGGGTCATATGGTGTCCTAAGGGGTCATTTCATTCACTAGGATGTTAAAAGGGGTCATATGGTGTCCTAAGGGGTCATGTCATGTACTAAGATGTTAAAATGGGTCATATAGTATCCTAAGGGGTCATATAGTGTCCTAAGGCGTCATATGGTATCTTGAGGGGTCATATAGTGTCCTAAGGGGTCATATGGTGTTTTGAGGGGTCATATAGTGTCCTAAGGGATCATATGGTGTCATTAGGGGTCACATAGGGTCCTAAGGGGCCACACATGTGTTAGAACACCATATGACCCCTTAGGACACCATAAGACCCTTTAGGACATCATATTGTCTTAAGGGGTCATGTCATGTATTATGATGTTAAAAGGGGTCATATGGTGTTGTAAGGGGTCATATGGTGTCCTAAGGGGTCATATGGTGTTGTTAGGGGTCATATGGTGTCCTAAGGGGCCACACATGTGTTAGAACACCATATGACCCATTAAGATCCATCATAGTGTCCTAATGGGTCATATGGTGTCGTTAGGGGTCATATGGGGTCTTAAGGGGTGACACATGTTTGAGAACACCATATGACCCCTTAGGACATCATATGACCCATTAGAACATCATATTGTCCTAAGGGGTCCTATGGTGTTCTAAGGGGTCATGTCATGTACTAGGATTGTAAAAGGGTTCATATGGGGTCCTAAGGGGTCATATGGTGTTGTAATAGGTCATATGGTGTCATTAGGGGTCATATCAGTTTCAAAGGGACCACACATGTATTAGAACAACATATGACCCTTAGGATACCATAAAAGAGAGAGAGAGAGAGAGAGAGTATTAAAAAGGCTAAAAGGGGACAAAGGAAGAGAGGTCCTAAAGGACTTAAGGGGATAGAGAGAGAGAGGGAGAGGGAGAGTATTAAAAAGGCTAAAAGGGGAAAAAGGAAAAGAGGTCCTAAAAGGACTTAAGGGGAGGGACACTATATGACCCCTAAGGACAATATATGATCCATGAGGATAATATGATGTTCTAAGGGGTCATATGGTCTCCTAAGAGGTCATATAGTGTTCTAACACATGTTTGGCCCGTTATGACCCAATATGACCCCTAACAACACCATATGATCCCTTAGGACCCCATACAATCCCTTAGGATAGTATATGACAAATATAAAGGGAGAGAGAGAGAGTAAGAGAGAGAGAGAGAGTGTGTGTGTGTGTGTTAGGTCCTAGAGACAACTGAGAGGGGGGGTGAATCAATTGTCTAATAAATTCAAACCAAAAACAACTTAACCAATTTATTGCTTAATACGGGTAAACCAGTTAATTATGTCGGTAGATAGTGTTAACAGTTAATTGCTATACCGATAAAGATTAATGCATGAAACATAAACACAAAGTCATCGACAACACATAACACCAATATTTGTATGTGGAAACCCTGTAAGGGGAAAAACCACAGTGGTAAACCTTACCCACAATCATATGATACTACTATAGATAGTAAGTGTACATAAATGGGGTCTGCACATGTAAAAGGACTAACAGCCTAGAGCTCACTGCTCAATCACAAAATGGGAGTCACATTGACTATAGTTGGATGGTTAAATCCAATAATAATGTACTCCACAAAATAGCATCTTCATATGTTGGATTCAGTACCTGTGTAATGCTGATATGCTTCCATAAAAACCTAGCTTCACCTTCAAATGATGTCTTCGTGTATAGCTCTACTTAATCTCACATATACCTTCACAAAATCCTTTTTCACATTCCACACTTGATCTTACAAGTAAGATCTTACATTTATACCATAACCTAAGACCAATTTTAGTAGGTCAGCTCTACAAGATATTACAATAAAAACATTTTACAAACAATACAATATCTGATGCAATAACCAATTGAACATGTCATCTTAATGCATTTACAACAATAATTAATCTTCTCCATAGCGTGCCATGCTGATCTGGAAAAGATAAACCTGCCGGTGTAACCCTAGACCTATTTGCTGGTAACAACAAATATGCAACTGTGAATATACAAATGATTAATTCATTAAGACAAGATGTCCAAATGATGTCTTCAATATTACCAAGTGTTTTCCATGCCATTCCAAGCGTCGGTTATCATTATATGTTGTCGGTGTACCATATACTAGTAACTGTACAATAGTTGCTTGCGGGTGAATGTTGTTGGATCTCCAAAGTGCTAGTGTTTTAGTAGGTGTTGACATCAATGACAAAACCATACCAAAATACCAACAATCTACCCCTTTGGAATTGATGGCAACACAAGATGGAAAAACTATCAAAGTGCCAGAACAGAAATGCCAAGTATCAAAAACCAACAATCTCAAAAAGATTATAACCAAAAAATAATTTCTCCTAAGCAACAATCTCTCCCCCTAGGAGAAATATGCGTTTTCCCAAGTTTTTCAATACCAATCTCTCCAAAAAGACAGTGTTTTTCCATGGATATCTCTCCCCCTTCGACATCCAATGCCAAAGTCATATACAAAATACCAATCAATTCAATATACCAACTACTCCCCCTAAGAAGTAGCTTCCTCATCAAAGATCGAAGTAAAAGATTTCTCTATTAATTCTATCAGTTGATGACAATCATCAACTGTCTAAGTCTCTACCGGTGATGGTATGACTCCAAGCTGATCTTTGAGATATTCAAAAGTCTCCTTAGGCAAAGGTTTTGTGAAAATATCTGCAAGTTGTTCTTTAGTATTCACATAAACCATTTTTATCTCCTTAGCTTCAACTTTTTTCCTTAGAAAGTTCAATTTGATAGAAACATGTTTGGTTTTAGAATGTAATACCGGATTCTTAGACATATCAATTGCTGCAGTGTTATCACAATAGATAGTAATAGGTTCCTTGCATTTTACCTTTATGTCTTTCAACATTTTCTTAGGCCATAGTACCTATGTACAGTTAGTTGCTGCTGCAACATATTCTAATTCTGCTGTTGATAAAGATGTACAACTCAGTTTCTTACTCAACCAAGAAACTAATCTGTTTCCAAGAAAGAATGCTCCTCTGGTGGTGCTTTTCCTATCATCCACATCTCCTACCCAATTTGCATCTGTGTATGCACATAGATCAAAATTTTCATCTCTAGGATACCATAATCCAAGGTTTATAGTGCCTTGTAAGTACCGAAAAATCCTTTTTACTACTGATTCATGATTTTCTCTAGGATTAATTTGAACTCTTTAAACAATACATATTGCATTCATAATATCAGGTTTGGTTTGTGTCAAATACAGTAAACCTCCTATCATAGATTTGTATCTAGCTGGATTAATAGGTGTAGATTCATCCCTTTGTGATAATTTGTCATTTGTTGTCATTGGTGTGCTTACTGATTTAGAGTTCTCCATCCCAAATTTCTTTAGTAACTCTTTTAAGTATTTGGATTGACTCAAGAATATACCTTTATCAGTCTGTGAAATCTACAATCCTAAAAAGAATTTTATTTCTCCAATCATAGACATTTCAAATTCTTGCTGCATTTTAATAGAAAATTCCTTACATAGTCCATCTTCTCCTCCAAAGATTATATCATCAACAAATACTTCTATAATCAAGATGTCATCATTAGTTATTTTGTAATATAAATTGTTGTATGCATTTCCTTTAGTGAAACCAATCTTTAAAAGATACTTATCCAATCTTGCATACCAAACTCTTGGAGCTTGTTTTAGTCCATATAGAGCTTTCCTTAACCTACATACCATATTGTTGTCATCTGTCAAATAAAATCCATCAGGTTGTTCAATGTATACTTCCTCTTCAAGATCTCCATTAAAAAATGCACATTTAATATCCATTTGATAAACTTTGTAGTTCTTGTGTGCTACAAAAGTCAAGAATAATCTGACTACCTCAATTCTAGCTACTGGTGCAAAGGTTTCATTGTAATCAACTCCTTCTTTCTGAGAATATCCCTTACACACTAGTCTTGCTTTATTTTTGACAACCTTACCATCTTCATTGAGTTTGTTTCTAAATACCCATTTGGTTCCGGTCGGGGAACTAATGTCCAAGTGTTACTTTTCTCAATTTGTTATAATTCTTCTTCCATAGATTTAATCCAAAATTAATCTTCACATGCCTCATTAACATATGATGGTTCAATTTTAGAAATAAGACATACCTCTTCATTTTCCAATCTTCCTATTGTAATAACTCCTTTAAAGTTGTTTCCAATTATCTGATCTTCAGAATGATTCAGTCTTACATACCGGGGTGTCTTAGTTTGTTGTTGTTCTTCAATAACTATGGAATCCTCTGATGGTACCGGGCTAACTGGATCTTCATTCTGTACTGGTGGATTTAGAGTAGGTTCATTTGTCAAAATTTCTGTTGCCAGTTTAAAGTCTATATACCTTGCAGTTCCTCTAAATTGTTCATCAATCTTTACATTTTTACTCTCAACAATTTTCTGCAATCTCTTGTTAAAACATCTATATGCTTTGCTCTTAGATGAATAACCAAGAAATATTCCTTCATCACTTCTAGGATCAAATTTGCCAATATACTCATCTCTTCTGATATAACATTTACTTCCAAAAATTCTGAAATACTTAAGAGTAGGAGTATTACCAAACCATAGTTCATGAGGGGTCTTATGGGTTTGACCTTTGATGTGAACTTTGTTGAATGTATAGACCACTATGCTGACTACTTCTCTCCAATACACATGTGGTAGGTTTGCTTCTGATAACATACTTCTTGCTGCATCCAAGATAGTTCCATTTTTCCTTTCAACAACTCCATTCTGCTGTGGTGTCCGAGGTACTGATAGTTGTCTTCTGATTCCATTCACTTCATAGAATGTATTAAAATCCCTAGATGTAAATTTACCTCCTTGATCTGATCTTAAACATTTGATTTTCTTACCAGTTTCATTTTCTACCATTGCTTTGAACAGTTTAAACTTTCCAAATGCTTCTGGTTTTTCTCTAAGAAAAGTAACCCAACACATTCTAGAATAATCATCAATAATTAGCATGAAATATCTATCACCTTGTAAGATTTTAGTTCTAGTTGGACCACATAAATTAGTGTGAATCAAATCAAGAGCATTATTTGATTTTTCTTGAATACTTTTGAAACTAGCTCTAACTTGTTTTCCAAATTGACATTCCTTACATACTGTATTCTGAGGTTTGACAATTTTAGGTAGATCTCTAACTACCTTAGTAGTACTAATCTTTACCATGCAATCAAATTTTACATGATAGAGTCTCTTATGCCATAACCAACTTTCATCTACATGTGCAATTAAGCATGTCTTCTCATTGTTATTCAAATGAAATATATTACCTCTAGTCTAATTACCGGTTGCAATTTCCAAACCAGTTCTATTCATGATTTTGCATTTTCCATTTTTAAATTGTAACTGAAATCCTTTCTCAACTAATTGACCAACACTCAAAAGTGTGTGGGGGAAAAAGTGACACTAAGCAAATATGCCCTAATCTCACTTTCAATCACACACTTGTGGAATACGAAAGAGCCTAGAGGTATCACACAATTGGCTACTTCTTTTTGTGGAAGAGAGAGCCACGGGCTACCTATTAGGATTTCTATTCCTTTGTTGTAATTGAAAGATAAAATGATGCAAGTTCAATCCATAACCCTAAAGTGCAAATATGAACTAATAACGAGATTGTGGAATTGAACTTAAACAATGGAAAGCTATAAACACAAGGACAAGACAAGAATGCAAATGCATACCCGAAGTCAAAATCTGAGTGAAAATGTTTGGGATGAGGGCGCGAACACCACTGTCCTGATTCTGCCCCTAAAACTACTCCGAAAACTGTTGTTTTGCACCCTGAAAAGCTGTCAAAAAGTGTTGAAAACTTGTTGTCTGACAAAAGGACCAGGGTGCCCAGTGCCCTTGTCCTAGAGACCAGGGTACCCAGCGCCCCTGTCCTAGCAGGACCAGGGCACCCCACACCCCTGTCCTGGTCTTTTACTCTGAAATTTGGTGTGGAGTGCTGTCTCGTCCTACCTTTCTCAGATCTACAACTTACGATGTTGTCCGAATCCTGAAACCTACACTTATATCTGAAAAGGGTATGGTGGGCGGATATATAGGGTTTTGCCTTAGTCAAACCCCTGTTTCGGTGATTTCCACCTCCAGGAATAGCCAAGTTGTATTGTAAAAGTAATGTGTGTGCAGACCTTGTGTGTGTGCAAAATCCTAAAATGCAAGTAAGCAAACTAGAGCAACCTAGAAAGTAAACCCTAATTGCTTGTAAATGATAATGTAAATTCTTCAAATCAAGATGCAAAGTGATCTAAAGCATGAATACAAATGAGATAATGAGGCTTATGCAAAGACATGAAAACAACATGAAATCATACCCAACCCCAAGGGAGGGGTACAAGCCAATCTTCAGTCGGTAATCTCCTATTGCTCTTCAATGCCTTAAAAGCCCTAAATGGATGAATGAAATTGATGAATGCTTGATGAATGGATGTTGAATATTATTGAAGTCTTCAAAGATCTGCTCTTTCGCTGCATAGAAGGTCCCTAAAAGCCAAAATTATGGATCCTTTCAAATGAAGAAAGAGAGCTCTTATGTATGAAATCCTAGGTCGTAATTTCATCTTTTGGCCGACCTAGAGATTGAATCTCCTGCCAATTTCTTGGGGTTAAGCTTTATTTTATGATTGGATCGTGCTCCTAAAATTTCGAGAAAAATGTCCGGGACCATATGCACTCCGGGCGCCATGGTCCTCTTCGGGCGCCATGGTCCTGACAACTTTTCACCAAATTTTCAAGGCCATTGGATATGATGATTTTAGAGAGAATCCCAAAGTTACAGGTGATTTCGAGATGTTTTGACCCACGAAATCAAGCCCCCAAGTTCAAAATAGGACCTAATTAGGGTTTTTGATTAAATGATGTATTGGAGAAATAAAATGAAAGGGGCACACTTTAATAAAAGGGCCCAACTTTATGATATGGAAGATGATGAAATAGAACCTTAGACCTAATTAATTTGATTAATTAAGTGCTAAAGGGGAAATGCAATGCAAATGCAAAATGCGCCAAGGCGGGTGCTAAACTAGGTGTGAAATTGTACTGCTTTAGCAAGTGCGTACAATTTATGACGTTACATTTAGCCCCCACTTTAGTGGTCATATGAACATTACGTGCATATGCAAGCTAAAGTAAAAAAAAGTAAACATTATTTGAAAAAGGATATATCCATAAGTCTGTCAAACGAAGCCCCCAGCAGTATCTGCAGTACACAGTTAGGAACCGCACCCTACAAAACACACGTTAGATCACAAAATCACCTAATGCTTACTAAGGAAGGTGATGAGAATTCGAGGGTAGCTATATGCCCCCCCCTATTTCGGCTTGCTAATTTTAGTGAGTTGAAACAGGGTATCATGTTTACCACTTCGAATTGTTAAAGAATATTGATGACAAATGCTCACAAGAAGATTTGATATGAGATCAAAAACTAATGGAGAATCATTTGGTAAGAAAGAGGACTAAATCTCAATTCCAACACAACAAAGAGTGTGGGGATTTGAGAGTTCTCTAACACAAGATGAAGGATGTAAATGGAAACAAAATGCAAAGAGAAGAAAAGAAAGGAAAAAAGCATGAATACACACATTGGTGATCCATGAGAAGAATAGTGAGAGAGAAAACATGGACTTCTCGCCCCTAGATCTTGTCTAGGTGATCCATGGGAAAAAGGACATGGAAAACTAGCCCCTAGAGTCTGTCTACATGATCCATGTAAGGGAGGAGAGTGAGAAAGTCTAGCCTTATGCCGCTAGTTCCACTCAACCTCGTGCATGTGTGTGTAAGTGAGGTTAGAAGCACCTCATAGGAGTCTATGCCCAAGTATGCTACAACCTGTATATGTATAGTACAAAAGCGTGACATCTCGCTCTAAGAGTCTGTGCTCTGGTTCCGAGAATAATCACCTTGTATAAAAGAAAAATGGAGACATCTCGCTCTAAGAGTCTATGCTCTGGTTCCGAGAATGACCCATTGCTCAAAAAGTGTAATGTTTATGTCATAAGAAAAGTAGAACAAGGATACCTACCTTCATCACAAAAGAAGATACCCCCAAAAATGCAACAATGTCATAGATCCAAGCAAGAGAGTTTTACACTCTTTAAGCAAGGATAAGATAGTTGAAAAGGGATATCTTGTAGTATGTGTAAAGGAGATCCTTAGAGGAGAAGAGATCTTTGTACAAAAGACACCTATCCCCAAGAGGAATTGTTTGAGACAAATATAACACCTTCTAGAATAAGACAAAGAAGAGAATAAGAATTCAATACTTCCTTCTTTTGCAAGGTGAAAGTGATTCTTAATGAAGGATGACGCTCTTTTTAACCCAATTAGGAGAGTGAATTCATTATGGATGTATTTTACCAAGTGCAAAAGAGGTTGTAGTCAAGGACTTACACCTCTTGTAAGAGAGAATCCTTGAACAAACAACAACAAATGCATACAAGGAATAACATCAAGTAATAAAGTTCACACCATCCATGAAATAGGAAAAAGTGGATCCTTAGATAAAAATAAGGAAAGATCATTGCCTCCCAAGGATAAGGACAATGAGAAGGACTTACACAATCTTCTAGGGAGAGATTTAGACATAAGCAGAATGTACTACATACTCACATGAGTTCATGCAAGCAAGACATTAGTGTATGTAAAATGCTCCTCACAAGAAGTGGGTAGGATAAGAAAGAGAATATCTTCTCCCATATCTAGGAAAAGAGGATTCTAAAGAAAAGATGATCAATATTTCCACACTAGTACCCCAAAGGGAAATTTTAACCATAAAAAGAAGAGATGTATGAAATCACTCTTGTCCTCATGGGAACAAGAGATAACATATAAAAATTAGGCTATTATGTTGCTTCAGAAATATGAATGCACTTGAAATTGTACCATCATGAATGACAATGAGCCCCCAGTAAATGAGCTACCAATGTCACATAATGATGAGCAACATAATAGCCATTAATGTTATTTAAAGACATGATAGATTGAATGAGGTATTTGAATATGACATGCTAAATGCTCAACTATAAGTGAGATCAAAACATGTATAAAATGATAAAAATTGCAGAGGAAAAGTCACAAGAAATCTTAGAAGAGGGATGAGTGTAATTTATTAGAGCCTTATCCCTGGAGGAAAGGACTTTATGATGAATAGGAGATAAAGATTCATAAGTGGATTTAGAAATTTGAGGGGATTCATAAAGAGATTTGTTCATCGCCAAGATTTCCTTATGAGGGGAATGAGAGTTGATAGAAGTAGAAGATGATTTAGTTGAAGTGAGATCATCATCACTACTAAATATAGCATTCACATTGAGAGATGGTCTTTTAGATGCTTTGGTGGGCTTAGAAAGATTATATCCAAGTCCAAATGAATATTCATGCATGTTATGTTCTAAAGGAACTTTAATTCCTTGTTCATTTGTGCCACAACCATTTCCACTATAGCCACTCTTAGCCAAAATGTGAAAACCACGACCATAAAGGGATGCTAAATCAGAGAGAGATGGTGATGCCCCATAGGTCTCAGTGCTATTCATATTAGAGGAAAATGTTAAAGAGTTACTTGAATTGGAGGTAGCCACAAAGTTGTTACTGAATTGCTTAGACAAAGTGGGCTTCTCTTTAGTTTCTTCCTTAGATTTTCCCTTCTCAATCTTAGGCACTTTATATTCTCCTACAAAAGTAGGGTTAAAGTCTAAAGATCCCCAATCATCTTCTGCAAGAACCTTCTCAGGATCAAAAGCCTTTTCATGTGTAGACTCAAGTTGAGAAGAATCTTCTTCAAGAACTTCAGACTCTTCCAAAGAATTTTGATTATCAGAGGGTGATGATTCATCCATAGGTATCTTGTTTAACGAGTCATCACTAGAAGAGGAAGGCTTAGAAGAACTCCCTTTGGAAGTAGATGTTTGCAAACAAGTTTGAAAATTAGTATCACCTATCAAGGTATATGTCTTATTATTATAAATAAATTTAACTTGTCTATGCAATGTAGAGGGGACAACTTGCATACTGTGAATCCAAGGTCTCCCTAATAACAAGTTGTATGTTAGATTTCCCGACATAACATGGATAGGAGTAGGCAAAGTAACAGGTCCCACTGTGAGGGGTAAGGTGATAATACCTAATGAAGACTTAGCCACATTATCGAAGCCTCGAATGGGATGAGAGTCAGGCTCAATAAGGGATGTATCCACATTCATCTTATGCAATAGATTAATGCTACACACATTAAGGCCAGAGCCATTATCTACCAGTGTTCGTCTTATAGCAGTGTCATTTATGATAACCACAATCATCAAGGGATCATATTGATGTTGAATTTCACTAGTAGGCAACTCATCTTGAGTAAACACAATTTGAGCTTTAGGATTCATCACAGAGTTAACCAAAGACACTATATTACTAGATGTATTAGGTGGAGGAACATTCAAATCTTTCAAGGCATCTTGTAACATTCCATGATGAGCAAAAGAAGTTTGGATCAAATCCCAAAGGGATATCTTAGCAGGGGTAGATTTAAGTTGTTCAATAAGATCATAGTCCTTACTAAGCATTTGTGAAATACGAGGAGCTTGAGGAAGGATAGGTTGGGAAGGAGGAAGTGAAGTTGGGATAACTAGAGGAGGATTAGGTTGCCTATTGTTTCTTGTGTTATAGGTATGAGCAACCGCATTATAACTCTCTCTAGTCAGTTGCTTAGCATACTCATAAGGGCTCTTAGTAGAATAACCTCCTTGCACAGTAATAATAGGTTTCTTAGGAGTGCAAAAAGAATCATTAGCATAACCACCTTGAACCACTAAAATAGGCTTATTTAAAGGTTGAGAATTTTGAGAAGGACAAGCACCTTGGACAGTGAAGAGAGGTTTGTTAGGTGTTTCATTCACATGTATCAAATTGATTGAGGATGGTTTAGAGGAGTGAACAAAAGTGTTGGAAGAATTATTGATAGTCTTCTCTTGCACTAAAATCTTATCATAGATTAAATCAATTTTAGGAGAGAAACAAGGGGTAGGCATTGATGTTCTAGTAGGAAGAGTAATACTAGGAAAGGTCATATCATCCTCTATCATCAAAGGATCTACATGGGGAATAAACTCTCTAGAAGAAGGATCAACATTACTCTCTAAAGTCTCACTTTTGAGAGGGAGATCTTTGAAAGAGATGTTAACCATCTTGCTTTGAACTAGGGTATCCTTATGAGTAGAACCAAGTTGAGGAGAGGGAGATGCTTTATTTTTAGAGGGCAAATAATTGAGATTCAAGGAAGGTGAGAAACTATCAAGGGAGTTTTCAATCTTGATTTCATCCCCTTTGGCTAGGGTTCTCTCATGGGATAGAGAATAATCTATACCTTCTTCTAATGGTTCATCCCAAGTAGTGAAGTGGTTGAAAGGAATGTTTGAAGTATTGTCAATTTCGGGAGAGGAGATAACATTGTTTATTAATTCCTCATCCTTAGAAGGGAGAGCATCAATAGATGTGTTAAACTCATCCTCTTTCCTCAGAATATGTTCAATATGATCTTTAGGGGAGAGAGAATTAAGTAAATTATTTATTATTTCATCTTCTTTCTCTAAGGGATGCTTATGGTTAAGACAAACTTTAGGAGTAGGGTAAGCATTTATCATTAATTCATCATCTCTAGTGGGAATTTTGTTGGAAAAGGAAATGCCATCACTAGGAAATGTAGGGATAATGTCATCTTCTTGCACAAAATGATCCTCATGAAGGGAGTGTTTTTTAGGAGGAACATGAATAGACTTCTCCAAAGATTCATGCTTAGGAAGGAGATCTTTGAAAGAAGTGTTCATAACCTCTTGTTGCACTAACATGCCCCCATTGGAAGGACCAACTTTAGGAGAAAATAAGTCAATTTCCATCAATACCTTTTCACTTAGAGAGGCATCATGTAGGGAAGGTGAAGTAACATTAAGAAAGGTGTTTATGATATCATTATCTTCCTCTAGGATAGCTAAATAGGAAGGGAACATTTTAGGAGAATTGTCAAGATCACTCTTAAAGTTTGCATCCTTAGAGCATGGGGGAGTCTCAAAGGGATTGGTAGCAACTCTTTTAGGCACTAAAATGTTGTTATAGATGGGGGGAGGTTCTTTAGGAGAAGGAAAAATTGAAACAAGGGAAGCTAACCCATTATCACATCTATGAAATGAATGCATCATGACAAAAATTTTCCTTTTTCAAATGATAACACATGCAAAATAGAAGGAAATGTTCAATGCAAGCACTTAGAATGTAGATTTAGAAAATGAAATTTATGATTCAAATGAGTTCCTAAATCAGATTTGAAATTATTGATCCCAATTAACCTATCCACAAGTTCAACTTTGAATTGAAAAATTAGGGTTTTAGCAAAAATTTCCTCTAAATTTTTGAATCTTGCAAGAAATTAAGACTTGTAAATACAAATTTGAATTTGAAATAGCATAAACACTCAAATTTGAAAACATAAATCAGAATTAGAGAAGATTGGAATTCACGTCGGGTTCACCAAAATGTGTGGGGGAAAAAGTGACACTAAGCAAACATGCCCTAATCTCACTTTCAATCACACACTTGTGGAATACGAAAGAGCCTAGAGGTATCACACAATTGGCTACTTCTTTTTGTGGAAGAGAGAGCCATGAGCTACCTATTAGGATTTCTATTCCTTTATTGTAATTGAAAGATAAAATGATGCAAGTTCAATCCCTAACCCTAAAGTGCAAATATGAACTAATAACGAGATTGCAGAATTGAACTTAAACAATGGAAAGCTGTAAACACAAGGACAAGACAAGAATGCAAATGCATACTCGGAGTCAAAATCTGAGTGAAAATGTTTGGGACGAGGGCGCGGGCACCACTTTCCTGATTCTGCCCTTGAAACTACTCCGGAAACTGCTGTTTTCCAACCTGAAAAGCTGTCAAAAAGTGCTGAAAACTTGCTGTCTGACAGAAGGACCAGGGCGCCCAGGGCCCCTATCCCAGGGACCAGGGCACCTAGCACCCCTGTCTTGGCAAGACCAAGGCACCCCACGCCCCTATCTTGGTCTTTTACTCTGAAATTTGGTGTGGAGTGCTGTCTCGGCCTGCCTTTCCCGAATCTGCAACTTGCGGCGTCGTCCGAATCCCGAAACCTGCACTTATATCTGAAAAGGGTATGGTGGGCAGATATATATTGTTTTGCCTTAGTCAAACCCCTACTTCAGTGATTTCCACCTCCACGAATAGCCAAGTTGTATTGTAAAAGTAATGTGTGTGCAGACCTTGTGTGTGTGCAAGATCCTAAAATGCAAGTAAGCAAACTAGAGCAACCTAGAAAGTAAACCCTAATTGCTTGTAAATGATAATGTAAATGCTCCAAATCAAGATGTAAAGTGATCTAAAACATGAATACAAATGAGATAATGAGGATTATGCAAAGACATGAAAACAACATGAAATCATACCCAACCCCAAGGGAGGGGTACAAGCTAATCTTCAGTCGGTAATCTCCTATTTCTCTTCAATGCCTTCAAAGCCCTAAATGGATGAATGAAATTGATGAATGCTTGATGAATGGATGTTGAATATTATTGAAGTCTTCAAAGATCTGCTCTTTCACTGCATAGAAGGTCCCTAAAAGCCAAAATTTTGGATCCTTTCAAATGAAGAAAGAGAGCTCTTATGTATGAAACCCTAGGTCATAATTTCATCTTTTGGCCAACCTAGAGATTGAATCTCCCAACAATTTCTTGGGGTTAAGCTTTATTTTATGATCGGATCGTGCTCCTAAAATTTCAGGAAAAATGTCCGGGACCATGTGCACTCTGGGTGCCATGGTCCTCTCCGGGCGCCATGGTCCTGACAACTTTTCACCAAATTTTCAAGGCCATTGGATATGATGATTTTAGAGAGAATCCCAAAGTTACAGGTGATTTTGAGATGTTTTGACCCCCGAGTTCAAAATAGGACCTAATTAGGGTTTTTGATTAAATGATGTATTGGAGAAATAAAATGAAAGGGGCACACTTTAATGAAAGGGCCCAACTTTATGATATGGAAGATGATGAAATAGAACCTTAGACCTAATTAATTTGATTAATTAAGTGCTAAAGGGGAAACACAATGCAAATGCAAAATGCACCAAGGCGGGTGCTAAAGTAGGTGTGAAATTGTACTGCTTTAGCAAGTGCGTACAATTTATGACGTTACAAAAAGATTATGCTTTAATCCTTCAACATAGTAAACATTGTCAGTGTTATGCTTACCATCAAGAGATATTGTACCCTTACCTTTGATTGAACAAGCTTTGTCATCTCCAAATCTCACTAAACCTCCATTGTATTCTTGAAAGTTCAAGAATTTACCTTTGTCTCCTATCATATGATGTGAGCATCCTAAATCAATGATCCATCCATCTTTTACTTCAACTTCAGCTGCCAGAGCCTGTACTACCGGTTGAGCAGTAGGTATCGGTTGATCTTCTGTTATAGCAAAAAAACCCATTCATTATCTGCGGGATCCTCATCAGAATCATCAGTCACACCTTCATTAGCAATGTAACAAGATTTGTCTTTATTCTTCTTAAATTTGTATCTCTGATATTCAAGGTTAGGCTTGTATGTTCTTCTAGCTTCTTCTCTTAGTCTAGCATGTCTATCAGGGCATCTTGAAGCCATATTACCAATCTTATTGTAGTTAAAACATTTAAAGGGTTCTTTACCTTCATACATACTTCCAACTGGACCTTTAGGCATTTTCCTTGCAAATAGTGCTTCAAGTTCTTCAAGTTCTTAATTCTCTTTCCTACTTTCTTCAAGTTCTCTTGCATAAAAGGCTTTCCAATTAGATTTGTCAAATGATGGAGCAGATGATGTTGATTCTTTAAAGGCCAAATCTATCTTTATAGTAGCAACAGGACCAAATTCTTCAATTTCAAAAGCTGAAAGTTTTCCAATCAATGTATCCCTAGTAACTAATGTATTAGGCATTGTTCTTAACTAATTTATAGTAGTAACCTTCATTTTGTATGCTGGTGGCAATCCTCTTAAAACTTTTGAAACAATTTCATCCTCACTTAAGGTTCCTCCACAACATTTAATACCCAAAACAATTTCATTTACTCTTTCCATAAAAGCAGAAATCCTTTCATCTTCTTCCATTTTTAGATGTTCATACTTGACTCAAAAGCTTTCAAGTTTTGCAATTTTGACTATGGAATCTCCTTCATTCAGTGTTTCCAAATGATCCCAAATAGCTTTATCAGTACACCTATCTAATAATCCCATGATTTGTTAATCTGATAATGTGCTCAAAAGTGCTTCTCTTGCTTTGCAATCATTTTCCTCATCTTTAATCAAGTTAGTTAGACTGGGCTGACCAGGTATAGCAGCAGTATAACCATTCTTTGTAACTTCCTAGATGTCTTTTCCAATGCAATTTAGATGTGTCTCCATTCTGATCTTCCATATGCCATAGTTGGTTCCATCAAGTTTAGGACTGTCTTTCCTGAAATAGTTAGTAGACATTGGATCTCCTCAAGCTATTAAAATTTTGCAAAAGAGGACTAGTCTTTGATACCAATTGTTAGGTCCCAGAGACAACTAAGAGGGGGGGGGCGCTGAATCAGTTGTCTAATAAATTCAAACCAAAAACAACTTAACCAATTTATTGCTTAATATCGATAAACCAATTAATTATGCTGGAAGACAGTGTTAATAGTTAATTGCTACATTGGTAAAGATTAATGCATGAAACATAAACACAAAGTCATCCACAACACATAACACCAATATTTGTACGTGGAAACCCTATAAGGGGAAAAACCATGGTGGGAAACCTTACCCACAATAAGATGATACTACTGCAGATAGTAAGTGTACATAAATGGGGTCTGTACATGCAGAAAGGCCAATAGCCTAGAGCTCAATGCTCAATCACAAAATGGGAGTCACACTGACTACAGTTGGGTGGTTAAATCCAATAATAATGTACTGCACAAAATAGCATCTTCATATGCTAGATTCAGTACCAGTGTAATGCTGATATGCTTCCATAAAAACCTAGCTTCACCTTCAAATGATGTCTTCATGTATAGCTCTGCTTAATCTCGCATATACCTTCACACAATCCTTTTTTGCATTCCACACTTGATCTTACAAATAAGATCTTACATTTATACCATATCCTAAGACCAATTTTAGTAGGTCGGCTCTACAAGATATTACAATAAAAACATTTTACAAACAATATAATATCTAATGCAATAACCAATTGAACATGTCGGCTTAATGCATTTACAACAATAATTAATCATCTCCATAGTGTTCCATGCTGATCTAGAAAAGATAAACCTACCAATGTAACCCTAGACCTATTTGTCGGTAACAGTAAATATGCAACTATGAATATACCAGTCATTAATTGATTAAGACAAGATGTCCAAATGATGTCTTCGACATTACCAAGTGTTTTCCATGCCATTCCAAGTGTTGATTATCATTATATCTTGCCAGTGTACTATATACTAGCAACTGTGCAATAGTTACTTGTCGATGAATGTTGCTGGATCTCCAAATTGCTAGTGTTTTAGTAGGTGTTGACATCAATGACAAAACCATACGAAAATACCAACAAAGAGAAAGAAAGATTTGGGGAGGGGGGTAGAGAGGTGAGATAGAGAGGAGACAATGTGTGTCATGTATTTGGAGAACATAGGGGAGATATAAAGAAGGGTGAGAGAGATAGGTTTAAATCTTGGAGGAGAGGAGAGAGTGAGATAGAGAGATGGGGGAGAGAAGGAGAGAGGAGTAATAGGAAGAGAGATAGGTCTAGAGAGAGAAAGAGAGAGCTTAGTGATTACTAAAATTTTATTATGTCTAAGAAATTATAAGATCTAAAGCTTGGGGAGAGAGAAGAGAGTGAGATAGAGAGAGGTGAAGAGAGGAGAGAGATAGGAAAATAGATAGGTTTAGAGCTTAGGGGAGACAAAGACTATGAGATGGAGAGACATCAAGTGAATGATGATATAAGCCCACTAATTGCTGAAATTTGACTAAGTCTGAAAAATTATAAGATCTCTTAAAATCTAGAATTTGTATTATGACTCATAGAGATCTAAAACCACTCTCAAACATCCTAACAATATATAAATAAAATATAACTTAAAGTATAAGTTACATTTTCTCTTTGTCTTTTATCCTTGTACTTAGATGTTATATTTTAAGTATATATCCTGTCGAAAAAACTAAGGGAATGCTAAAAGAAGTGTCATCTATGTTCGTGTTCCTTATCTAGCTTAATGTAAGCATAACACGTGCGTGTTTATCTTACTAAACATAACTTGTTCATGTTTTTATTTTTAAAAACATGATCACATTTATTTATTTTTAAACACGATCACGTTTTTGTTTTATAAAACCTGTATGCAGTTTTCATTTAAAGAACTTGTACGCATTTTGCCTTGTAATTAGGCCTGGATAGCAAGGTTGAGGCTTGTGAGCCTTTTTCCCTCCTTTTTGCGTGTTTTCTTCTTCCAATCTAGTTTCTCAACTTCATCGTAATCAGGTTTGCATGCTATCAAGTGGGTATTCTAAATTTGCCACCTTAATTTCACCCATCATTTGAGCTTTTTAACCATATTATTTTTTTAAAATTTGAACAACATTAATATATTAATCTTGGATTTCTTTTACTAGTGTCTCTATAGTTCTCAAAGACATATATGTACCATTTTTTTAATAACTTTTGATCTACTTCTCCAAATTTAGAAAAAAATATATATTATTGTAGTGCACTTGATTCTTTACAATTTTTTTAGAAAATTTGCATTTTCGATCATTTTGGTGCAAGTTATGCTTTACGCATGAACAGGTACCTAATTTTCAAGATGTGGTCATTTCAAAAAATCATTAAAAAAAACTCAACAGAAAATTATAAAAAAAACCAGAACTTCTAGAGCTCACTCATAGCTATCTTTCTACCAAAAGATTTGTCAAAATAATAAATCTAACTATGAATTTTTTATGCACATGACAGACATTATGTTATATTTCTCAGAAAAAATTAGGAACTATTTTCGCGGGCGAAGGATTTGACCCCCTTAATCTTATCCAATTTTGAAAAAAATTAGTAGTTTGGAAACTAGATTTAGAGTACTACAATCTTTGTTCTTTGAGTATCTTCATCTTTTGAGTGGACAAGTCTCAAATTGCTCCTCCAAGTTTAGGTTTAGCTGATTTTAGAAAAAAAGGTTTCCACTTATACCTCCTTTTTGCACACCATCTTAGTGCAGTTACCCTAATATTTTAATTCAATATTATGGGCCTTATTCCACTTTATTACATCATCACACTCTTATTTGGTCCCTTAATTCTAGGAATGCCCGTTATTATTTTAATCTTGATTCAATCCTAATCTTGCCCTAATTTCAATCTTCAAGGCATATTTCAAATATCGACACATCTTGGTTTGACCCACCAAGTTGGATTTCACATTAGAATCATGATATCTCACATCCCTAGAAAAATTTTTTAAAAAAACTATTCAGTTTTTTTCTCAAATTTTGAGAGGATAATTTGGTGATCTTGTATAACTCAAATCATACTTCATGCCAAAATATATCAATTCTAAGTTAGCCTAATGATTATTTTAATTATGAAACCCCTATATAAGGATTTCTTCTCAATCCATTTTCAACATTACACCTTATGCCATCTTTCTTGTCAATTCAAGAGCAATTCTTCTTCTTCAAGAGTAGATTTGATTCAAGGAGCAACAAAATACATCAAGGCATCTTCCATTTATGTTTCAATTATGATTTCATGATGGATTTTTTGTGATTTATTATGTTATTGCATCAACACATTAATAATTTATTCTAGGATCATTGCATCATCCATTGAAGGTATAATCATCTACATTCAAGCATTTCAACCTTACCCTCAAAAGGAAAGCTTTTTCAATTCAATTCAAGTTCAATTTAATTTCAATTAGGGTCAATTCCAAACTTGGGTTTTGACCTAAGGAAAATCCCTATCCACAACCCCCTTTCTTTCCTCTTGTGTGCAGCTATAGGTACCCAGTGGAGCTAGGAAGACTAGAATAGCATCAGGACCCAAAAACAAAGCATCCAACCAAATTTCACCAGAAAGTGCTTCAACCAGGGAGCTCTAGGTACCATGGTCCAAAACTAGGCCATTTTGGGGCACCATAGTCCTCCTAGAACATGTTCAAATTTGACAGGTGTCTCTCGAACAGTATCAAAGTTTAGATTTTTAGACCAATGCATTGGTTGCCCTAGTCTGGGCACCCTGGTTTTGTTAGTTCAACTCTAGATTTTAATTACAGGTGCACAATTAGATTCTCCTTCCATTTATGTACTTGTTGTGAAGTTTATATTTCATTATTAGTTAGCATAATCAGTCCAAGTTGTTAGCTCATGCAATTACCTTCTTACCCTAGGTTTAACATTCGATTTACATCTTTTCAATTACATTTTCAACTCAAACAAAAGGGGAATAGGACCTCAATCAACATTCAACCCTCTTCTTAATAGAATTTTGGTTGGATCTATTGAGTTCATGCTTCTTTTTATGTGATGCATGTGAAAGTTAGGTCATATCCTAATCTACATAGCTAAGCTTGTGAAGCCCCAATTTTCCATCCATTACACTTGCCCAACCCTAGAATTATTCCTTACCCTAGAATTGAGACTTACTACATCTTCCTATTGATCTTTCGTATACTATCATTTACATGTATTCTCTAGAACATGTAATCTTTATAACATCATAGAAGAATTAAACATTTCCAAATAGCGTTCTTGTTTTAAAACACATTTCATTATACTCCTCCAAATAACATATTGGAATTAAATAAAATATAAATTCTGAAATTTCTAATCTCAAATCATTTTTATTAAATAACCTCTAATTACAATATTTTATCTAAGCCATTCTAAATAACTTTCACATTTCTATAATTTGATATCAAGGTAATTTAGATATGATTTAGTATAAAAAAAATAACCCTTCATATTTAAAGAAAGATATAATTAATGTATGCATTTTTATTCTTGATGACAAATAATTTAATTCTTACCAATACTAACTTTTGTTACCTCTTATTAGTACTTGTCATTAGGCTAGTACTATTGCAATCAGTTGCCATTATTTTTTGTTAACTCATTATTATTCAATTGTTTCTCCACCAATTAGAAGTGTGAATTTTTTGTTTTGATGTATGTTTTTTAATTTTTATAAAGTTAAGATGCATGATTTTTAATTTTCTAAATTATAAAAATTATTTTTTTCCAATCTAATTGACTTGGAAAATTTATATCTTATTAGCGGATTTTCGAGATCCACTATCTGAATGATTTTTTTAGGCATTTTTTAGGTACGTTAAAATAATATTTAGCATGTTTAAATTTTCTTATCAAATTTATCACTCATTTTCAAAGATATTTTTTTTTATCACCAATTTTCCAACATAGATCTAATCTAGGTTATTATTTTACTTGTAAATTTAAGATTGTAAGATTTTAAAATGAAAAAATGTAAATACACACCATGCTAATACTTTTACTATCAATTATGGTTGATAAAAAAAATTATATTTTTTTTACCTAAAAAGGTTATTTTATTAACTCAATTATTATTATTAAAATTATTTTACTTTACTTTCAAACTACTTTTTTCTTAAAAGGTACTTAGTCTATTTTAACAAATTTTCACTAATATATATTTTAATGTTTTGAGCTCTTTATATTTGTAACACATATAAACTTGGAATAAATATTTTATAGTCGTAGTATTATTAATATACCAATAATATTATTAAATACTTATATAATGTCATTTCAAATTAAATTATTTTCAAAGTTTGTTGATTTTTTGGGTTATTCTGCTTGTATGGCATAGAACACAAAAATATGCTTGAACTAGTATCTTTCTAATAACTGTCAAAGAAATAGATTAAAATAATCTACATGTAAAAGTGATTTTGATCTTGATTATCACAATACATTTACTCCTAAACAAAATTGTAAAAAATATAAGTCAAAGCAAAACTAAATTTATGAGTTAGACAAAAAATTACAAGAAATTATTTAAAATCATCATCACACTTTATTATATTATTATTTATATTGTCTTCAATTTTCATGCAATATTAATTTGTTTATAACTGGTATATTGAACTTTTTCCTAATTTTTTTTTTTTTTCAATAAAAGTGGCATAGCCACTAAACTTTATTATATTATTTTTAAATTGTTTTTACAATGGGTTCAAAAAAGGCATACCGGTAGGAACGAACCCGCAAGAAAACCTCTGGTTGTCACCTTGAGAAAAGAAACTACACTACCCTTACAAAATAGGAGGATCCTGATGACCCAAAATCTCACCCATACCCAAATAGATGCCCTATGTACAGAGATCCTATGGGACATATATCTCAACTGATTAAAAACTTAGTTGGTTACAAAAAGCGGGGCTGAATTGCCAAAAAGTTTACAACAAGAAGATCTAGGAGTCAATCAACTGATAACAACAACAACAAGATATAACATGTAGAGAAGCATGCCGAGATACCAAGGAGACCAAAAAAGTGAAACCAAGGAGGATTGGAACTGAAATAGACCAGAAATGTCCAGCTCCATAGATTTGAGATAACGAGAACTGCCCAAAATTCATCTCATAAACAGCCTACAAAAAATGTGAGATATCTGCAAAAGGTAAGAACAATTAGTCCAAAAACCAATTACTTGAGCTTTCCTTCGGAGGAGAAGGTAGAGCATCATGAGGAACCAGTGACTATATAGGAACCGCAGGGAGAGGAGTAGCAGATGTAACAAAACATAAATTAATAAGAGCATGAAGACCAATTAACACTTCCCATGCTCTGATCAAAACCTGGGGAGATATAAAGCCAAACAAACTCTCCACAGATTTTAGAGCTTCATCAATAGTGTCACAGATCAGGCCCATTCTAATTTCAAAGAGAAAATGTCCATAGTGACCATCTTCCAAAAGATTTTGAACAGAAAGAAAGCCCCCATAAGGAAGAGTACCCATATCAAAAATATAACTATCCAAAGCTGACCCAAGATGATGCATATCAAGCATTGGAGGTGCCACAAATTTTGATGCAATAATCTGGACTAGAGTCTTATCCCACAAAAGATCATAACATATAGTAAAAAAACAAGACAAAACTTCTGAAAAAGAGATAAAAGAAGGAGAGAGCAACCAACGATTGCCCACCACCCTACAAATTTCAAACTCAAACTCTAGATTATGCAAAACAAAAACTCTCCCAAGTTTTTTAGAAACATAACCATAATTGTTGACAATGTCTTCCTTAGGAGTAGATACTAAAACACGATAAGTCAGAAGAATAATATACATGAGGAATAGTTACCTTTCCCACAGAAAGAAGAATTCCTTGAGATATCGTCGACGCAGATAAACAAAGACATTCTGCACCAGAATTAATATATAGCTGAAAGAAACATAAATTAATTGGCCACCATACATCGTAATGAATGTTTCATCCATGTAAAAAGCCAAGAAAAAATATGCCAAGAAATGCATCCTAATCAATCAAATTAAATCAAAGGCCTATAATAATTTAGCCACCTTTCATAATAATGAATGATCTACTCATGTGAAAAAAGTAAATCTCCAAAAAATCATTTTAAGAGATGCATCTCCGGTGAACCACAAAATCATTAAACCTCATAATCGCCTCTGTGAGAAGTACCATACTATCTCCACTAAAGTCGATAAAAAGTACAACAATAATCATTATATTGAAAGCCATGGCATGTAACAATTAATCAAAACATGTAATCCATATCCCTTGTATCAGAGCAACCTCGAAAAAAGATATGACAGAAAAAATAATGACAAAGCATGCCACCACTCTCAAAGCATTTTGGAGATAAAAAGAATGAAGTAGAGCCAATAAACATAGTCTCCCTGATGCTTATGACAGCTCACAACCAAACTATGTATATGGCAACAAATTACCACATACAGAGTCAGATTACCAGCTGATCATAAACACCTTTCAAAATAATGAATGGTCCGCTTATGTGTAAAAATAAGTTTCCAAATAATCATTTAAAGAGATGTTTTGCGGGTGAACCACAAAAAGCCAATAATGATTAAACCTCATAATCACCTCTGTGAGAGGTACTATACGATCTCCCTTGAAGTCGATAAATAGAATGGCAATAATCATTACACAGAAAGTCATGGCCCATCACAATTAATCAAAAACATGTAATCAATATCCCTCGCATGAGAGCAACCTCGAAAAAAAGCTATGAGAGAAAAATAATAACAAAGAGTGTCGACACTCTCAAAAGCTTTTTGAAGATAAAAATAATGAACCAGAGCCAATAAACATAGTCACCCTTAATGCTTATGATAGCTCGCGACCAAACTATATATGTAACAATTCACGTACAGAATTAGATTACCAGTTGAGCATAAACAATAAACATGCCTATCCGGACTGGCAATAGAGGGTCAATTTATCAAAAGTCAGAGACAAAAAAGACCACAAGTTTATTGCAAGAATTCCAAAACTGAAGTGGGAATTTCAATAGAGCTTATATCATGAAGAATAGCATTACTATCAATAGCAAGATTAGCTAAAAAATCTGCTACTTGATTAATTTCTCTATAACAATGAGTAATGAAGAAAGAATCAAAGAATTCCAATTGCTGAAGGATAAGCTCAAGAAGATATTGCAATTGCCAACAATGAGATTTCTTTTTTAACACACTCTAAATGATCACCAATGAGTCCCCTTCAATAATGAGGTCTTTAATTCCAAGGGAAATAGCCAATTCCAGACCCAAAGACAAAGCCTTAAATTCAGCAAAATTATTAGACTAAGTACCAATTGCATGACACCTAGCATGAATAATATGAGTGTGATGGTCAAAAATCACCATACCTACCCCATCTAAACCCGGATTTCCACGAGAGGCACCATCAAAGTTCAACTTAAACTTACCAAGAGGAGGTGGTTTCCAAGATGCCAACTTTCTTTTATTTAAAGCATCACCTTTTATCAAAATTGAACCATAGGAAGGAAGAGAAGATAACATGCTCCAAACTCTAGTCACCCTACTATCCCAATGAGAAAAAGAAGTGAGATTATCCAAGTTCCTACATATATACGACAAAGAAACCTCAGAAATGGATGATTCAATCTTCAGTAAAACCTTAGGGAGAGAAAAGCTAGTGCTTCTAAAGATCCTATTATTACGCTCTAACCAAATATTCCATATTAAAATAGATGGAGAAATAATCCACGAACACGCATAAAAGGATGAAGTAAACAAAAGTGGCCAAGAACTAAAGAAGGTAATCAGGTCATTTCCCATAACAAATGTCAAATTCAATTTATCAAACAACCACTGCCAACATTGATATGCAAAGTCACAATGTAAAAAGAGATGGGAAGAGGATTCCAAGTGTTTATTACACAACACACATGTGAAAGCAACAGTGATACCCAACCTGTCCAATCTCATGCCTATGAGAACCCTATATTGAATTGTCATCGAAGCAAAAGCACCAGCTTTTGGCAAATAGGCTGAATGCCAAAAAAGTTTATAAGGCCAAGAAGGGTGATCATTATCTTTCATGAGGGAATTATAACCATCCCTCACCGTATATTTGCCAGAAATATTCTTAGTCCAAACCAATTCATCCTCATCATCAAAAAGGAACCACCCTCTCACTCAGGACCTTGGTATAGTGTAATTTCAAATCATGATCAATAACCAAAAAGTCAATCGGCTTCCATTTAGCCAATCTCATATTTCCACTATAAATAATGTTAAAGTAATCTACCACCGAGGTGCCCCAAAGGGAAGAAAGAATGGATATCAGGGGAGACCAATTCCTTAGACTTCTTAATGGAGGGTGACCATTCCAGTTTTCATCCCAAAATCTGATCTTTGTGCCTTTATGGACAACCCATGAGAGATTAGGAAAAATAACATATCTACATTTACATATGAAGTTCCACATAACAGAACTTGAAGGTAAATTAGAAATCTAGAAAATATACTCCCTAGGACCATTATTAAGATATTTAGCAAACATAATCTGAGTCCATAAAGAATTGGACTTCTCATACAAATTCCAAACCAATTTAGCCCCCAAGGCTAAATTTTGTTTTTCCATATTTCTAATTCCAGTACCCCCTAGGTCCTTCAGTAAGCAAACTTTATCCCCTACCACAAGAGCAAGTTTTTTCCTCCCATCTTTATTGCTACTCTAGAGAAAAGACCTTAGAGTATCCTATAAGCTTACCAATACATCCTTTGGAGATCTTAATACTGACATAAGATAAATAGGAACTGCATTCAACACGGACTTAATGAGAATAATTTTTCCAACTAGATTCAACCACCTATGGTTCCAAGAAAGAATTCTCTTTGAGATGGTCAAAATGATTTTATCCCAAAAGCTTGAAATATCCTTTTTGATAAAGAAGGGTATACCCAGATAAGTACATGGAAGTGAGCTAGACTCAAAACCCCAAAAAGACAACAATCTAGTTTGGATTAATTGCGGGGTGTGAAGAAAGAAGATTTTTGACTTCTCAGAATTAATTTTCTGACTTGCAAAAGAGGTATAATTCCGAATAACTTCATTCATGGTGAAAGCTTCCTGCATAAAGGCCTGACCAAATAACAAGGTATCATCTGCAAATAGGCAATGTGATATAGATCCTGGTACTCCCGAGATTTTCACCCCAAGCCAAAGGTCTTTCAATTTCGCAGCCTTAATAGCCCAACTAAAAGACTCTGCTAAAAGTATAAACAGAAATGGGAAAAGAGGATCTCCTTGTCTTAAACCTCTAGAGGAGGAAAAAAAAACACAGGGGGAACCATTAATTATAATCGAAAACCTTGCAGACAAAATACAAGCCATAATCCATTTTATCCAAACCCTGGAAAAGCCTAACCTTTCCAAAACAAGACCTAAAGCCCTCCATTCTACTCTATCATAAGCCTTAGCCATATCAAGCTTTAAGATCATGGTTGGGGATCTCTGAAGGGAGATAGAATGTAAAACTTCATGAGCTACAATAGCTCCCTCAAGTGTCTCCCTATTTGGTACAAAACCACCTTGTTCTACTGAAATGAGTTTAGGGAGGATTTTGGATATCCAAATGGATATTGCTTTAGTGAAAATCTTATATAAGGTATTACACAGAGAAATAGGACAAAAGTTAGCAAAAGATTTAACAATTTCCTTATTAGGAATAAGATAAATCATTGTGGTATTAAGTTCTTTTAAAATTGATCTATTTCCCCTACTTTCTTCAAGAACAAGGAGCAGATCCCTACCCACAAAATCCCAACACTTCTGAAAAAATAAAGGAGTGAACCCATCTGGACCTGGGGCCTTATTAGGATTCATAGCAAAAATTGCTAGCCTAACTTCTTCAAGGGAAAAAGGAGACATCAACATCTTGTTATCCTCAGGTGACACTAGAGATGGAATGTTAGAAATGAAATCATTTTGAAAATTACCACCTTCACAAGATAGCTGTGTTTTGAAGAAATTTACTACCTCTGCAACAATCTCCTCGGGCTCTGTAAGTAGCTATCCTGAAGAATCCTCTATACAAGAGATCCTATTCCTACTCCTTTTCAATTTAGTAGAAGAATGAAAAAAATATTATTTTATTATTTTATAATTATTATAATTATATACACTCTTTCATTAATATAATATTATGGTTTAAAAGTGAATATTTTCAAAATAATATTTACATTATATTATAATTTATTTATTATCTATGAATTCATAAAAAATTATTTTATTATGTAGGTTGATAAAGCTAACTTATCTCCAAGATATGATACCTAGGATAACAATCAAATTTGTTTATATCTATACATAATTTTTATAATAATAAACATTTACAATCATATTATTTTACCATAGAAGATCCTAATATAATGAGCTAATATTATAGTAATTACATTGAAAACTATAAATAGTTTAGATATAATTTCTTAATAGCTTATATCTATATACATAGTTTTTATAATCTATAGGCACTTAAATTTGGTTAATCAATATAATCAAATTTATTTCTCTAACCATTTAATTAATTAAATATCTTAATTAATTAAGTCATTCCTTGAATTAATTAATCTAATTAATTAATTCTCCCCTTCCAATACCTTTGAATTAATTAATTTCTAATTAATTAATCCCCTTTCATCCTATCCTATTAATTAATTATTAATTAATTAATCCTCCTTTCATCCTATCCTATTAATTAATTAATCCCCCTTTCATTATATTCTCATTAATTAATTCTTAATTATTTGATGCTCCCTTTCCAATCCTCTTTAATTAATTAATCCTAAATTAATTAATTACCCTCCATATTTAAATAATTAATTGATTATTTAAATTAGTCACATTTCTCCTACATTCTAAACAACTTTTCTCCCTAACCTCTTTCCAATCCTATCCTAACCATGTTAAGCCCAATATGGAAAGCTAATGTACTGAGAGGGGAGGGGTGAATCAGTACTTCAAATCTCTTCTTGAACAATAACTTTACTGTTATGCATAAACCAAAAACTGTTGTAACATAACATAAAGCTAAAACAAATAAATAACAATCATACATGATTCACTCCATAACACATATATTTTGGTTACGCAGAAACTCTTAGTTAGAGAGAAAAACTGTGGGGATGGCACCCACAACTTCACTACTGCAATAATAAAGAGTGCTCGGTTAGAGCTACATGTTCAGCTATTTCTGATAGCTTACCCTGATAGGAGTATCGAGATTGTTAGATCTACCTTGCTAAAGGATTTTACAACACTTAAACTAAAATGCTGCACCTGGTTAAAGGCTTTACAATTTATAGACTTTGTTAGAGTCTTTTACCCTGTTAAAGGTTTCTCTTACAACTTCAAAATATTACAATAAAATCTTTACAAATATCTAAAACTTTACATCTGGAATGCTATAGCAGATTCTATGTTCTCAAAATGAGATTACCTTGCTTATAGCATACCTCGGTAACCCATAAAGTAACTTGGTAAACCCTTTTGTTTACTCTGTTCTTTGACTATTCTCTTAAATCCTTCTCAGTGACCTTTGTGTCTCTGTAACAGTCATAACACTCAGTGCTTTCTTATGTATCACACATGTCTGTCTTCACACTCATACACACATACCTCTATATTTTTCTGATCCCAATCCATGCTGTATAAATAGATCTCTTATGTCGATGATCTGGTTCATTGCATTGATCTTACAAACATGATTTATCAAATGAATAACCATACAGAATATTTCATTGGATAGATGACCTCAAAATCATACACAATCCTTAAGTGCAATTTCCAATGTGATAATGGTTCTTTTGCTTCTCGATCTTGTAACACGTTTCCACATGTGTTTCTAGGTTCAATGAATCTGGTAAAATGTTTCACTCAATGTATATCAACTCGATGTATCATTATTGCTGCTTGGTAGACAGCTCGGTGTATACTAGTCTCTGTGACTACTTCCTTCTATAACCAACTGCACTATGCTTACCGACTGAATATTTTGGTAGTAGTAATTGACTAGAGTATATAGAATGACTTTGGATATAAAACTAATGGCAACTTAATAAGTAGTAACAATCTCCCCTTTTGACATTAGTTGAGATGTTTGACAAAACTACTTTCAAAGTCATAACTCAAAAATCTATATACTTGCAAAATTTGACTAAACAGATAGTATATACATTACTCAACAAAATGGTATGTTTCAGATATACTCCCCTTATTAATATACTATACAAAACTCTGATTTTGCATGCTTGGTGATCAATGTTCTGTGATAACTGCTCGGTTCACTACTTTGTTCTTTGTCAAAATTGACTATGCATTTGAATATTTTGTTCTGCTCGATATACTCCCCCTATATACTACACTCCTCCTTTGATACTTTGATGCTATATATATACTCCCCCTTTTTGACAAACATCAAAATTTAGTTACCATTCGATGGTGGCAACTAGTCAAAAATGGATTTATAATTTGTCTTGACATCGATGAGAGCAGCAGAGAGGGCATCCTTGACACTGTCCATGAGTGAATTCTGAGCTATAATGTTAGCTAACAGTGAAATTAGTCCATCTAAGGTGCTTCCCTCTTGCTAAGTGGATAGGGAGGTAGCTTTAATGTTCTGCTCTTGGACGGATGAAAGATGAGGAATGAATAATGTTTGAAGAGTCATTATATCCATCCTTATCTTGTGCTCTTCATTCCTGAGTTCCAATTGTTGATCCATGAGCTTTTGTAACTTTGTATAAAAATTCTGAATAGAATTTGGCTTAGTGGTCAACTTATTTGAGAGATCAGTGATCTCTTTCTCAATCACGTCTATTTTATTTTTGATATCTTTAATGAATAAAGAAAATGTATAGAGTTTCTGAAATAAATAAAGAATGTGCTTGAGTTGAGGGGACAACTCAGCAATAAATTTGACAAATTTTACTTTGCCAATAGCAATGGCCTTCTGTAACTCTTCAATCATTTTAGTAGTGAGCTCTTTGTCCTTTAACTTTCTCAAATATTCAGATGTGTCTACTCCAGATGTCTCTATTTTAGTTAGGAGTTCATCTAGTTGAATGTGGATGGCTGCATCTTTTGTTACTGTAGTTTCAGGTAGCATATCTGTTAAGAGTGCTTTCACCTTCTAAAGTACTTTGTTTTTCTTTTGAATAGCCATTTACTTCTCCTATTCTACTTTGGCTTTGCATAGTTCATCGAATTCAATGAGTGCTTGCCCTTTTAATTTGGAAATGTCTACATTCAGCAACACTATTGGTTTTGACAAATCTGATTTGAAACTATGCTTTTTCATTTTCTTTTCTTTCCCTTTCACTGGTTGAACTAATACAATGGCTTGTGAGGCTCGTTGACCTTCGGTAGGTTGCTCGGTAGAGGCAACACTTTTATCAATTTCTTGAGCCTCTGATGTAGCCTTTGTTGTGTCCTTCGGTGCTTCTGTGCTTGGGGTCTCAGATGTAACATTTTCAGTGCTAGAAGGAGCTTGAGAAGACTGTTCCCCAGCGGCCTGAGAAGCAGTTTCTCCTTCTGTATACTTGTGACCCTTTGTTCCTTGCTCAGTATCTTGAGGGGCCTCAGTTGAAGCAGGTTAAGTGATTGGAGGATAGGGCTGAACTTGTTCCAAAACTAACTCATTGGATACCAGTTTGGCATATGCATTCCCTTCTATCATTTCCTGTTTCGGTGCCTCGGTGTCCATGATATCCTCATCAACTTGTATAGTGTCAGCAGGGTCTTGCTCGATGATATCAGGATCTTGCTCGGTGACATCAACTATTTCAACTTTAGCTTGCTCACCAGCATTCTTGATTCAAAATATTTCCTACCATTTTTCTTTGGTCTCATTCTCTACATCCAAGTAAAGGCCATTCATCAATTTCAAGGCTCTTTGCTTGACTAAGAATTTTGTGTGGCAGTTTTTCAGATGTTCAGTGATCTCATCTACTGACATGTCTAGAAAAAGATGTACCAGACTTCTTTCTCTCATCTATTTCTCTAAGTCCATGGCATACTTCCACCTATTATCAATATGTAAATATAATTCATTTGGAAGAGACTTAGACACTTCCAGTGGGACCAATCAGAATTTTAGAAGTGTACAGATGACAGCTTCTTCTATTTGTCTCTTTTCATCAACAGATCTGGATTCATACTTAAAATATTTGAATGCTCCAAATCCACCATATTGCTTTAGATTAGTACAAAAATTTTCAACACTATGTACATTTACCTTTTTACTCTTGATAATCTGAAATTTGCTTGCATCTTCAAATTCAATGTCACTGGACTCTTTAGTCAAAATGAGTCTCCGAGTAGATTTCTTGTAAGTTTTCGTTACCTTGGGTGTGGCAAAATTCTTTGGTTTCTTACTCGGTGATGCTACAGATGATCTTGTGTTTGGGCACTTTACTGAAAGAGTCAGTGATTCCTGGGATGTATCCTATTTCTTTCTTTTCAAAACTTTTCCCTTAGGCAATTCGGTGCTCAATGTAATAGCTTCCTCTTGGGCTTCAGATTCCTCCTCGATGATTACTATAGTGCCCTTGATGGGTGTGGAGGAAGAACCTTCTCCAAATTTCTCCATTAATACCTTGATCATTTTTGATGCCTTCCTTCTAGCCTTGGGTACTACAATGCTCATCTTAACTTTTTCCTTCACTTCTTCATATGTTCCATATCTCAGCTCGATAGCATGCCTTGGTAATGTAATAAAAGCATCTATCTGTTGTTGTGTGATGTCAAAATCAATCTCATAACCCATAGGTAGCAAAGATTGAGTTCTTGGTTCCACAACATTAACATAGCAGTAGTTGGTGTCTACTTCAAAGCATATGTCTGTTAGGCCCAATATGGAAAGCTAATGTACTAGGACGGGGGGGGGGGGGGGTGAATCGGTACTTCAAAACCTTTCTTCAATATTAACCTTACTATTATGCATAAACAGAATAGTGAAGTAACATAAAATAAAGTTAAAACAAATAGATAACAATCATACATGATTCACTCCATAACACATATATTTTGATTACACAAAAACTCTTGGTTAGAGAGAAAAACTGCGATGGGGATGGCACCCACAACTTTGCTACTGCAATAATAAAGAATGCTCGGTTAGAGCTACATTTAGCTATTTTTGATAGCTTACCCTGTTAGGAGTAACAAGATCTATTAGATCTACCTTGAAGGATTTTACAACATTTATTCTCAATGTTGCACCTGGTTAGAGGCTTTACAATTTATAGACTTGGTTAGAGTCTTTTACCCTGTTAGATGTTTCTCTTCTTTACAATATTACAATAAAATCATTACAAACATCTGCAACTTTACATCTAAAATGTTATAGTAGATCCTATGTTCTCAAAATAAGATTACCTTGCTTATAGCATACCTCGGTAACTCATATTGTAACTCGGTAAACCCTTTTGTTTACTTTGTTCTTCAACTGTTCTCTGATAACCTTCTCAGTGACCTCTATGTCTCTGTAACAGTCTTCTTTCATACATACATGCACTTCAATAATGTTGTATATATAGATCTCTTAAAATGGTGATCTAATTCATTGCTTCGATCTTACAAACAAGATTCCTCGAATGAATAACTAAACAAAGTATTTCATTAGTTAGATTGACCTTGTAATCATACATAATCTTCTAGTGCAATTTCCAATGTAATAATGGTTAGATTTGCCTCGATCTTGTAACACGTTTCATATGCATGTCCAGGTTCAATGTATCTGGTAACACGTTTCAATCGGTGTGTTAACTTTACTGCTCGGTAGCCATAAAAAGATACTCAGTAGACAACTCGGTGTATACTGCATTCTGTTACTGCTTTCTTCTATAACCGACTAGACTGTGCATACTGACATCTCTGTTTATACCAACTACATGATTTGGTAGTGCTAACTGACTAGAATATAAAGTATGACTTTGAGTATAAAAACTAATGGCAACTCGATAAGTAGTAACAATCTCCCCTTCTGACATTAGTTGAGATGTTTGACAAAAAATACTTTCAAAGTCATAACTCAAAAATCTATATACTTTGCAAAATGACTACACTTGAGAATACATACAATAGTCAATGAAATAGTAGATGCAGATATACTCCCCTTATCATTATTCTATATATTACTCAGATTTTGCATGCTCGGTTCTATTCTCTACTTGTGTGTTATGTTTGCTTTGCATGCTTTTCTCGGTATATTCCCCTGTATACAATACTCAAAACTGTATAACCAAAACTATATCACTCCCTGCATATAGTATTACTCCCCTTTTGTCTAGTATTACTCCCCCTATGTAGTATTACTCCCCCTTTTTGACAAACATCAAAAACTTAATTTCCATCTAGGGGAGGTAATTGATCAAAAATAGATTTATACTTGTTCCGGGCATTGGTGAGTGCGACTGAGAGTGCATCCTTTACACTTTCCATTAAAGAATTTTGAGCTTGAATATCAACCAATAGTGATATTAAGCCATCAAGAGTGCTTCCCTCTTGTGTAGTTGATAGGTGTGTAGCTTTGTTGATCTGTTCCTGTACTGATGAGAGATGAGGAAGGAATAATGTCTGGAGGGTCATTATATCCATCCTGATCTTATGCTCTTCATTTCTGAGTTCTAACTGTTGAGCCATGAGCTATTGAAGCTTGGTATAAAAATTCTGAACTGAATTAGGCTCTGTGGTCAACCTAGTTGAGAGATCAGTGATCTCTTTCTCAATTGCATCAGTTTTATTCTTGATATCTTTAATGAATAAGGAAAATGTACAAAGTTTCTGAAATAAATAAAGAATATGCTTGAGTTGAGGGGACAACTCAGCAATGAATTTGACAAGCTTAACCTTTCCAATAGCTAGAGCTTTTTGTACCTCTTCAATCATCTTTGTTTTAAGCTCTTTATCTTTTATCTTGCTCAATTACTCAGATGCATCAAATCCAGATGTTTCTATTTGAGTAAGGAGTTCATCCAGTTGAATGTGTATGGCTGCATCGATGGACACTATTGCTGAAGGTAGCATATTTGTTAGCAGTGTCTTTATCTTCTATAGTACTTTATTCTTCTTTTGAATGGCCAATTGTTTTTCTTGTTTGGCCTTTGCTTTGCATAGTTCACCAAAATCAATAAGTGTTTGCCCTTTTAATTTTGAGATATCCACATTGGGCCAGACTATCGGTTTAGTTAAATCAACTTTGAAACTATGCTTTCTCACCTTCTTCTCTTTACCTTTGGTCAGTTGTACTAAGACAAGTGCTTGTGAGGTTTGCTAACCCTCGGTAGGTTGCTCGGTAGATGCAACACTTTGGTCAGTTCCTGTAGCCATTGTGGTGTCCTTGGGTGTCTCGGTACTTTGGGTCTCAACTGTAACATTTTCAGTGATTGACGGTGCTTGAGACATCTGATCTTTAGTTGTGTCTTATGTTGCTTCACACTTGTGACCTTTAGTGCCTTGTTCTGTATCCTTAGGAGCTTCGGTTGAGATAGGTAGCTTCACCAGTGGATAAGGCTGAACTTGTTCTAAAATAGATTCACTATATACAAGTTTTGCATAGGTAGTGCCTTCTATCATTTTCTGCTCCAGTGCTTCTGCATCCATGACATCTTCATCAATTTGAATAGTGTCAGCCGGGTCTTGCTTGGTAGCATCACGACCTTGCTCAGTGACATTAGGATCTTGCTTGATGACATCAATAATTTCAACTTGAGATTGTTCACTAACATCCTTTAGTTTGAAGATTTCCTACCACTTGGCTTTTGTCTCATTTTCTACATCAATGTATAGCCCATTCATCAATTTTAAGGCTCTCTATTTGACAAGAAATTTAGAATTGTAGGTTGTCAAATGCTCCTTGATTTCTGCTACAAACATATTAGGAAATAGATGGACTAGACTTCTTTCTGTTATTTGTTTCTCTGATTCCATTGCATATTTCCATCTGTTATCAATATGTAAGTATAATTCACTCAAAAGTGACTTTACCAGTTCTAATGGAGCTAGCCAAAACTTTAGAAGTGTGTAGATGACAGCTTCTTCAATTTGTTGCTTCTCATCATTATTCCTAGTCTCATACTTGACATATCTAAATCCTGCAAATCTACCATATTCTTTAAGATTGGCACAAAAGTTTTCAACACTGTGAATATTTACCTTCTTCCTTTTTACAATCTGAAATTTTTTTGCATTGTCGGATTCTGTATCACTAGACTCTTTTGCCAGAATGAGTCTCTGAGTAGATTTCTTGTAGGTCTTGGTTACCTTGGGTGTAGTAACACTCTTTTGTTTCTGACTTGGTGATGCAGTTCATGGTCTAGTGTTAGGTCTCTTTGTTGGTGGAGTCGGTAGGGCCTTTGAAATGTCCTGTTTCTTTCTTTTCAAAACTTTACCCTTAGGCAACTCGGTACTTAATGTTATTGCTGCCTCTTGAGCTTCTGATTCCTCTTTGGTAATGGCAAGAGTGCCTTTGATAGGTGTAGAGGAGGATTCTTCTCTGAATTTCTTAGATAAAACCTTTATCATCTTTGTAGCCTTTCTTGTAGCCTTGGGTACTACAATGCTCATTTTTACTTTTTCTTTCACTTCTTCATAAGTTCCATATCTTAGTTCGGTAGCATGCCTTGGTAATGAAAGATAGGCATCAATTTTCTATTGTGTGATATCATAGTCAATCTCATAACCCATTGGTGGCAAAGATTGAGTCCTTGGTTCAACAACATTCACAGAACAGTAATCAGTGTCTACCTCAAAACATATATTATCCTTATATTTCTCTACCAGCTGTGGTGGAATCCGGTACCTGTTATGCATCTTCTCTTGAAATTTTCTGAAATAGTCATCCATGATATCATTAAAGTTATCTCCCAATTTCTTGATAAAATCATTGATTTGATGGGTGATAGGTCGGTGTAGCTCCCAAACTACTTTACCGACTGAGGGAAAGAACTTCTCAAAGTAGAAAAACATACATACAAGAAGTGAACCAAACTTTAGTGTGTTTGCCGAGTTGTTCTTCTTCGGCTTCCTTATTGTGTTCAGGTTCTCAAACAAGTTCTTCAGTAGCACTTCACATAAATATACTTTCATTCCCTTTTTCACTATTTTATAAGCTAAGTCAACTGCGGCACATGGTACACTGTTTTCCCTTGCAGATTGGAAGAAACAGTAGCCAATTACTCTAATTGCAAACTTAAGTTCTGCATCAGTGTCATTGTTCAATTCCAGTCCTTAGTAATCAAATTCTACTCCAGTTAGACTGATTAGCTCCTTCTGTGATATCATTTTCTATGCTCGTGCATGATCATAGTGTGTAGGGGAAAAAGTGATACTAAGAAAACATGCCCTAGTCTCACTTTCAACCACACACTTGTGGAATACGAAAGAGCCTAGAGGTATCACACAATTGGCTACTTCTTTTTGTGAAAGAGAGAGCCACGAGCTACCTATTAGGATTTCTATTCCTTTGTTGTAATTGAAAGATAAAATGATGCAAGTTCAAGTCCTAATCCCAAAATGCAAGAATGAACTAATAACAAGATTGCAGAATTGAGATTAAACAATGAAAATCTGTAAACACAAGGACAAAACAAGAATGTAAATGCATACCCGATGTTAAAATATGAACGAAAATGTTCGGGACAGGGGCGTGGGCGCCACTGTCCTGATTCTGCCCCTGAAAGTGCTCCTAAAACTGTTGTTTTGCAACCTGGAAAGCTGTCAAAAATGCTAAAAGCTGTTGTCTCACAGAGGGACCAGGGTGCCCAGCGCCCCTGTCCTGGTAGGATTAGGGCACCCCACGCCCCTGTCCTGGTCTTTTGCTCTGAAACTTGGTGTGGAGTGTTGTCTTGGCCTGCTTTTCCCAAATCTGCAACTTGCGGCGTCGTCCGAATCCCAAAATCTGCACTTATATCTGAAAAGGTGTTTTGGGCGGCTATATAGGGTTTTGCCTTAGTCAAACCCCCACTTCGGTGATTTCCACCTCCACGAATAGCCAAGTTGTATTGTAAGAGTATTGTGTGTGCAGACCTTGTGTGTGTGCAAGATCCTAAAATGCAAGTAAGCAAACTAGAGCAACCTAGAAAGTAAACCCTAATTGCTTGTAAATGATAATGTAAATGCTCCAAATCAAGATGCAAAGTGATCTAAAGCATGAATACAAATGATATAGTGAGGCTTATGCAAAGACATGAAAACAACATGAAATCATACCCAACCCCAAGGGAGGGGTACAAGCCAATCTTCAGTCGGTAATCCCGTATTGCTCTTCAATGTCTTCAAAGCCCTAAATGAATGAATGAAATTGATGAATGCTTTATGGATGGATGTTGAATTTTGTTGAAGTCTTCAAAGATCTGCTCTTTCGCTACATAGAAGGCCCCTGAAACCAAAAATCTCGGTCCTTTCAAATGAAGAAAGAGAGCTCTTATATATGAAACCCTAGGTCTTAATTTAAACTTTTGGCCAACCTAGAGATTGAATCTCCTACCAATTTCTTGGGGTTAAGCTTTATTTTATGATTGGATCGTGCTCCTAAAATTTCGGGAAAAATGTCCGGGACCATGTGCACTCCGGGCGCCATGGTCCTCTCCAGGGGCCATGGTCCCGACAACTTTTCACCAAATTTTCAGGGTCATCGGATATGATGATTTTAGAGAGAATCCCAAAGTTACAGGTGATTTCGAGATGTTTTGACCCCCGAAATCAAGCCCCCAAGTTCAAAATAGGACCTAATTAGGGTTTTTGATTAAATGATATATTGGAGGAATAAAATGAAAAGGGCACACTTTAATGAAAGGGCCCAACTTTATGATATAGGAGATGATAAAATAGAACCTTAGACCTAATTAATTTAATTAATTAAGTGCTAAAGGGGAAATGCAATGCAAAATGCAAAATACGCTAAGGCGGGTGCTAAACTAGGTGTGAAATTGTACCGCCCTAGCAAGTACGTACAATTTACAATGCTACACATAGATAGGATACCCGGTGATCACATGAATGATTTCCTTAGTGATTTTGAATGGTTTCTCCTCTAGCCACATAAAATCATCATATACTCTACTTAAAACAAACTTAACTCACTGGGGTTTGAACACATGGGGATAGGCTAGGGCTTCAGTTAATCCCTTGATTTTGATATGCTCGTACTTGCTATCCATTTTGCCATCGGTACAAAGTTCATCATATGTGTCACTAATCTCAACATGACCAAGTTCTTCAACATGACATTTGGTGAAGAATCTAACATCTTCGACTAACAAGACTCGATTCGGGATGAGTGAAAATGCAATTTTGTCATCTGGTTCAAAGGCAACTTTAGGAGTCAAAGAGTACTTCAGCGAGGGCTTCTCCACATTCTTGACAACTACGGGATCTTGGATCTTGGGCGCCATTGTAGATTTCAGGTAAAAAATTAGAAAACTATCCTTAGGGTATGATGGTTTACAAATGACTGACGCTTCACACTTGGTAGATAATAGAAATTTGACAAGATCGGAAACCAGCTTAACAGTGTCATGAGATTTGATGTAAATACCTTGAAATTCACTCTGAATGAAGTTTGATCACCTTGATTCACTCTAGTCTACTCTCTTGAAAACTTGGTGAATGAAAATGACCGCGAAAATACCTTTAAGTACACAAAATACCTTATTGGGCTCCATGTGAGTTAGGTCAAAACATTAAATGCACTCGGTTCACCTTTAACTGATTTACTCCTTTTTTTTCGTTTTAATCAAGTAACCAAGTTTCCTTCATTTGCCAACTTGACAGGTTTCCTATAAAGTACTTTTGATAGAATTTCAAACTTTCTAATGCATCTTAACTATGCAGATTTTGAATTTTGTACATAATAGAATAGGAACTATTATGATTTAACCTTTAGAGAATGCAGTCCCTTCATACCTTTTCTAATTAATTTGGAATAGGTGCACCTAACTCGGTAGGTAAGGTGCTTTCTTCATCTGACATGATTTCCTTCTTTTTCCAAATCATCTTAAATTTTTCTTTTATCTCTTCAGTCTCTCTTCTAGGTTGATCTCTGCAATCTCCAGCTAAATGCCCAACTTTGTGACAATGGAAACATGCCATACCAAGATTTCTCCATGATCTTCAGTTGTTCATTCCAAACCTTATAAAATAGTTGGCACTAATATGTCCATATCTTTCACAACATTCTCACCATATCCTTGTATTGTAATCCCATGGTACTGCTGCATATTGTCGGTAAGGATCTGTGTGAGTTTGGTAACCCCCATGGTACTGCTGCATATTGTCGATAAGGATTTGTGTGAGTTCGGTAACCTCTAGTGGTTGCTCAATGTGCAGACCACATAGAGTTCTTTTGCTTATGCTAGCACCTCTGGGTACTATGTCCATATCTATTGTAGTATCTAGAAAACCCTTTGAATTTGGCCTTATGATAGTTATTAACAGACTTTTTCCTACATTGATTAGATTTATGACCATATTTATTGCAATTGTAACAATATCCATTGGACTTAGTGATATTTGATTGCTTACCTTTTCTAATCTGGCATATGTTGGCAGTATGACCTTGATTTCCATAGTAGTAGCAAATAGGCTTCTTCCTTTTGATGTTATTCATTTTTCCAGCTTGCTTTGATGATGCTCCTCTCTCGGTAGTATGAATTCCTTTCTCGGTAGATTCTTTTCCTTTGTAACTAAGTCCTGCATCTTTGTTGGGTCTTCTTGTATTCAGTTGCTCATCCAACATCTTTGATGCTTCATAACCCTTCTTCAATGTTTCTTTGGATTTCTTCTCTGTTTCAAGTTTAGCAGTCAACCTTGATACTTCAAGTTTTAATGCTTGATTTTCATCATTCTTCAGAATTGCTTCATGATGTGCATAACCTAGTTGATCTGTCATATTTTGTTGAATCCCAGTTAACCTTATGATTTCATCATTCTTATCAGATACTAAGACTTCAAGTTGTTGTTTCTCTCTTTGTAGATCTCTTGCTCTATCCTCTACTGTCCTCAATGCATCTAGATTTTTAGTCATCTGTGTACTGAAATGTTCATGTTCTCTTTTCATTGCTTTTAGTTGATCAGCCAATGCTTTGTTCTTTTCTTTCAACACTCCAATCATTTCTTCAGTTTCTTTAGATATACTATTCTCAGATGATGTCTCAATTTGTTCCACTAACTCTTGAGAATCCTGTAGGTCATCAGATAATCTTCTTCTTACTTTCAGAGATTTTTGCATTTACCTTTGCATGTCTGCAATCACTTGATTTGCATGATCCATCTCTTCTTGCAGATATGCAATCCTCTGAGATTGTTTATAGCCTTCCATTGATAAGATCTTTCTCTTTAGGTAGTTAAACCCTTTTCCAAGATTCAAGTTCTGATACCAATTGTTAGGCCCAATATGGAAAGCTAATGTACTAAGAGGGGAGAGGTGAATCAGTACTTCAAAACCTTTCTTCAATATTAACCTTACTGTTATGCATAAATAGAATAGTGCAGTAACATAAAATAAAGTTAAAACAAATAGATAACAATCATACATGATTCACTCCATAACACATATATTTTGATTACACAGAAACTCTTGGTTAGAGAGAAAAATTGCGGTGGGGATTGCACCCACAACTTCACTACTGCAATAATAAAGAATGCTTAGTTAGAGATACATTTAGTTATTTCTGATAGCTTACCCTATTAGGAGTAACAAGATCTATTAGATCTACCTTGCTAAAAGATTTTACAACATTTATTCTAAATGTTGCACCTGGTTAGAGGCTTTACAATTTATAGACTTGGTTAGAGTCTTTTACCCTATTAGAGGTTTCTCTTTCAACTTTACAATATTACAATAAAATCATTACAAACATCTACAACTTTACATCTGAAATGTTATAGCAGATTCTATGTTCTTAGAATAAGATTACCTTGCTTATAGCATACCTCGATAACTCATATTGTAACTCGGTAAACCCTTTTGTTTACTCTATTCTTCGATTGTTCTCTGATAACCTTCTCGGTGACCTCTATGTCTCTGTAACAGTCTTCTTTCATACATACATGCACTTCAATAATGTTGTATATATAGATCTCTTAAAACGGTGATCTAATTCATTGCTTCAATCTTACAAACAAGATTCCTCAAATGAATAACTAAACAAAATATTTCATTGGTTAGATTGACCTTGTAATCATACACCACCTTCTGGTGCAATTTCCAATGTAATAACGGTTAGATGTGCCTTGATCTTGTAACATGTTTTCATATGCATGTCCTGGTTCAATGTATTTGGTAACACGTTTCACTCAGTGAATATCAACTCGGTGTGTTAACTTTACTGCTCGGTAGCCATACTCGGTAGACAGCTCGGTGTATACTGCGTTCTGTGACTGCTTTCTTCTATAACTGACTAGACTGTGCATACCAACATCTCTATTTATACCGACTGCATGATTCAGTAGTGCTAACCAACTAGAATATAAAGTATGACTTTGAGTATAAAAACTAATGGCAACTCGATAAGTAGTAACAATGTCATCCTTGTATTTCTCCAATAACTGGGGTGGAATTATATACCTGTTATGCATCTTTTCTTGAAACTTGCTGAAATAATCATCCATAATATCATTAAAGTTATCACCTAGTCGTTTGATGAAGTCATTGATTTGATGGGTGATTGGTCGGTGTAGCTCCCGAACTATATTACTGACTGATGGAAAGAATTTCTCAAAATAGAAAAACATGCATACTCACTGTGATCCAAACTTCAGTATGTTAGTCAAGTTATTCTTCTTCGGCTTCCTTATGGTGTTTAGATTCTCAAACAGGTTTTTCAATAGTACTTCACAAAGATCAATTTTCATTCCTTTCTTCACAAATTTATATGCTAAATCAATTGTTGCACAGGGTACATTATTTTCCCTTGCTGATTGGAAGAAACAATAACCTATTACTCAAATGGCAAACTTCAGCTCTGCATCTATCACATTGTTCAATTTCAGTCCTCTGCAATCTGATTCAACTCTAGTTAGAGTGATCAATTTCTTCTGTGATATCATTTTTTGAGCTCGGGCATGATCAAAAATAGGGTAACCAATGATCAAATGAAAGATTTCCTTGGTGATTTTGAATGGTTTCTCCACTAACCACATGGAATTATCATGAACTCTACTCAGAACAAACTTGACCCAGTGGGGTTTGAAGACATGAGGATAGGTTAGGGCTTCGGTCAATCCCTTGATTTTGTTGTGTTCATACTTGCTATCCAATTTCCCATCGGTACACAATTCATCATGTGTCCTTGATTTCAACATGACCTAGTTCCTCAACATGTCACTTAATGAAGAATCTGACATCCTCAACTAGTAAAACCCTATCCGGAATGAGTGAAAATGCAGTTTTATCATCTAGTTCAGATGCTACTTTGGGAGTTAGAGATTATTTCAGTGAGGGCTTTTCAATATTCTCAACAACAACGGGCTTCTGGATCTTAGGTGCCATTGCAAATTTTGGATAATCTCTTAACAAAAGATTCTTAGGGTTTGAAGACTTTCAAATGACAAACAGATATAAAATAGAAAACCACAACTGATATTTCCTGGTAGCTAGCTCTAAGAAATGCTTGAGATCGATGTGTAAATACCTTGAAATTTGCTCGGGAGGTGGTTTGATCGCCTTTGAATCGCTTTACTGCTCTCTGAAAACTTGGTAAGTGTAAAATGATCGCGCAAAGTGCTTTAAGTACACAATATACCTTATCGAGCTTCGTGTAGTTAGGTTAGAAAGCATTAAATGCACTTGGTTCCCTTAAACCAATTTACCTTCTTTTTTTTTGCTTTTACCGAGTAGCCAGGCTTCCTGTATTTACCAACTAGACAGGCTTCCTGTATTTACCGACTTGACTAGTGCTCTAAAAGACTTGATAAAATTTCAAATTTCCTAATGCATCTTTACCTATGCAGATTTTTGAATTAAGTATGCGATAAAATAAGAACTGTTAAGATTTAACCTTTGAAAGAATGCAGTCCCTTCATACCTTTACCGATTAATTTGGAATAGGTTCACCTAACTCAGTAGGTAAGGTGCTTTCTTCATTTGACACAATTTCCTTCTTTCTCCAAATCATCTGTAATTTGTTTTTTATTTCCTTGGTGTCTCCTCTAGGTTGATCTCTGCAATCTCTAGCCAAGTGTCCAACTTTGTGACAATGAAAACATGCCATACCAGGATTTCTCCATGATCTTCAGTTGTTCATTCCAAACCTTATAAAGCAGTTGGCACTTATATGTCCATATCTTCCACAACATTCACACCATATCCTTGTATTGTAATCCCATGGTACTACAAAATATTGCCGGTAAGGATATTTGTGAGTTCGATAGCCTCTAGCATTTGCTCGGTGTGCAGACCACATATAGTTCTTTTGCTTAAACCAACACTTCTCGGTACTATCTCCATATCTATTACAGTTTTTACAAAACCCTTTGAATTTTGCCTTCTAATAATTGTTAATAGAATTTGTCCTACAATGGTTAGATGTGTGACCATACTTATTGCAATTATTACAATAACCATTAGACCTAATGACATTCGGTTGCTTAACTTTTCTGATTTGGCACATATTAGTAGTATGTCCTTGTTTTCCATAGTAGTTACAAATAGGCTTCTTTCCTTTGATGTTCTTCTTGTTTCCAGCTTGCTTTGATGATTCTCCTCTTTTGGTAGTGTGGATTCCCTTCTCGGTAGAGTCTTTTCCTTTGTAACCGAGTCCTGCATATTTGTTGGGTATTCTTGTATTCAGTTGCTCATCCAACATCTTTGATGCTTCATAACTCTTCTTTAGTGTTTCTTTGGATTTCTTCTTTGTTTCAAGTTCATCGGTCAACCTTGATAATTCAAGTTTCAATGCTTGATTCTCATCATCTTTCAGATTTGCTTCATGATGTGCATAGCCCAATTGATCTGACAAATTACTTTGAATTCTAGTCAACCTTGTGATTTCATCATTTTTTTAAGATACTAATGCTTCAAGTTGTTGTTTTTCTCTTTCTAGATCTCTTACTTTCTCCTCGGCTGTCCTTAATGCATCAAGATTCTTAGTCATCTATGTACTAAAATGTTCATGTCCTCTTTTCATTGCTTTTAGCTGATCAGTCAGTGCTTTGTTCTTCCTTTTAGTTGTCCAATCATCTCTTCATTCTCTTCAGATATACTATTCTCAGATAATGTTTCAATTTATTCCACTAGCTCTTGAGAGTCCTGTAAATCATCAGATAATCTTCTTCTCACTTTCAATGATTTTTGCATTTGTCTTTGCATGTCTACAATCACTTGATTAACATGATCCAACTCTTCTTGTAGATACACAATTCTCTGAGATTGTTTATAGCCTTCCATTGATAAGATCTTTCTCTTTAGGCTGTTAAACCCTTTTCCAAGATTCAAGCTTTCATACCAATCGTTAGGCCCAATATGGAAAGCTAATGTACTGAGAGGGGAGGGGTGAATCAATACTTCAAATCTCTTCTTGAACAATAACTTTACTGTTATGCATAAACCAAAAACTATTGTAACATAACATAAAGCTAAAACAAATAAATAACAATTACACATGATTCACTCTATAACACATATATTTTGGTTACCCAGAAACTCTTGGTTAGAGAGAAAAACTGTGATGGGGATGGCACCCACAACTTCACTACTGCAATAATAAAGAGTGCTCGGTTAGAGCTACATGTTCAGCTATTTTTGATAACTTACCCTGTTAGGAGTATCAAGATTGTTAGATCTACTGTGCTAAAGGATTTTACAACACTTAAACTAAAATGCTGCACCTGGTTAAAGGCTTTACAATTTATAGACTTTGTTAGAGTCTTTTACCCTGTTAAAGGTTTATCTTATCTTTACAAATATCTGCAACTTTACATCTGGAATGTTATAGCAGATTCTATGTGCTCAAAATGAGATTACCTTGCTTATAGCATACCTCAGTAACCCATAAAGTAACTTGGTAAACCCTTCTGTTTACTTTGTTCTTTGACTGTTCTCTGAAATCCTTCTCGGTGACCTCTGTGTCTCTGTAACAGTCATAACACTTAGTGCTTTCTTATGTATCACACATGTTTGTCTTCACACTCATACACACATACCTCTATATTTTTTTGATCCCAATCCATGCTGTATAAATAGATCTCTTATGTTGGTGATCTGGTTCATTACTTCAATCTTACAAACATGATTTATCGAATGAATAACCATATAGAATATTTCATTGGATAGATGACCTCAAAATCATACACAATCCTTAAATGCAATTTCCAATGTGATAATGGTTCTTTTGCTCCTCGATCTTGTAACACGTTTCCACATGTGTGTCTAGGTTCAATGAATCTGGTAAAATATTTCACTCGGTGTATATCAACTTGGTGTATCATTATTGCTGCTCGGTAGACATAAAATGTTACTCGGTAGACAGCTTGGTGTATACTAGGCTTTGTGACTGCTTCCTTCTATAACTGACTACACTATGCTTACCAACTGAATATTTCGATAGTAGTAACCGACTAGAGTATATAGAATGACTTTGGATATAAAACTAATGGCAACTTAATAAGTAGTAACAAACCAACCCTATCCTTCCAAACCACTTCCCTAGCCTAGTCATCCCTCCAGTTAACCTTATCCTCTCCCTTCTAACCTCCCACACATGTGTGCACATCCTAACCACTTTTCCCCCTTTTGAGGAAAATATCCTATTTTGGGTGGCTTTTCCCAAAAAGGAAACATGTCACTCTTCCTATTTCTGGGTGGCTTTGCCCAAAATAGACATGTGTCCTCGTGGACACATGTCATTCATTTTCCATCTAGTTGAGACACTTGTCCTTTTTTGGAGGACAATTGTCTCCTCTTCACCTCCCCTCTCCTTCCTCTCATCTCCTATTTAATCCCCCTCATTTTAGACCAAATGATCCACCTTTCTTTTAATCATACCATCATAATGCCAAAATAATCTCTCTGATCCACCTTTTTTTAATCATACCGTCATAATTCCGAAATAATATCTCTCTGATCTACATTTCATATATCATATTGTTACTCTACTGCAATTATCACTCAACCCATTCTTTATCATTTTCACCAAATCATCCATCATCATTTGCATCAACATCATGGAGTAGTATCGAGCATCTGAAGCTACATCATAAGCACACATCCAATCGTGGAATAATCAAAATAAAGTGAGAATTATGGTTTTCATTGTTTATCATTTTGTTCTCTGTTTTAGTTTTACCATTCTAATCTTGAGGTGTATGATGTATTGTGTTTTCTTGATTAATCAGCTTTCTTTTTAGTCCTTAGTATTCACACACATGTTTTTCATTGCACATTTTCTGGCATGCCTAGTGGGACCCACTTCATGGGTCATTCTAAAGTTTTTTGTTGTTTGAGTGTGTTTTTTGATAGATTTTGAGCACTTGCAAGTAAAAAAGTGGATCTACAAGTTGATTTTCACCTAGGCAGAAATCTCTTTTCTCAATCCCGTGATTTCATGAAATAACAAGTTTGTGCCTCGAAATGACGGGTTCGCTATTATCATTTTTTGTACAAAAGGTAAAATCTCCATTTTAAGTTTCGGGTTTTTGTAAATGATAATTGGTATTTTCCTATAAAATAATGGGTTTGCACCTTGAAATAGCAGTTTTGCACCCTGAAACAATGGGTTCACTACCTGAAGCAATGGGTTCGCTATTATCATTTTTGTATGGAAGGTAAAATCTCCATTTAATTTTTGAGTTTTTGGTAAATGATAATTGGCATTTTTTGTAGAGTAGCGAGTTTGCACCCTAAAACAGTGGGTTTGCACCTTGAAACAATAGGTTTACATTCTTGTGGTTTATAATAGTGGGTTTGCACTACACAGTAGCAGGTTCACTAATTATCATTTACATGATTTTCTGATAATGTTATTTTCAGACTAATCCGCTAATTTGTTTTCTTTTAGATGATTTAAAGTTTGCACCCTAAAACAAAGGGTACACACCTTGAAACAGTGGGAATGTACCCTAAAATAATGAGAACACACCTTGAAATAGCGGGAATGCGAAACAGTGGAAACAAACCCTGAAACAGCGGGAATGCAACTTGAAACTACGGGTTTGCACTCTAAAATTGCGGGATCACTAATTATCATTTGTATGATTTTTCATAATACTATTTTAGTACTAATCAACTAACTTGTGTGTTTTTGGATGATATTTTGCTAATGTTTGTGTAGCCAATTGAGTGATAAGAAGACCCCGCACTTTTTAAACATTAACAATTGATTGCAGGACCATTAAACAGGGGTTTTGCGAAGACAATATTTCTTTTATTGCACTCATTTTTGCATTTGTGTCTTTTGTTTAATCTAGGCACACCTCAATTCAATTAAGGAAATAGGCATGTTGTGTCTTTTGAGTAATTAGACACACTTCAATTTAATTAAAGGAAACGAACCCCATGTCTTTCGTGATTGGCACACTTGTGCACATGTAGAGTGGTCCTACTGCTAACACACACTATCCTCTCCCTCTGGCTCTTGTGGTCATAGGTGCAAGAGAAAAGTGTTAGCGACACTCATTTTTTCTTTTTAGTAGTGAATCACCTCTTGGGAGCCTCATCACCTCAAGGGAGTGTTTGAAAATAGGGGCACGTTGGGGATAGCATCTCTCCCAATGCGACCTCAAGCAATGTTTTATGAGCTGTTATATAAAAAACCCAGTCAAATGGTTGAAGTGTTGATTGAATTTGTCATATGTGGAGGCCTTCTCTACACTGATAAGTTTAATTAAAGTCTTAAGTGGCTTGTTTCGAGAATCTGTTGTTGGACTGGACCCATGAAAAAATTACTATGAACCATTGTTATAGTGGCCCCAATCGTTATACTTGTTGACTCGGGCATTGTGATACATCCATGCTGAAGACATCCCTCATGTAATGATGCAGAGGTGGGGTCCAAGTTCACAACCAACATGCCATTCTAATCTTGTACAAGTTAAGTTTCCTTCACAATGGCACTATGCTTCAATGACTACAAACACCAGTTTTTGTTTAGGAATTCACAATGTTGGACTTGCATTGGAAATATTATAAATAAACCAATTATAACATAAATTAGTCATCAATACCCTTCAAAGCTTCAGGTTATCTTAACATGTATCATGTCCATTAACTAGGCCTAGAATCTAGTAGCCCTTCAAATGGGAACAATCCTTCACAACTTTTTAATAAGACCTGATATACCTGTTTATGGTAAAAATGGAAACAACAATATTGAAAGACTAAAATACATTCGAGCACAAAACCCTAGCCTAACAACAACAAAGATCCACCATAACATATGAAGATTACCTAAGACAATGCAAATCAACAAAATCACAAATATTATACCATCAAATGTCCACTAGGGTTTGAATCTCCATTCTTCCTATCTCCATTGATCTTGCTTGATATATTTGCTCTCAGATTTTATGTGTGCACAAGAGCTCAACAAAGAATGGAAATGTGGTTGCAAGTAGGCTTGATCGCATATGAAAGACCGAATGCTAGAATGTCTGGGATGCTTAGGAGATTAGAATGTATAGTAGGATTGATAATGAAAGAATAATCCTCTTATATTGAAGACATTGTACAAGAAATGGAGGGATAAGATTGAGAGATGTAAAAGATATATGGTTGCTAGGATTAGAGGGTAGCTAGAAGAAATAAGAAAATAATAAGAGGGTAGGTAGTGTAGGAATTAAGAGATGAATGACATGTGTCATGAGTAGAAAAGGCTAATGAATTAATTAAATAAATAAAGATTTATTTAATTAATAGAGGAAGTGGGATCAATTAAATAAATAAAAGTATTTATTTAATTTAGGAAAAGGGCAATTTAAATAAATAAATGTATTTATTTAAATGAGGAAAGGCTTAGAAGAGGATGAATGAATTAATTAAATAAATAAAGATTTATTTAATTAATAGAAAATTAGGATAAAATAATTAAATAAATAAAAATATTTATTTAATTAGATAGGACAATTTTAGGTGTACATTTTGCCCCTCTTTGAGACAACGCAACTTGTCGCATTGTTTCAAAGAAGATAGGATGAACTGATACAAATTTTCCCCAAGATGGGAATGATATGCCCCCTCGAGAGATTGTATGAATTTGTCTAAAAATATCGCAGACAATCTCTTGATAAGAAAGAAAAGCTAGAAAGGACTGACAAGACATGATAGAGTGACAGAGTCATGGGATAAAGAAGACTGACTCGAGAGACTTGGGCTAGGGTAGTCTATAAGATAGACTACGAGGGAAAACATCCTCATTTTCATCCACACACCTAAGAGATCAGAGTGCGGAGAGAGAAGAGAGCAGTCAGCACCGATGGCATTGGTGCATAGATTCGATTGCCTTCACCGATATTAGAGGCTAGCAGATGCAAGAGAGCCAGTGAGTACCACAAAACCTTCTTGTACCGTGGTGCATTAATTGTTGTCATAAATGCATGTTAGGTAGGGCAATAAATGCACATGAGGTATGTAGAAAAAAATGTCAAGCGGGTCAATAGATGGGAAGGTGCGTCTGCGTTGGTGCCAAGCACGTCTGGGTAGGTTAGGCTCATCTGTGTTGGGTGTAACTGCATCTATGAGTCTAAAAAGTGTCTATGTCAGATGCGAGCGCATTTGAGAAATGCAAGCATGTCTGTGCAAGGTAGGCACGTCTTTGTGTTTCAGGTGTGTCTATGAACTGCAGAAATGTCTGTGAAGTATTTAAGCACATTTGTATCATGAATGCATGTTTATGTCTTCAAATTCGAATTGACAGTTCTGTGATAAACATATGTTGTCGATTGGATAAGTTGCTGAGAGGATACACTCAAACAGATCCTCTAGGGAAGTAGATAGGACTAGGATTGACAATTTTGTGATAGAACATACGTTGCCAATCAAGAAACTACTCAAGAGGATACACTCAAACAAAGGCCCTAAGATAGGATAGAACAAGGCACTTTGTGATGAATAGGGAGTACCATAGGAATAGAGTGTCATATGAGAGATATAAGCACTAGGATAAAAGAGCAACACTTTGTGATGAATAGGGAGTACTACTAGGATTTACACAGTTGATTTGCTTGACTGCAAGAGCACCTACCTATTCTAGAGTCATGGGAGAGATTCCCTTCGACTTAGGGGTTATGAGTAGAGCTGACATTCAAGGATAGAGCAGCAATTGAGGTCATGGGCTTGTGATACATTATGTATATGCCTAAGTTTTGGGTGAACATGGGGTTGTTGACTGCATTAGTTGAGAGATGGCACTCAGAGACATGCACATTTCATTTACCGATGGGTGAGCTGACAGTCACCTTAGAGGATGTGTACAAGATATTGAGGATACCAATCAATGGGGAGTTGGTTCCTTATGATTGAGAGGGAGACAGGGATGCACTAAGATGAGTGTTTCAGGATCCAAGATTGGAGATAATGGCAGGACACATAGCTTGGGATACTATGATAGCTACAGGATTGGCACTATTAGTGGTGTTGGTAGGAGTGATCAGTGGGTTCCTCTATCGAGATAGGGCAACATGAGGTTTGGTTGCGGGATGGGGGAGGACACTGGAGACATTGGTGACTGAGAACACCAGGTTTACATGGGGTTTGTGTCTGTTGGCACACTTGTATTATGAGTTGCATCAGTTTGTATATCATGGATCAGCAGGATTGGGGTGTAGAGTGACATTACTGCAAATCTGGGCAAATGAGAATCTTCCGATCATACGACCAATACACTTTAGAGGCAAAGGATATAGGCACAGTTATGTGCATCTATATGATATGATTACTTCTCTACCACAGATTGGGAGGCTAGAGTATTTGATTTAGGTTGTCAATGAGGTAGAAAATATGGTATGGAGGCCTTACCAGGATTGTGAGGAGTGGGAGGAGGATGAGCTACTATCCTTGAGAGAGATCTGTTAGGGGCACGCAGATGCGATCTAGGATCTGGAGAGGGATGGGACTAGGCTTAGGAGACAATTGAGGGACACTAAGCAAGAGAGATCAGGCTATTTAGTACTACACAGAGGTTGAAATAACGTTGAGGGCAGGCAGGCAGGCAACAGAGGAAATAGGAGTTGGATATGCCTATGTTCTATGAGCAGAGGAAAAGATGGCCTACTGGAGAGACCTGTACTATGGAGTGATGCCACCAAATTAGTAGGCTAGGAGCTTCTGGAGACCATCGTGGACTATGATGACCACTAGAGGGAGAGACAGGAGACATGCGTCTAGTGGTGGGGTCATGGGTCCTCCACCACCACCAGATAGAGAAGGTAGGAGAGATGATCTTGGGGTAGGGACTGCTAGGGCTTAGACTCTATTGAGGCTAGTTGGCTCTAAGGGAGGGAGTTCATCATAGCCTTAGAGGTCTCCCTATGTATCAATTTTTGTACCATGTTTTGTATGATAATGTAGACAACTTTGGGTGATATTGTAGCCATATATATTTTGACATCATTATATCATGACACTTATTATTTTATTTATATATATGAGATAATTCATCCTTGCGGTAGCTATATGCATGTGTACCTATGTGATGTTGGTGCTATGTGATGCATGTGTAGCATCATAAATTGTACGCACTTGCTAGGGTGGTACAATTTCACACCTAGTTTAGCACCCGCCTTGGCACATTTTGCATTTTTGCATTGCATTTCCCCTTTAGCACTTAATTAATTAAATTAATTAGGTCTAAGGTTCTATTTCATCATCATCTACATCATAAATTTGGGCCCTTTCATTAAAGTGTGCCCTTTTCATTTTATTCTTCCAATACATCATTTAATCAAAAACCCTAATTAGGTCCTATTTTGAACTTGAGGACTTCATTTCGGAGGTCAAAACATCTCGAAATCACCTATAACTTCAGGATTCTCTCTAAAATCATCATATCCAACGGCCCTAAAAATTTGGTGAAAAGTTGCCAGGACCATGGCGCCCGGAGAGCACACGGTCCCGGACATTTTTCTCAAAATTTTAGGAGCGCGGTCCAATCATAAAATAAAGCTTAACCCCAAGAGATTGGTGGGAGATTCAATCTCTAGGTCAGCCAAAAGTTGAAATTAAGACATAGGGTTTCATATATAAGAGCTCTCTTTCTTCATTTGAAAGGATTCGGAATTTTGGTTTCAAGGGACCTTATATGTAGCGAAAGAGCAGATCTTTGAAGACTTCAACAACATTCAACATCCATCCATCAAGCATCCATCAATTTCATTCATCTATTTAGGGCTTAGAAGACATTGAAGAGCAATAGGGGATTACCGACTGAAGATTGGCTTGTACCCCTCCCTTGGGGTTGGGTATGATTTCATGTTGTTTTCATGTCTTTGCATAAGCTTCATTATATCATTTGTATTCATGCTTTAGATCACTTTGCATCTTGATTTGGAGCATTTACATTATCATTTACAAGCAATTAGGGTTTACTTTCTAGGTTGCTCTAGCTTGCTTACTTTCATTTTAGGATCTTGCACACACACAAGGTCTGCACACACATTACTTTTACAATACAACTTGGCTATTCCTGGAGGTGGAAATCACCAAAGCGGGGGTTTGACTAAGGTAAAACCCTATATAGCCACCCAAAAAACCATTTCAGATATAAGTACAGATTTTGGGTTTTGGACGACGCCGCAAGTTACAGATCTGGAAGAAGCAAATGGAGACTGAACCACACACCAAATTTTAGAGAAAAAGACCAGGACAGGGGCGTGGGGCGCCTTGGTCCTACCAGGATAGGGGCGCTGGGTGCCCTGGTCCCTGGGACAGGGGCACTGGGCGCCCTGGTCCCTCTGTCAGACAGTAGGTTTTTAGCACTTTTCAACAGCTTTCAGGTTGCCAAAAACAGCAGTTTCAGGGGCAGAATCAGGACAGTGGCACCCGCGCCCTCATCCCGAACATTTTCACTCAGATTTTAACACTGGGTATGCATTTACATTCTTGTCTTGTCCTTGTGTTTACAGCTTTCCATTGTTTAAGTTCAATTCTGCAATCTTGTTATTAGTTCATACTTACACTTTAGGGTTAATAGTTGAACTTGCATCATTTCATCTTTCAATTACAACAAAGAAATAGAAATCCTAATAGGTATCCCGTGGCTCTCTCTTCCACAAAAAGAAGTAGCCAATTGTGTGATACCTCTAGGCTCTTTCGTATTCCACAAGTGTGTGGTTGAAAGTGGGATTAGGGCATATTTGCTTAGTGTCACTTTTTCCCCCACACATTTTGGTGAACCCGACGTGAAATTCCAATCTTCTCTAATTCTGATTTATTTTTCAAAATTGAGTGTTTATGTTATTTACAAGTTTTAATTTCTTGCAAGATTCAAAAAAAAAAAATTTAGAGGAATTTTTTGCTAAAACCCTAATTTTTCAATTCAAAGTTGAACTTGTGGATAGCTTAATTGGGATCAATAATTTCAAATCTGATTTAGGAACTCATTTGAATCATAAATTTCATTTTCTAAATCTACATTCTAAGTGCTTGCATTGAACATTTCCTTCTATTTTGCATGTGTTATCATTTGAAAGAGGAAAATTGTTGTCATGATGCATTCATTTCATAGATATGATAATGGGTTAGTGTCCCTTGTTTCAATTTTTCCTTCTCCTAAAGAATCTCCCCCCATCTATAACAATGTTTTAGTGCCTAAAAGAGTTGTCACCAATCCCTTTCAGACTCTCCCATGCTCTAAGGATGAAGACTTTAAGAGTGATCTTGACAATTCTCCTAAAATGTGCCCTTCCTATTTAGCTATCCTAGAGGAAGAGAATGATATCATAAACACCTTTCTTAATGTTACTTCACCTTCCCTACATAATGCCTCTCTAAGTGAAAAGGTATTGATGGACATTGACTTGTTTTCTCCTAAAGTTGGTCCTTCCAATGGGGGCATGTTAGTGCAACAAGAGGTTATGAACACTTCTTTCAAAGATCTCCTTCCTAAGCATGAATCTTTGGAGAAGTTTGTTCATGTTCCTCCTAAAAAACACTCCCTTCATGAGGATCCTTTTGTGCAAGAAGATGACATTATCCCTACATTTCCTAGTGATAGCATTTCCTTTTCCAACAAAATTCCCACTAGAGATGATGAATTAATGATAAATGCTTACCCTTCTCCTAAAGTTTGTCTTACCCATAAACATCCCTTAGAAAAAGAAGATGAAATAATAAGCAATTTCCTTAATTCCCTCTCCCCTAAAGATCATATTGACCATATTTTGAGGAAAGAGGATGAGTTTAACACATCTATTGATGCTCTCTCTCCTAAGGATGAGGAATTAATAAACAATGTTATCTTCTCTCCCGAAAATGACAATACTTCAAACATTCCTTTCAACAACCTCACTATTTGGGATGAACCATTAGAAGAAGGTGTAGATTATTCTCTACCCCGTGAGAGAACCCTAGCCAAAGGGGATGAAATCAAGATTGAAAACTCTCTTGATAGTTTCTCACCTTCCTTGAATCTCAATTATTCTCCCTCTAAAAATAAAGTATCTCCCTCTCCTCAACTTGGTTCTACTCATAAGGATACCCTAGTTCAAAGAAAGATGGTTAACATCTCTTTCAAAGATCTCCCTCTCAAAAGTGAGACTTTAGAGAGTAATGTTGATCCTTCTCCTAGAGATTTTATTCCCCATGTAGGTCCTTTGATGATAGAGGATGATATGACCTTTCCTAGTATTTCTCTTCCTACTAGACCATCAATGCCTATCCCTTGTCTCTCTCCTAAAATTGATTTGATCCGTGATAAGATTTTAGTGCAAGAGAAGACTATCAATAATTCTTCCAACACTTTTTTTCATTCCTCTAAACCATCCTCAATCAATTTGATACATGTGAATGAGACACCTAACAAACCTCTCTTCACTATCCAAGGTGCTTGTCCTTCTCAAAATTCTCAACCTTTAAATAAGCCTATCTTATTGGTTCAAGGTGGTTATGCTAATGATTCTTTTTGCACTCCTAAGAAACCTATTATTACTGCGCAAGGAGGTTATTCTACTAAGAGCCCTTATGAGTATGCTAAGCAACTAACTAGAGAGAGTTATCATGCGGTTGCTCATACCTATAACACAAGAAACAATAGGCAACCTAATCCTCCTCTAGTTTCTCTTCCTCCTTCCCAACCTATTCTTCCTCAAGCTCCGTGTATTTCACAAGTTATTGCTAAGGAATATGATCTCATAGAACAACTTAAAGCTACCCCTGCTAAGATATCCCTTTGGGATTTGATCCAAACTTCTTCCGCTCATCATGGAATGTTACAAGATGCCTTGAAAGATTTGAATGTTCCTCCACCTTATACATCTAGTAATATAGTGTCTTTGGTTAACTCTATGATGAATCCTAAAGCTCAAATTGTGTTTACTCAAGATGAATTGCCTACTAGTGAAATTCAACATCAATATGATCCCTTGATGATTGTGGTTATCATAAATGACACTGCTATAAGACGAACACTGGTAGATAATGGCTCTAGCCTTAATGTGTGTAGTATTAATCTATTGCATAAGATGAATGTGGATACATCCCTTATTGAGCCTGACTCTCGTCCCATTCGAGGCTTTGATAATGTGGCTAAGTCTTTATTAGGTATTATCACCTTACCCATCACAGTGGGACCTATTACTTTGCCTACTCCTATCCATGTTATGTCGGGAAATCTAACATAGAACTTGTTATTAGGGAGACCTTGGATTCACAGTATGCAAGTTGTCCCCTCTACATTGCATAGACAAGTTATTTATAACAATAAGACATATACCTTGATAGGTGATACTAATTTTCAAGCTTGTTTGCAAACATCTACTTCCAAAGGGAGTTCTTCTAAATCTTCCTCTTCTAATGATGACTCTTTAAACAAGATACCTATGAACAAATCATCATCGTCTGATAGTCAAAATTCTTTGGATGAGTCTAAAGCTCCTGAAGAAGATCCTTCTCGACTTGAATCTACACATGAAAAGGCTTTTGATCCTGAGAAGGTTCTCGTAGAAGATGATTGGGGATCTCTTGATTTCAATCCCACCTTTGTAGGTGAGTATAGGGTTCCTCCTAGAGAGCTTAAAGTTAAAAAGAAGGAAGAAACTAGACATCAATCAGTCTTACCTGAACCTATGAGCAATAATCTTGTGGCCGCTTCTCAAACTTCTTCTCCTCACACCTCTAGTTCTGAGGAATTTGATTCTTTGTCTTATGAAAAACTACCTTTTCTTTCTGAAATGGCTAATCGTTATGGTCGTGGTTTTCATATTTTGGCTAAGAGTGGCTATAGTGGAAATGGTTGTGGTGCAAATGAACAAGGAATTAGAGTTCCTTTAGAACATAACATGCATGAATATTCATTTGGACTTGGATATAATCTTTCTAAGCCCACCAAAGCATCTAATAGACCATCTCTCAATGTGAATGCTATATTTAGTAGTGATGATGATCTCACTTCAACTAAATCATCTTCTACTTCTGTCAACTCTCATTCCCCTCATAAGGAAATCTTGGCGATGAGCAAATCTCTTTATGAATCCCCTCAAATTTCTAAATCCACTTATGAATCTTTATCTCCTATTCATCATAAAGTCCTTTCCTCTAGGGATAAGGCTCTAATAAATTACACTCATCCCTCTTCTAAGAGTTCTTGTGACTTTTCTTCTTCAATTTTATACATGTTTTTGATCTCACTTATAGTTGAGCATTTAGCATGTCATATTCAAATACCTCATTTAGTCTATCATGTCTTTAAATAACATTAATGGCTATTATGTTGCTCATCATTATGTGACATTGATAGCTCATTTACTGGGGGCTCATTGTCATTCATGATGGTACAATTTCAAGTGCAATCATATTTTTGAAGCAACATTATAGCCTAATTTTCTATGTTATCTCTTGTTCCTATGGGGACAAGAGTGGTTTCATATATCTCTTCTTTTGCTTATGTCCAAATCTCTCCCTAGAAGATTGTGTAAGTCCTTCTCATTGAGGCAATGATCTTTTCTTATTTTTATCTAAGGATCCACTTTTTCCTATTTCGTGGATGGTGTGAATTTCATTACTTGATGTTATTCCTTGTATGCATTTGTTGTTGTTTGTTCAAGGATTCTCTCTTACAAGAGGTGTAAGTCCTTGACTACAACCTCTTTTGCACTTGGTAAAATACATCCATAATGAATTCACTCTCCCAATTGGGTTAAAAAAAGCATCACCCTTCATTAAGAATCACTTTCACCTCGCAAAAGAAGGAAGTATTGCATTCTTATTCTCTTCTTTGTCTTATTCTAGAAGATGTTATATTTGTCTAAGACAATTCCTCTTGGGGATAGATGTCTTTTGTACAAAGATCTCTTCTCCTCTAAGGATCTCCTTTACACATACTACAAGATATCCCTTTCCAACTATCTTATCCTTGCTTGGATCTATGACATTGTTGCATTTTTGGGGTATCTTCTTTTGTGATGAAGGTAGGTATCCTTGATCTACTTTGCTTATGACATAAACATTACACTTTTTGAGCAATGGGTCATTCTCAGAACCAGAGCACAGACTCTTAGAGCGAGATGTCTCCATTTTTCTTTTATGCAAGATGATTATTCTCGGAACCAAAGCACAGACTCTTAGAGTGAGATGTCATGTTTTTGTACTATACATATACAGGTTGTAGCATACTTGGGCATAGACTCCTATGAGGTGCTTCTAACCTCACTTACACACACATGCACGAGGTTGAGTGGAACTAGCGGCATAAGGCTAGACTTTCTCACTCTCCTCCCTTACATGGATCACCTGGACAGACTCTAGGGGCTAGTTTTCCATGTCCTTGTTCCCATGGATCACCTAGACAAGATCTAGGGGCGAGAAGTCCATGTTTTCTCTCTCACTATTCTTCTCATGGATCACCAATGTGTGTATTCATGCTTTTTTCCTTTCTTTTCTTCTCTTTGCATTTTGTTTCCATTTACATCCTTCATCTTGTGTTAGAGAACTCTCAAATCCTCACACTCTTTGTTGTGTTGGAATTGAGATTTTGTCCTCTTTCTTACCAAGTGATTCTCCATTAGTTTTTGATCTCATATCAAATCTTCTTGTGAGCATTTGTCATCAATATTCTTTAACAATTCGAAGTGGTAAACATGATACCCTGTTTCAACTCACTAAAATTAGCAAGCTGAAACAGGGGGGGGGCATATAGCTACCCTCAAATTTTCATCACCTACCTTAGTAAGCATTAGGTGATTTTGTGATCTAACGCGTGTTTTGTAGGGTGCGGTTCCTAACTGTGTACTACAGATACCACTGGGGGCTTCGTCCGACAACTTATGGATATATCCTTTTTCAAATGATGTTTACTTTTCTGTACTTTAGCTTGCATATGCACGTAGTACTCATATGACCGCTAAAGTGGGGGCTAAATGTAGCGTCGTAAATTGTACGCACTTGCTAGGGTGGTACAATTTTACACCTAGTTTAGCACCCGCCTTGGCGCATTTTGCATTTTTGCATTGCATTTCCCCTTTAGCACTTAATTAATTAAATTAATTAGGTCTAAGGTTCTATTTCATCATCATCTACATCATAAAGTTGGGCCCTTTCATTAAAGTGTGCCCCTTTCATTTTATTCTTCCAATACATCATTTAATCAAAAACCCTAATTAGGTCCTATTTTGAACTTGAGGACTTGATTTTGGGGGTCAAAACATCTCGAAATCACCTGTAACTTCAGGATTCTCTCTAAAATCATCATATCCAACGGCCCTGAAAATTTGGTGAAAAGTTGCCAGGACCATGGCGCCCGGAGTGCACATGGTCCCGGACATTTTTCCCGAAATTTTAGGAGCGCGGTCCAATCATAAAATAAAGCTTAACCCCAAGAGATTGGTGGGAGATTCAATCTCTAGGTCAGCCAAAAGTTGAAATTAAGACATAGGGTTTCATATATAAGAGCTCTCTTTCTTCATTTGAAAGGATCCAGAATTTTGGTTTCAAGGGACCTTATATGCAGCGAAAGAGAAGATCTTTGAAGACTTCAACAACATTCAACATCCATCCATCAAGCATCCATCAATTTCATTCATCTATTTAGGGCTTCGAAGACATTGAAGAGCAATAGGGGATTACCGACTGAAGATTGGCTTGTACCCCTCCCTTGGGGTTGGGTATGATTTCATGTTGTTTTCATGTCTTTGCATAAGCTTCATTATATCATTTGTATTCATGCTTTAGATCACTTTGCATCTTGATTTGGAGCATTTACATTATCATTTACAAGCAATTAGGGTTTACTTTCTAGGTTGCTCTAGCTTGCTTACTTTCATTTTAGGATCTTGCACACACACAAGGTCTACACACACATTACTTTTACAATACAACTTGGCTATTCGTGGAGGTGGAAATCACCAAAGTGGGGGTTTGACTAAGGCAAAACCCTATATAGCCACCCAAAACACCTTTTCAGATATAAGTGTAGATTTCAGGTTTTGGACGACACCACAAGTTACAGATCTGGAAGAAGCAAACGGAGACTGAACCACACACCAAATTTCAGAGCAAAAGACCAGGACAGGGGCGTGGGGCACCCTGGTCCTGCCAAGACAGGGGCGCTGGGTGCCCTGGTCCCTGGGACAGGGGCGCTGGGCGCCCTGGTCCCTCTGTCAGACAGCAGGTTTTCAGCACTTTTTGACAGCTTTCAGGTTGCCAAAAACAGCAGTTTCAGGGGCAGAATCAAGACAGTGGCGCTCGTACCCTCGTTCCGAACATTTTCACTTAGATTTTAACACCAGGTATGCATTTACATTCTTGTCTTGTCTTTGTGTTTACAGCTTTCCATTGTTTAAGTTCAATTCTGCAATCTTGTTATTAGTTCATACTTACACTTTAGGGTTAATAGTTGAACTTGCATCATTTCATCTTTCAATTACAACAAAGGAATAGAAATCCTAATAGGTATCCCATGGCTCTCTCTTCCACAAAAAGAAGTAGCCAATTGTGTGATACCTCTAGGCTCTTTCGTATTCCACAAGTGTGTGGTTGAAAGTGGGATTAGGGCATGTTTGCTTAGTGTCACTTTTTCCCCCACACAGCATGTTTCTATGCGATGCTTATGATATGGATGCAAATATGTACATGATTAAATGCAATATTTTTTTTTTTATGTTTTAAATATGTTATGCAAATGCAAATGAATATGATAATATACAGGATGAGATGCATGATGTATATGATATACTAATTAGTGGTGTGTGTAGAATATGATGTAATTGTGATATGTATATGTATGTATGAAATAATAATATATGGTAATGTAGGTACAAACTACATGAAATGCAAATATTTTTTGTGTGTCATTATACTCAATCATGTGATAGTAGACTACATAGACTTGGGAAGGATGATGGAAATCAAGAAAGGGGGATGGAAGATAGAAGATATGGAAGTGAAAGAGATTCTTGTGTTATTATCATCATTGATCTTTATTATGGCAAATAGGTTATGACAATCCAAGTATATGTTCGACCCAGAAATTCATTGAACCTATTTACATGGAGATCAGACAGTCACAAATAAAGAATGCCCCAATTCATACTAGACTCACAGTGTCCTCATATCCTTGGACAAGTCATAGCATTACTAAGAGACAATCCACAGACAGCAAAGAAAAATAGGTGACGATACCCCATCCTCGCCTTTCTAGTCAAAGACATCCTAGAGATAAAATCTCTAGTCAGAGACATCCCGGAAAAGTTAAAAGACATGTCACAAAAGATAAAATCAAAAGAAAACAAAGACTCGACACCAACATCCACTATAGTCCTCAAGTTTAGTGTCTCTTGTCACTTCTACATAAGTCAATTTGATTGTGGTCACAATGTTAACCTTCAAAAAAATGATAGATAGCACTGAACCATAATGGTGTCTGAGTCTATTGAAAGATTTGATTTGTTGAAGCCCATTGTTTCTTTTGTCTCATCTAAAACTGACTGAATCCATGAAACTGATACTTTATTGCAAAGAAGATGAAACTTTATTGCGGATTGGTGATGCAAGTGTTTCTTTATTATGGATTATGCATGAATAGACTGAAGAAAACTAGAAGAAACTATACTCCTTAGAACTTGTGATGCTCTTAGTTCCACACCCATCACTAGACTTAGGATTTGCCTTAACCACAAATAAGAGATGATTTATTATGGATGGAAAGGGGTGAAAAGGAGGGATTATTATGAATGGCTAACCAATCTTAGGTAGATCAATAACAAGCCATGATGGGAATGGGTAAGTTTATTATGGATGGATAGGTTGTGAATGTGTGCAAAGTGAAGGGATGAGATTGAATCCTGAAGGATGGAGGAGCAATGTCTCTACACATGGCACCAGTAACCTAGTTTTCACCATGGTACTTTCCCAGGGCACCACCAAAGTGGTTTTCACCATTGGACAAAATTATTTCTTTTTACTTTTTTCGATTTTTCTATTTTTTTTTGTATTTTTGATATTTTGATTTTATTTTTTTGTATTTTGAATTAGGATATGTTGAAGAGCTATGTGTAAAACTTGCAGAGGTGCATACTGTTGATATGAGCCTCCAAAGGTTCTCCATTTGGTGTCAAAAGTTGATATGCACCTGATTCATAGACTGTTGTGATGACATAAGGACCAAGCCAATTTGGTTCGAACTTGCCCTTCTTCTCTTTGTCTTGCTGATTTTTGGGATTTTTCTTGAGAACTAAGTCACCTACCTCAAATGTATGAGGCTTAAACTTACGATTGTAGCTGCATTGTTCCTTGACTAAATGATGTATAGCTTGAATGAGTCTCTTCCTTGATAAAGGAACTGAAATAGAATTACTAGTGTGTAGACTACACTGGCCCATATGTGGGTCACCTAAAGAAAGTTGGGCATCCCTGATAACAAATTCCCTTGAGGAAGCTTCATTAAAGGTCCATGATGTATCACCAAAAGGGAAAGGATGTATGGAACAAGTGGATGAGTGATGCAGGCTTGTGATTGTGAAAAGAAACTGTGAAAGTAGGATAGCATGATGGAGACTTAGGATCAACAAGTATTCTTTTTGACTTGAAATTTCAGAACTTTTCCCCCCAGTTATTTTTATATTAGGGGAGATCAACTCTTGTTCTTTTTTCTTCATAGGATTTTTATCCTTGACTTTGAGTTTTGCAAAGTCTAATAGCTTTTCATTTTGATTTGGACTAAAGGACTTTTCTTTATTTTTTATTTTTAGAATTTTCTTTTCAAAGCTTGATTTTTGATCCCCAATAAGTAAGGGCTTTTGTGATTCTTATTGGTCCAAGTCTAGGAGAGGAGTGGAAATGGAAGGAGTGGATGAAATAGTAAAGATATGGGAGTTCTCAAGTGGGCTTGTGATATGCTTAATAGATTCTTCATTGGAACCACTCTTAGGACTATTGATATCAAGAGATTCTTGCACCACTAGAGGAGATTTGCATTCAGACTTAGTAGCCACAACACTAGCTGGTTCACACCCAATTCCTTGATATTACAAATTATTGATAGTTTGTTCCTATCGACTAAATGTCTTAGGAGATAGTGAGAGTTGATCAACATGTAATATATACTCACCACATCCCATGTCTTTAATCTTGAACTTTTCTTTGATCTCTACTTGTTTTGATGTAGAAGCTTTCAAGGATTCTGGATCAACATATGCTAATGAAGGAACAACCTCTCGATTGAATGGGATTGTTATTTCTGATCTAGGTTGCAGATTGTTGCAATATATGAATGGGTTTGAATCAGCTTTGATGGTCACTTCAACTCCATTGTGTGGGAACTTGATACACTGATGATATGTTGAGGAAACAACTCTCATTTTATGAATCCATGGGCATCCCAAGAGTATGTTGTATGTGACATCTAGATCAAGGACTTGACAAACCACATCCTTTGTGACTAGCCCAACTCTGAGAGGTAAAGTTATTGTGCCCTTGGATGAGCATTCTTCATCAACATATGCTTTAATGGTGATTACATGTATAATTCATAGCTTTTTTAGAATATCCCAATTGCTTAAGAGTATTCAATGGGCATATATTGAGACCTTCTCCTCCATCTATCAAGACTTCTTTTATTCAGTGTTTGTGTCGGAAGGCTTCAATTTGTAAAGGTGCATTGTGCGGTTAGCTTAGAGAGGTGTCATCAGCTTTGGTGAATGTAAGGCAATGTGGAACAGAAAGGTATCCCACCATGGCTTAAAACTGGTCCATGTTCGAATCAGTGGGGATAGAGGATTCTCTCAGAGTTTTATCAAGGATGGTTTTATGTGCAAGGGATATGTCTAAAAGCTCAAGGATGGAGATAAGCGTGGGTGTCTTCCCTAACTATTCTACTAGGTCATACTTGGGTTTGGCAGATGAGGGAATGGTGGTTTTAGCTGGGGCACCTTGCAAGGTGACTTTACCTCATCGAGCTATGACATTACATTCAGAGGTAGATTCAGAAGAAGGTCCAATTCCTTTTAGGACAACTTTGGCTCTTTGGGTAAAACTTTCAAGCATTTTGTCCTTTATGATAATGGTAGAGACATAATTGTCCATCGAAATATGATTAATAGTTGAATCATAGTTATAGGATACTTCAGTATAGTTGGCCTGCTCATTTGTGGCTTTGGCTTTTCCCTTGTCATGTTTAGGGAATTGTTCCTTAAACATCTCATGTTCTTGATTAGTTGTATGTCCTTTGACATCAATATCACCTATATCAATAAGATCTTGTATAATGTTCTTCAAGCGATGGCAATTTCTTGTTTTATGTCCCTTGCTCTTATGATACTCACAGTACTCATCATCATTCCACCAATTTGGTTTGACTTTTGGCTAATATGGAGGATTGCCTTGAATTGTTATTATCTTGTTTGCCACTAACTTCTTAAAAGATGACTCAAGTGGTTCTCCCAATGGGGTGTATTTTCTTCGTGGTTTTGAAGTTGCTTGAGTATTCACTTGGTTGTTTGTAGAACTTTATCCAGAAAGAATGATTTTTGGTCTCACTGTGTTAGCATCGACAACACCATCATTTATTGTGTTCTTGTTCTTGCTCCAAAATCATGGCTTGTCTTTTCCTTTAAAGTCCTCTTTATTTTCTTTGAATATCTTAATGACTCTTTTCTCAATTAAGACCTTCTATGTTGCTAAGTCTTTCTTAATGACTTCCTTGAAAGTGGACAAACAAGATTTTCTCAAGTCATAACCAATTTATCTATTGACATTCTATGTAAACATCTCTACCATTTTTTTGGTGGAATTTCACAAGAGCATCTGCTGACTAAATTCCTCCATCTTTATGAGTATGATGAAAATGACTCCCCATCCATCTGTTTGGTGTTGCACAAAGTGGTAACTGATATATCTGTCTCTATGTTATATGAGAAATTTTGTATGAAAGCTTCTACTAGATCACCCCATGACTTAATTCCAGGTGGAAGTTGAGAGAACCATTCCATAGCTTGATCACCTAAGCTTTGTGGGAACAATCTCATCAAGTATGTTTCTTTTGTTGCTACCTCAATGCAAGCTATGAAAAATTGTCTTATATGTGCCTTAGGGTCTCCTTTTCCTCTGTACTTATCAAACTTTGGTGTTCCAAAATGTGTAGGGAAAGGAGGCATTGGAATGCTCTTATCAAATGGATAGGGACATATATCTCTCATTGTGTAAGTTGGATTCGGTGTATTTATGTCCTCCATTTTCTTTTGTAAGTACTTTATCTGGTGTTCCAAATTGTTTTTGAGTGGAGACCGACTTCTTGGACCATATCCCATGCCTGAGCTACCAGATGGAGGAGGAGGATACTGCATATATGGATGGTATTGATCATAAACATGCTCATATGGAGGAGGTCTATAATGATATTGTATATAGGAACCACCTGGTATAGATTCATAATAAGGAATGGAATATCTACTTTGTCTAAGCATATCATATTCTACAGACATGTCATGAGTTTGTTCTTGTGTAGTGCCCCCAGATTTGACACGGGGTTTTCTTGTGTCCAAATTTTGAGCATGCCTCTAGATATCCAATTGTTTTGGAGGTTGGTCCTTAGCATTGGTATGAAATTGAGTGTATTTATTAGCATAAGACTTCCATAATGGTCTACATAGATAGTCATTCATGAGATGCTCTTTTATGAGCATCATAAGCTTGACCATGTGTATTTGGGATCTCTAGTTTTTGAAACAAGGATGATGGTGACTCGGACACAAAACGTGGTCCTCTATTACCTCCACTATTAGGTCTCATTTGATCCATGTTGAGTTGAGTTTCTTGCATAGGTCGATTTTCCACTATTTGAGACATGTCAAAATCATGAGGTATCATAGTTCCACTTTGTGCCATCACTTGTAGAAAATATTGTCTATCTCTTCTCATGATTTCCTCAACCAATCTATTAAAATGGGGATCCATGATAGAGTCTTCCACTTCTATTTAATGTACTAAAATGTTGTCCATATTATCATTGTGTGTATCATTGTTGTTTGTATTATCCAAGTTCTCAACATTTTGAGTGTTTCTATAAATGTCCATGTCAGGTAATGTGGTATGATCAGAATTGAAAAAGATATTGTTGTCATACTCAGAGCCACTCATGTTTGCAGACTCTTGGGCCTCTTTAGCTTCTCTCCTAGATTTTTGGGAATAGGTTTCAACCATGAACTAGGGCTTGACCAAGATTTGTGAGACTATATGAAAATGGAAAGAGTATGGAAGACCAAAAGTTGGATGGATTATAAATGAATTTGAGGTGTACTTGCAATGTCCAAAGTGTAAGACCAAGTATGTATGTAGTAGATTAGATGTGTCTTCCAAAGAGATGATATATTCTCTTGATGTAGGTAAATTTACCTTGACTCTAAGTAAGACCAAATGAGACCCAAAGGTGATAGACTTTGATGAGGGACCACTTAGCAAAATGTTGTTGTATGTAGTGTGTTGATAAAGCAAAATGAGGACAAGCAAGTGACCTTTTGACTCAAGTTTAGACAAATGTGAATGTAATGAAAGGTGTAAAGCAATGATGAACTTTGTGAGACCTGGAAATAGGCTGAATGCCAGATAAAAACCTGGAGAAACAACCTAGGAAGCTCAAGAAATCTGAAACTGATTGCTCTTGTTTGTTGGACTGTAAATTTTTTCAATACTGAACACAAATGTGCCTATATACTTCACAAATGTGGTTACCCAACACAGATGTGATTAGACACTACACAGATGCATTTCTAAGAATCTTGTGAATGTAGTTTGTTTATGATAACACAGATGAGTTTTTCTCCAACACAGATGCAGTTACAGGACATAGACATGTTTCTGTCATACACATATGCGTTTCTAGAATCTAAGTGCAATTTTTCCAATTTGTAAAGTTGTTTGTTGTGACCAAATCTAAATTTTTTGATCATTTTTTGTGACAATAGGACACAATATTGATGAGGACTCAATGTTTGCAGGTGTTTAGACTCAAAATGATTGAAAGAAAAGTGTGTTGTTTAATGTAAAAATGTTTTTGCATACACTTGAAGACACAAAAGACATAATGTTTTGATGTTTGATCTTGAATATTTGAATGTTTAAAAGAAGACAAGCACAATTCTTATGGTTGGCCAGGACAATAGTTGTTGATCGCACATGGGGTTTCCCCCAAGGCTACGCTATTCAAATCGGATACTTAGATGCTTGACCCCATTGGCTCCACCCTCGGCTCTACTAATAACTGTATGTGTGTGGGTCACTCCAAAGGTCCGACCTCCTGCCCCAACAACTAGAAGGATTTTGGCTTTCTAAAATAAAAAGGTGCTAGTAAGGGTATTCGCTCGTGTGGCCATACATGCGGCACTTTTAGCTCTGTAAATACAGAAGGCTCCCAGCCGATAGGGGCTACGCCCTACTACTAATCAAATAAATTTGATCAAATAGGTTTATGGGGAGACATAGTGTCGGTATGAACTAATCAACACATGTTACCCATGGCTTTCATCATGGATACATTTTTTTATAGTGGTTCGGAAGAGGTGGGCTTTCCTCACTACCACTTGGGTCGTTCCCTCATCACTAGTAGTCCTAATGACCACACAAGGAGGTGGGCCCTCTAAAGATAAACATAAAAGAGCCTATTGCCCAAGACACAAAAACACTAGTTCAATTTTAGTGCACCAATTGAAGTGTTTGCTAATCTATAAAAACAAGGAACACAATGAAGATCAAAAGAAAACCCTTTCCAAAATTCTGCAACAAATATTTGTTAGTAGTTTTGCAATAATACCCCTCCTACAAGCACACAAGCTAGGTAAATTTTAGATCCAAAAGACTATGAAAAAAGGCCCTTTGACAATGCGATTTTCTTCAAAGACAAGATGCACCAATTTGTTAGCTAGATCACAAGATATTAGCTCGAATAAACCAAATCTGAAACATTAAATGCAAGACAAAATGGTAAAATGAAAACCCTAAATGAAGAAGAAAAAAAATAGAAAAATTTGAAAACACAGACACGATTCTGCCCTACATAGACACAGTTCCATAACACAGACACATTTTAACACCTTACAGATGCATTTTTGAAAAAAATAGCAAAAACAAATAAATCTTGCAGGACACGAACATAGTTAAAATGATTACAAATGTAATTAGATCTCATAGATGTGATTAAATCGCCCACAGACACGCCTATAATGAAAAATTGCAATCTGGAAAATGAAAATATTGTCAGAAACACAGACGCGGGAGAAAAGAAAAAATGTGGTTCTAGAATGCGCAGACGCAAAAAGTTGAAATGTTCTCTGAAAATGTCAGATCTGCAACTTCAAAAACACAAAATCTGCAACAAAGATGTTAAATTCAAAAGGGACAAGAGTCCCATCGGGTGTGCCAAAATGTTTATGGTAAAAATGGAGACAAGAATAGTGAAAGACAAATAGGTTCAACCACGAAACCCTAGCCTAACAACAATAAAGATCCACCATAATATATGAAGATTACCTAAGACAATACAAATCAACAAAATCACAAATATTATACCATCACATGTCCACTATGGTTTTAATCTCCATTCTTCCTATCTCCATTGATTATGCTTGATATATTTGCTCTCAGATTTTATGTGTGCACAAGAGCTCAACAAAGAACAGAAATGTGGTTGCAAGTAGGCTTGATCGCATATGAAAGTTTGAATGCTAGAATGTTTGGGATTCTTAGGAAATTAGAATGCGTTAGAGGATTGATAATGAAAGAAGCATCATCCTATATAGAAGACACTGTAAGAAATGGAGGGATAAGATTGAGAGCTGTAAAAGATAGATGGTCGACAAGGAATAGAGGGTAGGTACAAGAAATAAAAAAATAATAAGAGGGTAGACAGTGTAGGAATTAAGAGATGAATGGCATGTGTCATGAGTAGAAAAGGCTAATGAATTAATTAAATAAATAAAGATTTATTTAATTAATAGAGGAAGTGGGATCAATTAAATAAATAAAAGTATTTATCTAATTTAGGAAAAGGGCAATTTAAATAAATAAATGTATTTATTTAAATGAGGAAAGGCTTAGAAGAGGATAAATGAATTAATTAAATAAATAAAGATTTATTTAATTAATAGAAGAATTAGGATAAAATAATTAAATAAATAAAAATATGTATTTAATCAGACAAGACAATTTTAGGTGTCTACAATACCAACTTTAAAAACATATTTGAGTACCCATTTTTATTCTTTAAAATATATCCAAAACTTAGATATGGTTGTTTTGGACCAAACCTCTCAAATCATGACTGCACTTCTACGATTAGGTCTAACTAGGTTTGTTTTTCAATCTAAGATGGGAAAACAATCATCCATAACTTTTGCAAAAAGAAAATTTTTTAAAAACTCTTTGGTGAGGTTGTATATAAGATAGTTAAAAATGTTCTCAGAAAGTTGTATGAAGATCCAATGGTTTAAAAGGGAGTTATGGCATTTTTACCAAGACTGCAAACACTAGGCAGGGTTTTGATAGTTTTTAAGGAAACTATGATTTCTCCTTCAAATAGAAATGAAATAAAATTCCACAAACAATAAAATGAAGTTAATTCACTAACCTATCATATCCAATAGATTTATGATAAAATAAAATATCTTTCACCATGAAACTAAAGAAATATTTATTGAGTCTTCCAATAACATTCTTGTTATAGGTGTCTAGGTGTTATGTTGTCCGTGAGTCTCTAGATTCTTGTTCGATTGGAATCCGTTGGTTCTTGGATTTGCACTAATTTTGGTCATTGTGTCCCATTTGCTTCCAGATGCTATCAATTTTTGGTTAGATAATTGTTTATCTCATATCTCTCAGCATCCAAGTTATCGTCCTCGTCATCACTAGTTTCATAGCTCTTTGGTCATCTTTTTGCAATTTTGATAGGTCCAATCATCAGAGTAGTTGCCTTTTACCACAATTAAACTTTCATTATCTTTTGTTGTCACTATAATCCATCATCATCTCTAATCTCCTAATTTGTGTTATCATTGCCTTCTTCCTAGGTCATCAATCTGAACATCAGCCATCCAAAATCAAACATCAAAATTCATAATGTTTCCAACTCCATCAAACTCCAGTCCCCATCCTAGTTTGAGCTAGTCATTAATCCTATTCTAAGATTTGGACTATCATCCATTCTCATCTTTCATCTCTCCAAATTATCAACTAATCATCATGTTGCATTTTATTATGATGAGTTTGGTCATCCTTCATTTTCTTCTACTTCACCCTATGTCAATAATGATGAGGATATGGTTGATCAACCAGATAACAAATAAGTCCAAGTCATGTCTCAATCCTACTATGATGAGTATGGTCATCCTTCATTTTCTTCCACTTCACCCTATATTGATGATGAAAAGGGTATGGTTTATCAACCTGATGAGACACATCTCCAAGTCATGTCAAAATCTTATCTCACTTCTCCATCCAATTCTAATCTTCCATCCTATCTCAATCCTTCATCTAATCCTAATCCACCATAATTTGTCACACAAGTTGTGACTGGGGGAATGAATTACACAATGCCATTATCATCTATGCCCCCACCCATCCAATCAGTTCCACAAGTGGTTAGTACCCCGCAATATCAACCTCAAGTGACATTGCAACCTGTTGTTTCAAAACCATGATTCAGTTATCTACAGGCACGACCTTTACACATTGTTGTGATGAACATTCATGAACAAGCATGTGGCACCAGTCATAATCCTTCATCTCACCTCAATCCTCTGACATCCACTTCCTCCTATGCCAATCCATCATCCATCGCATCTTCTCCCAATCCGCCAACTTCCCTTCCAACTCCCACATCTGTTATTCCTCTCCCACTTCCTAACACCATCAAAAACCTTTCATCCATTAAGATCATCCACCCACAATCCCCATCACCTACTCCTACCATCATTCACACTCAATCTAAGGAACCTCTCATCCTTCCATCTAGGTAACCTACCCTAGACAAAGAACCTCTCATCCTTTCATCCACTCCAGTTATCCCGATTGAAGAACCTCTTGTCCTTCCATCCATTCCATCTCCCCTAACTAAAGAACCTCTCATCCTTCCATCCACCTCATCTACCCCAGTTGAGGAACTCCCCATCCTTCCATCCACTCCACCTCTCCCAATTGATGAATCTCCCATACTTCCATCCACTCCATCTCTCCCAGTTGATGAATCTCCCACCCTTCCATCCAATCCATCTCCCCTAGTTGATGAATCTCCAATACTTTCATCCACTCCATCTCTCTCACTTGATGAACCTCTCATCCTTCCATCCACTCCATATCCCCCAGTGGAGGAACCTCTCATCCTTCCACCCAATCCATCCATCTTCCCAAGTCATTGAATCTTCCATCATTTTATCCATTCCCTCTGAAGATTCTACCCACTCACCTCTTGTCACACCATTCACACCAATCCCCTCATGCCAAGATCTTATTCTAGAGTATGTTCAAAAAATTATTGATCCAAGTCAAGATCCTACCATTCCATCTCCTTCATCTCAAGATCCCATAGCATCTCCTATTCAAGCCAAGATCCTCTCATCCCATATACTTCACTTCTCATTCCTCCATCTCCTCTTATCCAAACCATCACCATCACTTTATCCCCATGGTAGTTCACTCACAATAGAAGAACATCTCATATACACCACCCATTCTCCTCCATCTGATAAAGGACTCGCATCTTGTTACCCAGAGAATAACTATCCTACTTTAGATAAAATGCTCAAAAAAATGAACTATCAAGGAAAAGGCTTAGGCCTACATGAGTAAGGTACTTTGGAGCCCATCCATGTCAAAGCACATCCAAGATCTCATGGTTTTGGTTACATATCCCAAGGCACTTCAAATAAAAATGTTGGTACAACTAATACAAATCCAAGTATACTTCCAAACACACCACTACATCTCCCAATCATTCCTCCAAATCATTTATTGCCATTCCACCTCACCCATCATATAAAGCTAAAAAAACCATCCGTCTTCCTCCTTCATCCTCTAAATCCATTTTGGGTCTCTTTATCCTAAAATTTACCTTCATATATCCCTCACTTGCTAAATCCATTTTCGGCCCTTATATCCCGAAATCCTATCATCCATCTTTCCCTACTTGTATCTTCATGCACAGATTCCATATCTTCATCACCCATCATAAACATACTAGTCCTTTAATTCCTAGTCAAGATCAACAAAGGCACATGTCCTCACATTCCATCTGACATCCTACCTCCATCACTTCACCCATATTTCCTCCATCTCCTACACCTCTACACACTCCTTCAAATGATACTAGCAGCAATTTGGATGCCGCATTACAAATGCATAAAGCTAAAAATCCACAACAATATGAAGATGACCATTTCCACTCAAAAAGACATGTTCCAACAATGCAAAAGATGATACAAAAATTTAATGAATTTCAAAGGCCGCAAAGGCCCACTAAAGAAAAAGAAAAAACAATGTGGATCCCAAAGCAAAAAGAAGCAATGTATCCAATAGAAGAATCTCCAATGGCATCCAAAGTTTATAGCCGACAAGCTAAAATGCTCCCCCTCCATCTCCTAAATCTATTTGGGGTCCCTATGTCCCAAAGCTACCTATCATAATTCCTCCAACATATCCACATGCTACATCCACCTCCCCTCCACTCATCCCACATCCTCTGCAACATGTTCTAATGTTGGTCCTAACAACATCCTCCCATCATACTCACCTTCCCTCATTCCATCCAAACACTTTCCACTACCATATCCCTTATATTCCCCATCAAAATCATCTAATCCAAGCCTTTGCATAATCCACTCATTCCTAATAAAGTTGTACCATCACTCAGTGATCACTCCAAATGGGCTCTGGGTGCAAGTAAAATTCATCTTAAAAACAAGTATTCAATTAGAATCAAAGGGAAATCATGAATCCCTATCTAATCAAAGAATTCTAACAAACAAACAATGAAATAATACAATATCAAACAAATAGGAATTAAAATCATTCAATAAAACTCCCTATTCCAAGATCGCATATAGCTTCCATTGCTCTTCTCTTCTCTGTGGTATGATGGCTCTCAGATATTGCATTGGTAACCTGCAAGTGGCACAAAGATTCAAAGTTCGCGATTATTGAAAATGGAGATTGAATGCTCAATTTATAGAAAATTGAAGAGGATTGATTGAAAGGTGGAACATATTGATCAAGAGGTGGAACTCAGGTGAGCTCACGTGTTGATTGATAGTTGAACTGCTGATTTAGAGGTGAAACAGAATAGATTGAATAGATTAATGGAGTCAACTGATTGAGAAAAAGCTAACTGAAAGAAGAAAAAGAATGATTGGAAGAAATAAAGAAGATGACCAAGAGAACTAGAAGATGGAAATAGAGATTGGAGAGATAATTGAATTAATTAATTAATTGATTGAATTAATTAATTAATTGATTGAATTAATTAATTTAGCATGTGCTTGCATTTAGACTTAGATTTTCAATTTAATCTTTGCATGATATTTATTCAAATAATTGAATTTATTTAAATTCAATTTAGTATCTCAATATACTTAGAAATTGATTTTGATTTTCAATTTGATTTTTTGAAATCATGCACATGCATTTGAATTTAGAAGAAATTAGAAGAAATAAGAAATTAAATGAAATTAGAATTTGGGGATTTGGAAATGAAAGAATTAATTAGTTAATTAAATAATTTAAAGAAACTATTTAATTATTTAGAAATTGAATTTAATTAAATAATAAAGATTATTTAAATTAAGGGAATTAAATCACAATTAATTAAATAATTAATATTTAGAAAAGGGTTAATGATTAGAGATAGAAATTGAGAATTAATTTATTTAAATAATAAAGATTATTTAAATTGGGGAATTAATTAGAATTAATTAAATAATAAATATTTATTTAATATATAGAAAATGGTTTAAATGATTAAATGGTGATAGAATAAGAAATAGAATAATTAGTAAGATGGTGAGGAAATACAAATTTAAAAGAATGTGATTAATTAACTTAATTAAATAATTAAAGAATTATTTAATCAATTAGAGAAATAATTAGTACATGATCAATGAGACATTTTAAGGTGTCTACAGGCTCCTAATACCTTGATATGGAACTTGATGCTTGAGTCCTCCATCCATCTCCCTTATCACCTATCCTCCAAATCCATTTATCCCCATCTATCTCCCCTATCACCTATCCTCAAAATCCAGTTATCCTCATATAGCTCCATCCATCTATCCTGAAAATCCATTTATCCTCATCCCACTCCATCCGTAAATTTCCTTTGAAACATTAAAAAAAAGAGAGAAAAAGAGTAAAGAGAAAAAATTTGTCCAATAGTGAAAACTTGGCAAACAGGCACCTTGGATAAGTACCATGATGAAAATGTGGCAAATAGGCATCATGTGTAATTCCCCTCATCCTTTAGCTCTCCATGCTTGGGGGCAAGCTCTTCTTCCCATCTGACCATTTCCTTCTCCATTCCATCTACCTACCATATCTATCATATCCCATCCATTTCGCTTCCTCGATCCTCCCTTGGATCTTGACAAAACAAAAGGCCACCATGTATACATGCTTTGGACACCTCTTGGCCTCCATTTCCCCATCAACCTATCTTCCATCCACTTCCCTTAGCTTCCTTTCCCTTTGTTGGTTATCTTATCATAGCCAACCATCCACCAATCCTTATCTCCTAGTTCCTCCACCATCTTATCATATCCATCCATCCATAAATCCTTTGACCTCCTAGTTCCTCAATCCCTTCATCAGTAACCATATTCATCTCCAATCCTTTACATCCTTCCTATCATATCATTCCATTGCCTCTTGCACCCCTTGTCATTGGTATCTAGATCTAAGCTACCCCGTGCAATCCAATGCCATTCCATCCAATCAATTCATCTACTCCTTGCAATCCACCATCATGTTTGAATCTTATCCATCTTCCTCATCTATCCAAGGTAAAACACTAATCAAATCATCCAATCACATCCTTGGTCTTGTTCTCAGCCTTGCCTCAAGACTTGATCTTATCAATCAATCAATCATCAAGTCTCTTGTGGCTTTTCATCTTGACTGGGGCAACATTGTGTTTGTCCCTCGGTCTTATTTCATCATTTGTATCTATTGTACATCTTGTATATAGGTGCTATTGTACATAAAATCTTTTGGTCCTATAATTTGAGATCATATCCTATCAACTAGCTCTTCAACAATCATCCTAGAGCATCTTTGTCATAATGATCCCATCAGATACTTTTGTTGATCATCATTAATCTTTTATCCTAGTGTTGTCCCAATATGTATCCTCCTCACCAACACCCATCATTTGTCTTTGTAGCATCATAAAATTGCAACCCCCACAATTTCGACCATATTTTAGGTCCTCACCTATGCGACTGCATCTCCTTGCTTGATCAAGACCCCTCTTTGCACTTTCATCTCAAGTCTCCCCTTGTTTCAGCCCATATGTCATCTTGTGAACCTGTCTAAGCCTCAAAATAGGGTAGGATAGGGGCATGGCACCCTAGTCCCTCTAGGATAGGGGTGTAGTGCCTTGGTCCCTCTGGGATAGGGTTGTGGCACCCCTGTCCTCCCCCTTTGGGGTGGTCCTAATATGGGTCCATCTGGCCCTTTAAGAATAACTTGTTCTTTGGGGATTTAAACTCCTCTTTGTCAACCTTCGGTTGGAAGAAAATTAATCCTCTTAGGAATGTATAAAAGGAGATATAATTCCCTCATTTTATATACATGTAATACATAAGATATGCTGGAATAATCGAAACTCAAGTGAAAGGTCTCCATCAACCATTCAAGTCTTCAAGCATCCATCTCCTTCTTCATGTGTTTTCTTCATTCATCCATTGGAGCAACATTATAACATTCATTTGCAAGCATGTATGTGTGTTAGGGTTTTGTCATGTTACATGTCATTTCATGTAACACTTGTGATTACATTCAAGTAGAAAATAATTCATCATCAATGAATTGCAAATCTACAAGGTATACACTTCCATAATTTACATTTAAGCATTTGAAATTACTTTCCTTCAAGGTTGATTCCTTAACCGGGGTTTGACTAAGGCAAATACCTATCCACAACCCTTCCTCCCTTCTTTTCTATGTGTAGGTTGTAGGTGTGCAACTATAATTGTAGGTTTGGGCTTCATTTGCAGAGACAGAAAAACCCTTTTCGACGAGCAGATTTTTTAGAGGACCGTGTGCACTTTCAACATGGTCCTAATGACTTTTCTCCAAATTTGCAGAGCATATCCTTATTAGTCTAAATATCTCAAATCCGAATTTACAATGCAGTCCTAGACTAGTAGCTCCTCATTTCATCCATTTTGTCTTCCTTTTCCTACATCGTAAACATATCTATTTACAAAAGAGGGTGAATTACATTCCCATTCTTTAAATCCACTTGGTATTCATATCCTTATCTCCCTAGGATCTGGATCTAGTAGATTCAAGCCCCTCTTTTGAATGTAAAGTATATCCCAAGTGAAAATCATCCTAGTGGTTTCCTTTCTCTCTCCTAGGTGGGGAACCACTAGGGTTAAATTTTCCACTTTACATTTTAGTGAACCCGACGTCTTACACTTTAATTATGATTACTTGTTATTAGATCTGAATAATTGCAATCTGAATTTTAAAATTTTATTTCCAAGTTTGATCTTTTTGCAATTTTAGAGGTTAATTGCATAAAAACCTTAATTTTTCATTTTGACAAAATTAATGCCTATGAAGTGTACCATTTGGGTTGCTTGTTTCAGATTTTCTCTTTATTTCAAATTTGCAATTCAATTTTGTCATTTAATTTTGAAAATTAAGTGGTTAAAAATCAAAACCCTAATTTTTAAGAATCTCCTATTTCAACCTTTGACTGCTAATTTGACCGATCTAAACATCTCCAAATCGGCTATTTTTTTTGGATTCCACAATAAAATCATAATCTCTATCATCCTCAAAAATTTCGGAAAAATTTGGTCAGACCAAGTACACTTTGCACTCGATTCCTAACTTTTTTCCCAAAATTTTGGGAGTCAGAAGTGACTGTATTTTTCTACTTAAATCCAAAAAATTGGCATACTTTATCAATTTTTGCATCCCTTAAGTTCGAATACAAATTCAAATTTCCACTCTTAACTTTTAAAATTAATTTTCATAAAAAGGTCCTAATTTTAGATCTTCTTTTCAAGTAAATTAAGATTTTAATTAAGTGACTTTAAATGGCAATCAATGGATTAGATTTATTTTTTATTTCACATATGATTATATTATTTTTGACATATATTTATTACAATCATGTGTTTGATAATGGCTTCTTTCATTTCATGTTGCTTCTTTTCATTCATAGCACTTGGTCATATTGTGTTGCTTGGGTTTCAAAGTCATTTTATTTTCCAATTAATCTCAAAGTTTTCATGTATCATTTTTGTTGCATTATGGTGATGTTGTTAACGAGATGCACTTCATATGTTAATCACCATAAGGATTTTGTAGATCCCAACCCTAGAGATCCTAATTCTTGCACCTCTCCTAGGGTATATTGTGTGAATAAGATGAGAGCTATTATATCAGCCAACGATCCTTTTGAAAAAGAGAAAGCATTAAAAAGGAATATTGGTTCGTCTTCTTCTTATACACGTACCCTTGAGCAAGGGGGTAAAAATTAAAATATCAACATTCTCACATCTTTAGACTCTCCTTATTCTCCTAGGACCTATCTTCAACATCAAAATATATGTAGAGAGGATGATTTTATGCATTTTATTCATGATCTTTCCCCTCACATAGAGATGAGTAAAGATGAACCTTTAGATGATGAAGATGTTCATCCTATATCTCCCAAAATGAATAAGAATGACAAAGGAAAGAAGATTATCCTATCACATGATATTCCTTCTTCATCTACAAATCCTTTTATTCCCTCTTACACATCAAATTTCAACGAAATTCATGATTCTATCCCCCCAACTTCCCACTTGAAACATTCTTATAGTCATGGCTTTAATATAATAACAACGCAAGGTTTTAGAGGACAAGGAATTGGGAAATTTGAACAAGGAATTTGTGTCCCTATAAATCCTCCTATGCAAGCTACTAGAGAAGGCCTAGGAAGTGATACTTCTCTCTCTACGAATGAACTTTGTAGGCTAGAAAATTTTAAGAACTATATTCAAAGGAAACAAATCAAAAGAGTCTGCAAGAATGCTTCTTTCTTCAAAACATCATTTTTGCTCATTTCATCAAACCCATGATCACAATGTTGACAATTGCCCTCATTTTAAAAAATCTATTCAAGATTGCATAGAGAGTGGCAAAATTAGAATTGTGGATAATAATCCTTCTTCTTCTAATAATTCTCCTCCTCCATGTCAAGAAAATGAATTAAAACACATTTATCATCCTAAAAGACTAGCTACGAGAATCTATTGGAGATTGAAATATGATAAGACTATTTCCTTTTCTCCTAAAAACAAAACAAGAATCTTAAGCAAGTGAAAGGTGAAGAATATTGCATTTTTAATGATTCATATTCACATTCTCTTGGTAAATGTCATGCATTTAAGAAAAAAATTTAAACGCAATATGATCATGCATGAATTTCTCTTACAATAGATCTAGTTGTCTTCCTTGACATGAACATAGTGCCTTAGCACTTCTTTTATTTTCATGTTGCTCTTCACCCTATGACATAACTAGCCAGCTTAACTAGGGTCTCTTTATCATTTGTGGTGGTATTGTTTTAATTTTAAATACTTTGGGGTAGCAAAATGAGGCTCACTTTTTCTTCTTCTTCCCATTTATCTTCATTCACTATTCATTATTAGATCTCCTTTCTTGCATAGAGTTATTCTTATGTGTGCATATCATTGTTCTTTGGTTTTCCTCTTTGCTTGAAGAGGAACATCTTTATAAGTAATACACTTCTTCTCTTTCCTTCATTCTCTTAGAAACCTTACCTCTCCTATGGTTTTAGTTATTCACAAATATGACATGCTCCTAGCATGGAATGATCTCTCCTGAAGTACATTACCCTTCCTTGAGAGGATTTATAATATTAGGAAGTCATATCGCTTGAAAATAATCACCACTAGAAGATGTGTAATGTTTCTCCTTGTTCTTCTCACTTGGGGGGTAGGGATTTTGCTTCTTTCTCTTTCTATCTCATTTGTCATTATTTCCTTTAGGGGCTGCATTTTCATATGTGACTATCATTTCTTACAATGGTATGTTATTATGACTAATCCCTCTTGAGGAATATGTGATTTTCTTTCTTTCCCATCTTAGAAGATTACCACTTCTTGAGATGTATATTTTGCATGTATTAATGTCTTTTCTTGCATATTTTCATGTAAGTTAACTATGCATTTGCTTATGTTTAATCTCTCTCTACAAGATTGTGTAAGCTCCTCTCATTGTCTCTACACTTGGGGGGCAATGATTTCTTTCTCTCACTCTTTCTATAAGGATCCACTCTTTCCTATGTTGTGGATGGTGTGAGTTTTATTACTTGATGTCATTCCTTGTGTGAAATTAGTGTTCTTTCTTATACAAGAGGTGTAAGTCCTTGATTATAAACTCTTTTACATTTGGTAGTGTACATCTATAATAAATTTACCCCCCCATTGGGCTTAAATTAAGTCATCCTTCATCATGAATCCCTTTCACCTAGTAATAGGAGGAAGGATTTGATTCTTGTTCTCTTGTGTGCTTCATTCTAGAAGATGTTATATTTGTCTAAGATAACTCTTCCTAGAGGGAGATGTCTTTTGAGAAAAGATCTCTTCTCCTCCAAGGATCTCCTTTACACTTATAGCAAGATATCTCTTTTCAACCATCTTATCCTTTCTTGAAGAGTATATCCTCTCTTACTTGGATTTATGACATGTTTGCATAATGAATGTCTTCTTGGTGTCAAAGGAAGGTATCCCTATTCTTCTTCCCTTAAGCTATCAACATTGGACAATGTTGACATCTTAAGGGGGGCACCCAAACTGCTCCTTTTGTACTGTATCTCTCTTGCACATTGTGTCTCTTGTACAGTAAGTCATTCTCGAAACTAGAGGGAAGCCTCTTAGAGAAAGATGTCACCACTTTTCTCTTATATAGTGGGTCAGTCTTGGAACAAAAGGACGGCCTCTTAGAGAAAGATGTCGCCACTTTTCTTTTGTACAGTGGGATAATCTTGAAACTAGAGGCAACCTCTTAGAGAGAGGTCTCACCACTTTTCTTCTTTTATAGTGATTCATTCTCAGAACCAGAGGGCAGCCTCTTAGAAAGAGATTTCATCACTTTTCTCTCATACATTGGGTCATTCTTGAAACCAGAGAGAAGCCTCTTAGAGCGAGATGTCACCACTTGCTTTCTCTTATGCAAGGTGCTCATTCTCGAAACCAAAGCATGGTCTCTTAGAGCGAGATGTCACGCATATTCTTGACATTTGTACTATATAGACTATAACATACTCAGGCATAGACTCCTATGAGGTGCTTTGAACCTTACTTGCACACACGTGCATGAGGTTGAGTGGAACTAATGACATTCGCACCTTCCTCCCTTACATGGATCGCCTAGACAAATTCTAGGGGCTAGTTTTCCATGTCCTTTTTTCCATGGATCACCTAATTCTAGGGGTGATATGTCCATGGTTCTCTTTGTTCACCTTTATTCTAATGGATCACCCAAGTGTGTATTCATGTTCTCTCTCTCCTTCCTCTCATGAGCACATAGTTTTACTATTGATGGTTCACGGATGATGTCAACGTTTCTCTTTTATGTGATTACCGGTGTTTGTGTGATGGAATTTGTCTTTATGTTTCAATTAGTTGTTGAAACATTGGAGTATCGAGGTCTCTTCAGCTAGTTGACATGTGGTCTTATGTGTTTTGTCTTTGTCATGTGTCTTTTTTGCTTGGTCTTGTTTTGTTTTTTTTCTCCTTTTTGTTTTGTGTTCTCTTGCATATGCTTGAGTGAGTTAAGATCCTGAGATTTGGGGATTTTGTTCTCAAGATTAGTGATGTCTTATACTCCTTGTGATATTTCTCCACATCTTTCATCTTCATCCCCCTCTCTTTCTTCTACTTTACAGACAGTATTGGCAAGAGTCATACTCTCGCTAAAGTGGGGGCTAAATGTAGTGTCATAAAATTTTGACCCCCGCAATTTTGATCGTATTTTAGGTCCTCACCTATGCGACTGCATCTCCTTGCTTGATCAAGACCCCACTCTGCACTTTCATCCCAATTCTCCCCTTGTTTTATCCTACATGTCACCTTGTGACCCTATTTGAGCCCCAAAATAGGGCAGGATAGTGGCGCCACGCCCCTGTCATCCCCCTTTGGGGTGGTCCTAACATGGGTCCATTCGAGCCTTTAAGCATAACTTGTTCTTCAAGGATTTAAACTCCTCACTGTCGGCCTTTGGTGGGAAGAAAATTAATCCTCTTAGGAATGTATAAAAGGAGACATAATTCCCTCATTTGATATACACAGAATACATAAGATATGTTGGAATAAGCGAAACTCAAGCAAAAGGTCTCCATCAAGCATTCAATTCTTCAAGAATCCATCTCCTTCTTCATGTGTCTTCTTCATTCATCCATTGGAGAAATATTACATTTATTTGCAAGCATGTATGCGTGTTAGGGTTTTGTCATGTTACATGCCATTTTATGCAACACTTGTGATTACATTCAAGAAGCAAAGCAATCATCATCAATCAATTGCAGATCTACAAGGTATACATTTCCATCATTTACATTTAAGCATTTTCAATTACTTTCTTTCAAGGTTGATTCCTCAACTGAGGTTTGAATGAGGCAAACCCCTATCCACAACCCTTCCTCCCTTCTTTTATGTGTGTAGTTTGCAGGTGCGTATTTGTAATTGTAGGTTTGGGCTTCATTTGCAGAGATGGAAAAACACTTTTTGGCACGCGGATTTTTTGGAGGACCGTGTGTACTTTCAACACGGTCCCGATGAATTTTCTCCAAATTTGTAGGGCAGATCCGCATTATTCTAAATATCTCAAATCTGAAGTTACAGCGCAATCCTAGACCGGTAGCTCCTTGTTTCATCCATTTTGTCTTCCTTTTCCTACATAGTCAACAAGTCAACATATCTATTTACAAAAGAGGGCAAATTGCATTCCAATTCTTGTAATCCACTTGGTATTCATATCCTTATCTCCCTAGGATATAGATCTAGTAGATTCAAACCCCTCTTTTGAATGTAAAGTATCTCCCGAGTGAAAATCTTCCTAGTGGTTTCCTTTCTCTCTCCTAGGTGGGGAACCACTAGGGTTCAATTTTCCACTTTACAGTCTTATACAAGATGTAGCCTTCCTGAAAATAAACATTTTGATCTATCTTGGTCTTATACAAGATGTATCCTTCCTGAAACCATATGTCTTGATCATTTTTGTCTTATACAGGATGTGTCCTTCCTCAAACTAGACATCATCAAATCATCATCAATTATCCTTTTGGCAAAAGACATCTGAGACACTTGTTTTGGATTTGATTCTTTTTTATCTTTGTTTATCTTTTTAAGCTCCCGAGGGCTCTATTTCCTCTTGGTCACCATGATATTTTATATCATGGTGCGCTAGGAATAGCAAGGCTCAAGATTCGTGCACCCTCTCGAGGGGGAATCCCTACCCATTCCTTTGTCCACTTGGGGCATTTTATCGTTCCCCTTTTTTCTTCTCTCACAAGTGTCTTATTGTCTTCGCACCAATGCTATTCTAGCACCACCGTGAAGAGGGACAAAATGTAAACACTTAAATTTGGTTAATCAATTTAATCAAATTTATTTCCCTTAGCCATTTACTGAATTAAATATCTTAATTAATTAGCCCATTCCTTGAATTAATTAATCTAATTAATTAATTCTCCCCTTCCAATCCCTTTGAATTAATTAATTTCAAATTAATTAATCCCCCTTTCATCATATCCTATTAATTAATTATTAATTAATTAATCCCCCTTTCATCCTACCAATTAATTAATCTCCCTTTCTCCCTTTCATCCTATCCTATAATTAATTAATCCCCCTTTCATCCTATCCTATTAATTAATTCCTAATTAATAAATGCTCATTTTCCAATCCCCTTTAATTAATTAATCCTAAATTAATTAATCACCCTCTCCACATTTAAATAAATAATTAATTATTTAAATTAGTCACATGTCTCCTACATTCTAACCAACTTTTCTCCCTAACCTCTTTCCAATCCTATCCTAACCAACCCTATCCTTCCAAACCACTTCGCTAGTCTAGTCATCCCTCTAACTAAACTTATCCTATCCCTTCTAACTTCCCACACATGTGTGCACATCCTAACCACTTTTCCCCCTTTTGAGGAAAATATCCTATTTTGGGTGGTTTTTCCCAAAGTGGACATGTGTCCTTGGACACATGATGTCACTCTTCCTATTTTTGGATTGTTTTTCCCAAAATAGATATGTGTCCTAAAGGACACGTCATTCTTCTTCCATCTAGTTGAGTTGCTTGTCATTTTCAATTACTTTCTTTCAAGGTTGATTCCTCAACTGAGGTTTGAATGAGGCAAACCCCTATCCACAACCCTTCCTCCCTTCTTTTATGTGTGTAGTTTGCAGGTGCGTATTTGTAATTGTAGGTTTGGGCTTCATTTGCAGAGATGGAAAAACACTTTTTGGCACGCGGATTTTTCGGAGGACCGTGTGTACTTTCAACACGGTCCTGATGACTTTTCTTCAAATTTGTAGGGCAGATCCGCATTATTCTAAATATCTCAAATCTGAAGTTACAGCGCAATCCTAGACCGGTAGCTCCTTGTTTCATCCATTTTGTCTTCCTTTTCCTACATAGTCAACAAGTCAATATATCTATTTACAAAAGAGGGCAAATTGCATTCCAATTCTTGTAATCCACTTGGTATTCATATCCTTATATCCCTAGGATATAGATCTAGTAGATTCAAGCCCCTCTTTTGAATGTAAAGTATCTCCCAAGTGAAAATCATCCTGGTGGTTTCCTTTCTCTCTCCTAGGTGGGGAACCACTAGGGTTCAATTTTCCACTTTACAGACTTATACAAGATGTAGCCTTCCTAAAAATAAACATTTTGATCTATCTTGGTCTTATACAAGATGTATCCTTCCTAAAACCATACGTCTTGATCATTTTTGTCTTATACAAGATGTGTCCTTCCTCAAACCAGACATCATCAATTATCCTTTTGGCAAAAGACATCTGAGACACTTGTGTTGGATTTGATTCTTTTTTATCTTTGTTTATTTTTTTAAGCTCCCAAAGGCTCTATTTCCTCTTGGTCGCCACGATATTTTATATCATGGTGCACTAGGAATAGAAAGGCTCAAGATCCGTGCACCCTCTTGAGGGGGAATCCCTACCCATTCCTTTGTCCACTTGGGGCATTTTATCATTCTCCTTTTTTCTTCTCTCACAAGTGTCTTATTGTCTTCGCACCAATGCTATTCTAGCACCACCGTGAAGAGGGACAAAATGTAGACACTTAAATTTGGTTAATCAGTTTAATCAAATTTATTTCCCTTAGCCATTTACTTAATTAAATATCTTAATTAATTAGCCTGTTCCTTGAATTAATTAATCTAATTAATTAATTCTCCCCTTCCAATCCCTTTGAATTAATTAATTTCAAATTAATTAATCCCCCTTTTATCATATCCTATTAATTAATTATTAATTAATTAATCCCCCTTTCATCCTATCCTATAATCCCCCTTTCATCCTATCCTATTAATTAATTCCTAATTAATAAATGCTCCTTTCCCAATCCCCTTTAATTAATTAATCACCCTCTCCACATTTAAATAAATAATTAATTATTTAAATTAGTCACATGTCTCCTACATTCTAACCAACTTTTCTCCCTAACCTCTTTCCAATCCTATCCTAACCAACCCTATCCTTCCAAACCACTTCACTAGTCTAGTCATCCCTCTAACTAAACTTATCGTATCCCTTCTAACTTCTCACACATGTGTGCACTTCCTAACCACTTTTCCCCCTTTTGAGGAAAATATCCTATTTTGGGTGGTTTTTCCCAAAATGGACATGTGTCCTTGGACACATGTCACTCTTCCTATTTTTGGATTTTTTTTCCCAAAATAGATATGTGTCCTAAAGGACACATGTCATTCTTCTTCCATCTAGTTGAGTCACTTGTCCTTTTTTGGAGGAAAAGAATCTCCTCTTCACCTCCCCTCTCCTTCCTCTCATCTCCTATTCAATCCCCCTCATTTTAGACCAAATGATAATCTCTCCAATCCACCTTTTTTAATCATACCATCATAATGCTGAAATAATATCTCTCTAATCCACTTTTCACCAAATCATCCATCATCATTAGAGAAATAATCATAAACTATCATTTTAGTCCTTAATAATTACATTGAAAACTACAATAGTTTAGATATAATTCCTTAATAGCTTATAGACTAGAAAGTTTGATCACACAACCTTTGAAGCAAGATGATTGTACCTTAACCAATGCACTAGACACCTCTTACAAATATATGGGCTATTATCACCTTTACATAATTAAAGCTGCAATAGACCCATAAAATACCATGATCTACCAATAAATGCAGTCGATATTATTTGAACTCCTCACCTTGGGTTTAGGGATCAATACTATCACCAGAGGCAAGGTAAATAAATATGACTCATTTTGGCTAAATGTGAAAATCGAGGGAGAGCACAACGATTTTGTGCAAAAATGATAACAGGTTAAGATTTAGTATCAAGTATGTTCTGATTTCTACACTGCATCTAAATTTATCTCCAGGTTTGTTGCAAAAGAAATTACTCAAAGATGTGAATCATTTCCATTATTTTTAACACAGATAAAGTTCTTGTGGAAGATACTGGTGAAGCTAAATGAAACAATCTAAAAATAGGCTTGCACATGAACTGTTTCAAAAAAAGATGCCTCAAAGAAATGTCATCTCAGGGAGCTTTCATAGATTTGTGATACTTGAAAAAAATGGATTTAATAAAAATACTTTCAAAACTTATAACAAATGCATTGACACGTATAAAACCGAATTATACAACCTTTGCCAACATATAACACTCAACGTAGGCACAAGTGATAATGTACTGTGTGTATCTAAGCAGCTTCTACCAAAGAATTGGCATCTCCAAAACAATTGGGATTAGCAGACAAGACAGTTTCATACATAAATATAATTTGCTTTTATATGCGTAACAATTAAAGACCCAAATGACAAATCGTTTTCTAATATAAAATCCCCCCTGGTAATCTTTTCATTACACCTGCACATGTAGTCATCCTATCATTCTCTCCTGTAAAAATTGCACATGTTTTTCTTGATAGACTTTAATTGTCTCCCTTAAGTTTCCAAGTGGCAGTGCTCTTTTATTTATAACTTGAAAAAAATAAAAAATAAAACATAAAAATAAAAGAGAAACAAAACCAAAATTGGCTATCATTAAGGGATCTATTTTGATAGAGCGGGAGGTTAGCAACCTTTACATTTTATATTTCAACGAATACAATTGAGGTGGGGCTAGAAATTGCCCGGTAGCTTAGGCTAGGGTCTCATGTAGGGGCTTCCTAAGAAATAGAGCTACTGAGATTTTTTAGGAAAATTTTAATGTTGCTGGTCCCATGAATTTTGTAGTTGAGTTCAAAGTTTAAGCTCTCAAATTTACGCAAGTTGGTGGTCTCATGAATATACTAGCTTTGCCTTGTATACAATGTGCAGTGATAAAACAAATAAAAAAATCATTTTCCCTCCAAAATATATTTTTAATAAAAATCTAAACTAAATGTTTGACAGGCCTAAAAATTAGTAAAAAAAAAAATCCAAAAAGAAATAGAAGTAAAATGTTGTTCTTTTATTAATATTTTATTTGCAACATTGTTCATGAGATCACCGACTTTCATAAATTTTGGAGCTTAAACTTTTAACTTGGTTTGCCCTACTAAATCATGAGACCATAGACTTTAAAATATTCTTAAAAACTCTCAATAACACCCATTGAATTTTTTTAGAAGCCCCCCTCCATAAGACCTTACCCTTAAAACCTTAAAATACAGACTCAAAAAATAATTTTTTAGATGAAAATACATAAAAATACATTAAACTTCATGTAAAATTAATCTGACACATGATTTCATAAAATTAATTTGGCACATAATTCTATGATTAATTTATTCTAACACAACTAATTTCCCATACCTAGTTTCCCTCAACTTATTCCCTCACTATCATGCTTGGTTGGCATTTTAAGTTTCTTCTTAATTTGATCTTACACCTCTACTGATGCATTGATTTCATCAACATATACTCTCTTTTTTTTTCTTCAATAAAAGTGGAAATTCCACTAAAATTTATTTTTATTAATTTCTATTTTATTTTACACAAGATTCAAAGATCATACCGAAGGAAAGAACCCTGGCAAGAAAACCTTCGGTCATGGCCCATAAAATAAACCTATAATATCCCACATATCAGTTTATACCAAAGTCCCCAACCCAAAATCTGCCAGCAAGGTGCGGTCATAGTAAAACTCATCAGTTACATAGAGCCCAATGGTTGAGTTCATCAGTTACATGTATGAATGAAGAGCCCATAGCCAATACCAATCAAAGGAAACAAAATTCATTCCAAGTACCAGAAACCAAATATCATCCTCCTTCCTACAAAAAGAGAATATCAAAAAACCCATGGAGAAAAACACCAATATAACATTATACCAAATTCCAAGAGCTCGAGCTCTCCTCCGGAGGAATGCCTGTAAATGCATAAGGAACAACAACCTGTAGTGGAGCTACAGGAAGAGGAGGGGCAGACGTAACAAAATAGAAATTAATCAAAACATGTAATGCCTTTAGCACATCAAGAGCCTTGTTCACAATATGAGAAGGAACAAAAACTCCCAACCTTTCCAAAGCATTCAAAGCATCATCAATGCTGTCACAAATTAAACCCATTCTAATTTCAAATAACAACTCCCCACACCACCCAATATCCAATAAATCTTGACAAGAAAGAAAAACACCATAAGGGAAATAACCCATATCAAACATGTAATTGTCCAAAGCTGGCTCAATAATACCCAAATTATGAAATGCAGGAGCCAAGAGTTTAGCTGCTAGAAGCCAGACCAATGCTTTATCCAATAACACATCAAAACATATAGTGAGAAATCTAGACATAACTTTACAAAAAGAGATATAAGCATGAGAATGCAGCCAACGATTCCCCACCACCCTATGAATTTCAAACTCCGATTCCGCAGAATGCAAAACAAAAACTCTAGTAAGTTTTTCAGAACAATACCCATAATCATCCACTACTTCTACCAATGGAGACACAAAAAGAATGCGATACCCAGATAATGGAGAAGACATGAATAGTAATTACCTTTATTATAGACCAGAGCTTCAAAAAACCCCACCAATGTAGATGAGAAGCAGAGAAAATAAAGAACAAATAAAAACTACAGCTGACAAAACTATAGACCCAAAATGTACTGTAGATGAAAATAAATAGTCATTTCTTAATAATCATAATAAAACCACCCTTCAAGAGCACTAAATGACCAGCTTGTGTAAAAACTGAAAAACTTTTAAATGAAGGCACCTCAAACCATGATGTAAACATAAAATGGCGGTTGATAAAAACCAAATAGTGCCAAATATCCAGCACTATAGTGCCAGCAACATACCAAAGCCAATGATTAAAAGTACATCAAAAATAACCCAGCATCATAGCAATAAAAAATAATCCCAAAAACATAGAAAAGGATCCTAACATATCGAACAATGATAGCTCCCATCACTTACCTCAAACCAAATCATGCGAGCCAAAAATGACAAGACAAGACCCATTGAATACAACACCAAGTGGTCACCCCAATCATTACAGATACCCATCCATACTACATACATCAGGTGCAAACTGTACATCATAAAAGATGGACAAGGCCATCAATTAAAATGTACACTGAACACCTCCACGTAGGTCAACGAACATGACTACCTCCAAGGAAAGGGGAAAGCGGGAAAAAACTACAAAATTTAAAATTCCAAGACCACCGATGGAATCTTGTCAAAGCATATCTCCCGCAGATTAGCATTACTATCAATGGCTAGATTAGCCAAGAAATCTGCAACTTTATTCAATTCTCTATAATAGTGAGAAATCAAAAAGGAATCAAAAAAATCTAGCTTTTGAGAATTGTGATCAAGAATATACTATAATTGCCAACAATTCGATTTCTTCTTCATGACACATTGAATTATAACCATGGAATCACCTTCTATTACTAAATCTTTAATTCCCATAGATATTGCCAAATCCAATCCGAAAGATAAAGCATGAAATTCTGCAAAATTATTAGTCTTAAAACCAATTGCATGATACCGAGCCTGAATAGATCTTGAGTTGTGATAAAAAAAAATCACCATACCTACCCCAGCCTAACTAGGATTCCCACGAGAGGCTCCATCAAAATTTAGTTTAAAATGACCTTGCAAAGGAGGTTTCCAACAAGCCGATTTTCTCTTACATGTAGCATAATTCTTTTTCAAAATTGAACCATGCGCAGGTAAAACTGCCAACATCTTCCAGACCCTAGTTACCCTACTATCCAAATGCGAAAAAGAAGTAAGATTTTCTAGATTCTTGTAAATATAAGACAATGTAACTTCAGAAATAGAAGATTCAATTCTCAATAAAACCTCATCCATAGGAGAGCTTGTTTTTCTGAAAATCCTGTTATTTCATTCTAACCAAATATTCCAAATTGCAATAGAAGGAGAAATAACCCGAAGACATGCATAAAAAGATGAAGCAAATAGGAGGGGCCAAGATCTAAAATGGGAGATAAGATCCTTCCTAATAGCAAAAGATAGATTTAATTTTTTTTTCAAACAACCAATGCCAACACTCATAAGCAAAAACACAATGAAGAAATAAGTGTGAGGAAGATTCTAAGTTTTTGTTACAAAGGACAAAAGGGAATACTGTAGTAATACCAAGCCTATCCAATCTCATACCTGTAAGGACCCTATCCTGAATAGCCAACCAAGAAAAAGCCCCATGTTTTGGGAGACTAGACACATATATGGCCAAGAAGATAGATTTTTAGTAACCATAAGAGAGTTGTACCCCTCTCTAACTGTATATTTACCAGAGATATTCCTTGTCCAAATAACTTCATCCTCAGAATCAGAAAGGATTACCACTCTCTCTCCCAACAAATTCTCATATTCTGACTTCACATTTTGATCAACAACTAAAAATTCAATAGTCTTCCATCTAGCTATCCTAAGATGTCCACTAGACACAATCTCAAAATAATATGCCACAAAGACACCCCATAGGGAAGAAAGAATAGTAATTAAAGGAGACCAATCCTTGATGTTCACTAGAGGAGTGTGTCCATTCCGTACTTCATCCCAAAATCTGGCTTTCCTACCATTATAGACAACCCATGAAAGATGAGGCAAAATAACAGATCTACACTTACATAAAAAATTCCAAATAGCAGAACCAAAAGGCAAACTTGAAACTTTAAAAATATACTCTTTGGGACCATTATTTAAGTATTTAGAAAACATAAGCTGAGCCAACAAGGAACTAGGTTTGTCATACAATTTCCAAGCCAACTTAGCACCTAAGGCTAAATTCTAATTTTCAAGCTCCTAATACATGAACCCGCCAACTCCTTAGGCAAACATAACCTATCCCAAGCTACTAAAGGGAGTTGTTTCTTTCCATCTTTATTATTATTCCAAAGGAAATCTCTAAGAGTATCCTGCAAACTAACAATAGCCTTTTTTGGCGACTTCAAAACAGACATAAGATAAATGGGAACAACATTCAACACAGACTTGATTAGAATAATTTTACCAGCCAAATTTAACCACCTATGGTTCCAAGATAGAATTCTTTTAGAAATAACCGAAATAAGCTTATCTTAAAAATCAACCTTATCCTGCTTAATAAAAAAGGGAATACCAAGGTAAGTACATGGAAGATTTCTAGATTCAAATCCCCAAAAAGATTGCAATCTATGTTGAACCAGTGGTGATGTATTAAGGAAGAAAATCTTTGACTTATCAACATTTACTTTCTGACCAGAAAAAGATGCATAGTTCTGAATTATCCCCTTAATAACATTAGCCTCACCTAACAAAGCCTGACCAAATAACAGGGTATCATTAGCAAATAGACAATGGGAAATAGTTCATGGAACATTCTAAATCCTAACTCCCTTCCAAATCCCCCCAGTTTAGCAACCTTAGTAGCCCAACTAAAAGTCTCAGCAAGGATAATAAACAAAAAGGGAGAAAGGGGATCCCCTGTCTCAAACCTCGAGAGGAGGAAAAAAGCCACAAGGGGAGCCATTGATTAAAACTAAAAATCTTGCAGAATAAATACATGCACAAATCCATTTAACCCAAGCTTTGGAGAAACCTAATTTCTCAAGAACAACACATAAATCCCCCCATTCAACTCTATCATAAGCCTTCATCATGTCTAATTTAAGTATCATGGTCGGGATTCTTTGGTAGAGATAGAATGTAGCACCTCATGTGCCACAATTGCCACCTCTGTCATCTCTCTACCAGGAACAAAACCACCCTACTCCAAAGAAATAATCCTAGGAAGAATTTTGGCCAATCTTAGGAAAATTGCCTTAGTAAATATATTATATAAAGTGTTACATAACCCAATAGGGTGGAAATCAGCAAATGTCTTAGTAACCTCATTTTTAGGAATAATTGCAATCAAAGTAGTATTAAGCTCTTTTAAAACAGACATATTTCTCCTAGCTTCCTCAAGGGCCAATAAAACATCATTGCCCACAAAATCCCAGCACTTCTGAAAAAATAAAGGAGTGAAACCATTTGGCCCCGGAGCTTTATCCAGGTTCATGGCAAAGACAACATTCTTAACTTCATCCAAATAAAAAGGAGACATCAACATCTTATTGTCCTCTAAAGAGACTAAAGAAGGAATATTAGAAATAATATCATTTTCAAGATTTTCATGTTCTGAAGTTAATAATGACCTAAAAAACCTCACTGCCTCTGAAGCAATATCCTCCTGTTCTGACAATAAATTCTCATTCAGACACTCAATACAAGATATCCTATTTCTACATCTTTTTATCTTTGTTGAAGAATGAAAAAAAATTGTGTTTCCGTCTCCATCCAAAAGCCGTACCTCCCTAGATTTTTGTCTCCAATAGATTTCTTCTCTGGATAACACTTCCTCAAGCTCAACTTTCAGAGACTTCAATTCCTTTGTTTCTCCTGAAAAATATTCTTAAAGTGTGTGATATTCCATTCCCTAATGTTCTTCTTCACAAAGCTTAACTTCTTGACAAGCTGAAACATATGGCACCCAGAATAGAAAGGAGCAGAATTCCACATGTGTGCATGTAAAATTCATCTTATAAAATATCAATTAGAATCAAAGGGAAATCATGAATCCCTATCTAATCAAAGAATCCTAACAAACAGACAATGAAATAACACAATCAAATAAAATAGGAACTATAAATGAAATCAATTAAAGACTCCTATTCTGTGACTATGTATAACTTCCATTGCTCTTCTCTTCTCTGTGGTATGATGGCTCTGAGATATTGCGCTGGCAACCTGCAAGTGGCAAAGATTCAAAGTTTGAGATTGTTGAAAATGGAGATTGAATACTCAATTTATAGATTTTTGGAGAAGATTGATTGAAAGGTGGAATAGATTGATCAAGGGGTGGAACTCAGGTGAGCTCACTTGTTGATTGATAGTTGAACTGCTGATGTGGAGGTGAAACAGAATAGATTGAATAGATTTAAAGGAGTCAACTAATTGAGAAAAAACTAACTGAAAAAAGAAAAAGAATTACTGGAGGAAATAAAGAAGATGGCAAAGAGAACTAGAAGATGAAAATAGAGACTGGAGAGATAAATGATTTAATTAATTGATTGAATGAATTAATTAATTTAGCATGTGCTTGCATTTAGACTTAGATTTTCAATTTAATCTTTGCATGAGATTTTAAGTCAAATAATTGAATTTATTTAATTCAATTTAGTATTTGAATATATTTAGAACTTGACTTTGATTTTCAATTTGGTTTTTGAAATCATGCACATGTAATTGAATTTGAAAGAATTTAGAAGAAATAAGAAATTAAATGAAATTAGAATTTGGGGATTTGGAAATGGAAGAATTAATTAGTTAATTAAATAATTTAAAGAAACTATTTAATTATTTAGAAATTGAATTTAATTAAAATAATAAAGATTATTTAAATTAAAGGATAAAATCATAATTAATTAAATAATAAATATTTAATTAATATTTGGAAGAGAGTTGAATGATTAGATGATTAGAGATAGAAATTGAGAATTAATTTATTTGAATAATAAAGATTATTTAAATTGGGGAATTAAATAATAATTAATTAAATAATAAATATTTAATTAACATTAGAAAATGGTTAAAATGATTAAATGATAATAGGATTGAGATAGAAACTAGAATAATTAGTAAGATGATGAGGAAATATGAAATTAGAAGAAATAGTTAATTAAATTAATTAAATAATTAAATAATTATTTAATCAATTAGAGGAATAATTAGTAAATGATCAGTGAGACATTTTTAGGTGTCTACATTTGCCCCTCTTTGAGACAAAGTCAGAATGACATTGTTTCAAAGAAAATGAAAAAAATTGCCCCAGTATGTCTTGGTATTGTTGTATAGTGTAAATATGCCCCCTCGGAAAAGCTGGTTGGAAAATTCAAAAATTGAGACCATGTTTTTGATACTAGTGTAACGAGAAAGCATGTGAAATTTCGTGCGATTTCGAGATCATTTGAGTAGGCTATAAGTTGCTTGAAGCTGATGGGGACCACGAGCGTCGAGGTGTCAAAAAACCCTAATTTTGAGCTATAAATAGATATTTTAGATTTTCATTTGCTCATTTGGTATTTGGTAAGTTCTTTCTTTCCTCTGCAAATTTTGTGCTTTCTTGTGAGTATTTGATCATCATGGTTGGTTATAGAGCTCGATTGCACCTATCTGACCGAGTGCGTTCATATCAAAGATCTCCTGGGATTGGTGGCATGGTATTTTTCCAATTTTTTCTTGATTTTTTGCCTGTTTTTTGTTATTTTCTAAAAAAAATTTAGTGATCATTTTTTCCTTTGCGTCACGCATTAGCATATCGATTTCCATGCATTCGCCTTAACTGTACCGCAAATGCCTTAACTGTTACACAACTGCTCATAGCATAATGCATTAGTGTAGAATGTACCGCATTCGTTCATATCCTCACGCATAAGTGTTTAATGTTACGCAAAAGCTATAAGTGTACCGCATTAGTAATAACTATCATGCATTCGTTGTATGTGTAAATTTTTGTCATGCGTCTAAAAATATTTTAGTTTTTTCGTGATGCGATATCTGATATTTTCAACATTTCCTCATTGCAAGAGAACATTGGAGTATTATACTACCGACAGAGAAAACCCAATGGACTTGATCTTTGTGCTAACTTACTTGATGAGGAGATTGAGCATATCCACCAGCTCGGTTTATATCATGTATTACACTTACCAGAGGTTATGGCCAACAAGGTCATGATTACAGCTTTGATAGAGCAGTGGCATTCTGAGACTTGTTCATTCCATCTTCTGACTAGGGAGGCATCGATTATGTTAGAGGATGTATGGCGTATACTATGTATTCTGATTCCTAGTGAGAGAGTTGTGTACGACCATGACGATGGCATTGCTAGATTGTGTACACTTTTCGAGTGTGAGATACAGGATTTTCATATCAATGGTTGATATGACATCCCTTGGGCCCGGTTAGATTATGATGACATGACTATTGTACTATGCGATGTTGTTGGCAATTTGTTGATACCTGACAGACGAGGTCATGGATATCCAGTGGGATGGGGCAGAGTGCTCCATGATATGATTGTTCATCGATGAGTATATGTGTGGGGTCCATGTCTAGTGGCCATGTTGTATTATCAGATGCATGGGATTGTATATCTTGGATATCGGTCTATCACTTGTGGTGTGACACTGCTTCAAACTTGGGCATGGGAACATATTTCTATTTTGAGTCTTGTTATTCATGTTGATTTGTAGCCTGGTGAGCCTTATGCTTTTAGGTACATAGCAGGTATCAGACATAGGGGTTCAGGGAACACCTTGTATTGGAGACATCAGTTGGACATACTGCAGCATTTTATTTGGAGACCATACGTACATTGCCCCGGTTGGGCGGATGACGTAGTACACTTGCCTTTCTGTTGACAGTATAGGTATCTGATTGGTAGGACTTTTGAGATGCAATGGATTATAAAGATGTATCTCCCAGGTCAAGTATTGAGACAGTTTGGAGAGGTACAGGTGACACCAGTTGTTACTGCTTATTTTGCTCATGTATCTCAGGAGGTATCTGATTGGGGGGTGTTCATATAGCCACATGTTGCTTTTGTTGAGTTTGATGCTCTTCAGCTAGTAATTTGGGGTTGAGGTAGAGGTGTAGTGGATCCAGAGATGACGTTGGAGTATGATGCATGGTTTGACAGACACAAGCCAATTCCACTTACTGATCAAGTTGTTCCAATTACAGCACAACAGATTCGCCATCCTAGACAATTTTGACGATAGACGTGGGGAGAGAGTTAGAGGGGGAGAGGAGGGAGGAGCGGAGGGAGGAGGTGAGGGAGCGGAGGGAGAGGACAAGATAGGAGATGAGGGAGGTGGAGACGAGGATGTAGACATTGGTGGAGACACCGAGTCTATCAGCAGTGGGGATAGCAATGATTTTTTAGAGTCATCGAGCAGTGAGGATGGAGATGATGATGATGATGATATGGCGGAGCTAGAGGACATGCCTACTATATGCGGGAAAAGTGGGTCAATAGAACTCAATATATGAAAATATTGCAAAAGACTTGTCCACACACACACACATAGGACTTCTTGGTGCAAGCTATGGAGTAATGAAGTATTACTCAACTTCCCAAGGTGGGTCCCATGGTTCTCTATCTCAAAATGTCCCTCAAACCAATGTTTTTTCTCTCAGATCACTAAGCAAAATGGTTTAGGGATAGCAAATGCAAGAACAAGGGATGTTTTGATAGATTTTAGAATGAAATGCATCCTAAGCTATGCATGATTCTAGAAATGCAATAAACTAGAAGATAAGATGACAAGGTTAGTATAAATACTATCCTAACATGATATATTTAGTCTATGATTGAGCTAAATGATAAAGAAAATATTCTAAACATACATATTTAGACTAATTTCTATTCTAAAGAGAGGCTAAATGATGAGCATAAAAATGATATATGAGAGCTTGAATGTATTTGAACATAAGTGTGATACTACAAATTTGGAGGATGATCAAAATGGAGGAATGAGAGCTCTATTTATAGCAAAAATAGGGCAATGGATGGTCAGGATTAAATGATTTAATCAAGGGTTGAGTTTGAAAGTTGGGGATCCATGTTTGTAATTGGCACCAATGAAATGGTGACAAGTGTCAACATAGGGTTGGGTTGAGAGAAGGGGTTGGAGGCATTAAATGCCTGAGAAGACCTTATGGTTATCTAGAGATAAGGGTTAAGCTTAAGTTAGGCTTACCCATTGGATTAAGAGTTAATCCAAGGATAAACCTTTGTGCAAATGATTAAGAAATAATCATGGTCAAAGCATTAAAGGCTTGATGAGACCCTTGGGTTGGATGAAGGTTGAGTTAAAATAAATTCTTTAACCATGTAAGAGGGTTTGAGTTAACCATTAATGGTTATTGAAGACTTTGGGGAATTAAGTGGTTGAAGACTTGAAGATTTTAATGGTTATCAAAGACTTTGAGGTTTTTGAGAAGTGACCTCCCTTTGCTTAGGGTTGTGACAAAGTTTAGAAGATGGGTTAGGCTAATTAGAAGCGATTAGAAGGATCTAGAAGAATTAAGGAAGAGGTTAGGAAGCAAGTGGGAGATGTAGGAAAATGCAAGTGGGTGGAGGGATAATAGGATTTAATTGAATAAAATGATTTTCATTCAATTTGGTTGTAATTAAATAAATTAGATTTATTTAATTTTAGGATAACTATTTAATTAAATTTGAATTTAATTAAAAGTGGATAGGGGGGGATTTAATTGAATAAAATGATTTATTCATTAAATGGTATAGTGAATTTAATTTAAATAAATTGAGTAATTTACTTAATTAAATAGAGGAATGCGGGTAATTTAATTAAATTGGATTTAATTAAAATAGAGGAATGAACATAAAATATTTATTTGGGAATATGGTCATTTTTATATGTCTACATTTTGCCCCTCTTTGAAGTGACGTGTGTGCACATGCTATTTCAAAGAAAATGATGCGTTTTCATGATTTATGATCAAATGCAATTTTTGTGTCGTTTTTATGATTTGTCAGTCGTGCCCTAGATTTGATTTGATGTGCGATGCCCTAGATTCAATATTTGATGGTGATGCCCCCTCGGGAGATGAATCAATATTTTGAAAAAATTTTATTTAATTTGATGAGTTGCGTATCATGTGTATGATTTTGTTTATGTAAAATGTGTGTAAATTGATTCATCTCCCGATAATTTACAAATGTTACAGTATAGGGGAGACCACGACCACATTACAGGTCCATTTGGCTAACCCTAATTTCATTTTCCTCCTATAAAAGGGGAAAAGGGCTTTAATTAGATTCATTTGTTCATTGTTGACTTTGGAGAAAGAAAATTTGGTCTGCAGAGAAAATGCCTATTCCATATCATAAACACCGTTTCAAGCGCGTTCAGAGGTACTAGAGACCTGCAGCATATGGACCACCAGTAAGTCAACATTTTTGACCCTCTTTTGATTTTTGATTTGGTTGTTTTGGGTCATTTTTGGATTTTTAAAGTTTGGGTTTAGCATTTTAGCACGTCCAAGTCATAGATTAGCGCATACGAAGTTTTAAGTAGCGCATCAAGTCATTTATTAGGGTCGCATCCGAAATAAATAGGGTAGTGCATAGGAAATATAGGTTAGTGCATAGATGCAGAATAGCACATAGCGATAGTTGGGTAGCACGTCAGGTCAGCAGGTTAGCGCATAGGGGTCACAGGGGTTCACATGGGTAAGGGGGTTTAGCGCGTAGGGTTAACCTAGCGCATAGGGTCAAACAGGTAGCGCCTAGGAGGTATAGATTAGCGCATCTACAGAGTTTAGCGCATAGAGTAGGTTAGGTGGCGCATGGGGGGAAAAGATTAGCACGTAGAGTCAGTCTAGTGCATAGGGTAAATAGAGTAGCGTGTAGGAAAAACAGCCTAGCGCGTGGGGGGTTTTTAGCACATTGGGAGTCTGTTTTAACGCATCAAGAAAAATTTTGCAAGATGAGGTGATTTGTAAATTTTTTTGTGTCGTGCTATCATGATTTTATGGATTTGTCCAATATGAGTGTTGATATAACTTGTTTTGATTTGCGATATTTCAAGCTATGTATAGATATCAATGTGTTGTGTTGATCAAAATATGATTTATTTGTGTGCTCTATTTCAAGTTCAATGTGTGAAGCCTGATTTGTATTACAAGCTAATATCGGTTGGAAACTTGAGTTGTTTTACAAGTTGATATGGGTGGGAAACTTGAGTTGTTTTACAAGTTTATGTGATTTTGGAGACTTGAGTTGTGTTACAAGTTTTGATATGGTTTTTGAGAACTTGAGTTGTTTTACAAGTTGATATGAAATGATAGGATTTTAAACTTGATGTAGATGAGCAAATTGTTTCATATTGTTGATGTGAGTGTGATTTTGATATCGTTGTTTTTGATGTGGAAACTGATATTGGATTTGGTTTGCTTGTTTGACAGGAGCGATTGGGTGTGGTCCAGTCGTGGGAGAGATTTTTGAGACCGTGGACATTGATACCGTGGTTGTCTCAGGCCGACCTCGATATCATCAAGAGATGTGGGTTGACTTCCCTTTTGGATATGCCTCAATTCACTATGAACCGGGGGCTACTGACAGCACTTGCAGAGAGGTGGCATAGCGACATGAACACCTTTCATTTTGCTACTGGAGAGATGACAGTCACACTAGAGGACTGTTATAGGATCCTGTGCATTCCTATAGTAGGTGCACTACTACCGTATGAGCAATCGGAGGAGGGTGGTACAGAGGCACTGCGTCGCATTTTCCATGATGATACAGTCTGTGGTTATGAGATCTCGTGGTAGGATTTCTTAGACCTGGATTACGCACCCCTTCCATCTGTACTAGTAGGGTTTATTAGTGGATTCCTTTGTCCTAATCGTAGGTCAAAGGGATTTTCTATGGGATGGGAGCTAGTTTTAGAGGAGATGGTCACACAGGGCCGAAGGTTTTCATGGGGATCAGCTATGCTAGCCCACCTGTATAGGGGCCTTCATGAGGTGGTATATCTTGGTTACGACAGTTTGTCAGCTGGCGTGACACTATTATAGGTATGGTACTGGGAGCACATTCCAGCGGCGAGGCCACTAGCAGAAAGAGATAGGCCCATAGGAGCGGCATATGCCTATGGATACAAGGGTCTAGTTGTCCAGTGCAAGCTGGGCAAACTAGAGTATTGAAGGAGAGTGTTAGATGATATTGATATGGTCACATGGCGACCGTATATAGGATGTGAGGTATGGGCGGAGGACGGGCTGGAGATGCCCTTTGTATTTATGACCAGATACCTGATCAGGAGGACCCCTTTTGTTATAGAGAGGTTTGTGGTGACCCAAGTTTTGAGGCAATTTGGGCGCCAGTAGGGTATTCCACAGGAAGCGTGCCTATATGCACGTCGGAGGCAGGATGTAGGTGATTGGGGTCCAACCATTGATAGTGCAGTGGTGGTGGAGGAGTTTGTCGGGTTAGCAGGGTAGATATGGGATTATGCCCCAGAGATTCTAGATGCGGGCATGACCGATGAGTTTGCCAAATTATTTGCTGCACGGGCGGTGGCTAGGATACCTGATCCTAAGGAGATGAGGCCAACATTTGATGATGATGAGGAGGAGGGAGACGAGGGAGATGATGGAGATGATGGAGATGATGGAGGAGGAGGATGAGGGAGAGGAGCCAGAGGGAGGCAGGGAGATAGAGGGAGGAGAGGGGATAGAGGTGTGGAGAGAGCGATGAGACAGGGGGTGATAGATAGGGGGAGAGGTGGATTGGCTATTGGAGCTGAAGGAGAGGGGAGAGTGGGGGAGGTGTTAGCTATAGTGGGTGGTATGGATGAGGCTAGGCAGCCAACACAGAGGAGGAGGATAGATGTGCTCCCACCTCCAGTACCGAGGATAAGCTAAATGGGTGGGGTTGCCCCAACATAGGTATCGCTATAGGTACGGATCCCTAGGCACATTGAGGATGCTCAGATTTGGACCCTACAGGTTACTGTACAGCAACTGTAGGCATAGGTGTTGACATATCAGCGGTAGATTGCGCAGTTGACTACTGAGCGAGATATGGAGATAGAGCAGAGGGGGCGAGCGGAGGAGCTGGCATCCAGTATGCAGAGAGCAGCGGCAGGTGGTCCGATGAGAGACACCCTGAGAGAGATGACATTAAGAGCTCAGGAGGCAGAGTACTACTGGTGGCACTATGAGGTGGCAGTACCTAGGGATCGCCGAGTACAGAGCTTTAAACAGTCGAGATCTAGTCGATCTCGAGATATTGGGTCACGATCTGAGAGTCGAGGTGTCACAGGGCCACTGAGATAGGACCCTCCTGGAGATCCAGGGGCGGGGACATCTGGAGCCAGACCATCTCCGTCAGGGGATAGTCATACTTGAGAGATAGGGTCTCTGTTGTTTTTTTGATCATTGTATTCTTTGTACTAGACATAGTGTTGATACATTTTGTACATTTTGATCATTTTTTGAGATATATATATACGGCCCCATTTTCTTTGATCATGTGATGTGTTTATATGGATGCATGTTATGTGGGTTACTTCTTTACTTGATAATGGTGCAATGATTAAATGCATGTATGATGCAGGATGTATGCTTTGATATGCTGTGAGATGTATCTTGAAAATGAGATGTATGATTTGATATTTGTGTGATGTATCTTGAAAATGAGATGTATGATTTTATATTTGTGTGATGTATCTTGAAAATGAGATTTATGATAATGATATGCAATTAAATGTAAAATGATATGCAACTATGTTTTTGGTAGCATCCTCATTCTGTATTTGCCATCCGATATAGCCATATGTGGTTTGCTTTCTTTGAAGGTATCATCATTGAGCATTGATTTGTTTTAGGATTTGTTGAAAATTTATACAAGCATAATGGTATAATTGAACCATAATGACCTGAGAAAAATTTGCATGATATTTGATTTTGCAAGATAGCACAAGCATCAAGGTATAATTGAACCAGGATGAACTGAGTGCATATTGCATAAACAAACAAGATTAAATCATTTACATACGTGAAGTGGAATCAGGTCTTCAGTGATACTCGATGTATTACGTCTCGAGGCAAGTATTCACACAATACAAGTGATCACCAACCAGACAAAAGACTAAGAAAATATTGGAAGTTCCTTATGATCTCTAGCTTTGAAGCTTTTAGTGAGAAAAGGAAGAAAATCCAATAATTAAAAAGTTCAAAATACAAAACTAGTCAAGATTTTATGCTATAATGCAACATTCAGTACTTCAGAAAATCATCCATCCTTGGTATTTCTGTAAATTGTTGTGTTTTGTTTTGTGATGAAGCGTAGTTTTGGTTGTTGGATGTCATGCTTCTGAGTTTTTGCAATAGTTTTGATGTCTTGAATGTTTGCAAGTTTGTTGAACAAGTTAATACCCCTAGCTGAGGGTGCCTCTTGATATGATTATGTACAAGGATTTCCAAGCCATGGTGGAATGTGGTAAGAGGATATATATGGATAACCCAGGATAGTGACTACGCTAAGTGTGTCCTAAATGGATATGTGCTAAGTGTCGGGCGATGGCCGATAGTGTTTTGATGGATAAAATGGCATGGAGATAGATAGAGGAGCCGTTCTTTCACAAGAGCACCTATTTACTAGGTTTTCACCATTTGTTTTTATTGTACTTTGTTTTTGCGTTTTCTAGATTTTTTGATTTTTTTGATTATTTTTGGCTTTTCCATGCACTAGACTACTTAAGTATAGTACTTCTTCAGATGGATGCTATTAGTTGGTTCGTTGAGTACATCTTCTTCTGAAGTTGTAAGCTGATAGGCACCTAATCCATAGACTGATATGATGACATAGGGGCCTAACCAATTAGGTTCAAATTTCCCTTTCTTTTCTCGATCTTGCTGATTTCTTGGATTTTCTTTGAGGACTAGGTCACCAACTTTGAAGTTTCTGGGAATGACCTTGTGATTGTAGCTTCTGCACATGCGTTGCTGATATGCTTTGAGATGAGGGTAAGCATGTTGGCGTCTTTCATCTAATAGTTCAAGTTCTTGCAGTTGGTTAACTCGATACTCTTCATCTGGGATTAAACCTTTCAAAGAGACTTTGAGAGATGGGATTTCTACCTCTAGGGGTAAAATGGCCTCTGATCCATATACCAATGAGTATGGCGTTGCTCCTGTAGGTGTGCGGATGCTAGTTCTGTATTCCCAAAGTGCTGGATTGAGTTGTACGTGCCAATCTTTGCCTGCATCATTCACTATTTTCTTTAAGAATTTCAAGATTGTCTTGTTGGATGCTTCTGCTTGACCATTGCCCTGTGGGTAGTATGGTGTAGCAAAATCGATGTTGGATTTTGAACTTTTCACATAGTTCTTGTACATCTTGGTTTTTGAAAGGTCGTCCATTATCTGTGATGATTGAACTTGGAATACCATATCTGCAGATCAGATAATTTAGAATAAAAGAGGCAATTTGTTTCCCAGTCACTGTGGTCATGGGTATTGCTTCAATCCATTTGGTAAAGTATTCTATTGCAGTTATAATGAACTTGTGTCCATTTGAAGTTGAAGGATGAATTTTGCCAACTAAGTCTAGTCCCCACTGACAAAAGGGCAAGGATGTGGTAAATGGTTGCAGTTCCTGTGCTGGTGCATGTATCAGATTACCATGGATTTGGCATTTAGGACATTTCTTGGCAAAGTGGTATGAGTCTTTCTCCATTGTAGGCCAATAGTATCCCATCTGTAGAAGCTTTTTAGCAAGAGTAGTGCCACTCGAATGTGTGCCACAAATACCTTTGTGAAGCTCGTGTAAAGCAGAATCGGAATCATTACGATCAAGGCAACGAAGAAGAGTACCATCGAGACTTTGATGATACAAAGTATCAGCGGTAAGGGTGTAACGGGCAGCTTGTCGGATAAAGATACTTTTTTGGTTACAGGATTGGTCGATTGGTAAGATATTGTGCTTGAGGTAGTCGTATATTGGTCCATATAATGAAGAATCTGAACTAGTCAAGGCATAGATAACATGGGATTCGGAGTGCTCATAGGTGGGGGAGAACAGTTGCTCTACCAAGAACTCGTAACGACTCTATTGCTCTAGAATTTGTAGTAATGAAGCGATTGTAGCCATTGCATTGACTACTTTGTTGTTCAATCTTGGTATTTGTTCAAAGGTGATGTGCACAAAATACTGTTTGAAGTCATCCACCATTCACTTGTAGGGTAGTAGCTTGTCATCCTTTGTTTGATAGTTGTTGTTGATTTGATTGACGACTAGTTGTGAGCCTCCGTAGACTTTTAACTCTGTGATTTTTCATTTGACAACCATTTTGATGCCTATAACCAATGCCTCATATTCAGCCACATTATTTGTGCATGGAAACATAAGCCTATATGATCTTGGCATAGTGTCTCCTTCAGGAGTGATGAATAGAATGTCGGCCCCTGAACCATGACCCATCAAAGTATAGAGTCCATTGTTTGGGAGAAAGAGCAAGAACGTCCCTGTCTAGAAATTCAATCTCCATGGTTTGTTTTCCTAGTAGTGGTGCTTCAGCCAGCTGATCTGCAATTGCTTGTCCTTTGATGGCTCATCTTTCTATGTATTGGATGTCAAATTCACGGAGAATCATGACCCATTTAGCCAATCGGCCTGTAAGAGCTGCTTTACTGATTAGATATTTGAGAGGATCAATCTTTGCGACTAGCTTAATGGTATGTGCTAGCATGTAATGTCGGAACTTTTGAGATGCGAAAACCACTGTTAGGCAAGCCTTTTCAATGAATGTATAGTTGAGTTCATAGCCATTCAATTTCCTACTGATGTAATATATGGCCCACTCCTTTCCTTGTTGATCTTCTTGCGCCAATAGTGCCCCCAGCGATAAGTGACTTTCCTGTGACTGGTGGTACTAGAACTAGTGGATTCATCAGGTACTGTTTGATTTAGTAAAAAGATTTCGCACACCTAGTCTCACATCTGAATGGTACATTTTTGTATAGTAAATGGTTAAATGGAAGACTTTTATCTGCTAGTTGAGCGATGAATCGCCTGATTGATTGAAGTCATCCTTGTAGAGATCTGAGTTGACTAATATTCTGTGGTGGTGGCATGTCCATAATGGCTTGTACCTTTGCTGGATCTACTTCAATACCTTTAGCTAAGACTATGTAGCCTAGTAACTTGCCTGATGTAACCCTGAAGACACACTTCTTAGGGTTGAGCCTAACTTGGAATTTCTCCAATCGATCAAAGATCTTTGTTAGGATGTTGAGATGTTCAGCTCTGGTGAAGGATTTAGCTAGTAAATCATCTACATAGTCTTCCATAAATGTGTGCATCATGTCATGGAAGATTGTTGTCATTGCTCTTTGATAAGTGGCCCCTACGTTCTTTAAGCCAAAAGGCATAACATTCCAACAGTACGTTCCCCAAGGACAAGTGAACGCAGTTTTATCTTGATCTTCTGGAGCTATTTTGATTTGATTATAGCCTAAGAAACCATCTATTAGTGAGAGCATATTGCATGGCCTGCTGTGAGATCTACAATTATGTCAATACTGGGCAGAGGAAAGTCATCTTTTAGACAAGCTTTGTTGACGTCTCTGAAGTCAATGCATATTTTGATACTACCATCTAGTTTTGATACTGGAACAATGTTGGAAATCCATTCTGCATAGTCAATGGGTCGGATGAATCCGACATCTAATAGTTTCTTTAGTTCAGTTTTGACCATGAGTGCCACCTGTGGATTCATCTTTCGTAGCTTTTGCTTGACTGGTTTAACTCCTGTAGAAATGGACAAGTGATGCATGATTAAGTGTGGATCTACTCCAGGCATATCAACATATGACCAAGCAAAGTTAATTTGTTGTTCTTTAAAGAAAATGATGAATGTTGATCTTTCGTCCTCTGTCAGAGATTCTGCAAGGTGTATGTTTCTCGCTGCTTCTATGGTACCAATGTTGATTGATTGAGTGGGCTCAATCAATATGGGTGATTGCTCATGAAAGTGCTCAGGAAGAGTGTCAAGTCTCTCATCGTTAGGTGCCTTAAAAAGGTTTTCACCTTCAGATGCATCCTTTATTTTTAATTTTTTTTGATCTAGAGCTGCCATTGACTAGTTTTCAGCATCAGATCCTTTATTTGGTTTATTTTTGTGACTGAGAGACTTGGCACTCCCTAATTGATAGACATCGTTATTTTGTTCACTGGTAGAGCTTGTTTCTAGATTTACAGTACATAGGTAATCGATAATAGATTCATCGTCTGGGAAAATTGGTATATCATGGGTTTCAAGTTCATCCCAGTCAATGAGGTCAGGAAAGACAAGCGGTAAGGAATCATTGGGTGGATCAAGATTTGCTAGTGTAAGTGTTAGGACAAAGTTTTCATCGTGATTGTTCTTTGTTTTAAAGAAGTCCAGGGTTTCATCGAGGTCTTCGATGGTATCATTTTCCACATAGACTTGTTCATAATGTTGTTGTTCGCTTTCCTTGGTGTCATAGATATTTTGTGGTCCAAATTCAAGAGGTCTATCTTCTGTGTTATGTTCTTCTTGAGAAAGGGATATAGAATCAGTATCATCTAGGATATTTGTAGTAGCATTGGAGCAGGTACCCCATTCATATTCATTGGAATCTGTCTCAGAGGCATCATCCTAGATTCTATCAGTGCTGTAAATAGGTATGTTGTATGGTGAAAACAAATCTTTGATGATGGATACCATTTTGATAGTTTTTGTTGATTCTATGTCAGATCCGTCTTCTACTTTCTAGATTTGTTCATAGACTGTGCTTCCTCGGGGAGGAATAACGGCATCTGGAGATGACATGATTTGTTCTTGAGATATTGGTGTTGAAATATGCACTACTACTGCAGATATGGCCTTCTTGTGGCTTAGAAGCTTTCCCTGATGCAACTTCTGATCTTGACGTTCTTGTGCCTTGCGGATTGTTTCTACTGATTCAAAGAGTGCTTCTTGCTAGGATTCTTCTTTGTACTTCTTCTTTACTTTCCATTGAGGTTTTGTAGTTGTGTTGGGTGGCTTTTTCAACAAGAAAGTGAGCTTAGAACCCAATCCTACTTTATTTCTACTAGGTTGTGAAGGAAGATCTATAGGTTCAATGACTCCTTCTTTGCATTTCCCAATAGGTCCTTTACCATCATATCCCATTTGCTTCATGATTAAGTATCCTTTTCCATACAGGTGTGTTGGAAGAACAATGTTCAAAGTGGCTGCTCTATTATCTTCTTCCTCATCTTTCTATAACCAGCTAAGAACATCCTTGTCTTCTGATTCATGTGCTAGAGTACCTAATTGGATGAAGGTACCATCAAATTTGGTGATGGGCTAAGTGGCCAAATGTGTTGATGTAGTAGGCAATCCATGCGATCTAGGTGATGTTGGCAATTTGGCCAAACATAAAGGCTCCAAAGAATATTCTCCCATGCCTTGGTCTTTGATTTGTATTTTCTGCTTGAAGTCTCCAAATAAGGAGTTGGGCTTTGTTGTTTGTAGATCTGATGTCAAAGATCACTGCTTTTCTCTATTATGAAGAACCAAACTGTCTTGGGCTGCCCCCATTGCATTGCAATGTTAAAATGGATTCTGATCAGCTGATATGGAGATTTCTTGTCCATCATAAGGAAACTTGACACACTGGTGATATGTAGAAGGTATTGCTTGCATTTCATGTATCCAGGGTCGTCCTAACAAAATATTGTAGGTGAGATCTATGTCTAAGACTTGACATATAGTATCCTTTTGCACTGGTCCCACTTGAATAGGTAATATCACAGTTCCTTTAGAGGACCTTTCCTCATCATCATATGCTTTTATGGTAATCTTCGTGCAGGGATTAATAGACTCTTCTGAGAAGCCCAATGCATGGATAACCTTTAAAGTACATATATTAAGTCTGGCTCCTCCATCTATTAAGACTCTTTTTACTTGGTGTTTGCAAACAATGACTTCAATATGGAGAGGAGTATTATGTGGATGACTCAAGGAAGTATTGTCATGCTCTGAGAAGGTGAGGTTATGAGGTCATGTCATATGGGTGACCATGGCTTGAAATCTATCTGTATCCAGATTTTGAGGGACATTGGTTTCCAATAGCGCTTGTTCTAATATGTCTTTATGCTTTGGTGATAGTTTCAATAATTCGAGTATAAATATCTGAGCTGGAGTTTTGCAGAGTTGGCTAACCAAGTCATATTGGATTTTTGATGTGGTATTTGTAGGTGCAGTATGTCCTTTCAAGACGTATTTCTGAGTCTGGGTTGTTACATTAACAGATTCGTGATCATGCCGATCTCGAATGGTGATGACATTTACTTGATGATCTTCAGCTGATATGTGGTTGATGGTGTTTTTGTAGATATGATTGATAGGAGCTCTGCGTGTATCATCCGAGGTTGAGGCTCCATCTTTGTTGTAATTTGGGAGAGGGTTTTTGAAGGCTCCATGATCACTATTTGTTTTGAGACCATCCACCGTTAAGTCACCTCGATCAATCATGTCTTGTACCATGTGTTTCAATCTCATGCAATCGTTCATTCTATGACCCTTGTTATGATGGAAATCACAATAGTGTGAATCATTCCACCAAAGTGGTTTGATTTGGGGTTCATAGTTGCTGATTGGAGGCAAAGAAAGAATCTTGTTTGCCAAAAGTTCTCTGAATGTTGATTCTAATGATTGCCCTAGTGGTGTGAAGATATGCTTTTGGAAATTATTCATGTTGTTGCGTGAATTGTTGTTAGGTCCTGGATTCATGTTTTTGCTTTGAGTATCATTGGTGTTGTTTGTGTCGAGTTGTCCTTGATCGGTGTTTGGTACATATGTGTTAGCATTGGGATTAGCATGTTTAGGATTTTTCGTATTTTGAGGATTTTCGGATAATGCAAGCACTGGTTGCTTAGATTTGGGATCATATGATTCATTGTTGCTTTCATTTTTGTTTCGAGTCCAAAATTGAGATTTGTCAAGGTTGGTGTTGTTCTGATTATTGTAGTTTGATGAGTTTGTTCCTTCCTTGTAGAATTTGAGTGTTCCCTTTTTGACACATGCTTCCTCTACTTGAATGCCATTTTCAATCAATTTAGTGAAAGATGGTATGCATTGAAGTTTTAATCTGTAACTCATTTCACCATTCAAGTTATCGATGAAGATTTCCATTTTCTCCTTTTCAGGAATATCTCGAGGATATCTGGATACCATACGTCGCCAGTGTTGAAGGAACATCATGAATGTTTCGTTATTCTTTTGTTTGGTATTACAGACATCTAGCATGGTTATGGCATGTTGGATGTTGTAGGAATATTGGGTTATGAATTTGTTAACTAATTCATCAAATGATCTGACAGGTGGTGAAATTTTGGATAACCATTCCATTGTTTGTCCTCCCAGGCTTCTTGGGAATAACCTCATCAGATAGGTGTCATCATGAGAAAATTCAAGACTCATTGTGCAAAGTTCTCGAACATGATCCCAGGGATCACTTTTCCCATCATATTTGTCAAACTTAGGAACATCTAAGTTTGGAGGAAAAGGCACCATGTTTAATCTTCTGTCAAATGGATAAGGACAAATTTCGTTTAAAGAGTACCGCACTGTTGTTCCTTGTTGCATATCTTGTATTTGTCTTTGCAATATTTGCATTTGTTGAGTAAGAGCAACCAAAGGCACATTATCTTACCGAGGGAAAAGTTCCTCCCTTGTATTTGTTCTTAGCTGAAAAGGTGTGGTAAATGGTATGTTTTATTCTGGAGTTTCGAGCTCAGGTATACGCATTTCTAGTATATGTTGTTCTGGAATATGTTGCTCAGGTATGTGTTGATCAAAGTTATGAGTTTCTTCTTCTCTTTGTTGTTCTTGATATGCATATTGTTGAGATCCGGTTCCAAAGATTTTTGTGTCTAAATCTTCAGGAAGTTTAATGCCTTTACTTGTGAGCATGAGCAGATACTTTTCTTTGTCTTTTTCCATAAGCCTTTCGACAAGTTTTTGAAATGAAGGATTTTCCTAACATTCCTCAAGAAGTGCTTCAGAAATTTCAGTCTCTTCCAAGTGTGGAACTTCAAAAGGATTTGACAACCTTTGATTCATACTAGACTCTGCATGTGTCTCGCTTTGTTGGTTTCTTTGAGAGCAAGTAACAGGCATTTTAGTAAACACTTTTAGTGACGAAGGGGACAAAATCCTCTTCGATGTGGTGCACGGGGGTGGTTGGTTTTGGGCGAGATGTGTTATAAGTGATGCACTCGTCGGGAAAGAATGTTGGATTGATCTTTCCTCTGTGGTTTATGATTTGATTAAAAGCAAACTTTTGATAGTAGGCTTTGGTCTTCAAGGGTTCTTTGTCAAATTCGTTGGATTTATTTTGGATATACTGTTTGACGTGATGAAGGAATACTCGATGAGATTTGAAGAGTTGACAATTGATATATAAAAACTTACTTCTCTTGATGAATTTGGAAAAACTAGGTTGTTGTTTCTTCAACGTGATGTTACGATAAAGGTTTTTTCTTCTTAGAATATGGGGATTAGTCATGCATGAGTGATCAATGGTTTCCTTCGATTTGTTTGGATTCAGTTGATCTTGTTTTTGAAAATTTCAAATCTTACTCTATCAAAGTGAAGGTTTAGATGCCCCTTCACGACAAAGTGTGTCAAATAATATGGATAAAAGCCTCCCGATATGGAAACTTGATTTGACAATTTGAAAATTTTAAACAAGTGTTTTGAGATAAAAATCCGTAAGATGGTAAAGGATTTTGTTGATACTGATGATGAGGTTTCCAGATTATGATAAGAGAGACATCTTTTATTGCGTGATTCATTTAGGATTTTGACAACGTTTGTTTTGACACAAAGTTAGCTCAAGAAATAGTCTTAACGGTTTGTTTTTGTCACTCTATTTTGATAAAATATGATGTTGATGGAAAAAGAGTTCTGAAAATGTTTTTTTGAAAATTTCAAAATTCCTCTCAGTTTTGCCCTCTATTTTTATGTTTTTGATCACACGCTAGAACAAAGACTATATGCGCTACTGAAATGCCTCCATGCACTAAAATGATAACCACATGTGCTAGGCTGCTCCCAGACATGCGCTAAAGTTTTGACTATTCAAAAAAATTGTTTTCTAGTTGTTGAAAAATCTATGCGCTATCCTGGGCCTGTCACGTGCTAACTGTTGAACTTTATGCGCTAATGTTTGGTTTTCACGCGCTAAGCTGTTGCTTCCATGCGCTAGACTATTTTTGGATGCGCTAAATGTTTCAACACTAATTTGACTTGGGATAAAACGCTACTGTTTGGAACCAACGCCCTAACTTGATGTTTGGATGCGCTAACAGAAGTACCTCACATGCTAAGAAGTTGCTCTTATGTGCTAAACTGTCCTGATTTTTCCTTTGGTAGGTTTTTTTGTGAATTTTGAATTTTTGTTGTGAATTTTTCAAGTTTGAGGGTTGATTTTCTGAAGTAATAAATGCAAGCATAGCACAAAAGGTACAACCATTTTGCCTAATCTAACAAAAAGTGTATGTTCTGCAAGGATGTGTTCAAATCCCCAATGTTTTAACAGGTTTGGATATGAATAATACATTTTAGAAAGACTCTTTAGTTAAGGGTCATAAATAACATCATAGCCCACTAGTCTCGATACTCCATCAGCTCAAACAGCCGTGTCACCCACTAGAGGGTGCCCATTTTTTTGCCTTTTTCCAGAAATTAATTCAAAGTGAATCGCTTCACAGTTGAGTAGTTATCTTGGGAGATATATGGTGAGTAATCTTGGGGGTGGATTCTTCCCCACCCTTGCACTATGATGTTATAAATGTCTGGTTACTGACTCGGTTCAAAGCTTCTATTTCTATGGTTCGTAATCAGGCTTCCCGTTCGGCCGTTAGTGATAAACTCCCTCAGGAGGCTTCCCAACCTTTAGAACAAAGGCTTTACGTATCTCGAGGATACTAGGGGAAGGCTAATCACTACGCGCAACCATTGAAAAGGACTTTCATCACTTTCCACATTTGATTATAGTGGGTTGGAATTCTTGGCATCAAAGTCGTTCCCCACTTAGGTCATTCCCTTCACACCGGCCATAAGCGGCTTTAAGAGTTGATTCCAACTTCTCGAGAAGGCAGGTCTGCTAAAGGATATAAATGCTTGAAGTACAGAAAGCTATAAGAGTGGTCTGGATTTTTGATCACCCAGTTAAGGGGAGAGCATATTCCTTCCACTTTTGAGACAAAGCAATCAAGTTTGTTCTTTTTAGCCTTTCAATTCAGTGATTCGCTAAAATCTATAGAGAGATGTTGCTCCACGAAAACATGGTGTTTATTTTATCCTTTTAAGGCAATGATTTTCTGATTTATGAAAAAGAATTGGTCAACAAAGTAAATTAGATGTTTTGTCAACAAAGAAATTGATCAAAAGGGGAAGATCTTCCCTCTTTAGTTGCAAATGACTTTGGACATGTGTGATTCTTTTACTTTGCAAAAATTTGAAGTGAATCCTTTTATGCAGCAAAGGATGGTGAAGTTCTTTTTAAACACCTTTGTTTGCAAAAATGAAAAATTTACTTGTTCTTTTTAAAGCCCAAAATGAAAATTTTGTCTTCCTAGAAAAAGAAAAAAAAGATTGTTTTTGTGGTTCTTTTTATAGCCCAAATAAGGTGAGTTCAATTTTATTTAACAAGAATTAAAAAGACTTTAAATTTTAACTAACTTGAACAAGCTAGTAAAATTTAAACAATTTATAATTCTAAAAATGACACTAAGCTCGTCCCTACAATAAGATGTCAGAAATCCTGTAAAATACCCACCACAGTAGTTAGAAAAACATAGGATTTTGTGGACTTCAACAAATCTAACTTTAAACTTGGTTATAATTTTAATTTTTGCCTTCTGTCTGTGATGCGCTACAGAAAGGACTGTACATGCTACAATATAACCTAGATGCGCTAAAATAATGTCTCAATGCGCTACACTATTTTCTGGATGCACTACTCTGTGCGTCGAAAGCACTGCTCTATTTTTCTCCTGTGCTGAGACCTATAGGAAAATTAGTGATTTGATGCGCTAATATATAAACTGCACACACTAGATGATGGACTCCACGTGCTGAACAGTGGACCAGATGTGCTATGTTGTTTACTGGATACGCTAAACAGTGAACTGAACACGCTAATTCATTTTTCCCGCATGCCTACAAAAGTAGTTAATTTCAAAAACCAATTTGATATATGTGTTTGAGCCCCACAGTGGGCGCCAGAAATGTATGCGGGAAAAGTGGGTCAATAGAACTCAATATATGAAAATATTGCAAAAGACTTGTCCACACACACACACACGGGACTTCTTGGTGCAAGCTATGGAGTAATGAAGTATTACTCAGCTTCCCAAGGTGGGTCCCACGGTTCTCTATCTCACAATGTCCCTCAAACCAATTTTTTTCTCTCAGATCACTGAGCAAAATGGTTTAGGGATGGCAAATGCAAGAACGAGGGATGTTTTGATAGATTTTAGAATGAAATGCATCCTAAGCTATGCATGATTCTAGAAATGCAATAAACTAGATGATAAGATGACAAGGTTAGTATAAATACTATCCTAACATGATATATTTAGTCTATGATTGAGCTAAATGATAAAGAAAATATTCTAAATATACATATTTAGACTAATTTCTATTTTAAAGAGAGGCTAAATGATGAGCATAAAAATGATATATGAGAGCTTGAATTTATTTGAGCATAAGTGTGATACTACAAATTTGGACGATGATCAAAATGGAGGAATGAGAGCTCTATTTATAGCAAAAATAGGGCAATGGATGGTTAGGATTAAATGATTTAATCAAGGGTTGAGTTTGAAAGTTGGGGATCCATGTTTGTAATTAGCACCAATGAAATGGTGACAAGTGTCAACATAGGGTTGGGTTGAGAGAAGGGGTTGGAGGCATTAAATGCCTGAGAAGACCTTATGGTTATCTAGAGATAAGGGTTAAGCTTAAGTTAGGCTTACCCACTGGATTAAGAGTTAATCCAAGGATAAACCTTTGTGCAAATGATTAAGAAATAATCATGGTCAAAGCATTAAAGGCTTGATGAGACCCTTGGGTTGGATGAAGGTTGAGTTAAAATAAATTCTTTAACCATGTAAGAGGGTTTGAGTTAACCATTAATGGTTATTGAAGACTTTGGGGAATTAAGTGTTTGAAGACTTGAAGCTTTTAATGGTTATCAAAGACTTTGAGGTTTTTGAGAAGTGACCTCCCTTTGCTTAGGGATGTGACAAAGTTTAGAAGATGGGTTAGGCTAATTAGAAGCGATTAGAAGGATCTAGAAGAATTTAGGAAGAGGTTAGGAAGCAAGTGGGAGATGTAGGAAAATACAAGTGGGTGGAGGGATAATAGGATTTAATTGAATAAAATGATTTTCATTCAATTTGGTTGTAATTAAATAAATTAGATTTATTTAATTTTAGGATAACTATTTAATTAAATTTGAATTTAATTAAAAGTGGATAGGGGGGATTTAATTGAATAAAATGATTTATTCATTAAATGGTATAGTGAATTTAATTTAAATAAATTGAGTAATTTACTTAATTAAATATAGGAATGCGGATAATTTAATTAAATTGGATTTAATTAAAATAGAGGAATGAACATAAAATATTCATTTGGGAATATGGTCATTTTTATACGTCTACACCTGCTATAGAGGGTGGGAGAAGACAGGTGGGTGATGAGGATGATTCACAGATTCTTAGAGCGTGGATCCAGAGTTTGGAGGAGGAGGTCGTTAGATGAGATGTCGAGTGAGAGGTCTACCATCCAGACTACAGTGCTTTAGAGGCTGAGAGGGATCGTCTCTAGAGGGAGAGAGATGATGTAGTTAGACGGTTGCAGATGATTCAGGCTGCATATTACCAGCACTTTGCTCCAGGTACCGATACATGGAGTGAGTCTGATAGACTTTACTACGCTGCACAGGAGGCTTTTTACTACTGACAGCTTTATCATACCGTTGTTCCTGAGGGACAAAGAGCTCCTAGTTTTAGTGTTGTTAGAGGTCATTTTGGTTCTAGTAGGACTTCTACATGGAGGACCACCAATGGTGGTTTTGTGGGACCACCTCGGCATCCTGGGATAGGACCTAGTGGATAGGGTCCACCTACTGACAGAGGCAGTGTTGGTTGAGACATTTTTTAGCATGTTATCTAAGCCTTCGGGCCTATTTATTGTATTCATACACATTATCATTTTTGAGTTATATATATATATGATATGTAGTTTTTGGCAGCGATCTATTTATGTTTTGTTTTCTACGTATGCTTATATGATGCTATAAATTTTATGATGCATATCTATTTGATTCTATATGATTCATGAATGCAATGGTAGTACACGTATGTATCAATGATGCTAATGAATGCAATGGTAGTTATATGAATGCATGTTAACTAATGTTTATGATGCAATGGTATCTATATGAATATTTAATGAAATCTATCATGAATGTTTAATGGAATCTATTTTTGTTTTTGTATGATAATGCCAGAACAAATTTTTAACTCAGATACACCATGAAGAAATGTTAGTCAAATGATACAGAGAAGAGATTGATGATAGAAAGAATGTTAGAAAGGATGCGATTTAGAGAGAAGATGAGAAATCAACAAACTATCAATAAACATATGAGATGAGAATGAAATTGAAAGAATCATGAACTCGTGTCACATATTTAATTGTGCAATGTATATTCATCACTAAGCCTTATTATTGAACAATGAAGCTTAGCACATCAGGGTATAAGGAACCAAGATGTAAAGATATCTCATTGTAGAAACAAACATGTAGCAGACAAGGAGTGAACCCTCCATTCTGGGAATTACACTAGGGGTCGAGGTATGTGTGGCATCCAATAGCTGAATGCTCCTATCACAGACACCCACTAGAGAAATTTCCCTAGAATTTCATCAGTTCACACCACAAACAACAAACAAAGTAAAAAATAATGCCCATCATAGCTCCTCTAGTCACTTGCGGACATCCCTGAGTAGCATAGGAACATAATCTATCACCAAATGATAAAAGATAAAGACTGACCCGGACAAAATTCAGCAGTTACACTGACCTTGTGCCTCCGTTCTCAGTTGCTTGATGTGATGGTTGATAATCTCTAATCTCATAAAGTTGTGGACCCCTTTTGAAGACTGACCGATCTGATTTCAAGTGTATCCTCTTCTGTTTAAGACAAGATAATGATCACTTTGATATGGATATGATACGATTGATAAGACAGTTTGATCAGTTGATTGCAGATGATTGACTAGATAGTTGTATCCTTTGTTAACTTCATGTGAAGTGTTTGTTGGATATCTGCTAGGGTATTTGTTTCTCACAAGACATTTTACTGCAAGTTTTTCTGATTGATTGATTTTTGATTTTTAGTTCTTTTTGAAGAACTTTTTTGATGTTTTTGGATTATGTGGATCGATATTTGAATGTTTTTTATTGATTTTTTCAAGACATTTTGTAGATGTTTTGGTTGATTTTTTTGGACATTATATGGATGTTTTTGGTATTTTTTTTATACTATTTTTGATATTTTGAGTTTTTTAGGGTTTTTGATATTTTGTAGGACTTTTTACAATTTTTTAGGATTTTTTTAGGAATTTATATGATTAAGGATTTTTTCAGTACTTTATATGATTTTTAGGATTTTTTCAGTTATTTCCCCAGTGTGCAGACTTGTATGACACGATGACCTGCATAATGCATGTGGAGACAATGAATTTTTTACATGACCTATGTTAATGCAATATGCATGATGAAGATGCCTTTCCTATTTGAACAAGGTTGATTGTGTTTATTGAATCATTTGTAATACATCAATTGAAATGGAAGTGCAAAATATTTCATAGATAAGTGATCAATCGATCCCTAAGGCCCTTTGGAACATTCCACTCAAAACAGTTAGTGACTAGGATTCAAAAATGGAGATGTGGAAAACTTCTCTATTGGTTCTTGAAACTTTTATCTTCTTTTGCCCATGTGTGTGCAGATGAGTTAATTCCTACTCTTGTGTTCACTAAATATCCTTAGCATCCTATATGACTAGCTACCTAGATTATCCTAACTTCAAAAGCATCCCAAATAGAGCCTCACTGCCAGCAAGCCTTGAGGTTATAGACTGTAATTTCTCAAATATTTCTCCATTGCCAATAGGCATTCATAGCCCTGATAGAGTTACTTGCATGTTTCCATAGTCAATCTTTTTATCGCACTCGTATGCATGATATTTCAGTTATATGCCATTGCTCTTTTGCCTTGAGATGAATATTTGGCATGGCATTTTTTTCCTTTTTGTTTTCTTTCCTTGACTTGTAAGTAATGAAACCTACTTGGGTGTGACAATTACACTGGCGCTGAGGTAGAATTTTAGATTTTTCACTAGTCATATGATCAACTAGGTGTCTAGAATGAATTAGAGATCTTCTTAATATACTTGAGATATAGCAATTGATAGATTTTGGGTTAACAAGTCTCAAATAGTGAAATCACTACCCAATCATAAGTAAAGCGTCATCACAGGGTAATGTTGAAAATGAATGACCTTAGAACCTCAAAGACTTCATGTCTGAATATCTAAGAAAGGAGATGACCTTTGTTTCTCTTGAATGCAAACCAATAATAAACTTGAGCATTTGCCTTATTTTATTGGTGCTTCTATATGAAAATGTAGAAACTTTTGAGAATGTGATGCATTTAAAAAAGAACTATATGTAATGCAATGCTTTGAATAATATGATATGCAATGCGAAAAGTGAAACCCAAACTACCCAGCCCTTAGATATAATGTCGTTTAAGGTGCATGTTGTTCATAGGGTCAGAGAGTGGATCTCCCTCCATGGTAGCCAAATTATATGCTCCATTGCCTATAACCCTTGTTATGATGAAAGGACCTAGCCAATTAGGTTCGAATTTCCCTAGCTTTTATCATTCCGCTAGGTTCCTTTGATTCTCTTTAAGAACTAGATCTTCCACTTCAAAAGTTCATGAGTGGACTTGTTTATTATAACTTTGTCTCAATCTATTTTCATACCCTTGTAGATAATTGAACGTTGTTTGTCTTTTTTCATCAAGCGTTTCTAGTTCTTGTAACCATGCTACCCAGTAGTCTTCCTCTGATATGATGTTCTGTAAGGAGACTCTTAGAGACAGTATTTCTATTTCAATGGGGAGTATTGCTTGTGTACCATAGACTAAGGAATATGGTGTTTCTCCTGATGGTGTGCATACTCCTATTCTATAAGCCCAAAGAGAGGGATTTAACTGGTGATGCCAGTCCCGTCTTGTGTCAATGACAACTTTCTTAAGAATTTTCAATATTGTTTTATTTGTTTCCTCTGCTTGTCCATTTCTTTGTGGATAATATGGCATGGCAAATCTCTGTTGTATGTGAAATTTTTCACACAACTCTTTCACTTCCTGGTTTTTAAATGGACGTCCATTATTTGTCACGAAGCACAGTGGAATCCTGTATCTACATATAATGTAGTTGAGCATGAATTTTGCTATCTATTTTCCACTAGTGTATGTAAGAGGAATTTCCTCAACCCATTTGGTAAAGTACTCAGGGGCCATTAAGATGAACTTGTGCCCATTGGTAGAAGTAGGGTTGATTTTACCCACTAGATCTAATCCCCATTGTGAAAATGGCCATTGTGACATAATGGGTTGAAGATCTTGTGTTGGTGCATGAATGAGGTCTCCATTCATTTGGCATTGCTTACATTTTTGTACAGACTTATAAGCATCCTTTTCCATAGTTGGTCAGTAATAACCTATTCTCAACAACTTCTTTGACAATGGTGGACCACTTTGGTGAGCCCCACAAATTCCATCATTGACTTCCTTTAAAGCAAGTTGTGCTTCATTCTCATCAAGACATCGGAGAAGAGTTCCATCGAAGCCCTTTCTGTACAAAGTATCAGCTATAATGGTGTATCTAAATTCTTGACGAATAAAGGTCTTCTTTTGATTTCTAGACAGATCCGGTGACACGTACTAAGTATGTAAATATGTATATATTTCATTGTACCAAGGTGATTCTAGACCCACAATTGCACATACATATTTTTTTTGGGGAGTCTCATATACCGATAGCATCAATTGTTCTATGATGAACTCAAACTGAGCTTCGTTAACAAGCATATTAAGAAGAGATCCTATGGTAGCCATTGCATCTACTGCCTTGTTTTGTATCTTTCAGATCTATTCGATGGTAATTTTGTTGAAGTACTCCTTGTAATCTTCTACCAACTTCTTATATGGCATGAGTTTATCATCCTTCATGTTGTAATCATCATTGACTTGGTTTACAATCAACTACGAATCACCATAGACCTGTAACTCTTGTATTCTCCACTAAAAAGTTGTACGAACCCCTATGAGGAGAGATTCATATTCAGCTATATTGTTTGTGCATTGGAAATTGATCCTAAATGACTTAGATACAGCATCCCCTTGAGGGGTGACGAAAAGAATCCCTGCTCCAGATCCATGACTTGTATATGACCCATCAAAATATAATTTCCACATTATAGATGCAGTCAATGTAAACATAGATTCATCTGGAAAGTCTATCAGCAATGGGTGACTATCTTGTAAAGAAGCCTGTGCTAATTGATCTGCTATAATTTGTCCTTTGATGGCTTTTCTGTCTATGTATTCTATATCAAACTCGCTCAGGATCATAACCCACTTAGCCAATCACTCGGTCAATGTTGCTCTGCACAATATGTACTTGAGTGGATCAAAGCGTGCAATGAGTTGTACCTTATGACTTAGCATGTAATGTTAGAGATTTTGGGATGCAAATATTACTACTAAGCATGCTCGCTCTATAGGGGTATAATTAAGCTCATAGCCGATTAGAGTCCTACTTATATAATAAATTGCTCATTCTTTTCCTTTTTCGTCATGTTGTGCCAACAGAGCTCCTAGAGCTGAGTTTGTTGCTGATATGTATAACAATAGAGGTTTTCCTGGAGTAGGTGATACTAACACTAGTGTGTTTAAATGATAATCTTTTAGAGCTTGGAAAGCTTCTTGGCATTGTTCTATCCATTTAAAAGTAACTCCTTCATTGAGTAAATTCTAGAATTGGTGACACTTATCTCCCAACTATGCTATGAATCTCCTTATGGATTGCAATCTTCCTTGTGACCCTCTTAGTTGTTTAAGTGTTGACAGAGGTTGCATATCAATGATTGCTTTGACCTTGGCAGGATCTACTTCAATTCCTTTGTTTGACACTATCAACCCTAACAGTTTACCTGATGTTATGCTGAACACACTTCTTTGGTTTTAGTCTGACATTATACTATTCCAATCCATCAAATATATGTGTAAGGACCACAAGGTGACCTTCTCTTGTCTGTGATTTAGCCAATATGTCATCCACATAATCTTCCATTATGTTGTGGATCATGTCATGAAATAGCATTTTCATGGCTCTTTGGTATGTTGCTCCGGCATTTTTGAGACCAAATGGCATCACATTCCAGTAGTATGTTCACCATGGGCATGTAAAGGCCATTTTATGTTGATCTTGTGGTGCAATTTTAATCTGGTTGTATCTTGAGAAACCATCCATTAAGGATAGCATTTCATTTCTAGCTATTATGTCAACTATCATATCGATATTGGGTAGCGGGAAGTCATCCTTAGGACAAGCTTTATTTAGATCTCGGAAATCCATGCAAATTCTTATGCCTCTTGTGGGCTTAGTCATAGGTACCAAGTTCAATATCCATTCTACATAGCCAATAGGTCTAATGAAACCTACATCTAGCAGCTTTGTGGTTCTATTTTAACCAGTAATGCAATACTTGGATGCATTTTTCTCAATTTTTACTTGTAAGGTTTAACTCCTGGTATTAAAGGTAAATGATGCAACACTAATTCAAGGTCTAAGCTTGGCATATCTATGTAGGACCAAGAAAAATTGATAGGTCATTTCTTGAAAAAGTGAATGAATCTGTCCTTTTCTTCTTTGCTTAGTGATTTTACCAGGTGGATGTTATGTACAATTTCTCCTTCTGCTATGTTTACTTCTTTTGTTTCTTCTATAAGCAATGCTGAAATTTCTTTTTCAATAGGAAGGTTACCCAACTCACTCTTTCCATTATGGGTGGTTTGATCTTTATCTTCTATTGTAGAAGTACTTTCTTCTCCAAAGTATGTTGTTCTATCCAGGTCTATAGCAAACCCTACTTTGTGATCACCTTGTGGAAACCCCTCTCTAACTCCAAGAAATTCTGCAATTGCTTCATCATTTTCAAACCAATCCAACGTTGGTTTTCCTTCTTGCCCCCAATCAATCAAGTGTGAATGTACAAGGGATATATCATTACTCCCTTACATAGTAGACTTTGATAACGTGAAGACTTGATTGTTTGAATGACTTTGTGTATTTTCATCTTGTATAGGCTTTATTTGATACCTTAATATGATACTTGTTGGTGGGCTAGAATCATGGAGATAAAAACTCATAGTCATGAGAGTCTATCTCACTTTCAATGTATGTTTCATCATGTGAGCTATCATCACTTATTTCTTCTTGTTCCTATCGCTGATTTTTTTGTAGATTGGCTGGTCTTCTTTGGACAGTAGTTACCCTTCTTAAGCCTGGTATAAGCCTTTGCAATCTTTCTTCATCTGATTCGTCAAGTTGAACCTAAGTCATTTCCCATGGTAGAAGAAGTGATAATAACCATGGATTAGATTCATTTAGTGGTGGTAAACATGCGTTTATTGCCACATTATCTTGTACTATTGTGTCAACAACTACATCATTTTGTGACTTAGTGCTAGGTTCTTGCAGGAGTTGTCTCATGTCTTCTCCATCTGATTCCGCACTAGGCGATGTGGGTACTTGATTACTTGTTTGAGATGAAGATGCTCTCACCTACATGGATAAATCCCTTTTTAGTATGTAGTCTAATGGTTTCATTGGTTGATTTACTATATCAAGGGTACATTGTCTTGCTTCTGTGATATGTGGTACATGCTTATACCTCAATCCTTGATTCCCTGGATTATCATTAGGAACAATAGGCTCTAGTCTTCCTTGTTTCTATAACCCCAGGCATGTGCTACCATCATATCCATGTCTCTGGAGCATTTTGAATCCATTGCCATACTGATCTATGGGTATTCTAGGTATTGTCATATGATCTTCTTCTCTATATATCCAATGGTTAACATCTTCGTTCAGGGATTCTTCTTGTAAGTCACCCCATCTAATTAAAGAGCATGAGTCTGTGTATCTGACAAGTTATTTTCCTTTGTCTTGTTTTTGTATTGTATTGTGAGGTTTCCCAAAATACTTAGGAGATAGAGACAATTGTTTCCCACTTAAAGTATTTGCAATAGAATACTCTCCACATCCCATATCTTGTATTTGTAAGGAGGATGTTGAAGGCATATCCTTTTTTGTTTTTGTGATTGTTAATGCCTCCAGTTGTGTAGTGAGAGGTGCTGCTTGATTAATAGGTACCTGATTATCCACACTTTCTTTCAAGTAATTGCAATGTTGAAAGGGATTTGGATCACCCTTGATGGTGATTTCAATACCATTATATGGGAATTTGACACATTGATGAAATATGGATGGTATTGCTTGCATGGTGTGGATCCATGGGCAACCCAATAACATGTTATATCCTAGTTCTCTGTCCAAGACTTGAAAAGCAACCTCTATTGTTATAGGTCCCACTTGTATGGGTAATGTTACAATGCCTTTTGATGGGCGTTCTTCATCATCGTAAGCCTTGATATTTATCCTCTTGGATGAATCAATGTGAAGTTCAGAATATCCTAGTGCATTAACCAATTTTAAAGTACAAATGTTGAGACCGGCTCCTCCATCTACGAGTACTCTTTTGATTCTTATCTTATGTATGTAAGCTTCTAGATGTAGTGGGTTGTTATGAAGTAGTCTATCACTAGGAATATCTTGTTCTGTGAATCCAATACGTGTGCCTTGTGTCAAATTTCCTACCATAGACTAGAAGGCATTTTCATCTATATCTTTGTCCACTACCGAATATTGAAGTGCTTTGTCCAGTATAGCTCTATGAGTGGGTGAAATATGCAAAGGTTTGAATAATGATATTTGTGTCAGATTTTTCTTAAGTTTCTCAACAACGTTATAAGTCCCTATTGCTAGTGGATGATTTTATGGTATTCCTTGTAAAGTTACCTTTGATCTGTGAGTAACTGCTGTACAATCTCTATCTCTGGGATTTATGGTGATCATAGCCACTGTATCATATGACTTATAGGTGTAGATGGAGGAAATGGATTGAATACAAGATTCAATCTTCCAGCATCCAACAATGAAGTTTTTCCTGTAAAAAGCACACATGCAAAATAAAATCTAAACTAAGAAAAAACATGCATGTCACACAATCTACTCCATTGCACTCCTTAAACCAAGATCTTATGTAGATAATATTGCTCTCAGAAGAACACACAAGAAGCTATGGTTTTTGGAGATTCAAGATGATTAGTGCAAAGGAAGCTAAAGAAATTGAAATGCAAAGATGATGAAGAATGCAAACTGACATAAGTTTGACGCATAAAGATGAGATGCCCAAATAAGAGAGAGGGGCTTGTTTAAATAGATTTTCTCCGAGCGAGTTCATGTTGTGGGATGAATATGGGATAATGCAAGATGAGTGTTAAATGGGAAATGGTAAGTGGTAGGAGGGGATATTTAAGGGTTTTATTAAATAAATAGAGAAATGTATATATGGTGAATGCTTGAAGGCATATAAATGAATATAATAAATGTTTTATTTAATAAATTTAATGGATAAATGATAAGATGTTAATAATAATATAATAAAAGATGGAAATTATGAATAATGAATTATGGAGAAATAATAATGTAATAATAAGGATTTGCCCGATGTCCGGAAAATTTTGAAATTAAATGAGGACAAATTAATGGAAATGTTTATGTGTCTACATTTTGCCCCTCTTTGAGACAATGCAGCCTGTCGCATTGTTTCAAAGAAAATGATCAACTGATAAATGCCCTAGAGGTGTCTTGGTAAGGATGATGATTTATTGGTTATGCCCTCTCGAGAGATTTATCGACCAGAATGATGGAGATTGATCTCTCGATAGATCATGAGAGAGAAGATTGGATGATTGATATTGTGCAAGTGATTAGATTGAGATGTACATTTGATAGAAATGAACAGTTGATGAGGGGTAACTAAACAATTGATGGAAATGAATAGTATAGCTGAATTGATAAGCTGATTAAGTTGATTGAGCTGATTAAGTTGATAGGGATTGATGCTAGCGCAAGATAAGGTGATCCAATGATTGATTAATTGATCTAGGGCATTGAGATTGCAAGAAGTAAGGTGGTTGATAAAGAGATTAAATATTCAAAGACATGCATCAGTTGGATAAAGTGTTTAATTGATTGTGCTAGAATAAGAAGAATGAAGAAGATGATGAAAGAAATGATGAAAAAGATAGATGAGAAGGAGGATGAGAAGAGAAAAGTGATGTTTATGAAGAATGATGAGAAAGAGGATATGAAAGCGATGAGAATTCTTGTGCTTTTTAAGTGCTTGTATCATCATCGAGCTTATTATAGCAAAAGGCAAAAAATCATTTGGATATCAATTAGACCCAAATGAATCAGTCACACCAATTGCGAGAAAGAAAATATATCAGACAGTAAAGGAATGTCTCAGTGTGTATCAGACCAATATGTCCTCCATGATCTTAAGCGATCATGTCCTAATATGAATCATCATATTCCTAAGGAACATCCCACAAGCAGCAAACAAGTGTACATGCCCTATCCTCACCTTTCTAGTCAGAGACATCCTGGAAAAGCTAAAAGACATGTCACCAAAAAGGAAAATCAAAAATAATCAAGAGAAAATAAGAAAACAATATGTTTCATGTCGAATGATTTTTTTTGTTCACAGTTGATGGGTTCGGGTGCATAAGTTGATTAGATGTTGTTCTATTTGGTCAATTTAAGTCTCATCCCATCATGAGTCCATTGAAGTTCCAAAGTTGCATGCTTGTCCAAAGTGTTTGTGTCATCGCAATGTTTATTGCATGTTTTGGGAGTTTTATGATTTTTAGGGTTTTATGAATGTTTTAATTTTTAGGGTTTTTTAAGGATATTTTTATGATTTTTAAGATTTTTTCAGGACATTTTATGATTTTTTAGATTTTTTCAAGATATTTTATGATTTTTAAAGATTTTTTCAGGACATTTAGAAGATAGTTCCTCCAACTGTGAGACGCCGACTATCCCAACCCATTCCTAAGGTTAAGAATATGCCCCAATGAGGGATAAGACTAGTGTAGTATGCGCGAGAAGCATTGTGCGCGGGGTATGCAAATAATCCACAAGCTATGGTGGGGGGGTGAGGCTATCATGGAATGGGAGAGCAGTTATGGATAAGGCATGATCAAGTAGATTACAGAAGGAAATAGGAGCCAAATATTTACACATGGTGTCGGTTGTCTAGTTTTCACCATGGTACTTGCCCAAGGCGCCTTTTTGCCAAGTTTTCACCAATGGATGAACTTATTTTTCTTTTCTTCTTTTTTTTTTTTCAGCATCTTTTTCTTTTTTTTGTATTTTTTTAGGATCTTTTAAAGAAAATTTTCTGAAATACTCAAGCATAGAATCTACGAAGGTGAATGCTATTGATTGGATCTTCAAGCAGTTCACCCTTGGGAGTTGCTAGTTGATATGCTCCTGATCCATACACAGCAATGATAATATATGGACCAAGCCAATTAGGTTCAAACTTGCCCCTTTTCTCTCTATCTTGTTGGTTCTTTGGATTTTCTTTAAGGACAAAATCACCAACTTCAAATGTGCGAGATTTGACTTTGTGGTTGTAACTTCTACACATGCGTTGTTGATATGCTCTGAGGTGATCAAAAGCAGTTTGTCTTCTTTCATCCAACAATTGTAAGTCATGCAAGCGGGAGACTCTATAGTCTTCGTCACTAATCAAGTTACGCAAAGAGACCTGCAGGGAAGGTATCTTGACCTCAATGGGAAATATAGCTTCAGAACCATAAACAAGGGAGTATGGAGTGGCACTTGTGGGAGTGTGGACACTCGTGTGATAAGCCCACAAGGCAGGGTTCAATTGGATATGCCAATCATGACCAGCTTCATTGATCGTGAATTTGAGGATTCTAAGGATGTTTTTGTTAGAGGCCTCAATCTAGCCATTACCTTGAGGATAGTACGGTGTGGAGAAACGGTGCTAGATATGAAATTTCTCACAAAGCTCACAAAAATCTTGGTTCTTGAAGGGACGAGTGTTATCAGTAATGATGGAAAGGGGGACACCATACCGATATATAATGTAATTCAAAATAAATGTGGCAATTTGTTTTCCAGTGATATGGGTAAGAGGAATGGTTTCAATCCATTTTGTGAAATATTTAGTAGCAGTGATGATGAATTTGTGCCCATTGGATTAGGGTGGATGGATTTTGCCCATGAGGTCGAGTCCCCACTGACAAAAAGGCCAAGATGTAATAAGAAGTTGTAATTCCTGTGTTGGTGCATCTATCAAGTCTCCATGTATTTGGCATTGCTTTCATTTCTTCACAAACTGATAAGCATCCTTCTCCATAGTAGGCCAATAATAACCAGTACACAAGAGTTTCTTAGCCAGAGTAGGACCACTAGAATGTGCCCCACATATACCTTCGTGAACCTCTTGTAAAGTAGTGTTGGCTTCGTCATGCTCAAGACATCTAAGTAAGGTACCATCAAGACCCCGAGGATATAGGGTATCAGCTAAAATGGCATAACAGGCGGCTCAATGAATAAAAGTTTTTTGGGCTTTGTTGGATAGATCAGGAGGTAAGGTATTATCATGTAAGTAGGCATAAATGTCTCCATACCATAAAGAATTAAGACCAACGATGAGACATATCATTTCAGATTGTGGTACATTGTAGGTAGGCTCCAAGAGTGATTCAACCAAGAACTCATAGTATTCGGCATTACTTGGCATTATTACAAGGGAGGCGATTGTAGCCATTGCATCAGCTACTCTATTATTGTCCCGAGGAATTTTCTCAAATATGATTGTGGTAAAGTAAGCCTTGAAATCATCCACCATTCTCTTGTATGGCATAATCTTTTCATCCTTTGTCTTATAATCATCATTAACCTATCTGATCACTAACTGGGAATCACCAAGAACACGCAAATCTAAGATTTTCTATTGTACAGCCATACGGATCCCAGAAAGTAATGCTTCATATTCAACAATATTGTTGGTACAAGGAAATTTTATTTTATAAGCCTTTGGTATGCAATCTTCTTGCGCTGTGATGAAGAGAATTCCAGTGCCAGAGCCACTATGTGTGAAGGAACCATGAAAATATAAAGTCCAAAGGTTTGAAGATTCCATGTTAAAGATTGACTCATCAAGTAACTCGGTAACAAGTGGATGATCATCTGTGACAGGAGCATCAACAAGTTGATTGGCTATAGCTTGTCCTTTGATTGATTTTCTTTCTACATACTCAATGTCAAAATCACTAAGAATCATGACCCATTTAGCCAGTCATCCTATAAGAGCTGCTTTACTCAGAAGATATTTAAGTGGATCAATTTTTGCAATGAGCTTTATTTGGTGTGTAAGCATGTAATGTCATAATTTTTGTGAGGAAAAAACTATAGCAAGACACGCTCTCTCAATAGTACTATACTTAAGCTCATATCCCACTAGGGTACGACTGATGTAATATATTGCATGTTCTTTTCCTTTAGAGTCATGTTGAGCCAAAAGTGCCCCCAATGTTGTAGCAGTTGTAGATATATATAGTAGTAGAGGCTTGTCATCTATAGGAGGTAATAACACTGGTGGTGACATTAGGTATTCTTTGATCTGTTGAAAATCTTGTTCACATTTGTCATCCCAATTGAATGAAACATTTTTATGTAGCAGGTGCTGAAATGGTTGACGCTTATCTGCCAGTTGTGCTATAAAGCGACTGATAGATTGGAGTTTCCCTTGTAAAGATATCAACTGATGGATATTCCGCGGTGGTGGCATCTCAAGTATGGCTTTTACTTTTTCAGGATCAACTTCAATTCCCTTAGATGATACAATGTATCGAAGGAGTTTCCTGGAGGTTACCCTAAAGACACATTTCTTTGGATTCAACTGGACTTTATATTTTTCCAACCTTGTAAATATTTTATCCATGGTTTCTAAATATCCCTCTCTAGTGTAAGATTTTCCAAGCAAGTCATCTACATAATCTTCTAGATATATATGCATCATGTCATGAAAGATAGTGGTCATTGCACATTGATAAGTAGCTCTAGCATTCTTCAATCCGAAGGGCATGACATTCCAACAAAAAGTTCCCCAAGGACAAGTGAATGTTGTTTTGATCTAGTCTTCAGGGGAAATTTTGATCTGATTATAGCTCGAGAACCCATCCATGAGGGATAACATCTCATGTCATGTTGTGGAATACACTATCATGTCAATATTTGGAAGTAGGAAGTCATCTTTAGGACAAGCTTTATTTAAATCCCTGAAATATGTGCAAACACAGACACTCCCATTAGGTTTTGAAACTAGTACCAAGTAAATCCATTCAGCATAGTCAATAGGTCTTATAAATCTAGCATCTAACAACTTTTGTAATTCTGCCTTTACCAATAGTGCCACATGAGGATGCATTTTTCTTAATTTTTGTTTGACAGGTTTTGCCCCCTGTGGTAAAGACAAGTGATGCATAACTAAATCAGGGTCAAGTCCAGGCATGTCTGCATAAAACCATGCAAAATTAACCTATCTTTCCTTGTAAAACTGGATATGCTCTACTCTCTCTTTTGGGGTCAATGATTCTGCTAGATGTATAATCTTTGGTTTCTCTTTTGTGCCCAAGTTTTCCGGTATCGTCTTCTCCACTAACATAGATGACTTTTCATGGTATAATGTTAGGGGAAGCATGCCAAGCCTTCCATCCTCAGGTGCCTCAGAGAGTTTTTCACCTTTGGATACGTCCTTTATTTTTACTTTTTTGGGGTCTAATAGTGCCGCAAAGCAATTTTCACTAGAAGACCTATTGATATTTTCCATAATTTTGTGACTGAAAGGCTTGGCAGCTTCTCCAAAGTAAGTCGCACTATTGAGCTCTTTGGTGAATCTAGCCCTATGATCTCCAAGGGGTAAATCACTTTTTGCTCCAAGAAAGTTTATGATTGCCTCATCATTTTGAAAAACATCTAAATGGGGGTCTCCCTCGTGGTCCCAATCAATAAGTTGCGACTGAACCAAGAGGTAAAGGATCATGATTAGGTTCAAGGTTATGAATAGGCTCAAGGGTACAAATAGAATCATATTCATATATCAATGAAATCATTAGAGTCATCGATGGTACCTTCCTCATCAGTGTGTGTTGCATTAAAAGACTCCCCTACATCACTCAAGTTACCCTTAGTACTCAAGGTCTTATCATTTTGTGTATCATACCCTAGACCAGGAACCTTACGTCCACCATCAAGTTTGATCGATTCAAGTATACCTTGTTTGTGTAAACTATCATAGCCATATCTTTTCATTATTTTCATTCCCTTTCCATATTGCTCAACTGGTATTTTCACTTCAGATTCTGCAATTTGTGCTTTCTCTATATCTTCATCTTTGTATAGCCATCTCAAGAGGTCCTCTTTTTCCATTTCATCATACAAAGCTCCCCATTTTCTAAAAACAGTAGGTTTATAGACTATAGTAGTGGTGTCTGATGCGGTCTCAGTCATTTGTGGTTTTCCATAAGTGCGAGTGGACAAAGGTAGCTTTCCAATGCAGAGAGCACGACTTGTAGAATACTCCCCTACTCCATGGTCTTTTACTTTTATTCTAATCTTAGCTTCATTGGATTTGGAAGTGGATGCTTTTAAGGATTCAAGATCGATGTATGCTTGGGAAGGAGGTGCTTCATGGTTATTGGGAATGATGGATTCATTCTTTGAACTCAAATTGTTGCAATACATAAAAGGGTTTGGATCTCTTGGTATAGTTACTTCAACACCATTGTACAGAAATTTAATACATTGATGGTAGGTAGAAGGTACAGCTTGCATTGCATGGATACAAGGCCTTCCAAAGACAATGTTATAGATCAACAGGACATCAAGGACTTGAAAAATCACATCCTTCACCACTGGTCCCACTTTGATAGGCAATGTAACTGATCCCTTAGATGAGCATTCCTCTTCATCATATGCCTTTATTGTAATCATTTTCTTTGGATCAACTACATTTTCATCAAATCCAAGCTCTCGAATCAATTTCCGAGTAGAAATATTTAGACCTGCTCCTCCATCTATCAGAACTCGCTTCAATATGTAAAGGTGCATTATGGGGTTGTTGCATGGACAAGTCATCATTCTCAATAAAAGTGAGGGTATGAGAGGAGGCAATATGTCCCATCATAGCTTGAAATTGATCTACATGTAGGTTTGTAGGCACAGTAGTGGTAGCGAGCGCTTTATCAAGGATGCATTTATGCTGAGGGGATAAGCGTAGCAACTCAAGTATAGAAATCTGTGCAGGCATCTTCCCTAAATGCTCTGTAAGGTTGTATTGTGAAGATGGTGTAGCAGGTTTAGAATTACATCCCTTAAGAATAAATGTGCCTTTGTGGGTGGTAACATTGCAATCAGTTTCTTTCCCCTTTATGAGAAAAGTGTTCACATGATTATCGACCTTGTTGATGTTGTTTATGGTATAGTCATATTTAGCATTGGTATAATTCACACCATCATGAGATTTTGGGGCCTTTCCTTTATCATGGTCATGCTTAGGAAAAGGATTTTTGAATATCTCATGACTGGAGTTACTGGAAGGAGAATGTCCATCAACTGAAATTTTTCCCTCATCAAGAAGGTCTTGTATGACATGTTGAAGTTTATTACAACTGTTAGTCTTATGAGCCTTGCGTCTATGGTAGTGGCAAAAGTGATCATCATTCCACCATGGGGGTTTAACAGGAGGATTGTATTCCCATATCTCTAGCAATATTATAAGATTATTTTCAAGGAGTTCTTTTAATTTTGATTCAAGCGGTTGTCCCAATGGTGTAAAATTTTGTTTAGGGAAGCTTCTTTGTTTTTCTTTTCCTTTGTCTGAGGATGAACCCTTAAGGTTGTAAATAGATGACGATATTTTAGTATTCTTCGCACCAACAACTTCATCATTAAACACATTCTTGTTCTTGGCCCAAAAGGGTGTTTTATGATTTGAACTTGATCCTTTGTAATCTTTATCATCATTTATCTTTATAGTACCATCATCAATAAGTGTTTGTTCGATGCGGAATCCCATGTCTATGACCTCATCAAAGGTGTCCAAACACTTGAGGCAAAGTTCTCTTCCAATTTCCTTGTTTAAATTGAGATAAAAGAGGTCAACAAGCTGGTTATCGGGAATGTCATAAGGTGCTCTTTTGGTCAGATGTCTCCATCTTTGTAAAAACAATATGAAGGATTCTTCTTGTCTTTGTTTTGTGTTGAAAAGGTCCATCATGGTCACCTCATGTTCATAGTTGTAAGCATAGTGTGAGACAAACTTATCAGCCAATTCTTGAAAAGATTTGATAGTCAGAGGTAATCGGGAGAACCATTCCATGGCACTTCCTCCAAGACTACAAGAAAAGAGTCTCATGAGGTATATTTCATCTACTACAAATTCTAAGGTAGCAGTGCAAAATTCTCTCAAGTGATCTCTAGGGTCTCCATTTCCTCTATACTTATCCAATTTTGGTATTTCCCAATGACTAGGAAAAGGTGGCATCAGAATACTTGGATCAAAAGGATAGGGACATATGTCCTCAATAGAAAACTTGTGTGATGATGCCTTCTTATTCTTGAGAGTGTCTATTTCTTGTCTCAATTCTCTCAATTCACTCAAAATGGGATCATTGGTAGGCATAGGTCTCGATGTTTTCATAGATCTCTTGTATCCTGGTTGCAAGTAGAAAGGTCTATGATCTTTTATCCTCTCCTCATTGTTTGTCCTTGTAGGTTTAGACTCACTAACTCTCAGTGTGTCCTTAATTGTGATCAATGATACGTCAAAATCAAGCGGCAATTTAATTCCCTCATCAGCAAGGGATTTGAAGTATGCTTGTGAATCACATTTAACCACCTCTTTAAGGAGTTTAGTAAATCTATGGTCGTGAAATGCTTCGTCAATAGTGGATTGAGTTATTTCTTCATCGCTTGTTTCACTGGTTTCACTGGTCGGAATGCTAATGTGTTCTTCTCCATCAAAACTAATAAGGTCATCTCCATCTTGAAATAGATGGTTTTGAAATATTTTGATTCTCGAGTTAGGAGACATAAGCGATTGTTCTGATCTTTGACCCAGGACAATGTATGAGACTCTAGATGGAATGAAAACCCTAAAATGCAAAGGGGGGACTATATGATATGAGTGAAATTGGGATGCAACTAAGGATAAATGTAAAAATTCAATCTATGTGATAGGAAAGTGATGTGCAGCTAAACCCTAAATGGGATATGAGAATGAATGATGTTTGATGCAAGGACTAAGGATACTCTAGGTTTGAAAATAATTCTAATGTGGGGTTTGACTTGTGCTATGATGGATAGACACAAGGATAAGTTATCAAAGAGAGGGCATGCTATGATAGGAGATGATGAACTCCAAGTGGAATACCAACTCAAAGACACTGATAGATTCCCTAAATCGAGGAAGATGCACCTCAAGTGATAAGGGGGATTGATGATCAAAAGTTGATGTCAAACCTAAGATGAGAAATCCTAAGTGCAAGCAATGTTTTTTTTTGGTTTTTTATTTTGTTTTTTTGGATTTTGGTATGCAATTAATAATGAAATGCTAGGACCAATGATGAAATGACGTAAGGAACTTTGCAAGGTTTAAGGTTATGTCCTAAAGGAATGATGGAAGGCTATGCAAAGATTATGGGTATGATCTAAGGGGCTTATGCATGGGTTTGATCTAGGGGGAATATGCAAAGACTAGGTATGATTAAATAAAATATGCAAGGATGAAAGGTGCAACTAGGTGAAGACAATGCAAGGACCTAAAAGGTATGGGAAACTAGAATGATGTGACTATGTGAGGACCTAAAAGATCAGAACTCCAAAAGTGATGTCTCAAGAGATTTGAAATGATTGTTTTGAGAACACAAGTTCAATGTTTCAAGGACAATGTTGTTTTGGAATGTTTTTGTTTTACAATGTGGATGGATACTTGAAAGTTTAGACCAAGGTTTTTGTAAAGTGTTTCAATTTCAAGTGTGGTGTTGATTGTGAAATTTTCTTGTTTGTTTGTGCACACACTTAGAAAACATGGCAAACAGAATGTTTATTTGATTTTGCAATAAAAAAACATTCAAGCACAAACCTAAGGCTGGCCAGGACAATAGTTGTTGAATCTCACTTGGGGGGCTACTCCGAGCTACGCAATTCAGAGCGGATACCTAGATTTTTTACCCCACTGGCTCCACCCTCAGCACTCACTTCTCTGAGGAAGCCAAGCATCAGTCCCCAAGAAAACTCCCTATGGCAAACTTTGTATCTCTACTAAGAACCGTAAGAATGTGAGCCGCTTCATAGGTCCGACCTCCTACGTCAACAACTAGAAGGTTTTTGGCTTCTAACACAAAAGGTATCTAGTAAGGGCATTTGTTTGAGTGGCCATACATGCGGCAACGTACACTCCATTAAGGAAGGCTCCTAGCCTATAGAGGTTGTGCTCTATATTGTTTATGGGGAGACATATCATCGGTATGAACTAATCAGTACTCGTTTCTTGCAAATTTCATCACAAACACATTTATTTATAGTGGTTCGGAAGAGCTTGGCTTTAGTCCGTTACCACTTGGGTCGTTCCCTCTCACCGAGCCTTAAAGGCTTCTTGAGAGGCGGGCCCTCTAAAAGGTAAAACAAAAAGAGCCTATTGCTCAAGACACAAAAGACACTAGTTAATTTTAAAGCACCAATTCAAAATGTGATCTAAGCTAAAAATCAGACAATCGGTTTCAAATCACCATTTCTTCGACACTCGTCATGCATAAAATGGCATTAGTAGTTTTCAAGATATTGCCTTCAACACACGAGATTAGATGCCACAAGAGAGAACCTGCATAAACACACAAAGAAACAAAGATTAATTCAAAAAGAAATCAAAACACACTAACACAAAACTAAAAATTAGTCTAATTAACAAAAAAAATTAAAAAATAAAAAAAAACTAATCTAATTTACACAAATTAAAAAAACTAATCTAATTAACAAACAAAATCTAAAAAAAGAAAAAGAAAATCTAAATCTAAACTAACTAATCTAATTTAATTAACAAAAGTTAAAATCTAATTAAAAATTAAATCTAAAATCTAATTTAAAATCTAATTAACAAAACAAATTTTAAAACTGAATTAAAAATCTAAATCTAAAATTACAATCAAAAACTAATTCAAAAAACAAAATTAAAACTAATTAAAAAAGAACCTAAATTAAAACTAATTTTTAATCTAACTTAAAACTAACGTGAAAACTAACTTTAAAAAAAAACAAAAAAAACTTATTTAAATTATTTTAACTGAAGAAAAATTAAAAAGTCACGCAGCCCACACAAATCAAATCAAATAACAAACCAATTTTTTTTCTGAGTTGCTTGTGGGCAAAATGTGGGGCAACAAAAAATTCTAAAGCCAATTTTTTTTTGTTAGCGTCCACCCACCCACAAAAAAAAAGAAATGGGATTTCAGATTTATCTGACAGAATTATCAAAAGAGGTGTCAGCTCAAAAGGTAAAACGAAATGATTGTCAATGTTTTGTCCAAAAACAGAGTGATTTTAAATATCTATGCCCAATAATGGTTGCATGCACTGCTCTACAGCCTGCATGGGAGCTTAGACAACTGTGTGGGGAGAGAAACGTGGTTGCAATGATTTGCAGGGTATGCACAAAATGGATTTGACGATAAAACAGTAAAAACTTCCAAGCAGATACAAGCCTGTAATGTAAGATGTAGAAGCTTATTTGAAATTGTTTGGTATGTCCTTTGCAGGCTATGTGGCACATTAAACAGCTCACAAACAAAACATTAGCCAAATCCTATGACCTTTGTTAGCGACCTCTCTGCATGCAAGACGCGAAAGCACAATGCAAGGCATACAAACTGCTTGATAAAACATATCATACCAGCTACCAAACATGGGGGCATAGACGTGGTGTACGTAATATATATGCAGAAATCATTTGGCATCCATGCTAAATAAATGTTTAATATATGCAGAATACAATGTGTGCGAACTATTTCAGCAAATACATGGGCAATTTTGCAATCAAGATGAGCTATATAGAAACTTTCAAACAAATGCTCTTGGAAATGAACTCTATGGCCAAATGACAAACCAAAATGTCATTGCTTAGCTGAAAACACAATCCATAAAGTATTAAATAGAATGAAAAACTAGATGCCAAACATGGAATGTAATATCTAAGGAAATGCACAAAATAGACTTAGAAAAACAACCTTCAAACAAGTGCAGACAAACACCAAATAAATAATGATATCATGCATGACCAAATCATTTGAATGTACCATTTAAGCATTGAGTGTTTGGCTACAATCTTAAAGAATTGTCTTCTACCAAACAAAAATCAACTTTATGCAAGGACAAGGGTTGTCCCATCGGGCGTGCCAACTGTAGATGGAGGAAATGGGAATTTTTCCTGTCAAAAACACACATGCAAAATAAAATCTAAACTAAGAAAACATATGCATGTTACACAATCTACTTCATTGCACTCCTTAAACCAAGATCTTATGTAGATAATATTGCTCTTAGAAGCGCACACAAGAAGCTATGGTTTTTGGAGATTCCAAATGATTAATGCAAAGGAAGCTAAAGAAAACGAAATGCAAAGATGATGAAGAATGCAAACTAGCATAAGTTCGATGCATAAAAATGAGATGCCCAAATAAGAGAGAGGGGCTTGTTTAAATAGATTTTCTCCCGGTGAGTTAATGTTGTGGGATGAATATGGGATAATGCAAGATGAGTGGTATAGGAAAGATGAGTGGTAAATAGGAAATGGTAAGTGGTAGGAGGGGATATTTAAGGGTTTTATTAAATAAATAGATAAATGTATATAAGGTGAATGCATGAAATAGCGTATAAATGAATATGATAAATGTTTTATTTAATAAATTTAATGGATAAATGATAAAATATTAATAATAATATAATAAAAGATGAAAACTATGAATAATGAATTATGGAGAAATAATAATGTAATAATAAGGACTCACCCGATGTTCGGAGAAATTTGAAATTAAATGAGCACAAGTTAATGGAAATTTTTATGTGTCTACAACAGGTTTTGTCGATATCATATGTTGTGTTATCAAGATTTATGTTAAATCCCTCTTCATAGTCTTTATGTGTATGTTTGACATCCATGATGTGTTCTATGAGTTCATCTTCAAACCAACCTGAATAAGATGGTTGATCATGCCCCCAGTCTTTGAGACAAAGATTTCTATCATCATCGTATTTCAGTGTCTCTGATATCATGCAAATCTGGTTATCATCTGTGTGAGTGTCTTGATATTTCTCATCTTGATCAAGTGTTTCTTGTGAATCATTGTTTACTATATCTCCTGAGCTAATGGCATGAATAGTGTAGTCGTATGAGACCTTTGTGTAGTTAGTTGTATTGTCTTGAGTACCTGATGTGGTAACTTACCCTTTGTCATGCTTAACAAACGGATCCTTAAAAATTGTATGATTTGTGTTTCCTGAGGTTTTATCGGTATCGATTGTGATGTCCCCTTGGTCTATCATATCTTGGACCAATTTTTTCAATTTGTAGCAACTTGTTGTTTTGTGACCTTTAGTTTGATGATAATCACATAAATCATTATGATTCCACCATGTGGATTTGAAAGGACCTAGTTCATATACTCTTATTTCCGTTAAAGTGATCATGTTTGTATGTATTAACTTTTTGAGTGCTGACTCAATAGGTTCTCTTAGAGGTGTGTAATTTCTTCTTGGAGCATTTACCCTGGGGTACCTTGTGTTCATGTTTTGTGTAGAGTTTATATTTGTGGAGGTCATGTTATTCCCTATATGTGGATTAGATGACTGACTCGTTCCCAAAGATAAAACTGGTTGAGTTTTGGTTATCGTTCTGGCGTCGACAACACCATCATTGGTCACATTTTTGTTTTTCGACCAAAACTTAGATATTTCATTATTGTTGGTGTTTCCATACTTAATAAGGCCTTGTTCCACTAGTCCCTTCTCACATTTTAGAGTTTTTTCCATGATTTGTTTGAATGTGGCTAAACATTGCATTTGTATCAGATATTTAATCTTGGGAATCAAGTTTTCTGTGAGCATATCCACTTGCTCTGTTTCTGGGATAACTGTCTTGCACCTCCTATAGAGAGCCCTCCATCTTTGTATGAAGGATGCAAATTTTTCATTCTCATATTGTTTAGCGGCACACAAGTCCATCAAAGTAACCGAGGTTTCAATGTTATGCAAGAAATTTGCAATAAACTATTCAGCTAATTCTCCCCATGATGTGATGGTTGGTGGTAAATGTGAAAACCACTCTAAAGCCGGACCCCCTAGACTTTTAGGAAATAGTCTCATTAAGTAAGTATCTTCTGTTGCAACCTCTATACATGCCGTAAAAAACTCTTTGATATGGTCTGTAGGATCACCCTTCCCTCGATATATATCAAATTTAGGTGTTTCAAAATGTTGTGGGAAGGCAGCATGTATAATGTGTGATTGAATGGATAAGGATATAAATCCTACATTATGTAGCTCTTTTTATCATTACCAGTTTGCATGGTCGTCATTTGTTGTTGCAAATTTTGTAATTGTTGTGTCAGAATATCTATTTGGGTCAAAGATACACCTTGTGTTTGTGTATGTCCCACAAAAGGATTCGTGGTTGCATAACTAGGAGATTGTTCGAAGGTACCATGATTATACTTTTGTGTGTTGTGCATTCCACAAGGTACTGTGAAATAAGTGATATGCGAACCCATGTTTGGTGGAGTTGTACTTGTTGTATTGGTAAGACCTAGATTTGCATTTTGGTGACTATATATCGATCCTTTAGAATAGGAAACCTGAGGTTGGGTTGCACCTGTTGCTTGTGTTTGAATAGGTGTTGAGACACTTGATATTATCGGTATGCTTTCTATTGGTATACTAACATTGATTGCCGAAGATGATGCACTTGTTTGAAAGTTGGCATTTGTATTGACATTTGTTTGGATAGGTATGTTTTGAGGAAAAATGGAGGTCATTGCTTGAATTTGTGTTATGGGCGGTGTTTGACTGTTATCTTGACCTAAATTTTTTCCAAGTGGTAAGATCTTTATGACATCAAAATCTTTAGGTAGTTTCACCCCATTTTGTAATAACAACGAGAGATATTTGTCCCTATCACTATGTATAAGTGCATCTAATATCATAAGGACATGTGGATCTTGTTGAGCTCACTTAATTTCTTCTTTTGTTAAATGTTGTAATTCATTTAGGGTAGACATTGCTTGAGAACCTGATTGTTGACTAGTTGATATGTCCATATTCCAAGTTGGATTTACATATTGGTCGTTGTTTGGGTCCATTATACGTGTTGCCTTTTGTGACCTTGTGACGGGCATTTAAGACTACTATATGAGTGTGGTTTTATGTAAGACGATGACTAATGCTAGACTATAGATGTAGGTATGAAGTATGCAAAACTAGACTAGACTCTCTATTGAAGATTTTGACGCGAGACCTATTGAGCATTTCTGGATTTCTATAATGCAATTTTTTCCATGTCTTCTCTTAGAAGTTCTGCAAGAATTTCTCTATCAATCCTATGAGCAATTTTACATTCAATATTTATCTCGTATTCAACTCCTATATGCTGAGGTCTGTTTCTCCTTGAATCCCAGGCTAAGTTAGCTAAACCTTCAATGATTTCTCATTGACCATCATTTGGTACTAGATTAGGTTGCTCAAAGGGGAACAAACCATCACCTGGCAGACCCATTACGGTGCATATTATGACTCTGTAAATGATAATGGACTAAGACAGATGTATATGAGATCTAGATGAAGACGTATATGAGGATGATAATGCAAATGTAAAATAAGGACTATCCAACGACTATGGATGATAATGAGGACGTAAATGAGGACTATGCAAGGATTTATGATGATAGTAAGGATGTAAGTGAAGACCTATGCAAGGACTTAGGACGATAGTAAGGACATAAGTGAGGACTATGCAAGGACTTCCTAGGGTCACAAGTGTGTAGAACTTTGAGTTTTGGATTTCAAAAATGGACTTTGTTTTCAGTAATTCTGTGTGTAGGACAAGTTTTGTGGTTTTCCAAGTCTAAGAACAATTGTTTGGAGGTAGATATAGCTGAATGAAGTGGTTTTTCAAACAATATCAGAGAATTCAAAGATACGCAGGATAGGGCCTGAAATAGCCCAAAGAACTGAATCAATACTGGTCTGATACAACAATACATATAAAAGCACAATATACAATCTTAGGCTAGAAAGTGGACACCATTCAATGAGGCCCCCACAACAAAATACCAAAATAAGATGGACAGATAGAGAGTTTGGTAGCACTGGCTCCACTCCATGGCACACACTTCTCGAGCATGCTAGTCTCTCTTACCCCGAAGATCTGAAGATCTTATCACCGAGGTATTTCTGTGTCATAATTTAAGGTACATGAGGAGTATCTATGGGGTACGATCTGCACTCCCAGAATCACTGAATGTAGGATTTTGGGCTACTAAATTGGTTTGTAGTATAAGGTTTCGAGGGGTCCCGATCCAATGACGGATTCTCAGAGCAAGCCACTTAAGACTTTAGTTGAGCTTATCGGTGCAGGGAAGGCCCCCACATATGTCGAATTCACTCAACACTCTAGCTGCTTGACCAATATATTTATATAGCGGCTCGAAAAACCTGCTCAAGAGTACATTAGAAGAGATGATATCCCCAATGCATCCCAATTTGAAGTACCTCTATGGGGTGATGAAATCCTCATTCAAAGATACCCCTCACTACGTGGAATAAAATAAAAGTGGATGTCATTGTCACCTCCTTCCTTTCTCCCAAGACCCCGAAGGCAGGTGGAAAGTTAGTTAGTGCAACAATAGGTCCACCCCAAACACGATAAAAATTCTTTACATTAAGAAAATCAAATATGATCTAATCTAATGCAGCCTGATTCACGTTCATTTTATAGCCCAAACTGAGGTGTTGAATATGCATTTGCATGTCCATTTTAAACACCAAATTGAAATATGAAGGCATGCATGTCAATTTTAACCATTGTTGATTTTAAGCCCAAATTGAATTGTTATACATGCATGTCAATTTTAGCCAATGTTAATTTTAAGCACCAAAGACGAAGTGTGAAATTATGCATGCATGTCCATTTTAATTGTTGTTGATTTTAAGCACCAAAAGATGAAGTCTAAGATTATGAGTGTAATTGATCTAATACTAATTTGATCCTTTTTGTAAATTTGCCACAGGCTACAAATAGATGATTAGCAATAAAATCAAATCCAAAAAAGACAAAAAATCAAAAATTGATAGAAATGAATGCGTGACAATACCTGCACGATTGTGTGACATTGACAGACCCAATGCGTGAACATAACATATTGAATGCGTAATTCTAACAACTTGAATGTGTGACAATAATAGATCATTTACGTAATCCAAACAACATGATTGCATGATAGATAGGCAAATAACACAAAAATATAAAAAAAATAAGCTAAACCCAATCAGAAACCTGCAAAACCAATTGTGAGGCCCTACCTAAATCTCTCATCATCCATTCAATATTAATTAGATCATATTTAACTTGATATTAGAGAACTAAGCTATTATATCTGTCAAAGGCTAGTTGATCTTCCCAATCTTGTATCTGCTTTTTGCTTGGAGAACCCTTTGATAGCGTTTGGCCTATCTTCTATGTTCCTTTGTCCTTCTAGCACCTGAAATCCTGAATTGTACCTTTGGTGCCATAAACTGTTATAATAAAATCATGCAATATAAATAATCTGTTTTGAGATTTACTCAACTTTAGAAAGAATTAAACAAATTAGAGAACATAAAGGATATGAGAACAGAAACAATCAAAGAACAATTTTTCCTGCAAATGCGTGATCTGGAAAGGGCGATTGTGTGACTTTGTCTGGTTGAATGCATGACCCCAAAGGGTCAAATGCATAATGTTGTCTATACAATTGCACGATGATGTAAGCATGATTGCATGACGACAAATATGTTCTCAAAATCCATGCAAAATCTTTTTAAAATGAAAAAAACCGTACGACCTAAAAAAATTAAACAGAAAACAGAGAAGGTAAATTAGTTGTTATTCACGTCGAGTTCACCAAAATGTGTGCATGTTAAATTCATCTTATAAAATATCAATTAGAATCAAAGGGAAATCATGAATCCCTATCTAATCAAAGAATTCTAACAAACAGACAATGAAATAACACAATCAAACAAAATAGGAACTATAAATGAAATCAATTAAAAACTCCCTATTCCATGACTACGTATAACTTCCATTGCTCTTCTCTTCTTTGTGGTATAATGGCTCTCAGATATTGTGCTCGCAACCTACAAGTGACACAAAGATTCAAAGTTTGTGATTGTTGAAAATGGAGATTGAATGCTCAATTTATAGATTTTTGGAGAAGATTGATTGAAAGGTGGAACAAATTGATCAAGAGGTGGAACTCAGGTGAGATCTCATGCTGATTGATAGTTGAGCTGTTGACTTGGAGGTGAAACAGAATAGATTGAATAGATTTAAACAAGTCAACTGTTTGAGAAAAAGCTAACTGAAAGAAGAAAAAGAATGATTGGAGGAAATAAAGAAGATGGCAAAGAGAACTAGAAGATGAAAATAGGGATTGGAGAGATAAATGATTTAATTAATTAATTGATTGAATTAATTAATTTAGCATGTGCTTGCATTTAGACTTAGATTTTCAATTTAATCTTTGCATGATATTTTAATTCAAATATTTGAATTTATTTAATTCAATTTAGTATTTGAATATATTTAGAACTTGACTTTGATTTTCAATTTGGTTTTTGAAATGATGCACATGTAATTGAATTTGGAAGAATTTAGAAGAAATAAGAAATTAAATGAAATTAGAATTTGGGGATTCGAAAATGGAAGAATTAATTAGTTAATTAAATAATTTAAAGAAACTATTTAATTATTTAGAAATTAAATTTAATTAAAATAATAAAGATTATTTAAATTAAAGGATAAAATCACAATTAATTAAATAATAAATATTTAATTAATACTTAGAAAAGAGTTGAATGATTAGATGATTAGAGATAGAAATTGAGAATTAATTTATTTGAATAATAAAGATTATTTAAATTGGGGATTTAATCATAATTAATTAAATAATAAATATTTAATTAACATTAGAAAATGGTTAAAATGATTAAATGATAGCAGGATTGAGATAGAAACTAGAATAATTAGTAAGATGGTGAGGAAATATGAAATTAGAAGAAATAGTTAATTAAATTAATTAAAGAATTAAAGAATTATTTAATCAATTAGAAGAATAATTAATAAATGATCAATGAGACATTTTTAGGTGTCTACACCACCAATTCATAAGCAGTGGCAAAAAGTGAAGAATCCTTAAACCACATGTGTTCAAACTTAAATGAAGAATTAAAAGGAGCCCTATCTTCAAGAACAGTAAGAGAAATCAAAAAATGATCAGAACCCAAAATTGGGAGAATAGAAGAAAAAAATTCTAAATTTGAATCTATCCAGTTCTTAGATAGCAAAAACCTATCTAATCTCTTAGCAATTTGATAAAATTCCCTCATCATATTTGTCCAAGTAAAAATCTCATTTTGAGATTTGCAGTAAAAAAGACTCGTCTCTGAAATGAAATTCCCAAAATCATCCATAATTCTTTTATTAGGAAACACCCCACCTCTTTTTTCACCCAAATTAGTGATCGCATTAAAATCTCCCCAAAAGATGACCAAGGATCCATGCTTTAAAGGAGAATAAATTCTCTTTAATTCACCCCAAAGTATAGACTTACCTTGAATACCTGACAGAGCATAGATATTAAATAACCAAAATTTAACCTTCAAAACCTTACTGACCACTAAACACAACATCCAATTTGTAGTAAATGCCACTAATTTTACCTCAATATCATAATTGTTCCAAAGAAATGCCAAACCTCCAGAAGCCCTGGAATTGGAGAAGAATGAAAACTCCACCTTCTCCAGGAGGAAAAAACCAAAGAAGCAGACTCCTTTGACAACTTTGTTTCTTGCAACATAGCAATATCAAACTTAACTAAATTCATTTGAGACTTAATTAAGCGTCTCTTGTTAGGGGCATTTAAACCCTTAACATTCCAAGAAATGATTCTCGTTGTCCTCGAGGGGAGACCGAAGCTCCCCTCTTCCCATGATTCAGAGAATTTTTGCTTTCCCCAAAGCAACTCTGCAAGTTATGCTTCACAGCCCCTGATCTAGTCACAAGAGGAGTAGTCATAGATTTCTTACTACTTTTAGTTTGAACACTTGGAGGATTCAAACTTGATTTTTTAGGTCTTCCTAGAGAGACCAACTGCTTCCCTTGACCACCAAGAGAAAGAGGCAAAGTCTTTTGTATCACAACATCAATTTCCAATTGAATCTTAAGAATCTTCGGAGGCCTACCCCTCCTAGGAGAAACCAATGAAGGTGAAAGAAGCAAGTTGGTTTGGACAATTGGTAAACTCCTACATGACTAGGTGAAGCCAGAATGGATAGTTTATCATCAAAACCCCATTACTTAGTAGCCAAAATCTCAAAATGATTAACCAAAGCCAAGATTGGGAAAGTCAAGTTCATACCCCCGAAATCGTTCTCAATTGAACAAATAACCCTATTAGTGAGAACCTCATCTATTTGAGGTGCGTGATTATTAAAAATTTTAGAGACTTGATGAACCATATTTTCATCTGGTATAATAACCTTGAGCATGTCACTAATCCCTAAAATAATGTCTTTATCCACATTAACTTCAACCTTGTAATGCCCTGTCAGGAACCCTGAAGGAAAACCCACAACAAGGGTGAAACAATTTTTTTAAAAATGTATAGGCATTATAAGTGCATTTACACAACATGCACGATAACACAAGCAGAAGACTCATGCCAGAATTCCTTAAGGGTTACCAATGAAGAATTATCTCCAAAGATAAATTCCACAATTACCATTAATCCACATATCCATCATTAACTCAATAATCACAAGAAGACATATGCAAATAATAGATCACACCATTGAAATATTGAAAGGATACAATGTAATTCCACTTCAATAAGAATTTACACATAACATAAAGGAAACTGATAAATAACATCCCAATCTTAGGATTGCATTGCTCTTCCAATACATAGCTTCTCAATATACATATAAAGATACAACTAGACCAATTACCAGGTTACAAAAGATCATAATACAATGACCACAAAGGTCCCCAAATAACAATTTTGTGTGTTGTGTGTTCCACTAGGTACCATGAAATAAGTGATATGTGAACCCATGTTTGGTGGAGTTGTACTTGTTGTATTGGTAAGACCTAAATTTTCATTTTGGTGACTATATGTCTATCCTATAGAATAGGAAACCGGAGGTTGGGTTGCACTTCTTTCTTATGTTTGAATAGGTGCCGAGACACTTGATATTATCGGTATGCTTTGTGTTAGTATACTAACATTGATCGCCAAAGATGATGCACTTGTTTGAAAGTTTGCATTTGTATTGACATTTGTTTGGATAGGTGTGTTTTGAGGAAAACTAGAGGTCATTGCTTGAATTTGTGTTATGGATGGTGTTTGACTATTATCTTGACCTAAAGTTTTTCCTATTGGTAAGATCTTTGTGACATCAAAATCTTCAGGTAGTTTCACCCCATTTTGTAATAACAACAAGAGATATTTGTTCCTATCACTATGTACAAGTGCATCTAATATCATAAGGACATGTGGATCTTGTTGAGCTGACTCAATTTCTTCTTTTGTTAATGTTGTTTTAATTCATTTAGGGTAGACATTACCTGAGAACCTAATTGTTGACTAGTTGATATGTCCATATTCCAAGTTGGATTTATAGACTGGTCATTGTTTTGGTCCATTATGCCTTTTGCCTTCTGTGACCTTGTGACGGGCATTTAAGACTACTATATGAGGGTGTTTTTATGAAAGACAATGACTAATGCTAGGCTGTAGACGTAGGTATGAGGTATACAAAACTAGACTAGACTCTCTATTAGGGATTTTGAAGTGAGACCTGTTGAGCATTTCTGGATTTCTATAATGCAAGTTTTTCCATGTCTTCTCTTAGACCATCTGCAAGAATTTCTCTATCAATCCTACGGGCAATTTTACACTCGATATTTATCTCGTATTCGACTCCTATATACTAAGGTCCATTTCTCCTTGAATCCCACTAGACCTTCAATGATTTCTCATTGACCATCATTTGGTACTAGATTAGGTTGCTCGAAGGGGAACAAACCATCACCTGGTAGACCCATTACAGTGCATGTTATGACTATAAATGATAATGGACTAAGACAGACATATATGAAATCTAGATGAAGACGTATATGAGGATGATAATGTGGACGTAAAATGAGGACTATGCAACAACTATGGATGATAATGAGGATGTAAATGAGGACTATGCAAGGATTTATGACGATAGTAAGGATGTAAATGAAGACCTATGCAAGGACTTAGGATGATAGTAAGGACGTAAGTGAGGACTATGCAAGGACTTCCTAGGGTCACAAGTGTGTAGAACTTTGAGTTTTGGGTTTCAAAAATGGACTTTGTTTTCAGTAATTCTGTGTGTAGGACAAGTTTTGTGGTTTCCATGTCTGAGAACAATTGTTTGGACATAGATATAGCTGACTGAAGTGGTTTTTCAAACAATCTCAGAGAATTCAAAGATATGCATGATAGGGCCTGAAATAGCCCAAAGAATTGACTCATTACTGGTCTGGTACAATGATACATATAAAAGCACAAAATACAATCTTAGGCTAGAAAGTGGACAGCAAAGAAGAAAAGAGAAACAGAATATAAATGAGGCCCCTGCAGCAAAATACTGAAATAAGACAGATAGATAGAGAGTCTAGTAGCACTGGCTCCACTCCACAGCACACACTTCTCGGGCATGCCAGTCTCTCTTACCCTGAAGATCCGAAGATCTTATCGCCGAGGGATTTTTGTCTCATAATGTAAGGTACATGAGGGGTATCTATGAGGTATGATCCGCACTCCCCGAATCACTTAATGTAGGATTTTGGACTACTAAATTAGTTCATAGTATAAGGTTTCGAGGGGTCTCGATCCAACGGCGAATTCTCAGAGCAAGCCACTTAAGACTTTAGTTGAGCTTATCAGTGTAGGGAAGGCCCCCACATATGTCGAATTCACTCAACACTCTAGTTGCCTGACCAGTATATTTATATAGCGGCTTGAAAAACTCACTCGAGAGTACATTGAGAGAGATGATATCCCCAACGCATCCCAATTCAAAGTACCTCTGTGGGGTGATGAAATCCCCAGTCAAAGATACCCCTCACTACATGGAATAAAATAAAATTGGATGTCGTTGTCACCTCCTTCCTTTCTCCCAAGACCCCAAAGGTGGGTGGAAAGTTAGTTAATGCAATAGTAGGTCCAACCCAAACATGATAAAAATTATTTACCTTAAGAAAATCAAATATGATTTAATCTAACGCAACCTGATTCACGTTCATTTTATAGCCCAAATTGAGGTGTTGAATACGCGTGTGCATGTCTATTTTAAACACCAAATTGAAATATGAAGGCATTCATGTCAATTTTAGCCATTGTTGATTTTAAGCCCAAATTGAATTGTTATACATGCATGTCAATTTTAGCCAATGTTAATTTTAAGCACCAAAAGACAAAGTGTGAGATTATGCATGCATGTCCATTTTAATTGTTGTTGATTTTAAGCACTAAAAGATGAAGTGTGAGATTATGAGTGCAATTGATCTAATACTAATCTAATCCTTTCTATAAATTCACCACAGGTTGCAAACAGATGATTAGCAATAAAATCAAATCAACAGAAGATAGAAAATCAAAAATCGACATAAATGAATGTGTGACAATACCTGTACGATTGTGTGACACTGACAGACCCAATGTGTGAACATAGCATATCGAATGCGTAATTTTGATAGCTTGAATGCGTTACAATAACAGATCAATTTCATAATCCAAATAGCACAATTACGTGATAGACAGGCAAATAACACAAAAATATTAAAAAAAAAAAAGCTAAACCCGATCAGAAACTTGTAAAACCAATTGAGGCCCTAGCTAAATCTTGCATCATCCATTCAATATTAATTATATCATATTTAACTTGATATGAGAGAACTAAGTTGTTATATTTGTCAAAGGCTAGTTGATCTTCCCAATCTTGTATCTGTTTTTTTGCTTAGAGAACCCTTTGATAGCGTTTGGCATGTCTTCTTTGTTCCTTTGTCCTTCTAGCACCTGAAATCTTGAATTGTACCTTTCGTGCCATAAACTGTTATAATAAAATCATGCAATACAAATAATTCATTTCCAAATTTACTCAACTTATGAAAGAATTAAACAGATCAGAGAACAAAAAGGATATGAGAATAGAAACAATCAAACAACAATTTTCCCTGCAAATATGTGATCTGGAAAGGGCAATTGCATGACTCTATCTCATCGAATGCATGACCCTGGAGGGTCGAATGCGTAACGTTGTCTATATGATTACGTGATGATGTAAGCACGATTGCGTGATGACAAATTTGTTCTCAAAATCCATGCAAAATCTAAAAAAAAATGAAAAAATACGTACGATCTGCAAAAATTACATAGAAAACAGAGAAGTTAAATTAGTTGTTGTTCACGTCGGGTTCACCAAAATGTGTGCATGTAAAATTAAACTTATAAAATATCAATTAGAATCAAAGGGAAATCATGAATCCCTATCTAATCAAATAATTTTAATAAACAGACAATCAAATAACACAATCAAACAAAATAGGAACTATAAATGAAATCAATTAAAGACTCCTTATTCCGTGACTACGTACAACTTCCATTGCTCTTCTCTTCTTTGTGGTATGATGGCTCTCAAATATTACGCTAGCAACCTGCAGGTGACACAAAGATTCAAAGTTCATGATTTTTGAAAATGGAGATTGAATGCTCAATTTATAGATTTTTGGAGATGATTGATTGAAAGATGGAACAGATTGATCAAGAGGTAGAACTCAGGTGAGCTCACATATTGATTGATAGTTGAACTACTGACTTGGAGATGAAACAAAATAGATTGAATAGATTTAAAGGAGTCAACTGTTTGAGAAAAAGCTAACTGAAAGAAGAAAAAGAATGATTGGGGGAAATAAAGAAGATGAAAAAGAGAACTAGAAGATGAAAATAGAGACTAGAGAGATAAATGATTTAATTAATTAATTGATTGAATTAATTAATTTGGCATGTGCTTGAATTTAGACTTAGATTTTCAATTTAATCTTTGCATGAGATTTTAATTCAAATAATTGAATTTATTTAATTCAATTTAGTATTTGAATATATTTAGAACTTGACTTTGATTTTCAGTTTGGTTTTTGAAATCATGCACATGTAATTGAATTTGGAAGAATTATGAAGAAATAAGAAATTAAATGAAATTAGAATTTGGGGATTTGGAAATGGAAGAATTAATTAGTTAATTAAATAATTTAAAGAAACTATTTAATTATTTAGAAATTGAATTTAATAAAAATAATAAAGATTAAATAAATTAAAGGATAAAAACATAATTAATTAAATAATAAATATTTAATTAATATTTAGAAGAGAGTTGAATGATTAGAGATAGAAATTGAGAATTAATTTATTTGAATAATAAAGATTATTTAAATTGGGGAATTAATCATAATTAATTAAATAATAAATATTTAATTAACATTAGAAAATGGTTAAAATGATTAAATGATAATAGGATTGAGATAGAAACTAGAATAATTAGTAAGATGATGAGGAAATATGAAATTAGAAGAAATAGTTAATTAAATTAATTAAAGAATTAAAGAATTATTTAATCAATTAGAGGAACAATTAGTAAATGATCAATGAGACATTTTTATGTGTCTACACCACCAATTCATAAGCAGTGACAAAAAATGAAGAATCCCTAAACTACATGGGTTCAAACTTAAATGAAGACTTAAAAGGAGCCCTATCTTCAAGAATAGTAAGAGAAATCAAAAAATGATCAAAACCCGAAATTGGGAGAATAGAAGAAAAAAATTCTAAATTTGAATCTATCCAGTTCTCAAATACCAAAAACCTATCTAATCTCTCAGCAATTTGAGAAAATTCCCTCCTCATATTTGTCCAAGTAAAAATCCCATTTTGAGATTTGCAGTCAAAAAGACTCATCTCCAAAATGAAATTCCCAAAATCATCCATAATTCTTTTATTAGGAAACATCCCACCTCTTTTTTCACCCAAATTAGTGATCGCATTAAAATCTCCCCCAAAGATGACCAAGGATTCAAGCTTTAAAGGAGAAGAAATTCTCTTTAGTTCACCCCAAAGTATAGCCTTACCTTGAATACCTAACAGAGCATAGATATTAAATAACCAAAATTTAACGTTCGAAACCTTACTGACCACTAAAGACAACATCCAATTTGTAGTAGATGCGACTAACTGTACCTTAATATCATAATTGTTCCATAGTAATGCCAAACCTCCAGAAGACTCCGGAAGATGGAGAAGAATGAAAACTCCACCTTCTCTAGGAGGAAAAAACCAAAGCAGCAGACTCTTTTGACAACTTTGTTTCTTGCAACATAGAAATATCAAACTTAACTAAGTCCATCTAAGACTTAATTAAGTGTCTCTTGTTAGAACATTCCAGGAAATGATTCACATTGTCCTTTAGGGGAGACTGAAGCTCTCCTCTTCCCATGATTCAGAGAATTTTTGCTTTCCCCAAAGCAACCCTGCAAGTTATGCTTCACAGCCTCTGATCTAGTAACAGGAGGACTAGTCATAGATTTCTTACTCCTTTTAGTTTGAACTTTTGGAGGATTCAAACTTGATTTTTTAGGTCTTCCCAGAGAGACCGGCTACTTTCCTTGACCACCAAGAGAAAGAGACAAAGTCTTTTGTATACCAGCATCAATTTCCAATTGAGTCTTAAGAATCTTCGGAGGCCTGCCCCTCCTAGGAGAAACCAATGAAGGTGAAAGAAGCAAGTTGGTTTGGACAATTGGTAAACTCCTACATGAATTAGGTGAAGCCAGAATGGATGGGTTATCGTCAGAACCCCATTCCTTAGTAGCCAAAATCTTAAATGGATTAATCAAAGCCGAGATTGGGAAAGTCAAGTTTATACCCCCCAGATCGTTCTCAATTGAACAGATAACCCTATTAGTGAGAACCTCATCTATCTGAGGTGCATGATTATTAAAAATTTCAGAGACCTGATGAACCAGATTTTCAGCTGGTATAATAACCTCGGGCATGTCACTAATCCCTAAAATAGTGTCTTTATCCACATTAACTTCAACCTTGTAATGCCCCGCCAGGAACCCTAAAGGAAAACCCACAACAAGGGTGAAACAATTTTTTTTTTTAAGTATAAACATTATAAGTGCATTTAAACAACATGCACGATAACACAAGCAGAAGACTCACACCAGAATTCCTTAAGGGTTACCAATGAAGAATTAACTCCAAAGATAAATTCCATAATTACCAGTAATCCACATATCCATCATTAACTCAATGATCACAAGAAGCCATATGCAAATAATAGATTACACCATTGAAAGATTGAAAGGATACAATGTAATTCTACTTTAATAAGCATGTACACATAACATAAAGGAAACTGATAAATAATATCCCAATCTAAGGATTACATTGCTCTTCCAATACATAGCTTCTCAATATACATATAAAGATACAACTGAACCAATTACCAGGTTACAAAAGATCATAATACAATGACCACAAAGGTCTCCAAATAACAGTAATCTCCAAATCATGAGATAAGCATGAGCCACGATCTACAAAAACACCTGCGAAGCCAATCCTCGCATGAAGGTACGAACAAGAACATCCAATGGAAAGTGGCACTACCACCCAACCATGTAATTCCCAAAATGGAATCACCCCACCGTGCTAAGCGATAGCTGAGGACCCTCAAACTAGTATAAGCATGACATGGTCAACAATACAATATGACTCCATGACAGCACAATATGACTCCACAAAATCCAAGTGACTCAACATCACAAATACACAAGTGAATCAACATCACACACACAAGTGAGCCTAAAGAGAGAGTGTCATCGCATAGCTTAATGGTTACCTTGGTAGGCCCTCATAGGTCCTGGTTCTCTATCCTGATAACCTCTCTTGAACCTCTGGCTCCAACTAAGTCTCATGCGGACCCTTCCAGCCTTTCATGAAGACAAGGTGGTCGTTTTTCCATTCTAGACCTTCTCACTACATTATGAGCCTCAATACAAGCACTCACCTATGCGCGAGGTACAATATCTTATTAATGTTATGAAACTACCCACGTAATCAATTAATTTGATTATCACTTATTATCTGACTTTCGCAGGGGTAACCTGCTCGAAAGCCACTCTCTCAAAGGACACTAAAAAGACAAGGTCACCCTGAGGACCCTATGGTAAAACAGGTAGCTATAACACCACTATCAAAAATAAGTTGTCAAACAAGGACATACTGACTCTTGGCTAACCATAAGGCAAAGACACTACTTGGATACAACAACGAAGCCAACATATATCACTTGGTCAAAGGTACTAAATATGCCACCACAGGAAGATTGAACCACAGACCAGAAATAACACAATATACACTTGCAAGGATAGCTAGTTCACTAAGTCCACACTCAGACAATCTTTGAGAAAAATAGCATCATAAATACTTGCAACATCATTGATTGAAAATTAAATAAAACATTTATTTCCAACATTCTCATCTATTCAATTTCCAAATCCATATCCCATCAAGAATAAAATTCATGTCAGATACTCAACCGAATAAAAACATGAATTCCCAATTGGCATTTAATTCATTTCCAGAATATATCCAAATTAACCAACTTTGAATTCCTAATACTTGCCTTGATTTCCATTGATAAATTTATTAAACTACATAATAAAAATCACATGAGAAATCACTATTTTATTTAAAAACTAAAACCACTTCACAAAATATATTTCATTTTACAAAAATTAACTTTATTGCACTAACCGATTTGTACCAATAAGGGTACATGGTTATGCGGGCATCGAGACCAACCCGTAGTAGTGTCATTATCAAGGCCGTAGGCACTACCTACCAGTAGCAGGCCTGTCGAATGGTAGCATTGTTGCTGACTGATAGTAGACACTACCATCCGGTAGTGCTACTACCGCCAGTAGCAACCGCTACCGACCGATAGCACTGCTATCAACTGGTAGCAGTCCTACCGACTGGTAGTACTACTACTGAATGGTACCGATCTGTAGTACTACTACTGAATGGTAGCGGCCAGTAGTACTGCTACCACATAGCAGTACTACCGACCGGTAGTACTACTACCTGTGGGCAGCAGACACTACCAACCTGCATAGTGGGACTAGCCCGCCACGAGGTAAGGTAAGGTCAACGAAAACAAAAAAAATACATGTCTCCAAGGCATTACAATCAACACACTACCAAATCGTTTAAACATGAAATTGATTCATTTCTGGATCATTTCACGGGCACACACATACATAGTGCCAAATCCAAATTTTAAATGGATATTTGTCAATAAGGCAAATGGTGAAATAAAACCCCACAAGAACCCCAAATATTGGGCAACAAGATACCAGAAAGCACACAGCAAGCTAAATCTAGTTCATTCTTTCCAAATAGAAGAGGTATAACAAGAAATTAATTTTCAAGAACATAACATATAGCAAATAGAAAAATGAACCATTTCTTTCCTAAATGCAACCATATGATATTAATTTCACAAAATCAACAATAATAGACACTCTTTCTTCCGTTTCAATCATTCCACAAGAATCTACAGGAAGATTTGCATAATTTCTACACACAAGAAGCAAACTGAAAGCTCCAAATTAAATTTAAACAAGAGATTATCCAACCTTGAAGCAAACTAGCAACCAAAAAGAAGGAAGAATCCCAATCCCTACAAACCAATTCGAATTCCAACTCCTCCTTTCAGAATGATTTTCCAATTTTCTCCTCAAAATTCTACCTCTCGATTCCCATGAATTTCCAGGCATATATGGAAAATATTTTCCAACCTAAACTTTCTAGGTTGAAAGTTTTTCCATACAATCAGATTTAAATATTTTTAAAATTGAAAAGGCAATCAGATTTTCTTTTATCCAAAAAGCAATTCTTTTCCAACAAATTAAAAAGAAAAAGTCAAATGGAAAAGAAAAAAGGAAAGCTTTTATTTATTTCTATTTCCAAAAATACTTTCTTTCAACATAAGCATTTGTCATTTAAATGGCTAGGCAATTATTTATTTCCTTCCACAAAATATATTGATACAACTTTTCACAATAAATAAGCCATTTAACCATTTAGTCTAGCAATTCATCAATTGAATAAAATCAATATCTCATAACATAATAAATAACCAATTACGTCAACATAAGATAACATCATCCATTTAATTAAATAACCATTTAAATAAACGGAAACACGCAAAACAAAGGATGATCAAATGATGACTCTCAAATGATCAAACCAAAGCACTATGACATGCATAACAGCTAGACAGGAAAGACAACTGACATACAACACTCACATGAGTGTAAGTGTGGTCAAGCTAGGGTACAACAACTATCTCCTCCACTCCCATCAGACATATAAGGCATGCTCAAACCTATGAAACCAGGTGGAGTCAATACCCTGTACCTACCCGGTACTAGTATCTGCAATGTCCTGCACCACAAGAATCTATATGTGCATATAGACAAATATTCATATATATACAAATATAGCATGCACACCGATGAAGGAGAATCGTGATGTTCCTTGTCTCACCAAAGTGAGTGAAGGAAAACCATCTCCTCGCATCCCAATACATTTGCAAACACACAACATATAAATAACGTATAGCACATATAAGGTAAAAGTGTCAGTCCATGATAATGATCCATAAAATAACATTAATCATAAGCACTGAGATACTACGTAAAATCATAAATCATAAATCCAGATAAAGCATGAAATAACATCGCATAACATCTGAATCAATATACAATAATGTTCCACTGAACAGTCACTGAAGTAAATCAAAACATACAAAAGAGGCTGATCAAGGAGGGGTACTACAAACCTTCTGCAATGAATTATTAGACACTAAATTCTGAATTTCCTGAACTAAAGAAGCATCATTAGGAACTTCTATGGTGGGTGCCTCTTTATTAATTTCCAAAACCGATGCATTTTTATATAAATTCACAAGTTTAGCAGTTTCCAAAACCCCCTTATGTGTAATATTGTCATTAACCTGTATATGTTGCTTAAAAATTTTAGGGAAAAACACAGTCAATGTATGATCAACTCCTACCTCCGAACCCCTAAAATTTGAAATTTCATTAGAAGGTTTAGGGGTTGAGCCAGGCGTGTCCGATTTTTTATTAAAATCGATAAGGAAAGGAGCATCCAAAAGTAAAAGAGAATTCTAAAGCTTTGAATCTAGTTTATCAATAGCTTGATGCCAAATACCATCATGTGACTTGATATTACAAGTACGGGGGCACACATTATTAGGGTTAGTTAAAACATAAATTTTTACCAGAACCTCCCCCTCTGTAAAGTCCATTTTAGAAGTCAAAAAAGTCCCAAATGCATTCCCAATTTGCTCGAGGACATCTGGGTCCATAAACTCAAAGGGAATTTTAGGTAAACCAAACCACCTAGGTATAAGATTTGAACCAGATGAAGCAGGAACAAAAAAGGATTTCCAAGCTGAAACAGAAATTAAGTGCTTCCCAAACCAATGATGCAAAGATCTCAAAACTTCATCTCTAACAGAAGAAGAATCAAAAACAAAAATAAAAGTATTTACAGACAATAATTGAAAGTAATGCATATTTACCCATCGTTTTTGCAATTTATGATAAAGTTTTAACAGGCTTATCTGGTCACCCAAGATTTCCCTAGAAATAGCATTAGTGTGTAAGCAAAATTCTTTGTTGTCCACAAAAGTACCCAAAAGATCAATGCAGGGAATCGGAGCCCAAACATGAGATGATGAAACCCCCAGCTGGATAGGAACAACAGGAATCATACTTACCTTTTCCTTCTCTGGAATAGCTTCCTTAGGGTTTAGATTTACCTTCCTCCCCTCCTGCTTTGAAGAAACAGAAGCCCTATCCACATGTTCTAAATTCGTCGAACCAACCACTTGAGCAAATACTCGCTTCTCACCCAGACCTTTAGCCCATTTCCCATTAAAAATTTTCACAACCTTTCCTTGCATTACCCCATTATTGAATCGACCCTAAGTAATTCTCCTCCCGTTATGATTTTCTCTGCATTGAAAAATGCGAGTGTTCCAAAAAAAACCCTGAAAAATACCTCGAGACCGACCGAAACACATTAAAATCCCCATTCCTTTTTACTTGTAATGCCCTATCTTCCCATCTACCATTGATATACACCCATTGCAGAACATGTGGCAGATCATCCCAAGCCACATTTGCCCATGAGCCCATCTTCCTTCTATCACCGATCACATGCGAAAATTATTGAGAATTCTTATTGTGGTTTTTTCATTTTGAATTTTTTTATTTATTTTTGAATTTTAACATATAGTCTTATTATTAACTCTTTTATCATCTATATTAAGTAAGAGTGGCTCATTATGAAGCGCAAAAATAACAATAATCTAAAAGTAATAATATTTAACTTTTTTCTTTTTTTACGTAAAATGTTATATATATGTATTCCCTTTTCTTTTAAACTTACAAGAAATAATAATGGAAAGTAACATTTTAATCATTTTTTTAATTAATATTATTTTTAATTCAAATATACTTTACACAAGTAAATAATTTATAAAAAAATTTAAATTTATAATTATCATATGTTTATTGATTTATAAAATAAATTTAGATATATTCTAATTATTAGAATCATATAGCTAAAGAAGTGGTTGTGACACCAAAAGGTGTTGGATAATCATTAAATTTTAATCACCTTTTTGCAACAAACTATGACTAAAGGAGAGTGACAACAAGAAATGTTTGAGACTTTTTGCATTGAGAATGACAAGCAAAATGACCACATAGTATCTCAATTGATCTTCCCCAACCATTGGAATAGGGAAAAGGAAATCACTAGCACCCTCATTGTTCTTAGACACAAGCTCCAAGATGAGCACCATGCCAATAGCAAGATCACTAGAATCATTAAGAATGGGCCCAATAAATCCGTGATAGGTGCTAAAAATATAGTTAAAATAGCCTCATTCACCCATCAAGGAGAGATCAAATCAATCATCAATATGAATAAAAGTATAATCTTAAAAAAACTTGTAAAAACAAGAATGTTTAAGGTTCCACACAAATGCGAGAAGGCATGTTTCTCAACATGAAAGTTCAATTATCTCATACAAATTCCAATTGATTTTTTTATTATTGCTCAAATAAAATTAATTATTCATTATTTTAAATTTATAATATTTAAATATTACAAATATAAATACTACTACTAAATATCTATATTTTAATCAAGTGATGCAAAGTATCATGTTCCATAGTTAGTTTAGACTAGATAAAAGTAGAGTTGAAGATAAAGAGGGATAAGAAGAGGGAGAGAAATAGATAGAGAGATAGAGAGAGGTAGATGAAGAGGTAAAAATAAAGAAATATAATAAAGATATATAGATAAAGAGTTAGATAAGTATATCATAGACTTAGTTTCTCATTAAAAAGAAAAAAATTGAAATCATTAATTGAAAATATTTATTTCCAAGCTACCCTTCAATATAACAATGGAACTTAGTTTGAGAAAAAAATTGTAATAAAAATGCAGGATTATAAACTAATATTATCTTTTCCTATTTTGGTGGAGCAGTAGCTGCAGATAAGCTTTGGAAAAAAAGGAGGGGCTGAAAATAAGTAGCTACTTATTGAGAAGAATGACAAGTGGCTCCATAAAAAAAATTTCCCTCTTTTTATGTCTCTAATTTTTTCTCTAAAATTTATGTGAAAAATTATTATCATTAAAGATTTTTTTTTAAAATGCAATTTAAGGTAACTGCTTATTTTTTAAGCAACAAAATTTCACATTCATGGGGCCACCAACTCCACAAATCACTGCTAAAAAAATTGAGCAGCACCTACTAGCCAAAATAAGTTAAGTAGTTGCATGGGAACATGCCTTAAAAATCTTAAAAATTAAACATCTAAAACTAGATTACATAATCAAAACATTAAACATCATTGGTCAAAAATTTGTCAAAGTCAAAAATTTCTCTCTGCTCTTTCATAAGTCATATGAGTTTCCTAGTTTGTCATACAAGAAAGCTAGTTCATCGTTATGTTCTATCTAAATTGTTGTACGAGTCAGATCAGTAGAAGTTATTTGTTATCAGTTGTCGTATGGTTGTCTCTAAATTGGCATATGAGGTTCTCTCTTTATCATAGGGGACTGTCTAAATTATTGTCTAGGAGTCCTTAATTTGTTGTACAAGGTTCTGTCTTTGTCAGTCCAAAGTTGTCTTCTTGCATGTCTTTTCTAGATCTATCATGTTTGCTTGGTCAATTTACAATGAGCGTATACACCTGATATCTATCATCTTGTGCTTAGGTTGTCTTCTTGGTTCACTCGGTTAAGTAATCTTCTATCAAAATGGATTCTAGAACTAGACACCCCAAGATTTCCAAGTATTCATCTTCAACAAGTTCAAGTTCTAACATCTCAAAGTGCATTATCACCTTATTTGATAAATTGATCACTCAAAATATAGTTTCTCATCAAGATCTATCATCCTTTGTTGTGAAACTACAATATTTGATTAGGATAACCTCATCCCATATCATAGGATATATCGTTCCTATTGGACTTGGTCTTATCAAAATCATCATCATTGCACTCCAACCTAAGATCAAAAAATTTACAAACTTACAAATACTTGAATTATCTTTTCATGTTATATCACTCTAGCATATCTACATTGATAGCTGGTCCCTTATTAAAACAACTTTTTAGACAATCAAATCCTTGCACAATATTCAACACATGTGTATGCCCATTTTAACTAGAGCGCAGAGGCATAAGATCAAAGAAACAGAAATAGAAATATTGGAAATAGTTGAAGATCATAGGAACACGGCATACCAAAGTGAAATAAAAGAAGAGGACATAATAGATGAACATATCAAAGAAATCAAACAAGATCCTAAATTCGATAAATTTATGGAGAAAATATTGGAGGGAGTAAAAGAAAAATACATCCTAATGTTAGCAAAATCCGGTGCTACACTCCCCCAAGATTTTTATGTGAGTAATTTAGGATAAAGAAGAAGTGACCCTTTCTATGATGATGAACGACATGAGGAGATTTTTGGTCACAAAAAGGATGACACGTCAATTCTTGATAACATAAGAACTAATAAGGAAACTCTCATTCCCAAAAAGGATGACATAGAAATTCTCAACAATGCCAAATCTAATGAGGAAACAAGAAAGAGTCAGGATGATATAAGAAGAGATCAAGATCATAATAGAACACAAACTCATGAATATGCAAGAATAAATCATGTGGATAATCCTCTCACAGCTCTTACACAACAAATACAAATGATGCAAACATAGATTCAAGATATGCATAGAGAAACTGTTAGAAGATACTTGCTTTAAGAGATATGTCCTTACCCATTTGAGAGAAATCTAAACATGATACCATTTCCCACAGGTTGTAAGACTCCTAGATATGATAACTATAATGGAAGCACTGATCCCAAAGATCATATAAAAGAATTTTGCACGATGAGTATGGAGTTTGCACGTGAGGATACATACCTAATGAGATTATTTCCAAAGAGCTTCAATGGACTAGCTATGGAATGGTTCTCCAAACTTCACCCTAGAATTAGATCATCTGTAGAATTGGTGGATAAGTTTGTCTCACAATACTCTTATGACATACAACATGAGGTCACAATACTAGACCTATGTAATACTAAACAAAAGAGTGGAGAACCTTTCATGACATTTCTACATAGATAGAGGCGTTTAGCTTCATGATATCCTCGTACGGTGCCAGAATATGAAAAAATGGGCATATTCATCGACAACCTAAATGAACAAATGAGATATCATCTAAAAATGCAATTTCATCAAAAAATTTAAAAGATAATTGATAATGAAATCGGGATGGAGGAAGTCGTGATAAAGAAGGGTGAGTTGAAGCTATACAAAGAAGGAGTTCATACTCCTAACAACAATACTAACAAAAATAATGATATGTTGGCATATGTGCAAGAGTATGATGACATGAAGATATTGTATGTTGTCATTGATGTCAATATATTGAGAAGTGAACTGGTATATTGAAGTTAAGCAACTAGCAAAGAGAACTAGTATGGTGGTGTAAACCGGTACATGTGCAATAAGTGAAGCGGTATGATGTTGTGAACTGGTATGATGATGTGAACTAGAACCGGTATGTCAGAATGAGAACTGGTACATGGAATGTGGTAGGACTATCGGTTGGTAGTCTTAGCTTTAGGGTTTCCGGTTGAAGTGTTCCAAGCCTGTGTGATTCAACCGATGACATTGTGTGATGAGTTAGCATTGCAATGGAGATTAGATCATGTTGCCACATCAGTCTCGTGCAGGAGAAGGATCTTGCATGAAGGAGATTGATCCTATCTACCTCAAGAGTGTGCAAAGTCTTTGCAAATGGTGGAGAACGCATGATGGGTTATTGCCTCCATGAAGCGGTGAAGAACGAATGATGGAGAATATCTTGAGATCTGTTCAAGACCATTGTATTCAAATACAAAGTGCTCAATGGTCAGGATTGAACCGATCAATTTCTTAACCTAAGTGTTTCGGGTTTAGGGTTTATGCTACTGACTTATCTGTGTTCTATAAGGTTGATGTTATGTTTCATGTTGAGGTTTTTGGCAAATGTTGTGTGTGTATCTAAGTGCAGAGATACTTGATTCTTGCTAGACTAGATAAGAGGATTGATACCTGCATAGTGTGTGTGCAGAAGGAAGGAACTAAAGCAGATCTGCATTGGCATTGAGTGCTATTACCAGATCATTGTAATACCTATTGATCTTTAACTACTTCAACAGTTGGAAAATCCCTTAACCGAGTAGCTTTAACCAGCTTGTTGTAAATCCTTTAATAGGGTGACTCAAAGCCATTGAGTTCATAAAATCCTCTGACAAGGTAACCTCTAACAAGGTTTAACCCTTAACTAGGCATTCTAGCCATCCCTTAACCAGGTGATCCCTAACAGGATTGGTTCCTAACAAAACCTGTTCTAACAGTCTTTAACCGGACTAGGCTTCTAACAGAGCGGACTTCAAAAGAGTTCAAATTAGCTGGTGGGTATTCATCCCCACTGTGGTTTTTCCTAGTTGGGTTTCCATGTGAAAAATATGTGTGTCATATGTGATGTCTTTTCCATGTGATGCTTTGTTGTTTTTTGTCAAGTGGTGAATCATGTTGATCTAGCAAGTTATTATATTTCTGATGATAGATTATTTGTTTATGCATAAGGACAAAGTGGAAATGAGGGAGTAGGTTGTGTGGAAAGCTAAGAAGATTGATCGGTTCATGTCTTTCATATTTGCATTGTGTTTTACTGGTAGTAGTCTGGTTTGGACTGGTGTTAGGGATTGCCAATAGTTTACAGTCTGCAATCAAACCAGTTCAGGAGAAGTTTTGATTTTGTGCCTGTACTGATTCACCCCCTCCCCCCTCTTAGTACTGATTTGGTACTCACTTTTCATCATTGAGTTATCATGATAAGCCCAAATTTTGGAATAGAAATCAAAATCTCATCAATGATGGGATAGTGGATAACAACAATGTAAAACCAAAGCAACCAGTTTTCAATTTATCCAATCACTCAATAGCGGCTCAACAAAACAACAATCACCAAATATCAACATTCAACAATTTCTTTCGTAGAAAATTTACCAATATTGGTGAACTATTTGGGTCAGCATTAAAGACGCTTCTTGCAAACAAGTTGATTACTTTGCCAAAAGGAAAAAACTTTGAACCTCAAGTAAAACCCTCTTGGTGGAACGACAACCATTATTGCAATTTTCATCAAAACAAGGGACACCAAATGGATAATTGACGGTGGTTGAAACATGTCATCTAAGATTTGATTGATAATGAAGTGATAATTGTGGATGGACATACGACAAACAAATATCATACAGCTTTCAAAAATTTGCTTCCTAACTATGAGAAGGGTGAATCATCAGCAACACATAATGGTAAGGGTGAATTATCATGCCTTCCATCCAATATTTTCCATAATGTCTTTGTTATATTCTTTCCAATATGCCTAGTATCAAACAAATGCACAATTTGTAGCTGCTCGTAGTAGGGAAACCTACTAAATTATCTGGGATAACTTTTTAGTCCCTTTGGAAGGTGGTCATCCATGCCTTGACGACCTTCATGGTCATCAATTACATCATCACTAAACAAAACACGATAGAAAAATACAAATTCCAAACATAAACCATTAGATGGACTGACGTTACCTTGACGATTAATTCTATTATATTCCAACTTCCATAAGTGAGGTGTCATTCTTCATGGCTTTGATGTAGTCTCTTCTTTCCCATTGAAAATATGTTTTTCAGTATTCCGATACTAATGATTTTTGTGGAGGAAGTGCCTATAATCATCAAACACCTTCTTTCCTAAACTTTTTGAATGACGAGATTTCATCTTTGGACCACAAACTGGACATGCAAATTTTCCCTTTGTTTGAAGACCTAGAAGATAATGTATAATTCAATTAAATATATAATTTTTTATAATATTAATTATCATGCACAACTTGAACACTATAACATACCACAAAAATGTGTTATCCCTGGGGCATCATGTATTGTCCATATAAGCATTGCATGGAATTGAAATTGTCTTTGTCCTATTGGTCTAGAGACATCATACATGGTGACACCATTCCATAACTCCAGCAACTCGTCGATAAGAGGCTCAATATATACATTCATATCTTTAACTTGGTACTTACCTAGTTGAATGAATAAAAGCATTACATAATTATTATGACCATTTTACTACAATATTTATAATTAAATGTAGATGACTATTAAATGAGAAAATACAAGGAACAATCATTGCCAACATTATGTGCTCCCTCTTTATTGACATCCATGGAGGAATGTCATTGTTGATAACAAAAACAGGCCACACCAAGTAAACAGATCTCAACTCTCCAAATGGATTGACACCATCCACTGCCAATGAAAACCTGAGATTACGAGGTTCTTCTTTAAAGTGTGGCCACTTTTCCTCTATGTCCTTAAATGTTAAACCATCCACAGGCATTCAAATAATGTCATCTTGACTTCTATTACGTGCATGGTAATCCATAAATTGTGCCAAGCTAGTGCACCTGAATAATCGTTGCATACGTGGAATAATGGGAATATAACGAAGAACCTTACGAGGCACCTTTTTTGTTATTTGATTTGTTTGATATCTAATGTTATGAAATTCAAGGCATTTTGTTTCAAATTAATGTTGTTTATTATATATAATATGATCATTGGGACAAGCATCTATTGTTTGATACTCCATTCCAATATCTTTCATAATGGTAGATAATTCTTGGTATGAGCAAGGTAGAATATTTGATGGTGGTAACAAAAAATCACCTATCAATATAAAGCAAAAAACATAATTTGTTAATATAAAAAATATGAATGGTACATGATTCGCTATTTATTAACTATAATGATATATATGACATACCTTAACATACGTGAGATTGTTATGTTTGATAAACCATTTGCAACCTTCAAGCTCACCAACAACAATACAAGGAAGAGAAGAGTTTTTTGGGAGCCTTTGTAAACGGCCCCATATGCCTTCTCAAGTAGAGGTAAATCATGAACAACATCAAGGTCATCTTGATCATCATGATCAGTTGTGCCAGTACTAAATGTGTCATGGATCAATGCATTTGTACCATCATCTTCAATTGTGTTTTCTAGCACATGATCATCATCTTCCATGGGATCATTATCTCCAACTTCAATATTCACACCTCCATGTTCCTCCACTTTGAAAACCATATTCTTCAGGTTGTGTTGGTTCATATCATGTGCCCTGGGGTGCTCGACCTATATAAAAATGATCAACATAAATAAAACATGATCATGATCTCATCATCAAGTGATTTCTTATGTATATAAATTGTTAAAACAATATAATGAACAACTTACCAATGAATTATAATCATGTCTCCCTTCAATGTGACCATGTTGCTACAATGTTTCTTAGTTGTTTTGATTAGAAGTCTTCTAGTCTATAAGCCCTTACAAATTTTGTAGGGACAATAACATTTTCCATCACCTTTTCTTTTCAAGTTAGACCACAATCTAGCAATTGTCTCCTTATTTTGTTCTTCGTTGATATTATCTGACATGGTCTTTCTTCACAAGCAAAAAAATCAGGCTATGGAAAAATTGCAAATCAAACCAAAACCATTTAACTCTTCTTTTTCATCTTGAAACATTTAACTTAATAGAGAACACATTTAATGTAGCTAGTGGTCACAAATTCTTTTGAGATAGATGTTCAATCATTAGATGTTCAACATAAATTATTTTTCCTCTCCCACCAACTCTTCCTCCATCCCACTTTCTCTCCCTCCTAGCAAAAGATGTTGAGTGCAGATACTAAATGGTATCAATAGAACTACCCTCATCATGGTGTCTAAAAAATTACTTAAGGAGGCAAATAGTTTGAGTGAGATGATTATAAGCACCATCAATTATGCATTTGAATTATTCTGAGTGCAGTCAACTTGAGTGAATCAGGTAGATTCATTGATGACAACTCATTCAATAGTCAGATTTGCATCCATTGGATTAGGCGCTAAATGCAGGGCTTCACATTAGACTTCAGTTAGTGATTGTGATTAGTCACCAATTAGATAAGTATATCTGATATTTGCTCATGTAATCCAAACATTATATTGAAAGCTTTGATTTGAACTTAATGTTGGGGTTTTCCTCCAATTGGGAGGTTTTCCCAGGGCAATCTGTGTGTTTTGTCTTGTGGTTTTGCTTCTATTTTTAAGTTTTATTATTACTTCTAATCACTAAAAGTATCACCTTCTATATAAGTGAGAGGGTGCCTTAAGGTGTTCATAGTGATCCTTGATAATGGAATGAACTCATAATTTTAGTAATCCACCATGTTACAAGTAAGACAAAATTACTTGGAGAAGTGAGGACACGTTTGAATTTTATAAGGTGTCTAGAGTTTCTTCCTAGAGGGGATCTTACTAGTATATTGATGATAATAGATTATTTATTAGTGTTTTTTCCTAATTTAGTTTTCCACAAGGTAAATCACTTGCATTATGTCCTTGTCATGTGGTGTTTCTTTTATATCTAGTATGTAATTGCTAACTAAATTTTCAATTTGAATAAAGGACCTTTTCACCTTCCCAATTTATTTTATTCAAGTCCTCCTGAGGCAAATGCCATGATATTGGACAAAATGAAAAAATAATCAGAACCCAGGTTCCTAGCAAAATGAGTAAACAATTTCATCCCACGACAGGCATAGACCACATTTATAAACTGCAAATTTACCAAAAATCAAGGGGGCAAAAGCTTAAAATTGTATGATCTCCTTGAAGTTACCCAAAAGATGTGATGTTAAATCTATTTCTACTTATAATTCTTTGATGTATAATGAGAGTATTGTTAATCATGTTAATATTGTTTGGTATTCTAATTCATCCCTTGCTCAATGGGGCAAGTTGTTTAAGAATATTTGGAACTCTCTTGTTGCTCCTAAAAAGAAAGCTTTTAAATGGTTTCTTCTACTTGATAAGTTACCTATCAGATCTAAACATTCTAATGATGATTTGTGTAATATTTGCAAGGTTAAAGAGATAGTTAGACATATTTTATTTGCTTGCTTTGTAGCTAAGGAGGTTTGGAAGTTTTTTGGGTTTATTATTCCTTGGCACATTAGCATACTTGATGTTGTATCTAGTTTCATTAAAGGACTTAAAAAAGACACTAATCAGTTCTAGAATTTGCTTTCATGTGAAATTATTTGGTACATTTGGAGGATTAGAAATTTAGAGAAGTACTAAGGGATAGAAAGGGCCCTTACTAAGTCTTTTCATAGACTCACATTCCATACTGTCTTCTTGCAGGTCACAATGGTTATCAGACTCAACAAAGAAAAATTTCACAAATTTCCTAAGGGTGGACATACCAGGATTTGTGTCTATGAGCTCTCTCATGGATATACATAGGGAAGGTTAAGTGAAGAGAGAACTCCCTTTGTCAACACCTTAGATGCACTCTTGAAAGAGATAAGAGGGAATGGATTGATGGCTCACCAGCAGATGATTAGTAATGGCAGAAGGTTGGATGATCAGAGGCTGGCGTGGATGGAAGACCATCAAGATAACCAAAGGGATCGGGATGTGTTATTTTGAGTTACCCCAATGCCCAAAAAGGACATCGGTAAAGCATGTACCAATGGAACATACTTCATCAGAAAATCTTTGCCTATCTTTGTAATTCATTCCAAGCTATCTCTATACTCGATGAAAGAATTGGTGGATTAAGTGGAATGAGGATGTCATCGAGAAGACCTATGATGATGGAACCAACTACAATGGTCCACCAAAGGAGAAAGTCATCGGGGAAACAATGCTCATCACTATGGCATCTGATCATCTAACCCAACACCCGATAGGAGTATCGGGTTGACTTACACCGATACAATAGAAGATAATTTATTGGCTAAGGGTATCTCGATAAAGGAGATTAAAGTACCAAAATAAAAGAAGGGTTTTGCAGGTGGCACCAAAAAGAAGTATACATCAGAGAGACACATGCCATCGAATCATTTCCATATCTGAATTCAAAAACAAAATAGTGATTTCTTATTTAATGCTTGCAACAAGTACATCTATGGTTCACATGAGGCAATTTTATGAGAAACTCATCAATGCAAATCTGTATGTAGATGCATTGGGCATATAAACTAAAATTTCCTAATCTAAGTGTCACACAAGCAAAAGATAATTCATAGAGAGACTGCATTGAGTTTCTGAAAACCAGAGCGAAGAATTGTGATCACAGAGATGGATGTTTCAAGGTCAACTATAAAGAAAAGGGCAGCAAAGAGCTCAGAATCTTAGGCAAAGAAGACTAAGATAGGGGATGTGCCTCCTGTTAGAAGACTGAATCAAGACATGATTCAACAAATGCAAGCACCCCACCTAAAGTCTAGAAGGTCAAAGCAACACCTACCTAGAAGGGACTAGTTGGAAGATAGATACAAAGAGGTCGAGGATGTCTGGACTAAGGTGAGGGGACACGAATTGTTCCTATTCCATTATCTGAGAAGAAACAAGGAAATGTCACTTTGTAATCCTAGGATGATGAATTTGGGTAAGTTAACTATCCCAAATGTCTTTGTGAACATAAGGTTGTTGGAGTTTATGGTTAGAAATTACAATTTCGTGAAGAGATACATTCAATTCCCAAATGGTGATGCATTCATTAGGTTTTCCATGGGTTTTGTGAATGAAGTTTTTAATTTAGATCCCAACCCCAACAAACCCCTATCCTTTGGGGAGTTAGAGGAAGAATATATTAGGATGGACACTACATACACTAGTTGGAAAATTTCTATTCATAAAAGGTAGCCAGGGAAATTGACTAAGGAAGATGGGCCACCATTTAGCATTGATTTATTTAGACACTACTTGTAGTATACATACATGTCATGCAGGCAAATAGGAGGAGTCGAGGTGCTTGATTTGGTGAGTACCAGGCCATTGGTTTTAGCGTCTGACATGCAAGCCCATGCCTTTTGACTATGTTGCATATCTAGTAGAGAAGTGATCCAATTTATGGATTCGGATGACAATACCTAAGTGAGAACCTGCGGTATTGTAAATTTTGTTTACAAGAACCAGAAAGCATAGAATTGAAGAAAGCTAAAAAGTAATCTATTCTATTCAAATATCCAACATATAAAAGTTATTGAGATTCCAAGGGTCACAAAAACCTCTTGAGAATTGAAGTCCAATGGTCACATTCATTCATTACATAATAAAATCTAAAAACTAAGAAATTTTCAAAAACACTATATGAAATTTCATCCTAACTTCAACTAGGCATAACTTTCTGCTCGAGACTCAAAATTATGAGACGTTTAACTCGTTGGAAAGGTCTCCAAGAGTTGTAGATGAGATTTTGGAATTATAGGCCTAAAAATGGCCAGAAGGCCTTCAAAATCCTAAATTACTAACGTATAGACAAAATAAAAAATATATAATTCAAATTTTCTTCTGATCATTACTTCCCCCTTGGAAAGAAATGGGCCCCATTGCATCAACACTTTGAATGAGATGAGGAAAACTTCCTTGAAGCTACTCTCTAGTAAACCACTTTCCTTGTTGAGCAATCTGTCCTGATCAAACCACTTTGTATAAGTAAATTTGTTGTTGTTTGAGTGTTTTCACCATAGTGTCCACAATCTAATCGCATTGGAATGGGGTAGCTGCATTTGTATTCAATTATGTAGTGGAGATTGTTTCTACTGCATCTGCATCATCTAATAGTGGAGGAAAATATGGCTTCAAGAGTTCCACATTGAAGACTGGATGAAGACCTAAAAATGGAGGTAAATTAAGCTCAAAAGCATTATCACCAACTTGCTTGATGATGGTGTATGGCCCATAACGTAGAGGACGAAGCTTCCTATTGGCACCCTGCAATCGTTCCTTCTAGATATACAACCACACCTTGTCCCCAACTTGAAAATTATGAGGAGTACGATGCTCATCATGTCTCTCCTTATACTTCTTATTGGTGTGTTCCAAAATTTCATGAACTTGTTGTTGTAGATGATGAATTCTATCGATGAACTGGGTTTCCTTATCTTCCTCCTTACCAACACGTGGAACCAAATCAGGCTGAATAAGTGCTATGGAAATGTCCATGGGTGCAAGTGGCTAATAACCAAGACAAACCTTAAATGGGTTGTGGCCAGTTGAACTATAAATTTCCCTATTGTAGCTATGTTGAACATATGGAAGACTTCCATCCCATGTGCGGGGATGTTTTGAGTGGTACATTCGTAGGATGTGTATGATCATCTGATTCACTACCTTTGTTTGGCCATCTATTTGAGGGTGGAAAGCAATAGACTTCATCAATTTTGTGTCCATCTTTTCCCATAGTGTAAACCAGAACTTACTAAGAAACCCATTGTCTCTATCCGATATAATGGTATTCGGCAGACCAAAATGAACCCAAATGCATTCAAAGAATATCTTTGCAGTGTCCTCTGCAGACATGGTTTTTTTACATGCCACTATTACTGCCATTTTCGAGAACCTATCTACCACAACATGCATAAAATCATGGCCTCTTTTGGTGGTAGGAAGACCAGACATAAAGTCCATAGAAACTGAGTGCCAAGGTTTTTTAGGAATAGGAAGTGGTGAGTATAGCCCAAGCTTACGATTGGCGGGCTTAGCAATAGCACATGTGGTACAAGCTTGAATATATGAAATAACATCATTTCATAATTTTGGCCAATAGAAATACTTCTAAAGTATAGCAGTAGTCTTACCTATACCAAAGTGACCAGCAACCTTACTATAGTGAGCTTCCCATATCAACTTTTTGCATTCTACATTGGGCACATAGATTTGGCCAAGGTGACAAAGCATTCCATCCTGCAAATAGAAATCATTCACTTGTTCTCCCTTCACTAATTGATTATAAACATCTGAAAATTCAACATCATTCTCATACAAGCAAGCCCAGGCTTCAGTTTGATGACCACATGAGTTCAAAACCATACTTATGGCTACAATTTGAGGCCTACTCAAAGAGTCTGCTACTTTGTTAGTACTTCCCTTCTTGTGGTGAATATTAAGGTGAAATTGCTGAATATATTCTGACCATCATTGATGTCGATCATTTCGCAACTTCCCTTGTGTTTGCAAAAATTGAAGGGGTTTGTGATATGTGTGGATGACAGTCTCCTTACCCAAAATGTAATGTTTCCACTACTTACAGGCTTGAACAATAGCATATAGTTCCTTGTCGTAAGTAGCATATCGACACACTGTATCAGAAAAATTCTAATTGTGATATGCAACTGGATGACCATGTTGCATGAGGACTGCCCCTAGAGCATATTCTGATGCATCTATTTGTATTTCAAATGACTGTTGCAAGTCAGGAAGAGATAAAATTGGTGCAGAACATAACCTTCGCTTTAGCCCCTAGAATGCTTCTTGTTGAGTACTTGTCCATTTAAACTTTTCTTGTGTCCCTACCCTCAATGACTAATTTAGAGGCCAAGATAGATGGGAAAATCCCAACACAAATCTGCGATAAAAGTTTGCCAACCCGAGGAAACTTCGTAACTCTGTGAGATTTCTAGGAGATGGCCAATCCTTAATCACTTGTATCTTCTCCAGATCAACATGGACACCTTCACTGTCAATAACATATCCTAAGTATCTGATACTCTGCATACCAAAGGAGCACTTTTCTTTGTTTTCATAAATCCCATGATCTTGTAAGGTTGTGAGAATTTTTCCCACATGTTGCAAATGTTCCTCCCAAATTTTATTGAAGATGAGTATGTCATCAAGATATACCACCACAAAGGAATCAGTGAATGGTCTAAGTATATCATTCATCATTCTCATGAATGTCATTGGAGCATTTGTTAGACCGAAAGGCATCACTAGCCATTCAAACAATCCCTCTTTAGATTTGAAAGTTGTCTTCCACACATTAGCTGATTCAATTGGTACTTGATTGTACCCTAATTTAAAATCAATTTTGGTGAAGAATCGGGCCCCTCTAAGCTGGTCCAAGAGGTCATCTATCCAGGGAAGTGGATACCTATTTTTGAATGAAATTTTATTCAAGGCCCTATAGTCAATACAAAGTCTCTAGGTTCCATCCTTTTCCTTTGCTAGAACAATGGGGCTGCCATAGGGTGATGCACTTGGATGAATATGTCCCTTCTCAATCAATTCGTGTATTTGCCTCTTAATCTCATTATTCTCTAATACTGACCTATGATAGACTGGTTCATTAGGTAATGGAGTTCCTGGTATCAAATCAATAGTATGTCTCACTTGGCAGTGCGTAGGTACCCCAGTTGGTAACTTAAACAGATTTTCATATTTCATCAAAATTTGATCCATTGACATTTTCTGTAGTGTTGTGGTGTTTGTGATGGTATGGGAATTATAAAATAGTTTTCTTTCTTCTTCAGCATGAATCATCAATAAAATGAATGTTCCCGTTTTGGCAACCAACCTCTTCCATTGCTTGGCACTAATCAAAGAGGTAGTGTATGCAGGGCTTACCTCTAGTATTTGGTATTTCTGCTCTCCTAATTTGATGGTCACATTGCGAGGCCTAGACTCATAAACACTATGTCGTTGGTACATATATGGTTTTCCCAACAGAACATCACAAACATCTAAGGGAGCCACATCACAAATTACCTCATCTTTGAAAGGCTTCATGGAGTATGAAAGGCGACACTGTTGGTGCACCTAGATATCTCTTCCTTGACTAACCCATCCCATTGAATAGGGTTGTGGGTGGGTTGTTGTTTTCAGATTCAGTCGCTTCACAGTCTCTGTTGATATTAGGTTCTTTTGACTTCCACTATCAATGATAAAGTGCAGGGCTTTTCCTCCGACCCACATTTGTGAATGGAACAATCTCTCCTCATCCTCTCGGGGCAATATTCTTGTAGTAGCTACCATGGCATATGGATCAGCCTCAATGACCTGCTCATGATTTCCTTTTGTGCAAGTTTCTACTACCTTAGATTATGCCTTGTATTCATGCGTCTCCATCGTTAAGCTTTTATGGTTCTGCAATCTTTTGTATTATGCGAGGGACTCTTATGGAATTCACACCACATACTATTTTCTTGTGTCTTCTTCATACTCTATGTCTTTTTTACTGGTGAATTGGGAGAGGGGTCCTTAGAGGTTTGTTTCCATGTAGTTTTACTACCTTCACCCTTCCATCTATTGTTTGTAAAATTATCCCTCCTTCCTTTCTGTTTGAATTTCTCCTCAATTTTGGTAGCAAATTTATATGCACTAGGTAAAGTCTCTATGTTCAGGAATTTCATTTCAGTTTGGATGTACCTGTGGAGTCCACTCTAATATTTTAAAACTCAGTGCTTCTCACAATCTTTGATGCCAAGATTTGCTACTAAGGCATGAAACATATTAGTATATTCCTAAATAGTTTGGTCCTCCTTTTGTCAAAGCAATTGCCATTGCATATATTTATGTTCATATGTATCAATAGGAAAATATTCTTCCTTTATGTGCTCCATGAATTCTCCCCATGTGGGTTTTTGATCAAAAATCAAAGTGCTGCCATTTTCTGTTGCCTTGGATGGTAACTTTGTTTCCCATGAATCTTTCACGTGATTTTCAGCTTTGAGGAGAGCGAAAGTTATCTTCTTTTCATCTAAAAATTGATTGACAGAGAAATATCTTTCCAATTTTGAAACCCAGTCATCAACAACATCTACATCAATCTTTCCTTGAAATATGGGTATATCGAAATTCACTTGCACCTTGAATGGCGTATGCCCTATGAATGGTGGGTTTGCTTGTGACCCATGACTTTCTAGCATTTTCTTGAACTGCTCCATTATTTCTTCACATTGTTTTGTTAGTGCATCTGCAACTAATGCTTTAATGTCATCGTCAGTCTGCAACTTAGCCATCTGCGATCATGTGCATCTCAAAGGAAGGTAGTTTGAAGGATTCCTTGTTTCCAACCCCAATCTTTGATATGTTGATCACATTTGATATGACATACAGGAGCGAACTTGCTCTAATACCACTGATCTGAATTATGGATTCAAATGACAATACCTGAGTGAGAACCTGCGGTATTGTAAATTATGTTTACAAGAACTAGAAAACATAGAATTGAAGCAAGCCAAAAAGTAATCTATTCCATTCAAAAATCCAACATATAAAAGTTCTTGAGATTCCAAGGGTCACAAAAACCTCTTGAGAATCAAAGTCCAACAGTCACATTTGTTCATTACATAATAAAATCTGAAAACTATGAAATTTTCAAAAAAACTATATGAAATTTTATCCTAACTTCAACTAGGCATAACTTTCTACCCAGGACTCGAAATTACGAGCTGTTTAACTTGTTGGAAAGGTATCCAAGATTTGTAGATAATATATTGAAATGCTAGGCCTAAAAATGGCCAAAAGGCCTTCAAAAATGCAAATTACTAATGTATAGAAAAACTAAAAAAATATAATTCAAATTTTCTTCTGATCAAGAAGTTACATGAAGGTTTTCTAAACCTTAAAGATAATAGGAACCCTACCTTCAAATTTTATTCATTGTTAATGAATTTGGTTTTGTTCTATGGACATGTGAAGGGTTTGTGGCCAAAAGATTTAAAATTGAATACAACAATCAGGGAAGGTGAAGAACAACCCGTACAATTATGGACATCTCTTTGGGATTCTCGATATATGAGATCCAATTATAGTTAAACCATTGTACAAGATATATGGGGTTCCATGTGAAGGATATATCTCTGATGGAATTAAGATTTTTAAGGCCTAAGGATTGTGATGAAAGGCAAATTATTGACCATAACTGGGGAGACTGGTTTGTAAACAATGATTTCACATGTTTCAGAATATATAGATTTGAGGGAAGCCCTTATATGTTTCCTAAATTAGTTCCAGACAGAATAGCCTACTTGGAGATTGTAAGGGAGTTGAGTGTGTCAAATGCTAAACATTTTGTGGATCTGTGCAAACAAGCCTTCCTACCTGGAACACTAAGTTTTGGTGATTTTACAATAGTGTCTACTAAAGCTTATGATATAATTGATAGAAAATTGATGGAAGAATACAACTTATTTGAGCACTATGCCAGGAAGAATTATGATCTTGAAGGTTATATTATTGGAATATGCACACTCCAATGAGACATTGTATGTGATTGAAGGTTTTGTCATTGATGGAAACCTTCCAATCCTATGGCACCGGCAAAGGCATTATACCGGCATCAGTAGATCACGCTCTACACCGGCACTCAGGACACCGGCATAGGCACAGAAGAAAGGAAGTATACTGGCACAAAGGCCGATAGGATTTTGTTATATTATATTTTGTTTATTATTGTAAAAATGTGTAAGCCAACTTTGCAAATTGTAAAATGACTCTTATATATAAAAGAGATCATTGTAGACATTTTAAAAGAGAGAAGTAGAAGCAGATAGGAAAATATTAGGCAGACCTATTGTGCGAAATATAGGTCAAGAGGTATATGTAAAGAACAGAGTAGGAACTGGTACTGAATCTGGCATAGAAGATGCTATTGTAAAGCCGTACAAGATATTGGATTTGTATAATCCTTATTGTAAGTCAGTGAGACTTCCCATTGAGCAGTGAGCTCTAAGCAATTGGCCTTCCTGCATGTACAGGCCCCTATTGTAAGAAATATTCTCTTATTGGCCAGTGAGTGAATATTGTGGGTCACAAATCCCACCGAGGTTTTTCCCACACCAGGTTTCCTCATTAACATCTTGTGTTATGGTGTTCTTTTCATGTGGATGTTCTTGATTCTGTTTATTGCATGATTTCTTGCATACCAGTAAACAGTTATATTATGTTCTACATGTTTTAAGTTAATAAATTCTAATTACCAATTAGATACTAATTCACCCCCCCCTCTCAGTATCTGTGGGATCCCTAACAATTGGTATAAGAGCTTGGTCCTCTATTTTCAAAAGCCTAATAGCTTGAGGAAGATCTTGACACCGGTAAAGATGGAAAATCTGATGAAGCAACTGGAAGGAGCTCTTATAGACTATGATGCAGAAAAATTGAAAAATATCAAATTAGAAGATGATTCAAGAGCAGCTCAGGACATCATTTATGCACTTCAAGAAAATTTTACTGTTGCAAGAAATAAGAGGAGAGAACTTTGTGAAAATTGCAAAATAAGAATGATGAAAAGGAATCACTTAATGATATGATAAACAAGTTGAAACAAGAGATCATGACAACAAAAAATGAAATGCAGGATATGACTATGAGACTTTGCAAAGAGATTGAGGATAGGAAGAAGAATGAAGAAGAATTTACCAGAAGACTAAGTGATGCAGCAAATGAGAACACAAAACTTAGCTATGAAAATGACATGCTGAAGACAAATCTGATGCATACTCAAAATGACTCAAATGAACTGATGAGACAAAAAGAAGTCTTAGAAAGAGAACTAGAAATTGCAAATCAATACAAAGAAAAATTCAAGAAAAGCTCAGAGGAACTTGGCACCTTGCTGAAAAATCAAAAACCTAAATGTGACACTTCTGGAATTGGTTTTGAAGTTGGTGAAAGCTCTGGGACTACAAATACTTAGGATCACAACAAACCGGTAAGACAACCTAATGCTTATAAATTCAAAGGTAAATGCTTTAACTGTAATAAGTATGGTCATAGAGAAAATGAATGTAGATCTAGAAATTATTAGAATATCAACACACCCACCAGTCAATGTTCTAAATGCAACAAAGTTGGTCACAATTCTGAAAACTACAAAATGAATGTGAGATGTTATGTTTGTGGAAGATTTGGGCATTTATCTAATCAATGCAGAACACAAACCGACATAGGTTATGGGAAAGCTATTCAGAAGAATAATGTAACTTGTTATGCATGTAACAAAACTGGGCATATTGCTAAATTCTATAGAAGTAAAGGAACACCGGTAGACAACAAAAGTTCTAGCTTGAAAGGTAAAGAAAAAGTTGAAGAGGTTAAGCAAGAACTCTCAAAACAATGGATTAGAAAAGCTGATTTAAATATTGGGAATACTCCTTCACCGATAGAACAAACCAATGCTTCACCGGTAGAACAAAGTGATGCTTCACCAGAAGGATAGAGCAATGCTCCACTAGCAGGAAGTTCTTCATCTAATTGAAGAAAATTTCCTTGAGGGTTTGGCAATCTATTGATACATATGCTATTATTCCCTCGGTTAGAGATAAGAAGTTGGAAATTACTTATTACCGGCAAAACAAAGTTAAGTGAATACTTAACTGGCATGCAATTAATGTGGTAGATGGTGAAAAGACATTATAAAATTAAGGTTTTGGCTCCATTTCATTTCACTGAGATTTCAAATTTTTGAAGAGCGTGAAGATTCTAAGCTAAGGCATTTCGAGCAAGAAGCAAGAACACTCCAAGCAATCATCCATCCAAGATAGTAAAAGGTATTTAATCATGGCAACCACCTCTACAATTGAATATATAGCAAACCCTACTATTGTTGAAGTAATAAAAAGACCTAGGCCTGTATTTCAGTTAGTTCCCGAGATAGCAAAGAAGGATGATACCTTAGGTGTTTTTTCTCAAATTCCTACGGGAGTTGTGTATGCTAAAGACCCCAAAATGTACATCCACTACAACATTGAGGAATTAGGAGATGAGGAAATTAAAACCATGTATAAAACTATGATATGTGATAATACCAGAAATGTAAGGATGAACACAAGATCATTGAGACCCTAGGATTTACAGAGATCCTTAGCATTCCTAAATTTCCAATGGATGTGATTAGGATAGTCTTAAGCAGGGTACATGGAGAATTTTTCTGGTTAGATGCAATTCATAAAATCACCAAGGAAGCTGTGAAAGTTGTCACAAGGTTACCGACCATCAGTAAAAGACTAGATAAAACCAAGAAAGTTTCCAATGACCTAGTTATAAACCTAACTGGTGCAACATTCGACAAGAGGTCTCTAAGAGTAAATGATGTAGCAGATATCAATGTGAGATTCATTAGTATGATATTAGGGTATAAAGCTACTCATGCTAATAGACTTAATTTAGTTTCAAGTTTATGCATTAAGAGTGCTTATGATATGGTCACAGATAATGCAAAAATTGACATATGTGAGTGGTTAAAGGATGAATTAATTGACAACCTTGGAAAGATCAAGAAGGACAAGAAAGGAACTTTCAGATTTGGAAATCTGTTAGTATGCCTAATGCTACATTTAACAAAATAGGTTCCTAGTATAGGTTACAAAGAACTTGGATATGACATACCAGTAGGCAAACAATTAACAGAACTATTCAATAACATGGGTGAGAACAAGGAAAGCAATATTAATGACTTCTTTCAAGCATTAAAGACCAAAATTAAGAAAAGAGTAAGGTTATCACAGAAGATTGTAGACAAATACAAAGATGAAATATGCTTTGTCATCAAGAAAGATGAAATCTAGATGGAAGCGGTCATCCCAAGGACAGTTTGGGTAACCGAGATGGGCTATGAAATAGATGATCACATAGTTACAACATATGCTAAAGCACTTCTGGAAGCCCCCAGAGAACCTAAGGAAGAAGTATTTGGCAGTGCAGAAAATATTGAAAGACAAATTCAATCAAAGAAAAGGATGAAAAAGGTTCAAGCAGTTGTAAGGAAAGGGTCCAGACAAGGATGAGTTAGCAGCTCCATAGCCTGAAACTCACCTATCACTAGTAGGTACTTCTTCAGGAAGTGACATGCCTGCAAGTTTCAAAAGAGTTGAAAGAAAAAGAGATCCCTCACCGGCAACCACACCCTCACCCAGGAGGACAAGGCAAAAGTAACAAGCAGTGAGGTCTCCGGTAAGAAAGGCCACACCAAAGAAGAAACTAACACCCAAGAAGAAGAAAAGGACAAATAAAGACTTGGCCCCTCTTGATATACTACTAAATGAAATCATAGAGGAAGGTAAACTGAAAAATATAGAGAAAATTTATGACACTCTAACAGCTGATGAAAAAGAGCAAGTTGAAAATAGTGTTATATTACATATGGATATGTACAAGAAATTTTTGATGGAAGTAGTCAATGAAATACTAGATGAATTATTCAAAAGACTAGAGGCAAGAAGACAAGCAGGGATAGAATTGGATAAGAAAATAAAAATTGAGAAGCTACCTGTTGTATATCTAGTAAGCTCTCCACAAGAAATTGATGATTTGATTGCAAAGGCCAACCGGTCAGTACTCTCTACTGCACACCAGCATATTGCACTAATGGCGGGAAGAGTAAATGAGGTAACAAATGAAATAGAAAATGGATGGGATATATTCCTGGTTGAGAAAGAAAAGCAAGAAGAATACAGGAACCCCAAGCCTATCAAAGTCTATCAGAAAGACAAAGATAAGGGTAAAGGAAAGGTTGGTGGACCTCCTAGTATCAAAATAAAAGATAACTTATCCCCACCAACTCTAATTACTCCACCGGTAACAACTATTGAAGATCAACCGGTAGCCGAGAGTATGGATGTAGAGGATAATAATCCTAATCCTGAAGTCCTATTTACTATGAATGTTGATACTTAGAAGATCAACATAGTAGTAGAATAAGATACAACAGAAAAGACAGATATGGCTAGTGAGCCTCCAGTGACTGAGGAAACTAATAAACTGGCAGAAGATAAAGAGAAAAAGGTAGAGACTAAGACACACACTGAGGCAATGAAACATACAAAGAAACAAACAAAGCTAAAGGCTCCAGAACAACAACAAACGGAACAGGTACATAAGGAAACAGTGCCACCGACAACTAGTGAAGTTGGAAAACCATTGCTTAAAGAAATGCAGACACAAACTGACCTACCAGAGGTCAATACAAGCTTGGTTACTCCCACGAGTACTCAGATTGTTGACTCATCATCAAGCTTCAAATCAACCAATGTGACTGAGGTACTACTTGATTCTATCAAGAAAATAACCGACTGCAGCTCACAAGCTTACAAACCAATTGATGATACCATACCAATTTTGAAGGTAATTGCTTCTAACTGTAATATAGATAACAAAGATTCTTTAGGACAATTGGATACACTATGTAAATATATCTCCAAAAACATTGAGAAAATAAAAGAAGAGTCAGTAAAGGATAAAGTAGAAGTTGAAAAACAGAAATTCTTTGATGAACAAATAAAGAAGTGTAATAGAGATTTTGACACACTTCTATCGGAATTATGTAATTTGTTGAAAGAGTACAAAAATCTGTATAAAGATACCTATAAAACAAACTTTTTGACTGTAGATATTGACAAGAAAATGAGCAAGGTACAAGATGAGATCAATAAACTGGCAGATAGTTTTGTCAACTCACCTGATACACTATCAGTTTTTGAGGAAAAGATAACAAATTTTGAGGAAGAACTACTCAAATTAGAAAGAGAGAAAGAAAGAATAATAAGTAAGGCAAAACATTTGAGATCTAAACTAAGTCCAAGATTAGAATATCTAGCATCTCCATGGAAGGAAATTTCTAAGGCACTAATACAAGGTAGCAAAACACTGGCAAAGCATTTGCAGCATCTCACCAGTACAGTGAAGAGAATAGAAATAGCAATAAAGGATAGCAAGAAGTTTATGGATAGTACAAACTTGATTTTGGGAGATCTTTTTCAAATTATAACTACCTAGCTACAAGGTTGAAACCACAAACTCTACTGACATCTTGACAACCTTTTTCATTGATGCCAAAGGGGGAGTAGTGGGATGAGAAAATTCAAATCACAGGATAGGAATCATATGCTCAGGGGGAGCTCTCACATTTTTGGTAACATTTTTGGACTACACATTTTTTGATACTTTTTGAAATTTCTCATGAGTGTTGCCATCAATGCCAAAGGGGGAGATTATTGGCATATGCACACTCCAATGAGGCATTGTATGTGATTGAAAGTTTTGTCATTAATGGCAACCTTGCAATCCTATGGCACCAGCAAAGGCATTATACCGACATCAGCAGATCACACTCTACACTGGCACTCACGACACTAGCACCGGCATAGAAGAAAGGAAGTATACCGGCACAGAGGCCGGTAGGATTTTGTTATATTATATTTTGTTTATTACTGTAAAAATGTGTAAGCCAACTTGGCAAATTGTAAAATGACTCTTATATATAAAAGAGATCATTGTAGACATTTTAAAAGAGAGAAGTAGAAGCAGATAGGAAAATATTAGGCAAACCTATTGTGTGAAATATAGGTCAAGAGTTATATGTAAAGAACAGAGCAGGAACCGGTGCTGAATCTGGCATAGAAGATGCTATTGTAAAGCAGTACAAGATATTGGATTTGTATAATCCTTATTGTAAGTTAGTGAGACTTCCCATTGAGTAGTGAGCTCTAGGCAATTGGCCTTTCTGCATGTGCAGGCTCCTATTGTAAGTAATATTCTCTTATTGGCCAGTGAGTGAATATTGTGGGTCACAAATCCCACCGAGGTTTTTCCCACACCGGGTTTCCTCATTAACATCTTGTGTTATGGTGTGCTTTTCATGTGGATGTTCTTGATTTTGTTTATTCTATTATTTCTTGCATATTGGTACACAGTTATATTATGTTCTACATGTTTTAAGTTCAAAAATTCTAATTACCAGTTAGATACTGATTCACCCCCCCCCCCCTCTCAGTATCTGTGGGATCCCTAACATATATTCATTCTTGTAGGAAAAAGCAAAACTTGGGAGATTATCTACACTCAAGTCTGGAGGCTGAAGATATGTTTAGGAATATGGAGGATGTAGAAGCCCAAGAGGTAATTGATAGATTGAATAGAGAATTGGCACAAAAGAGACAAAGATTGCAGGAAATGAAAACTAAGGAGGAGGAAGCAGAAAGTGAATCAAATGAAAATGCAGCCATCTCTAGGTATCAAGTACCAAAAAGGGAAGAAGAGCCCAATGTGCAAGAGAAAATTGTGACAAAATTGGAGGTTCATGGTGATTCCAGGTTGGAGGAATATTTTTCCTTTGTTGCAGATGATCTCTTTATACAATCAAAAGAATTTAAATTATTTTTGTATAATTTCAAAGGAAAGAAGTTGAGGGATTATATTCCCAACATTACACTAGAAAATGAAGTTGGACTATTCAGAAAGTTAAAAGAACAAATAGATGTTGAATTGGCCACAATGACTCCTCAAAAAGGGAAACAACTGCTTATAGAGGCTGGAGTGATCTTATTTCCTGGATGGGATCTTAGTGATTCATTTATTTTTGATAGTTTATTACATTTAGAGAATAAGGAGTTTAAATTAGATATGCATGGTCTAAATGATGTGTTCATTGGGTCAAGGTTCGACCAAGATGAGGAAGCCTTATTGTTATGGGCTTTATATCCTTCTAATAAAAGACCTAAGATTATTGATGTTGATAAGGCCTTTGGCCATATGATGAAAATTAAAGCTAGGGATATTAATCCCATCATTTCTACAAATATTGGAGTAGATATCTCAAAGTTTAACAAGGCACAAATGGTCAGGACAATAAGAGAAAGAAACCAATATAAAGGATTGTATGAAGAAATGATGAGAAGAAGTGGGCAACAAGTGCCAATGGTTATTTCTCCTAATAACTTACAGTGGAAGAAAAAGTGTGAGGAATTACAACAAGAAAACAAGAAGATGCTTAAACAGATGCAAAGTGTGAGGATAGACATTGCCTCTGTATTGTTAACCAAAAGATTTGAGACTTTGCAAGGCTTTTTGGAAAGTTCTGGATAGTTTTTCATAAGAACATGGATAATGCAGTCTCACACAACAAGATTCAATACAGATTGGGGACTAGATTGCCTGATAAAACAGTAGCCAAAGCAGAAATCAGGGAGATTGAAAAGATAAAGAAGTTGTTGGAAAGACGCAATAAATTTGATGAACAGTTATAGATTGAGTATGATGAGTACAAGCACATAACTCAGCATGGTTTCCTAGAATTGGTTGATCAGAAAGGTGAGATAAAAGATAAGGATAAATGGATCTCAAAATGCCAGAGTCTTCTCAATTTCACCCTTGATATTGCCCGGACTGATGGAATTGAATTAAAAGAGACTATAGAATAGATGGAGAATTTTGTCACACTGGAGATCATCGCCAAGGACATAATTCATGATGCAGATACATACAAGTTGTTAAAATACTTGGAGTACATTTAGAAATGCGGCAAGATGTTGGGAGATCAGACTTGATTTTTAAAAAGGTCTCAAGGAAATGTCAGTTTTTAGGTAGTTAGTCTTAGTTAAGTTTAATTCCAAATGAAAGGGTATGCCCTTTCATTATGGAACCGAATCCTCGTCTATATTTTTTACTCTATCAAGACAATCTTTTATGCGGTACTTATGCAGTTTATTTTTTAAGAAAGATGGTATCAAGTTGGTGGATGACAATATTTATTGAAATCAACTGGTTTTATTATCTATTTTCAATATAAAGATCAAGTGTTCTTCATCTTTGATGGTATATACTTTTTCAATTGATTGATTAGTTCCCTATGATAAATCTATTCAATTAGATTGCTTCAATGTGCTATCTTATGTTATTGTGTTTGAGATTAATTTTTAGTTTGAATATCAGTTTGAAGGATTGGTTGGCAAGCTTCAAATTGTCTTATTAGTCTTTTAGAGTAAATTTCAATTCAATAAGACTAACTACATATTATATTTTGATTACAACTCATATAGATGCCTTTGACGTGATGATCTTGTTTTAAGAACAAGTTATTAAAACTATCTCCAGGGTTATACGTAGAATTTTTCAATTGAAATGGTATTAAATCAGTAAAGAATAAAGGCACTGGTCTATTATTGATCTGATATAATTAAATCGGATATTTTCAGAGCAGTCTTCATTAAGGAAACATGCTCTTAATTCATATAAGAACAACTTTATAAGCATTCATTTATAAGTAAGCATTTCACAATTTTTTAGCAAGCAAGAATTATAACCAGATAGAATTCAAGAACAATTGTCATCTTGAAAAGTCATTGGTTCTTTAAAACTCACTATAGAAAAGCCTTTAACCAACAAATTTAGGTTTCAAGTATAGGTTCACCCGCCTTGGTTAAGTGAAGCCTGAAGTGCAGGGGAATTTGATCTAGCGATCATTCCTATTTGTTGGCCAAGATTGATTGAGAAGTCATTAAGAGAAATGGCAATACTCTGTGATTTCCAATCTATGGTTTTGGGAACCACAAGATCAAAGTAGTGATAAGGTCAGGAAGGTTCACAAATATTTGAGGGATCCTATAGCCTCTCTGCATCACTAGGATTATGTAGAGTTTTCAAACTAGGCCAAGCAATAAGTCAAGAGTAGCTACATTTAAAGGAGCTTGAGGATGACCAGCTCCCATCCATCTTTGATTTGGCTCCAGTAAACCAACCATGAGAGATAGATTAAGAGATGCAATTATATATAATACTCTCAGGGTTTATTTTCTAGAAATGCCAAACTAGTGAAAAGACATCGTGCTATATGTAATCGGATGATTATCTTATGTTTATTTCAATACAAAGATCAAGTGTTTTTCATCTCTGATGGTAATTATCTTTTTGATTGTTTGATTAGTTCCCTATGATAAATCTATCTATTTAGATTGTTTCAATGTGCTATCCTATGTTATTATAGTTTGGGTTAAGTTTCAATTTGATTATCAGTTTGAAGGATTGGATGTCAAGATTCATTCTATCTTATTGGTAGTCTTTCAGAGAAAAGTTAAATTCAGTAAGACTAACTGCAACATTATGTTAGGGGTGAACGCACTAGTCTACTATTGTTTGAAGATAATTTAATCATGTGTTTTTAGAGTAATCTCAATTAAGAAAAATCATACTTATAATAAACTAACCTTTTATTTAAAGAATTCATTTACAAGCAAGCAATTCAAAGTTTTTAGTATTTATTTAATTAAAGTGACAATCTCAGGAATCATTTGCCCTCTAATGCACATAAACCTTGGAAACATTCAATTCTAATCAGGCATACTTGACCAATGGGATTAATACTTGTAGTCACATAAATCTGTCCATCTTAATTAAATGAATATTTTTTATTTATTTGATTAAAAATCCACTAGCCATCAGTTAATTAAACTAATATTTAATTAATTCATCTTCAAAATATTCTCCTATTAATTAAATAAACTATTCAATTTATTTTAATTTATTTATTAAACCAAATTCACAATCAATTAAATGAATAAATCCTATTTATTCAATTTAATCCCCCTTTCCTCTTTTAAATAAATTAAATAAAATATTTATTAAAATCATTAAAATCCCCCCACTTGCATTCTCCTAAAAAAGCAACTTGCACCTATTTATTGAAATAAATGAATTTTATTTTAATAAAAATCATATTTTCTCTCTGTTGGAATCATGATATATTTGTCATTAGTAAATAACACTTAGTGAAAACACTTATTCAATTTTGAATGCTTACCGAGCTCATCACTCAGTCCACAGCCTATACCGAGCATTCGGTAAAGCTTACTGATTAAACAGTTCATACCAAGCAGTAAGACTATTACCGAGCATATGAGACAAACAGCAGTAACCGAGAAGTCAGTTCTTACCGAGTTACTAGTGGTTACCGAGTGACACTATATCTATCGAGTTCCAAGCTACACTTCGGGACTAGTATGGACCGAGCTTCTACTCTTACCGAGAGCATGACGATGCCGAGTACTGTAGTGGACGCCGTGTATCAGAAGATCACCGAGCCAGCTTGAGGAACCGAGTATCTACCGACTCAGTAATATTTTGTTCACCTATGTAAGGCCGACTTAAGAATGAGTTTGTGTTATTAATTTGTATGAGGCCGACTTTATGAAATGTAAATGTAATTATGGACGGTATATATGTGATGTATTATACCATCTGTAATTGGGAATATGAAAATGTATGTAAGGTATATGAATATGCAAAATTAGAAAGAGCAGAGCAGAAACTGCATTAAGGCAGCAGATCAGAACATTTTCGCAGAGTCAGTAAAGGAGCAGAATCGACATATCTATCTTAGAAGGAGATCAATACTCAACAGATCTTATCAGCAATAAAGTTGTAAGTCAAGATCTACTGTTTCATCCTAACAGTTGAATCAGTTTGTAAATCCTTTTACCGGGTAGACTTAACAGTCTTTTGTAAATCTCTTAACCGAGTGCATACTTCATTGTATGTCTATAAATCCTCTAACAAGGTGGACCTAGCAGTCTGAATTTGCTTCTAACAGGGCAGATCATCAGAAGTGATCATTGTAAGCCTTAACCGGCCAACTTTTACTGCAGTACCAAAGTTTTGTGGGTACCATCCCCACCCCAGTTTTACTTTCTATTTGGAAGGTTTCTGGGTCACCAAATCCTTGTGTTAAGTATGATTATACTTTCATGCATACAGTAGATTAAATGAATGAATGGTTTAATATATGCAAGTGCAGAAATGAATTAAAAGTTTTAAGTGTTACTGATTCACCCCTCCCCTCTCAGTAACTTGGTTAGTCCTGAATATTTTCAACACTCTCACCCACCAAACCCACTTGCAATCCTAACCCCCTTCTATATTCTTCTAAACCCTTCCTGATTATCCTAATCCATCCCCTAATTATTGTCACATTCCTAAGCAACTTCGAGTCACTTCTCAAAGACTCTAAAGGCTTTGAAAAGCATTAATTGCTTTGTGTGTTCAACAATTTAACCTCTAAATTCTTTCAAACCACTAATGGCTCTTACATGACCATTTATGGTTAAATCCACTTGCACCCATGGTTAGGGACTTTGACCCCTAACTCAACCCTCATGTAACCCATGTGTCTCCTCAAACATTTATTGCTTTGACCATGGTTATCCTCACTAACTCTTGCACAAGAGTTTATCCATTGGATAAAAGCATTATTCTTTGGATAATGAATTTATTCACTCAACCCAACCTTAACCTTAACCTCCCAAGTTAACCCTCAGGTCATGTCAAGCATTTAATGCTTCTTCCCTCTCCTCTCAACCTATCTCATATTGACATCCTAGGATTGGGTTGAAAGCCCTCACATGGATTGAATATCATTCAATCCTGACCCTTGTTGTGATTACTCAATCTCAACCCTCCATTGCTCCATTTTTCCTATAAATAGAGCTCACATTCCTCATTTTCAAAACCTCAAGCCTCAAGCATCCTAAAAACTTGTATGCATTTATATTATAGTGAATTTTAGAGAAAGAGCATTTAACATAAATAACATATATTGTCATTTTGGACTAAAATAAATCTTAGTTCATTTCATGGCATGTCTAATTAGTTTATTTTACATTTGCATATCATAGCTAAAACATTTCAATCTTGAATCTCGATAAGGCATCCGTAGTGCAAAAAGATGCTGAGAGCTACACTAATTTGGAACTTGGAGAGGAGAGGAACAAGGGAGAATGAGCTACGAGCATGGTAGAAGGCATTTGGAGATGCCTTGTTGTGTTTGCTTTCATAGTTAAATACTTCATTATGTTTTTAGTGTCTCTCTTGGTATACCTGCTTAGATTAGTTTTTGGTTGATTAACACTAATATTCCTATTTGTTTCTTATGTTCTTATGTGTTATACGACCATGGGTTCTAGTCTAACATAACCCCTTTTTGTAGGGCATCATTTGGTGAGCCTGGCATGAATCAAACAACAACTTTTTGAAACTACTAACTTTTTGATTGTTTTAATGGACACACTTATCGCGCTTTGGCACTTTTGTTCATGCTTTAGCGCTATTGAAATTTGGTCTTTTAGCGCTATTGTTTCCACAATAGTGCTATTATCTCAAGTTTAGCACTATTGTCCCTAGTATAGTGCTTTTGTCCTTGTTTTAGCGTTATTGACTTTATGTATGAATAAATTCTTTTAGCGCATTTGTCCTTACTATCACGCTTTTGTATTAAGTAGCACTTATGTTACAATATCACTACTCTGTTACAATAAAAAAATTAGTGATTTTTAGCTTAGGAAGTAAATTTGTTTTTATTGCTAACTTTGTCTTTCAAGTTGGGATAAAATAAACTCACTTTCTTTTTGGTTAAAAATAAACTACACTTTGATTTTGGTTTTAAAATTCACCAAATCTTTCATTTGGAGCTCTAAAAAGAACATCATTGTTACAAGCTAAAAAGAACCACAAAAACTCAAACAAAAACAACTTGTAGCGTCCTAAAATTGCGACACTTGCAATTTCGACTGCATTTGGGTCTTCACAATGGTGACGCAACACTGAACCTGAATGGAGACCCCGAAACTTGTCCATGACATCAAAAGCTGCATTTTTCAGCACCCTGGCCTGATCCTCCTTGCACCCTGCTGTCCCTGGAGGTGGCACCATGGCGCCCAGTGCCCTGGTCCTTCAGGACCATGGCGCCTAGTGCCTTGGTCCCCCAGGACCATGGCGCCCAGCGCCCTGGTCCCTGGCCCTATTTTGGGCCCAGTCTCTTATGGGGCTTCGAGTCTTTAAGTTTGCAAATTGGAAAATAATCTTCCTAGGTCGGCCTAAGGTCGGAAAAATCAATCTTTCAACCCTAATTGGCAAGTATATAAACTACATTTCCCCTCTCAAAAAGGGTAGATGGAAAAAAGGTAGAAGTGATATTCAAACATTCAAACATTCAAGCATTCAAGCATTCCTTCAAGCAATTGAGCATTCTAAGTCTCCATTCAAGGCTAAGTGTTGCATTCAAGACAAGGATTCAACCATTGAAGAGGAGATCACATACCACATACAACAACATTTACACCTTCACATGTAAGAATACAAACATTCTTACAACAAGGTATCAGTACTTGTTTACATTACAAACATTTACATTTACAGCATTCTCATTTCTTGGTTAATTCCAAAACTGGGGTTTGACCTAAAGGCAAACCCCTAATCCCTAACCCCCCAATCGTCCTCTCTTTTTTGTGTGTAGGTTGCAGGTACACAGTTGTAATTGAAGATCTGGAATCCTTGTGCAGAGAAGAACAGATCCCCCTTCGTTTCGTGGATTTTTCGGAGGACTGTGTGCACGTCGGGCGCCATCGTCCCGTCAACTTTCGCTCAAATTCATAGGATAGTGTCATCTTGACATTTTACTGCTAATTCCAGGTCCGCAGCTTCATCCTATATTCCTATCTCTGTTTATAAGTGAATCTTTCTCACTTTACATGCATTCCTAGCTCAATCCTTCTATCTACATTCTTTACAAAAGAGGGTAGCCCTGCTATCTTAACCCTTGAAACTCATTTAGAATCCAATCTTGCATTGTGTGGGATTGGATCTTGTGGGTTTCAACCCCTCTTTTGAATGTAAAGTCTCCCCTAAGTGAAAACCATCAACCCTGGTGACCTCCTTTCCCTCTCCTTGGAGTGGTGGGGGGAACACCTAGGGTTCGCTCGCGATTTTCTACTTTACACAACTCTATTTCTTGCAAGTTAGGATTCATTTTCTTTTAGAGCCTAAAACTCAACAAACACAAATTTTGATTTCCTTGCATCAATTCAAGTTAAAAATCACAATCCAGGGTATCACATCTCCAAGATTTAGAGCTACTTGATGAGAAATGATAAGTTGCATACAATCACCTCAAAGCCTATCAACAATGCATGAGCAGAAGCTATAATCATCGAGTTAGACCTCATACATTTGACGTAGGTGATCTTGTTCTTTGAGAGAATCCTCGTAACCAACCAAATAGAGAACATCAGGAAAATTTTGAATCAAACTGGCTAAGTCCATATGTTATCATTGTTGTATTTGGGTCCAAGGCATATCAGTTGTCTACTTCAGAAGGAGAACCGCTAGCAGATCCGATCAACAACATGCACCTAAAAAGGTTTTATACCTAATCTGTATAGAGCATTAGGCTCCCAAGCATACCAGAAAAACATCAAAAACATTCAGATATATGTCTTGAAGAAAATACAAAAACATCAAAATAGTAAAGAAAAATCATGCATCCAAACGGTGAAAAACCACTCCGGTGGCACCTTGGGTAAGTGCGATGGTGAAAACCTAGCAAACAGGCACCACTCGTAAAGGATATGGCTACATTGTCTTTCAAACTTGTTGTGATCACATTCATTACACACACACATCCATCAGTCCAAAACCATGACTTATTATTGATCTGCAATCAAGGATAGTACTTCATGCGTCTTGCATCCTAATTTTTCATAGTCATATCTAAACTGGGGGAAATGCCCTTAATATGTTTGATGGAAGTGGATTCTACATTACTTGTGATTCATTGAGTTCTTCATTCAAAACTATCTCACAAAATCCAAAAACATTCAAAACAATCAACAAAATACCAAAAACATTGGAAAATTATCTCACAAAATCCAAAAACATCATAAAAAAAAAACAAAAAACAACAACAACATGACAACGCTTTGTACATACCCATCCAAGCAAACACCAAGAAAACATTGTGAAATAATTGAAAAATGATCACTTATCACATCGACCAAACAATCAAACATTGACACACAAACTGTCTTAACAAGGATGCATCCTTACCAAAACAAAGACAGGATGACGTTTTCTTTGACAAGAAAATTATGTTTAAGCTATCAAATACTTGGTTTATTTGTAGGTTGTTCATTCATTTATATATATCAGGTTCCTACACTACTCCGGGATATCCACAAGTGATTATAGTGGTCGGGATGGTTCCTAAGCATTGTTTGTATGTCTTCTATGAATTATTCCGATGAAGTTCTGGGGCATGTACTAATGGTGTCTATGTGGGAAGTTCACTAAGCTACATGATCATATGCAAAATATAGTCATGGATCACTATGGCTTGTTGACTACATCGTATACCTCGACCATATGAGCATGAACCATTATGGAGGGTCCATATTCTTTATTCTTTATTTATGTTGTTTGTTTTCAGGTACAATTCTCCATCCTTGGTCCCTACTACCTCATCCAAGCTCGATATTATCATGCTAAATGATAAAAATAAAGCACTATGGATCGTCATTCCATCTCATCTGTTTATATTGCATTTTGTTGCATGTCACCCATCCATTTAATCATTTATTATTCATATGCATGGTTTTGTATGCAAGTGTGAACAAGATTAATATGAGAAGTTATATGAAAATAGAGTTGGTCTTGGATACAATCACGACAGAGTTCTCTGATACATCATCAGTGCATCATGCAAAAGTTTAAACAACCTTGCACTCATTATCATAATCACATTATCATTTCATTACATTTAGTTGCATTTGCATAAACCTAGTTCATTTACTTACATATAGGTTTATTAAAATCTTAAATATTTATTAGAGTGCATTTCAAAATCATTTAGTTGCATTTAAATACATATAGATCATTATCATTTATTTGCATTAATATCATTATATCATTTCATCATTGCACAACTCATGATATTTAGATTCATTTCTATGATAAATTTGTCATCATTACATTTACTACCATTATTAGCCATTACTATGCATTCATTTAGTGTCATTTATCCTCCTCATTTACCATCATTTAAAGCTTGTTTACCATGCATTTGTTTAGATTCCCATAGTTGCATACATCTATGTATCTATCCATTAATTAAGGCGCATTCATTTCTCCATCTAGTATGAGAATATACTCATTCATTTCATCTTACAAAGATTTCATTTAGGATTCATTATAATGCATTCATTTTCCTTTTTAATTGTATTAAGGTGTAGTTATTCATTACCCATGAGTTACATTATCATTTCACTTCGTCATATTTTTCACCATTTAGATCATAACACAAAAACCATTTGTTTCAAACATTAGTCTATACATTTTCCATATGCATTCATTTAGAAATCATCATATAAACATGTGTACTTTACATTTGTTTATCCATATAAGCATTCATTTTTAACCATCTAGATGCATTTACATAAATAATTCATTCATTACATTTTAAATATAATCAACATCATTGCATATCATTATCTCATCATCGATTCACCATAAAGTACAATATACTGTCTATATCATCATAAACATCATGTTCACTATGCATACATAATCATCATGGTATTACATACATAAAGCATCACATCAACAAATCATGCATATCCACCTACATCCAGATGTTAGCATCACATTCATAAAACATGCATATAGACATCATGTAGGAATAAATCATCAAAAAACATGCATATAGGAATCATCTCATCAATGCATACATATAGCAAGTATAAGTATCCATCTAAGCATAAATCATAAGATCATCATCTTGCATAAAATCCATACATATCATCAAACATGCATATCATCACAAAATATGGGATCTCCTCATATATCATATCATATTGCCAAAAACATGCATGTATCAGAGTAAAATGAAGTCCAAAATATCGACTACCAAGAGCCATCCAAGCCACAGTCCAAAATGACAATGTAAAAGCATACAAAATTCTCTCTCAGATGCTACTCTGACCAAATGTCGCACCACCATTACCACTTGCTCCCCCACTACCCCCTACACCACCTGATCTATCTCACCATGGAGGACCCATCACACCACCATTGCTCTACATCCTCTAAGACAGCTCTAATCTCACTCGCCACATGTAGGAATAGCTCAGTGTTCACTGACTAGCTGGCACCACCTGCTCATATAACCCCCACCAATAATCTATCTCCGCCTATGCTCATCACATCTCCCTCATCACCTCCCCCGTAGGACCTTGTGCTCCTACTCCAACCCGAACTCTCTCCTACAGCTCTGATAATCTTTCCATGGCCTGATCTCTCTCCCGCAGCACTACAATAAGCTCTGACTCTCATGCAAACAGATGCACATCTCTAGTGGCCACCTCTGCCTCCATATCCTCTAGTCGCGTCTGCAAAACTAGTATCATATGATCTTGTAGATCTCCACCACCCATCGCTCCCTCTCCTGTATCTATAGGTACCTCTCCAGTGGCTCCCTCCATTGTATCCATAGGTACCTGTCCCTCACCTACATCCATGCCACCTAATCTCATGCCTCCCTGCATTAAAGGTCCCTGAGAAAGCCGCAATGGCTGCCCACCTCTCCCTCTTCGCTGTAAACATCCACCACCCCCACCTCCACCTCCGAATCCACCACCTCCTCCAAATCCCCCACCCCCTCCTCCTTTTCCCCCATCCCCACCACCACCATCCCCTCTCCCTCATCCACCTACTACTCTGTGACCTCCTCTCCTCCTTTCTCTCTGTCTCCCTTCCTCCTCAAAGGATGGAATAGGCTCTATTGGATCAAATATTTGAGGAATTGGATGTGCGGCGATATACTATGTATACTCCTCTGTAACCTCTGCATCTACCACCCCCGACCTCATCTACCATGGTCTTACCTATAACATGCGGAACTCTGTCAGAGCCTGATCATAAGGTAACACCGCTCCCCATAGGAACCTCTCTCAGACCACCCTCACATACTTTCTCGATCCCCTAGGCAATCCCTGCATCCGCCCAAACTGTCTCAGAACTCTACCAAGAAGCTGTCTCTCCATATTGTAGGTTGTCCTACCAATGAGGTGTTGGCATTTCAATAGAAGGGAGATTGTTGATATTCATTAAGGATATTGAGAAGGTTGTTCAAGATTATTTGATATAACTGAAAAAGGGTGATAACTATCTTTATAACATTATTTTATCATTGATGTCAAGAAATTGATTTTCTAATTCAATATGATGTTGCCATATCTCAAGAAGATTGATTTGAAGAGAATTAAGATGTCAGTAAAAGACACAGAAAGAATGTGATAATAAAGGGGAGAAATAAGATATTCAATGGGCAACTATTACTGAGTTAGACAACGATGAGATCATGATGTTTAGATTGTTTTGATATCATACATATGTTGTTGATTGTAAGGTTAATACTATACTATGTCACCGAGCAAGGAACCTAGTCGGTAAACCCTAAGGTTATCGATATTGGTTAATGAAGTTGGAATGTCTACCGAGTAAAGTTTAGTATTTATCAAGTTGCAACTGAGTTATGATAGATCACATTGGATGAATAAAAGTATTATTTAATGAAGGACAATGATGAGCTGGAGATGTATAAATGATTGGTATTCCGCACATGAAGTTTGTTAAGGATCTATTGCAATGGAAGATTGACAGGAAGATCTACATCGCAGATTGAACCACAATAACCTTGTGCAAGTTCCAAGAAAGGAATGCAAGTCCCAAGGCAAGGTAAAACATTTTCAGATCGAAAGATGCATTGAACCTAGTCAAGATCGATGATCTGATGGCTAAGATTGATCATGGGAAATGTGATCAACGAGATTCAGAGGTTAGCAAATTATTTATAAATAAGAAATTATTGATGAACAATGTATGCGGGAAAGTGTAAGCACAGGGATGCTACATATTTGATTACCGAGCATGGAAGCTTGAAGACCTATTTGAATAACAGAGTAGAGAGCCCAGTAGAGGGACAAGATAAGTCCTATGTCAAGATTGTTTTGAGCAAATAAGAATCTACTTTAGCATTTCAGATGTGAAGTTGTAGATATATTTATTACTATTGTTTATTTTGTAATTGGTAGAAAATCTCTTAACCGAGTGAACTTAACAGTCTTATTTGTAAATGTTAGGCCCAATATGGAAAGCTAATGTACTGAGAGGGGAGGGGTGAATCAGTACTTCAAAACCTTTTAACAACAATATCTTTACTATTATGCGTAAACCAAAAACTGCTGCAACATAACATAAAGCTAAAACAAATAAATAACAATCATTCATGATTCACTCCATAACTCATATATTTTGGTTACGCATAAATTCTTGGTTAGAGAGAAAAACTGTGGTGGGGATGGCACTCACAACGTCACTATTGCAATAATAAAGAGTGCTCAGTTAGAGCTACATGTTCAGCTATTTTTGATAGCTTACCCTGTTAGGAGTATAAAGATTGTTATATCTACCTTGCTAAAGGATTTTACAACACTTATTCTAAATGTTGCACCTGGTTAAAGGCTTTACAATTTATAGACTTTGTTAGAGTCTTTTACCCTATTAAAGGTTTCACTTATAACTTCAAAATATTACAATAAGTTATTACAAATATCTACAACTTTACATCTGAAATGTTATAGCAGATCCTATGTGCTCATAATGAAATTACCTTGCTTATAGCATACCTTGGTAACCCATGAAGTAACTCGGTAAACCCTTCTGTTTACTCTGTTTTTGATTGTTCTCTGAAATCCTTCTTGGTGACCTCTGTGTCTCTATAATAGTCATAACACTCAGTGCTTTCTTATGTATCACACATATCTTGCTTCATACACCTCTCTATCTCTCTCTCTGTCACACTTTTATCCTTAATCCATGATGTATAAATAGATCTCTTATGTCAGTGATCTGATTCATTGCTTTGATCTTACAAATTTTGGCATTTTTGTTGTTTATGTTGTGATTGTCATTGATGGACACACACTTGTATTGAGATCCCCTTTATATGTATGAGCTCATGCTCAACCGGTATTTGTTCCAACTGGTATGTTGTATACTAGTCTTTAGACTAGTGGTGATTTTGCAGAATGTGTTTCCAATCTGAAGCGGCATGTCGACCCCAAGCAGTTCGTAGATCACAAGCGGTATGAGGGAGCAAAGTGGCACAACACATTCTTACCAGTTTTCATTTTTGTCAAACCGACAACCGATATTTTGTATGAACCGGTAATACTCTATGATGAGTTACCAACCGGCATTTGTGATGAGTTACCAATCCACCGATTGTTTGACGGTGCCGACACATTGACGGTGCTTCTTATGTTGTGTTACTGAGTATGTCTAGATTCATTAAACCTAGAAAATTGTAATGTAATCCTATTGGACTGACATGAAATCAGATTCCTTTAAAAGGACATCTTGTCTAGGGTTTTAAGTTGTTGCTAAAAGGGTTAGTGTCGAGCTAGGGTTTAAGGTGGAAGTTGAGAATGATCTTATCTGAGAAGATCAAGTTGTAACTGTGAGAGAGAGGGAAGGCTGAAGTAATGTTGGAATGCATTAGCTAAGAGCAATACTAGATCTAACCAAGTAATTTGTGCTATTAAATAGATCAAACACTTGTTGATTACTCACATCTTTGACAAGTCTATAGCCCTTAACCGGGTAGGTCTCAAAGCCTTTGTAAAATCCTCTAACAAGGTGGTTCACACATGTGAATCTAAAATCCTCTAACAAGGTAGTCTTTAATTGAACTTATCTCCTAATAGAGATTGAAATTCCTAACAGGATCTATTCTGGTGAAGAACATTGTAAGACCTTAACCAGTCTGACCTTAACCGGTCTGGTTTCTATTCTGCAAATAGTGACTTGTGAGTTCCATCTCACCGTGGTTTTTTCCTAGTTGGGTTTCCACATCAAATATCTTGTGTTATGGTTGTATTGCTTTTGTGGGTGAATGCTTTATTCGCATTTTGGTTTGCATGTGTGGTAACTGGTTTGACTGTTAGACTGCTAAACCGGTTTACCTTTAGACTATGTAAGTGCTTTAGTGCAGTAATTTTTGGCATACTAATTCACCCCCCCTCTTGGTATTCATCAATTGGTATTAGAGCCTACCTTTCTATAAGTTTAACCACTTGGAAAGAGATATGGGGGAATACACCATGAGGGAACTTACTCAACGGCTCACTAAGTCTGAGCAAGCCTATGATGATCTTATGGTCAAATACAAGGCATCTCAAGCAAAAAGGAGAGAACATGTAGAGAAGCTGATGGAACTATCTAAAAGCAGTTCTGAAGATGAAGCTAACATGGAAGCCATGATTGCTGAAGTAAATAAGCTAAATGATTCAAACTCCAATCTAAGAAAGGATTTGGAAGGACTGACTATTCGGTTTAGTCAAGAGCTTGAGAACTAGAGAAAAGCTGAAGATCAGATAAAGGACAGAGATCATGAGATCTCTAAGTTGAAACAAGAGATTAGTGCACTGACTGCTCACCTTCATGAGAGCAGAATGGAAAAGGAAGACATGCAAGGAGAACTGAACATTGCCATCTCTGAAAATGCAAGTCTAATGGAGACAAACACTGCTATTTCCAAAGAACTCTTTGAGTCAAAGGAAATACTCGCTAAGTTTGGCAAAAGTACTATCAAGCTAGAGCAAAAGCTTGAGTCATCTAGACCGGCAAAGAATACCAATGGTCTTGGTTTTTTTGGACATGAGGAAGGAGAATCCTCAGGAACAAATGCTGAAGCATCAAAGAAGCAACCAACACTCAAAGGAAAAGGTAAGCAAAAATTCAAACCTGTTTGCTTTAACTGTCTTAAAGAAGGACACGCTGTCAATGTATGTAGGAGCAAAGCCTACAATAATTTTCCTTATTTTATCAACAATGTACCTAGATCCAATAAGTTCAATGGTCATTGTTATGCATGCGACAAGTTTGGGCATAGAGCATTTGAATGCAGGTCTGTAATGGATAACATGGGAAGATATCCTCAGAGGACCCAAGGAACTGGTCCTGAACCTTTTATGAACCGGAACCACAACCGGTTTAATGTCTTCAATCATCAGTCAAGAAGCGGTGGTCATCAAAAGGCAACTAGATGGAGAGAAAGTTGTATGATCTGTCATGGTCATCATCACACTGCTACAACATGCAGAAGGAAGAATGGAAATATGTGCAATGGACCTTGGAGAGCACCTGGACTTGTTTGCTATCACTGCAACAAACCGGGTCACATTGCAAGATTCTGCAGAAGTAGAAAAAGTATATCTGATGATATACCGATTACTCAGGAAGGAGAAATAGATGTTGAAAAAGTTCAAGGAGACATGAAGAAAACATGGAAGAAGAAACCAATAATGTTGGAAAAGGAATCGGTTTCTGCACCTAGTGTGGAAATATCGAAACTAGCAAACTAAGCCTTAAAGGCTTAGGGGGAGCAAATGACAAAATATTTTTGAACCCCTGGTTGACACCAGTAAAAGACCTTAACCAGTATGTGATACTTGTTGCTTGGTAGAAGACCAAAAATGGTAAAAAAGCAAATTAGGGCTTACGCCCTAATAGAGGAGCATTAATGATGGTAAGTGAGAGACATGTATAAATGCATTTTTCAAATCATTTCTCACTATCTGTTTTCGAGTGAAGAAAATTTTTCAAGTGCAGAGTGAAGAAAAGATGATTTGAGCTTAGATTTCAAGAAATTGGATAATCTTGAAAGAGATTCAAATCCAGTTTGCAAGCGGTAGTGGAGAACACAAAGCGGTGATTTGGCATCCGACAAAGAGTGAAGTGAAGCAGAATCAAGAAGCCCTAAATGTTAGGGTTTCAAGCAGATCTGAAGCAAATATGAACTAACAATTATATGCAGATTTAAATACAAAAGATAAAGAAATAAAACAAGACACAGATAACATAGAGATTTAACGTGGTTCACCCAGAATGGGTTACGTCCACCATACACAGTCGTCCAATCTTTCTTATTATCCAGCAAAAACAGTACATCAACCTTACAATGCCTTAAGCATCCCAGCCGCTTATAACATGCATTTTTAGGGAAACAAACAAAGTCTACCTTTTTAGGGTTTTATTACAATGTCGGTTTTCATCAACGAAAAATGGCAAAAAAATTTGCTGATACATGCTGAGTGTATAGTACTTTGCTGATCAGTCACCACATTTCAACAATCTCCCACTTGGAGACTAATCAGGCTCCACACCAAACAATCTCCCACTTGGAGACTGAGACTACATGATACCACTGTACATGCAACATCCACTGGATAAAACACTAAGACTTGACTAGTATAAATTCTACAATTATCAATCAAGAAGACCAACAGAAACTGATGAAGAAATCAGCTTCTCCTGTGGAACTACCTTTGTGAACATATCGGTAGGATTCTCACTTGTGTGAATCTTCTCAAGCCGTAACTGACCCTCCTCCAAAACAGTCTGAATGAAGTGGTACCTGAACTGAATGTGCTTTGTCCTTGAATGAAAAGCAGAGTTCTTCGCAAGATGAATGGCACTCTGGCTATCAGTATATAATGGGCTATCCTCTTGTGTCTGACCCAATTCCTTCAGAAAATATTGCAACCAAATCATTTCTTTGCTGGCTTCTGTAGCAGCAACATACTCAGCTTCAGTGGTTAAAAGTGCAACAACCTTTTGCAGCCTAGAAATCCAACTGACTGCAGTTCCCCCTATAGTAAAAACATACCCTATAGTACTCCTTTGTGAATCAATATCACCAGCCAGATCAAAGTCAAAAAATCCACTTAGAGCAGCATTAGATCCTTTGAAACATAATGCCTTCATAGTAGTTCCTTTCAAATACCGAAGAATCCATTTCACAGCATTCCAATGTTCCATACCCGGATTACTCATAAACCTGCTCACAACTCCCACTGCATGTGCAATATCTGGCCTTGTGCATACCATTGCATACATCAGACTACCAACAGCTGATGAATATGGGATGTTAGACATTTTATTAACCTCTTCTTGTGCCTTTGAGCACATCTCCTTAGTGAATTTGAAATGACTAGCCAAAGATGTACTAACCGCTTTTGCATCCTGCATGTTAAATCTTTTCAACACCTTCTTTATATACTCACATTGGGACAAATTCAAGGTTCAATTTTTCCTATCCCGTGTAATCCTCATATTGAGAATTTGCTTAGCTGCACCCAAATCTTTCATAGCAAATGACCTGGCTAATTTCTGTTTAAGATCATTTATATGTTGCATGTTAGACCCAGCAATAAGCATGTCATCAACATAAAGCAATAGGATAATATAACTGCCATTATCAAATCTCTTAAAATATACACAATGATCAGAATGACATCTATGATAACCGTGTTTAGCCATGAAACTATCAAATTTTAAATACCATTATCGGGGTGCTTGTTTTAGGCCATACAGACTTTTCTTCAACCTACACACCAAGTTCTCCTTACCTTTGACCTCATATCCCTGTGGTTGCAACATGTAAATTTCCTCCTCCAGATCTTCATGGAGAAAAGTTGTAATGATATCTAATTGTTCAAGATGTAAATCATCTGCAGCCACAAGACTAAGTATAGTTCTAATTGAAGTCATTTTTACAACTGGAGAAAATATTTCATTATAATCATACCCTTTTTTTGTGCAAAACCTTTTACCACAAGTCTGGTCTTATATCTTTTCTGACCTCCTTCCTCCTCCTTCAGCCGATAAACCCATTTGTTAGGCAAGGCTCTTTTTTCTGCAGGTAAAGGGACTAAGTCCCAAGTCTTGTTTTTCATCAAGGAGTCCATCTCCTCTTTCATGCCTAGCTCCCACTGTTGTTTGACATCTACCTGCATTGCTTCTTCATATTCTTCTAGTTCACCAGAATCCGTTAATAAAATAGAATACAAAGAAGGAGAAAATATTTCAGGGTGTCTACTTGTCCTTGTAGAATGTCTAACACTTGCAGGAGTTTGTGGGACAATCTGTTGTTGTTGAGCATCAGGTACCTGTGGCATTTCATTTTTAGGAATCTCATCCAACACCACATATTCTTATTTCTCCTGTTCATGCTTGTTTTCCTGCATCTGTTCTTTATACATAACCTTCTCATTGAATATAACATCTCTACTTTTAATTATTTTCTTATTTTTAAAATCTCATAACCGATAGCCATATTCATCTATCCCATATCCAATGAAGGTACATTTCTGAGATTTAGCATCAAGCTTGTTTCTATTTCTTTATCAACATGGACAAAAGCTTCGCAACCAAAAGTTTTTAGAAAAGAATAATTTACCTTTTTACCAGTCCATGTGTCCTTTGGAATACCACCATCCAAAGGGGTTGAAGGTCCTTTATTTATCAAATATACAGCAGTATGTACAGCATCTGCCCAAAAATGTAAGGGCAATCCAGCATGCAATCTCATGCTCCTTGCACGTTCCATGATGGTCCTATTCATTCTCTCTGACACACCATTTTCCTGTGGAGTTCCTGGAACTGTCTTCTGCTTTCGAATCCCATTTAAAGAACAATAATCTTCAAATGCTTTGCTACAATACTCAACTCCATTATCCGATCTGAGACACTTCAACTTTTTTCCTGTCTCATTCTCAACCAAAGCTTTCCATTTCTTAAAAGTTTCAAAAACATCTGATTTTTGTTTTAGGAAATATACCCATGTTTTTCTAGTTGAGTCATCAATAAAAATAACATAATAACAAGAGCCACCAAGAGATGATACCTGAGCCGGTCCCCATACATCTAAATGTACAAGCTCTAACTTCTCACTCTTCTTCTCTTTCCCAACCTTGAGAAATCTGACTCTTTTTTGTTTACCATAAACATAGTTTTCACAGAACTCTAAATCAATCTTCTTTAGTCCTGGCAATAGATTTTTAGAGTGAAGGATTTTCATCCCTTTCTCACTCATGTGCCCAAGCCTATGGTGCCACATTATCGAATCTGTTCTTGCAACATTTATTGTTGTTGTCCCTGCAGTAACTTTATCTGTAACAGCTAAGGTGGAGTAAGTGTTACCAGTACACAGATATAATGTGCCTACCTTCGCACCTTTAGCTACTACTAATGATCCTTTAGTGACCTTCCACATACTGTCTGAGAAGGTAACTATGCAACCTTCACTACCTAGTTGCCCTGTAGAAATTAAATTTCTTCTTAAATTAGGAACATGTCTTACCTCCTGCAGAAACTAGTCATTACCATTCTGCAACTTGATCTTTATCTTTCCTTTTCCAACAATTTGACAGGGCTCATCATCACCCAAATATACCTATCCAAAATCACCTTGAACATAATCTAGAAAATATTTTCTGTGGGGTGTAGTATGAAATGAAGCCCCAGAATCTATTACCCAAGAATCATTAACATTATCCAAACATAAGATTAAAGCATCTTGTAAAGTATTACTTGCAATATTAGCTTCCTTACTGTCATTTTCATTTTTGTCTCCTTCTTTGTTTTTTCGAGACCAACAGTTTTTCTTTAGATGACCAGGCTTTCCGCAGTACCAACAATCTTTCTTTCCTCTAGATTGAGAGCGTCCTTTTTTGACTTCCCTCATGACTTCTCATTTCCAGGGCCTTTTCCTCTTTCCTTTGATCTTCCTCTATTCTCCATATTCAAAACACTACCCGATGATGTTGAAGTCTCACTTGTGCTTTTCCTTCGCATTTTCTCGCTTAGGATAACACCAACAATATCATCAAATACCAAAGTATTTTTACCAGAGACAGAGTTACTTACAGCCATAACCAAGCTATTCCAGCTTTCTAGCAAAGAACATAAAATCAAGAGAGCCCTAACCTCTTCTGCAAAGGTAATTTTTACTAAAGACAATTGACTGGTAATTGTATTAAATTCATTTAAGTGCTCCACTATAGATCCTCCCTCACTCATTTTCAAATTAAACAAATGCTTCATAAGAAATACCTTATTTGAAGCCGAGGGTTTCTCATACAACTTAGCCAATGTTGCCATCAAATCTACAGTCATTTTTGCTTCTGTTATATTGAATGCTACAGACGATGCAAGGCACAATCGAATGGATCCCAGTGCCTTTCTATCTAAAATGTCCCACTCTTCATCTGATATTGTGGTCGGTTTCTTTGCTTTTCCTTCCAATGGCCGCCACAAATCCTTTTGATACAGGTAATCCTCCATCTGCATTTTCCATACTGATAATTCTGATCGTTAAATTTTTTGACCTTGAATTTGGAATCCTCCATTGCTCCCACTCAAATCTGAAAGTCCTGCCAATTTACAAAAAACCTCGCTTTGATACCAATTGTTAGGATTTCAAGCAGATCCGAAGCAAATATGAACTAACAATTATATGCAGATTTAAATACAAAAGATAAAGAAATAAAACAAGACACAGATAACACAGAGATTTAACGTGGTTCACCTAGAATGGGTTACGTCCACCATGCACAGCTGTCCAATCTTTCTTATTATCCAGCAAAAATAGTACATCAACCTTACAATGCCTTAAGCATCCCAGCCGCTTATAACATGCGTTTTTAGGGCAACAAACAAAGTCGGCCTTTTTAGGGTTTTATTACAATGTCAGTTTTCATCAACGAAAAATGGCAAAAAAATTTGTTGATACATGCTGAGTGTACAGTACTTTGCTAATCAGTCACCACATTTCAACACTAAATTTGCATCTGAAAGGTAAATTTCGTGTTCTTGAAATACTCTTCAATGGCTTCTGCATCACATACCAGTTCGAGTACATCAATTGAGTCGGAAAGTTTTATTCAGAGGAAGTCTAAATATAATGCTTTGTCACAAGTTCCGACTGGAGTCATAGTCGAAGAAGGAATTTCTGATTATATTGATTGCAAAATAGAAGACCTAGGGTCTTTATCCTTTCACACTCAGTTAAGTCTATTTTGCGGCAAGGGAAAAAAGATGAAACCAAAATTTAGTGTCATAGAGAAGAAGAAATTCCACAACGCAGTATATTTTTTAGAAGATTTCACAGAGGATCATATTAGAATTATTTTAGGTAGAGTCCACGGTGGCAAGATGTACCTGGAGAGGATGCATGATATCATGCCTCAGGCAATTCATACAGTCACCGGTTTTTGCAACACAGGGGAAGTGCCAGCCCTGAGAAAAGTGAGCAAAATGGAAATGACCAAGCTCACCGGTTCAATAAGTGATTCATGGGGCATGACAGTCAATCCTATCAAGGATGATCTAGTGAAATACGTCTGCATGGTGATAGGATACAGAACATTTTCAGCTAGCAGGATTAATTTTGTATCTATTGCAGCGATAAATGCCACTTATCGAATGATAAAAGAGGATGCATCTTTTGACTTATGCACCGGTATGCAGAGGCAACTCCTGTTAAATCTTAAGGCAATCAAATAGGACAACTCACTGAGGTTTAAGTTTGGACAACTACTAGTAGGGTTGTTCTTTTATTTCCAAGGCTACTTTCCAGGTGTAGGAGATGTCCAGTGGTCCCCTGACCAACCAATAACCAAGCAGATAAAGGAAAGTGTACAAGCCATTGGAACTGGCCACCTTGAGGTACTAAACAAATATTTTGATGAGTTCAAAAGAAAGATGAGTCAGAGGGTAAGAATCTCAGGTGACATAGTGAAAAAATATGAAGATGACATATGTTTCACTATTCAAGTGGACAAATGTTTAATGGAGGCTGTTGAGCCTAAAATGGAGGAACTGGAGCCTATGGGCTATGAATTTATGTTTAACATGTTGGAAGGGTATGCCTCAACCCTTATTGCCTCACCTTTTGATCAAAAGGCTAAGAGGACCGGAACCTACTTGGAGAGGATTGCACTGGTTGAAGAACCATCGGTGAAGAAGGGAAAAGAACTGGCAGCTAAGAAAGCTAAGGTAGTGCCTGCAGCATCGGCACCGGCTACCACTGCAACTCTAAGAGTGACCAAGCGGTCACCGGAAAAGAAGAAACCAGAGGTAACACCAGCAAAAGTCTTTGAAAGAAAGAGGAAGACTAAGGCAAATGAACTGGACTCCAAAGAAACTGAGTCTGATAAACAACCAAAGAAGGCAACACAGACAAAGAAAATGAAGAAGAATGAACCGGCAGCATCCGCATTGGTAAATATAGACATCTCCTCATACAAAGCTTTGACACATTGTCAAATAACAGTAAAAAATATTAGGAGAAAGTTACTTCATGATTTAATAGATTATTATGATGAATTTAATAGTGAGGAAAAAGATGAAGTACTACAGGAAATCATTCTTTATTTATGTAAAAATGACCGATCACCATCAAAGATTAAATCTCAGACACCGGACTCATTATTTAAAGCATTAGATAATAAATGGTGCATTGTCATTGAAAAGGAACAGGAGATTAGGGAGAAAGTCTTTGCATAGTACTTCCCCAAACTCTCAAATTCAGAATTATTTGATGCCCTGGATCAAAATAAAGGTCTCTTTTTCACAAGAAGAAGAAGACTCTGGTTGTTGGAGGGGAGAGTTGATGATGTTGAAAAAGATACACATCAGCATATGGCTCATGCTATCAGCTCTCACAAAGCATGAATGGCCAACCTCCAAGTGGAAAAGGAACCAGTTATTTCCAAATCGGATGAGGTTTTTGATGAGGAAGGTAACTTGGTGGAAGAACCAATCGACACTATCGATGTCGATGCCTTAGATATAGAAGATGTCACTCAGGACATACCTTTTGAGGGAACTGAATAGGGCCAACAAGCCAATTAGGGTGGTGAACAAGCTAAGGAAACACAGCAAGTGGCAAAGGAACAAGATGAGAAAAAGAAGAGGGATGAAGATGAGAAACAGAAGAAAGAGGAAGAGAAGAGAAATGAGGAAGAGGAGAAATGAAACAATGAAGAAAAGAAGAAGCAAGAAGATGATAGGAAAAAGAAAGAAGAAGAGGATAAGGAAGAGAAGAGAAAGAAGGAAGAAGAAGAGAAGAAGAAGAAGGAAGAAAAAAAGAAGAAAAAGAAGGAAGAGGAAGAATAGAAGAAGAAGGAAGCTAAAGAGAAGAAGAAGAAGGAAGAGGAAGAACAAAAGAAGAAGGAAGAAGAAACACAGAAGAAGAGGGAAGAGGAAGCAAAGAAGAAAACAGAAGCAAAGTAGAAGCAAAAAGAAGAAGAAGATAAGAAGAAGATAGAAGAGGAAGAGAAGAAAAAGAGAGAATAGAAAGAGAAAGAATAAAAGGAGAGGAAAAAGAAGGAAGAAGAAGACAAGACAATTGAAGTGATGAAGAGCACACAGATGGAAACTCCTAAGGCAACCGATAGCCAAGCCAAACTGGCTGCTATCTCGAGCCCCATTGATCTCCAATCTGCAAGTGAGTCTAAGCTTATGCAAAGCATCAAGGTTGCCCAAGAGCAGCTTGAAGGCATTCGTAGGAAAAGGGAACAAGATATTATTTAGGCTGTTGTAGACACACTTACCGGTTTAATCCCCGGTACTAATCTTCCTAACACTGAATCATCACTAGCACAACTCAAACTTCTATGTACTGTAGTGGATGATTAGGTGTAGAGTCTGGAAGAAGCAGCAAAGGCAAATGTAAAGAAAGAGAACCAAAAGGCTCTTAATGTTGCTCTAGTGAAGAAGTTGAATGAGCTTAAGATTGAATTGTTGAAAGATCAAAAGGACATAAGGAATGCCTTGGCCGAGAGAAACTTGCTACTCAGAAAAATCTATCAACCTCATCTATTCTATGATGATGTGCTAGCCAAGAAGCAATAGCTTCAAAGGGACTTACAGTCCTACTTGAGCACATTTAAGACTCCTTATGATTCCTTTGCAGCATATGGGCAAACTGTTCACCAGTTTCAGGTCTAGTCATCCAAGATGGAGCAAGAGATCAGCACACGCTCTAGGGATTTGTAGGAGCTTCAACTGGTATTACTTCCACAACTGCAAATTCTTCAGAAGTGTTATCTGAACCTGGATGCCCTAACAGTCACACAAGAACTGAGCACAGTAGATGCCATGGAGGAACAGGTATCCCAGATGCAGACAAAGAAGGAAGTGGCAACCTCCCTACTTGAGTCCTAGTCCCTATCCATGAAACAATTTTTGCAGGACTATAAATCGGTTTTTGACAAGTATTATTCATTATTATCATAAACTTTATATATATATATATGGAAATAGGGTTTTTCAGTAGTACTTTGTCATTGTTGGCAAAGGGGGAGAAGTATATCTGGTTTTTGATTTTAAAAATTTTGATCTTCTGACACAGGGGAGGAAGTATCTATTTTGAAATTTTGATATATGCTATGATGTATGCTATATGCTCTAATGATTATGATCTGTATGCAAAATTGCTATACACTGTGTTGATTAAGGGATATTGTATATGCTTAGGGGGAGCAATTTTGTTAATGGCAAGTTTTTGTTGTAAAACACTTAGATTTCAAAATTTTATTTTCCTAAGTGTTGCCATCAATGCCAAAAGGGGAGATTGTTGGCATTTTTGTTGTTTATGTTGTGATTATCATTAATGGACACACACTTGTATTGAGATCCCCTTTATATGTATGAGCTCATGCTCAACCAGTATTTGTTCCAACCGGTATGTTGTATACTAGTCTTTAGACTAGTGGTGATTTTGCAGAATATGTTTCCCGGTCTGAAGCGGCATGTCGACCCCAAGCGGTTCGTAGATCACAAGTGGTATGAGGGAGCAAAGTGGCACAACACATTCTTACCAGTCTTCATTTTTGTCAAACCGACAACCGGTATTTTGTATGAACCGATAATACTCTACGATGAGTTACCAACCGGCATTTTGTGATGAGTTACCAATCCACTAATTATTTGACGGTGCCAACACATTGACAGTGCTTCTTGTGTCGTGTTACTGAGTATGTCTAGATTCATTGAACCTAGGAAATTATAATGTAATCCTATTGGACCGACATGAAATCAGATTACTTTAAAAGGACATCATATCTACGGTTTTAAGTCATTGCTGAAAGGGTTAATGTCGAGCTAGGGTTTAAAGTGGAAGTTGAGAATGATCTTATCTGAGAAGATCAAGTTGTAACCATGAGAGAGAGAGAAGACTGAAGTAATGTTGGAATGCATTAGCTGAGAGCAATACTAGACCTAACCAAGTAATTTGTGCTATTAGATAGATCAAACACTTGTTGATTACTCACATCTTTGATAAGTCTATAGCCCTTAACTAGGTAGGCCTCAAAGCCTTTGTAAAATCCTCTAACAAGGTGGTTCACACATGTGAATCTAAAATCCTCTAACAAGGTAGTCTTTAATTGGACTTATCTCCTAACAGAGATTGAGATTCCTAATAGGATTTGTTCTGGTGAAGAACATTGTAAGACCTTAACTGGTCTGACCTTAACCGGTCTGGTTTCTATTCTACAGATAGTGACTTGTGAGTTCCATCTCACCGTGGTTTTTTCCTAGTTGGGTTTCCATGTCAAATATCTTGTGTTATGGTTATATTTCTTTTGTGGGTGAATGCTTTATTCGCATTTTGGTTTGCATGTGATGTAACCGGTCTGACTGTTAGACTGCTAAACCGGTTTACCTTTAGACTGTGTAAGTGCTTTAGGGCAGTAATTTTTTGCATACTAATTCAGCCCCCCCTCTTAGTATTCATCAACAAACATAATTTATCGAATGAATAACCATACAAAATATTTCATTGGTTAGATGACCTCAAAATCATACACAATCCTTAAGTGCAATTTCCAATGTGATAATGGTTCTCTTGCTCCTCGATCTTGTAACACGTTTCCACATGTGTGTCTAGGTTTAATGAATCTTGTAAAATATTTCACTCGGTGTATCATTATTGCTTCTCGGTAGACAGCTAGGTGTATACTGGGCTCTGTGAATACTTTCTTCTATAACCGACTGCTCTGTGCATACCGACTGAATGTTTCGGTAGAGGTAACTGACTAGAGTATATAGAATGACTTTGGATATAAAACTAATGGCAACTTAATAAGTAGTAACAGTAAACCCTCTAGCAAGGTAACATTCTAAATGAGTGTTTGAAATCCTTTGACAAGGTCACTTCTAACAAAGTGAAGATCCTAACAGATCTGAGGGAAACCCCTTAACCGGGTCATATCTAGCAATGTGTTTATAATCTTTAACAAGATTTGCTTTTAACCGAGCATACTCTAGAAGAGTATATTTCTTAGTGGGTCTGAAATCCCACACTGGTTTTTCCCTATTTGGGTTTCCATGTTAAATCTGGTGTTATATGTGTTATGATGATTATGTGTTCATGAGTTAGCATGTTTAGCATTTTTTGGTTACATTGCTAAAGTATAAGTTACCGAGGTTGAATCTGTTGACTTTATGGAAGATTAAGTTTGTATGATTCACCCCCCCCCTCTCATCTTGTTAGCTATTGGCATCAGTACTTTACATTTAGTATCAGAACTTACAATTGGTATCAGAGCTTTGGACTTCAGAAGAAAAGTTTAAAGGTACTTGAGGCAAAGATCCGAAGATGTATAAAAGGGATGCACCAAAGCTGAACAAGTCAAGTTTCTCCACATGGCAGAAAATGATGAAGCTGCATTTATCAGGAATTGGAGAATATGCAACATACTATTTGGAGAATGATTACATACCACCAAGCACCAACCCGATGACCTTGGAAGAGATAAAAGCAAAGCAAGAACATATTCAAGCTATGATTGAAATAACATCAGCATTGACCGACTCAGAGTTTAATGATCTAGAAGGCTACAATGATGCAAAAGCAATATGGACTAAGCTCATATCTATGTATGGTGGTGATAAACATGTCCAAAGAGAAAAAGTAGATAGTCTGAGAGGACAACTTGAATCCATGAGAATGAATGAAGGTGAGAACATAACCCAATACAGTACAAGGTTAAAGGAGATTGTTAATCAAATTAAAGGAGCAGGAGGAACTATTGAAGAAAAGGATGTAACAAGTAATTTGTTGAGAACCCTTCTACTTGCTTATGCTATTTGAGTCTCTGCAATCAATGAACTAAGGTTTGTACCTAACATGCCAATTTCTTTGGATGCTACTATTGGTAAGCTACATGCATTTGAGTTAAGTAATTTTGATAATAGCAAGTCTTCGGTAAATAAAGTAGAATCTGCATTCAGTTCTTTTCATATTGGTGAATCTAATGATTACAATGATAGAATGAGTAAGTACTCTAAAGGGAATCATAGTGGAGCAAGTGAAAGATTTCGCAAGAACATGGAAGAAGTACACAAACTGTATGAGGAAATCAAGAAGCAAGAAGAGTTTGAAGCATTATTAGCTAGAAGGTTACCGAGAGGAAAAGGTAAGTATAAAAGATAGCTACCTTTAAAATGTTTCAATTGTGATAAAATGGGACATATGGCTTCTAACTACCCTGACAAAGAATCTAGTGAAAAGAGAGAATACCAAGATAATAGGAAGAAAGACAACCAATACAGAGGACATCGAGACTTCAGAAGGAGAGATAGAAAGACATGCCTAGTAGCTGATGAGGAATCCAACGATGATAAATCTGATGAAACTGATACAAAGGAAGTTGTTTATGTGGCTATTAAAGATGGATCTGATGAAGAAAGGTATGAAGAAAAAGCCCTAATATCTCACATAAATAATAATGATTCTTGGATCATAGACAGTGGATGCTCACATCACATGACAGGTGATAAACACAAATTTGTTAAATTAGAAGACTATGATGGAGGCTATGTAAGATTTGGTAATGATGCACCATGTCCGGTGAAAGGTAAAGGATCTATAACACTTCTTGACAATGCTAAATATGATGATGTATACTAGGTTGAAGGTTTGAAATACAATTTGTTGAGTGTAGCATAACTAAACAATACAGGATACCGAATAGAATTTCAGAAAGGAATTGTCAAAGTTCATGACAAGCATGGAAAGTTAGCTACTACCAGGACACAAACAAAAGGTAATACATTTCATCTTGACTCAACTTAGAACAAGTGTCTTTATGCTAAGATAGATGATACCTGGTTATGGCATAAAAGGTTTTGTCATGTAAATTTTGATAATTTGATCAAAATAAGCAAGAAGCACCAAGTAAGCGGTCTACTGACTCTGGAAAAACCTGAGAATGCTATGTGCCGAGGATACTAGATGGGTAAGATGACAAGATCAAGCTTTACAAGTAAGTCATACACTTCTAAAGGAATTTTAGATCCAGTACACACTGATCTTTGTGGTCTCATGAAAGTTCAAAGTTATTATGGAGATAAGTATTTCATATTATTTGTGGATGATTACTCAAGGATGATGTCAGTTATGTTTTTAAAAGAAAAATCAGAAGCTTTTCAAATGTTCAAATGGTACAAGGCAAGAGTTGAAAATGAAACAGGAAGACAACTGAAATGTCTTAGATCTGATAGGGGAGGAGAGTTCACTCCTGATGAATTTAACTTATTCTGCAATGATCATGGTATAAAAAGGCAAGTATATGCACCGAGAACACCTCAGCAAAATGGGATAGCTAAGAGAAGAAACAGATCAATTGTAGATTGTGCCAGAACCCTGATGATAGAAAATAGGGTAACTCAAACATTTTGGAGAGAAGCAATCAACACTGCAATTTACACCCTGAACTGAGTTCAACTGAAGAAAAGAACTATGAAGATACCTTATGAGACCTGGTATGACAAGAAACCTAATGTAAGTTATTTTAAAATCTTTGGAAGTAGATGCTATGTTCACAAAGATGACAGAAATGGAAAGTTTGATCAGAAAAGTGAGGAAGGAACATTTCTTGGTTATTCTTCTAGAAGTAGAGCATTTAAATGTATGATCAAATCATCTAATAAAATAGTGGAAAGTGCAAATGTGAAAATTGATGAATTTGTAGAAAGAAATGATGAAGGAAATTCCTAAGAACTAAAATATTATGAAGAATTCATTTATGTTCAACCGAGAAGTCCTACCAAGAAAGCTGCTGAAGAAAATGAAGATAATGTCCAGTTACCGAGTGATGAAGAAGATCATACAGAGCCTACCGAGCCTATATTAGCCAAATATGTCAAAAGACATCATGCATCAAGTTAGATTATAGGAGATAAGGATGATCCAGTGATGACAAGGAACAAACTAAGATAGAACACAAGTCTAATATCTGAATTTGAACTAAGAACAGTAAAATAGGCATTTAACAGTAAAGATTGGGTAAATGCTATGACAGAAGAGATTGATCAAATCAAGAAGAATGACACATGGACACTGATCCCAAGACCAAAGGACAAAAATGTAATCGGTACAAAGTGGATTTTCAGAAACAAGCTAAATGAAAAAGGTGAGGTCATTCAAAACAAAGCAAGACTAGTTTGCAAAGGTTATGCTCAAGAAGAAGGAATATATTATGGTGAGACTTTTGCACCTGTGGCTAGACTTGAGGGAGTAAGAAAATTGTTGGCATATGCTGCTTTCAAAAATTTCAAGGTATATCAAATGGATGTTAAATCTACATTTTTGAATGGTATACTAGAAGAAGAATTTTACATTGAACAACCTAAAGGATTTGTTGAAGACAAGAGTAAAGATCAGGTCTGTAAATTGAACAAAGCTTTATATGGTCTGAAACAAGCACCTAGAGCATGGTATGAAAGACTGCACTCTTATTTGATTAAGATTGGTTTTATAAGGACAAGTGAAAACAACAATATGTACATGAAGAATAATGAGGACAATGGAATACTGATCTCAACCATATTTGTTGATGATATTATTTTTTGTGGTAATGACTCCCTATGCAAGAACTTTGGAGATGAAATGTGCAAAGAATTTGAGATGTCACTAATTGGTGAGATAAAGTATTTTATAGGTTTACAGATACTACAAATGAAAGATGAGATTTTCATTACTCAATCCAAGTACATAAAGGAAATCTTGAAGAAATTTGGAATGGAGGATTCTAAACCTGTAAGTACTCCTATGACTACTAATTGTAAACTATCAAAGAATGATGAATCTGCATTTGTTGATGAGACACTTTACCGATCTATGATTGGAAAGTTGCAATATGTTGTGCATAGTAGACTGGATATAGCACATGCAGTAGGTATTGTTGCAAGATTCTTTGCAGATCCCAAGGAAACCCATATGACAGCAATTAAGAGAATTTTCAGATACCTGAGAGGCACTGAAGATTATGGCTTAGTATATGAAAAGAGAAATGATTTTGATTGAAAAATTTATACTGATGCTGATTGGGCAAGCAACATTGATGATAGGAAAAGCACAAGTGGTGGAGCTTTCTTTTTGGGAGAAAGACTAGTGAGTTGGCTTAGTAAGAAACAAGGATGTATTTCACAGTCAACAGCAGAAGCTGAATATGTTGCTGCAACATTGAATTGCACAAATAAATCATGGATCAAACAACTTTTGGAAGGTATAAATGAGAAGGTTACCGAGCTAGTAACTATATTCTGTGATAATACTAGTGCCATTAACATTTCAAAGAATTTGGTAATGCACTCTAAGACAAAACATATCTCTATAAAGTATCATTATCTCAGAGAAGAATTTCAAGAAAAGAAAGTTGTGCTGGAATATATCAGTTCAAAGGAGCAATTAGTAGACATCTTCACAAAGCCACTGCCAAGGGACACTTTTGAGTATCTCAAAAGAAAGTTAGGGGTCCTACCCCTATCTTCTACTCACTGACAAAGTTCGGTGAAAGCATCAATTCAATGAATCTACAGAATATTATGTGTAGATTGATGCTGATTTACGCACTTTAGAAGGTTTTCTAAAGGTGTGCAAGAAATAGTGAATAGAGACAAGTTGCTCTGACCGAGATTGAGATGATACATAGCAAGGCAATTCACTTCACAGGGGAAGAAATCATGATTTAGTTCTTTTACTTTTTGGCATTGTTGTCAAAGGGGGAGAAGACTAACTGGTTGACTGAATGGTAAAGCCTAAATAAAGAAGATAATGGAAGACTAATGACAAGGGGAAAAGACTACAAAAGGGAGAAGACTAAATGCAAGACAACAGCTCAGAAGCCTAATGAAAAAGGGAGAAGATTTTAACAGCTCAAGGATAACAGGAGAAGTCTAACAACAATCTAAATCCAAATCAATTTGAATATCTTGTTGGTATTACCATTTAAAAGTTGGTTTTGCCATCAATGCCAAAGGGGGAGATTGTTGGCATTTCAATAAATGAGATTGTTGATATTCATTAAGGATATTGAGAAGGTTGTTGAAGATTATTTGATATAACTGAAAAAGGATGATAACTATCTTTATAACAGTATTTTGTCATTGATGTCAAGAAATTGATTTTCTGATTCAGTATGATATTGCCATATCTTGAGAAGATTGATTTGAAGAGAATTAATATGTCAGTAAAAGACACAGAAAGAATGTAGAAAGGGGAGAAATAAGATATTCAATGGGCAACTATCACCGAGTTAGATAATGATGAGATCATGATGTTTAGATGGTTTTGATATCCTACATATGTTGTTGATTGTAAGGTTAATACTATACTATGTCACCGAGCAAGGAACCTAGTCGGTAAACCCTAAAGTTATCGATATCGGTTAATGAAGGCAGAATGTCTACTGAGTAAAGTTTAGTATTTACTGAGTTGCAATCGAGTTATGACAGATCGCATTGGATGAATACAAGCATTATTTAATGAAGGAAAATGATGAGCTGGAGATGTATAAATGATTGGAATGTCACGCATGAAGTTTGTTAAGGATCTATGGCAATGGAAGATCGACAAGAAGATCTACAGCGTAGATTGAACCACAATAACCTTGTGCAAGTTCCAAGAAAGGAATGCAAGTCCCAAAGTAAGGTAAAACATTTTCAGATCAAAAGATGCATTGAACCTAGTCAAGATCGATGATCTGATGGCTAAGATTGACCATGGGAAATGTGATCAAGGAGATTCAGCAGTTAGCAAATTATTTATAAATAAGAAATTATTGATGAACAATGTATGTTGGCAAGTGTAAGCATAGGGATGCTACATAGTGATTACCGAGCATAGAAGCTTGAAGACCTGTTTGAATAATAGAGTAGAGAGCCCAGCAGAGGGACAAGATAAGTTCTATGTCAAGATTGTTTTGAGGAAATAAGAATTTGCTTTAGCATTTCAGATGTGAAGTTGCAGATATATTTATTACTGTTGTTTATTTTGTAAGTGACAGAAAATCTCTTAACCGAGTGGACTTAACAGTCTTATTTGTAAACCCTCTAGCAAGGTAACATTCTAAATGAGTGTTTGAATCCTTTGACAAGGTAGCTTCTAACAAAGTGAAGATCCTAACAGATCTGAGGGAAATCCCTTAACCGGGTCACATCTAGCAATGTGTTTGTAATCTTTAATAGGATTTACTTTTAACCAAGCATACTCTAGAAGAGTATATTTCTTAGTGGGTCCAAAATCCCACAGTGGTTTTTCTCTATTTGGGTTTCCACGTTAAATCTGGTGTTATATGTGTTATGATGATTATGTGTTTATGAGTTAGCATGTTTAGTAGTTTTTGGTTATATTGCTAAAGTATAAGTTACCGAGGTTGAATCTGTTGACTTTATGGAAGATTAAGTTTGTATGATTCACCCCTCCTCTCATCTTGTTAGCTATTGGCATCAATACTTTACATATAGTATTAGAACTTACATGAGGTATCGTGTCATAAACACATACAACAACGCGTCTACATCATCCTCCTAGGGCTTGGACTCAATGTACGGCCTCCAGATCATGGTATCCAAATCATCTAGTGCTCGCCACCACCACTCTAACTTCTCCTGGTGGGGCTGACTCATTATACCTCCATACATGTATACATATGGCTGGTCCACTGCTCAAAATCTCAGACTAACTGGTTGGGTAACAGGTAAGTGCTCCCACACCCAAATATGAAGCAGAGTGATCCCTACTCCCAATGAGCCCACCTCTCGATATACTACCTCATGTAGCTCCCAATATAAGTGTGATAGCACGCATGGTCCCCATGTAAACTGGGTCCTCTCTGTCATCATTTTCTTGATCACCTGACCCCAACCAATGGCAAGTCCATGCGATCATCGATCTGGGAGTCCCCCAACAATGCTTGATAGTATAGATGGTAATGGCTCATATAGCACCGCTATATCCTCCCAAGCTACTGACCCATCATCAATGAAGACATCATCATCAAAGAATCTCTGCACTGTTGTTGTCCCCCAAGCTCGGTCATATGTCACCAACTCTCCTCGAATGGGAATGTGCAGGATGCACCATACATCCTCCAATGTAACTGTCATCTCCCCCTGTGCTAAGTGAAATGTGCATGTCTCACTATGTCATCGCTCTGTCAATGTTGTGATCAACCTACGATTCATCTGAATTATGAGCATATACATAACATCATACAGGCCAGTCGCTACAATGCAATCCACCTCGGCCTCTGTCAAACGATCATGCAACACCTGTGTGGCAAGATGCCTCTAACGCATCTATAAGACGTGAAGCTCCTCCTACACACGTGCATCAACCATCATCATCAGTTGTTTTGTTTCAAACTTTCTTAAGTTTAAACCTAGACTATCAACAGATACTTTGATCAAGTATCTTCATGTCTCAACAGGTAAGAAATCATGGCACACCTAGACTACAATAGGCATTTATCCTAATGACCTAAGTCTCATCAGGGCTTCTATGGTTCAAAACAACTCTCAACTCACATCTCCATCCATCCATCATTGGCATCAAAAGATTCTTTTTCAAAAAAACACACTGGGACATCTACCTTCCTAACAATAGCGTTATTATGAACACAATAGCACTAATATTCTGACACATGCGTAAATCAAATACACAATAGTGCTATATAAACTATACAATAGTGCCACATAAACACAACATCACTACAATCCATGCTCAATAGCACTAAATCAGCTATACAATAGCGCTACACTTGACAAATGTGCTAAAATGACTATACAAAAGTGTCATAGCAGCACAAAAGCACTAATTTAGTTGACAATAGCACCAAAACACAGTTTTAGCACTATTGTGTTGACTCATTTTGGGCCAAGCAAAAAACCTATAAAAAATGCATAAAAATCAAAAAATCAAATTCACATACCACTAGTCCGTAGTCGTCTGGCCACTCGAATCGACAGACTCGCTCTAACTGATGATCTGTTATAGGAACCGACATCCTGACTGTTGCTTGCTCTTTCAAAAGGTCACTATCAGAGTTCAAAATTTACTATGGAGATAAATGCAAATGAGCCTATTTTCACCACTTCCTCCCCATATATACCCTTCATCGTAACCCTAATTTTACCCCACTCACCGCCATGGTCCCCGTGAATTTCCCGAGCTTCCCATTTCTTCATTTTATCTCTGATTTCTTCTATTTTTTCACCAGTATTACTAAAATCTTCTCTTTTATCAACTTGCCAATTTTCATTCTTTTTCGAGAGATCACCCGATTTTTCAAAAAATTTCGGTCCATCTCTCGAAGGGGCATACCACCCATTAAATTAACATTTTATGGGGCATATTTCTTCACACCTATTTTTCTTTCTTTGAAATGATGCGATAAACCGCACCATCTCAAAGAGGGGCAAATGTAGACACATAAATTTGTCCATCTTAATTAAATGAATATTTTTTATTTATTTGATTAAAAATACACTAGCCATCAGTTCATTAAACTAATATTTAATTAATTCATCTTCAAAAAATTCTCCTATTAATTAAATAAATTATTCAATTTATTTTAATTCATTCATTAAACCAAATTCATAATCAATTAAATGAATAAATCCTATTTATTCAATTTAATCCCCTTTCTTCTTTTAAAATAATTTAAATAAAATATTTATTTAAATCATTAAAATCCCCCCACTTGCATTCTCCTAAAAATGCAACTTGCACCTATTTATTGAAATAAATGAATTTTATTTTAATAAAAATCATATTTTCTCTCACCCACCAAACCCACTTGCAATCCTAACCCCCTTTTAGATTCTTCTAAACCCTTCCTAATTATCCTAATCCATCCCCTAATTATTGTCACATTCCTAAGCAACTTCGAGTCACTTCTCAGACTCCAAAGTATTTGAAAAGCATTAATTGCTTTATGTGTTCAACAATTTAACCTCTAAAGTCTTTCAAACCACTAATGGCTCTTACATGACCATTTATGGTTAAATCCACTTGCACCCATGGTTAGGGACTTTGACCCCTAACTCAACCCTCATGTAACCAATGTGTCTCCTCAAGCATTTATTGCTTTGACCATGGTTATCCTCACTAACTCTTGCACAAGAGTTTATCCATTGGATAAAAGCATTATTTTTTGGATAATGAATTTATTCACTCAACCCAACCTTAACCTTAACCTACCAAGTTAACCCTCAGGTCATGTCAAACATTTAATGCTTCTTCCCTCTCCTCTCAACCTATCTCATATTGACACTTTTCATCCTAGGATTGGGTTGAAAGCCCTCACATGGATTGAATATCATTCAATCCTAACCCTTGTTGAGATTGCTCAATCTCAACCCTCCATTGCTTCATTTTTCTTATAAATAGAGCTCACATTCCTCATTTTCAAAACCTCAAGCCTCAAGCATCCTAAAAACTTGTATGCATTTATATTATAGTGAATTTTAAAGAAAGAGCATTTAGCATAAATAACATATATTGTCATTTTGGACTAAAATAAATCTTAGTTCATTTCATAGCATGTCTAATTAGTTTATTTTACATTTGCATATCATAGCTAAAACATTTCAATCTTGAATCTCCATAAGGCATCCATAGTGAAAAAAGTTATTGAGAGCTACACTAATTTGGAACTTGGAGAGGAGAGGAACAAGGGAGAAGGAGCTACGAGCATGGTAGAAGGCATTTGGAGATGTCTTGTTGTGTTTTCTTTCATAGTTAAATACTTCATTATGTTTTTAGTGTTTCTATTGGTATGCCTGCTTAGATTAGTTTTTAGTTGATTAACATTAATATTTTTATGTTTCTTGTGTTCTTATGTGTTATACGAGCACGGGTTTTATTCTAACATAACCCCTTTTTGCAGAGCATCAATACCCATCAAAAGTCTCTTCTCAATCTTCAAAACACCCTTACAAGACAACAACTTAATAGACACCAACCATACTTTGAGGAAGACAAACATGACAAAGCTTTCCCTTACCTTGTAATGAAGCCAATCGCTCCAGTCAATCTCTTGATATCAAAATTATAGACTAATCCTCCAATTTATAAAAAGATACAACAATTCAAATGAAAGTTATGATAATTCTTCCAAAATTACTACAGGATACAAGAAAGACAATATTAAGATAAACTATACAAGATACACATTATGAAGAAAACTAGTCAAAATTCTTTATAACATCAAATGAAATATAGTGTTTGATTAGATTCTACTTTCTTTTAAATTTCTATACAATACCTAGATTTCTATTAACTCATAACAAAATACGCAACTAACAAATAAAATGAGATAAATTATTCATATTTTAATCCTCCAATTCAAAACAATTATGCATGATGGAACCAATATCCATTAGGACTCGTTTCACCTTGTGTCATATGAACTAGCCAAAAAAATAGCTGAGGATGTATATTGTGAAGATGTAAGACATTATATAGATGATATGGATGAGGAAACACAAGAAATGACAGTTTATTGTGTCAAAAAATATCCCCATGTGTTAAAGGCCCTTGATATTGATGAATATGCTAGAAGTGTGGAACAACGAACATCCAATAAAAAGTGGGAAACTCTTGCTGACATAAAGATTGAATCGACAATATGAATATAAACAACAAAAAATAATTTTCTACAATTCATGGGTTAAACTCTATTTTAGTTATGCTATGGAAATGCTCTTAAGTTTTTTTTAAAAATAGTTATTGTCTCTTTTTCTACAATTTGTTATGTTTTTTTTAAATTTGATTTTTTTCTAATTTTTTCTGAAAATCTTATAATTTTGGTTTGCCAATTTTTTCCCCAAACAATTTTTGCTACTATGATATAAAGAGTCATCCCAGGATGAGGAATTTTATCTATTAACTAGAGAAAATGAAGAGACCCTTTCAGTGGGGAAAATTGTACAAGCAACTGCCTGTAGAGTCCTAAATAATCGTATAAATGCTACAAAAATCATTAATTTTCTACAATTAATTGGTTAAACTCTATTTTAGTTGCTCTTTATATCTCTATGCTATGGAAATACCCTTAAGTTTTTTTTTAAATAGTTTCTTGTCTCTTTTTCTATAATTTTTTATGTTTTTTTTAAATCTGATTTTTATTTTATTTTTTGCCAATTTTTTTCTGGGCAAGCAGCTTCTAGGAACCATGTTATGAATCCATTGGATGATACTAGAATTCATCCAGAGTCATATGAACTAGCCAAGATAATGGTTGAGGATGTATACTGTGAAGATGCAGGAAAGGATATGTTAGGTCTCGGAGACAACTGAGAGAGGGGGGGTGTGAATCAGTTGTCAAATAAATTTAAACCAAAAACAATTTATCCAAACTAAATGCTTAATACCGGTAAACCAAACTTTGTGCCGGTAGATAGTTTATCAGTTAATTACAGTATAGGTAAAGATTAATGCATAAAATAGAAAGACAATAAGATCCACAACACATAACACCAATATTTGTACGTGGAAACCATGTAAGGGGAAAAACCACGATGGGAAACCTTACCCACAATAAGATGATACTACTGCAGATAGTATGTGTATACAAATGGGGTCTGCACATGTAGAAAGGCCAAGCATCTAGAGCTCACTACTCAAACATAAATAGGAGTCACACTGACTACAATTGGATGGTTAAATCCAATAATAATGTACTGCTCAAAATAACATCTTCATATGTTAATGTCGACGTATAAAAATGACCATATTCCTAAATGAATATTTAATATTCATTTTATTCTCATTCCTCTATTTTAGTTCAATCTAATTTAATTAAATCACCACATTCTTCTATTTAATTAAATAGATTATTCAATTTATTTATTTAAATTCACTTAAGCCCTTTATATCATTTAATTGAATAAATCATTTTATTTAATTAAACCCCTTCTCTCTACTTTTAAATAAAATTTACATTTAATTAAATAGTTTACCCCAATTAAATAAATCTAATTTATTTAAATCTCCAACTTGCAACCAAATTAAAATAAAGCAATTTATTTTAATTAATCCTTTATCCTCCACCCACTTGTATTTTCCTACAAATGCAAGTTGCACAACTATTTTAAATAAAAATTATTTATTTAAAATCCTATTTATCCTCCACCCTCTTGTATTTTTCTATAAATGCAAGTTGCACAACTATTTTAAATAAATAAATTATTTATTTAAAATCCTATTTATCCTCACCCACTTGAAACCATTAATGGTTTCCCTTAAAGTCTTCAAACATAATGGCTTCCTTCTAGAGTCTTCTTAAGCCTTTAATGGTTTCCCTTAAAGTCTTCAAACTTAATGGCTTCTTTTTAGAGTCTTCTTAAGCCTTTAATGGTTTCCCTCAAAGTCTTCAAGCATTTAATGCTTTATCTTCCTTTTTCTCATGTAAATAAATTAAGATTTATTTAAATCCAAAATTCATATTCACATTTAAATAAATTAATATTTATTTAAATATTTATCCAAATGCAAATTACACCATTTAATTGAAATAAATGATATTATTTTAATTGAAAATCTCAAAATTTCTTCCACTTGCATTCTCCTACAAAATCCACTTGCATGCCTAAATCTCTTCTAGATTCTTCTAACTCCTTCTAATTAGCCTAATCCTATCCTAATCATTGTCACATCCCTAAGCAAAGGGAAGTCACTTCTCAAACCTTCAAAGTCTTTGAAAACCATTAAAGGCTTTAGGTCTTCAACAACTTAAAAGTCTTCCAAACCATTAATGGTTAACTCAACCCTCTTGCATGGTTAGAGACTTTTTGACTAACTTAACCCTCATGTAACCCAAGGGTCTCATCAATCCTTTAAATGCTTTGACCATGGTTATTCCTTAATCCCTTGCACAAGAGTTTATCCTTTGGGTAAAAGCTTTATCCATTGGATAAACCCTAATTTAATCCTAACCCTTACCTCTTAAGGTAACCATCATGTCCCCTCAAGCATTTAATGCTTCCTACCTCTCCTCTCAAATAGTCTTATGTTGACAATTGTCACCATTTCATTGGTGAAAATTGTAAACATGGATTGATTACTTTCAATCCTGACCCTTGATAACTCCTCCAATGTTGACCCTCCATTGCCCTATTTTCACTATAAATAGAGCTCTCCATCCCTCCATTTTATCATCCAAGCTTTTAGTGTCTCATTTATGCTCAATTTTAGCTTGCATCTAGCCTCTCTTTGCAATAGGAATTAATCTAATATAGCATTTTAGAGTATTTCTATTATCATTAGCTTAAAATCATTAACTAGTGTAGATAGGAAATGTGGAAATCATCAAAGCAAATCAATATTAGTCTAGCTCAATCACAAAAGCTAAATTGCAGTGATAACAATCCTAAAAACACTCAATAAAGACATGAAAACAAGACATCAATTCAAACACAAACCATTGCAAACTTGAATGTCTCCTTCATGTGGCTCCATTGTCCTTATTTCTCCTTCAAATAGCTTTGTTTGTGGATCTCACCTACTAGTGCATAAGCATGATGTGAAAGCAAGTAGACAAGATGATAGCGCAAGAATACTCGAAGCGTGATTGATTCGACCAGGGATCAGGGGCCTTGATTGAAGAAATTCATCCAATTCATAGACAAATTGGAGAAAAGATCAAATTAGCATGAAGAGATTCGACTGGAAATTGCAAATCAAGAATGACAAATATGACAAATTATGACAAATTGACACTTTCTATGCAAGATTGATTGATTGATAATTTTGACAAATTTCTATGTCAAAATTGATTGATTGTCAATTATGACATATTATGACAACTTGAAATGTCATTCCCATGAAATTAGGAGGAAAATAGGAGAGAATTGAAAAATAGATGAAATAGAAATTAGGAAATTAGGAATTAGAAATTGATGAAAATTAGGAAATTAGGAATTAGGAAAATTAGAAAATGAGGAAATCAGGAATTAAGTGAATTAATTAACAATTTTTCATTTATTAATTAATTCACAAAGAGGGAGGAATTAGTTAGCCAATTAAATAAACATTTAATTGCGATGAGAAGACTTAGGATAAATAAACTATTTAACCTAAATGGAGAAATGACAAACAAGGTTAAATGAATAAATCATGAAACCCTAGAAGATGAATTAGAAATGCAAGGATGACAATTAGGTCTTGATGAAGGATAATTGATATCAATTCGATTTGATCATGATTCTGACTTGATAAAAGACCAATGCTAACAAACGATTGAGATTGGTTGACAAACTGACCAAGATTGATAAAGAGACCAAATTGATAGGCGCCAATTGATGAGGAACAATGACTAATTGATCCAAATTGACATGATTGAGAAAGACGACGATCGATGACAAATCGATCGCAAAATGAAAAAATTGGCAAGAGGACAAGGATCAATGACAAAATAGATTGCAAAATGACAAGATTGAGAATGACCACGATTGATGACAAATCGATCGCAAGTTGACAAGATTGAAAATGACAATGATCGATGACAAATCGATCGCATGATGATAAGATTGATAAGAGGACAAAACCCTAATTAGGATTGACGATGTCCAAAATGATGACAAATGAACACGCACCTTGATGCGATAGAATAAGATCAATCAAAATCATGACTGAAAATTGTTATCGAGATAAATGAAGAATGCAAAAGAAAGACTCGATGCTCGCAAATGATAAAGACCAAGTACGCAACATAGAAGAAATGTTAATGCGACGCAAAAAACCTAAAATAAGGAAATGCACCAATGTTAAAGTATGACTCCGCAAGCGTTGACCAGTTTTAGACATCTACATTTTGCCCCTCTTTGAGACAATGTGATTCTAAGCGTTGTTTCAAAGAACAATAATGAAAATGCCCCAAACAATGACAATGACATATGCATGCCCCCTTGAGGAATTGGCCAGAAACATCCAGAAAAGAGGGCAAGAGATCGATAAGAATGATAGAAGACGATAGGTTTGAGACTGCCAATACTGATGGAAGAAATGTTAGTAAGCAAAAATTAGATAGAGGACAGTTAGAGATGAAGGAAAACTTGCTTTCACAAATGCACATAAGTAGGTGAGAACCTTTATTTAATGTAGCAAAGCGGATGCAAAGCATCATGGCATTGAAGGCTAGAGCTCGAATGCAACCCCTTTTGCAAAAGATAGACACATCGCACACAAGGAATGAGTGAAGCATCCTATGGTGCATACATCAAGGGTCGAGGTATATGCGGCGTTCACAAAGTGATCATACTTATCACAGACACCCAATGATATAGTTGCCCCAATTTGTGACAAACATTCCACAAACAGCAATCACAACAAAAAAGAAAGGGACCATGAACCATCCCGGTCACTCTAAATCACTCAGTGACATCATCGAGCAACATAGGAACATGATCAAAGATAAATCAGTAAATGATAAGACTCGCTAATTCCAATAAGTCAAACAAACATCTTGATCTTCATTGTCAAAAGTTGAAAGCATTGATAGGACGATCATGCTATCTGGTTTCAGGACATGTGGTACCCCGTCTAAGACAGGACACAGTCTAGTTTCGAGTATACCACACCCTGTATAAGACCCATGATAGTGGTGACAAGGACAAATTATTTTGATGGTAACATTCGATTGATATGACAATTGTGATTATTTTGAATGTCTGGTTTGATCGTAAAAGGTCATCTGTTTATGCATGATTTCATTAAAGCACAATGTGTGATTGCATGTCGTTGGAGGGACACTCAGTGATCTATCTTATGCACAAAGGGGATATATTGTGTTTTGCTTTTCAAGTTTTATAATTTTTTTGTGTTCATTTTTTTTAGGACTTTATTTGACTTTTTTTAGGGATTTTTCTCAGGGCATTGTTTTTATTTTTATGATTTTTTCAGGACATTTTTCAATTTTTTTAATGATTTTTTCAAGACATTTTATGATTTTTTTAATTATTTCAGGATATTTTATTATTATTTTTTTATTATTTCAGGACATTTTTTAATTTTTATGATTTTTTCCAAGACATTTTTCAATTTTTATGATTTTCCCCCCAGTGTCTAGCAAGGCAAGGAATATGACAGGTGAATAAATAGGCTTTTTGAAATGTTGGTGGATAGAGGGAAGACAAAGGCCTTTTATCATGGAGACAATGCAGATGCAATTTTCAAGAGCTATTGCGTGATGGGACAAGAGACTGGATATGACAATGTAAAGCAGTGACATGGCATGAGGGACATGTCAAGAGGTTTTTGAAACCATGTTTAAATTTTTCATCCTTATTATAGACCAAGATCAAGGAATGAAAAAGAGTGTATGGATAGTGATAAGAGATGGATAGGATAAGAAAGACCAAGAATGGATAAGGGACATGGACTGAAGGTCAGGGTAGGATACGGGATAGTGGCAGAAAGTTGCAATAAGTCAGGGAATATGGATGAAAGGTTGTAATAAGCAAATGGATAAAGACCAAAAGCTATGATAAACTAAAAGCTACAAAGAAGATGCATGATGCTCATGATGATCCTCAACCTTGTCAAGATCAAAGGTGGAAAGGGAAACTGGACATGAGGGACAATAGGATATGAAGGGTAATGACAGGGGTTCGATAGGATGATGAAGGGCAATAGGATATGAAGGAGGAAACCTACCCCCAAGTGTGGTGTGCAAGAAGTTCATAGATTACGCATGATGTCTGTTTGTCAGGTTTTTATCACGGTACTTGCCTAAGGCGCCTGTTTGCCAGGTTTTCACCAATGGACGAATTATTTTTGCTTTACTTTTTTTCTTTTGTCTTTTTTTTTTTTTTTGACTTTTTCAATAGAAGATGGACACATGATAGGGGCAAAATGGAAGAAGGACTCAAGCGTCTTTTTTTTTTTTGGACAGTAGCCTTGAAAAAAATGGACCATGACCTTTAAAAGTATGCTCAAAGATGTTGGTAGGATAAGGACATGGAAAATAAGATGAAACTAAGGCAAGGATTTATGAAAAGGATGGGATCAAAGGGATCAAAGGATGGAAAATATGCATTGGATAATGGATAGGGTATTGGAAGAATTGGGCTTCAGTGGACGGAAATGAAGGCAAGATCAACATTGGCACACACCTTGAGGGGTGATGAACTGATGGAGGAAAAGTGGGTCTTAGATTGTGAGATTTGGATGGAGGAATAGCTTGGGATTTTGGGACATAAGGGCCCAAAATGGATGAAGAAGGTGATGGAGGAATAGACTTGGAAGGTTTGGATGGAGGAACAACAATTTTAGATGCCAATCTGGGTTGTTCTTTTTGTGCTTCAAGGAGCTTCTTGGGGATCCACATGGTTTTTTATTTTTCATGCTTTTGTGGTTCCTTGGAGTGCATTGCTTGCACAAGGGATTTAGGGACCCATATATATTTTGACTTTTCTTTATTTTTCTCAGTGGGCCTTTGTGGCCTATTGGATTTTTTTTCTTTCTTTATAGATCATATTGTTCTTTGTTTTGACATGTCGATTATATTAGACATGTTGATCCTTGAATACATGTGGATTGCTATACTTATGACTTGTACACTTGGCATCCAAATTGCTTGGAGGGGGAAATTGAAATGATGTCTAAACCTCAAAGGACAAAAGGACCAAGTGACAAAAGGAAAAAATGATAATGTCTCACCTATATGCTTGGATACTAAGCTAGGTTTGACCAAATGACATTGATGACAAAAAGACAAAAGTTTGACAAGGTATAGACTTCCTAACAATGACTTAGGGTTTATCAAAGATTTGGATTACTCAAGTATGACAAAACCTAGTTTTGAAACTATATGCAAAGGGACAATTACTATGCAAATGACCCTAATATGATATGATAACATGCTAAGCTTAATGAAGAGACCTAGGGTATGCAAATGCAAATGTATGACAATGTCAACCTAAGGCAAAACCTAAGGTTGAATTATGAAATGGTATTGCTACAATGCAAGAGGACACATGCAAATGGATAACTTTTATTGATATGCAAAGGAATATGACCTAAGTGAAACCTAACCTTGGTAGTTGACAATGAATTTGCAAAATGCAAACCTAGGATGAACCTAAATCTAAGTGACATGAATGTTGAGACAAGATTTTGAAAAATGTTTGACAACCATGTTTGAAGGTGTTTTGAACTTTGTTGGATGAAATTTTCTTGTGTTTAACCTTGTTTTGAATCAATTTGTCTTGTTTTTGAAATGAGACACAATTCAACTTTTGACAAGCAAAGAAGACAAGATATTTTAACTTAGACTCAAGACAATCATGCTCATTCACACATTTCTTATGGTAGGGAAGGACATTAGGTACTTGAGAGGTAGACTCGTTATGGGATTCAAGGATAATACATAGATGCTTGACCCCATGGGCTCCCCTCCACGGCACTCACTTCTCAAGGCAGCCAAGCATCAGTCCCCATGGAAATCTCCCCATGGTGAACTTAGTATCTCTTCCAAGTATCCAAACTTGTCCTTCTCAAGCAACTAGAAGGGTTTTTGGCCTCTAAATACAAGGTGTTTAGTAAGGATTTCTGTTAAGTGTTACTCCTTGGTGTCATGCAAGCGTGATTGAGACATTAAGCCCACCAAGATACCAAACAAATATAGTCATGCAAGCATGATTTAGACCGTGAGGTCCTACTTAGATGTTGATATGAGAAAGAGTTCAAGGGTCATCACTTCCCAAGTAACTACAATTCCCACGTAACCCTTCCTTCAAAGCTTTCGCTCATTAGGTATTTATTTATAGTGAGTTAGAATGCCAAGGTATTCTAGCCGTACTCACTTTGGGTCGATCCCTTCTCATGATTGTCACTTGCTTGCAAAAACAAATGGTCAAGAAGGCAAGCCCTCTAAAGGTGACACACAATCAAAACATGAGCATGGTATCGAAGATCTGGATTTCTGATCACCCTAAGAAGGATGAGAGCATACTCTCCTACTCCAATGTCAAACTCAATAGTCAAAGCAAACATACGTTCATTCCATCCTATTTAGAAATCATACTAGTTGCCTAAATATTAATTACAAACACAAAGTTTAGTTGTAGTCCAAGGCAACCTGCAAAACCACCAAGTTAGAAGTTTGATATGTTTGATCTTTGACTAGCGAACCTGCATAAAATTCATTAGTAGTTTCATCTTTGTCTTTGCCATGCGTAATGCCAGGGTGTTGCATAGAGAATCAGTACCAAAAAACCAAAAAGCAGAAACAGAATGCAAAACAAAACAATTTGCAAGTAAGAAACACTGCTTTTTACCTCTGTTTCTGGCCTTACACAGGCGCAGAATGTCTCACACAAGCGCAGAATGATCCAACACAGGCACAAAATGATGCAACACAGGTGTAGATCCCTTTGACATAGGCGCAGAAGTCTTTGAAAGAAGCGCAGAATGCTTGACACAGGTGCAAATTGCTCCTACACAGGTGCAGAAGTTCTCAGAAAGCCCTGCATTACCCTGTTTCTTGGGTTTTTGACCTACAAATCATCTCAAAAGCACTCAAAAGAATGGTTAGGGTATTAGTTCACATCGGGTTCACCAATTAATGTAGATAGGAAATGTGGAAATCATCAAAGCAAATCAATATTAGTCTAGCTCAATCATGAAAGCTAAAATGCAATGATAACAATCCTAAAAACACTCAATAAAGACATGAAAACAAGACATCAATTCAAATGCAAACCATTGCAAACTTGAATGTCTCCTTCATGTGGCTCCATTGTCCTTATTTCTCCTTCAAATAGCTTTGTTTGTGGATCTCACCTACTAGTGCATAAGCATGATGTGAAAGCAAGTAGACAAGATGATAGCGCAAGAATACTCGAAGCGTGATTGATTCGACCACGGATCAGGAGCCTTGATTGAAGAAATTCATCCAATTCATAGACAAATTGGAGAAAAGATCAAATTAGCATGAAGAGATTCGAATGGAAATTGCAAATCAAGAATGACAAATATGACAAATTATGACAAATTGACACTTTCTATGCAAGATTGATTGATTGATAATTTTGACAAATTTCTATGTCAAAATTGATTGATTGTCAATTATGACAAATTATGACAACTTGAAATGTCATTCCCATGAAATTAGGAGGAAAACAGGAGAGAATTGAAAAATAGATGAAATAGAAATTAGGAAATTAGGAATTAGGAAAATTAGAAAATGAGGAAATTAGGAATTAAGTGAATTAATTAACAATTTTTCATTTATTAATTAATTCACAAAGAGGGAGGAATTAGTTAGCCAATTAAATAAACATTTAATTGCAATGAGAAGACTTAGGATAAATAAACTATTTAACCTAGATGGAGAAATGACAAACAAGGTTAAATGAATAAATCATGAAACCCTAGAAGATGAATTAGAAATGCAAGGATGACAATTAGTTCTTGATGAAGGATAATTGATATCAATTCAATTTGATCATGATTCTGACTTGATAAAAGACCAATGCTGACAAATGATTGAGATTGGTTGACAAATTGACCAAGATTGATAAAGAGACCAAATTGATAGGCACCAATTGACGAGGAACAATGACTAATTGATCCAAATTGACATGATTGAGAAAGATGACGATCAATGACAAATCAATCGCAAAATGAAAAAATTGGCAAGAGGACAAGGATCAATGACAAAATAGATTGCAAAATGACAAGATTGAGAATGACCACGATCGATGACAAATCGATCGCAAGTCGACAAGATTGAAAATGACAACAATCGATGACAAATCGATCGCATGATGATAAGATTGACAAGAGGACAAAACCCTAATTAGGATTGATGATGTCCAAAATGATGACAAATGAACACGTACTTTGATGCGATAGGATAAGATCGATCAAAATCATGACTGAAGATTGTTATCGAGATAAATGAAGAATGCAAAAGAAAGACTTGATGCTCACAAATGATAAAGACCAAGTACGCAACATAGAAGAAATGTTAATGCGATGCAAAAACCTAAAATAAGGCAATGCACCAATGTTAAAGTATGACTCCGCAAGCATTGACCAGTTTTAGACGTCTACAACTAGTATATCATGTTAGGATAGTATTGTTACTAACCTTGTCATCTTATAATCTAGTTTAATCCATTTTGTAGAAACATGCATAAATAGGATGCATTCATGTTAGAATTAATCTAAAGCATCCCTCATTCTTGCATTAGTCATCCCTAAGTCACTTTGCTCAGTGATCTAAGAGCAAAGACATTGGCTTGAGGGACCTTGTGAGATAGAGAACCATGGAACCAACCTTGGGAAGTTGAGCTATCCTTCATAGCTCCATAACTTGCACCAAGAAGTCCCATGTGTGTGTGTGGACAAGTCTTTTGGAATATTTTCATATATTGAGTTTCATCAACCCGCTTTTCCTGCATACATTTCTAGTGCCCACCGTGGGGCCCTACCCCACTAATCAAATCGGTTTTTAAATCTAACCACTTTTGCAGGTACGCAGGAAACAAGAATCGGCACATGGGGAACATCCCTTAGCGCATCTGGTCAACATTATAGCACATCTGGCTCACTTTTTAGCATGTGGGACTCATTCCTTAGTGCGTGCAGACTATCACTTAGCGTATTAACTTTATTAACATTTTCCTGTAGGTCTCGACGTGGGAAAACAATAGAGCAACACATTCAAAAAAATAGTTCAGCGCATCAGGTCTGTCTGATAGCGCATCCAGGTTGTTTTGTAGTGCGTAAAGTCCTTTCTGTAGCGCATCACAGACAAAAGGCAAAAATTAAAACTGTAATCGAGTTTAAAGTTAGACTTGTTGAAGTCCACAAAAACCCATATTTTTCTAATTACTGTGGTGGGTATTTTTATAGGATTTCTAACATCTTATTGCAGGGAGGAGCTTAGTCTTATTTCTAGAACTATAAATAGTTTAAATTTTTACTAACTTGTTTAAGTTAGTTAGAATTTAAAGTCTTTTTAATTCTTGTTAAATAAAATTGAACTCACCTTATTTGGGCTATAAAAAGAACCATAAAAACAATCTTTTTTTGCTTTTCTAGGAGAGAAATTTTCAATTGGGCTCTAAAAAGAACAAAACAATTTTTCCATTTTGCAAAGAAAAGGTGTTTAAAAAGAACTTCACCATCCTTTGGTGCATAAAAGGATCAATTTTAAAAAAATTCAAGGAAAAAGAACCACACTTTAAAAAAAAATCAACAATTAAAGAGGGAAGATCTTCCCCTTTTGATTGATTTCTTTTGTTGACCAAACATCGAAGTTTTGCTTTGTTGACCAGGTTCTTTTCCTCGATTAGAAAATTATTGCTTTGAAGGGATAAAATAAACACCATGTTTTTGTGGAGCAACATCTCCATAGAGATTTTAGAAAATCACTGAATTGAAAGGATAAAACGAACAACTTGATTGCCTTGTCTCGAAAGTAGAAGGTATATGCTCTCCCCTTAACTGGGTGATCAAAAAGCCAGACTACTCTTACGCTTTCAGTCATTTAAAGCATTTACATCCTTTAGCAGGCCTGCCTTCTCGAGGGGTTGAAAAACTCTTAAAGCCATTTATGGCCGGTGTGAAGGGAATGACCTAAGTGGGAAACGGCTTTGACGCCAAGTATTCCAACCCACTATAATCAAAAGTGGAAAGTTATGAAAGTCCTTTTCAATAGTTGCGCGCAACGATTAGCCTTCCCCCAATATCCTCGAGATACGTAAAGTCTTTATTCTAAAGGTTGGGAAGCCTCCTGAGGGAGTTTATCACTGACGGCCGAACACGAAGCCTAATTATGAGCCATAAAAATAGAAACTTTGAACCAAGTCAATAACCAGACATTTATAACATCATAGTGCAAGGGTGGGGAAGAATCCGCCCCCAAGATTACTCACCATATATCTCCAAAGATAACTACTCAATTGTGAAACAATTCACTTTGGGTTAATTTTTGGCAAAAGGCAAAAAAACGGGTGCCCTCTAGGGGGTGACACGGTTGTTTGAGCTGACGGAGTATCGAGACTAGTGGGCTATGATGTTATTTATGACCTTTGAATAAAGAGTCTTTCTGAAGTGTATTTTTCATATCCAACCCTGCTAAAACATTGAGGATTTGAACACATCCTCATAGAACATACACTTTTTGTTAGATTAAGCAAAAATGGTTGTCTTCTTTGTGTTGTGCTTGCATTTGCTACTTCAGAAAATCATCCATCAAAGATGAAAAACTCACAATCAAATCCAAAAAATTGCAGAAAACCAACCAAAAGAAAAATCAGGGCAGATTAGCGCGTGGGGACAACTCCTTAGCGCGTAGGGTATTTCAATTAGCACATCAAAGCATCAAGTTAGCGTGTCTGGTCAAAACAATAGTGTTTTATCCAAAATTTCAAAATAGTGTTAAAAAAATTAGCGCATCAGAAAAATAGTCTAGCGCATTGAAGCATCAGCTTAGCGCATGGAAACCAAACTTTAGCACAACGGGTTTAACAGTTAGTGCGTCACAGACCCGTACTGGTGCATATCTTTTCAAACAGGCCGAACACAAAAATTTTAGCAGTCAAAACTTTAGTGCATAGCTGGGGGCAACCTAGCACGTGTGGTCATTCTTTTAGCGCGTGAAGTAAATTTTATAGCGCATCATGTCTCTATTCTAGCACGTAACCAAAAACAAAAAAAAATAGGGGGCAAAATAGTGAGGAATTTTGAAAATTTAGAAAACATCTTCAGAAGCTTTTTTTCATTAGCAACATTTTTCATCAAAACAGAGTAGCAAAAACAAAGTTGTAAAGACTATTTCTTGAGCAAAGTTTGTGTCAAACCAACATTGTAAAAATCTGAAACTAATCGCACAGTAAAACATATCTATCCTATCATAAATCTAGAAACCTCATCACAAGTATCAAAAGAATCCTCTACCATCTCACGGATTTCATCTCAAAAACACTTGTTTAAAAACTTTCAGGTTGTCAAATCAAGTTTCCATATCAGAAGGCTTTTATCCATATCATTTGACACGCTTTGTCATGAAGGGGCATCTAAACCTTCACTTTGATAGAGTAAGACTTGAATTTTTAAAACAAGATCAACTAAATCCAAACAAATCAAAGGAAACCATTGATCACTTATGCATGACTCATCCCCATATTCTGAGAAGAAAGAATCTTTATCGTAACATCATGTTGAAGAAACAACAACCTAGTTTTTCCAAATTCATCAAAAGAAATAAGTTTTTATATATCAATAGTCAACTTTTCAAATCTCATCGAGTATTCCTTCATCACGTCAAACATTATATCCAAAACAAATCCAATGAATTTGACAAAGAGCCTTTAAAGGCTAGGGCATATTGTCAAAAATCTTCTTTTAATCAAATCATAAATCATGGAGGAAGGATTAATCCAACATTCTTACCCAATGAGTGTATCAACACCAACCCCCGAGAAACATATCGAAGAGGATTTTGTCCCCTTAGTTACAGAAAGATTCTACTAAGATGCTTGTAACTCGCTCTCAACAAAACAAACAAAGCGAAGCAACACCAGAATCAAGCATGACTCAAAGGCTATCTAATCCATTTGAAGGACCACATCTAGAAGAACCTGAGATCATGGAAGAACTCCTTCAAGAATGTCAAGAAAGCACTTCCTTTCAAAAACTTGTAGAAAAACTCATGGAAAATGACAAAGAGAAGTATCTACTTATGCTCACAAGTAAAGGTGTTAAACTTCCCGAAGATTTAGACACAAACATCTTTAGAACCAAATCTCGACAATATGCATATCAAGAACAATAAAGAGAAGAGGAAACTCGTAACCTTGAACAACACATACCTAAGCAACACATTCCAGAACAACGTATACTAGAAATGCGTATACCCGAGCTAGAAACTCCAGAGCAAAATATACCATTTAACACACCTTTTCAACTAAGAACTAATACAAGGGAAGAGTTTCTTCCTCGGCAAAATAATGTGCCTTTGGTTTCTCTTACTCAACAAATGCAAATGTTACAAAGACAAATGCAAGACATGCAACAAGGGACAACAGTACTCTACTCATTAAATGAAATCTGTCCTTATCCATTTGACAGAAGATTGAACATGGTGCCTTTTCCTCCAAACTCAGACGTTCCCAAATTTGATAAATATGATGGGAAAAGTGATCCCTAAGATCATGTTCAAGAATTTTGCACAATGAGTCTTGAATTCACTCATGACGACACCTATCTGATGAGGTTATTCCCAAGAAGCTTGGGAGGGAAAACAATGGAATGGTTATCCAAAATTAGGCCACCTATCAGCTCATTTGATGAATTGGTTAACAAATTCATAACACAATACTCCTATAACATTCAACACGCTATAACCATGCTAGACGTCTGCAACACTAAACAAAAGAACAATGAAACATTCATGATATTCCTTCAATGCTGGCGACATATGGTATCACGATATCCTCGAGATATTCCCAAAAAGGAGAAAATAGAAATCTTCATCGATAACTTGAATGGTGAAATGAGTTACAGACTCAAACTCCAATGCATACCATCTTTTGCTAAATTGATTGAAAACGCCATTCAAGTAGAGGAAGCGTGTGCCAAAAAGGGAACACTCAAATTCTTCAAGGAAGGAACAAACTCATCAAACTACAATAACCAGAACAACAGCAACTTGGACAAGTCTTGATTCTGGACTCGAAACAAAAATGAAGGCAACAATGAAACGCATGATCCAAAATCTAAGCAACCAGTGCTCGCATTATCCAGAAATTCTCAGGCTACAAAAAATCCTAAAGGTGCTAATCCAAACACCAATCAAGGACAACTCAACACAAACAACAACAACGATACTCAAAGCAAAAACATGAATCCAGGACCTAACAACAATTCACACGACAACACCACTGGGACAATCACTAGAATCAGCATTCAAAGAACTTCTGGCAAACAAGATTCTCTCTTTGCCTGCAATCAACAACTATGAACCCCAAATCAAACCACCTTGGTGGAATGATTCACACTATTGTGATTTCCATCGTAACAAGGGTCATCGGACGAACAATTGCATGAGATTGAAAAACATTGTTCAAGACATGATTGATCGAGGTGACTTAATGGTAGATGGTCTCAAAACAAATGGTGACCACGAAGCCTTTAAAAATCCTCTTCCAAATTACAACAAAGATGGAGCTTCAACATTGAACGATATACGCGGAGCTCGTATCAACCATATCTACAATAAGACCATAAATCACATATCAGCTGAAGATCATCAGGTAAATGTCATCACCATCCGCGATCAACGTGATCATGAATATGTCAATGTGACAACCCGAACTCAGAAATATGTCTTAAAAGGTCATACCGTGCCTACAACTACTACATCAAAGATCCAATATGACTTAGTTAGCCAACTACGCAAAACTCCAGCTCAGATATCCATACTAGAATTGCTGAAACTATCACCCAAACACAAAAACATATTAGAACAAGTGTTATTGGAAACCAATGTACCTCAAGATCTGGATGCAGACAGATTTCAAGCCATGGTCGCCCATATGACAGGACCTCATAATCTCACCTTCTTAGAGCATGATAATACTTCCTTGAGTCATCCGCATAACACTCCTCTCCATATTGAAGTCATCGTTTGTAAACACCAAGTAAAAAGAGTCTTAATAGATGGAGGAGCTGGACTTAATATATGTACTTTAAATCTCATCTCTACATTATGCTTCTCAGAAGACTCTATTGATCCTCGTAAGAAGATTACCATAAAGGCATATGATGATGAGGAAAGGTCATCTAAAGGAACTATGATGTTACCCATTCAAGTTGGACCAGTGCAAAGGGATACTATGTGTTAGGTCTTAGACATAGATCTTACCTACAATATTTTGTTAGGGCAACCCTAGATACATGAAATGCAAGTAGTGCCTTCTACGTATCACTAGTGTGTCAAATTTCCTTATGACAGACAAGAAATTTCCATATCTGCTGATCACAACCCCTTTCAATATTGCAATGCAATGGGGGCAGCCCAAGATAGTTTAGTTCCTCATAATAGAGAAAAGCAAAGATCCTTAACATCAGATCTACAGACAGCAAAGCCCGACTCATTATCTAGAGATTTCAAGCAGCAAATGCAAACCAAAGACCAAGGTATGGGAGAATACTCTTTGGAACCCCTGTGTTTGGCCAAATTACCAACATCACCCAGATCTCATGGATTGCCTACTACATCAATGCATCTGGTAACTCAGCCCATCACCAAATTTGATGGTACCTTCATCTAACTAGGGACTCTAGCACATGAATCAGAAGATAAGGACATTCTTAGCTGGTTATACAAAGATGAGGAAGAAGATAATAGAGCAGCTGCTCTAGACATTGTTCTACCAACACACCTATATGGAAAGGGATACTTAATCATATAGCAAATGGGATATGATGGTAAAGGGCCTATTGGAAAACGCAAAGAAGGAGTCATTGAACCCATACATCTTCCTTCACAGCCCAGTAGGGACAAAACAGGATTGGGTTTTAAGCTCACTTTCCTATTAAGAAAGACGCCACACATAACTGCAAAACCTCAATGGAAAGCAAAAAAGAAATACAAAGAAGAATCCTGGCAGGAAGCACTATTTGAGTCAGCAAAAACAATCCGCAAGGCACGGGAATGTCAAGAACAGAAGTTACATCAGGGAAAGCTTCTAAGCCACAAGAAGGCCATATCTGTAGCAGTAGCTCATATTCAAACACCAATATCTCAAGAACAAATAATATCATCTCTGGATACCATTATTCCTCCCCAAGGAAGCATAGTCTATGAACAAATATAGAAAGTCGAAGCAGGAAATGACACTGAATCAACAAAAAACATCAAACTGGTATCCATCATCAAAGATCTATTTTCACCATACAACATACCTGTTTACAGCACTGATAGAATCTGGGATGATGCCTTAGAGACTAATTCCAATGAATATGAATGGGGTAGCTACTCAAATGCTACTGTAGATATCACTAACAATACTGATTCCATATCCCTTTCTCAGGAAGAACATAAAGCAGAAGATAGACCTTTTGAATTTGGACTGCAGAATATCTATGACGCCAAGGAAAGCGAACAGAAACATTATGCACAAGTCTATATAGAAGATAATACCATCGAAGACCTCGACAAAATCCTTGACTTCTTTAAAACCAAGACCAATCATGAAAATACCTCCATCATGACACCTACAGTAGCAGAACTTGATCCACCAAATGATTCCTTACCGCTTGTCTTTCCTGACCTCATTAACTGGGATGAACCCAAAATACATGATATACCAATTTTCCCAAACAATGAATCTATTATCCGCTACCTATGTACCGTTAACCCAGAAACAGGCTCTACCAGTGAACAAAGTAACGATATCTGCAAACCAACGAGTGCCAAGTCTCTCAGTCACAAAAATGAACCAAGTAAAAGATCTGATGCTGAAAACCAATCAATGGCAGCTTTAGATCACAAAAAAGTAAAAATAAAGGATGCATCTGAGGGTGAAAACCTTTTCAAGGCACCTAAAGATGGGAGACTTGACACTCTTCTAGAGCACTTTCATGAGTGATCACCCATATTGATTGAGCCCACTCAATCAATCAACATTGGTACCACATAAGCAGTCAAAAACATACACCTTGCAGAATCTCTGACAGAGGAGGAAAGATCAGCATTTATCATTTTCTTTAAAGAAAAGCAAATTAATTTTGCTTGGTCATATGCCAATATGCCTGAAGTAGATCCACACTTAATCATGCATCACTTATCCATCTCTCCGGGAGTTAAGCCAGTCAAGAAAAAACTACAAAAAATGAATCCACAGGTGGCACTCATGGTCAAAGCTGAACTGAAGAAACTACTAGATATCAGATTCATCCGACCCATTGACTATGCAGAATGGATTTCCAATATAGTACCAGTATCAAAACCAGACAGCAGTATCAAAATATGCACTGATTTTAGAGATGTCAACAAAGCTTGTCCAAAAGATGACTTTCCTCTGCCCAGTATCGACATAATTGTAGACCTCACAGCGAGCCATGCAATGCTCTCACTAATGGACGGTTTCTCAGGCTATAATCAGATCAAAATAGCCCCCAAAGATCAAGACAGAACAGTGTTTACCTGTCCTTGGGGAATGTATTGTTGGAATGTTATGCCTTTTGGCTTAAAGAATGCAAGAGCTACTTATCAACGAGCAATGACAACAATCTTTCATGACATGATGCATACCTTCATGGAAGACTATGTGGATGATTTACTAGCTAAATCCTTCACCAGAGTAGAACATCTAAGCATCTTAGAAAAGATTTTTGATCGATTGGAGAAATTCCAAGTCAGACTCAACCCGAAGAAGTGTGTCTTCGGGGTTGCATCAGGCAAGTTACTAGGCTACATAGTCTCAGCTAAAGGTATTGAAGTAGGTCCAGCAAAGGTACAAGCCATTATGAAAATTCCACCACCAAAGAATATCAGTCAACTTAGATCTCTACAAGGATGACTTCAATCAATCAGGCGATTCATCGCTCAACTAGCAGATAAAAGTATCCCATTTAACCATTTGTTGCATAAAAATGTACCATTCAGATGGGAAGCCAAATGTGCAAAATCTTTTTATCAAATCAAACAGTATCTGATGAATCCACCAATTCTAGTACCACCAATAGCGGGAAAGCCACTCATTTTATACATTTCAACAACAGATATATCACTGGGGGCACTATTGGCACAAGAAGATCAACACGGAAAAGAATGAGCTATATACTACATCAGCAGGACTTTGAATGGCTATGAACTCAACTATACATTCATTGAGAAGGCCTATCTAATAGTAGTCTTCGCTTCTCAAAAATTCTGACATTATATGCTAGCACACACAATTAAGCTAGTGGCAAAAATTGATCCTCTCAAATATCTACTCAGCAAGGCAACTCTTATAGGCAGATTGGCTAAATGGGTCATGATTCTCAGTGAATTTGATATCCACAACACAGAACGAAGAGCTATCAAAGGACAAGCAATTGCAGATCAGCTAGCTGAAGCACCACTGCCAGGAAAACAAACTATGGAGATTGAATTTCCAGACAGGGACATTCTTGCTATTTCTACCAAACAATGGACCCTATACTTTGACAGATCCTACACACAACATGGTTCAGGTGCTGGCATTCTATTCATCACTCCTGAAGGACACACTATACCAAGATCATATAGGCTTATGTTCCCATGCACAAATAATGTGGCTGAATATGAGGCATTGGCTATAGGCATCAAAATGGTCGTATAATGGAAAATCATAGAGTTAAAGGTCTACAAAGACTCACAACTAGTCGTCAATCAAATCAACAATGACTATCAGACAAAGGATGACAAACTGCTACCCTATAAGCAAATGGTGGATGACTTCAAGCAATACTTTGTACACATCATCTTCAAGCAAATACCAAGGTTGAACAACAAAGCAGCTAATGCAATGGCTACTATTGCTTCATTACTACAAATTCCAGAGCAACAGAGTCATTATGAGTTTCTGGTAGAGCAACTATTCTCCCCCACCTATGACCACTCTAAATCCCATGTTATCTATGCCTTGACTAGTCCAGATTCTCCGTTATATGGATCAATATACGACTACCTTGAGAACAATATCTTACCCATTGACCTATCCAAAAACCAAAAATGTAACTTTATCCGACAAGCCGCCTATTATACCCTCACTGCTTTATACCGTCAAGGTCTAGATGGTACTCTTCTTCGTTGCCTTGATCGTAATGAATCTGACTTCGCTTTACATGAGCTTCACAAAGGTATTTGTGGCACACATTCAAGTGGTACTACTCTTGCTAAAGAGCTTCTGAGAATGGGATATTATTGGCCGACAATGGAAAAAGACTCTTATCACTTTGCAAAAAAGTGTCTTAAATGTCAGATCCATGGTAATCTGATACATGCACCAGCACAGGAACTGCAACCATTCACGACATCCTGGCCCTTTTGTCAGTGGGGACTAGACTTGGTCGGAAAAAATCATCCTTCATCTTCAAATGGACACAAGTTCATTATAACTACAACAGAATACTTTACCAAGTGGATAGAAGCAGTCCCAATGACTACAGTGACTGGGAAACAAATTGCCTCTTTTATCCTAAATTATCTGATCTGTAGATATGTTATTTCAAGTTCCATTATCACTGATAATGGATGACCTTTCAAAAACCAAGATGTCCAAGAACTATGTGAAAAATTCAAAATACAACATCGATTCTCTACACCATACTACCCATAGGGGAATGGTCAAGCAGAAGCATCCAACAAGACAATATTGAAAATCCTAAAGAAAATAGTGAATGATGCAGGCAAAGATTGACACATACAACTCAATCCAACACTTTGGGCATACATCTATACACCTATAGGAGTGACACCATACTCATTGGTATATGGATCAGAAGCTATTTTACCCCTGGAGGTAGAAATTCCATCTCTCAGAGTCTCTCTAAAAGGCTTAATCCTAGATGAAGAGTATCGAGTTAACCAACTGCAAGAACTTGAATTGCTAGATGAAAGATGTCAACATGCCTACACTCATCTCAAAGCATATCAACAATGCATGTGTAGAGGCTACAACCACAAGGTCATTCTCAGAAATTTAAAAGTTGGTGACCTAGTATGCAAGGAAAATCCTAGAAATTAGCAAGATCGAGAAAAGAAAGGGAAATTTGAACCTAACTGGTTAGGTCCCTATGTCATCATATCAGTCTATGGATCAGGTGCTTATCAGCTAACAACTTCAGAAGGAGATGTGCTCGACGAACCAACTAACAACATCCATCTGAAGAAGTACTACACTTGAGTAGTCTAATAGACGGAAAAAGTCAAAAAAAAAAATCAAGAAAAAGCAAATAAAAAGGTATAATAAAAACAATTGGTGAAAACTTGGCAAACAGGTGCTATTGTGAGAGGACAACTCCTCTATCTATCTTTATTCTCAAGCCTATTATATAGCCATAAATCCAAATACTAATGGCCATTGCCCAACACCTTTATCAAACTAAACACTATCCAAGACATACTTAGCGTAGTCACTATCCTAGCCTATCGACAAATCATTTCATCATATCCCACCATGGCTTGGTAATCACTGTACATATCCACATCAGGCAATAAATCTAGCTAGGGGCAACATTGATCTACATCCTGTCCTATAAATAAATCAAGAACTTGCAGCGAACCAATAGAATCATGTTAAGACAAACATTCAACAAAACACGAAGATAACCAAACATGGATACACTTAACGGATTCATAACACATGAGGGATGATTTTATGAAGTATCAAATGTTGCATCTTGCATAAAGTTCTTACTATTTTCGCACTTAACTCTTTTTGAACTATTGGATCCTCTACATTTCCTCAATGATGCATCGAGCTAGAGAAAGTCATGGAGCCTCCAATATCTTTTTAGTTTTCTATCTATGAGGCGATCATTTGTACTATGTAAATACTTGTCTCAAGATGTGATTCAAAGCATATCACTGAAGACATGAATCCACTTTGCGCATACAAATGGTTTAATCTTGTCTGTTTATACGCAATCGGCACTCAAGTCATCCTGGTTCAATTATACCTTGACGCTTGTGCCATCTTGCAAAATCAAAAACCATGTAAATTTTTCTCAAGTCATTATGGTTCAATTATACCATTATGCTTGTATAAATTTTCAACATATCCCACACAAATCAATGCTCAATGATAATACCTACAAAGAAGGCAAAAACATGTGACTATACAGGGATGACAAACGCAGAATGAGGATGCTCAAATTAGTTGCATATCATTTTACAATTAGTTGCATATCATTTAACAATTAGTTGTGCACAGCATATCATTATCATACATCTCATTTTCATGATACATCTCACAGCATATCATTATCATACATCTCATTTTCATGATAATTCTCACAGCATATTATTATCTTACATCTCATTTTCAAGATACATCTCATATATCATGCATTATCACATTATATTCATCACATATCAAATCACATGCATCTATCTAAGCATTGCATCATCATCATAGAAGCAATAAAATCATATAGATAGCATCATCCATAACACATCACATGAGGATCAAAGATAATGGTGTCATATATATCTCAAAAATGATCAATATGCCAAATATGTCATGTCTGTGCCAAATACAACAAAATGATAAAATACAATAGAGACAACATCTCTCAAGTATGACTATCTCTTAAGGGTGATGGTCTTGCCGCAGATATACCAGCACCAAGATCCCCAGGTGGATCCTGACGAACAGACCCTGTCATGCCTCTACTCTTTGTCCTCGACCCGATCTCCCTAGATCGACTGGATCTCAAACCTGTGAAACTCATAACTCGATGCTCCCTGGGAACCACATCCTCATAATGCCTCCAGTAGTAATCCACCTTCTTGGCTCTCAAAGCCAACTCCCTCAGGGTATCTCTCATCGAGCCACCCACCACTGCTCTTTCCAAAGTCTCTGCTTGAGCCACACCTCTCAATGATATCCCTGTCAACCTGCGTCAATCGTGGTATCAATGACCATGGTCTCAGAAATCGCTCTCATGACTGAACAACTCCAAGTCACTCCTATCAAAAACAATACAAGTCCAATATCAGTTTCTTCATCCAATCAATTCATATCACAAATCAGATTCATATCAACTTGAAACATTGAACATCTGATCAAGTTCCACATCATCTCTAATCCATTTCCATATCACATCATATCAACTTGTAACCCAACTCAAGTTCCACAATCATATCAACTTGTAAAACAACTCAAGTTTCACATTCATATCAGCTTGTAAAACAACTCAAGTTCTACAACCATATCAACTTGTAAAACAACTCAAGTTCTACAACCATATCAACTTGTAAAATAACTCAAGTTCCACAACCATATCAACTTATAAAACAACTCACATTCCACATATATATCAACTTGAAACATTGCAAATCAAATCAAGTTATCTATCCAAAAACCATATCAGAACTCATATTGGACAACTTAGCAAAACAATGACAGCAGACACATAGACTACCACTTCGCACTTATCCCCAGAAAACTGGCAAAAACCTACCTATTTTTTTCTTCATCCAAAATCCCACTTTACCCAAGATTTTCCACTCACCGCTGCGCTATCCTAATCTACCCAGATGCTATCGTATTTCATTAGACTCTACGCACTACGCAACCAATCGTATGCACTACGATTTAACCCAGACACGCTAAACCGTTAAATTCATGTGGAAAAATTCCAAAACATGATCAAAAATGACAAAACAAAAATCGAAAAGGGGTCAAAAATGATGACTTACTAGTGGTCCATACGTGGCAAGCCTTCGATACCTTCGAATGTGCTCAGATCGATGAGATGCAAACATAATCGACATTTTGTCTTTTCTCCAAGTGTCGCTAAATCCAAAGTCAGTAAGCACAAATGAGACAAAATAACTCACTTTTGCCCTTTTATTGGGTAAATGAAAATTAGGGTTGCATGGACAAACACGTAAATTGCTCGTGGTCTCATATCAAACCCTCACAAACATCATTATCAGAAGATGAATCAACTTCTTGCATTCAACATAGACAAAAATTTACAATGCAAACAAAACACATCAAATTTTCAAAATTTTGATTCATCTCCCGAGGGGGCATTATCAACATCATTTATCAAAATCTAGGGCACGACATGAACATCTCGACAAGACATCACACTGATCATAACCAAATTATGACAACACATCATTTTCTTTGAATCAACATGTGCACACATGTCACTTCAAAGAGGGGCAAAATGTAGATATATAAAAATGACCATATTCCTAAATGAATATTTAATATTCATTTTATTCTTATTCCTCTATTTTAGTTAAATCTAATTTAATTAAATCACCACATTCTTCTATTTAATTAAATAAATTATTCAATTTATTTATTTAAATTCACTTAAGCCCTTTATATCATTTAATTGAATAAATCATTTTATTTAATTAAATCCCTTCTCTCTACTTTTAATTAAATTTACATTTAATTAAATAGTTTACCCTAATTAAATAAATCTAATTTATTTAAATCTCCAACTTGCAACCAAATTAAAATAAAGCAATTTATTTTAATTAATCCTTTATCCTCCACCCACTTGTATTTTCCTACAAATGCAAGTTGCACAACTATTTTAAATAAAAATTATTTATTTAAAATCCTATTTATCCTCCACCCTCTTGTATTTTCCTACAAATGCAAGTTGCACAACTATTTTAAATAAATAAATTATTTATTTAAAATCCTAATTATCCTCACCCACTTGAAACCTTTAATGGTTTCCCTTAAAGTCTTCAAACTTAATGGCTTCCTTCTAGAGTCTTCTTAAGCCTTTAATGGTTTCCCTTAAAGTCTTCAAACTTAATGGCTTCTTTCTAGAGTCTTCTTAAGCCTTTAATGGTTTCCCTCAAAGTCTTCAAGCATTTAATGCTTTATCTTCCTTTTTCTCATGTAAATAAATTAAGATTTATTTAAATCCAAAATTCACATTCACATTTAAATAAATTAATATTTATTTAAATATTTATCCAAATACAAATTACACCATTTAATTGAAATAAATGATATTATTTTAATTGAAAATCCCAAAATTCCTCCCACTTGCATTCTCCTACAAAATCCACTTGCATGCCTAAATCTCTTCTAGATTCTTCTAACTCCTTCTAATTAGCCTAATCCTATCCTAATCATTGTCACATCCCTAAGCAAAGGGAAGTCACTTCTCAAACCTTCAAAGTCTTTGAAAACCATTAAAGGCTTTAGGTCTTCAACAACTTAAAAGTCTTCCAAACCATTAATGGTTAACTCAACCCTCTTGCATGGTTAGAGACTTTTTGACTAACTTAACCCTCATGTAACCCAAGGGTCTCATCAATCCTTTAAATGCTTTGACCATGGTTATTCCTTAATCCCTTGCACAAGAGTTTATCCTTTGGGTAAAAGCTTTATCCATTGGATAAACCCTAATCTAATCCTAATCCTTACCTCTTAAGGTAACCATCATGTCCCCTCAAGCATTTAATGCTTCCTACCTCTCCTCTCAAACAGTCTTATGTTGACAATTGTCACCATTTCATTGGTGAAAATCGTAAACATGGATTGATAACTTTCAATCCTGACCCTTGATAACTCCTCCAATCTTGACCCTCCATTGCCCTATTTTTCACTATAAGTAGAGCTCTCCATCCCTCCATTTTATCATCCAAGCTTTGAGTATCTCATTTATGCTCAATTTTAGCTTGCATCTAGCCTCTCTTTGCAATAGGAATTAATCTAATATAGCATTTTAGAGTATTTCTATTATCATTAGCTTAAAATCATTAACTAGTATATCATGTTAGGATAGTATTGCTACTAACCTTGTCATCTTATAATCTAGTTTAATCCATTTTTTAGAAACATGCATAAATAGGATGCATTCATGTTAGAATTAATCTAAAGCATTCCTCATTCTTGCATTAGTCACCCCTAAGTCACTTTTCTCAATGATCTTAGAGCAAAGACATTGGCTTGAGGGACCTTGTGAGATAGAGAACTATGGAACCAACCTTGGGAAGTTGAGCTATCCTTCATAGCTCCATAACTTGCACCAAGAAGTCAAGTGTGTGTGTGGACAAGTCTTTTGGAATATTTTCATATATTGAGTTTCATCAACCCACTTTTTCCGCATACAGTTAGATTCAGTATCGGTGTAGTTCTGATATGCCTTCACAAAAACCTTCCTTCAACCTTCAAATGATGTTTGTGTGTATAGCTCTTCTTATTCTCGCATATACCTTCTTATAATTCATTTTCCCAATCGCATATCGATCTTACAAATAAGATCTTACATATATACCATAACCTAAGACCAATTATAGTAGGTCGGCTCTAAAAGATATTACAATAAAAACAATTTACAAGTAATTTAATAACCAATGCAATAACTGATACAACATGTCAGCTTAATGCATTTACAACAATAATAAACCATTTTCAAAGAGTGCCATGCTGATCTGGAATAGATAAGTCTGTCGGTGCTTATTCTGGACCTATTTGCCAATAACAACAAATATGCAAATACGAATATATCAATGAACAAATCTCCAAGACAAAGTGTCCAAATGATGTCTTCAACATAACCAAGTGTTTTCCATGTCATTCCAAGTGTCGGTGAACATTATATCCTATCGGTGAACCAGATATCGGTGACTGTGCATAAAGTCACTTGCTTGCCGATGATCATTGTCAGTTCTCCAAAGTGTCAGAGTTGATAAGTGTTAATAGGTGTTGACATCAATGATGAAACCATATCAACATATCCAAAATACCAACAATCTCCCCCTTTGGCATTGATGGCAACACAAGATGGAAAAACCATCAAAGTACCAAAATAGAAATGCCAAATACCAAAAACCAACAATCTCCAAAAGAGATCATAACCAGAAATCAAAATTCTGATACAGAGAGTAATCAATCTCTCCCAAAGTAACAATCTCTCCCCCTGAGAGTAACATGTGTTTTCCTTGTGTTTTTCCATATCAATCTCTCCCCCTTTGACATCAAATGCCAAAGCTAATACAAAAACCAGGTTCAAATACAAAATACCAACCAATTCAGTATACCAACTACTCCCCTTGAGAAGTAGCTCTCCTCATCAAAGTCAGAGTAAAAGATTTCGCTATTAATTCTGTCAATTGATGACAAACATCAACTATCTAAGTCTCTACCGGAGAGGGTATGACCCCAAGCTAATCTTTGAGATATTCAAAAGTCTCCTTAGGCAAAGGTTTAGTGAAAATATCTGCAATCTTCTCTTTAGCATTCACATAAACCAATTTTACTTATTTTGCTTCAACATTCTCCTTTAGAAAATTCAGTTTGTTAGAAACATGTTTAGTTTTAGAATGTAGTACTGGATTCTTAGATATATCAATTGTTGCAGTGTTATCACAAAATATAGTTATAGGTTCCTTGCATTTTACTTTTATGTCCTTCAACATTTTCTTAAGCCATAATACTTGTGTATAGTTAGTTGTTGCTACAACATATTCTGATTCTGCTATTGATAAAGATGTGCAACTTTGTTTCTTACTCAACCAAGAAATTAGTCTACTTCCAAGAAAAAATGCTCTATCGGTGGTGCTTTTTCTATCATCCACATCTCCTGCCCAATTTGCATCTGTGTATGCACATAATTCAAAGTTTTCATCTCTAGGATACCATAAGCCAAGATTAGTAGTGCCTTGTAAGTACCGGAAAATCCTTTTTACTACTAATTCATGATTTTCTCTAGGATTACTCTGAAATATTGAAACAATACATACTGCATTCATAATATCAGGTCTTGTTTGTGTCAAATACAGTAAACCTCCTATCATAGATTTGTACCTAGTCGGATTAACAGGTGTAGATTCATTTTTTTATTAACTCCTTCAAGTACTTAGATTGACTCAAGAATATACCTTTATTAGTCTGTGAAATCTGCAATCCTAAAAAGAATTTTATCTCTCCAATCATATAGATTTCAAATTCTTGATGCATTTCAATAGAAAAGTCTTTACATAAACCATCCTCTCCTTTAAAGATTATATCATCAACAAAAACTTCTATAACCAAGATGTCATCATTAGTTACTTTATAGTATAAGTTATTGTCAGCATTACCTTTAGTAAAACCAATCTTCAAAAGATATTTATCCAATCTATTATATCAAGCTCTTGGAGCTTGCTTCAGTCCATACAAAGATTTCTTTAACTTGCAAACCATATCTTTATTATCTGTTAAAGAAAATCCATCAGGTTGCTCAATGTAAACTTCTTCTTCAAAATCTCCATTTAGAAATGCACATTTAATATCCATTTGATATACTTTATAGTTCTTGTGTGCTGCAAAAGCTAAGAATAATATGACTATCTTAATTCTAGCTACTAGTGCAAAGGTTTCATTATAATCAATTCCTTCTTTCTGAGAATATACCTTACACACTAGTCTTGCTTTATTTCTGATTACCTTACCATCTTCATTAAGTTTGTTTCTGAATACCCATTTTGTTCCAATCACATTTTTGTCTTTAGGTCGGGGAACTAATGTCCATGTGTTATTCTTTTCAATTTGTTCTAATTCTTCTTCCATAGCTTTAATCCAGTGTTTATCTTTACATATCTCATTAACTAATGATGGTTCAATTTGAGAAATAAAACATACCTCTTCATTTGTCAGTCTTCCTCTTGTCATAACTCCTTGATGCTTGTTCCCAATTATCTAATTTTCAGAGTGGTTCAATCTTACATACCGGGGTGTCTTTGTTTGCTGCAATTCCTCAGTTACAGTGGAATTTTTCAGATGATACCGGTGTAACTAGATCTTCATTTTGTACCATTGGGTTCAATGTAGGTTCATTTGTCAGTATCTCTATTGCCAATTCAGAGTCTATATACCTTGAAGTTCCTCTAAACTGTTCATCAATTTTCACATTTGTACTCTCAACAATTTTTTGTAGTCTCTTGCTAAAACATCTATATGCTTTTCTCTTAGATGAATAACCAAAAAATATTCCTTCATCACTTCTAGGATCAAATTTTCCAATATACTCATCTCTTTTAATATAGCATTTACTTCCAAATATTCTGAAATATTTAAGAGTAGGAGTAATGCCAAACCATAGTTCATGAGGGGTCTTACCGGTTTCACCTTTGATGTGAACTTTGTTGAATGTATAGACCATTGTACTTACTGCCTCTCTCCAATATACATGTGGTAGATTTGCTTCAGATGACATACTTCTAGCTGCATCCAAGATAGTTCTATTTTTCTTTTCTACAATTCCATTCTGTTGTGGTGTCTGGGGTGCTGATAATTGTCTTCTGATTCCATTTACTTCACAGAATGCATTAAATTCCTTAGATGTAAATTCACCTCCTTGATCTGATCTTAGACATTTGATTTTCTTACCGGTTTCATTTTCTACCATTGCTTTGAATAGTTTGAATTTGCCGAGTGCTTTTGATTTTTATTTGAGAAAAGTAACCCAACACATTCTAGAATAGTCATCAATGATTAGCACAAAATATCTATCACTTTGTAAGCTTTTAGTTCTAGCTGGACCACATAAATCAGTGTGAATTAAGTCAAGAGCATTATTAGATTTTTTTGGAATACTTTAAAAAGATGCTCTAACTTGTTTTCCAAATTGACATTCCTTACATACCAGATTATGAGGTTTAACAATCTTAGGTAAATCTCTAACTGCCTTAGTTGTATTGATTTTCACAATGCAATCAAAATTTACATGATAGAGTCTCTTATGCCATAGCCAACTTTCATCAATATGTGCAATCAAGCATGTCTTTTCACTGTTATTCAAATGAAAGATGTTACCTCTAGTTTGATTACTAGTTGCTATTTCCAAACTAGTTCTGTTCATAATTTTGAATTTTCCATTCTTGAATTGTAACTAAAATCATTTGTCAACTAATTGACCAACACTCAAAAGATTATGCTTTAAACCTTCTACATAGTAAACATTGTCGGTATGATGCTTACTATCAAGAGATATAGTTCCTTTTCCTTTTATCAAACAAGTTTTATCATCTCCAAATCTTACTAACCTCCATTATATTCCTAAAAGTTCAAGAATTTACCTTTATCACCAATCATATGATGTGAACATCCTGAATCAATGATCCATTCATCCTTAACTTCCACTTTAGCTGTCAGGGCCTGCTCTACCGGTTGAACAATAGGTGTCAGTTGATCTTCTGTTATAGCAACAAAAACCCATCCATTGTCTGTCGAATCCTCATCAGAATCATCAGTGACTCCTTCATCAGCAAGATAACAAGATTTATCTTTATTCTTCTTAAATGTGTATCTCTGATATTCAAGATTAGGCTTGTACGTTCTTCTAGCTTCTTCTCTTAATCTAGCATATCTATTAGGGCATCTTGTAGCCATATGACCAATCTTATTATAGTTAAAATATTTAAAAGGTGTTTTACCTTCATACTTACTTCCAATTGGGCCTTTAGGCATTTTTCTTGCAAATAGTGCTTCAAGTTCTTCATTTTCTCTCCTGCTTTCTTCAAGTTCTCTTGCATAAAAGGCTTTCCAATTAGATTTGTCAAATGATGGTGCAGATGATGTTGATGCTTTAAAAGCTAAGTTTGTCTTTATAGTAGCAACAAGACCAAATTCCTCAATTTCAAAAGTTGAAAGTTTTCCAATCAATGTATCCCTAGTTACTGATGTATTAGGCATTGTTTTTAACTCATTTATAGTAGTAACTTTCATTTTGTATGCCGGTGGCAATCCTCTTAAAATTTTTGAAACAATTTTATCTTCACTTAAGGTTCCTCCACAACATTTAATACCCAAAACAATTTCATTTACTCTTTCCATAAAAGTAGAAATCCTTTCATCTTCTTCCATTTTCAGATTTTCGTACCTGGCTCGAAAGCTTTCAAGTTTTGCAATTTTGACTATGGAATCTTCTTCATTTAGTGTTTCCAAATGGTCCCAAATAGCTTTAGTAGTAGATCTATCTGATAATCCCATGATTTGCTGATCTGATAATGCACTCAAAAGTGCTTCTCTCACTTTACAATCATTTTCCTCATCTTTTCCTAAGGTAGGTGGACTAGGCTGATTTTGAGTAGGAGCAATATAGCCATTCTTTGTAACTTCCCAGATTTCCTTCCCAATGCAATTCAGATGTGTCTCTATCCTGATCTTCTATATCCCATAGTTGGTTCCATCAAGTTTAGTAATGTCCTTTCTGAAATAGTTAGAAGACATTGGATCTCCTCAAGCTGTTAAACTTCTGCAAAAAGAGCACTAGGCTCTAATACCAATTGTTAGGTCCCGAAGACAACTGAGGGGGGGGGGGGGGGGGGTGAATCAGTTGTCAAATAAATTTAAACCAAAAACAACTTATCCAAATTAAATGCTTAATACCGGTAAACCAAACTTCATGTCAGTAGACAATTTATCAGTTAATTACAGTACCAGTAAAGATTAATGCATGAAATGAAAAGACAATAAGATCCACAACACATAACACCAATATTTGTACGTGGAAACCCTATAAGGGGAAAAACCACGGTGGGAAACCTTACCCACAATCAGATGATACTATTGCAGATAGTATGTGTATACAAATGGGGTCTGCACATGCAGAAAGGCCAAGCACCTAGAGCTCATTGCTCAAACACAAATAGGAGTCACACTGACTACAATTGGATGGTTAAATCCAATAATAATGTACCACTCAAAATAGCATCTTCATATGCTGGACTCAATACCGGTGTAGTTCTGATATGCCTTCACAAAAACCTTCCTTCAACCTTCAAATGATGTCTGTGTGTATAGCTCTGCTTATTCTCACATATACCTTCTTATAATTCATTTTCCCCATCACATATCGATCTTACATATATACCATAACCTAAGACCAATTATAGTAGGTCAACTCTAAAAGATATTACAATAAAAACAATTTACAAGTAATTTAATAAATGATGCAATAACCGATACAACATGTCGGCTTAATGCATTTGCAACAATAATAAATCATCTCCAAAGCGTGTTGTGCTGATCTGGAATAGATAAGTTTGTCGGTGCTTATTCTGGACCTATTTGCCGGTAACAACAAATATGCAAATATGAATATACCAATGAACAAATCTCCAAGACAAAGTGTCCAAACAATGTCTTCAACATAACTAAGTGTTTTTCATGTCATTCCAAGTGCCGGTGAACATTATATCCTGCTGGTGAACCAGATACCGGTGACTGTGCATAAAGTCACTTGCTTGCCGGTGATGATTGCCAGTTCTCCAAAGTATCAAAGTTGATAAGTGTTAATAGGTGTTGACATCAATGACAAAACCATATCAACATATCCAAAATACCAACATGATATAGATGATATGGATGAGGAAACACAAGAAATGGCAGTTGAATGTGTCAAAAAATATCCCCATGTGTCAAAGGCCCTTGATATTGATGAATATGCTAGAAGTGTGGAACAACAAACATCTAATAAAAAGCGGGAAACTCTTGCTGACATAAAAATTGAATCGACAATATGAATATAAACAACAAAAATTAATTTCTACAATTCATGGGTTAAACTCTATTTTAGTTGCTCTTTATATCTCTATGCTATGGAAATGCACTTAAGTTTTTTTTAAAAATAGTTTTTGTCTCTTTTTCTACAATTTGTTATGTTTTTTTAAATCTGATTTTTTTTCGATTTTTTCTTGATTTTTTCATAAAATCTTATACTTTTGGTTTGTCAATTTTTTCCCCAAACAATTTTTGCTACTATTTTATAAAGAGCCATCCCAGGATGAGGAATTTTATCTGCTAACTAAAGAAAATGAAGAGACCCTTTCAGTGGGGAAAATTGTGCAAGCAACTGCCCGTAGAGTCCTAAATAATCATATAAATGCGGCAAAAATCATTATTTTTCTACAATTCATTAGTTAAACTCTATTTTAGTCCCTTAAGTTTTTTTAAAAAATAGTTTTTGTCTCTTTTTCTACAATTTTTTATGTTTTTTTTAAATCTGATTTTTTTTCCGATTTTTTTCAGCAGCTTCTAGGAACCATGTTATGGATCCATTGGATGATACTATAATTAATCCAAAGTCATATGGACTAGCCAAGAAAATAGCTGAGGATGTATACTATGAAGATGCAAGGCATGATATAGATGATATGGATGACGAAACACAAGAAATGGCAATTGAACATGTCAAAAAATTATCCCTATGTGTTAAAGGCCCTTGATATTGATGAATATGCTAGAATTGTGAAACAACAGACATCCAAAAAAAAGTGGGAAACTCTTGCTGACATAAAGATTGAATCGACAATATAAATATAAACAAAAAAATTAATTTTCTACAAATCATGGGTTAAACTCTATTTTAGTTTCTCTTTATATCTCTATGCTATGGAAATGCCCTTAAGTTTTTTTTTAAAATAGTTTTTGTCTCTTTTTCTACAATTTGTTATGTTTTTTTTTAAATTTGATTTTTTCCGATTTTTTCTCAATTTTTTCAAAAAATCGTATGCTTTTGGTTTGCCAATTATTTCCCGAAACAATTTTTACTACTATGATATAAAGAGCCATCCTAGAATGATGAATTTTATTTGCTAACTGGAGAAAATGAAGCAACCCTTTTAGTGGGGAAATTTTTACAAGCAACTACCCGTAGAGTCCTAAATAATCATATAAAAGCTGCAAAAATCATTAATTTTCTACAATTCATGGGTTGAACTCTATTTTAGTTGCTCTTTATATCTCTATGCTATGGAAATGCCCTTAAGTTTTTTTAAAAAATAGTTTTTGTCTCTTTTTCTACAATTTTTTTATGTTTTTTTTAAATTTGATTTTTTCTGATTTTTTGCCAATTTTTTTTCCGGGCAAGCAGCTTCTGGGAACCATGTTATGGATCCATTGGATGATACTAGAATTCATCCAGAGTCATATGAACTAACCAAGAAAATGGTTGAGGATGTATACTGTGAAGATGCAAGACATGATATAGATGATATGGATGAGGAAACATAAGAAATGGTAGTTGAACATATTATAAGAAATGGTAGTTGAACATATCAAAAAATATCCCCAGGTGTTAAAGGCCCTTGATATTGATGAATATGCTAGAAGTGTGGAACAACAAACATCCAATAAAAAGCGGGAAACTCTTGCTGACATAAAGATTGAATCGGCAATATGAATACAACAAAAAATAATTTTCTACAATTCATGGGTTAAATTCTATTTTAGTTGCTCTTTATATCTCTATGCTATGTAAATGCCTTTAAGTTTTTTTTTTTTAAGTTTTTGTCTTTTTTTCTACAATTTGTTATGTTTTTTTTAAATCTGACTTTTTGCCAATTTTTTCCCAATTTTTTCAAAAAATCTTATACTTTTGGTTTGTCGATTTTTTCCCCAAATGATTTTTGCTACTATGATATAAAGAGCCATCCTAGGATGAGGAATTTTATCTACTAACTGGAGAAAATGAAGAGACTCTTTTAGTGGGAAAAAATGTACAACCAATTGCCCATAGAGTCCTAAATAATCGTATAAAAGTTGTTTCCATACAAAGGGCTATTTTAAGGGTTGGAAGGGTTTACAGTCACAGAGAATCGTCGAACATGTAATGGTTACACTAACCAACCAAGTTGGTGTTGACATAAACCTAGCAACATCACATGAATAGATATTTTCTCCTCTGCAATTTGTAGCTGGCCTTGGACCTAGAAAAGATGCTTCCATACAAAGGGATATTTTGAGGGCTGGAAGGGTTTACAGTCGCAGAGAATTGTTCACCCCTATAGAAGCTATGAAGCGACTTGTCTTTGTAACTGGCAGCCATAGAATGGAGAGGTTAAGGAGGTTGAGGATCCATATTTTTCCAAAGCAGATACCATTAAACAAAGTGAACAAGAGAATGCAAGGAAAGCAAAGGAACTTGCAAAAAAATCTTGATGACAAGAACGAAAGGACCAACCTCTTGTACAGTTGTTGTTAAGCATCTATCTGCAGCAATCAAGTGCCCTAATTTTAAGTTTTACTCATTATTGATGCATTTAATCTTATTCTGTAGACGTTTTAGGGTGAAAGCATAGTGTTGTGTTGCACTTTTAGCTACGTGCGAGTGAAAAAGAAATCCTACTTGGTCGAGTCTACGTGGCGCTGCATGGCTCCTATGTGGAGGACGGGTGGCGGGGCTCGGCCAAGTCCTACTCGATTGAGTAGTATTCGACCCTACATATACCCGTCGACTGCACTTAGCCCCCCATTTGCATAGTCTGAAATAGCTAGAGTAGGAGGGGGGCTAAGAAGTCTCTTGGCCGAGCAAGGTAGGGCCGAAAGGCTTTTTTTTTTTTTGGTTTTTAATTGTTTTAATAATTTATATGTATAGACTTTAATTTTTTAATTATTTTAAAAATAATATATTTATATATATTGTTTTAATTACATATAATTAAAAACATATACAACCAAAAAACATATACAACCAAAAAACCATATAATTACAAACAATATAAGAGAATATAATTTACAAACAATCTCTCTAATTACATTCAGGCATCCATGTATACCTTCCAAGAGTTTGGGAGATCTTTTAGTTTCATGGAGTACCAAAGAATATCATATTTAATAAAGGTAACTTTGATAAGATCATATTTGAGACACCTGGATAATGTCAAGGTTTTGGAAAAACATACACATAATTGGGAAGTAAATTGGACTATAGATCAACCCATCACCTTAAGATTGATAAAAAAAAAGAGAGTGAACCAAATTCTTAAGGACTTGTGAACAAAAAGATGAGAACTTACTTATCATTAATTGAGTTTGCATATGATAACACTAACCATAAACACATTTCTCATTTCTTCATTGGAGGTTCGTAAGCTCAAGTATTGTATCCTTAACAAATAGGCTCAGACATGGTAGTTGTGATTGAACTAGAAAAGATGAAAGACCAAACTTAGATTGATTAGCAATTGGGAAATGTAGTGGTTTTTAGAAAATTTATAAATGACAAAAAAATATACATCAAAATAGTCATGTATCAGAGAGAGTGTTCTAATAAATTAGCCACTGACAAGCTTGATTAATTTTTGTCTTCCAAACTTGCATATCACTTTGTGGAACCTTTTGAGATCCTAGAGCCCTTTGGTGCAATAAATACTATATAGTGAACTTCATCATTTCCACTTCTAATTATAACTTTAGTTATTTAAGTCTTGGCTCCATATATCCCCCACTTCTCTCAAGTTATACCCCCAAATCATGATTCTAAATGTTGGTTCCCTCCCATTAATCATTATTTTGATTAGAATTCTTAGAACATTTTAATAGCTTCAATGACATTTCCTAATTGTTTTTGGTCCTTTGATCTTTGGTTAAATCCTTTTGTGTGAGTTTGATTTTGTTTGTCATATTACCATGGGTTTGGGAGTAGGTGGTGCAGGAGCACCCCATTGTAGAAACACAATCAGGATGTTCAAGGTCACTATCTGATTATATTTGGGTCATTTATGACTAGTAAAGAATATATGTATGTATTTGAGTTCATTTTTATCCAATGTAGTCATAATGTAAGGCTACTTGAGCCATTTGTGTAAAAGTTGCATAGTTGTCCATTTAGGACCTAGTGGGGTCAAAGAGTCAAAATGATGTAAACATGCCATGAAAGGGCATAAATGCTTGTAAAAGGTCATTTAAGTGTTATTTGATATGTTTATAAGGTTTTTGTCAAGTTTTGGGGTCATTTGTGAAAATGTCACAAAAAGTTGTCAAAAAGATGAAAAGTTGCAAAAATGCAATAATGCAAAATTGCATTAAAAGTTGTAAATGGGAAGTTGAAAGGTCTTGGAGGTAGTTATAAGTTCCAAACTGACCAAGAGGCTATAAAAGGTTGTATTTGGTTGAACCAAGTGGGAAAGAGAAGGAGGATAACAATTTTGAACAATTTGTGCATTCATAAGCTTGCCATTTTGATAGTTTCCGTTGTTACTTTGTTGGTTCTAGGCCTTGTATGGACCTGTATAGCCTGGAAACCATGTATAATTATCATGGTTAGATATTATTTTTAATTATCTTCCTTCTTGTTTTGGTTTGGAGTGATTTCATTGTGAAACAAAGAAGTTATGGATGTTTTATGGATTGCAACTTCCAAATTTTCTGAAAATAGTATGTTGCAGCATATGGTACAGATGCATATTAAAGATTTATGACCTATAAATGGATTCATTGGAAATATGTGTGATTAAACTTTATTTCTCTTTAGGTTTGGGTTGATTTCATTCAGTTTTGAGAAAGTTATGTAAGTTTTGGTGAAAACAGATTGAAAACCATAAATATTGGAGGTATGTACAAGGGTTTGTTCATATCTCAAATTATAACCATGGGAAAAATATTAATATTAGATTTTCTGAAATTATATTGAAGGGGATTCAATATTATTTTTTTTTGGGTTCAATTTGTTTTGTTTTGTAGAAGTTATTTGATGCCCTAGTCGGATTGGGCATGGGCATTTCTAGTTTTATTTATGACAGTCAAAATAGTCTCCGTGTAGAGATCATAAATGTTAAATGAACTGTTAGATTTTTCTAATCTTTGGATATGTCTTACAAAACATAATTATCTACAACTCCACCAAAGAGATTTAGCTAATCGTATCAGGTTTGAAAGTTGTGCATGACAGAAAACAAGGTATCAAAACTGTCACAACTGGGACAGATTTGGAAGATGTTTACTAGCATGAATTGGATGGACTCAGTGTTGATGGGTAAGAGTTTGTAAGGGTTTTAAAATGTGTTATGATTTTTTATGCAAGCCTATTGAATGTAATATCCAATATAGAAGGATGAGGTATGGATACCTTAAGAACATGGTGTGGTTCATGACTATGTTGAATACTATTGAATTTGTTTTTGGAACCAAGTCTATTATTTCAAGTTTGGATATTGGATCAAATGTGATAGATTGATCTTGATGAAAGTTGTTTTGATGCCTTAAATGAATAGTTTGGAATGAACCTTGAAGGTTTCTTGAGTGAATGTGTTTGAAATTATGGTGCTCTGCATCAGTAGACTAGTGGGTTGATTGGATAACTATAAGGTAATGGGCTAGAAAATGGAATTTTTTTATAACAAATATCCTAAAGGGGAAAATTTTCTATAGTTGGGGTAAATATTTGAAGCACTTATAGATAGAATATTAACATGTTGTAAAAATGTGAAATGTAAAATTTTATATCTAGTTTTAAAATGTGCTTTTTTGTTCTAATACTTGTTGATGAGCGTTTTGAGACACCCACCAACAGTCAGGTAGTTTATGCAAACACTCACCACCTCTCCTGAAAAGTAACGGGTTCAGAAGAAATCACTACCCAAAGGTCTCTATAATCAGGTCTAGACAGTGATGGATAACTCAATGGGTGATGTGGTTATACCTGTAAAGGGGCCTGCTGGTTAGAACTAAATCTTGCTGGTTTACAAACAGTTCTACTTCCTTTTTTTTTTTTGTATTTTATGATTTAAGACTCTCTGGGGAAATAAAATGCGAAGTGTAGGAGAAATAAGAAAATAACAATAAGGACCAATATAATGACAACTTAATGAATTATCCAATTAATTCCCTGCAATCCAAGCAATTATCAAATATTATCCAAGTTAGCATTCAACAACAAACCTCCAACAAACCTGCAAAATCATCAATTTTACAAGCCTATGAAAATAAAAAACATCATCAATATGGCCTATCGCAATAATTCTCATACACCACTGTCATGCGCAATATGATTCATAAAGTGATAGACAAAAAGATTAAACCACGTTGCTAACTCTAAATAATAGACATTACCAGATTACACAGAATAGTTTGGTAGAATATAAAGTAGATCAAGCAATCTACAAGCTACTTTTCATATTAATCTCCATGAATGTATAACAAAAATAAGTCAAACTTCTTAACAATCTGAAAAATACTCTAAAATCTCTAATTGGACCTCAAATCATCAATTCGTGGACCCTTACAAATGAATCCAACTTCTCAATTTATAGAAGTTCTTTCACCCTATTATTTAGGAAATAGCTCTACCCTAAATTAAGAACTAAGAAAAAGGAGTTGCAGTTAACTTGCAAGTTTCTACTTGGACACTCCACCTAACAACTACAAAACTAACACTGCATGAGCATTATGAAGACCATGCTGGGTGAGCCACGTTTTCGTAATCATGAAGAATTTCTTTCAAAATTGGGACTTTGAGTGAGAGGAGAAATTAAGAAAAAAAGCTTTGCTATCTTTAGCAATTCTGACAATATCCTTTATTTCTTGGTAAAAGCTTTATAATTTTCAATTATACATGCAACTACTTGGGCTGGTGGATTGGCCACATGCTTAATTCTAAATTTGTATTTCTTCAAAGCCTCATCTGCATGTGTTCCCTGTTCCTCTAACTCCTTCACAGTGTCTGCCACCTCTTGACATTGAGTAATCAAATATGTGTATCTATCCATTAGGGTGGCATCGAACTGGGTAGCAGGTCCTAGGTTTTGTGCTTCATATGCATCCCATGGATTCAAAACATGTTGCTGGTCCATTATTCCAGTATCAGCTATTCTGATGCCAAAAGGCCCCAATACATTTGTTACAAAATTTTCATATGACAAAATATCTCTAAGGAGAGGGTCCCGAATATCAGCAATCTCCTTGGCATACTGTTGATACATCTCTACTTTCAACTCCAAAATGTATACATAGGATTGTAGATTATCACAACTATCCCCTCCTAAGAGGTCCTCTTGTATTATCAACTCTTCTCCTAAGCATAGTATCCTTTTCAAGATTTGGAGTTGCTTATTAAAGATGTTCTCTTTCTGCTCCCATTGTGTGGAACAGGTTGCCAAAGCTCCAACTGCCTATACTACCTTGCAATATATTTCCATCATGTTCTATAAAAATAATCTAATCTTAGCTGCATTTGTCTGAGCCCAAGATTTGGCAACCACAGCTACTCGTCTCACTTCCAGTAGTGCCTTTACATCTCCTTCTGGCAAGGATGAGGTTGAAGGCAGGTCATCCATCTTACAGGAGTCCAAAGGCTTGCACATTTCTACTAGGAGATGTTTATATTGTCTGAGCTGTGCTTTAAGTTCTACATTTGAACTATGCTCTTTTTCTATGCGCCCTCTGACAACACTCATGGCTAGCTCCAAGGTATCCAATTCTCCCCACTTGATCTGCTTACCTAGGTTTACCTATGATACTTGGTACTTGGGAGAAGCTTGTCCTTCGGCCTGCGATGGAACCACCACATCTGCAATCACTTCATCGGAACTAGTTTTTGATAGGCGGTGAACCGTCTTTAACTTCTTAATCTTTGGCGGTTCCTTGGTGATTGCTTGTTGTAGAGTGACCTTTGGAAGCTCTTCTTTTCTCTTTTTCTTTCCAAAGGTAAACTCTAACCATTCTGGTATATCTTCAATTTTGTCACCTTGATGTGACACGATCTTAGTAGTTATAACGTGTACCTCTGCCTGCTCCTCTAGTTGCTCTTCTACTTCAACTCCTGTTTGGCCAGGAACCTGGAATGATGAAACTTGGTGGGCTAAGTTAACCTACATAGTAGCTTGGAGAGCTTGTTGTTTATGTAACTCTCCCAGCTTACCACTGACCTCCTGATTGAATGCCATTTCTTCTTCACCTAGCTCCATCTCTGTCTGCCTGGCTTCTATATCCTTAAGCAAATCCTCTTGGTCTTGAGGCATTAGAATCAATCTTTCATTCAGGATATCTTCTACTTCACTTCCTTCTTGCTCACTACCCAGAGGTTGTTGTTGGTCGAGGTCCTCTTCCTCTTGATCACTGTTAGACTCAACATTTCTAATACTCACTTTCTCAGTAGTGGGTGTAAAACCTTACACTCCGGGCTACCCTATAGGTACATTAACAAATGGTGGTGCAGAAGGAGTGGTGCCTGGAAGATTTGTTGTATCTATGGAGGGTGGCTGAGCAGGTACCTCCTCAGTGGCTTCTAGGTTCTCTTCTTGTTCTTGAGTACCTTCTTCTTCCATGTGGCCTATAGCAGTCCTTGGTGGAAGAACTCTAGCAAGTGGAACTACTCCTAGCCCATCGATCACTCCTAGGTCTGCAACCTTCTTTAATAATTCAGACTCCTTCATCTTTTCCTGAAGTTTCTTTAGCAAGTCTTCAGTACTCTCTTGTGGCTTCTTTTCCTCACCCAGGTCAGTGGAGGTATTCTGCCTTGAGGTTGACCTTGTCTTTCTAGCGTACTCCTTGTGGCCTCTTGACTGAGGTACCCCTGATGTGGATTCCTTTTGTTTCACCTTTGATATGCTCAGCCTTACCCTCTGGCTCAACCATTGCTTAGTCTTCTTGATGACCACCTGGGAAATCTTTTCCATATCTATCTCCTCGCTTGTAGACCATTTTACTGGGGAGTGGGGCCTCTTGTCTATCCCTGATTCTTTATAAATTGGATTGAGTAACTCTCCATCATCCCTCAGGTCTTTAGGGAGGTTGGTCTTGATGCCAAAGTCTCTAATCTGCGGTACAGACAACCTGTTATAATTCTTCTCTCTTACTTCAAAGTTGTCCTACAAATTGGCCCAGAAATCTTCCAAGCTAGGCTTATGCCCCTCATATGCCTTCAGCATAGCTTGCTTAAGCTTCCCATAGGGATCATAAAACTCCCTAGTATGATTATATTCTTTTAGGTTCAAATCTTGAAGCTCTTGCTCGGCCGATTTTGCCACTTGTATTTTAGAGTAGGCGAAGTACCCAATGGACACCGAGAAATCAATCCTATCTTATGCTTCAATGATAAGAGTGATTGGAGGCCTACAAGTTGTCTCACATATTCCAACAGGATCACCCTATCATTGCAATAACGAGGCAACAACATTGGATTCCCTATGAATCCACTAACTCTGATGTAGGTGGAATGTGGGTTCTGAATGAACCAACACGCCCACTCCCATATGATAGCCATAGCCTCAGGGCTAATCCAGTATCTGGTGTCTCCAGTCAACTTAATAATTATAGGGAAGATAAAAGCATTGTTAACCCTCTTAAAGTGTGTCTTTGCATTTGTCAGAGTAAGCTGGGAATAATATTCCCATATCTTCTTATGTCCCTCTTTCTCCCCTAATTGTCCATCCACCTGTAGGCTTGAGAATTTTCCAGCTCTGGCAGCTACCCAGATGACATATGATGTGAAGAAGAATTTCTGTGTTTGTTGCACTTCTTTCATTTGCCTATAGATGTTGTCAGAGAGGATCTGTGGCTAGTCAAAGTATTATTTCCCTATCAGAATGGTGGTCATAAACTGGAACATCCAGGGATGGAAGTGTTTGAAATCTAGCTTACCAAAGGCCCTGCTGAGCATGATAATCAAGTCTCTCTGAGGCTCTTTGAAGTCAGCCCTCAAGATCTCTGTAGCCTTGAGCCCTATTTTCCTCTCCTCTTCTAGCCAGTTGGTATTCATGTGTCTTTTGCTGGCAGATACCTTGTCGTTCCATACCATCAAGGCCTCTTCTTCAGTGAGTAAGAATGCTTCTTCCCTATTTGGGATTCCAAAGATGAATCCCATCATATCTGGAGACAAGTCGATTACAGTTTTTCCATTTGCATCAGTGCACTTCCTAGTGTCCAGATTGTAGAATGGGGCAATGGTCATTATAAACTCTGGTGCCTATAGGGACTGTGGGAATACAATAGCTTCTACAAGACCTCACATCTTTATTCTTTGGTGGAGAGCATCTAGGCTAGGTTTATCCAATTGGGTTGCAATATCCCCAATCTCAATGTGTCCCACCTCAATGTCTGTGACCCATCTAATTTGATCATCCAGCTTTGATACATGAACCTATCCTTGATATTGGTACTTCATGGTGGCTAGCAGTCTATCAATTTCTTTGCCCCTTTTGTTGGCAGATGTGTCCATCTAACCCCTAGAACCTGCAGGCAAAACCCAAGTCTTAGTCCACAATGCTAAACATAAATATTAATCTACTTCGGGACTTCGGGGTCCCAGGGTAGGAATGCAGGAAGGTAACCTGGAACTCCAGGGATCCAGGTTGGCATGGAAGTGAAAACTTAGAACTCTAGGGATCCGGGGTAGATGGTTATGAAACTCGGAACTCCGGAGACCTGAGGTTTCAAGGTGGAATGGATATGAAACTAGGAACTCCAGGGATCCGGGGTTCCGAGGTGGAATGGATATGAAACCCGGAACTCCGGGGATCCAAGGTTTTGAGGTGGAAATGAAGATGAAAATCAGAACTCTGGGGACTCGAGGTCCGAGGTGGAAATGAAGATGAAACTCGGAACTCTGGGGACCCGGGGTTCCGAGGTGGATCTAGGGCACACCCAAAAACAGACAAGAAAGGAAAACAAACAATGAAAACAAAAACAAAAGGACAAGAAAAACAAGAAAAACACGCAAGGATGAAAGATTCACCAACCTGGTGAATTGAAAAACCAACAAACACCGAGAGAGAGAGACTCGAAAGACCAGAGGTTCACTACTTGGAGCTAGGGATGAGAAGTTTGATTGCACAAATGAACTTAAAAGTTCATTAACTCGTATATATAGTCTCCCGAAAACCCGTTCATACGAGAACCATAAACACGACCTCGGGACTCTGGGACTCTGGGGTTCCAAGGTCAAGAGGACAAGAAGAGAACAAAACGACCTCGAGACTCCGGGACTCCGGAGTTCTAAGGTCGGAATGACAAGAGGACCTCAGTACTCTGGAACTTTGGAGTTCCAAGGTCAAAAGACAAAGAGGACCTCGGGACTCCGAGGATCTGGGGTTCCGAGGTCAAAAGACCCAAGACCTCAGGACTCCGGGACTCCGGAGTTCCGAGGTCGGAATGACAAAGAACCTCGGGACTCCGGAACTCCGGAGTACCGAGGTAAAACAAAAAAGGACCTCAGGACTCTGGGACTCTGGAGTTCCGAGGTAAAACTAGAAAGAAAGAAAAAAGAGGGGGCCACATTTTGACTCAAGGAGACCAAATGGGGAAACAGATATGCTAGGCATAACAATACTTAAATGATAATCTAAGGTATTTGGGTAAAATAAATTAAAATGTGATATTTTTTAAAATTACATCAAAGAGAAACACGTGCATGTGGTCGCCACATAAAAAGTAGTAATTTATAAAAATATTCTTCAAAATGATTGTGTAGATATGATGCAGGAGCATCTCAATGTAGCTTATCACATTTCACCACATAACATCATTTTGGATTCTGGTAGTGAATAAAATTTTAACAATAACTCATACAAATTATATCCAAAGATCAAGAGTTTTGTATCAAATTGTGAAAAGTTAAACTAGATTAACTAGATTACATTTTACACTAATGAATTTACTTATAAAAGAAAAATGAAAACCCTAGATAAAGTAAAAGGAACCTAAATAATAATTTATTAATAAATTAGGTGATAGCCTATTTTACTCCAACATTATATGTACCTATTCTGAAGTTTTATATTTGAAGTACAATTATGCTAGAATGATTATTATTATTAATATTTGGCGTAACTTTTTAGTTTAATAAAATGATCTCGTAATCATTATCTATAATGGTGTAGTCGCATATGCATATTATAGTTTTTATGTTAAATAAGTTCATGTGTATGTTCATGTAAATTTTTTTGTGATGTAATCTTTAAGTTTCAATGTCTATAGGTCGTAGTTCATTTGATTCGTTTTGTTTAAAATGTTTAACTCAAGCATATTTGTACAATGTTTCATCTTGTTTGTGGCATACATTGTATATGAACTTGTTTTTAATTCAATTTAATGTATACATGCAGATTCACACACACACACACACACATTCATACATTTCACATCATATCTAGATATGGCTTCTAGTGGTTCACAATATTTTTCTTCTGAGCAAAGTGTGCATCTTGATCCTCACCAGACCTCACGTAGGTCTGAGACTCCTGAGAATTCATAGACTGCTCATACTCAAACTATTTTGAGAATGTATTCCTCTCTAGGATAGCTACAATAGACTTTAAATAACACTCATGTGTTAGCCAATAGAGATAAATTAGAACGTATTAGAGATGAGATAATGCATATGATTGATCTTTCTCAATCATACAACCCATATGATGACCCTCACATTGAGTTTTTATAGGACTTTATCTCACACTGTCTATGACATGGTTAAATGGAAAACAATAAATAGAGATGTTTCTGTAGTGAATGTGAAATCCATGTTCCCATTTTACATGGAAATGGTTGTGGTTAGAGGATATCAGTTCACTAGATGTGAGGATCCTATCGTCGCACCATTCATATATCCTAGATGGTTGGTGACATATCATAGGTGGTCACAAAAGGATGAGCTTCCATAATATTTCTACAAACAATTGTATGCAGAATTTCATCTAGGAGATGATGTTGATTACACAAACTTTCCATGACATGTCGGGCAGGGTAGGGGCAGATTTGCAGATAGATTTAGACACCATGATACAGAACCCCCTAGTAAGAGGGCAATGGTGGGTCATAACCTTTCAGTTTTTCTAAAAGGTTTGGATTTGGTCACAGGTCGTGTTGGTGATATGGCAACTGAGGAGGCATTTGTTGACATGTATTCTAGCATTACCAACATTGCTACTCAGGTTGATGAGATGACTTATGATCACGTGGGGAGATATATGTTGTGTTCTCATACTTCCCCTATTGTTGATGAGATAGATCCATTTTATGACCCATATATTCTTTATGAGCTATCGTTGCCTGCAGAGATTGCACGCTTACCAGAGGATCATTTGCGCTAGATGAGCTCCTATTTAGTAAGTGATCTTGTGGATGCTTATCAGGCTCTCTCTACATTACATGGGATGACTCCTCAGCAGCTACCTGAGTTCACTGGATGAGTACTTCAAAGATCCTTGACTAGTACCAGCCATGGTGGAGGAGATTCAGAGCCTGGTAGTTCTAGGCAGGAGGATATTTCAATACCTCCTACAACTCCCGACTATAGTGCATCCTACACCATAGACTCCAAGAGTTTGGCGATGAGGTTTTTCATCTTTTCTTATGGATGACTTTATTGATCCAGATGTTGTGTCATTACACTCTTCGGAGATATCTGGCATCGGGTGTGTATTCGAGGAGAGGAATAAGGTAAGAATCTGGAAATTTTGATTTTAACTTAGTTGTATATATAAAGTTTCTATGAATTCACTACCACTGATATATTTTTTTAATTTTAAATATATATTACAGGAGATTATGATGGACGCAAGATATGAAGATTTGCAGGCACCTGGTGATCCTATTCATCAGGATACATAGGTAAATTTATATTTAAATTGATGTGTCTTATTTTTTTCCTATTCATCAGGATCCACTATATATATATAATTTTTTTAACATGGAAATTATATACACAATGTAGGCCCCTGGAGCAGGCAACGAATCAGATCGGGGATCGGGATAGGGCGTGACATAGCTCATTATATTGTTATATACATGCTTGCTTCTTTTATTATGTATATCTGACATTTCTATTATACGTGTTGTGGACATTTAGATATTATACAGGAACTGTGGACATTGCATTTGTAGCCTTATTTTAGACATTATACCTGGACATTTCATACATGTTACATGTTTATCTAGATATTTCATGTGTTACATGTTTATATCTACATTTCATGTGGTGTACATATTTATTTTATGTGTTACAATGAGCTCTCACTCTGAATTAGGTGCACACTCTCACTCTCCTAATTCATCAACACCTTTCCTTAATATTTATGATTTATTATTTAGTGCATAATTTAGTCAAGAAAGGATGTCTTAAGGGGATCATAATGCATGCTAAATTAGTATTCAATTTCTTTGAACTCATTATTATTGAATTTGTCTACTTAGTTGTGTTTCGTGTTTATAGAAATTTCATAATTCTGAGCTACATGTTTATTTTATGTGTTACAATGTTCAAATTCCATGTGTTACATTTCAGTTATATTGATATGCAAATGATATATACTAGGTTTTATGGTTGGTATTGGTATTGGTTTTATGGTTCATTTTAGTAGGTTGTGGAAATATTATTAACAATATCACATGTTATGTTTGTTGTAACACTTAAACTTTAATATAAAAATCAAAATGTATTTTCTAAATCAAGTAATATAAATAATCACTAATAAATATGAATAATGCAATTATAACTAGTGCCTTGTTCTTAATCAAGAAATATAAATAATTACTAATAATCTAATTTAAGTAATATAAATAATCACTAATAATCTAATGTAACAAAGAAAGGAATTCACACATGTGTGAACTTATGAAAAATTGAATAACAATGTATATATATAATTTAGCATACTTAGTTCATAAGGGGATCTAAAATTAGGACCTATCAGGATGTCGGAAGGGGATGTCCAAAGAGGATGTCTTAAGGGGATGGCCAAAGAGGATGTCTCAAGGGGATGTATAACATAAAAGAGTACATTTAAAATCTTTTCAACCAAGCATGCATATGTAACAATTTATATAATTTAGCATACTTCACATAAGGGGATCTAAAGTTAGGACCTATTAGGATGTCTTAAGGGGATGTCCAAAGGGGATGTCTTAAGGGGATGTCTTAAGGGGATGTCCAAAGACAATGTCTTAAGGGGATGTCCAAAGCGCATGTTTGAAGGAGATGTATATCACATGTAAAAGAACATGTATGTATGTAATTAAAGAATACATAAAATCATAAATATAAAAGCATTTCAACCTCGAGGATGCATAATATATGAAAACCATTGTTCACCATGTCAAAAAAAAAACTAGATATGATCCAATATTAAAAAATCATCTCTAAGTTTTAATATGGTCCAAAAATATATATATCTAGTCCTAGTTCAAATTAAACATGAGTTCAAACTCTAGTTCAAATATAAAAGTATGAGTTACAAAAACAAGTTAGATAGCCTAAGTTAGCTCCTGATACATATAGTTCAGATCCTCTCTATCTTTTATTATCTCCAAAAAAATTTCATGTTATTCAAAAGGTAACCTCCACTTTTGGTTGCCACATCCTTTTTTTGGCAATGTCTCAAATTGTAGCTTTGTTTCTATAACCAAGTGATTGCAATGTAGAACTGTTTTTCCAGGCATGTATTCAATAATTGAAAACCATTTTTGTCTATCTTAGTTTGCTGATAATAGGTGCCTTCTATAACAACTGAACCAGTTGGATATGATTGTCCATCACTGTCTATAGTTACTTCTGACAATTTGAACTTTGCTTTCATGCATCTTAGTAGATAATAATCTACACCTTCCGCATTGTCAGGATCCGCAACCACAACAAAAATATCACCTACATGTATGTACATCCAGATGACACCATATAAATTTAAAACAAAAGTAAGATGTATCTATAAAATTTGAACATGTCACTACATGATCTAAATTAAAACTAAATAAAAGAACATGTATGCACACACGCACTTGAAACAACTAAATTAGAAACACGTTCATAATCAGTTGAATATATAGGATCATGAATGTCTGTCATTTTCATCATCTTCATAAGGAGGCATTCTGATTAACTCTTTCATATCTCATTGCGAGACATATCTATTTGCAATATTCTTGCATTGACTCATTGGATTGTCCTCAACACAGTTAGCACAAAAGCATGATTTTTCTCTTACTTGAATCAATGGAGGCTTGTGGTGTCTTGTAGTCATCACTTGATGTAAACTTCTAATACCAAAAATTGTTTGACAATTGTAAGGATTAGATTGATCAATACCTGTTACAAATATGAAATGAAATTTGCACATTTTAAGATCAACTACTTTAGGATAAAAGTGAAATGCAGAGCTGGTGAAACTTTTTAAGAATTCTTGAGAAAAAAAATATTTTGCCTTTCACTTCCCAAAAATAACGTTTGTTGTATGGCGTGTCTCGACTAGCAAAATTACTTTAACACCATTCAACAATTTTGTTTGCATTCTCTATGCTATTACCTACATAAAAGAACTTAGAGATGTTGTTATGTGCACTTCTTTTTAAATGAAATTATATTAAGAAATAGATACAAACAAATTGAAAACAAAATTAACAGTACCTACAAGTTCATGTTGGCGAAGTGCATGCTTCACACATGCTCCTGCTCCATCGTGCTCTCCTTTTCCATGTCCACTTTCAAAGAATTTCCACAAAAACTTAACATTGTGTCTAGCATGTTGCATGGATAGCCAATTACAGGCTTTTGCAGATTTAAATTGTCTTGCTCCATAAAGTTGTATGTCATGTACACGTACAATTGAACATTTAAAATAAAATTTATCAAATTGAAATCAAATACAAATTTACATATAAATGAAAATGAATTGAAACTTATGCACTCACCTGCACAACCATTCGACCAAATCCAGTGTTGTGAAACATTTATCCCACGATTTGCAAGATCATCAAAAAACATTGCAAAACAATGAGCTACATAGCTCCTATCATGAACCTTATCATCGTTGATATAGAAATGAACCTCCTTGATGATAATGAATTCATTTGGATCAATACAATTTTCTACCCCATCCACATCAAATTGTGCATGTCTATAGGTCACTTGCACAAATATTGCAACTTGATAAGAATGATAATATTGAGCTTGAATCTACAATTGAGGGGCAAATGTATAGTTCTCAGATAAATCTACAATTGAAAGAATACAACCAGGTGGAAAACAATTTTTGGAATCACGAAATTGTTTAGCTTGCCATCGTGCATCATGACAATGTTGGATATGTGGATAAATCATAGTACGAAATTTGTTCATAAATTCAAGGTAGGGCAATTCACTCTCCTTCAATGCAATTTTTTTGGATTCATCTCCCGACTTATTTTGATATGTCTCATATTGAAATCTCTTCCACAAAACTGGCATTGAAATATCAATATTCTCAATTTGTAATGGAAATTTTTGCAAATCTCCACAATCAATGCATGTACTTTTTATACATTGTACATTGAAATCATCTAAATCTTATGATTTATCACATAAAATTGATTTCACAAATTGTGTCGTACTTCCAGGGATGACCATATCTGGATTGAGTACTTCCATAGCTTTTTTATATGACTCTAAGTATAGATGAAACTCAACATGATTTCGACAACAATAAGTTTCACGTACCTTATTTATGTGTACAAAGCAAGGGCGCAACCTCTCAAACATTCTTTGACATATTTTCACATATGAAAATTCTTCCTTGAATGCTTCAAATAGTTCACTTTGTGTTGTATCTACAAAATGTTTAGGATGTGAAATCTTCATACCAGTCTCTTCATCTTTCATCTATATAGTGTCCCATCTATCGAAAGAAACATGGGAGTGGCTGGTCCAATATTCGATGATCAATCTTCTTACATCTTCATAAATTTTGTCTTTTCGAGGAAGTCTACAAATATTTACCCAATTCATTTCAATGTTTGCATCTAACATATTTCTCCTCCTAATATATCTTTGAACATGTTTTCTAGATATATGAAGTAATTCAGAAATTGTTGTAACTTGTCTTTTATGTGACAGCCTCTTACTAGAAATCGTAGTCATCAACACTCTATGTGCAACACTTGAATCAGCTCCTCGACTTGTGGTATCAATAAGGTTCAATGCATCTTGCAAATTTTCAACTATTGTTTCTTTTACATGACCTCCTGAGCTTTTGCTATTATCAACACCCAACAACTCCAAAACATGAGTCATTTCTCTTTTCCTGAATAACTTTACAAATAATTATGCTCTCTCGACCATAGATTTTTTTTAAAATATTCCTCCCACATGTTTTTGCAATGCAATTTAATTGTGCTCTTAGGTACCACGTGTTCGGATGAAATTTGACTAAAAAGAGAATCCCCATTCATCTTGATCAAATTTCTCATGACAGAAGAAAAATTCGTACCTTGACTAGTACTAATTTCTTCTGCTACTTCAGTTGCATCATCTTCAACGTCCACAGGATCTTCCTCAACATCAACAGGTTGCTCTTGATTATATTTTGTATGACCATTCTTTGAATCATCCCTTATACGATCATATTTTTTTGCTCTATTTCTTTTATTCCCCATTACACAAAGTATTGAAATTTGCTTTCCTAAAATCGCAAGTGAACACTCCTTAAGAAAAAATCAACTCCTTTGCAAAAAATCACCTCCTCGATAAAAAATCACCTCCTTCGAAAAAATCACCTCCTTCCTTGAAAAAAATCAACTTCCTAGAAAAAAATTGAAGATTTTATGAATTGTATTTTGTTTTTTTGTTTTTAAAAAATTAAAAAATCACCTCATTAATATATGAGGGAAAGGGCAGTCGCTTCCCCACACGATCGCTCGCGGAGGGTCCCACCGCTTGGGGAACTCGACCGAGCGCTAATCGGCTGATAGGAATCAGCCGAGGCTACCTATGTGGCATCCCACATGGCAGCCTACTCAACAAAACCCCCCCAATTTTCAAAACTTTCAAAATCAGCTAAGAATTTGACCATCAAATTTTATTTTAAAAAAAACTAAAAATACCCTTTTCGAGAGCTCGGAGTGAGGAACATTGACATATATTTTTTTATAGAATTTCAATTAGAATTAGTATATTAAGATTACAAAATACTACAGGTAGGTATAATAACATTCAAGAAGACTTTGATTCAAAAAAACAAAAAAAATAGTAAATCATATAAAAAAAAATTAAAAATTATATATAACACTAGAGGAGAGAGTCCTCTTCAAGAATATATAATTTTTTGGGGGATTGCTATAGTTTTGATAGGGGAAATTTGGTGGGAGAGGAAAACTGTCGATATCGGGAAACTTCGACTTTGAATTGTTATAATGGTGAAAATATACATCGCAATTAGATTTTTTTTTCTGCACTAGATATGGATGTTATCTAAAACATATTTCAAAATCAAAGGAAAACAAGATTATTTACATAGAGTTTTGTGGTGGAAGGTGAAACCCCTGATTTGCCGTATTTTTCAATAATTGAAAAAATAACTTTAATAATTAAAAAAATATATCAATTCTTGTTCCAATTTTTTTTTTTAAACAATAGGCATAAACTTCATCTAGTTTTACACATTTCATCAGTTTACATCATCTTCAAATACCAAATAAAAATATCACTTTTGTGCCATTGAAGTTGAATTGTTTTGCCGTTGTTAGCCTTTTCCTTTATAAAAGTGAGACACGAGTTTGTACTTTTACCCTTTAGGGGTATGCGGCCCAAGAAATTGAGGCTTAACATCAGAAACAACCAAGGGGAGGAGCAACCTATTCAATTATGGACTTCTATTTGGGATTCTCGTTACACAAGATCAAATTATAATTGAATCAAGACCTAAAGATTTTGATGACAGAAAGATAGTGAATCATAACTGGGGCGATTGGTATGTCCAGCGACTTGTCTTTATAATTGGTAGCCACAAAATGGAGAGGTTAAGGTTGAGGATCCATATTTTGCCAAAGCCGATACCATTAAACAAAGTGAACAAGAGAATGCAAGGAAAGCAAAGGAACTTGCAAAAAAATCTTGATGATAAGAACGAAAGGACCAACCTCTTGTACAATACACAACATGAAGCGCAAGAGGTAAGAGGTAGTAACAATAATGGTGACGATCACTGTGTCAATGGCACCGCCATCTGCTGCTGCAATTTTCTTCAATTTGAATTTGGTGAGTAAAAGTAGAGTGAATTCCCTGGGGTTTAGGGTTTCTAGCTCCAATGGGTTGCTTCCCATGAGCGATGAATTTGCAAGGAAGAGGTTTCGTGTTTGATTCTCAATAGGGACTCATGAGAAAGAGAAATAGCTGATTGTGAACGAGAAAAGGTCGCTTGCCGTTGCTACGGGCAAATTCTTCATTAGCATCTATCTGCAGCAATTGTGCCCGCTTCCTCCCAATTTTTGCACCTCGAGCCCGTGTATAATGATGGCGCGTAATTACTTGTTTTTTCAAAAAATGCCACGTGTTAGTCAGAATTCCGATGTGAAATACAAAATCTGCACTATCGGCAAAAGTTAACCCGATGGTAACACACCTAGAAGCATGCAATCAGGGTATAATATACTGATGAAGTCCATCGACATGATACACACTAACGACAATGAAGAAATCTTGTATTGCCGATAGTCGATGATGCTATTGGTAAGACTTTTCTTGATGGACACCGGCAAAAGTAAAAAGCATCAACAAAGGTTAAGATGATATAGGGTCAAAGCTTATGCTGAGGAGACATAACGTATCGGGAGGAGCTATGCCGAGGGAAAAGGCATCGAGGAAATCATGCTCATCGTCTGAACACATTTTAAGCTATCTTGATGGCTGATGAGACTAGTAGGATAACTCACACCGATCAGTAGGAAGAGAGGTCATCGGCTTATGTTATCCTGATGAGTAAGAAGAAATCAAGAGGCTATGAAAATCATTGGACCATATGCCGATCAACAGGTAAAATCTGTGTTCATTGGAATGCCGACGTGAAATTTTACCACGTCAGAATTTCGACGAACACGAGGTAATTTTTATTAAAAAAATAAATCAATCTGACTAAGCAAAAGAAATCCCATAAATCATCGGAAATGCTTGTCGGAAAATCGCTCCAAATGTACTAGTGATTGCTGCTCTAATATAATTGATTTCTCATCATTTTTAATTCATAATATTTAAATATTACAAATATAAATACTACTAAGGGTAAGGTCCCATGGAGGGGGGCTTCTTAAAAAAAATTAGTGGGTGTTGCTAAGATTTTTTAGGAATATTTTAAAGCTCGTGGTTCCATGATTTAGTAGTGCATATCAACTTAAAAGTTCTCTGAAATTTAGGGAAGTTGGTGATCTCATGAAGAATGTTGCAAATAAAATAATGATAAATGAACACCATTTTCCTTCTATTTCTTTTCTGACAAGAATTTAAAATAGTAACTAATTGACAAGCTGCAAAAAAAATCCCTAAGCTAGCAAGGCAATTTATAGTCCCACCCTAATTGCACATGCTGAAATATGTATTCTTGAAATGTAGAGGCTGCTATTTTTCAAGAAAAGATTCAAAATTATCCCGTAGCAGAATTTTTTTGATTCACGAAACATCCTACTCCACAAAAATAGATCACGAAATCCCTCTCATGAAACCTTATCCTAACAAAAAAAAAAATTTGAAACAAAGAAGATATATCCACCTCTTCAATATATCAAATATATAGATTTATCTGAAAATAGACATTGTAACTACCACAACAGCAAAAGCTATTTAACAACGTCAGCAAAATTCCTCTAATTCAAAAAAGAGGAAAACTTCTTATCAGAGCAGCCGCGCAAAATTAGACCGTTGGGGATCACAGGTGGACGTAAAATAGCCGGAGACAAACATATTTACCAACGTATGAGCTCTCATCGGTCTAAATATTTGTCTGTAGTTTTTATAGATCTCTAACTCAACTGTGGGCCTGCGATTTCTTTGTTCTTTTGTATGTTTTTCAAATGCGGGTTTAGGAGTTCGAAGTGCCAAACTTGAGTTTTATAAGTTTCCGATTCTCTTTTCAAGCAACTAGGGTTTGAGGTGTTATAATGAAACGATTACAGGGACGGCCGAAAAAATACCAGAGAAGAAATATGGTTTTGGGTTTTCACAATTGTCGAATGTGGTGGGAATGACAATGGTGCGGATACAGGGTTCAGTGAAACGCTGGGTTGGTAGTATAAGTCGTCTGTGAGGACAAGGAGGCTGCAAAGGAAGTTTAGGGTCTTTGAGGATAATGAATTGGATATTATAGGCGAGGGTTTTGTTTTCAGGACGGGAGTTCTGAAATGGACGAGGGTAAAGGGAGCTTTGTGAGTCTCACTGGAGAGGTTGATGATGGGCAGGAATTGATGTCGGCCCTGTGGACAAGGTCTCAATTGGGATTGATGTCAATGGTCGGTGCTGGAGTTTGAGATTTCAAGGTAGAAAAATGAGGCTGAAATAGGTTCGTCGGGTGCAAAATTTGGAATTTTAAGGAAGGCGGCTATGTAGGATGGGAACTCAACATTTGGGGTTTCAAGCAATTGTGTAGAGGATGACATGGGCCCAGGATTGTGGTGTTAAAGCAATAGGAATGATGATAGGATTGCAGGTTTTAAAATTTCAAGTGGCAAGGCGAATGAGGCTAATGTAAACAGAGGGTAAAGGGAATACAGATCCCATGACTTTAGGGGACGGATAATAAACGCGATATACATACATTGCTTCTAGTAGAGGAAAATAAGGTTGATCTGGATGAGATGCTTTTGTTTGGGAAAAAGGAGGATATAAGTGAGAGGATGCCAATTCAATACTATGAGAATGTGGATGAGAGCCTTTCGAGGAGAAAAAACCGCTCTCCCATTATGGAGGAAGAGGATAGGAGTGCAGAACTTAGGCTTCAAGGGAGAAAAGTGAATCCTAGAGAAGTGAGGTGATAAAATTTTGTGTATGGAAAAATACCCATTTAATCGCTCATCTGGTCTAGAGGTACTTCAAATTATTTAAGCTATTTTTTTGTACGTAAAACATGAATGTTGATTTATTTTGTTTTTAATTATTAAATTGTAAATAACTCACCTTCATATTAGGAAGAATGTGTTTGGTTTCAATATATGCCATGTTTTCACTGTTTACTTCCACTCTTCCCATCATTCAACTATTTCAAATTGTGTAGAGGTACTTCAAATTATTTTAGCTATTTTTTCTGTACTTCAAACATGAATGTTGATTTTTTTTATTTTTTATTTTTTAATTTAAATAACTCACCTTCATATTAGGAAGAATGTGTTTGGTATCAATATATGCCATGTTTTCACTGTTTACTTCCACTCTTCCCACCATTCAGGTATTTCAAATTGTGTCACATGTACGTCTCTAAACTATTTAAAGACTCGATTTGAATCGTGGAAACTGTGCCAGATTTTTATACAATTTTCACGGTCAAAATAACCAGGTAGGGTAACTTGTGAAAACATAATATATATTGACGCCTTACCTATTATTTAGGAGTGTGAATGGGTTATTGGATATTAAACATATAAGTTATTGAAATGAGGTAAGTGCTTGGGAATTGTTGGTATCAACCATAGTAAAAGAAATTGTGATTAATCATGAATCATGATTTATAATAGTTTGCAAATTTTTTCTTCCAAAAATCTGCGTTTGAAAAAGAACTTGTGGTCATTAATTTTTGACCACCTTTTTCATGGTTAATGCAACGACATTGTGACAAACATGTCTCAATCATGTCTACATTGATTTTCAACATTTTTGGACTGGCCTACGACATTATTTTACACTAGAGTTTAAACACATTAATCATTCATTTGAACAAACTCTAATTTGTTTATTTTGCATTTGGAAGGCTTACTTCACACAATTATGACATTTTACTCTTACTTCTTGCAGTTTAGCTCGTTTTGTTGGATTTTATATTGCAGCTCAAGGATCAATATTCATTCAAGAGGAAAGAGTTTCAATCAACATAATTTATGGTTTTCATTATATGTTGAATGATAGTTAATTAGAAAAGGGTTATTGATTCTCTTGAAAATAAAAGAGAAACTACCCAAGTGGGACCAGCAACAAAAGTGAGTTGAAAGCACCTTCCCATGGTCTCCCGAAACATGGGGCAACACTAGATCTTGAGAAATGGCATAAATAGCAGTTGTGGATAATAGTCCTATAGACGTCGTAGCAATTCGAATTGGTATTCTGAGTGGAAACACTAGTGCTAATGACGGTGAAGCCTTACCTATGTTTCAAAAACATGCCTTGATCAAGGAACCTACCAAGTCCGGGATTGACATTTCAATATCCAACTATATTTATAGCGACGGTTAGCCAGGGGAGGGGGGTAACTTATAGTGAGGATCGTACCATTCCTCCTTCCGCCCCACACCCACCCTACTATAGCCTTTGGTGAGATAGTAGGGTCCCTTGCATTCTCCTACCATTCCTCCCCATTGAAAATTTTGTAAAGGATATTGGTCACATATGGTTATTGTAAAAACTATACAACATATCCCTAATCCTCATTTTGAAATTATGAATACAATCTTAAGTTCTTGAAATGAATAATGAAATAGAAGTTCTTCCAAAAAGTACATTTATGAAAAACACCATCAGTATGACAAAATTGTAATTTTGTACTTTTTACCTTTTAAGGTATACCATATCAAGCCAAAACCAACAAAATTGCATTTCAAATCTTTAACAAATTTTAACGAGTTTGAGATGGTCATGCGATACTCATCCCATTACTGTGTGTATTTATATAGTGAAATGGTGATAGTCATCTTAAGATCTGCCATGCACTTTGAAGAACTTTAGGTAATTTGGCATATGGTTGCCTACTTAGCTATCAAATGGTTCATTCATTTTAATGGCAATCTATTGAGATTCAAACCTAAAACATGTTGTTCCAAACAATAAATGTCAATTGGCCTCAATGAGATTGATCCAAATTCAGAGTGGATTGCAAATATGATGATGTTTTCAACAATGGTGATGTTTATGACCTCCTTAGGGAGCGCAACTATGATAGTGGCATGGTTGCACAAATCAAGATAGGCTTTGACCTAGGAGCTTTATCACTAGAACTTGCAGCCCTCTAATGCAACTCTTTTCACAGTAGCAAGAGTCATTGATTATGCTGAGTTTTTTAGAAAGTTGTACTAAGTCTATAGGTTGAGTTTTTACAAAATATATTTTAATCGAAAATTTTAAAACTGTTCTTGTAGTTATCATTTGCGCATTATGTAATTTGCATTTTGCAATGAAATACGATTAGTGATATGAACATAAATGAGAAAATCTATATTCCATTATAATAGAAATGAGAGAAATATTTGAAACACATAAAAAATTTGTAGAAATGAGAGAAATAGAAATGCTTCATTATCTTTCATAACACCACTTTAACGGGGCAACCTTCAATAGAGCATACACTCCAATTACAAATATTCCAAGGTGCCTTTCAATTGAGAAGTCATTACATATAGAGCATACACTCCAATTACAAATATTCCAAGATGCCTTTCAATTGAGAAGTCATTACATGTATAGAATTTTGGCAAAGGCAATGACTATCATCCTATGCATACAGGACAATTACATTATTTTGACAACTAGTGGGATGATTTACAAAAGCATCTGCATTCTTTTATTAAAACTACCAAATGGTGGTTTACAAGCACATGCATCCAACTAATAAGCAATTGCACCCAACTAATAAGCAAATGCACCCAACTAATACTAGGTAATACAAAGTAGATGATCAAATCTAGAGAGAATGTTTCCCATGTGGCATCTTTAGGTTGCAAGCCCATCCATTAGACTAATAATTCCCTTGATAGACCAATTGTACACGTGCTTGGTGTGTCTGTCAATTGATCATGGATAAATCTTTAGATTCTTAGGCATTCCCTTTCCCTTTTAGACTTTGTTTGCTAGCTTGTGGCAAGTTGTCATTGCTAGAATTGAAAAAACGCTAAGTTATTGGATCACTAAGCCTCTTTCTTTGGCTGACAAATTCTAGGTGTGCTCTAAAATATTAGTTGATATGCTACCCATGTTTATAATAAAGGTTTCCGTTATGTTTCTTGGGAGGTATATTGCCTCCCTCATGATGTTAGTGGTTTGGGGCTTCTTTTAATATGTTTGTAGGGTTATTATAGCTTTGGAAGGGAATGATGCCTGGAAAATTCTTATTAGGCATCATATATTTGTAGGAGTTCTATTCGACAACTAGCTTAGAGAAGGCTTGATCTTTACACTTTTCTCACCAAGAGGACTTGTGCAAATTCAAGGCACTTTTGTTATTAAGAGCATTTGGGAGGTTCAAGAGTCAATCAAACTTGGCTCTCAATTAACCAATAGTTAATTTGGTGGTCTCTTGTTCTTTCCAGTCAAGGTCATCCTCTTGTCAAAAGCCCCTTGAATTCATGCTTTGAAATTCTTTAATAGAGGAATTAGAACTATATCTTACCTCCTTGTGCAAATTCAAGGCACTTTTTTAGATGGAAATCAATTGATCATGGGTAAATCTTTAGATTCTAGGGCGTTCCCTTTGCCTTTTGGGTTTTGTTTTCTAGCTTGTGGCAAGTTGTCATTTCTACAGTTGAAAAAGAAAACTAAGTTATTGAGTCGCTAAGCCTCACTTTGATTGACAAATTTTGGGTGTGCTCTAAAATTTTAGTTGATACTACTATCCATGTTTATAATAAAGGTTTCCATCATGTTTCTTGGGACTCATGATGTTAGTGGTTTGGGTCTTCTTTTAATCTATTTGTAGGGCATTGCTCTCCATGTTAATTGATTATTGGAGCTTTTGGAAGAGAATGATGCCGGGAAAAATCTTATTAGGCATCATATATCTGTAGGAATTCCTATTGGACAACTAGCTTGGAAAATGTTGATTTTAATACTTTTAGATTAATATAAACTCAGAAATCAGAATTTAGTTTATAACTAGATTAATTAGCTGAAAGATTTAGAGATTTCTAGATTTAGTCATAACATAGAAATGAACAAAAAAATGAGAACAAGACACGGTTACCCTGGGAAAACCTCCTAGGAGGAAAAACCCAGCCATAAAAGATCCTCAGATCTGATTATGGATTATATTCATATAATGATTACAACACTTATCTCAAGTATTTGAAGATGTTTGCACTTAGGGTTGATAAAGTCTTCAACAAGTCTGCACTTTCATAAGCATCAAGTCTGCCCACTTTAACACATCAACCAACAATCAGGTCCACACCCTAGATCTGCACTTTATTGTATCTTAAGTCTGCACCTTTGCTTGAGACTAGACTGCAACCTTAGCACCTTGAGTCTAGAACAGTTCGTCGTCCTTATGATGGTATTTGCACTTGATATTGGCACCTTTAATGACAGATATAATTTGCAAATATTGCTTCTTCAAACTTCGCATTTAGGCAGATGTATAATTCGCATGGAAGGATCTTGTGAGTGAATAATAATGTGAAGTTGTCACTTATTTGTATGTGGAGCAAGGTCTTAGTTAGGTCAGCTTTGCTTTATAATTAACTTTTATTTATTACTTTCCTTTTGGGCGAATTGCCTTGATAGGATAGGGTTGGCCCTATTTTGTGGGAGCATGTTTGAGTGTGGCGTGAGGAATTAGGGAGTGCCGTGAGAGATAGGGCCCAACCCTACACGTTGAAGGAGGGGCCAGTCCTTTGGGCGGATTCCAATGTTGCCTAAGGCAATTGGAATCCGCCATTCCTTCCTAATTACAATCAACTCTCCCTCTTAATTAGGGAGGAGAAACATAACCATAATCTTCCATCTTGCACACAAGCAAAGAATGGATTACATAATCAGAATATTGTAGTCTTCCATCTTGCACACAAGCATATAATGGAACTACATAACATAATCTTCCAGCTTGCACACAAGCATAGACTGGATCCACCTTACATTTCCTGTAGAGGGTGGAGAGGATCTTTTCTACCATCTTACATTGCCCACAGAGGATGGTTAACAATTACTCCTCCCTAAGAAGATTACAATACCTCCTTACATTGCCCGCAGAGGGGGGTTTGATACAACACAATGTATCACTGAGGTTGAGACTCCCTCTCAATCAGGGTTTCATTTTCCAAAACACCGAGTCCATCTTTGAAGTACACAAACTTCACTTTGGACAGAGGCTTGGTAAGAATATCGGCAACCTGCTCATCAGTGCTGACATATTTCAGCTGAATGGCGCCTCTTTGCACCATATCTCGAATGAAGTGATAATGAGTTTCCACATGTTTTGACCTGTCATGAAACACTGGATTGATAGATATTTTGATACAACTTTGATTATCACAATGAATAATTGTAGGATCCCAAGGCTAACCAAACATCCCAGCAAGAAGCTTATGAAGCCACACTCCTTCTCTAGAAGCTACGCTTGCTGCAATATATTCAGCTTCAGCAATACTTAGTGCAACTGAGGATTGTTTTCAGCAAGCCCAAGAGATCACTGCGGATCCTAAGCTGAAACAAATGCCGGAAGTGCTTTTCCTATCTTTGATGCTTCTAGCCCAATCTGCATCTGAATAACCTTCCAAGGTTATTGAAGTGTTAAGTGGATACTTCAGCCCATAACCAAGTGTGCCTCACAAGTATCTTAGGATGTGCTTGGCTGCAACAAGATGAACATGTTTGGGCATGCTCATGCACTGGTTGAGAGCATTCATTGCAAAGCATATGTCTAGTCTAGTGTTAACTAGATACATCAGTGATCCAATCAACTGCCTGTACTCTGATGGATTTGCAAAATCAGAATTAGCAATTTGATGACCTTTATCTTCTAGAGTAGAAATGGAAATTAAGTTTCTTTTAATTCCAAGAACAAACAAGATGTCACTAAGGTGAAGTGAAATACCAGAATCTAAATTTAAAGTAGTGCTAGAACCTCTTACCGAATATCGAGCATCGTCATCAATTACCACGTGAAGACTGGTATCCTTTTCTACTAAGTCTGAAAGATGATCACGGTAGCCTGTGATGTGTTTGGAAGCACCACTGTCAATCAGCCATGTATTACTATCTGTAGGTATGTTGCTTGACAGGGCAGAGATGAATAAGAAGTCATCATTTTGTTCCGAGACTTCATTTAGGTTGGCTTTGTTGATTATAATTAGGGAATGGCAGATTTCAATTGCCTTGGGCAACATTGGAATCTGCCCAAGGGGGCCAACCCTTTTCTCCAACGTGTAGGGCTGGGCCCTATACCTCATAGCACTCCACGCTACATAATGAAACCCCACGCCACATACAAGGTAGCGTGCTAAACATAAATAGGGCCAACCCTATCTAATGCATTTCGGTTAAAGAAAAGGAAAAGTAATAAATAAATAAATTATAAAAGCTGACATGACTAAAGGCATTGCTCCCCATATAAATAAATATCAACTTCACTTCATCATTCAATCATTCCATCATTTTCCATGCGAAGTATACCTCTGCCTAAAATGCGAAGTTTTAACAAGTAAAATTGGCGATTTGCATTTGTCATAAAAGGCGCTAATATCAAGAGCAAATACCATTACAAGGAGAGCGAACTATTCTACAAATACCATTACAAGGAAAGCTAACTATTCCAGATTCAAGCAGCTAGGGTTGCAGTCCAGTTTCAGGCAAAGGTGCAGATTTAAGATACAATAAAGTCCAGACCTAGGGTGTGGATCTAATTGCTGATTACTGTGTTAAATGGGGAAGGCTTGAGACTTAAAAAGTGCAGACTTGTTGAAGACCTTATCAGCCCTATGTGCAATCATCTTCAAGTACTAAAGATAAGTGTTGTAATCTTCATATGAATATAATCCAGAATCAGATCTGAGGATTTTTTCTGGCTGGGTTTTTCCTCCTAGGAGACTTTCTCAGGGTAAGCGTGTCTTGTTCTTATTTTGTTCATTTCTATGTTATGCCTAAATATAGAAAACTCTAAATCTTGCATCTAATCAATTAGTTAGAAACTAAAATTTGTTTTCTGAGTTTATATTAATCTGAAAGTGCTAAAATTAACATGGTATCATAGCTATAAGCTACATCAACTTTCAGATCATAGAATTTAGGACTCTTTTATTTCCGGATTTTTTTGTCTCATTCACAGGTCAAGTCAATGGGGCTAAAAGTTGAAGATATGATTGATGAGAATCTCAATTTTGCTGCATGGAAGGTTTGAATCATGTTGGCTCTTGAGGAAGAAGATCTTCTTCACTTCATAGAAGCGAAAGAGCTAATTGAACCTACGGGTGCAGCTGAGCTAAGACAATTCAAAAAGGATGCTGTCAAGGCCAGGAAGCTTCTCATTGATTCAGTTAAAGACCACCTAGTCACCTCTATTGCCTCATTCACTACTGCAAGGGAAATGTTCAGTCATCTACAAGGTACCTATGAAATTAACAATCTCAGTAGGGCAATTACTTTAAGACAACAACTACTTAATATCAAAATGTCAAAAGAAGATTCTGTTATTTCTTATTTTATGAGAATTTTAGAACTAAAGAATCAGCTAGCTTCAATTGGACATAACATGGAAGACAAGGACTTTGTCATGATTGCCCTAAATGGTTTACCACACTCATGGGAGTCTTTTATTCAAACCATAAGTGGTAGAACTGAGTTACCTACACTTGATTTCCTTAAGAATGATTGTATTCAAGAAGAGTCTCGCCTTATCACAAGAGGGCAAACCAAAAGTCCTCATGTAGATGACCAACACATGCTTGCAGCCCAATGCAAGAAAGGTGGAAATTGGAAGAAGCATTATCCAAAGAGAAATAGGGAATTCAGACCATCTAGTTCTCAGCACTTTTGGAAGAAACCAAGAGATATCTCTCGTGTTCGATGTTTCAGATGTGAGAAATTTGGTCACTATGCTAAAGAATGTCAGAATGAATAAGAAGTCATCATTTTATTTTGACATTCTTTAGCATAGTGACCAAATTTGTCACATCTGAAACATCGAACACGAGAGATATCTCTTGGTTTCTTCCAAGAGTGCTGAGAACTAGGTGGTCTGAATTCTCTATTTCTCTTTGGATAATGCTTCTTCCAATTTCCACCTTTCTCGCATTGGGCTGCAAGCATGTGTTGATCATCTACATGAGGACTTTTGAGTTGCCCCCTTGTGATAAGGCGTGACTCTTCTTGAATGCAATAATTCTTAAGGTGATCAAGGGTAGGTAACTCAGTTCTACCACTTATGGTTTGAAGAAAAGACTCCCATGAGTGTGGCAAACCATTTAGGGCAATCATAACAAGGTCCTTGTCTTCCATGTTATGTCCAATTGTACCTAGCTGATTCTTTAGTTCTGAAATTTTCATAAAATAAGAACTAACAGAATCTTCTTTTGACATTTTGATATTAAGTAATTGCTGTCTTAAAGTAATTGCCCTACTGAGATTGTTAATTTCATAGGTACCTTGTAGATGACTGAACATTTCTCTTGCAGTAGTGAAAGAGGCAATGGATGTGACTAGGTGGTCTTTAACCGAATCAATGAGAAGCTTTCTGGCCTTGACAACATCCTTTTTGAATTGTTTTAGCTCAACTGCATTTGTAGGTTTAGTTAGCTCTTTCGCTTCTATGAAGTGAAGAAGATCTTCTTCCTCTAGAGCCAACATGATTCGAACCTTCCATGCAGCAAAATTGAGATTTCCATCAAGCCTGTCTTCAACTTTCAGCCCCATTGACTTGACCTGTGAATGAGACAACAATCTGGAAATAAAGGAATACTAAATTCTAAAATCTGAAAGTTGATCTAGCCTATAACTCTGATACCATGTTGATTTTAATACTTTCAGATTAATATAAACTCAAAAATTGGAATTTAGTTTATAACTAGATTGATTAGCTGAAAGATTTAGAGATTTCTAGATTTAGCAATACCATAGAAATGAACAAAAAAATGAGAACAAGACACGGTTACCCTAGGAAAACCTCCTAGGAGGAAAAACCCAGCCAGAAAAGATCCTCTGTTTTGATTATGGATTATATTCATATAATGATTATAATACTTATTTCAAGTATTTGAAGATGTTTGCACTTAGGGCTGATAAAGTCTTCAGCAAGTCTACACTTTCATAAGCATCAAGTCTGCCCCCTTTAACACATCAACCAACAATCAGGTCCACACCCTAGATCTGCACTTTATTGTATCTTAAGTCTACACCTTTGCTTGAGACTGGATTGCAACCTTAGCACCTTGAGTCTAGAACAGTTCGCCCTCCTTATGATGGCATTTGCACTTGATATTAGCACCTTTAATGACAGATATAATTCACAAATATTGCTTCTTCAAACTTCGCATTTAGGCAGCTGTATAATTTGCATGGAAGGATCTTGTGAGTGAATAATAATGTGAAGTTGTCACTTATTCATATGTGGAGCAAGGTCTTAGTTAGGTCGGCTTTGCTTTATAATTAACTTTTATTTATTACTTTCCTTTTGAGCGAATTGCCTTGATAGGATAGGGTCGGCCCTATTTTGTGAGAGTACGTTTGAGTGTGGCATGAGGAATTAGGGAGTGCCGTGAGAGATAGGGCCCAACCCTACACGTTGAAAGAGGGGCCAACCCTGTGGGCGGATTCCAATGTTGCCTAAGGCAATTGGAATCCGCCATTCCTTCCTAGTTATAATCAACAGAAAAGCAGTGTTCCATGGGCGTTGGGGACGGGGGGACGACGGCGGGGGGATGGCGGGGTGGTGGTGCTCATATACTTATACATATACATATAGTACTTGAAAAACTAGTTTTGAAAAGATGTATGACAGTATTACAGTGTAAGAATTACATTTCAAATGAGACTATAGGAAATTTGAAATACTAAATCTAAATACCAAGATTTCTAAGTTGTGTTGTTATATGGAGCCTAATCAAACTCAGAGGTTAGATTTTCCCTACTTTTATTGGCGCGGTTTCCCCCTATATTTTTCAACGGAGGTTTGGGGGCAGCGCCCCCAAGTTGGGGTCAAGGGGCATCGGGTGTTATTTTTCTATTGGCCCACGTCCAATTAGAGTTACCCCTTAACCCTCAAAAAACTAAAAAACTCACTTTTTTTTTAAATTTTAATTTTAAACATTGCATATAAGTGGGGGTGACAAGAGACGTTTGGGCGTCTCCCCGTCCTTGGAGAGACATCTGCACGTCTCTTGGAGACGTTTGGGCATCTCCCCGTCCTTCAAGAGACGTGTAGGAGACGTGGAGGCATCTCCATGTCTCTCTGGGAGACGCCCAAACGTCTCCCAAGGAGACTTCTCCACGTCTCCACGTCTCCCTGGGAGACGCGGGGACGTCTCCGCATCCTGGCGGCGCTTGGGTGGCGGTGGCGAGACGGCAGGGGATGTCGCATCCCCGTCCCCCTGTCCCCGAGACGTTTCTGACGGGGGGACGCGTCCCTGTGGAACACTGCAGAAAAGGTTTGATCTCTACACTTTTCTCACCATGAGGGACTTGTGCAAATTCAAGGCACTTTTGTTATTAAGATCATTTGGAAGGTTCGAGAATCAATCAGACTTAGCTCTCAATTAACCAATAGTTTATTTTGGTGGTCTCTTGTTGTTTCTTGTCAAGGTCGTCCTCTTACCAAAGCCCTTTGGATTCATGCTTTGAAATTTTTTAATAGAGGAATTAGAACTCCTTGTGCATAGTCTAGGCATTTTTTAGATGGAAATCCATTGATCACGGGGAAATCATTAGATTGCATTCCCTTTTCCTTTTAGGCTTTGTTTACTAGCCCGTGGCAAGTTGTCATTGCTAGAATTGAAAAAAAAACTAAGTTGTCATTGCTAGAATTGAAAAAAAACTAAGTTATTTGATCACTAAGCCTCTCTCTTTGGTTGACAAATTCTACGTTTGCTCTAAAATTATAGTTGATACTGCTTCCCATGTTTATAATAAAGGTTTACATCATGTTTCTTGGGAGTTAGGTTTCCTCCCTCATGATGTTAGTGGTTTGGGTATTCTTTTAATCTGTTTGAAGGGCATTTCTCTCCATGTTAAATGGATTATTAGAGCTTTGGAAGAGAATGATGCCTGCAAATTTTTTATTAGGCATCATATATCTATAGGAATTCCTATCGGACAATTAGCTGGGAAAATGCTTGACCATTACACTATTCTCACCATGAGGGACTTGTGCAAATTCAAGGCACTTTTGTTATTAAGAGCATTTGGAAGGTTCAAGAGTCAATCAAACTTGGCTCTCAATTAACCAATAGTTTATTCGGTGGTCTCTTGTTCTTTCCAGTCAAGGTCATCCTCTTGCCAAAGCCCCTTGGATTCATGCTTTGAAATTCATTAATAGAGGAATTAGAACTCTATCTTACCTCCTTGTAAGAACCACTAAGAATTTTTTCTCTTGGCTTGAAGCCAAGTTGAAAATTTGACTCTCCAACCAAGATCAAGGGACTTTTCAAACAATTTTTGATCCCATTCCTCCCCATATGTTTCATAAGATTGGGCTCAAGTCTTTGAATCCTTGGTGGAAAGGTTGGAAATGGTATCCTGAAATATCATCTTGCAGTTACAAACCTCGCAAGAAATATTTGTAGTTCATGTCTTGTCCAACAATGGTGGAGCAATTACACTAGTGTTGGACCTCTTGTCTTTGCTTGGCATTGACAGTTTTGGACTGTTTGGGTAGCCATTTTGAGCCTACATTGGGTCACTTTGCATAATGCATTATTTACCAAGTTAATAATAACAACTATGCAAGGGTAATTTATTCCATTTTATAAAATTGAAATATCAAGCCAAAAATTAATAATAGAAAAAGGAACTAAATTTTTTAGATCTTTCAAAATGGATAATGCTGTCGATATCTGCAATAAATTTTCACCTTTTACTAAAAATTGCATGTCTGGAGACTAGTCATGTGTCAGAATTGCTAGAAATTATAAAAAGCAGCTGATACCAAGGTGGGTTCAAAGAGAGGAAGGTCAAATATGAAGGACGTTTGTATTAGAGAAACAGCAGAAGTTGCTTATGACTGCCAGTGCACTCTCGAAATACGTGGTTCTAAACCCGCAGCTATTATTTGTAAATTGCATGGATGTTAAAAGATGGCTTTGCAGCCCTAGTTCTTCTGGCTGGTGATTGGGAGCTGCTTTTGCTTTTTGTCAGCTTTCAACAATGTTGCAGCTCTGATTCATTGCTTTCTTGGTTGGATTCTATGCTGTTGCCTTGTTGAGCTTTTTGCTATATCTATTGCTTTTTAGATGTAAAAGGGTCCGGAACCTTTCAAAAACTCATCTCTATCCATTAATAAAAATTTGCAACAAAACTTTTAAATGCCATGTCAGCAGTGCAACTTTAAGTTGCTGATTTTGAAAATCTTCCCTTGTATTCCTAGCATCAGATGCCTTAGCAGCTCCCAAGAGTCTTTTTTACCAAGACATGGAATTTTCTTGCATATAAATTGGCATATTTTCCTGGTATTTGTGACACCATGCTCAATTTGTGGATTGGGTGGTTCTTCTGTTTGTAATGAACAATGTCCTAAGCCCAAGTGATCTACTGTAGGCTTATTATATGGGACACCACCATGAAGAACCACTTTTCCATTTGATAATGTTGAGGAGCTTGATGAAGTGTTGATTGGTAAAACTGAAATCACTTTTCTAAACACAAGTTTGAAGCTTTATATCTGATTTTTGCAAAGGTCTATTAATAGAACTTTGTTGAAGCATTTGTTTTTGACTGGGACTATCCAGATCCCTTGATCTGGGCGTTCTCTTTGCCTTAGCTGTCATGGCCCAATTCTGAAATCTGTTATCAGCAACTTAATAAGAAATTGTCTTAAGATAGTAAGACTTTACAATTTCTTATTTCTAACCTTGATTAGAGCGATAGCTGCAGATCGTGATTATTAATATAAGCAGATTGAAAACCTTATTGTGTGAAGGTCATGGTTATTACTGTGTGACATAGTAAGGGATGATTGCCTTCCTTTGCAACAGCGATCCCCTCCTAAGATCGATGAAGGATTAGTTAGTCTTAACAAGGATGGATTAAGAGAGGCAGATTAAATACTGAAGAGGTGCGATGGGTGGCAATTGGGCACATTCCATCTCATCGGTCACAACCCTGAAGCAAGATGCCACACTACAAACCTGATAGAGGGGTATAAAAGGAACATGCCAACATTCAAGGCAGGGGCATTGAAGGATAATTATTGATTTGGCAGATCAGATTCTCTGCAGACGGTATTCATCCACAGGCAGATTATTGCAATCATTACTGGGACATCAGATTGGTATGCTTTGTCTTATTTATGAATCAAATATTTATTTACGACTATATTATGTCTGGATACTATAGCACAACAGTTACATTTGTTCCTATTTTGTACATATAACAGAAATAATAAGATCTATATTGGTTAATTAAGTTTATATCAATTTGCTTATTACCATTGTTGAAATGGTTATTCTTAATGCAAATGATATTGGCATATTAATAGCCCAATTACTTAATTATTTCTGTTTCCCCTCATAGGGAGAGGCGTGGTGTTGTTAGGGAGAGGCAGAGTAAATCCAACCCAAATTAGGTGAGCTCCAAGGGTGGTCTGGATGGATGTTCCTGAAACTTGGGTCCAATTATGGAGATGGTGTCAGTGCACCCTAGACAAGTAAATCCCCAACCAGGGTGAGGATTAGGAAGGAAGAATTGGGGCTTGAATATAGCCACTATCAATTGTACCATGAATAAATATGGCCATCTAGTTTAACAAATTAATTTAAGGCATGATAGTATTAAGTAATGGAAGTTGATGATTGGGAGATTGGCAGCGTCCTAGTAGGGGACATTACATTATCTTCCACAGAAATATTATCTCTATCTGCTCTGAAATATGTACTGACCCACTCTGGCATTCTGGGGAAGCACAAGCTGCCGTTTTCGTAGGAGGAGATCATTTAGCATGTAATGCAAATGGTTGAACAACTAGAGAAATTGGTAGCATGTAAGGTACGAAGATGGAGACACATGTCATTGGTTGTTTCCATTAGGGCCTGCCCATAAATTAAGCATCGTTTTTGTGTTGTTAGAAGTACTCATTTTCAGGGCACATAGAAGCCTGTAAAAGGGCACAGTTGCCCAACGAAATAATAGGCATTTCATAAGAGCAAAGTAGTGGGTGTTTTCTTTGACAGAAAATCTAAAGTCTGAATGTGTGATACTCTGGAATCTGCTGGAGTTTTGCACGTTTGGTCCCATGAAGTTGAGGACACCTGCATTTTATAGATGTTAGTTTGCTATGAGGCAAGACATTATACAAGTCAATCTGGTTCAATTTATTAGGAATTATTCTTTGATTCATAAGGCAAGGCATTAAAGTTTGCTATAAGGCAAGACACTATACAAGACATTCGTTTGCTATAGTTTCTTTTTTTCTTTTCTTTTTTTGATTGGTTAAGCTAGTTTACCTGTTCATTTAGTTGCTTGTTCCCGTCTCTTAAAGAGTTGTACTCCTGTATAACTCGCTCTGTTTGCTGGTTTCATTCTTGATTCCGTCATTTAGTTTAAGCTAGGTATTCCTGCAAAATATTTGTTCCTCCGACTAGAATGATAATAAAAAACATGGGCATGTGGCTATTGGGGGCATCTAACACTATTGCAATGTAAGCAAAACAAAACTGCTTTATAATTTCACTCTCATGTTCGCTGCCTTTTGACTTAGCTCATTAGTAAGGCCTTCACAGAAAAGAGACAAAATGTATCTTTAAACTGCAAGAACAATTCATCCAGCAAATAAATGGAATAATCATGGTTTTGCTGATGCAAGAGCAATGGATAGAGGCTCAGATGAAACTTGTATAAGCATCTTTCTCTAATAAGAAGGAGACGAATTCATAACCATATCACCATACTAATGTAAATACCATTCACAATTGACTTTAGAACTGTGGCAGGTACTTAGCAACTTGATTAATCTTGCTTCATTCACTGATTGTTTTTCCCAGCAGTACCTGCATTTTTGCCAAAGACTTCTGCTTGATACTGCATCTTCACACATTTCCTTTTGCCCTTAATTGCTGAAGTTAAATATTTACGTGATCCATCACTATCATCTTATAAAAAGTTGCTCAGTCTGACTAAGAAGTTCTTATAGTGTATCAAGTCCATTTTGACTAGACGAAGAGCTAGTAGAACTGTTTCGGTGCTTATCTTTGTTGTTGGAAAAAACTTATTAAAGATTTCTATTAAAGAGTTGTGTGTAACTAGCACTAACAAAATAAAAAAAAGTTGGATTTCACTGAAAAAACCATTTGAACTAAAATTTTAAGGCTAGAAGAAAGATCTTCCAATTTTGGACAAGCCAACAGAGGCCAAGTCTCTTCCAAACCATGTTTTTCAAGACTGAAAACTATGCTAGTCACAGAAATTAGAAGAGCTCCAAATGTGCCCATCTATTGTTCTCATGTTCAGCTGAAGTGTCTTATGATCTTATCTCAATGAGTTCAATTTTTGAGGGCTTAGCACAGTGAGAGAAAATGATCTTTTCAAATGGTCTGGCATGGCCAGTTTGAGATACCCAACCATCATCAGTCTCCAATTCGTGTAAAATTATCAATACTTTTTAAATATGAAGTGTGAACACTTAACTTATTTATTAACATTTTCAACACTTTTTATATTTGAATTGTGAACATTCACCTATTTATTAACCTAAAAAGGTTATGTTTCGGGTTCCCACCCTTAAAACATGGGAGAAAGTTTAACAAACCGGTGCAGGAGCACCCAGGGAAGTCAGCAATTGGCACGTCCAAAAAGATTCTCAGTTTTGTTTTGTTTTGGTTTGTTTGGTCTGGCTTCACTCTAATCAGTTTTGCAAAGTCCATTTCTCTCCATGTTTGACCAAGCTTTAACGTTGATGAAAAATAGATAATAACTGCAACTGCCTAGTTGATATCAACTTCATGGCCAGTGGAATTCGTTAACTGTTTGATTATTAATAGAATGCCTTATCAAAATATAGTCTCATGTATAAAAAAGATTGCAGGATTGAAAGGCTTTAGACACCATCGAGCAAATGCAAATTGGCAGGCATTAAGCCAAATTCCATAACCACTGTCAACATCTGCCCAGCCTGTGCCAAAATGGGAGCATTGAAACAGGGTATGGACATCCATCAAGCTTAGAAGATTCAAATGTTGTAGTTGCTGCTGCCCTGTTAGGCATGTATGCAAAATAAGGAAGCCTTTTGACTGATGAAGACAAGTGGAAGAAGTGTAGTCCCAAAAACACAAAAATCAAAGAATTTGGAAGGACTGCATAAGAGAATGAACAAGAGGAGAGCAGCAGTGATTGGCTGCGTGAAGAGAAATGAGAATGAGAAATTAAATGGACACCTCAATAAAACGTTGCAGATGGAGCAAAGTGGCTGGAATAATGTCAATTCTGCAACCATTGTAAAACTTCCTCGCAGCATGTTCAAACCATGACCAGTCGATTCAATTCGCATACTAAACACCAAGCGATGAAGATGAAGTGAAATTGTGGGGTTCATGGTATAGAGAAAGCCATCCATCGAATGGAAAATGACAAGGCAAATGAGCAGATTTAAAAATCATGCAAGGGGAACAGTTAGTAAGAGGTTCTGTGTAATAGAGGGCATGTCCCAAGCCATTTAATGTGTAGGTTTACTATGCAAAGAGTGAGGAGCGATGTATGGTTAAAATGCTCAAATGGCGAGTGCATGAGGGGTGAGAAAGGATTTGCTGCACAGAAAAATGAAGGTTTCTTTTTGTTTGTTTTTAAAAAGAAACTAATGACTTCCTAGCTGCGCAAGGAGGCTTAGAGGAAAGAGGGGAAATTGGAGCAGAATCGATTCAAGAGAGAGAGTGTGAATATAGGCCAAGTGGTGGAGTTGCAGAGTGTGTAAACAGAGCAATGTGAGATTATAGAGAAGAAGATAATATGAATGAGAGAAGCCATTGAAAGGCTAGTTTTGTAAGTTGTGTTCACAGATTTGTTGCAATATGAATGCTAGAATAAAAAACAGATTCTTTGTTTGTTTTGTGTTTTAGTTTTGTGGTTGCAGATTAGAGAAGCAGAGCAATGTGAGATTATAGAGAAGAAGATAAATATGAATGAGAGAAGCCATTGAAAGGCTAGTTTTGTAAATTGTGTTTGCAGATTTGTTGCAATCTAAATGTTAAAATTAAAAACAGTCTCTGTTTGTTTTGTGTTTTAATTGAGTGGAGTGTTTTTGCCTTGCATCACAAAGGCTAAATGAAAAGATGTCCACCCGAGGAGCTGTTGTGACCTTTTCACACATCGCCCCATTGCAAATGGGGACCCCCACTTTTTGCTTTTTAGGGTAGATGTTTTGCTTAGGCTGTCTTAGTTTAGCAATAATTTCCTAGTGTTTGCCTTTTCTTATGAGAGGCTGTCATGTCAAAATGCGAAGGGTTGTTAAAATTGTTAAAATGATCCTTAGTGTCAAGGTTGAATTTTAATTTTGCCTTAAAATTTAAGTGAGAAATGATTAAAATGTTGCAAGTTGATGTTAATTTTGTGTGGAAATGCCAAAAGTCCCTATGGGAGTCGTTTTTCCACTCCTAGGAGGTGAAATAAACCCAAAAATTCACAAAGTCCCAATGGACTTCTATTATCCACCCCTCTAATTTTGAGAAAATGTTAAAAGTCTCAATGGAAATAGAATTTCGATTGCATAAATTGATGAAAATGGATAAGTTTGTACTTTTAAAGTCCAAAAATCAACTTAGTCCCGATGGAAAACGTTTTTCCCCCAAGCAGTTAAGTCATAAAAATCTAAAGTCTTGATGGGAGGCATTTTTCCACTGAGCAATAAAGATGAAATCAACAAAGTCTCAATGGAGCATGAATTTCCACTCCATCTTGAGCAATAAATTGTTAATTTAATGCTAAGGATCATAAAATTCCTGATGGAGGTCGAATTTCCACTCCAAGATTGAGTTTACAAGTGATATTGTGGAAAGTCTCGATGACTAGAGACTTTCCACTCAAGACAAAACTAAGGACAAATTGAGTCCTAATGGAGGTCATTTTTCCACCACGCTTACAAAAGTGAAAATGCATAAGGAAAGTGAGTCTCGATGACCCACATTTTTTCACTTGATGGTAAAATGACCAAGTTAAGGTGAAATTTAACTTTAAAGTGTCTTGATGAAGTTCGAATTTCCACTCAAGGAATAAAGTTTACAGGTCAAGACTCAAAACACAAAACACATTAGTCCTGATGACCTAGGTTTTTCCACCAAGCTGGTATTTTATGATGTTTATCCCACATTCATTGTGGAGTGGAACAAAATGAGGTAAGAATGAATAAACATGCAAGTGGGTGAGCAAATATAATGTAAGTGTTTCAAGGATAAATTTGTCCTTATGCATATCTATTTTCACCTTGCTTGTTCAACATTTTATTTGCCTCACATTTGCTTTGTGGTGAAAACAAGAGGTGAAATGCTGAATAAGAACACAGGCCAGCAAGCAATATATGTCAAGCATAAGGATGGCACCATTAAAGAAGTTTTGCAGCCCAGTTGAAGGTGACATTGCTAGCTGAAAACGCATCATCTCCAACACCATTTCCGGCTATCATTTCAAGAGAAAATGTCTCATTTCCAGCCAAGCAAATACAGATTGCATAAAAAATGAGAATCATGCAAGGAGAAGAATGACTTTCAGCTGATAAAAACCGATTTTCAGACTTTGTCTCAAACTTTTGCACTCAGAAATCAGACCCAAACAACTGAGGTTTTGCAGATTTATCATCTCACTTTCTGAGTTAAGGAAGTAATTTCAGCTTTCTGAGACATTTTTAGACTTTTATACTCAGAAATCAGATTGGGACAACGATCTGGGTTGCAACATTATTCAATTTTTTGAGTTGAGAGGGCATTTTCAGACTTACACTTACAAACTAAAATCAGACCTTTCTTAAGTCTGAAAATCAGGTTACTTTAAGGTGAAATTTCCAGATTTTGATCCAATTTTTTGCATTTTCCAAAATTATGTCTCATTTCAATTTTTTTTATTTTAAGCTAATAAGTTTGGAAATAATTTAAAAATCAGAACCTAAGTTAATTCTGGAAAATTAATTGTTCAAATTACCTATCACAATCTGGGACAAAAGTTGGGATCAAAAGTCTCTATGCGGTTCGATTTTCCACTTAGGGATAACATTCAACTTACCCATCGGGAATGAGGACAAAGTAAGGAACATTGAAGTGTCCTGATGGGGTTCAGATTTCTACTCCATCAAATGGTGATCAAATCAACACAAAATTTTCAAGGACAATCAGTCTCGATGAGGATTGGATTCCCACTTGAGGCTAGAATTACAAGGGAAGAGCATAAGTTATGAGGAATGACGAGTCCCTATGGAGATCGAATTTGCACTCCAAGGGTAAGGCATCAAAATGAAGCGAAATTTGCTAAGAGGAGTCCCTATGACCTTCAAATTTCTATCGTGAGAAAATGATCATGAAGATAGTGATAAAATTCAAGGACTGAATTAGTCCCTACAAGGATCGATTTCCCACCAAGGCTGAAACAAGGTTTATCCCATAGGTGTTTGATTCAATATTTGTTTGTTTTGAAGGTCTGATACAAGGAAGGGAGGCACAATGAGCAAGGCTTGAGGAGAAAGAGGATGCAACTTGTAGGGATACCAAGGGCTCAACACATCGGAGCAACAAATGATGAAGGATCAGCTCCAAAGTGATGCAAGCATGAGGAAACTCAAACAATGCTTGAGGAGGAATCAAGGTTCAAATTCAAGTAAAGACAAGGGTATGATTTGGAGAAGGGACTCTACAAGCATATTGCAAAGACAACGTCACAAATGCCAATGAGGAAGATCAACATTTCAAGGATTGGAAGAGGATTTCAAGACAAGGATTTCCAAAAGTAAAGATGAGGACTAGCTCAAACATGAATAAAACCTCACCATGATGGTGAACAAGTGAGGGAAAGACAAATCCAAGACATGAGCATAGGGGATTCCGCATTATGAAGTAGGAACTACATCAAGGGATCTCAAAGTCAAAGAACGTTAAAGAGGAAATAGTTCAAGGAACTCCCTAAGCATGAAATGCAAAGTATCACAAGGGAATTCCAAACATCATGAAGAATGTTCAAGGCAAATTGATTAAGTCTACAATGCAAGTTGAGTGGCTTCCCAGTCATCATTCATCCAATCAAAGAGTACTAGGTCAACATTCATTCAAGGAGGGAATAGGTGACACATGGCGCTACATCAAATATTATTTATCTTACCTATCCTCATCTCTCATTGGCCAATGTAGTGCAGCTTGTAACAAACCCTAATTGGGGTTTCTATCTTTTAATCTTGGCCATTGATTGTGAATCAATCTGAGCCATTTATTGTAATGAGACCTCTATATAAGGCTCAACTCTCTCATTTGTAAAGCCGAGTGTCATTTGGAAGATTGCTCTAAAGTTGCAGAAGCAGAGAAATTGTAGAACGAATTCTAAAATGGGAGGTGATCTTAGAAGAGAGGAACCTGATAATATTTCCAGATGGCAGGAGATGCCTAAGGTATGGACAAAGTTGGAGAAGGGTTTCATGACGCATTTCATGGAAAAACTAGTGGATTATGTCAAAAGCAGAGTTAACCTGGCAGTTACTAGAGTGACTGAAAACTAGAAAAATGGCTCCTTCAAAATTCATGGTGTTAAATTCAAGCTGGGCGTGGACCTCATCTCTACGGTCATAGGTATGCCCCATTCTGGTCTTAATTTCTTTAGGGACCTGAAAATGTCCAATAATGTTGTGAAGCTCTTTCCGTGCAAAGATAACGAGATAGCGAAATTAGGCAAAGCGTCTGGGGGGTATTATGATGTGTCTAATATTAAAAAAAATTGGGGTTGTGTGCTTAATGTCATTATGGAGTATATCATAGTGGAGGGTCGTTTCGCTAGGGTCCATACCTATCACTTTGTGCTTCTGAATCACTTTAGGCATGAGAAGAGGATTTCTCTTCCCTATTACCTTTTCAGGTCTTTGTCGCGATCATTGAACAAGCACAGTAAGAACTCCTCTTCTCTTGTGCTACATTATGGCCTTATTTTGCTCATTTATGAGCATTATAAGATTTTGGCAATTCAGGAAAACAAAAGGCTTTCGGTGTCGCCAGGGAAAGGAAAGAGGAAAATTAAGGAATCTGGGCCCAGTAAGGATGAGCTGAAACAGAGTAAAAAGGTTAAAAAAAACCTCTATGGAGAAAATTAAAGAGGACGTGGATAAACAAAAGGATACGAAGGCTGATTTTGAGGATATGGGAAAAGAAGGAAATGAGATGGAGACTGATGAGTCTGACGGAGAGGAGAGTCGAAAAGAAGAGGAAATGGGGGAAGAGGAAGGAGGAGCAGAGGATGATTCTGATTAGAACAACCCTACCCATAGCGCGAGTACTGGTAATTTTAACAACTAGCCTATGGAGGAGCAGGACAACCAGATTAATAAGGAGGAAGGGAAATGGACACTGAGCACAACAAGGATAAGGAGGATACAAGCAGGGAAAAGGATAGAGCTGGAGATGAGATTATTCTGAATAAGCTCAAGAACCAGTCTGATGCTCGTCTGGGTTTCGATAGGTGGGTATATGAAAGAATTAATAAAATGGAAAAAATAGCTAATCAACAGGAAGAGAATGGACAAAAAGGTGAAAGTAACCAGGAGTAGTGGAAAAAGGTTATGGATGAAAAAGTGGAGAAGCTGGAAGTTTAGATCAACAAGCTGGAGGAAGGAAATACAACCATGAAGAACTTCCTGATTATGATTTCGGATATCCTCAACTCTATGATCAGGAATATGGAGGAAATTGCCAAATACCTTGATGGCTCCAACACTTCCAAACCTGTTGTGAACCTTGATGTTGATGATGATGCTATTGAGGCTAGGAATGTGGATAGTGCTCTTGGAGGTGCGGCCAAAAGGACTAGGGCGAGTATGAAAAAAGATGCCTTGGCCTCTTCCAAGGAAATCCCAATGCTCAGGGATAATATCAAAGAAATGCAAGGGATTAGCAGAAAATTGCCCGATGCCCTTAAAAACATTAAGTAATTTGTCTATTTTCTTTTTTTGGCTAGATGTTGTTGGTTATGTTGGGATTTTGTGCTGGCTTTTGCCCAGTACTTTGCTAGTTTTTTTTGCAGACTGTCAGGTCTTGTTTCTTAATGCTCTTATCTTTTAAGGTTCTTTCGTAAAGGGTTTCGGGGTCCCTTCAAAACCTTTTTTCCTGTAATCAAAAACTCTCTCATTTGTAAAGGTTAATAGTTTTTGATTACGGGAAAAACAGGTTTTGAAGGGACCCCGAAACCCTTTAAAAAAGGTCCTTAAGAGATAAAAGCATTAAGAAACATGAAGAGACAAAAAGCGAAAAAAACTAACATAAAAATGGGCAATATCTAGCAAAAAAGCCCAACAGGACCAGCATCGTCCATCCAAAAGATAGAAAACAAATTCCTTAATGTTTTTTAGGGCATTAGCCAAATTTCTCCTAATCCCTTACAAATCTTTAATATTATCCCTAAGCTTAGGGATTTCCTTGGAAGAGGCCACAACAACTTTTTTCATGCTCGCCCTTGTTCTTTTTGCCGCACCACCAGGAGCACTTTCCATAGTTCCTGTCTCAATAGCATCCTCATCCATATCAAAGTCCACGACAGGTTTGGAGGTGCTAGAGCCATCAAGGACCTTATAAATTTCCTCTAAATTCTTAGTAATAGAGGTAAGGATATCCGGAATCATTACCAAAAAGTTTTTCATAGTAGTTTTTCCTTCCTCCAGATTACCAATCTGAGCTTCCATCTTCTTCGCCTTTTCCTCCATATTCTTATTCCACTGCTCCTGGTTCCTATCAGCTTTCTTCCCTTTCTCTGCCTACTATTCTCAGTTTTTTCTAGATTCTTGATTCCTTCATAAACCCACCTGTCAAAACCCATTCTAGCCTCAGACATATTTTTGATTTTATTTAGAATTATCCCCTCTCCAGCTTTATCCTTATCCTTGCTTGAATTCTCCTTGTCTATCTCCTGCTCAATTTCTTTGTTCTTATCTTGCTCAATTTCCATTTCCCTTTCCTCATTAATCTTATTGTCCTGCTCCTCCATTGGCTGGCTATTGACATTACCTATACTCACACTGTGGGTAGGACTATTCTGATCAGAAACATCCTCAACTCCTCCTTCCTCTTCTTTCCAGCTCTCCTCTCCTCCAGACTCATCAATTTCCATTTCGCTTCCATCTTTTCCGGTGTCCTCTGAATCAATTTCCATCTCCTTTTGATTACCCTTGTCCTCTTGAATTTTCACCCCAGTAGCTTTTTTGCCCTTTTTGCTCTGTGTCGACTCTTCCTTGCTAGGCCCGCCTTCCTCCATCTTCCTCTTACCTTTCCTCGGGGACACAGCCAATCTCTTATCATAAATGAACAAAATAAGGCCGCAATGAAGCACTGGAGTCGAAGGGTTCTTGCTATGCTTATTCAACGACTGCGATAGAGACCTAAAGAGGTAATAGGGCAGAGAAATCGTTTTCTCATGTCTGAAATGATTTAAAAGCACAAAATGGTATGTGTGGACCTTGGTAAAATGACCCTACACAGTAATATATTCCATAATAGCATTCAACACACAACCCCAAATTTTCTTAATGTTGGAAGCATCATAATACCCCTCGTAGCTTTTCCAATTTTCGCCCTCTCCTCTTTACGTGGAAAAAGCTTAACCACATTATTAGAAACTTTCAAGTCTCTAAAGAAGTTAAGACTAGAGTGGGGCGTACCTGTAACCGTTGCAATGAGGTTTGCATCCAACTTAAACTTAACACCATGAATTTTGAAGGAGTCGTTTATCCAGTTTTTAGTAACTTTGGTGACTGCTAGGTTAACTCTGTCTTGATCATAGTCGACCAGTTTCTCCATGAAATTCATCATGAATCCTTTCTCCAGCTTAGTCCAAACCTTTGGCATTTCCTTCCATCTGGAAATATTATCTCGTTCCTCTCTCCTTAGATCCCCCCCCCGTTTTCAAATTCGTTTTACAATATCTCTTCTTCTGCAACTTCAGATCTTTCTTCCAAATGACACTCGAATTCTTGAAAATGCTTACCCACAAAGTGTGTGGAAGATTAATAACTTTGATTAGGACTCTGCCATTCCGACGTGTCATCATTACCTTTCTATAAATGTGAAGATTACTCATTAAAACTTTCATGATTAATCATGCGATCCATCTTTCCCCATAAATATGTCCTTTCTGATAAGTTCTTTAATATTAAAATCAATATTAACTTCCCCATACCATATACTTTGAACTTTGGAAATTACGCCAAGGTTTGCTAGACCATCCACAACCACATTATTTTCTCTAAAGGCATGTTCAATGATAATAGATTTAAAGCTAGCTATAATTTCTCTAGCTTTAAAAATAATATTTTCTATAGTCCACGAAGGCTCAACTTCTCCCTTAAGGCACTTAATAATGTTAAGTGAGTCTCCCTCCAATCATAGGTTATCATGATTTAGATTTTTTGCAATAATCAAAGTATTCAAAGCCGCAGAGGCTTCAACATAATGACTAGTTTGATTACCCAAAGGGCCAACAACTGCCACAAGACAACTTCCAACAAAATTCCTGACAATGCCCCCATAACCAGCTTTACCCGGGTTCCCCTTAGACGCCCCATCAAAGTTAGCCTTAATCCATCCCTGAGAAGGAAAGCACCAAACAAGACCATCCCTACCCTTATCCATACTAGATCTGTTATTAGAGAGGTTCCATCTTTCATTAAAGTCCTCTTTAGCAGCTCAACCATGATCAGTCCATTTAAACATTCAAAAATCCCTCTATAGATTTTATCCACCACCACTTAAGGGTTAGCATTTTTATCCCTAAAAATCTTGTTGTTGTGCTCCTTCTAGATATTCCATATGAAATTAGAGAGAGTAAGTTTCCAAAGCTCAACATTCTTAGAATTGGAACTAGGACATTACCATTGTTGCCAAAACTCCTCCAGAGTGTTCGGGAAAACCTAGCTCAGCTTCCACCTACTAAAAATAATATTCCAGATTTCCTGACTGAAAGTGCACTGGTAGAGGATATGACATGCAGACTCCTCTTCCCTGCAACAAAGAGAACACCTGTTAGGAAAAACAAATCCACGCTTTTGGAGGTTATCAAGAGTTGGCACCTTATTTTGGATAAAAATCCAAAAGAAGATATTAATTTTGGGCATCAACTTCTTTATCCACACTTTAGCCCACAAAGGGATCTCTTCCGGAACTTTGTTGTGAATAGACACCGCTGAAGACAAAGGGTATTTCCCATTTGAACTCTCCTTCCAAATCAAACAGTCCTCCTCATTGTCCCTAAAAATTTTAGAAGAAAGCAAAATCTCAAGAAATTTTAATCCCGGACATTGCTGGCTGAACTCAATCTACTTCCCATTTCTCCAGTAGTCTCTAACAAAGCCACCATACCTATTTTTGAACCAGTCTTTCCATTCCTTGGAATATCCTCCAATGGTTTATCCATGAGTCATCTGTCTTCCCAAAATCTAATAATTCTTCCATTCCCCAATTTCCACATTCTTCTAGCAGCTGCCCAATTTTTAGCCGTTTGAACTGCATTCCAAATTGCAGAGCCTTCAACAAATTTTTTTTTTCCAAAAATTCTTCCTCAGATGGTTGCATGTAAAGGTATTTCTTTTTCTATATTAAATTCCATTCTCTTTCCTCCCCTTTCATTCTCCAAATTTGTTTAGCTAACAAGGCATTATTCATAGTTATAATATTCCTTAATCTCAACCCCCCAAAAGCCTTAGGAGTACAAATTTTATTCCAAGCAATAAGGGGGATTCTATTTTTATCTTCCACTCCCGACCATAAGAATTTTTTTTGAATTCTTTCAATTGCCTCCGCAAACTTTCTGGGGATTTTAAACAGACTAAGGGCATAGATAAACAAATTTTGAAGAGTAGCTTTAAGCAACGTCACCTTACCCACTTGGCTAAGGATGACTCGTTTCCATCCAGCCAATTTGGAATTGAAGCTATCAACCAGCTTCATCCAGAAATTCTTTGAAGGCTTTAAACAAAGAGGGAGCCCCAAATAGGTTGAAAGAAACTCAACAATTTTACATCCAAGGATTCTTTCAATCCTTTTTTGTCTATCTATAGGGGTATTGATGAAGAACAAAGAACTCTTATCCCAATTGATTTTTTGAGTAGAAGCAGTTTCATAGGAATCCATAACACTCTTCATATTTCTCACTTCCTTAATGGTAGCTTCCCCCATAGTAATCGAATCATCAACAAACTGTTCATGAGTACAGGTTATGTTGGAAGATGTCAGTTTAAGGCCCCTTTGAGTTTTCCATCTTCCACATTTCTTATAATAAATCTGCCCAAACTTTCAGCTAAAATAGTGAACAAGATAGGAGAGATGGGATCCCCATGTCTTAGACCTCTAGAACTTTTGAAGAAACTGGAAGGGGATCCATTAATAATAACTGCAGAGGTGGAAGTTCTAGTCAACTGAGAGGAAAGCTAAATCACCTTTTCCCCAAACCCAAAAGCTTTCATAATTCTGAAAAGGAATTGCCAATTCACTCTATCATAGGCTTTAGACATATCCAACTTTAGACATGATTCAGATTTTTGAGCAATTTCTTCTTTCCCTTGCTCTTCCTCCTTGTTACTTTCTTTTTGATTGTTAGAACAGGCACAAATAGATTTTTCATTATTACTATTCGTATCCTTCTTTTCCTCATTTCCATCTCAGTCACTTCCTTCTTAGGAACACGCTTTGAAGGTGGGTCATCTCTCTTCCCTTTCGTTTGCCATTTCTGCTTCAAACTGCTATCATTCTTGCCAATCTTATTCTTCTTAAGCGGGTAAGATTTCGTCCAATGACCCGACTTTTTACAATGAAAACAAACAAATAGGAGATATTCATATTCAATCACTTGGGTCCATTTCCCCAATTTAGATAGAATCTCAATAGATTGAGGCATATCGGTCATTTGATTAACATTAACACAAATACGAGCAAAAACCAACCTTGATTTAGTTGCTGTCATCTGGTCGATGGAAAGAAGTTCACCAAATGATCCTGCAATCCCTTTAAAGACCTCTTCATTCTAGAACTCCAATGGAAGGCCAGGGAGACACATCCACACAGGCGCCGACACAAAAAAGGACTCATCCAGAGGAAGGTTAGGAGCCCATTTCTGTAAAGCCAAGGTTGACTTGCCGAACATCCATGGCCCTTCACATAGTGCTTTATTCATATCTTCTTTGTTATTAAAAGAAAAGGAAAAAGAACCCCTATGCAATGCCGCCACATCCACTTGACTTTTGAGAACCCATTTTTTTCTTATAAAGTTCCTAACAACATCAATGTTAGGTCTAAAACCAACAAACCTTCCAACCAAGATCAAAGCTAAACCAAACACAGTAAAATCAACCAGCTTATCTAGAACAAAAATAGCAACAACCCCTGTCGCTGGATCAGATATATTTTTAACTTCCGGAAGACCAGATTTCACCAGTGGCCTGACTCCAAAAAGAGCAGACCATTTCTTTTCTTTACCTCTATCATGTGGGTCCCCAGTTTTGGAATCTTTGTCTTCCACTGATTTGACTGTCGCCTTGTCCCCCTCAGTACCCTGAGAAGCCTGGGGACTAGCTTGTTTACTAGCTCCAACCATAGAAAGACTGCCATCCCCATTAAATCCGCCATCTCCAGGTTTGAAATTTGAATATCCCGCTCGTCGCTCCACTTGCCGCTCCTCTCCAGCCATTTTTCCTTTGTAAAGGTTAATAGTTGAAGAGTTAGGAATTAGGAGAATAGATAGGTTAAAAGTTAGAGTGGTGTAGAGTAGGAGAAGAAGAAATTGTTCCTAAGAGTTGTAAATGAAAATATTCTTTTCATTGAAGATATGGTGAAATGTGTTGTTTCAACAAGTTGCATGGTTTCCAATTTTCATTTGTTTTAATGTTGGTTAATTGAATGAAAGATTTTGTAGATGATTAATGATGAAATCCATATATCCATACTACTAGCAGTTTGTTGATTGTAAACTTGCCTTGCGTGGTTCACTAGAATCCTTATTCAAGCTTAACTTCAATTGCTATTAACACATTGATATGCATTGCCTTGATGGTGTCTATGTTGTTGGTAGCAATTTGAACATCATATTATCTACCTTAGAAGATCGCACTAGCTTTGTGGAGTTGTTCATTGATGTCAAAGCAAAGTCTAGTATAGTTTCACCAAGTCATTCACTACATCCTACTTTCATAGGATTGGATTAGACTCTCTAAACCCTTTCCTTTTGTTCTTTCTTTGTTAGATGGGTTAGTCCCAAGTTCCAACAGCATCCAAACATTCATGTACAACGTAAGTCACCTAGTGATTCTAGCATTATCACATCAAACCATTGAGCTTATTCACATGTCAATATCTGACATTAGGAACCTTGGAGTCTTCCAATTGATCACATAGTTTAGCATTTGGGAAGATTTTGTTCAAGAGAGGATAAGATACCTTGGTATTTTATTCTGAGTTTGAACCTTTGAGGTGCATAACAAACACATGAACATGGCCAAATAACCCAAAATCTTGAAAAAGATATAGCCAATTGGTAATCACTTGGTATCATCTATAAACAAAGTTACTAGCTTAACATATACTTGGAAATTTCTACTCGCAGTTTCCAGCTTACTATGGACATGGAATCAGTGATACTTGCAAAAGAGGAATACCCATGATAGTCTCTTCCTACTCATTGCTATGGCCTCCTAAGTTTTGGAGCTTGGCTGATTAAAAAGTGCAGTTCTTACTTTATTTTTACAATTGACATTTAATCTTTCAAAATTATTTGGACAAGTATGCGGGCATGTGCACAAAGACGGTGGTCAGAAAAGTGGACACCACCCAAAAAAAAACTTGAAAAAATAGGCAGCGCGTACGCGGTTTTAAAATTTAAAATTCCCACGTACTCGCTTAGGTTTGTTCTTCTCGAGCCTAGAAAAGGTAGCGCATACGCGCTAAGTTTAGGAAACTGAGCGCGTACGTGCTACGGCTAGCTTAGTAAAACCACGTACACGGTGCCTGATAAAAAAAGTTTTTTAAAAAAAACTAGGTCTTGATTTACCCCAAAAACGCGTTTTTTAGTTTGTTTTTTTCCCATTTTCTAACCTAAACTGCAAACGGGGTGCTAAATTTGTCCTCCAGGCTATGGATCAAGGTTAGTTTTTCTTTATTTTTCTTTCTTTCTGGTTTATGCAATTTGTTTTACATTTTGAATTTGATTTCATTAATTTTGATTAGGTTTTTTCATTTTTTGTTTCAAAAACCAGATTCTTCTAATCCAGGACAAGAACAATCAAATGCACCTCCTAAAAACCCACAAGAACAACCAAATGCACCTCCTAAAAACACACAAGAACAACCCCCAATTCCTCCTTTTGACCGCACAACGAAAACATAGGAAGAATTAATTAATCAGTTAGGGCAAAATACATCCAAAATCAATAGACTGATTGTAAAACTGAAAACTTCTGAGCTTGACCATCATCAATCCCTCGCCACTAGCCTAGAAACATTAGCTAGTGGTGCCATAGTTGTTTCCACATAAATTACCAAATGGGGAAGCTTTAGGGATAGGTATCGTCAATTTTATGCCAATGGGTTATCATACGATGGAGTTAAAAACAAAAATATTTTTAAACAACACATATGTGCCCTTTTTGTTGACCCCAAAACTGGTCAATCATTACCTCCTAATGCAAAAAGGTTTCCCATACATTGGTGTACCAATGTGCAGATGAAGAATCTTTTTTGGCAGAGGTGGTGGATGGTCTTTGATGATCCACCTTGTAATAATTATGAGGTGCCATTATATTTTTTTGAGAAAAATATATTGTGAGTTTGTGCTCAATGTGCGCCCAAATTATTTTGACACGAGAGAGTTTCATGGTAGAGGTGGTGGCTCTGCCCAAGATAGACTTGGAGCCCGTAGGCAATTAGCCATGGAGAGTCGCCGCCCCTAGCACCCAAACCCAAGGTGCATCAGGCTGTCCCATTAGAGAGTTGGAGCCCGTAGGCGATTAGCTGCGGAGAGTCGCCGCCCCCTAGCACCCAAACCCAAGGTGCATCAGGCTGTCCCATTAGAGCTAAAAGAGCCGATGGAGCTACAGACTCTTTAGGCGGCCACAACATTGACCGGTGCCATCATCCAGCATGGGACATCATTAGCACACCCTATTGTATAGGATGATGAGCCGTTAGAGGGCTACAGAGAGCCCATCGAGCATATGTGTGTTAGTTGCTCAGGGTTATGCTTGGGGATAGATGATGCAGCCGGTGCAGATGGATACTCATATCATCTATGCACGATTTGCGGTTGTAGATGTTAGCCTCACACGGTTGAAGATGTCGCGTTGACAGATGAGTTGATGGACATGGTGTTTGCCCATGAGCCACAAACATAGGTGTGTTGATTTGAATTCATAACATTTTATTTATCAATCACTTTAATTTTGTAATTACATAAATGAATTTTCATTTATACATCGATTTAAATTGGGACAAATAATATGCATTTCAGGATGTAGCAACGATATCCCATACACCTCCCCCAGTTACCACACCTGCAACTTCGACGCCTGAGGTATAAATTTTGTAACATGTTAAAATAAAATAGTACACTTTAAATTCAAAAAAATACAAGATATACTAACTATCTTTAATGCTTGGTCCAATTTCTGGTTTGTAGGTGTTGACAGGGGACGAAATGTCCCAGATTGATGACATCACGCTATCAACGATCGATTTTGGCCTACAAGGCTATACGGTATCATATTTTGTACAACTCTTTTTATGCATTGTTTTGATGGAATATACAAGTCATTTCATTTTAGATTTTTAAAATTATGTTTAATTTATTATCTGTACTAATATCTCATGTTAATTTTTTGTTTTTAGGGCACCCCCTCTGCGTCTAGGACTCGTCCAAAGAAAAAGAATATCTTGAAGACGCCAAAACGTGTGAAGAAGGTAATTGAACACATTTTTAGTTGTACAATTTTTTGAAAATGTTGAAATCAAGTATTAGTTGGGGTTTGTAGATTGATTAGAGTTTTTTTGTCTATTTTACATGTACAGTGGCCATTGAGCTTTGTGGATATGTTGAATGCACCTAATTCGCCTGCAAATCAAGAGAGGGCGGAGGTATGTATCTCTACTTTTTTTTTTCTTGATTTCATGATTATATGCACGTGTACATGTGAACTTGTGATATATTATAATCTTATATTTTTTTCTTACAGGGAATATCCATACCTATTTCATCAATGGCGAACCCTCCTCTTTGCACTGGAGAAGCATATCAGGATCCGGTACACTTTTGTTTGATATGTAAAATTAATTGTTTTCAACCTTCAATACTTATCATTATATTAATTGTATTTAATCTTTGTACATTTTTTGTATAGGTAATAGCGATCGTTTCTACATCGATGGTGAGCCATCCTCAGTCCATTGGAAAAGCATCTGAGGCACAGGTACGTCATTGTTCTCTATATTATAGCTTTTAAGTGTTTTTGATATATTTATGTTAGTACATTGTATTAATTGTACATTTAATCTACAATAGACTTGTTCGCGGTACGACCATAACGTGGATCCATTTAAGTATGTCTTCAAGAAAACTCCTAGAGAGACAAGGAGAGGAGAGCGAAGACATTAGCTCCTGGATCGGTCGACGAGGTAATCTACATTTCAATTGCAAAGGAATTAAAGTTAAATGCATAGTTATGATGTTAATTGCGAACTATTTTCTACAAAAGAATTCTAACTTGGCTTTTGAACATCTATAGAGCCGCGTACTGTGCCGAAGAGGCTTGATTTTGATGAGCCACCAGAAGTTTAGGATCATATAGTGTTAGTTTTGGTCATAGAATGACCAATACATATAGATATATTCTACATTTTTATTGTATATCGATTTGGACATGGCATATGCCACATTTTTGTAATACTTGTATTGACTTGGCAGACATGCTATATATAAATATCGATATTCGATCCAATAAATGTGTAATGAGTTCATTATTTTGTATTCGTTGTATTTTGTGGTTGTCCTTTTATAAATTTAAATGAATATTTGCATATGTAATCAACAATATGAATATAAACAACAAAAATATATGATATAAAGCATTGCAATCGTGGAATATGATTTGATAAAATTTCTAAAATGTTGAATTAACCCTACAAAACTCCTTGTATTCAGTTTATTATTGTGTATTCCTTGTATTTGGTGGTTGCCCTTTTATGAATTTAAATGAATATTTGCATATGTAATTAACAATATGAATATAACAACAAAAATTGACAATATGAATTTAAACAACAATGTGTTTGGTGGGAGAGCACCCTCACGCTCGCAATGGTCAAATTTTGTTCCTTGTGTGCACAAACCGACGTCGCGAGCGCGTCCGGGTGGGCATATTTATGCTAGGCATGCCCCTGTCGTGCATCCCAAAGCACCAGAACGTCGAGAGTCATACTCTACTGGTGAGATCTTTCAAATGCTTTGAGTCCAAAAAATTGTCAAAATTTGATGAACTATTTCTTCCAATCCACGACACATACGGTCGATCTATTTGATCTTATGGGGTCACGTGAGGGTCCTCTACAATTGCCTATCTCGGTTTTCGACAACTCGGAGCCATTTTCAATTAGTAGCATTTTTTCGCCTGCTCAAAAAATCGTCAGTTGCTTGCAAGGAAAAGTTGTAAGATTGACTAGAATTGATTTTGTTCCTCGTGTGCACAAACTGATGTCGCGAGCGCATCCGGATGGGCATGTTTACGCTAGGCATGCCTCTGTCGTGCATCCCAAAGCACCAGAACGTCGAGAGTCATACTGTATCGGTGAGATCTCTCATGTGCATTGAGTCCAAAAAATTCTCAAAATTTGACGGACTGTTTCTTCCAATCCATGACACATACAATCGATCTGTTTGATCTTGTGGGGTCGCATGAGGGTCCTCTACAATGTCCTATCTCGGTTTTCGATGACTCGAAGCCACTTTCAATTATTAGCATTTTTTCGCCTACTCAAAAAACCATCAGTTGCTTGCAAGGAAAAGTTGCAAGATTGGCTAGAATTGATCATGTTCCTCATGTGCACAAACCGACATCGCGAGTGCGTCCGGGTGGGTATGTTTACGCTAGGCATGCCCCTGTCGTGCATCTCAAAGCACCAGAACGTCGAGAGTCATACCATACCGGTGAGATCTCTTAAGTGCTCTGAGTCTAAAAAATTGTCAAAATTTGATGGACTGTTTCTTCCAATCCACGACACATACGGTCGATCTGTTTGATCTCGTGGGGTCGAGTGAGGGTCCTCTACAATGGCCCATCTCGGTTTTCGACGACTTGGAACCATTTTTAATTAGTAGCATTTTTTCGCCTGCTCAAAAAACCGTTAGTTGCTTGCAAGGAAAAGTTGCAAGATTGGCTAGAATTGATTCTGTTCCTCGTGTACACAAACCGACATTGCGAGCGCGTCCGGGTGGGCATGTTTACGTTAGGCATGCTCCTGTTGTGCATCCCAAAGCACCAGAACGTCGAGAGTCATACCCTACCGGTGAGATCTCTCAAGTGCCCCGAGTCCAAAAAATTATCAAAATTTGACGGACTATTTCTTCCAATCCACGATACATACGGTCAATCTGTTTGATCCCGTGGGGTCGAGTGAGGGTCCTCTACAATGGCCTATCTGGGTTTTCGACGACTTGGAGCCATTTTCAATTAGTAGCATTTTTTTGCCTGTTCAAAAAACCGTCAGTTGCTTGCAAGGAAAAGTTGCAAGATTGGCTAGAATTGATTCTATTCCTCGTGTGTACAAACCGACGTTGCGGGCGCATCCGGGTGGGTATGTTTATGCTAGGCATGCTCCTGTCGTGCATCCCAAAGCACCAGAATGTCGAGAGTCATACCCTACCGACACAATGTAGAAGTTGTTTGACAACTTTTTTGACAATTTTTTTGACAACAATGACAATTTTTGCTCAAATTGTATCGAGTCTCAATCTATCACCCCTATGACCCGATAATGACTCAAATAATTATCCATGATTATACAAGAATCAAGAATGCTCATGATTGACTAGGGACACATCACATATACTCAAAACATAGTCACAAAACATTGACACAAAATAGTTACAAATCATTGTCACATATTATTAAAAAGTTTGCCTCTAAATATGATCAAATCAGCTCTTCGCTATTTGATTATACAAAAAATTGTCTTACAAATAATCTCATGGGTTTTTATACAAAATTTGGCATTACAATATATGCGATTCAGCTTATCGCCATTTTAATATACAAATCATCTCATATAAATTACCAATGAACTTGAATTTGAACTCATGAATGAGTGCATGTCACTCGATCCTGCAACTGTACAACAATCTAGATAGTTTTCAATGTTAGATTCAGTAATCAACCAAAAATATCTACGAACCAATGACGTACTTGGATTACCTAGACCCATCGTAGACTTACACCATCGCACAATTGTTTCTGCATCTACCAACTCAGCACCACCTTCGTACTTCAATTCTTCCTTGGCTAGGGCTCTTTTCACACATGCTCCTGCACCATCGTGCTCTCCCTTACCATGTCCAGCCTCAGTGAAATTCCAAAAATGTTGTACACTGCTTGTCACATGCATCCTTGTCAGCCAATAAAACATCTTTGCATTCTTGAATTGTGCAGTGCAATTATCTGACCATATTAAGTGTCGGTTGTATCGTATGTTCCTTTCCCTTAAACTATCATAGAAAACTTTAAAACATCCTTGTACAAACTCCGATGAATGAGTACGATCATCACTTATGTAGAAGTGATACTCTCTTACAACCTTTCTATCCTCCTCTGTGCTATCATCTGCATGCATGAATGCTATGTACAAAAATAGAAGCTTGTGTAGAGTGATAATACATGGATTGCACTTCATTTTGAGGTTGTAGTGTATAATTTTCAGCGAAATCAACGATAGAGACAATGGTGCCAAGAGGAAATGTGTCCTTACACAACTTGAATTGCTCATCTAACCATTGAGCTCTATGTGTATGCATTATGTACTCATAAACTAGTTTCTCTTAAAACATTTTTATAATTGAGCTACACATATATCATTTTTCACTAGCTTACATCTCTTCAAATCTTGTCCATCTTTAAGTCCATATGTGACTGTCTTGTATTTTCCAAAAGAAACTAGTTTTGTACCAATTTCATGTGTGTTCTCCAAATGTATGCATCTTGGTAAACGTTGCAAACCACCACATATAGCACAAGAACCTTCCAAACAAGGCATCTTATAATAAATGCAACCATCATGTCTATTACATAACACACTTGAAATAAATTCTCTTGCTGACTTAGGAGGTGCTTGTATATTACATTCCTGCAAAACATCGTTAGTGTGCAAAGTAGAACAAATATGACAAAAAATATCATAATGCATGGAAAATTCAATATGCATCCTACAACAACACGTGGTGCATATATGATTAATCTTAATATAAAAAGGTTTTGCCATTTCAAAAAATCTTTGAGAAATTTTTATTTGAGGAAACTTTTGAAGGAATCTTTCATAAAATTTAGTTCGAATCATATCCAAATAGTGTTTCACATGTGGCTCACAAATTTTAGACCCAATTTTCCTTCTAACAACATCTCTTTGGTTGGGCGATACTCTCGTGTTGTCATGCCAAAAGTTTTCAATTAATGTTTTTAGTGCATCTACAACAACCTTGTCTTTGCGTGGTAGTCTACCCGAGAATGCCCAAAGAGAATTATTGTTAGGTTCCTCTATTTGTTCTTGCCTCTTTAATGCTTTACTTAATGTTGTTCTACTAACATTCAATGACCTACTTGTTTTGCTTATCAAACGATCTTTTTTTATTTTCTTGCTCATTATGGTTGATGTAATGACACGTCGAGTAGCATTAGAATCTTTACTACGTGATTTTGAACCAATACATTGATATGCATCAAATAGATTTCTGACAATAGTTCTTTTCTTGTTACTTTCAGATGATTTTAGGCCTAGAATTTTCATTGTCTCTCTAAAATTCAAATTTTTAATCATTTGAACAATTAATTGACATCTTGCAGTTTGATTTAAGTTTTTAAAATAGTTTTTCCATGTTCTTTTAACCATTCTCCTACAAGTTCGTTCATTCATTTTATTGGACATTGACTTCAATATATTCTCATCAATGTCAATTAGATACTTTGGTTTCCTACGAATGATTCTAGGAGGTGTTAACATCGGTACATTATGTACATTCAATTCATGAAGTAGAGAAGGTGTAATATGTTCATCATTTAATTGATTATTCAATGTGGTATCTTCTTCAATTACATTAGGTTCAAACAGTAAATTATCAAATGTTTCTTCTTCAATTGCATTAGGTGCATTATATTGGTTTGGTAAATCAAATTGAGATGTTGAGGTTGACATACCTTCTTCTCCCATTGTTCTTATGTCTCGCAATTTCTTCATACGTTGCCTTTGTCTTTCCTTTTGAGCCTCTTGTTGTTCCATCGTTCCTCGCTTGTTCTTTCCCATGGTTGAAATTGGTTGACCTAAATAGAATCATATTACATATATATGTAAAGAAAAGTTCAAAAATAAATAAATAACTATAAGTATGCATCTTATCACTATTTTTTGGAATCAAACTATTAAACAATCACAACTTAATCATTTGAAACCATGCAAAAACAAAAAACTAATAATAACAACAATTCAATCATTTGAAATCATGCAAAAAACAAAAAATTCACTTACTTTTATGTATATAACAGTGATAGAAGTGCAAACACAGTTCAAGTGGGGCCTTCAACGACCTCAAAAACTTCTTTTGAGGCCGTTGAGGCTCTTGGGCAACTAAAACTATGTCTCTAAACCACGTACGCGCTACATTGATAACCGCGTACGTGCTACTAGGCCATAAAATCTTGGCAAGCCCAACGGTATTCTCGGCTGATAAGTAGTGCGTACGCGCTACTAAGCCTAAAAATGTTATCCCAGGGTATCGAATAATGGGAATAGTACCACTTATGAGTAATAAGTACCGTGTACGCGCTACTAAGCCTTAAAAAAGTTATGGAAGGGGTATGGAGGAAGGGAGAGGGAGAGAGGGAGAGAAGAGGGGGGGGAAGGGAGAGAGAGGGAGAGGAGAGGGGAGAGAGAGAGGGAGAGAGGGAGAGGAGAGGGGAGAGGGAGAGGAGAGAACATGGGGGGAAGGGAGAGGTGGAGGGAGGGAGAGAGGGAGAGAAGAGGGGAGAGAGAGAGAGAGAGAGAGGGAGAGGAGAGGGGAGAGGGAGAGAGGGAGAGAACATGGGGGGAAGGGGAAGGAGAGAGGGAGAGAAGAGGGAGAGAGAGAGAGAGGGAGAGGAGGGGGAGGGAGAGAGAGGGAGAAGAGGGGGGAGGGAAGGGAGGGAGAGGGAGAGGGAGAGAACATGGGGGGAAGGGAGAGAGAGAGAGAGAGAGAGAGAGAGGGAGGGAGAGAGAGGGAGAGAACATGGGGGGAAGGGAGAGGTAGAGAGAGAGAGAGAGAGAGAGAGAGAGAGAGAGAGAGAGAGAAGAGAGGGGGTGGGAGAGGGAGAGAGAGGGAGAGGAGAGGGGAGAGGGAGAGGAGAGAGAGAGAGAGAGGGAGAGAACATGGGGGGAAGGGAGAGGTAGAGGGAGAGAGGGAGAGAGAGAGAGAGAGGAGAGGGGGGGTGAGAGAGAGGAGAGGGGGGGTGGGAGAGAGAGAGAGGGAGGGGAGAGGGGAGAGGGAGAGAGATGGAGAGGAGAGGGGAGAGGGAGAGAACATGGGGGGAAGGGAAAGGTAGAGGGAGGGAGAGAGAGAGAGAGAGAGGGAGAGGAGAGGGGAGAGGGAGAGGGAGAGAGAGGGAGAGAGGGAGAGAACATGGGGGGAAGGGAGAGGTAGAGGGAGGGAGAGAGGGAGAGGAGAGGGGGAGAGAGGGAGAGAACATGGGGGGAAGGGAGAGGTAGAGGGAGGGAGAGAATACATGATAAAAATCAAAGAGCAAGTTGCAGATAAGAAAAAAATTCACTTACTTCTATAGAAGTGTAGACACAGTTGCAGTGGGGTATGGAGGGAGAGAAGAAGAGAAAGAGGGATGGGGTATGGAGAGAGAGAGAGAGAGAGAGAGAGAGAGAGAGACCTTGTATGCATTTGAGAGGGAGAGATGATACACTTACATGTGTATATATATATGTTTAATATATTATATGTATATAAACATATTATATATACAATGCCATATTATACACATATTATATATTACATATATTATATGAATATACACATATTATACATAGAATATAATATTATACAATAGCGTGTACGCACTGTTTAATGGGAAACACGCGCATACGTGCTTCTTACACTATAAATACCCCGTACGTGCTTTTTAAACCATACATACCCCGTACGCGCTTTTGACTTTTTAGGCTTGGAAATAGGCCTGGATGACAAAGCTACGGATTGGAAGTTTGATTTCCCTCCATTTCTCTCATTTTTGATGTGTTTTATTTTATCAACTTGGTTTATCGACTTTGTCATCATCAGGTTTACACTTCATAAAGTGAGTATTTCTAAAATTGCCACCATATTTTCACCCATCTTCTGAGTTTTCTAACCATATAATTTTTTTTCAATTTGAACAACAATAACATATTATTATTGAATTTCTTTTACTAGTGTCTCCATAGTTCTCACAGACATAGGTGTACCATTTTTTGAATAACTTTTGATATACGTATCCAAATTTTAAAAAATTTGTGTATTATTAAAGTGCACTTGATTCTTTACAATTTAAAAAAAAATAATTTGTATTTTCGATTTGTTTAGTGCAACTTATGCTTCGTGCACGAACAGGTATCGAATTTTCAAGATGTGCTCGATTAGAAAAATCATAAAAAAAAAAATACTCAACAAAAAATTACAAAAAAATACACATCTTCTAGTGCTCACTCTTAACTATCTTTCTGCTAAAGGATTTATCAAAATACTAAATGTAACTATTACTTTTTTGATGCGCACGTCAGACACTATGTTATATTTTTCTAAAAAAACAGGGTCAGTTTTTCGTGCATGAAGGATTTGACCCCCTTAATCTTATCCAAATTTGAAAAAGTTTAGTAGTTTGGAAACTAGATTCAGAGTACTACAATATTTGTTCTTTGATTATCTTCATATCTTGAGTGGATGACTTTCAAATTTTGCCTCTAAGTTCAGGTTCACCTAATTTCAGAAAAAAAGTGTCCACTTATACCCCCCTTTTTGACCACCACCTTTGTGCACTCACCCATGCTCAACTAATTCAACATGGGCTGCACTGCAGCGAAGTTCTTGCCAAATGCAGGCAAGGCAATTTTGCAATACAAGGGACTTGATAGAGCTCAAATTAATGTAAACATGAGGAGATGATCGAGCTTGTATGCTTAGAGCTGCATCTGTAGGTGGCAATTTATTCTGCTTATCATTTTCCTAGGGGAAAAGGTAGCTCTCTTTCTTGCAAATATACCATGCAATGTACATGAACATAAAATATTAGAATGGTGATAGCATTGTTAACCATTTCACACTTTTTTCTAAGCTCTTCTTGCAAATGTACCATGCAAGGTACAAAAAGATAAAATATTAGAATGGTGACAACATTGTAGACCTTTTCACATTGTTTTCCAAGCTCATATGCAACCATCAAATTTACTAAATAATATGTAGCTTTGGGAATTGATTCCTGATGCAAGTAGTTGTTGTAGGTTAATATGGCACTAGGCTGACTAAAAATTGAATCTGTTGGGATGAGTAGATCAAAGATGAAATAAAGTTCTTCAAAAAGTGTGTGGCAGACCTCCATTTTCCAAATTTATTGAATACTCTTCTACTAATATGCATCATGTTAGAGTCTAGCATTGAGCCTAAAAAATCAAGGATTTTTCTTTTTTCACTTCATAAAAATTCAATGATGAAGCTAATCAAATTTAGGGGAAAAAATATCTATTCATTAAAAATATGCTATAAAACTAGAGTACGTGATTAGCAATGCAAAATTAACAACTTATTGCCTTAGTTTCTACAAATTGTATTTCCTCTCACAATTTAACAATTATGAACATAAAAGATCTAAAATGTTAAAGCAAATATAGAAGCATTTGAATACTAATACCAGTTTAAGTTTTTTTCTTTGTAGAAAATTTCAGAAACATGTATTGGCCTACATGAATAAGAGTACCAAGGCTAATTAGAAGAATATCAGTTATACTGACTAAGAGTTAAATAGAAGAATATCAGTTATATTGACTAAGAGTTAAATGACATGGTCTAATGAAGGGGTAGCAATAACAACAAAAGCAACATTACAAATATAAACAATATATTAAATTGTTCAAGTTAATAACACATTTCAAAGATTCCAAGATCGATTTGGTTTATAATCTTGGTTAATACTGAAAAAACATTTCCAGGAATTTTAAACTAAAAGTATGTGACTTAAAAAAATGAAAATTCTCTAAAAAATTATCAGAGATTTAAAACATATAGAAATTTAAGTAAGATAAAATATTTATATTTCAATACTAATTTAAGAATATAATATTCAAAAATAAAAATTACCAACATTTTTTAGCTAAAAAATGCAACTATTACCCCTTCTGCAAAAGTCCCAAAGCTCTGAGCAAGAGGCATCTAGAAGGATATGTGTTCGTGCCCACTAAAAATCCACCAAATATTTGGAAGACAGTAAGAGGATTCATTGGGTATTTGGGAATATGTAGCTTGTGATATATAAAATTATGATTTTAATTGAGTATGTAATCCTTATGTTTTTTATTGAAGAAATTATCTTGAGGTTTTTTATTGAATATATATCTTTGTTTTGTTTAGTATTTTCATGGTATTAATAGATTTGAAAGCAATTTAAAATGTATTGAGAATTTTAGAGTTTGCAGCTTTAAGTTAGTTTATTTGGCATTTTAGAAAATATTGCATTGGATAATCGTAATTGTAAATCTGTTAATTTGAATATATTTATGTAGTTTATCCAATACCTTTTTAGAGTATGGCACTTATTGTTAGAATTGAATGCAATGAAAGCTTGGTAGTGTTGTGACCTATTTCACACATTGCCCCATCGCAAATGGGGACCTCTTGTTTTTGCTTTTTAGTGTCTTGCTTTGGCATCACAACTACAATGAGTTAGAGTTTTTGAGAAATAATCCCGAGCCAAATGGAGAATTCATGGTCATATCAGTGTTTGAATGTTGTCAAAGTGCTTAGAAGGTCTGAAGGATGAGGATCACAATTGCTTTGGGTCATTTCTGACAACTTTGTATTCTTAGAAATTTTTGCTTTTTCTCCTTTTTTTTCTGCTTTTTTGAAAGTAGAATTTGGGTTTTGTTCCTTAGATCATTTCATCTCTGCCCATGTTGTCGAAATTTGAAAATCTTGTCTCTAGGTATAAAAAGAAGCGCTTTGAAATTTTTGCTTTTTGCTTTTTTTTTTTTTTTGGTTTTTTTCTGAGATTAGGGTTTTGTTCTTTAGGTCATATCGGTCCTGCCCATGTCTTCAGATTCGAATTATTTTGCTTCTCAAGTATAAAAAACAAGGGTTTGAAATTTTTGCTTTTTTCCGAGATTAGGGTTTTGATCTTCATGCCATATTATTGCTACCCATGTTGTCACATTTTTAAAATTATGTTTTTAAGGATAAAAAGAAAAATGCAAACCCTAATTAGGGTTTTGTTCTAGAAGATCAACCATATTATTAGTGCCCATGTTTTCAGATTTGAAAAATAAGGTCTCCAAGTGCAAAAAGCAGAGTGGAAACATGGTATCAACATGGCATGAACATTGTTGATCAAGTATAGAGGAAGAGTTTGAGTATGGCACATTGAAAATTTTGCCTAAATTGGAGAAGTAAAAATGGCAAATGCTTAAATAAGCTCATCAAGGTTTAAAGTCAAACAAATATGGAAGATGTTTAGGCAGGATCAATGTCTGCCAAAGCATAAGAAAGTTGTCCAAGTCTCAGTCGTGCTCACTTTATGATTAAGCAAAAATGTCCGACACTTGGTAAACTCCCTACCAATGGTTAATTAACTCTTGGCAAGAGTTAGTTAAATTCCTACTCGAGGTTAGACCATGTTGAAAGAAAAAAACAAATAAAATAAAGCATGTAAGTGTAAAGAAAGTTAGAAAATAAATTTGTCACAAATTTTTTTAAATTATTTTCAAGGATTATTTTTCAACATTTAGAATTATTTCAAAAAAAAACTTCATGAATTTTGGAAATTAAAAGAAAGTTCTAGAAGATTCCTTGATAAAGATGAATTTGAGAGATAAAATAAAACTTTCCATTTTGGAAAGATTAAAACAACACAAACAAATAATAAAATAATTAAAAAAAAAAAAACCTTCAAAATTTTAAAATCCTAGATTATATATTTTCAACTAACTCATTTTCGCAATTCATTATTCAGGTTGAGAATTTGGAGAGAAACTAAGAAGAAGTTTTCTCTCAAAATTTGTGAATTTTGGAGAGATTTCCTAGAAGTGAATTCTTCTAAGTGTTAGACATCAACAAATTAAGTGCTTTTTTCAATTTTAAGACAATATTTCAGAGTTGATTAGTCATAAAGACGACCTAAAATCTAAATTTCATTGAATTTTCTTACCTTTCTGTCTTATTTTATCAATTTCTTGATCAATTCCTTCACGTTCAATTTGCTTTTTCATAGAAATTCAACCTTTTAATAGGCTGAAAGTGAAATTTTCAGAAAAGAGGATTAAAAATTAGAATTAAAATCTAAAAATAATATTAAAATTTCATGTGTTTTTGCAGGTTAAGGCAAGAAAGTACCAATGAAGTTCGCTAGCCATAAAGAAAAGCATGATGAGAATTGAACAAAATATGGCAATTAGACTTCTTCCAAATCCGCCATGATGAAGACAAATTAAGGTTGGCAAGAGGTTTTCAAACTTAACCCAGCCTAAGGAAAATATGAAGAAGGTCACGACAAAGAGCAAACACAAATTGACAAAGCCTTTGCCAAGTCCTCCATGTCTAAGAACTATCCAAGTCCACCTTGAACATGTCCGATAATCTTCCAAGTCCGCCTTGGCATGGAGTCTTCCAAGATGATGTGACAAGGAGAAGATGAATTATTTCCAAGCATGATCAAAGTTTGCCTAGGCAAGTAAAATTGTTAGACACATGGTAAACTCCTACCATTGGTTAATTAATGCTTGGCAAGAGTTAGTCAAACTCCTACATGAGGTCAAGCTAGCAAAATTAAGTTGAACTAAGGCATGGACAAGGTCAAGGAAGTTGGAAGGTGATTGTCCAAAGTTCGTCCAAGGCAACAAAGCATGAGCAAATGGAAAAGTCTGTTGCCAAGTCTGCCTAGACATGTTCAAATTCTCATCCAAATCTACCTTCCAAGTTGGCAACGAACATGTCAAGACATCATCCAAGTTTGCCAAAGTTGGAGCATACTCCTATGTCCAGAATTCGCCAAGGATGAGCAAAGTAAGCAACTTCCAAACATGATAGAACTTGATCAGATTATCAGACTTTAGAAAGAGACAACAAATTTCGCATGAAGATAGGAAACAAAGCATTCCAAAAAGTTGAAGGAAGCACTCAATAAGTTCAACATGTCCAAGAATCATCCAAGTTCATCATAGAGCGTGAATTAAAAGATAGCATTTGGAAGTTTGATGAGCACAAAGACAAAGTAATATGTCTTAGCATATTCCAATTTGCCTACAAAGAAGAATATCTCTTGTCTTCTAAGTTCACCTGAGAAGGAATGACTAATGATCTTCCAAGAACAAATCATCCATGTCCAAGATTCAAGAAAGTCCACCCTACCAGGATTAAGGAAGAATGTTATCCAAATTGGTTGAGGAATAAAGTAAAACAACCTGTCTAAACTTCCAAGCAATCAGGTTGGATAATAAAAAGAGAAGGCTTGGAGAATGATTTTCCAAGCACATGACATGGAAAGAATAAATAAAGCCTAGTGATCAGACCTCCAAATCTGATCCATGAAGACAAGGCAATCCAAGTTCACCTTGGAAGGAAAAGATTAGCCAAGGTTTGTCCAATAAAATAAGACACAAATTGAAACTTGTCCAAGGATGTGTAAATTCTGCCTTGCTAAGAGGACATTTGCTAAGAAAGCATAAGGATGGCATGTATTCTTCCAACATCGCCATAAATCAAGATCAAGGAAAATTGGAAAACAAATTGTCTGATCATGTTTCCAAATCTGCCAAAGACAAGAAGGCTCATGACTGTCCAAACTTCTCCAAATACACTAAACACAAGGAGATGATTGTCCGCACTCTTTCCAAGGCATAAAACAGATTAAAGCAAATTGAAGGATGATTGTCCAAGAACATTCCAAGTCCAAGGGCAAACAAATTGACACGAAGCATGCCAAGGCATGGAAGAAATTTTAAAGCATAAACAAAGGTTGGTTGGACTTCATCCAAGTATGCCATGCTAGGAAGAAATAAATTTGACAAGACAAGCACATGAATCAAATTCTTCTCCAAATTCAAGGCACCTGAAAGAGTCTCCAGGCATCAAGAAGGAAAAGTCTTTAGACTTGGCGAATGTATGGAAAGAAATTCTAGATTTCTGGAAGGATTTCATTTCTCAAGAGTCAAAGACAAGCTCCCATGCGCAACATAAATTGGCGGCAAGAAGAGTATTCTAGACAAATTTCCATAGGCAATTTTTTCTACACAAATTGGGGAGTTCAATTAAACATGTCCAGGTTCATTGAACACACTACCTCTCAGCAGAAGAAGGGGGTAAAATCCTAAAAAATAGCATCTTGTGCCACTTGTCTCTCATCCGACGAATATTTGACCTATTATGGGAAACTTTGATTAGGGTTAGGTTGTTTTAATCTCGATTGCTGATTGGAAATCAATCCCGGCCATTGAATTGTAATTGGGGAGCCTATAAATTGAGCTCAAGCCCTCATTTGTAAATTATGAGAGCATGTTGTAAAACATGTTGAGATAAGCCATTGTTGCTTAGGATTGCCAAAATAATAAATAATACATTGTTCGAATTGATGGTGATTTTTTCCCTTATTTTGGAGTCTGCATGGTTCTTATCCCTCATCATAGTTTAGATTTTATTTCATGTATGTTAGATGAATGAAGTATTTGATAGTTTATATTGGTGAAACTTTTGCTCATACTTTTGTTGGATGGATGATTTTCATTCAATGTGTAAAGTTAGCTTGAGCTTTTGATGTGGATGCCTAACTTCTACTTTGAATAATATTGTTCAATTGTTGGTATTATTCATAAGTGTGAAAATTTTGAGCACAACCTTAGAAGATTGCACATGCTTTGCGTGGTTGTCCTAAGTGTGGCGAAACAAAGTGTTGTTATTAGTTTCACCTAGTCTTTACCGTCTCCTGAATTCTTAGGAATAGATTAGAATTTCTAAACCTTATCTCCTTTTCAGTTTTCTTGAAGCCTATGATCGAAAACCCCAACGATAAATCTCCATCATGAATTGAACAAGCCAAGCGTAAGTAGCCGTAGCCCTTGAAATTCAGCATACATAACCAAGGAAGCTATCCAACATAAAGTCGCTTGTTCGCACATATAGACCTTGGGGTTGCCTTGTGGTCTTTCTCATAATCTTCACACAAGTAGTGATTTTGTTCAAGAGAGGATAGAGTATCCTTGTGGTATTTTATTCTAATGTTTGGTAGATGATAAAATAGACACCAACAGGTAGCAGGACATTTCAGAATTTATGGTCATTTTACAATACATGGCTTAAACTGCCTCTAATATTTGTGTTTCCTATTTTAATTACATATGTATTGTCTATGTAGCTCCTTATTAGAGTTAGTGGGACTGGTGGATTTGAAAGTGTATCAAAACGCAAAACAGTGATTAGGCATTTCAAAATGTTTGGGAAATTTTGCATAGAATTGACTTTTTAAATTTTAATAGTTTACTCTGATAGCTGGGCATTTCAAAATTTACGACCCATTTTCCTATAATATTTGATTGCATATGCATGGTCTATGTAGCTCTTTATCAGAGTCAGTGATACTGGTGGATTTGAATGTGAATCAAAACATAAAAACAGTGATTGGGTGTTTCAGAACCATTTTTGGGAAATATTGCCTAAAATTTAAGTTTGTAGCAATCATGGGTAGACATACAAATTTGGCACTACTTGTTGCCAAGAATCCAAACACTGAATCCTTGGAAATTTTAAGCTTCCAAACCATTCCTCAGACCATTCAAATGCAATGTCATCATGATTACCAACTACAGAAGCCCAAAGAATGTTCCTCCTCCTAGTGGGCAAAATGGCCTGCTCCCACCCAGTACATGGTTGCAGTCATGATAGGCAAATTGTTGGCTATGGATATCCATGATGGTTCAACAAGCCTATTCTGGGAAGACTCTTGGGGTGGTTACCCTCCCTTGGAAAATATAATTCATATTCCTGCAACAGAAAACTGGTTCAAACACAACTGGGGAGTCAGAGTCAAAGACTATATGGAAATAGAAGAAACACCAAACACACTAAGCTAGAAGTGGAAATCAATGGAGGGCCTACCAATTCCAAGGGAGGACATGGAAGAACTTTTAGGACACCTACAGGCGAGAAACATTACCCCTAGAAGAGGGGAAGATTCACTTATCTGGGAGCCTTCCAAAACAGGACAATATAACTCAAAGGATGGCTACAGAATTCTGGTTAGCCTAATAGAGTTCAACAACCACAACATCCCCCTCAAGATGTTCTGGAGCCCCAATGTCATCCCAAAAGTGGGCATCTTCACATGGCTGACAATTCAAAAAAAAATTCTAACGACAGATAGGTTCACAAGAATGGGATATGAAGGACCTTCAAGGTGTATACTTTGCAAAGCCCAATCGGAGACAGTGGACCACCTCCTCTTGACCTGTCCCTTTGCCTCTAAATGTTGGAGATGGCTCTGTGCAAAATTAGAACTGATCTTAGTCTTGCCAAATGATATTAAGCTTCTATTCCAGAGCTGGCCTCTACATACAAAGGAGAGCTTGCTGAGCCAAATTATGGGAATTGCTCCTTCATGCTTAACTTGGGAAATTTGGAAAGAAAGGAACCACAGGCTATTTGAAGGTAAAGCTAGAAATCAGAAATCAATTCTAAATTCAATAGAATCGGCAACAATGGATTCAATCAATAGCAGAACATCCTTTGCACTAAATCAGTCCAAAATTTTCTCCTCATGGGATAGGAAAATTAGTCAAAACTGGCAAGGAGTCATTAGTCCCTCACTCTCTCGCCATAACTCAATTTCAAGGAAAGGAGCAATCTGGTCTCCCCCGAAGCTAGACTAGGTGAAACTGAATTTTGATGGGGCCTCCAAAGGCAACCCAGACCCCTCCAGAATAGGCTATGTCATTAGAGACCAGTCAGGAGCAATCATCGAGAAAATGGCAAAACCAATCCCTCCGGACACTAATAACATAGCAGAGTTCACCGCTCTACTATTAGGCCTGAAAGACTGCATCGACCATGGAATAAAAAATATTATAGTGGAAGGAGACTCAGAGATAACAATTAATGCTATCAGGAAGAAGGCAACCCCCAATTGGAGGCTTCAAGCTCTTTTGGAGAGCATTCTAGAAATCTTAAACAGCCTAGATCTCTTTGATGCAAAGCATATATATAGAGAAGCAAACACAGAGGCAGACACTTTATCAAAAGTTGCTGCTCTAGGAACCTCTATCCACTTGTGGTCATAGGGATCTTAGCCTTCTACTATTTTAGATCTCACTAGCTAATATGACTGATCAGACAAGGTTTGAGTCTCAGCGTGCCAGTAGAATGGAGGAATGCATAAATCAAATTCAAAAATTCAAAATCCCTTTCTTACTCTCCTTTTGGCAGTGAACACCAATGGTCACTTTTTCTTTTCAAACTAACCACTCATCTAACTCTAGGATGTATGGTGGGTCCGGTAAAGCCAACTAGACTAACCAGCAACATTAATCCGGGACCAACTAAAGTCTAGTTGGTGAGCGCCACCTCTCTGTCCTTGCATGAGCTGTCCGCAGGCTAACCTTTCCCTTCACTTTTCAAGGGATTTGGTTTGATATGAGCATTTATTCTCCACCACCTTTGCATGAGGTTTGATTGCTCTCATTTTCTCATCATTGCTCGTTGAGTTGTGTGCCTGCCTTCTTGTAGAAGACCATTTATCGCTTCTCATTTTCTTTGGCTCAACTGGTTGCTATTTGGCTCTCCTCTTGCTAATCCTTGCTTTTGGTCGCCATGTCTTCTGAACCCCCTTTCGGCTTTATCATGAGTGTTTATCCCAAGCCCGTGTCTTGTTTTGGTGTAGACACCGCCATCTCTCTTGGTGCTTCGACCCGTCAAGTTTCCTTCAGAAAGATTACGAACTTGAGACTCAAGCATCTCCTTATTCACTCGGACCCTCTGGTTCTTTTAGTAGTTAAATTGATTCTGGGGAGCGCTCATCTGAGTAGAGACGAATACCCAAGAGACAACACCTCCATTTCATCCAAATTTGTGGCGTCACTGCTGGACCATAAGCTTTCTAAGCAACTAATCTAGAATCTTACCAAGGAACTCTTCCCAGTTGAAATCCTTCTAGAGCTCCAAGAAGTTCTGAATAAGGCCAATCACGACTCTAGTGCCCCCAGACCTAGCGACAGAATCCTTTTTAATGCTCATGGTGCTCTTATCAAATATTACCCATTCCTTCTGGACCTGAAGGATAAAGAATTGAATAGGCACAGAAAGTTTGCTAGTGCAGGGCTGAGCTACCTCAAATGCCGTTTTCTAGGGGAAAATCCAGAGGATGAAGGGCAAGAGGAAATTCTGTTCCTCTTTGCAAGAATGAATGGCATCCTGCCTGTGCTTACGGAAGAAAGAGAACCTAAGCCTGAATAGAGGTGCAGAGGTAGCTCCAACAGTGGTCACAGAGGCAGGGGTCATGGTCAGGGCTCTCCAGCAAGCAGAGGTCGAGGCCGTCCAAGAAACCAACATCCTCAACTGGACATTCCTTCCACAAGCTAGGCTCTCTATGGATACCCCTTTTTCTTATCGAATATACAGTTAACCTTGTAAATTTTTATTAATCTTTAATTTTAGTTTAAAAACTCTGAATTTAGGTTGATGAACTCGGATATAACTAGTACTTATGCTTATGTTTTGGTTTCTAGACTTAAACCTTAAATGGTTCAAGAAAATGGCTGAACCCCAAGCGAAAAGGCTCTGTTTTTGAAGGGACCTCTGTGCTCCTAAGAGCAGAGGTTTTTGAATATTTTGAAATGCAGTGGTAATCACATGTATTTACTCAAAATTAATACAAAATTTGGCTTTGCCTTTACCGACCAAAAAAAAAATTACAGCCTAAATTTTTAATTCATTTTCAATAATTCATTGCATTTTTCAATAATTCATTGCATGATATATAAACTACATTTTCTATATTTTCATTTGTTTTCCAATTTGTTTTTCAATAATAATGTATATATATCCATGAATGCTTGATTTAAAAAAGTAGATCATATGTGTACAAAATTAGAAGTCAAATGGTTTATTTTTTCTTGCTTCCATATTATTTGACCTTCAAATTAGAAATTAGTTGTACCAACCCAAGCACGGAATAAAAAAAGATGCATAAAAAGAAATTAAAGTCAAAGGAGTTAATGGGTCCTTTATCTTATTGTTGAAGTTGAATGGTTCTAAATGAACTCACTAGGGATCAAGTCTTGTTGAGTGCAAGGCCTTCACATCATAAGTGATGAGGTTGAGATTGTGCCCCAAATAAATTTGGCGGATCAGATAACCCCCAATCCTTGTCTCTTAGTTGAAGAGGTTTTATCCTAAATGCTTTTGCCCCTGTATTGAATACCTAAAAGATCTTTGTGCATAAACTTTATGTAGTCACATAAATCTGTCCATTTTAATTAAATGAATATTTCGTATTTATTTGATTAAAAATCCACTAGCTATCAGTTAATTAAATTAATATTTAATTAATTCATCTTCAAACATTCTCCTATTAATTAAATAAATTATTCAATTTATTTTAATTAATTAATTCAACTAAATTCACACTCAATTAAATGAATAAATACTATTTATTCAATTTAATCCTCTTTCCTCTTTTAAATAAATTAAATAGAACATTTATTTAAATCATTATTCCCCCCCACTTGCATTTTTCTACAAATGCAAGTTGCAACCACAAGTTGAAATAAATTAATTTTATTTTAATTAAAATCCTATTTTCCCTCACCCACCAAATCCACTTGCACTCCTAAAACCCCTTCTAGATTCTTCTAAACCCTTCCTAATTAACTTAATCCATCGCCTAATTATTGTCACCTTCCTAAGCAACTTGGAGTCACTTCTCAAAGACTTCAAAGTCTTTGAAAAGCATTAAATGTTTTGTGTGTTCAACAATTTAACCTCTAAAGTCTTCCAAACCACTTATGGCTCTTACATGACCATTTATGGTTAACCCCTAACTCAACCCTCATGTGACTCATGTGTCTCCTCAAGCATTTATTGCTTTGACCATGGTTATCCCTTTAACCCTTGCACAAGAGTTTATCAATTGGATAAAAGTTTTATTCTTTGAATAAAGAATTTATTCACTCAACCCAACCTTGACCTTAACTCCCAAGTTAACCTTCAGGTCATGTCAAGCATTTAATGCTTATTCCCTCTCCTCTCAACCTATCTCACATTGACACTTGTCATCCTGGGATTGGGTTGAAAGCCATCACATGGATTGAATATCATTCAATCCTGACCCTTGTTGAGAATACTCAATCTCAACCATCCATTGCTCCATTTTTCCTATAAATAGAGCCCATTTCTTCATAATCTAGATTCTTAAAACTTGTATGCATTTAATCTATAGGCATTTCTAGAGAGCATTTAGCATCATATTCACTCTTTTGGTTTTAAATCAATTAGTTAATTAGATAAATCTCTTATTTAAGCTTTTATTCACACTTGCATAACATAAGTTATAAGCATTTTCAATCTTGAATCTCCATAAGCATCCATAGTGCAAAAAGCTGCTGAGAGCTACACTAATTTGGAACTTGGAGATAAGAGGAACAAAGGAGAAGGAGCTAAGAGCATGTTAAAATGCATTTGGAGATGCCTTGTTGTATTTACTTCCATAGTTAAATATTTTATCATGTTTTTAGTGTCTCTTTTGATATGCCTGCTTAGATTAGTTTTTGGTTGATTAACACTAACGGTTTCTTGTGCTTTTGTGTGTTATACGACTACAAGTTTTAGTCTAACCTTGCCCCATTTTGCAGAGCATCGCTTTATATTGCATAAAGATAGAAAATACATGTAGTAGCATAAATAACCGTTGCAATTGTAATTTACATCAATTTGAAGTAAATAAGTACAAATGACAACAATTTAACTCAAATGATTATGCAATGACCCTCTTTTCTCAATCTTTAAATTATTCCTAAATTATATGCTGTCATATTTTTTTTCTTTTATTTGTCATCATATGTAGTTATATTTATATCTATTTCATATGTCATATATACTAAACCTTACACTAGTTTATCAACTTCTTGTGTAATCAAAGTTGATGGTGATCCAATATATTCAATGGCTTTATTGCAACAATGCCCAAATCCAAACTTGTAATGCACACTAATTCAAGTATTTACTTTTTAAATAAAGACACATGGAATACACTGTAGATTTGACTTTAATATGGAGACAACACTTACCAATATGCTCCTATGTTGATTAATTCAAGCACATTAAAGGTTCCTACATATCTTGGTGGCTGTTTAGTTGCCATTTCAAAGGATAATGAACTCATGAGATTTTAGCCTTAAGATAATATTCCACATTGAGCTTTTCAGTGATTTTGTTTTTTATCTATATATTTGCCAAATTGTTGTCTCATATCACTCTAATAAAATTAACTTGCTCTTCCATTTCATTCAACATTTTATTACCAATTGCTACAAATCTCCTAAATTATAGCAACTTAAGGAGGTTTGACACTTACTCATGTATAGTGCTTCAAATGGTGCCATTCCCAATAATGATTCTTAGAAGTCACTATAAGAAAACTCCACCGACGACAAATATTCCTTCTACTTAAAACTGGTGATTTGCACAATAAATTCTAAGCATATCATCCATAATGTAAGTGACTCTTAATTTGTCCATTTGTTTCAAGATGATAAACAACGTTGAAATTTAGTTCGCTTGCCAAACTTGCCTATAGGATAGTCCAAAATCGAGGTAAATCTAGTAGGTTTGTCCAGGATAATAATTTTTGGCACTCCATGCAATTTCAAAATCTTGCAGTATTTTTACCAATGTTTGGGAGTTGTTCATCAAATTAGTATCAATGAAATGTGCTATTTTGATTAGTTTAGCAACTACCAACAAGATAGTATCACGCCTTACCATTATTGTAGTGTCTCTAAGATGAAATCCTTACTAATGTATAATAATCTTGCTAGATGGATGTGTTCTATTTGATTCTTGTTTGGCACTCCAAACACCTTGCCACATTCACAATTATATCTCTTCTCTCTATTTTAAAAGTACACACCTCTCAAGATATCAATACATTTTTTTGAACCTTGGATGCCTTTAAGGATCATTATGTGCTTTGTTCATAAACACTTTTCTTTAATTTCCTTGGATTGGTACATAAACCATATCTTAATACCTTGTCAATCCATCTCTCTTAAGTATATATCTTTTCAAGTAGCAATCACTTTGGTGTACTTGTAAGGTTGTACTAATCTACTCATACCAGTAGTTATTGTGCTATTGTGACAACCTAAAACATCTTATTGAAAGTCCTAAAAGGATTAAATTTACAAGATTTTGTATTAACAAATTTTACATTTGGGCATATAGGGGCTTGAAAATTCATTGAAAGCTCTAGATTTGAAAAATACATAGGTGAAATTCTTCAAGGAGATATCAAGCTTGGATTCGAAGATACTAACAATTTAAGATTTTAGTAATCTTATAAAATTCTTTAAAATTGAGTTTTGAGGCTTCTAATGTCATTTTGGAGCCTCAAAAGTTGCAAAAAATTAGTGCTATAGAACTCTTTGAGAAATTTTGTTTAAAAAAGGGGGGCTTAATCAAACATCTTGATCAAAATTTATGGCTTTCAAAAGTTGTACTACTTTTAGGAGGGAATTTAAAATTTTCAAAATACCCTTGGAGGTGCCAAAACCCATTCAAGACATCTTAAATCAACATAAATAAAATTTTAACCATTTATTAACTTTAAAACTTCTAATTCAAATTTGCAAAATTAAAGAAGGAAACACAAAATACATAACACAAGAATGCCAAGATTTTATGTAGAAAATCCAAGGAGGGAAAAACCACAATGAGGATTAACTCACAATATATGAAACAAGTTTTTACAAAGATTTTTTTAGGCTCATTGCCAAGAAAGCTCACTACTCTTTAATGGACTTGCGGGCTAAGGAGCACTGCCCTAGGGCAAGATACAATACTTACAGTATGAAGATCACTTCTCCAAAGCAAGGTACAATGGGATTACAACAACATACATATGATGAATTGTAGAAGAAAAATCATCTGCCAATTATTGGTAGTGTAGTCCTCTTTGTGGTCCAAAGTATTTTTTGGTACAAATTCAACATACTTCATAATCATCTGTGATATCACTAATATATTTTGCACATCAGGATCCTTCACATCAACTCTTACATCTTCACAAATGATTTGTTCTTCCTTATATATCCTTTGTATCATCAAAAACATCACTAACGTCGGTTCATTTAGGTTCTAACAAATAAAATGTGTGACCTACAATAGGTCAGCTCCAGACATATACATCAATAACAAAATTAGGTTGTAGATCCACCTACCATATAACTGAACCTTAATCATATCATAACACATCCTTCAACACTAATGAAATAGGTCTAGATCATCCACAATTGAAAGAACACATCATGTCGGCCAAATACCAATACCACTATTAAGACCGCTCTTTGTTAACCTCTTTACCATTAGGAAGAGACTCAAACCATCATGTGGACCAAGAATAAGGCATTGAATATCATCTACAACCTTCCTACAAAATCTCCTAAAGGGATCAATCATTAAGTGTTAGTGTAGAGGAACATCGTCACTGAATTGGTAAACACTAAGTAGACCAGATCAACTACATGAACTCATCATGAAGAATAACATGCACCGAGGAACAAATTTGAAGCTCTTGTCATTGATCTAATACACTATCTTCAAAATCCTCTCAAAACTTCAATGTCATATCAATCATTGCGGTAGATTGCAAAGCATTCTGGTGAGTCAACTAAAGTACCTTATATAGACAGATTGTGAACCGGAGATCCAACACTTATAACTTTCTCTATACAAATAATTGTAACCAATAAATTGGTAGAATGATATTTGACATGTTGCATGGCTTGATTCCAGAACCACACACCCAAATTATGCATGGTGGAGGAATGCAAAGTAAAATAACAATAAACAATAATAGGGAACTAGATGATTTCGTACTTGGCCAAATTCCCTTAGGAAACCAATCAAAGTATTGAACTCAAACACCATAGTACTGACATCCAGAACATGTAGGTCGTTCAACCAATACAATCGCAACATATAGGCAAGTCGAGAATCAAGTAAACCAATACATACATCCGCTCCATACCATTTTCTCTAGACTAGTATAATGTTACCAAGAGATTCTTTTGACTATCCTCTACCTCTTTGATCAATCACACTGTTGCTCTCAAACATCTTCAACATAGACTAACAATGTAATACAACAATGATCTCTTACATACTTAATTATCTCCTTAGTGACAACATGTTGTCAGACATCAAGTTAATATCAATAACAACACATGTTGCCAACAATCCCCCCCTTTATTAATGATGGTAATACCATATTTGTATTGACAAACTCTCCCCTTTCTCACTAGTATTTGGCGTCAAGGACAAAGGGAAAAATAGTTTGCTTGAACAAAAAGTGATACTATACATACTCCTATCAAGGTGCATCAATTCAAAATTCTACCCCCTCCTAGATGGAGACCCCTTATTAAAATTGATACTATATGCAAAATTCTTCAACTGTGTATCCAAAATTGCAAAAACCAAGACTTATCTTATTCAAGCCTTCTTTGAAGGCAGAATTCTCTTATATTTTATCTTAATCTCTCCTAGAGTAGCATCCCATGTAGTCTTTTTAGAGGAGAGGATTTGGTCTAAATTTCAAACTGCAAGTGTAGATCCTCAACAACATTAGCATTGTCTAAAGTCTTCATTTTCTATTATGTTAGTTTTGCATCATCCAAAATATTGACCAAGGAAACAAACTTAAGTTTCATTGCATCGCTTAGCATGCAAAATTTAGTTTTTGTCTGATCTCTTTGCTTGTGTAGAAAAAATAGCTGTTCATGAAGTCTATCTATTTGGGCTCTGATGGAGCCATCTTTATCCTTTCTTAACTCATGAATGTCAACAACATGAAAAATTTGTGGCTGAATTGAGTTAATCCATATCTTTATGCTTTTTGTGTGGTCTGGCCATCTTAAACATAATTGGTATAATGCAACAACATCATCAACACCCCTCTTAAATAATTCTACTATTTTGTACTAAGGTATGTGCATTTGTAGATTTATCAAATACTTAAACTTTCCTCTTATCATTATACTTTCATAGGGCCTCATCTTTTGCTTTCTTTTCTATATGTGATGTATGATCTTTGAGAAAGTCCATAAGCAACTTTAGTTTTTGTTTTGGAGCTAATGATGGGTCAATGTCCACCTTTGGTAAGCCCTCATGTATGACTTTTTTTTTTGTGATCAACGAGACTAGCCTTCTTCACATGATCATGAAAGAATGCCTTTTTGGCTGATGCCTTTAGTAAGTCTCCTAATTCAAATTTATGAAGCTAGGGGAAATGCTAGACAAATCAATTTGTTCCATCTTCAGTGGGAATTTGTAGTAAATGCAAAGTTACCACCGTCTCAAACTGCATTTGAAGACCTAATAGGTCTTTGAAGGAATCAAATTATCCTTCACAAATATTTTCCTTATTGCTCTTTTGGACACTTGCTACATTATCCTTCTCCTTTTCTCTAGCAACATCAATTGTAATTATTGTGTTCTTATCAACTTCAACTTTACCTTTATCTCTAACAGTCTCTTTTGTACTCATAATGCTCTCTAGAGCAATTTGTTTTGTACTCTGTTTAGTAGCATCTAAAGAAGGGACACACTCCTCAACCCTTTTCTTTCCTTTTTATAAATCATCATTAGACTTCTCTAGAAGAGTCCCTTTGGACCACTTAACACTTATTCGACCAATATCACTTAGAGGTGCATCAAATGTTGATAGATCAATGTCATGGGAAGATGGGCCAACATCATCTTCAGCTATAAGTTTTACCTTCATTTCCTCAAGGATTTGAGTTGTTTTTTCTTTAGTTTAATTTCTCCATTCTCTTAATGTCATCTTTGTCCTTTCCCATAAGGGTATTTACCCTTTGTTTCATTTGAAATTGTTGTCCTTGTACCTGTGAAAGTCTTACCCTTTCCTCATGGGTAAGAGATGCTCTAACTTTGTTTAGTGCTTGTACCCTCATGTTTTCTTCTCTTAAAAAAACTTTTTTCTCTCAGCACTAAGAACCTCTGCAAGACTGGCAAGAAGTTTCTCAAGAGAGTCATTCAAAGCATGTTGAAGATGGTTAGATACATTACTATGGACTTCTCAATTGTTTCCTTATCAAACAGAGGCACAATATTATATAGTTCAACTGTTTGATCCAGTGCACCATGTTCAACCATTACATTGAATGTGGAGGCTGGCTCCATAGGCATATGTTCTTGTATAGTCCCCTTGATTTCATTCTCTCTTCTCTTGAATATGAAGGCTTCCTTCTCTATCTCTTCTTCTTCCTCATTAGATTCATCATTTACTGGTTCAGGCTTATCTTTCTTTTCCTATTGTTTCTTCCTTCATTTATTCTTCTCTACAGGAGCCTTATGTTGCTCTAGTACAACAGTAGCAGACCCTTGTTTGCTAGGTGATGTTTGTACATTGTTTGGAAAGAGTAGGACTAGTAGACCTTCCAGTTTTCCATGGTGTAGGTGGTGAATGTGGGGCCTTAGCAACTAATTTATAAGCTTCATCAGAGTCCTTACTGGTTCTTTCTCTTTATCTATTTAGGATTCTTCATATGCCCAAATCTCTCTTAATTATGATTTATGGGTTTGTTGAGTAATTAAATTTTTACCAAATCAAATTTAACTATTTATTAACATAAATCAAATTTTAACCATTTATTAACTTTAGAATTTCTAATTTAGGTTTGTAGAAGTAAAGAATGAAACACAACATCCATAACACAAGAACACCAATATTTTACAGGAGAGAAAAACTATGGTGAGGATTAACTCGTGATATTTAAAATGAGTTTTAAAAAAGTTTGTTTTAGGTTCTTTGCTAAGGAAGCTCACTGCTCCTTGAATGGACTTGTGGGTTAAGGTACACTACCCCAGGGAAAGATACAATACTTGTGGTTTGAAGGTCACTTCTCTAGAGAAAGGTACAATGAGATTACAACAACATACATATGGTGAAATGTTGAAGAAAAAGCATATGACAAATGCTTGTACTGCATTCCTCTTTGTAGCCCAAAGTATTATGTCATATAGATTCAACACACTTCATAATCATCTTTGATATTATTGATATATTCCACACATCACAATCTTTCACATCAACTCTTACATCTCCTTAAATGATTTGTTCTTCCTTATATATCCTTCGTATAATTAGAAACATCACTTAGGTTGACTCAATTAGGTTCTAACAAATAAAACATGTGACCCAAAATAGGCCAGCCCAAACATACACATCAATCACAAAATTAGGTTGCAAATCAACCTACCACATAACCAAATGTTAATCATATCATAACACGTCCTTCAACACCAATGAAATAGGTCTAGATCAACTACAATCGAAGGAACATACCATGTCGGCCAAACACCAATACCATTGTCAAGACTACTCACTATTAACCTCTTTACCATTAGGAAGATATTTCAAACCATCATGTGGACCAAGAACAAGGCATTGATGACCATCTATAACCTTTCTACAACATCTCTTGAAGGGATAAATCATTAAGTGTTAGTGGAGAGCAACATCATCACTGAACTGCTAAACACTACGTAGATTGGACCAACTACATGTAGTTATCATGAAGAATACCATGCATTGAAGCACCAATAATCTTGAAACTCTTGTCATTGATCCAATACACTACTTAACATCCTCTTGAAACTATAAGGTTATATCAATCATTGTGATAGAATTTAGAGCATTCTAGTGAGTCAACTGAAGTATCGTACATAAACAAATTTTGAACCAGAGATCCAACAATTATAACTTTCTTTGTACAAATAGTTGCAACTTGGAAATTGGTAGAATGGTATGTGTCATATTGCACATCTTGATTCCAAAACTGCACACCCAAATCATGCAAGGCAGAGGAATGCAGAGTAAAATACCAATACACAGTTACAGGGAACTAGACTATTATGTACTTAGGACAAATTCCCTTAGGCAACCAATCAAATTACTGAAATCAAACACCATAATACTGAGACATAGAACATGTAGACTTTGACAAAGATAACTACATTATATTGACAAGTCAAGAATCAAGTAAACCAATACATACCATCTGCTCCATGCCATTTGCTTTAGACCAGTATAATGTTACTAAGGGAATCTCCAAGCTATCTTGTACATCTTTGATCAATGACACAGTTGCTCTCAAACATCTTCAACACATACACACACCATCTGATACAACAATGATCTCTGCACATAGTCTAGTCATCTCCTTAGTGACAATAGTACTACCAAACATGAAGTTCGCATCAATGCCAAGACATATTGACAACAATGCCTACCTCACTTGGGTTGATGTCTATTTTAAATGAATAGATAAATTCCCATTTTATATAGATAGATGCCTAGTCCATATGGTTGGATGCTTGTCTCAAATTGGATGAATGCCTATTTCATTTGGAAAAAATACTTGAATATACACATGAATGAAGACTCTAATTTGAAAACATAATAAATAAAGATTTAATATGTCTATCCCATTAAATGGATGTTTGTCTTGTATTGATGAATGGTTCCCATATGGATAGATGAAAAAAAAAAATATAAAATGTTATTACGTTAAAAAAATGGTTAAAGTTTTTAAGGTATAACTTGAGGGTTGTAACATGTAATATCAAAGTCAAGTTTGAAAGCTTGGTCTTGATCTAGCTATGAATTGAACCAAGTGAAAATAATTAAGAAAGTGTTTAAGCACTAATAATTTTTCTCGATAAACTGTAATTAACAATTAAAGTATTGATTAGAAACATATGGCTTCAAGAAATAATAAATTGTAAATATTAGAACATCCTATGCTAGGTCAAAGCATGAAGTTGTGTTACACTTTTATAAAGGGAATGACTAACATTGATCCAAATTTTTAAATTTAATTAGTAAAAAATGACGTGTTTGGAATTTTGAAATGATATAAATTAAGAAAACGTGTATTTTTTAGTAAATTTTGAAATGATGTAAATTATAATTAAGTTGTTGATAAAATGTTGAAAAAAGAAGTTATATGAGATGTCACTATTGATATAGTAAAATTATTATTTTTTCCTTTTTTTGTGTATTTATAGCTTGAAATTTTATTGCATGGATTTCTTTATTTTTTAATTTTGATATTTGTATTTTTTGAAAAAATTATTAAAATATATATGCATAAAATTTCATGTGATGTCACTTTTTATCTTAATTAATTATCTAAAATAGAAAAAATGGGTATATTATCTTGATATAGAATCTTTTATCCAGGGCATCATATTTTTAGCCTTTTAAATAAATTTTAGTATTTTTTTGATGTGATAATTAAGATTTTTTATTTTTATTTTGAAAATAATGCTTATAGATCTACAAAAATGTATTTTTATTATTTTTAAATTGCTTTATTTAGATGAGTTGTTGAAACACCAATTTTTTTGAATAAATTTATTGTTTTGGTGAATTGGCCTCAAAGTGGTGCTACATATGCATTTAGTAAACAATTTTAGTTGGAAACATTGTGAATATATTTAATGTAGCTGAATGAATATAACTAGATCACATGTTTGATGCTCAGGATATAAACAAAATTTTATGTGACATTTTTTTAGCTAGGAGGACAAATTTTTGCTGATGATTAAGCCTTGGCACTTTGATTTCAACCCTTCTTCTAAAACGTTTAATAAGATCTTGATTTGGGTTCAGCTTCCTAATCTCCCCCTTCATTTATGGGTTGATCCTCTTTTAGAGGAAGTGGGTGATGGTCTTGGAGATTTTTTGATGGTGGACCTCTGATATTTTTCACTCCACTTTTGCCCACATTTTGGTTGAAATGAATGTTTCAAAAGGGCTGCCTGCTGAGATTTTACTTTTGGAGTTCAATCTTTGGACTATGAAGGGATTCTCTTCTGATGTAGAAGATGTTTTAAAACAGGTCATGTAGTTGCACAATGTGGATTTGAGAAAAAGGCAGTGCCAGCGACATGGTGGAAAGATGCTTCCCAACAACATTAAATAGTTAAGAAGAAATCTATGCAACATAGGAGTTTTTCTGAGGTGGTTGTGATGGAATCACAAGATCTTTGGGCATCCTCTCTGGTCATAAATGGTGGGGGTGCTGAAGTTGTACAAGAGCATCATGTTGAAACCCCTACAGAGAGAAGAGAATGGGCCTCAAGCTCTAATTTCTGGTGATAGCGTTCTGGCTATCAAATTTGGTGGCGTTTATGATAAGGGCATGCTAATAGGGAGGACAACTGATGATATCTCTAAGATAGTGGCTGCAGGCATTAATTCTTAGGATAATGGTACGGTGACTTGGCATGATAAGGTAGTGCAAGTGGAAGAGGGCTGGATTTCTGTTAGGGGCAATAAAGCTAAGTTCTCTAAGCCTTCTTTTGACATGACTCTCCGATCCCACAAGAGTAGCTCTAAATGTAAATCTTGATGGTGTAGATAATATCTACACTTTCAGGGGTTTATGATCAAGGTGTTGATGGAAACATGTCAAAATTAGCCTGAAGGAGATCCAAACCGATTAGAGGTGAAAAAAACAAAAATCAAATTTTTGATATTTCTCCTATGTTTCAAAGTATTTTGCATTTTCGGAGGCCTTTAGAGCGAAATTTGGCTTCAAAACTATTCTCGATCCCTTAACTTAATAGCCAAAGGCATAGTGTTGAGGGATTGAAACTAGATCTTTTGAAGACCTTTCCAATGATGTAAGTGACTTAAGATTTCGAGCATTGAGTGAAAAGTTATGATCATGCCAAGTCAAGACCAATTTGTTTCTATTCACATAGAGTAGGTACTGTTGGTGTTGGAAATAAGCCACAACCAAATCGACGATCGATTGGTCCAAAAGGGGCTAGTAGCTCAGTGGTAGAGAACTCTGAAAGTGTATGGAAGGTCCTAGGTTCAAGTCCTAGCTGGTCCATGTCTCAACATGGTATCAAAGCTAGGTCAAGGATAGGAGCCGCAAGCACATGAGAGGTGTGGCTTAAGGGGGGGTATTGGTGTTGGAAATAAGGCACACCCATACCGATGATGGACTGGTCCAAGAGGGGCTAGTAGCTTAGTGGTAGAGCACTCCAACAACGTATGGAAGGTCCTAGGTTCAAGTCCTAGTTGGTTCATGTCTCAACAGGTATGAGTGTGCCACCTGTTAGCATGATACAGTTACTAATAGGTCTATGGCTTCATTCTCTTTCGAAAGTGCAAGAGGGACATGTGTTGGCATCACAATGTTCTCTAAGGCAAAAGTGAGGGTAAGCTCTAAAAGCTCCACCAGCATGCCACGTGTTGACAAAGCACGGGTCCAAAGATGTTTTGAGCCCAGGGATATTTCAAAAGCACGCCATTGTTTCTTTATAGGGAAGAAGGTCATAGGAGGTGTCACGTGGCAAAACCAGAGGGCGCGAATGAAGAAAAAACAAAAGCCCGCATGATCTAGCGGTTGTAATAGAAAAACTGAATTTCCAGGTAGCAAGCTCACGATAGTTGCAACAAACTCCATGATGACAGTGGACATGCAATGAGTATGTAGAAGCCTGTTTGACTACAATCACCATTTCAAATCAAAGATATTTTTACTATATAAGCCTGCAGGCATACTGTAAAAGGATCCCCAATTGTTTTACCATTTTTTTTGAGAAGAACACACAGAAAATAGCTATGAATTCAATTCAGACCTTAGCATTGTAATTCAATCATTTGATAGAAATAAAATCATATCAGACTGTGCCCAGTTTGCCTCTATTGTATGTTTATTTTTGTTTTACTGATGAATTTTCAGCTCTGTGTCATCTCAAATGAATGTGGCTATTAATTGTTATGGTTTTCAACTTTTACAATTTCATGACAGATGTACAAGTCATTGAATCATATTTTTACTCTTTCAATCATTTGTAGTAATTTGTGATTTGGAGTTATACTATGCCATTTGGTAAGCAAAATCCACAAGGAATAATATTTTTAGCGAAATAATAGGAATGTCCCCTGCGAGCCTTAGCGGGTGCTTCTCATGGAAATATATGAATATTTTGCCCTATGTCTATGTCACTTTGTGCATTCTATTATCTTTCTAACAATGAAGAGTATGTGGCATTATGTGCTCATTTTTTGGGGTTGCATGTTCTTGTTGTTTCTAAAGGGGATTTAAAGTGTTGTAAAATCTTTGGTGCATCGCCTTAGGTTAGACTTACTTATGTGTCTTCTCTTTCCCTTTTCGTCCCCTCTAAAATTCAAAGAGTTAGCTTCTAAAATCCTAGAGGTTGTTTCACAAGTTGCATCTGGTCCCACGCCTATGAACTTCCTGAACTACCCTTGAAAGTTGTTGAAAGTCAACTTTAGGGATCAACGGATGGTTCTTGGTTGGGGGCTGGTTTTAGGCTGGTTGTTGGCTGTTCTTTTTGCAACTTTGTTTTAGGTTGTGGGAGCCTATTTTTAAAAACCCATGTTTTAGGTTGTGGGAGCCTATTTTTAAAACCCATGTCTTTTGGCTATAGGTGCCATTTTTACCCATGGTTGTCTGGTGCTTTCATGTTCCTTTTGTGTGGACAACTTTGTGGTTGAGGGTCCAGATCCATTCATAATCTATTTGTAAAGGGTTTCGGGTCCCTTCAAAACTTGTTTTTGCCTTAATAAAAAACTAGATCATATGTTTGACCAAAACTGATTTTTACTTAAAAATATTTAAATTTACTTAGTAGTTAGAAATGTTTGATTTCACTTGGTTATAAATTTTTAGTTAGAAAACCAAGCATTCAAATTGATATGAATCATGCTACATGAAAATAATTAGGAAAGTGTTTTATCACTAATAATTCTTTTATATAAACTATAATTAAGAATTGGCAACTTTTGATTAAAAACCTATGGCTTCAAGAAATAATAAATGGCAAAAATTAGAGCATCCCATGCTAACAATTAAGAAATAATGAAGAAAAGAACCCATTGAACAATAGAAAGAATCTAAAAAAATAGTGGTAATAGAATTGAAGTAGTGAACAAAAAGATAATATCAATTCTTTGGAACAAACGATAAAGGATTTTAGAATTGTTGAAAATGTTGTAATTAATGTCAAGATGAAGATATGTTTTTGAATAAGGGAAAACAGGTTTAAGGGGACCAAAAACCCCATACAACAGGTTTTGAAGGTACCCGAAACCCAAAAGATTTTACTAGGATCTAGAACCTAACAAAGCAGGCTGTGCAAAGATATTAACAATGAAAACCACAACCAAAAAACTAGGACAACTGACTCTATAGGGCAAGCTGCTTGAGGAACTACATGCAACCCAAAACAAACATAGCACAACTGCCCACAAGGGATAAGACAACCCCCTCACTTAGGATTTCCCTTTGGGACCCTTCATGTGGGATCAAAGGGTCATGTCAAAAGAAGGTAAGGACCTCTTAGACCATTTACCTTTAACCTTTATCCAACCATCTTCAACTTTAGCAGCCTCATCTTGCCACTCCAACACATTTAACACAGGAAAATCAGCAATTGAGGGATAGCTAGCAAGCAACGAAGCTCCAATAGGCATAGCAGGACTTGGGTTAGAAACACCCCTAGAAACACCAGCTGGTCAAGATGAAGATATGTTGTTGTTGATGCGAAAACGTAATTCATTGATGTAAAGAAGAAGAAGATCAACTTATTTCATTGATGTCAAGAAGAAGATATATTGTTATTGGAAGTGTAAATGAAAAAATAGATATTAGTGTTGAAAAGTCACTAAGAAGTACATAGTGATTAAATAGTTTTTGTACATGAAGCAAATAAATATGTATGAAGAGGTTGATTCCTTTCCAAGATTTGAAAAATATATTGGTATAAATTTATTAAGGCCAACTTCACTATTATCTACTAAGGCTGATTTTACCATTGTCTTAACAAGATGACTTCACTATTGGTGCCCTAGTTAATGGCATACATATACTAGCACTTGCATCGAAAGGAGATCCAAGGCTTACGTCGATAGAAAAATATAAGTAAGGTAACACATGTAAGATAATATGTTATAGAGTACACTTTAAGTATTTCTCATAAATTTATTGCTTATCTCTAAGTTCATTTGTACCCTCTACTATCTTCTTTTATGTATTTTTATTCCAAATATAAACTTTGGTTAATCTTTGTGTTTCAGGTTTTTTTTTTCAATCCCACCTCACATGATTAGATTAGACCACATTTAGATTCATTTCCATGCTTAAAATACTTTTCATTGTTCCACTTTAATTCTATTTTTCTTCATAGCAATTCTTCATTTTTTGTCATATTTGTCACTTCTATGATAGCATAATTCCTATAATTACTCCTTTAATTCCATGTAGACCCATAGTAATTGGCATGTTGATTCAATATGGTACTATGCGTCCACAATTGTTGTCTCTCACAATGATGTTTATGGTTCTATTGTCCATTGTTTTTATAACTCTAAAATCTATTTTGATTTTGCAATTTTGTTTTTGCAATTTTGTTTTTGTCATTGGCTCTTCAATACAAATCCTTCTATACAAGCTTTATTAGCTTTTTTTTTCTTCTTATATATATTTTTTCTTGTTGAGCTTTATTAGATTTTCTGCACCATGAATTCTTTAATATCCATTATAAATATGGTTTATTCATCATTTTTCTTATTTTTTTCTTCTTGTTGATCATTATCTAATCCTTCTATACAAGCTTTATTAGCTTCTTTTTTTTTCTTATATTTTTTCTTCTTGTTGACCTTTATTAGATTTTATGTACCATGAATTTCTTTAATATCCATTATAAGTATTATTTTATATTCTTATGATATATTGGAGGTACAAATTACATAATGTAAGTACTCCATTTATTAGTAAATTTATTTATAATATAAATAATATGATATTAAAAATACAAAAATCTAGATACAAATGGAAAAAATTAATTTGTACTTTACAATATAAAATGTTTTCAAAATCTATGAAAATGATTAACTTAAGAAATTGATTGCATTAAATAGATTTGTTGTTGTACTTATAAATTAATTTAAATATATCATATTTAAAATAACTATTATATCTATATATTATATTTTTGTATATTTAATGATGTATATTATATTCTATATAATAATTATGATATAGTATTGATTCTATATATAAAATCAATTTATAATTAAATAAGAATATAATAGTATTATATAAACATTAGAATGATAATGAAATAAAAAAATTGTTTAATGTATTTATAGATTAGGATAATGAGGAATTATTATAAATTTTTAAAATATATTAAAAAATACAAATCAATTGATAAATTTTTTTGATTTAATACAAAATCGGGAAGATCCCAAAAATGACATAATTGTGTGGAATCACCCTATTTTTATCAACCATTCTTGAAAACATCACAAGAAATAGCTATTTGTAGCTAGAATGATTCTCATATCACTTTTAAGATTCTGATTCTTTTAAATCCAAACATTAAAAAGAAAAATGGAAAGGAAATACCAATACCCATAAAATTATAAATTGAGGCATGCTCACACCATTAACAATACTTGATCTTTGCATTTTCAAAGCAACCATTGGGATTTGAATGATTAAGCAAATTTGAAGTTACTATTATTTTTTGTGGTAACATTAAATGAAACCTCATTTTACCCCACCATAATATGATGGGAAGTTAGATTCAAATGAATTGATGGATTGGATCTCAGAGATGGAGAAGTATTTTGATTTTGAAAACACTGCAGAAGAGAGGAAGGTTAAATATGCCTGTACCCATTTTAAAGGTCATGTGTAATGCCCCGCCAGGAAACCCCGAAGGGATTAAGCCAAAACACAAGAATAGAGTGCAATAATTTTTTTTTTAAAAAAGTTACACCATAATAAGATACAACAAGATACCAAAGATTCAGATTACATAGCGGAAGACATCAACTAACACCTAAAGAGTTTCCCAACGAGATTACTTAAATTTCACAATTCACTTAACTCACACAATTAATCCAATAAGCTAATTATCTTAATAACGAGACAATTCTTAATCAGGATAATTTCTTTCAAAAGATGGAAATATAAATCACAAGCAAAGATTCATCCATTAAGATCTATTCATAATCTTCATTCAAGCTCTTCATTTAAAATCACAAGCCATACATCCAATATTCTAACGCACTATAATTCCATCATAAACATAAGAGATCTTTCAAGCATATTTAATTTCCTTAACAACAACTGAATATATTCCATTACTCTAAGTTACATTCATTCATATTCCAACTTATTGCATTTTAAAAGATGATTACATACATGCATCAACGATAAATCTCATCTAAACCACTTACGCATTCGATCCACATGGCATTCCAGAAAGGACTGAACATAAGCATTAAAAGTTAATTCCATTTATCCACTTAACCATTCTAACATAAGTTAATCATACATGATAAAGCTGAATAAAGGAAAACATAAGAGAATACATCACATAACACCATAATGATCTCGGAGTTCACCCCTAAAGGGCTACATCTCCGGGTCTGCTCAACTGTAAGACCCCTCTGATAAATAATAAAGTTAAGAATACAAGAGGTTACACCATTACAATCCGGCCATCAAGGCGAAACATAAATAGTATACAAACGACCGCATCGGTCAATATTACATAAACGATCCCTGAAAAGAACAGGATCCAGCTGAACATAATCAAAGCTAAAAACATAAGTCTAGAAGAGCATCCACAAAACTGAGCCATCACCACCCAAGGTCTAACATGAAACCGATACTCACAAGGGTAGATACAAAAGGATGACCCACAAAGGTACTCCTAACAGGACAAAACGACAACACACTAGCGAACGTAGGGACAAGTGTCATCACACAACCTGGTATGGTTACCATGGCAAGTCTTCATAGGTCCCGGCCCCATACACTGGGTTACCCTGGCAACCTAATCTGAGCTTCTGGCCCATCCAAGCCTCATGTGGACCCACACATCCTCTCGTGAAGACAAGGAAGATGGTTTGCCATTTCAGGCCTTCTCACAGCATGTCGAATCTATGATAGCACTCGTCCCATGTGTGAGGCACAATATCTTACTTAGAGATTACATTCTAATCTACTGAAAGGTTATCACTTATTAGACTCACTTTCGATGGGTTATCCAGCAGCCACTTTGGGCGCGGCTCCCAATCGAAAGCCACTTTCCCATACGACACTAGACTATACTCAGACGAACTCGAAACCAAGGAATACACATGGTTAGACGAACAGAGTTCAAGAAGAAGAGGACAACCATTTGGTCAAACATGACTCAAAGATGCACACTTACTAATGGTACTCTAACTAGAGACCTAACCAACAATGGTCAGCCACAAATCGACATACGACACTACCACAAACCCACAGTCAACTCGGAACCAAGGACTCAAACAGGTACCCCAAATCATTCCATACGACAGGGTCCTATCAAACAAAACACTCTTGCCATTTCATAATTAAAAGCGAATACAGAAATTAAACTCGCATAGGTAATAAACAGAAAAGACAATATTCAACAGATGCAATCTTTCCGAATTGATCTAAACATTAAACGTCGATCAAGTTTTCTACAAGATCCAAATCAGATTACAGTTATCTGCCTCATCAAGGGATAAGTTGTTCTTGGTTTTCTAACTCTCTAAGGTTCAAAGCATCGAACAAACATATAAGCCATAATGAGTTTTTAAACCAAATTCATATTAGTAAAATTCAGACAACCATTAATCAAATAAATAAGATATTTAATCTCCAATCAAAACGTCATTGACATACTGGTTCGAAACCAACCTCTACAGTTTCATATTTTTCAAACCTAGATGCATAATACGGATCACGGAAATATAATTATAAAAGAGAATCTAATGAAGATAATCATTTCCAAAAACACATCGTTTAAATTCAAATACCCAACGATAAATATTTCACTACTTCTCAATTACTCAAATGATATGCTCTGGAATAATATTTAACATCATCAATTAGTAATTATAACACATTTTCAACAGTTTTCCAATAACATAATATTCCATTTTGTTTTTAACAATACTTCCTCAATTAGCCAAATACTCTAATCAGCTAGGAGGTAAGATATAAATTTACTAGACCAAGATCAATCAGAATATAATCGATAATATCCAATTGCGAAATTATAGTTGTAGAACTTAATTAGAAGGGGTGCATTAATCATGAAATGAAATTGAATAATGATTAACCTATAAACTCCATTATAAACTTAATCAATATCAAATTAACATTAATCAAGATTAATGCCACCTTAATCATAATCAGGAAACTAATTAAAACTTAATCATTAAAATAATATTTATGAATATTATATGCATTTTTTTTTTGAATACTAAAAAAAATACATTAAAAAAAACCATTTTATAAACTATGATTTAAAACAAAAACGCATTTAAAAACAAGAGGTGAGGGCGGGGCCCACCTCCCAACTGGGATGGCTGGGTGCCCAACCCTAGCCGCAGGCGGAGAAAGCTCGCGGGCAGCGCCACGGTGGTGCCCGCAGGTCCCGCGGCCCCTGCGGCCACCACCGTGAGCCGCGACCGCTCCTAACTGGTGCGAAAGCTGGGGAACGAGTGGGGAAGGGGAGGAGGAGCGGGTGGAGCTCCACTCCCCACCCTCCGAACCCCAAACGCAGGGTTAAAACAAAGCAAACGCACAGTTCGAAAATAATATATTTTCTTTATTTTTTTTTTGAAACACAGTTCGGTTTTTCTCTTATTTTTTTTTGAAACAACAAATGAAATTTGTTTTGGTATCAAGTTCTGTTGATGGTATTCATCCATTCCAAACACAAAAGGGTTTCAAACACCCAAAAAGAAATGAGGAACAACAACACCTCAAATACATTTCCAGCCAAACTATCTAATTTACAAAATCAATTCATAATCTTGGCATTCAATGGAGAATCTAAAACCAAGATAGCATGAAAACGTTCAAACCCCCATTTCCATTTTAAACAATAACTAAAATTGAGAAATGGATCCTACCTGATCTCGCGTTCCTTGCAAGATCTGCTGAAGAGTCCCAATCTCCAGCTACCAAAACCCTCCTTCTCCATCCAAAACCCCCAAATTTCATCTCCAAAATCTTTTCCAACCAACAATTTTCCAAAATTATCCATCCCCCCATTTTCCCCCAAATTTTGGGTTATATGGAAGAGTTGACCAAAATTCCCTTTTTTGGAGTTAAAATTTTTATTTAACAAATAATTCTCAACATTTAATCCTTTTCTAACTATAACAACAAATTGACTTGCTTTTCAATTCCAAAATCGATTTCTCATTTAATCCAATTTAACCTTTCTAATTCCAAAAGCCAACAGAATACAATTAACTCTATTGCGATAAAATACATAACTTTCTTTTCAACAACATAAACAAAATGCATTTAATATTCAAAATCAGTCATTTAATCGAACTTACTCCCAATTTAAAACAAGCAATCCAATAACGACGAAAATCGCATAACGAAATCCTGATTAATTTAGTCCATTAATCTCTAATGCACAAACGCATATATAATCAAAATAATTACTAAGGACTAATTAATCAATTTAACCAGGCACACCAAGCATGCAAACCGAGAAGGTCAACCAAACAGACGACTCGCAAACCCAAACAAAAAGGGATTACCGACGAGGACTAACGATGCTCACTTGAGCACGACTAAGGTCAACTAGGGTCTTACGACCACCTAATCCAACTCTAAGGATTTAAGAGGTACACTCAAACCTGCACATCCAGGTGAAGCCGAACCTCGCACTCATGTGGCGTTGTACCTAAAATCTCCTGCAACCAAAGATCATACATGCATACATATATAATAACTTAATGAGAGCATTAGTCCGATACTAATATCACGAAATAGGAACACTGAATAACTTGCATACAACTAGTGTGAAAACCACATCAACAGCTATGCGTTAAATCAAACATCTGCCTATAACATTATATTAAGATAAACTAACCAAGATTAAACCAAGATTAGAGATTGATTAGGGTAGGGGTACTACATCATGCATATCTTTGGTGAGAGCATTTGCAAGTTTATAGACAAAGAAGAGGTAAAGAAAAGATTAAGACATGAGATAGGATGATTGTTAAGTTAAAATCAAAGTTTGTCCCAACAAATTATCAAGTGGATTTGTTCTGAAAGTTGCAAAATCTGAGACAGAAAGAATCTAGTGTGAAGGAGTACACCAAAGCATTTAACAAGTTGAACATTAGATCCAGACATGTTGATGATGAAGTTGAATAGATTAAAAGATATTTGAATGGATTGCGGATGTCTATACAAGATGAACTCAGTATGATCAAATTGGAGAGTGTTGAAGAGGCTTACCAACATGCAATAAAGACTGAAGATAAATTGAACAAAAGACATGAGTAGAGACAAAGAGGTAGAGGTGGAAGGATTACTGGAGGAAGATTTCAAGGAGGAAGAGGATATGTCAGAGGAAGAGGAACTAGTACAGATTATAACAAGGACAAGGAAGTGAGAAAGGAAGGTAATTCATACCAGAAGGATGATAGAAATTTCTACCGGAGGAGAGAACCAAATGGTTATCAGAATGAGAAATTTGGAAGACAAGATAAGAATACATTTAGAGGAACTTGCTTTAAGTGTGGATGAGAAGGGCATCATGCATTTGAATGTAAGAAGACAAAGGCTACCGGAAGAACAAAAGTGCTAGAAGAGAATCCCACTGGATCAGACAATAAACTGAAAGATGGAGAATTGTTGATGATGAGGAGAGATTTGTGTTATACCAAAGGAGATGAAGAACCCTTGCAGAGGAAGAACTTGTTCAAGACTAGATGTAAGGTATCTGATAAGTGTTGTAAAGTTGTTATTGATAGTGGTAGTTCAAATAATCTTATTTCAGAAGAGATGGCGAATAAGTTGAAATTGGAGAGATTGAAACACCCTAAGCCTTATCAGATAGCAAGGATTCAGGATGAACATAAGTTGTTAGTAAGTGAACAATGTTTAGTAAAACTAAAAATTGGGAATTATCATGATGAATTTCTGTGTGATATTATGCCTATGGATATTTATCATCTTTTGTTGGGAAGACCTTGGCAATTTGATAGACAAGCAATACATGATGAGAAGAAGAATACATACACTATTGTGGACAATGGGATGAAGCAAACCTTGTTACCTTTGGAGGAACCTTTGAAGAGTGAAGTCTATACAAATGCCATAATCTATTTAGTAGATGGAAGGAAATTCATGGATGGAATGAGACATGAGAATGTGTGTTTTGCCTTAATCCCTACGAATATTGAGAGACCGGAACCAGAATGAGAACACCCAACAAAGATAAGAGATTTGCTGACAGAATATGAGGACATCATTTAAGATAATGTACCTAACGGATTGCCACCTGTTAGAATCATTCTTCATTGCATGGACCTGGTTCCTGGAGCTAGTTTGCCTAACAAAGATGCACCGGTTGACACTAATAAAAAATGAAGAATTGAATAGACAAGTGTAGGAGTTGTTGAAGAAAGTTTTGATCAGGGAGAGTCTGAGCCCTTGTGCAATACCAAAAATATTAGCACCTAAGAATAATGGAGAATGGAGAATGTGTATTGATTCAAGAGCAATAAACAAGATCACAGTGAAATACCTGTTTCCTTTGCCTAGGATGGATGACATAATGGACTATTTGAGTGGAGAAAAAAACTTTACAAAGATAGATTTGAAGAGTGAATATCATCACATCAGGATCAGAGAAGGTGATGAGTAGAAGACAACATTTAAGACAAATGAAGGACTATATGAATGGCTGGTGATGCCTTTTGGATTGACTAATGCACCGAGTACTTTCATGAGGCTGATGAATGAGGTATTGAAGAAATTATTGGGTAAGTTTGTTATTGTGTATTTGGATGAGATTTTGATTTTTAGTAAAACAAAAGAGGAGAATTTGTTGCAGTTAAGACAAGTTTTGCAAAGGTTGAGAGAAGAGAAGTTGTTGATCAATATCAAGAAGTGCACTTTCATGAAGGATGAGTTAGTCTATTTGGGCTTTGTGATATCTGATAATGGTTTGAAGATGGACCCTGAGAAAGTGAAAGCCATTTTTGAGTGGCCTACATCGGAAAGCATTGAAGAGGTAAGATCATTTTATGGATTGGCTAGGAAGTTTATCAAAAATTTCAGTTCAGTTTGTAACCCTATGACTGAGACCATGAGAGGAGATTGGAAGGAATTCAAGTGGACCACCAGAGCAAACAAAAGTTTTTAATTGTTGAAGCAAAAAGTGACTGAGCAGCCTGTGTTGGCTTTACCAGATTTTAATAAGGTATTTCAAGTGGATTGTGATGCAAGTGGAACAACAATAGGAGCAGTTTTGAGTCAAGAGGGGAGAGCAGTAGCATATTTAAGTGAGAAATTGAATGATGCCCGGAAGAGATATTCAGTGTATGATCAAGAATTTTATGCCATATTTCAAGCCTTGAAGAAATGGAGACATTACTTGTTGCCTAAGGAGTTTGTATTGTATAAATATCATCAAGCTTTATAGTATTTGAATAGTCAGAGTAAGCTAAATCAGAGACATATGAGATGGGTAGAATTATTGCAGAGTTACACCTTTGTGTTGAAGCAAAGAAGTGGCAAATATAACAAAGTTGCTGATGCATTGAGTAGGAGAAGGAATTTGATGACAGAGATGAGAGTGACAATATTAGGTTTTAAAGATTTGAAGACCTTGTATGATGAAGACCCAAATTTTGCAGAACCTTGGAAAGCATGTAGAGAACCAGTTATGGTTGATATAAGCAAATTTTTAGATTATTTCATTCAGGATGGGATGTTATTCAAGGGAGTTCATTTATGCATACCTAAGAGTTCCATGAGAGAGAACCTGATAAAAGAGAAGCATAGTGGAGGTTTAGCTGGACATTTTGGCATTGACTGTTGCATTGGTGAGTGAGAAGTACTTTTGACCCTAGATTCATAAGGATGTTAAGAGATATGTGCATAGTTGTAGAGTTTGTCAAGTTGCAAAAGGTAGTAGTCAGAATGTGGGATTGTATAAACCTTTGATAGTACCGATAAGACCTGGGAGGATATAAGAATGGATTTTGTACTTGCATTGCCTAAGACACCGAGAGGGAGTGATTCTATATTTGTGGTAGTGGATAGATTTTCAAAGATGGCTCATTTCATACCTTGTAAGAAGACATCAAATGCATTGCATATAGCAGACCTATTTTTCAAGGAAGTGGTAAGACTGCATGGATTACCTAAGAGTATAGTTTCAGACAAAGATACTAAGTTTGCTGGGTATTTTTGGAGAACACTTTGGAAGAAGATGAAGACAGATTTGAAGTTTAGTTCTACATTTCATCCACATATTGATGGATAGACCAAAGTAGTTAACTGAAGTTTGGGAAACTTGTTGAGATGTTTAGTGGGAGATAAAATTGAAAGTTGGGATTTGATTCTTGCACACGAAGAGTTTCCCTATAACAATTCAGTGAATAGAAGTACCAGAAAAACACCTTTTGAGATTGTTACCAGAGTGCATCCTAGAGGAATAGCGGAATTGAGAGACATTAACAGTGAAGACTGGAAGAGTTCAGAAGCAGAAGATTTTGCAGATCACATGACAGCATTGCATATTCAGGTTAAACAACATTTGGAGGACATGAATAGAAAATATAAGGAGAAGGCAAATGAGAAGATGAGACATAAGGAATTTAAAGTTGGCGATGAAGTGATGGTATACTTGAGAAAAGAGAGATTCCTGGTTGGTACTTATAATAAGTTGCAGATGAAGAAGTTTGGACCATATAAGATTTTGAGGAAGTTCAGTTCTGGAAATGCATATGAACTGGAGCTACTAGATAGTCTAAGTATTTCACCTATATTAAACATTACAGATCTTCATGAGTACCATGAAATAAAATTTAGTGAGGACAATGTTGCAGACTTGGAGAGACAATTACCCCAGAAGTAACTAGATCAGATTGAAGAGATTTTGGATAGTAGGATTGGGCGTAGTACTCGGAATAGTTAGTACAAAGAATATCTTGTGAAGTAGAAGAACATACTAGTTGAAGATTCATCTTAGATTTCTACGGTAGAGGTAGACCGCCTTGGTTTCCCTCGGGCCCCAGCAAAGTGAAAGGATCACTTTTTCATTAACCCCAGATGTTTGATGTAGGAGCGTCCACTATTCACAACAATCTTGCATCAACCAAAAACATTTTTCTTTTCTATTTGTAGTTTCAGTTTTCTTTCCCTATGTCCCTGTTTTGGCTAATCAGATCCTATGGAGTTGGATTCTACTTGAAGACTTGATCATATTTCTTTCTTTCAAACCACATCTCTTTTGGATCACTTTTTGACAAGATATTGCTACCGCTTTTCATGACAATTTCTTGTTACCATTTGTTCCTTTATTATCGATTGCCTGAGATCTATTTTGGTGATCTACCAGAACCTATTCTGAAGCTTGCAAAGCCTTGGACATTGATCTTGATGTTTCTTAGTGTGTGGCCGACCTTCTACGTCTCATCCTTTGGATTTTATAGAGAAATCTCTTGGCGGAGGCCAACCTTGTTCATTTTTCACATTAGGTCTTGTTCTTCAGGTTTTGATCCTTTTTGGGTCGATCGGATCCTTTGGATATATATATATATATATATATATATATATATATATATATATATATATATATATATATATATATATATATATATATATATATATATATAATCATGCTTTAGAATGTAATCAATCAAAGAATCAAGAAGTATTAGATAGATAGACTATGCCTAGAAGATAGATCTTTCGATTTAAGTTCCCGGTGTGACCTATTCTACCAGGCCTATGTGTCAGTATGTTGTAACCTGGTTGTTACTGGTTGGATGCAATCAAATTTCATGCAATAAAACTATCTGTTTTGCATTGCCTCCATCATATCTGTGTATTTCCATTGTGTTTACTCTTGCTGACCAGTTTGGATTGATCTCCTTGAGGTCCCTCCTCACTGGTGACTGCTTCAAAATATCCTATTGGCAACAACAATGAAGGAAAACTGAGAGGGGGGGGGGGGTGAATCAGTTATCACTGAATTAAACAATTTAAGAATATATATATATATATAAAATCATGCTTTAGAATGTAATCAATCAAACAATCAAGAAGTATTAGATAGATAGACTATGCTTAGAAGATAGATCTTTCGATTCAAGGTCTCAGTGTGACCTATTCTACCAGGCCTATGTGTCGGTATGTTGTAACCTAGTTGTTACTGGTTGGATACAATCAAATTTCATGCAATAAAACTATCTGTTTTGCATTGCCTCCATCATATCTGTGTATTTCCATTGTGTTTACTCTTGCTGACCAGTTTGGACTGATCTCCTTGAGGTCCCTCCTCACCAGTGACTGCTTCAAAATATCCTATTGGCAACAACAATGAAGGAAAACTGAGGAGGGGGGGGGGGGGGTAAATCAGTTTTCACCGAATTAAACAATTTAAGCACAACTTCAAATCCGATCAACTACAACAAGAATAAACATAAACATAATAACATGAACACACACAACACCAATATTTTTGGCGTGGAAAACCCAGTTAAGGAAAAAAGAACGGTGGGAACCTACCCACAATAAGATGATAATTTGTAGTAGTATGTGAAAATATTACAATGGGGAATGCACATGCAATCGGGCTCACTACCTAGAGCTCATTGCTAAAAAACAAGAAGGGCTACAACCCTAAAGAAGGCTCACTGCCTTACAAAGATCGAACAAAAATCTGGATTAGATGAATTGAAAGATTATCATCTGCAAATGCCTGATAACAATTTTGGTTAAGCACAAATGTTTGCCTTGCAACACTCTCTTCTCTACACTTCTCACCGAAAGATGAAATCACTTGTTCGCACATACATAACTCACTAATAATGTAGGCTCAACATCAACATCACCAAATTACATGAATATGACACCCATTTATACAAATCATCAACCTTGACTACAAGGTCGGCTCAACCCTTTTGACCTAATTACAAAATTACATCACACGATACATAAATAAACCACCAAACCAATACAATGCCATGACGACATCATGGACTCAATTCAAATCCTCAAACATGCAACATCACTAGAAAATCCTGCCAAGATCATCCACAACATGCTACACCATTGAAAATGTTGCATAACACAAAGAATATCACCAAACCCATAAGATATTCAATAACATGAACAATGATCAATGCAAACCAACAAAACAAATAGGATATGCTTAGGAAACACTAACAAGCACGTTAGAACCATTCACAATAGCTGCACCAACACCATTTACTCAAATCTTCATCGATCAAAATGTTGTACTCAAGAACACTCAATAGTAGCTACTGGGACTAGAAAGATAACTTGCGAAGCTCCGAATCACGAACCATCTGAGTTGAAGATACACATGAACATCCCAAACAATCTCCCAAATCCACAACTCAAGATATAATCTGTCCAGAGCACAACGAATCAAATACTTGAACACTGCAACACTGAACACTAAGAAACCAATTATCATACTTGAATCCATAATCTGATCAAATCACCACATACCATCATGAAATCAACACTGAATCAACTAGAGATACTTCATTATTGAAATCACAAATCCACACCAGCACATCTACAACATACCAACTGAAACAACCAAACCAACTATCTACAATATCGGAGCACATGAATATAGTGACATCAATGACAACAACATAGCCTATTTTGGGGATTTAGGAATCTAAAACCTAAGATATAACAAGTTATACAATCTCAAAAATTTGGACTTAGTTAAGTTGTAGAATTTCATAAAAGTGGGCCTAGTCTTGAGTCCACAAGTGAAATTCATGTCTTCTAAAATAATTAGAACAAACAAGGTTGTTAAAGTGGCAACATTATAATGTCCACCCTAGCAACTTTTTGTTTTTCATAGGGAGATTTTACTTTGGATTAGGTCTTATGTTTTTTAATGTTGTCTTAGAGCATTTGTAGAGAACCTTCTAAACACATTCTTTTTACAAATATGGTCAAATTAAATTTATGCAAGAATATTGAGAATTACTTTTTACTTGGTTTATATGATGACAATGTGCAACTATCTCATGATTTATCTCTTAACCCTCTTCCAATATCACACAAGATTCACATTAATTGGTCCTTTCCATGAGTAGAATAGACCATCTAAAAATTTGTATTGATATTTTAAAGATGGAATTTAAAAGGAATACACTAGTAAGATATTAGATAATTCTTTGACATATAACATATTTGTATGTACACTTTACCAAATACAATTGTGGTGCATTGTTTTACAAAGTATGATCATAGGTGTTATTGATTCTCATCTAAGGTCATTCATAACTACATGCTAGACTTATTTTCAAGAATATAAGTCACTTGCTATATTATTTTGAATGAGTTTGAGTGATACATTTGCATATTTATTACATTACTGAATGCTTCTATCACTCCCTTTATGGCTTTAGAAAACACCATAATGGAGCCTTTTCACCATTATATTGAACACAAGACAACTGCTCAAATAATACAATGCAAACAAGAAGAACATGAACAAATTAAGTATTATGTTTTGAGATTCTAAGATTTTATTACTTATACAAGTTTCAGATTATTAGATAATAAGCTTTAAATTTTATTTGTTTATGCCCTACTTCTACTAATCAAAGGACATAAGTTGTTATAATTCTTATCATTCATTTTTAGTGAAAGTGTATGCAAATGTGAGAATGCTTGATTACCAAAAGATATCTTATATCATGATTCAACAATTCTTATTCTAAACTTCTAACAACAATGCCATATTTGGAATACGAGAGTATTGAGGATGTATGAAAGTGAGAATCTTCATGTACAAATCAAGCTAAAGAGATTAAATAGTTCAATAGATTGGAGGAGTCTCCATGTTTTATATGAAACAACTATCAAACAAACAAGCTTACCATTTTACTTCTCATTAAGCCAATTGATTTATCTAGAGTAGCACAACACAAGGTTTAATATTTTCATTTTTGTCATATCATACATATACACTCTATGGATAGGTGCATCACATGGAAAAACAAAGATCAAGATCTTATAAGTAAAAGGATGATACAAGTTGATATCAATTATATAAAAGCGAATGATGGGGATTCTTCTAATGTTAGTGATGATGAATATTTGAATTTTTATAATAATAACAAATGATATGCCGAGGTTACACATGAGATTATCAAAGAATATGAACCTAAGTGAATGGATAATATGTATATCATTTAATTATATTGCTTAAACAAATATACATTTCATATATATAATTTGTGTTCTCTTTTATCTTATCCATAATTTTTCTTTTTCTTTTTCTTTTCTTAACCATCAAATTCATATATTTCTATGTATATATTATGTACCTATAAATATTTATGCATATAAATAAATATATGTTTGTGTCTACAATCATATGTATACATATGTATGTGTATGCAATTATCAAAGATCATGAATCTAGGAGATGAAATAATATACATATACATTTAAGTTGGTTGAATAGATATATAATTTATACTCCCTTGTATCCCATTCACAGTTTTTTTCACATGGTGATAACTGCAAAACTTTTGTCAATGATCATTTTTTATTTTTATTTTTTACTTATTTTTATTTCATTTCTTATCTATCCAATTGATAGATGTGAATGTATATGCTTATGTACATACACCTATTTATGTATATACCCTAATGTTTGTGCATTTATAGATATATGTATACATATGCATGTTTTTGAGGTTATGAAAAAACATGAGTCTAAGGGAAAGGAGAATATACACAAGATTTAAGTTAGTTGTTTGAATAAATATGGTTTAGACTCCATTTTAACTGTTTTTCATGAATTATTTTATATGGTGATAGCCACAAAAATTGTGTCAATGACCACTTTTTGGTTTTTGTGTTTTATTTATTTTTATCTTGTTTCTTAGTTATCCATTTTCTAAACACATATACATATACATATACTATATGTTCGTGTGCCTACAAATACATGTATGCATATGTGTGTATGAGGTGATCAAACAATATGTATTTATGGAAAAGAAGAACATGCATGATATTTTAGTTATTTGAATAAATATATACGTTATACTCCCTTTTACCATATTCGCAATTTTTATGTGATGATTACTACAAGATTTATGTATCAATGATCATTTTTTTTAATGTTGTACTTGTATCTCATTTCTTAACTATAGGATTGATAAATGTGTATGCATATACTTGGGTAAAAACACAAAACTAACTTATCATGCACAAGTGAATTTAAGTAATTCTAACTAAAAATTAACTTTAGTCAAACATATGGTCTATATAGATTCATTATAGCTAAGTTATATATGGGCCACAACTTTTCCAATTGAAAATGTTTACTAAATGTATATTTTATACCACTTTGGGTCTCATTACTAAAAAAAATGAAAACTCGATGTTTCAACAACTCCTACTCTTATAAATAATATTTTTTTTGAAATGTAAAAATACCCTTTTATAGATCTATAAGTGAATTTTCCCAAATATATATATTTAAATATTTTAATTAGTTTTCAATAATTAATATTTTATTTTTATTGAAAGCATATCATAGCACTAAAATATAAGGTTGATTATCTTGTCAAGGAAAAATACTAAAATTTATTTTAAATTTTTTTAAAAAATATGATGCAGTAGAGAAAAGAATCTATGTCAAGATGATATAATTCTTTTCTAATTTGGATAAATAGTTAAGAAAAAAAGTGATGGGAATTGGAAAGAGATATTTCAGCACACACAACTTTTGAAATTTATTGAAAAATATATATTTATATAAAGTAATAAAAAATATATCCATGCATTAAAGTTTCAAGTTATCAATACAAATAAAAAAGTTGAAGAAAAAAAGGTATAATTTACTAAATAAAGTGTGGTGGCTTATGTAACTTCAATTTTAGCATTTTATCAGCAACTAAATTATAGTGTTTACTTTATAAAAAACTACATTCAAACAATTTTTTAAATTTTTCTTAAAACTACAAACATAAAATAGACAAAAAAATATAAATTTTATTAGTTTACATCATTTAAAAATTCAAAACATATATTTCACTTTCTATTGATTTAATTTATAAAGTTGGATCAACATTGACCATTTTTTTTATAAAAGTGTGACACAACTTTGTACTTTTACCCACTTATATACATGTACATATTTATGTATATACCCAAGTACATGCCTATAAATATATGTATGCACATGTATATATATGAAGTTATCAAAGGATATGAATCTAAGGGAAAGGAGAATACACATAACATTTATGTTAGTTGCTTGAACAAATATAATTTACACTCCATTTTACTTCATTCATGAATTATTTTGTATGGTGATAGACACAAAAATTGTGTCGTGACCACTTTTTTATTTTTATGTTTTATTTATTTTTATCTTGTTTCTTAATTATCCATTTCCTATATATACATGTGCGTGCGCACGCGCGTGCGCGCACACACACACACACTTTTGTACATATGTACACACACCTCTGTGTGTGTGTATTTGTGTGTGTACAAATACATGTATACATATGTATATGTATGAGTTTAAGAAATAATATGAACCTATAGAAAATAAGAACATACATGATATGTTAGTTATTTGAATAGATATACAAATTATACTCCCTTCAATCTTATTCAAAAATTTTTTATATGATAATAGCTACAAATTTTAAGTGCCAATGACCCTTTTTTTATGTTTCATTTATTTTTATCATGATTTCTACTATCCCATTCATAAATGCTTATGTATATACATATATACACATACATGTACACGTACATACCCACGTCCATGTCCACGTCCATGTCCACATCCACAACATATCCACATCCACATCCTCATCCACGTTCACATCCACGTCCACATCCACGTCCACATTCTCGTCCTCATCCTCATCCTCATCCTCGTCCTCGTCCACGTGCTCATCCTCATCCACATCCACATCCACATCCACATCCACATCCTCGTCCTCGTCCTCGTCCTCGTCCTCGTCCTCGTCCTCGTCCTCGTCCTCGATGTGTTTTATATATTGAACACTTGATAAAGTGGTGGGTGAGAGATGAGATCGCTAGTTGACTATGAAACCCTAAATTCTACACCAAAAAATCATGCTTTTTTGTTTTTTAGTTCCATTGCAATGCTTGCAATAGACGCTGCAACAGTAGCCAAGCGTACATACAATAATGCACGCTGATCATAACCTCTAAAACAGCCAACTGAGATGAATGTGACTTTGTCTATGACAAGACAGATCAACTTATAAGCAAGATAAACGGAGGGACCATACAAAGTTGTAATGGTGATTGACTGATATCTTCATATAAATTAGAGAAACAGTGTGGACTTTAAGTTGGCATTGCGTTGCTGCTACACAATCCTTTTCTCTTCTTTTGTCCAAAAACTTGTTTGGTAGGTTTACAACGGTTGGTATGGTGAACCATAAAAAAGCTAAGGCCCTCAACAATTATAAGACGTCTATTTTTTTTGGTTTGAGATAAGATTCTAGAGAGGCGTGGATCCTTTAACTTCTGTGGTAATCTCCTTTTCAAGGTAGGTTGGTTAGGAGAAAGATAGCTCAAACACCAAACTTGGTGAATTTGTGGGGATGAATGGCTTCCATTCATTTCACTTGTTTTATTATTTCTCTTCAAACAACCACCTATGATGTGTAGTATAACAGTGTTGTTTTATGGTGTAATATCACACTCTTGATCAGATTGTTGATCCAATATATATGGTGAAAAACTCTTAGTTGAAGGGATCATTAGATTATATTGTATTTATTTCAAAAGTAATTTTATGTTTTTCTAAAATATTTTTGAATGTTTGTAAATCAATTGTAGGTAAAACTTAATAATAGGTATTGTGAGTACATATAATACTATTTAATATTTATAACATGTGGAAAATATGCATTGGTAAGAATATAAGATAGAGTAATAAAAGTATGGGTAACACATATCTTCATAGAAAGTACATTATGTTGTGGAAGTAGAGTATTTGAATAGAAGAGGGCACTAATGATTTTGGTTCCAAAAGTTGTGACACTCTCAAGGTTATACTATTGCTTGAGGGATTCTTAATGGAAGGACAAAGGCATCACCCTCAAAGATTAAGTAAAAAGAACTAATTTTCATTAAAGAATATGTCCATCTCTTAGCACTTGGCCGCTACACACATACATACATACCTACAAACAAAATTACTTCTTGATAATTTTTTTGAATAAACTACACTATTGGGCCTCATAACTTATCACAACTCATGTCAATTAAAGTGAGAGGCTTTTGAATTTTGTACTTAGAAAAACTTACATCCTATCAAATGTTGAGAATTGGGTGTTTCCCATAGCTCTTTACCTAAAAAACTAATAGACACAATAAAATAAAACCAATCATTGATGTCCAAATTAATCAATGGATTTTAAATAAGACATCAGTTGTTAGGTTTTAGGAGTAACCTTTGACCCTTATTAAGAAACCCATAAATGTTAAGAAGGTCTGATGATTGATAGCTAGATGCAATATGATCTTTTAGTGTGAGTCATTAAGGGTTGGGACAAGGTCATTCTCTATATCATAGTAATCTTAAGATGGTAAGGATCAAACCCAATCCCCAAAGTCCAAGATGTTTGGCCATTTTTGGTGTGAAGTGCCAAAGATTGAGTATTGGGAATTAGGCAATCAGATTTATACTTTCAACAAAAGTGAATTACCTAAAAAAGAATCATCTCAACTACTAATAGTCAAAGGACTTGGTGAATTTTAGTGACATGGTATTGATTGACATGGGCAGGGAGTGAAATCTAACCCTTAGGTAAAAACAACTTTAACCAATAACCTGTGTAGTCTCAAATTTTCAAGTCTAAAAGACTAGATCCTTTTAAATAAAGCTTCAAAGTTAGGGGATCAAGATTTAATTTTGCCAATTACCAATATTTGAATTGGATGTTATGAATCAAACCCAATTATCGATAATAAAAAAAATTAGTTAGTTTTTGGATTGAAGTAAAGGCGATTGAGGATTGGGGATCTGATAAATATTGTTTCAAGAAAGGTAACTTAGAACTTGATGAGGTGTTATGACACCATCACAAAGAGACTTGATTGAAAGCAATGGGAAAATAGGATTCAATAATGTTCTGACAAAAAAATTGAAGGAAAAGACGTAAAATAAAAAAAATAAAAATAAACATGAAACAAATCCAAAAATAAGTGAGAAGGGAAATACAAAACAAAAATGAACATGCAAAATACAAAAATGTCACTAAACTATAACACGCATTGATGATATATGTAGAGTTGAAGTGTAGAGGGAGAAAGAATAGGAATGCAAAATTAGGAGAGCGAACAAGAACATGACCTCACATGACAATGGAATCATAAACACTAGTGGACATTTGAGCACTAACTTGAACATCAACAAACATGTGAGAATGACCATGATCATCAACAAACATATAGACAAATGAAGATAGGGAAGTACCAAAAATAAGAATAAGAAAGATTGGATTTTGAAGATGATGTTTGTAGAAATAAATAAGACGTGAAATATAGTAAATGGCGATGAAAAGAAATAAAACAATCCCATAAAAACCCTTTGGAAATGATGCATTAAAATGCAGGTCTTCTTGAGCATTATAACAAGTCATTAGAGTTCAATGGTCAACATCAATCAAGTCACATAAGGAAATAAATAAAAGGGTTCATGGATTGAGCTTGACACACATCATACCCAATAAGGACATTATTAAAACTCTTTAAGAGAATAAAAGAACAATGAAATAGGGGAAACACAAACAAAAACACAAGGAAACACAAAATGAAGAGAACCAAAAGAGAAAAAGAAAAAAGGGGGCTTTGATTTTGGTAAACCAATATGAGGCATGATGAAGGCACATAGAATGAAAACCAAAAAGGAAAATGTTCTTGGTATTTGATCACCACAAAACCCTTTACAAATTAGGTCCTAGGAGTTTGCATTCACCATTATGAATAAAAATTCACATTCAGTCTAGGTTCGAGTGTAGTAGACATCCCTCATGGAATACTTAAATCTAATAGTTTGAATTTGATTCATTCCTTCAAAAGTCATAGTTAGGATAAATAGAGTGAGACCTAAGGAATAATTAATGGTTTGATTACATCTTTCCTCCAAGGGTTTCACATTACATTAAGTAATTAAGAAGACATGATTGGTGTGAGTTGGGCATAGCTCTCTTACTATTGAACTATCTATACCTCTTGTATGCTGAAAATGTGGCTACCAACCCACAAGAGAGAAGAAAACTTCAAACATACACATGGGTAAGTGCACCAAGATGATGAACAAAAAGGGGGGTATAAGTGGCCACTTTTTTTTTTCCTTCTTCTGAAAACAGGTAAACTTGAACTTTAAAGAGATATTTGAAGGTCATGCACTAAAAACTAGGAGTTGAGAAAAGATTAAGAATTGTAGTGATCTAAATCTAGTTTATAAGCTACTACAATTTTTAAAAATTGGATAAGATTAAGAGGGTCAAACCTCTCACGCACGAAAAAAATGCTCCTGATTTTTTCAGAAAAATATAACATAGCTGTTTTCGTGCACTGCACAAAATATATAGTTAGATTTACTAGTTTGCAAAACCGTTTGGTAGGATGATAGGTAAGAGTGAGGTCTAGAAGTTGTATATTTTTTTGTAATTTTCCATTGAGTATTTTTTTTATGATTTTTGAAGTGAGCGTATCTTGAAAATTTGGTACTTGTTTGTGCGTTGGGCATAACTTGCATAAAAATGATAAAAAATACAAACTTCTTTCTTTAAAGGTGTATAGAATCTAGTGTAAAACAATAATATGTAATTTATTTTGAGTTTGGTTAAGTATATCAAAAGTTATTAAAAAAATGGTAGACATATGTCTGTGAGGACTGTCAAGGCACTGGTAAAGAGAATTAAAGTTTAAATTATGCTAATGATGTCCAAAAATAGAAAAAAATATACAGTAAGAAAAATGAGAAGATGTGTGAGATTATAATGGTAATTTTAGAGATACCCACTTGATCATTTGTAAACCTGATGATGACAAAGTCGAGGAATCATGCTGGAAGATGAAACAATGTGTAAAGGGACAAAAAATGGGGAGAAAATGGGTTTGCAAGCCTTAGGGTCATTTTCCAACCCTCTTACCAAGCCAAAACCCGCACGGGTTTTGAAAAACAAAAAGTACTATTCACATTTCTTCATAACCTACACGGGTTTTGAGAAAAAAAGTACTATTCATAGTTCTACATAACTCGTACGGGTTATGTAGAACTAAAACCATTATTTTGTGTTTCATAAAACCCATATAGGTTATGAAGACATAATAATGTATGCTTGTAAACTTAGCATTTACTACACATATGTACATACATACATATATAATATATGTTTATGTATGTATATGTATATCTATAGTTATAAATACATATTATTATATAGATATATGTATATATTTTGTATTCCTGCATGTCTCTCTTCTTTTCCTCTCTCTCTCTCATCTTCCTTCCCCCAAACCATATTTGTCTATTCTGAGCCCTAATTATCCTCCTTGAGTTCTATCTCATCTCTCTCTCCCTCACACTTCTCTATCTGTCAAGTCTCTCACCATTTTCTCCTTCTCATTCTCTCTCTACCTCATGTCTCTCACCCTCTCCTCCTTCTCCTGCTCTCTTTCCCTGTTCCATTCTCTCTCTCATTATCCTATCCTATTCTCACCATCTCCCCCTTCTCTCTCTTTCTCTCCCCCTCCCTATCCCTCTCCCCCCTCTCCCTCCCCCTCTCGTTATCTTATCCTATTCTCTCTCTCCCCCTCTCTCTCTCTCTATCTCTCTCTCTCTCTCCTATTCTCCCAATATCCACCCTCCCTCTCCCTCTCTCTGAATCACCTCTCTCTCCCCCCTCTATCTCCCTCCCCTAATCCTTATCCTATTCTCTCCCTCTCTTCCTATCTCCTATTCTCTCTCTTACCCCCCTCTCTCTCTCTCTCCTTTTTCTAATCTCCCTTTCTCTCCCTCTCTCTCTCTCCTCCTCTCCTTTTCCCAATCTCCCTCCCCCTCTCCTTATCTTCTCTCTCTCTCTCTCTCTCTCTCTCTCTCCTTATCCTATTCTCTCCCTCTTCCTATCCCCTATTCTCTCTCTTACCCCCTCTCTCTCTCATTTTCCCAATCTCTCTATCTCCCCGTCTCCCCCTCTCCTTTTCCCAATCTCCCTCTCTCTCCCTCTCCCCCTCTCCTTTTCCTAATATCCCTCTCTCTCCCTCTCCCTCCATTCCCCTCTACTTATCCTATTCTCTCTCTCTCTCTCTATCCCTATCTCTCTCCTTCTCTTCCTATCCCCTTCTCTCTTTGTCTCCAACTCTCTCTCCCTCTCCCCCTCTCCTTTTCCCAATATCCCTCACTCCCCCCCTCTCTCTTTCTCTCTCTCTCTCTCTCTCTCTCTCCCTTCTCTATCTTTTCCTATCTCTCTCTCTCTCTCTCTTCCTATCCCCTTCTCTCTATCTCTAAATCTCTCTCCCTCCCCCTCTCATTATCTTATCCTATTCTCTCTCTCTCCCCCTCTCATTATCGTATCTCTCTCTCTCTCTCTCTCTCTCTCCCCCTATTCCATTCTCTCTCTCTCTCATTATCCTATCCTATTCTCACCTTCTCCCCCTTCTCTCTCTTTCTCTCCCCCCCCTCTCCCTCTCCCCCCTCTCCCTCCCCCTCTCATTATCTTATCCTATTATCTCTCTCCCCCTCTCCCTCTCTTGACCCTACTCTCTCTCTCTATCCAATTCTCCCAATATCCACCCTCCCTCTCCGTATCTCCCAATCACCTCTCTCTCCCCCCTCTCTCCCCCTCTCCTTATCCTAGTCTCCCTCTCTTCCTATCTCCTATTCTCTCTCTTACCCCCCTCTCTCTCTCCTTTTTCTAATCTCCTTCCCTCTCTCTCTCTCTCTCCTTATCCTTTTCTCTCCCTCTTCCTATCCCCTATTCTCTCTCTTACCCCCTCTCCCCCCTCTCTCTCTTTCTCATTTTCCCAATCTCCTTGTCTCTCCCTCTCCTTTTCTCAATCTCCCTCTCTCTCCCTCTCTCTCCCTCTCCCTCCATCCCCCCTCTCTCTCTCTCTATCTCCCTCTCTTCCTATCCCCTTCTCTCTATGTCTCTAACTCTCTCTCCCTCCCCCTCTCATTATCTTATCCTATTCTCTCTCCCCCCACCCCCTCTCTCCCCTTCTCTCTCTCTCTCTCTCTCTCTCTCTCTCTCTCTCTCTCTCTCTCTCTCCTTTTCCCAATCTCCCTCCCTCCCTCTCTCCTTATCCTATTCTCTCTATCTATCTCTCTCTCTCTCTCTCTCTCTCTCTCTCTCTTTATCCCTATCTCTCTCCTTCTCTTCCTATCCCCTTCTCTCTTTGTCTCCAACTCTCTCTCCCTCTCCCCCTCTCCTTTTCCCAATATCCCTCACTCCTCCTCTCTCTCTCCTTATCCTTCTCTCTCTCTCTCTCTACCTCCTTCCTATTCTCCCTCTCTTTATCCTATTATCCCCTTCTTCACCCTCCATCTCCCTCTCTCCCTCTCCCCCCCCCCCTCTCTCTCTCTCTCTCTCTCTCTCCCTCCCTCCTATTCTCTCTCCCTCTCCCTCTCCCTCTCTTTATCCTATTATCCCCATCTTCACCCTCTATCTCCCTCTCTCTCTCCCCATCTCCTATTCTCTTTCTTACCCTCTCTCTCTCTGTGTGTCTCCTTATCCTATTTTATCCCTCTCTTCCTATCCCCTATTCTCTCTCTTATCCCCCTCTCTCTCTCTACTTTTCCCAATCTCCCTCCTTTTCCCAATGTCCCCCTCTCCTTTTCCCAATGTCCCTCTCTCTCCCTCTCCCCCTCTCCTTTTCCTAATCTCCCTCTCTCTCTCTCTCCCTCTCCCTCTGCCCCCCTCTCTCTCTCCCTCTCTCCCTTCTCTTTATTTCCCTCCCTCTCTTTCCCTCCCTGTCTTCCTATCACTTTCTCTCTCTATCTCTAACTCTCTCTCCCTCCCCCTCTCCTTATCCTATTCTATCCCTCTTCCTACTCCCTACTCTCCCTCCCTTAATCCTACTCTCTCTCTCTCTCTCTCTCTCTCTCTCTCTCTCTCTCTCTCTCTCTCTCTCTCTCTCTCTCTCTCTCTCTCTCTCTCTCCCCACTTCCTATTTGGTTCCTAGTTCTACATAACCCATACAGGTTATGCAAAACTAAGACCAAAACTTCTAGTTTTGCATAACCTGTAGGTTTCTAAAAAGTATAATGTTCCTCGAAACCCGTACAGGTTTTGAGGAACTTTTGATTTTTTATTATAAAATATAATGTTCCTCAAAACCAGTATGGGTTTTGAGGAACTTTTTGTGTTTTTAATTATTTTTGGCTAGGCTTGGTGTTACGAATCCTAGCTTGTTTTTGAATTTCCAGAACACTTAGGGTTATGAATTTTTTTTTCTTTTTTCGCATGTGGCCACTTTTTTGTTCACCATATTGGTGCACTTACCCACATGAAACATTGCATTAGAGTTAGAAATCAAAACAAAACAAGTTAATGAATCAAAGCTCTTTAAAATCATTCCATGCTCCTCTGTCTCTAAAGATTGTCAAGATTCAAGGTGGCCCTCACTTGGAAGAGCACTTGATCTCTTGGATGACAACCTAGAGAATGAGATTTAGAGGATTTTAGGATCAAAATGGATGCAACTATGATCCTAATGAATGATTTAGATATAACTAGATGATGATATGGTGCAAGATATTGATATGTGTTAGGACCCAGAGGCAAATGAGAGTGGGGGGGGGGGTGAATCAGTTGTCTATTAATTTCAACCCAAATATAACTTAATCAGACTTAGTACATAATACCGGTAAGCCAAACTTAATGCCAGTAGATAGTTTAGCAATTAATAATAGTACCGATAAAGTTTAATGCATGAAACAAAAAGACAAATAACATCCACAACACATAACACATTTATTTGTACGTGGAAACCCTGTAAGGGGAAAAACCACGGTGGGAAACCTTACCCACAATCAGATGATACTACTGCAGATAATATGTGTGTACAAATGGGGTCTGCACATGCAGAAAGGCCAACTGCCTAGAGGTCATTGTTCAATCACAAAATGGGAGTGACATTGACTACAATTGGATGGTTAAATCCAATGATAATGAACTGCTTAAAATAGCATCTTCATATGTTGGTTTCGGTACCGGTTAAGCTCTGATTGTCTTCTTCATACCTTCCTTGAATCTTCAAATGATGCATGCATGTATAGCTCTACTTATATTAGTATATACCTTATTATAATTATTTTTCCACACCTTCTTCCTTACTTAATCTCACAAATGAGATCTTACATATATACCAAAACCTAAGACCAAATGTGTAGGTCAGCTCACTAATTAAATTAATTATAAATGAATGAATATGCGATGCATGATGTTGGCTTAATGCATTTAAAATAATAACCAATCAATAAAACATCTCCATAACGTGTCGTGCTGATCTAGAATAGATAACACTTATCGATCCATAACCTAGACCTATTTGCCGGTAACACCAAATATGCAAACTTGATTTAGACCGATAACCAAATAATATCTTCGACATAACCAAGCACTCTTAAGATGATAACAGATCATCCTTAGTGCCGATGAACAATATATCTTGTGGGTGAACTAGATACCGGTGACTATGCATAAGTCACTGAACATGTCGGTGAACATAACCAAAGATCTCCACAAGGAAGTGTTGATAAGTGTTGACATCAATGACAAAACCAATGCAACACATCCATAATACCAACAATATGAAGCTAAAACTAACATGAAAATGGTATTAAAATGACATTAAACTAGCATGTAGATGAAGCTAACATGATATTACTAACATGATGAAATCTATGCTAAGATGATCTAAAATGCTATTATAAAAGAAAATATACCAATGGTTGATGAAATTAGATTATAAATTAGATGCACAAAAGACTTGATATTTAGAATGATGAATGAGAGCTCTATTTATAGGGAAAATAGGGCAATGGAGGGTTGAGATTGAATAATCTCAACAAGGGCTAGGATTAAAAGTTATCAATCCATGTGATGGATTCAATCCAATCCCAAGTTGACAAATGTCACCTTGAGAGGGCTTGGGAGGAGATGCAAGAGGCATTAAATTCCTAAGGAGAAATGAAGGTTGCCTTAGGAGGTAAGGTTGTGGTTGGGTTAGTGGATAACCAATCGATAAAGCCTTTACCCAAGGGGTAAAATCTTGTGCAAGTGTTAATAGGATAACCAAGGTTAAAGCTATGAATTCTTGGTAAGACCTTTGGGTTAAATGAGGCTTAAGTTAGAGAGAAAGTCTCTAACCATGAGGGGAGGGTTGAGTTAACTATTAATGGTTTGGAATACTTTAGGGACAAATTTGTAAGAGTCCTTCCAAATTTGGGGGAATTCAACAAGTTAGCTTGTTGAAGAAATATAGCCTTAGATGCATTTAGAAGACTTTCCTCCAAACTTGAGAAGTGACCTCCTTAAATTTAGGGAAAGGACATGATTAGGAGATTAGACATGATTAGTATATGATTAGAAGGCTTCTAGAAGAATGATTAATGAGATGCAAGTGGGTGAGGGAAAATAGGATTTAATTTAAAATTAAATTGATTTATCTTAGCAAAAATAGGGGATGCAACTCACATTTGTAGAATTTTGCAAGTTGGGGGAATTTTAAATAAATTTAGATTTATTTAAATGCAAAAGGGGTTTTAATTAAATGTAGAATTAATTAAAACGACTAGAAGGGGGATTTAATTAAATGTGAATTTAATTAAAATGGCTAGAAGGGGGATTTAATTAAATGTGAATTTAATTAAAATGGCTAGAAGGAGGATATTAATTAAATGGTTAGATATAAAAAGGGGAATATTAATCAAATATTTAATTTGATTAATGGTCAAAATAGAAGAATAGGGATATTAATTAAATATTAATTTAATTAATTGGAAGAATTAGGGATAATTAAATGAATAAAATTCACTTAATTTGTTGTGCAACTTTTAGGTGTCTACACCCCTAATAGAGACATCTCTAACTTCATCAAGCATATCTTTGTTTCCAACTAGACATCCATAGACATGGGAGAGATTAATTGAATCAACTAGATAATCGAGTTCTTGATATTTTCACTATTTTTCTTCTCTTTTTTGATATTTTCTAAAATGACACTAAGGTAGAAAAACTTCCTACACTAATCTTGATAAGATAGTAATGTAATCACTTTTTAGATCCTTACAAAACTTAAAGAAACTTAACAAAAATAAACATGAATAACATGCATATAGTAGTGATTTATGTGGGAAAAATCTTTCCAAAAAAAACTCATACTCCAAAAGCTACCCAATATATTATTTAGAAATTAACAAAATTTATGATATAATTGGAGAGAAATATTCTCACAAGATTATCACCAACTGGAGATCCAAAAGAAATCCAATAACTATTAGACTCTTAGAGTCATCACAATACCCAACCATAGTGCAATGGTTGGAAAATTAGGGCTTCACAAGTTATGCTTTGTAAATTAGGAAATGACGTAAATGTTGGCTTGATGATGATTGTAATGTATTCATCACTTGTTGTCATTGATGAAACACTCTCTCACAGACATATGATTATATTGACTACCGTTGTAACTTCAATTGTTTACACTGTCGACCGATATACCTTGTGGTTAATCCCTAACTGGTACTTTGTGTCAACCGGTATGTGCATAAGAGACAACTTGTGGTTATACTAAGTCGGCATCAAGATGAAGATAAAAATGGAGATCAAGCAGAGATTCAAGGAAAATGGTTCATATGTTTTATTCAAACCGGTATTTGGTTATTTATGTGATGACTTACCAACACCAACTACTTGGCGGTCATTTTTGTGATGAGTTATGATCACTTGTCTAGATACACTGCACCTAGGAAATTGTGTTTTGATTTCTTTGGAATGACATAAGACTTGAATGTCTATTTAAAGAGATCTTAGTGAATCATTTGAAATAGATGTTATGTTAATGATGGTATGCATGAAGAGTGAATGTTTTTGTTGAAGAGCAATAAGTGTTAAGATGAAGAGTGTGTTGAAGAGAAGTGTTGAATGTACTTAGAAGGATCTGATCAAGCAAGTATTGTGCTACTTAGAATAGATTAAACCATTCTTGTTGTTTTCTAACCATTACAACAAAATCAAATCCCTTAACTGGGTAAGTTCTAACAAGATTGAATGTATAAATCCTCTAACAAGGTGATCCATTAGTTTGGATTCTAAAATCCTCCACCGAGGTTACTCTTAATAGGGTACTAATCTTAACAGGGTATAAGCTTATAATCAAGCTTTGGGATCTCTAACAATATTCGTTCCTAGTAGAGCATTTTGTAGACCTTAACCGGTCAATTATCTATTACTGTAGATAGTTAACTTGTGAGTTCCATCTCACTGTGGTTTTTACCCATTTGGGTTTTCCATGTATAAACACTTGTGTTATGGTGGATACTTTACTTTTTGTGGATGTTGTTATATCATTTTGGATTACATGCATTGTGTTTAAAATATTTGTTAAGTTCATCTACCGGTTAGTGTTTAAAGTAGTTTCGATTTTGGTGTCACTGATTCCCCCCCCCCCCTCTTAGTGCTTTTCAAGTCCATCAATTGGTATCAGAGCCTAAATTATTTGAAGCCTAATCTCTTAGAAGGGAGCCTTGAAACCAACATGGGGGACATGAGCTACTTTGATATGGCTAGAGAGCTAGAAGCTAGTAGACATGAGCTTGAAAACCTAAGGGTCAAACTGAAAGCTTCTCAAGTCAAAAGGAGAGAGATAATTGAACAACTATTAAAGATATCTGATAATAGTTCTTCAAACGAAGCCAATATCGATGCTTTAGCAGAGGAAGTTGAAAAGTTAAACGATGAGAAACTGAATTTGAGGAGAGAGCTAGAAGGCCTCACTATCTGCATGAGTCAACAACTGGAAGCCAAAAGAGCTACTGAAGGTCTTATCAAGGAAAGAGATCAAGAGATTACAAAGATCAAAAGGGAAAATGCCACTATGCATGGGCATTTGATTGTTGAAAGAGAAGAAAAGGAGAACCTGTAGCTAGATCTTGAACTTGCATCATCTTTGAAAGAGAACCTATCAAAGCATAATGAAGATCTCACAAAATAACTTACTGAAGCCAATGCGAAATTGGAGAAGTTCATCAAGAGTTCTATCATGCTGGAAGAACAAATTCAATCACAAAGAATGAAGGGTGATGTCTCTAGACTTGGTTTTAATACAACTGAAAAAGGTGAATGCTTCGGTACAAAGAGAAACAATCCTAAGAAAAAATCTACTCCTAAGATCAATAAGCCTACCGGTAAGAAGGTATTTAAAACTTTTTTTTTTTTGCCATAAACCTGATTACACTGCAAACGTTTGTAGAGACAAACCTAACAGAAATGCAAGTTACAATACTAATGCTAGGTATTTGTCCAAGAAATTTGAAGGTCATTGCTTCACATGTGGAATGTGTGGACATAGATCTGTTGAGTGCAGATATGGAGCAAACAATCCTATACCACACATGCATCTAAGACCAAATGGTGATGAGATGAGGAACTTTAACAACTGGGTAAAACTGAACTAGAAAAGATCCTACGACAACCGGTTTAGTCCATTTGAGATGGAAAGGGTAACAAATATTATTTGTACCATCTATAATAACTTTGGTCATGTGGCTATGAACTACAGAAGAAGAACAAGAAGAGGAAAGGCAGGACCTTGGATATTATCTGGTATGTCCTGTTATCATTGTAACAAACAGAGGCACTTAGCAAAATTCTATAGATCCAGAAACAACAAACCGGTCAACTCTTTTAAAGATCAGAAGGGAAAGCAAAAAGTTAATGTTGAAGAAACTAGAGAGGAAATGAATCGAATTTGGAAGAAGAAAAGTGATGAGTCACTTAAAAAAGAAATTGTTCCTTCACCCAGTGAAGAGAACCCTGCACCGATGACTGAAGCCTTTTTAATATGGCTAAGGGAAGATTAACAGTAAAACATCTCTGGACTCCTTGTGAAAAATGAGTGGCAAAAGAATTTTGAAACATGAAATTTTGGTAACTTTTTGTCAACATGTTATCAACAAGTTTTCCACTTGAGCATTGAAATTAGGGTTTATAACCCTAACGAGTGAGCATTTATTGTAGTAGGTAAAAAGGATTAAAGTGATATTTACTTTGTCATTTTTACCCTAACGTATTTGAGAAATAAATTTGAAGCGATTGTAGAGCTGAGTAAGATTGTTTTGTTATAAAATTGCCGAATTGTTTCATGATTTGTGAAATTAAGTTGAATTGAAGGTTGCAGATGGCCAAACTGGTGTGCACTTGGACATTTCAACTGGTAAATAGGGCAATGTGTGCAAAACAAGGTATTTATTTGAACATACCACTTTGAATCTTGTTCATCTAGAATGGCATCTACTTTTTTGTAGAGAGGTTGATGATCACTTCTGAGCCTATGGAAGCTCAAAAGGCAGATAAGATTGTGTCATATGATGCATTATCGCAAGTTCCAAGCGGAGTTTTGGTCAAAGGTGATTTGTCCAGTTATATTGACTTCAAATTAGAAGACTTAGGGTCTCTATACATCTACACACAATTGAAATCACTTTGCGATAAGAATGGCAAGATTAAGACACAATATGATAGGATTTTCGAAAAGGGTTTTCATAATGCCTCTTATTTTCTTGATGATTTCGAAGAAGCACATATCAGAATAATTTTGAGTAGAGTTCATGGAGAAAACATTTACTTAGAAAGGACTCACATAATTACAAAGGAAGCCATTCAAGCTATGACTAGCTATTTCTCAACCGGTGAAGTACCTGAGCTAAGGAAAATTCTAAAGGATACTATCTTCAAATTAACTAGTTCTATATCTGATGGGTATGCTTTTTCCGTAAAAAATATTAAGGGCCCTACAGTAAAACTAGCAGCAATGGTGATAGGCTACCGAGTATTTTACTCTAGTAGACTTAACAGTATTCCATCTGTAGCAGTTCACACAGCTCATAGAATGATTGTTGATAATGCAAACTATGATCTTTGTGAAGCTATCAGGAGACAATTGTTTTTGAATTTGCAATCTATCAAGAAGGATAGCAGTTTGAAAATCAAGTATGGTCAGCTATTAGTCGGTCTATTCTTTTACTTTTAAATTTTTTTACCAGGGATTGGAGACATTGAGTGGTCAAAGGACTCATCGGTCTCGACTCAAATCAAGAACAACATCAAGGCTGTAAAGAATACTTTCCATGCTACTCTGAATAGGTACTTCAACGAGTTCCAAAAGAAGATGAGTATGAGGACTCCGTTCCACTACAATTTTCCATCCCACCTCAAAACTCAGGACTTCTAGAGTCTTAAGGTAATCCATCTAATAAGCCTTCTCCAACCTTGGAACCCCAAAGTTCTGGGCCACCTTTTCACTATCCTTTCACCCACCCCGGAACTCCGAACAAATGAGTCCTGAGATCCATTGTCATTCCAAAGGTTTTGCACCCTGGAAGTTTGGAACCCTAGAGTTATGAAATTTGAGTCTTGGCAAGCCTGGGACCCCAGAGTTCCAAACTTTGGAGTTTTCATTCTTTTCCAATCTTAGAAACCCAGAGTTACGAAGTTAGCTGTCTTTAAATGGTTTTACACCTTGGAACCTCGGAGTCTCGAAGTGGGTTATAAAATTGATGTTTTGACAATATGATAAGTTAATTTTTTGGTTTCTTCTTGCAGATTAAAGTGATTAAATGAAGCCAACATCCGACAAGTAGGCAAAGGATCTAGATAAGGTACCTATAACCATGAAGTACCATTACCAGGGCCAAACCTATGATTCAAAATTGGAAGATCAAATCAAATGGGTAACTGATACATAAGTAGTTCATATAGAGTTGGAAGATATTAGAACACAATTGGACAAACCAAGATTGGATTCTCCCCATAGGAGGATTAAGAGGTCAGGCCTAATGGAGGAAACAATTTTCCCACAATCTTCACAAGCACCAGAGTTCATCATGACTATTACAATTTTATGATGCCGACACTAGGAAATATGTAGATGAAAAAAGTCAGGCAGTGATATATTTATCAGTAGACATGTTGGGTTTGGTATTTGGCATTCCTTCTAGTGATGAAGTATTGTTGACCACCGAGGAGGAGGCTACAGGATTTTGGGATAACGATGTAGCCACTTGTAAGAATCATATGAATGAACACTGGCTAGAAGAAGAGAGAAAGACATATTAGAAGGAAACTAATTGTATGCGGGAAAAGCGGGGCTATGAAACTCAAAATGTGAAAATTATGTTCAAAGAGGCTTGTCCACACACCCACAGGACTTCTTGGTGCAAGTTATGGAGTCATGAAGGATGACTCAACTTCCCAAGGTTGGTTCCATGGTTCTCTATCTCACAAGGTCCCTCAAACCAATGCCTTTGCTCTCAGATCACTGAGCAAAGTGGTTTAGGGATGACAAATGCAAGAACGAAGGATGCTTTTGATTGATTTTACCATGAGAATGCATCCTATCTATGCATGATCCTACAAATGCAATAAACTAGATTATAAGATGACAAGATGAGTAGTAATACTATCCTAACATGATATACTAGTTATATGATTTAAGCTAATGATAAAAGGATGTAGTCTAAAATGTTTATTAGATTAATTCCTTTTGCAAAGAGAGACTAGATGTGATAAAATTGAGCATAAATGAGATACTAAAGCTTGCATGGATTTTAGATAATAGATTTCTTAGATTCATGGATCCCCAAAATGGAGGAAGGAGAGCTCTATTTATAACAAAAATAGGGCAATGGATGGTCAGGATTGAAAGAGTTGTCAAGATTGAAAGTTGTCAATCCATGTTTACAATTCTCACCAATGAAATAGTGACAATTGTCAACATAAGGTTGGTTGAGAGAAGATGTAAGAAGCATTAAATGCTTGAGAAGACCTCATGGTTACCCTAGGGGGTAAGGGTTAAGGTTAGGTTAAGGTTATCCATTGGATAAAGCTTTTACCCAAAGGATAAATTCTTGTGCAAAGGTTAAAGGAATACCTATGGTCAAAGCAATAAATGTTTGATGAGACCCTTGGGTTAGATGGAGGTTAAGCTAGACAAAAAGTCTCTAACCATGCCACTAACAGTTAGTTAACCATTAATGGTTTGAAGACTTTGGGGACAAATTTGTAAGAGTCCTTCAAAATTTGGGGTTTGAAGACTTTACTCCAAATTTGAGAAGTGACCTCCTCAAATTTAGGGAAAGGGGATAATTGATGGGTTAGAGTTAATTGATTAGGATTAGATGGATTCTAGAAGAATTTAGGAATAGGGTCTAGGATGCAAGTGAGAGATGTAGGAAAATGCAAGTGGGTGAGGGAAAATAGAATTAATTAAAATAAATTGCTTTATTTCAATTTGGTTGCAAGTTGGGGATTTTAAATAAATTTGATTTATTTAATTGGGATAAACTATTAAATTAAATGTGAATTTAATTAAAAAGTAGAGAGAAGGGTTTTAATTAAATAAAATGATTTATTCAATTAAATGATGCAAAAAGGGCTTAAGTGAATTTAACTAAATAAATTGAATGATTTACTTAATTAAATAGAGGAATGTGGGTGATTTAATTAAATAGAGGAATGAACATAAAATATTCATTTAGGAATATGTTCATTTTTATACGTCTACATTTTGCCCCTCTTTGAAGTGACGTGTGTGCACGTGTTAATTCAAAGAAAATGATGTGTCGTTATGATTTGTTTGTGATCAATTTTTATGTTGTGCCCCAGATTTGATAAACGATGTTGATAATGCCCCCTTGGGAGATGAATCAAAAAATTTTAAAAATTGATTTGAGTTGGATAATTTTGATAGCATTGTACATTTTGGTCTATGTTGAATGCAAAAATTGATTCATCTCCCGATAATGACGTTGGGTAGGTTGGCATGAGACACCATGAGCGATTTTTGCGTTCCTCCATGTAACCCTAATTTTGATTTACCCTATATAAAGGGAAAAAGTGATTTCTTTTGTCTCATTTGTGCTTGTTGACTTTGGAGAAAGTGACACTTGGAGAGAAGTCAACATGTTGATTCCGTATTCTTCTCATCAATTCGAGCGCATTAGGAGGTATTAGAGGCCTGCCGTGTATGGACCACTGGTAAGTCAACCTTTTTGACGCCTGTTTGATTTTTGATTTTGTCATTTTTGGTCATTTTTTGATTTTTTTATGCAGATTTTTACGTTTTGGCGCATCAGGTCGAAAGGGTAGCACATACGAAAAAATTTCGTAGTGCGTAGGGTTTAGCGAATAGAGTAGCGTCTGGAATTTTTTAGGCTAGCGCATAGTTAGGTTAGGGTAGCATTTTGGATTTGGTTAGCGCACCGTGTACAGGGTAGCGCAGAGGGCAAAACGGGTAGCACATAGAGTAAACCTAGCACATAGGGCTTCTAGGGGGTCGCATGGGTAGGTCAAGATAGCACGTAGGTGTGACCTAGTGCATAGGGTTAAGTGTGTAGCATGCAGAGTGGGTAGATTAGCACATAAGTGTTTTGTAGTGCGTAGGATATTTTAAAGGGCGCATTCGAAGAAAAGGGTAGCGCGTAGGGTTTTTCTAGCGCATAGGGTTGATCGAGTGGTGCGTAGAGAAAATAGGTTAGTGCATGAGAAACAATTTAGCACATAGACAAGATGATTTAGTGCATATAGAAAAATTTATTGGTAAAGTGGGATTTGTGAATGAGGAAAGTTTGTAGGGTGATGTCAATTCTGCCGGGATAAGTGCGTTTTGTTAGTCTTGGTGTCTGCTGTCATTGATGTGATAAGTGTGTCCAATATGTGTTTTGAGATAACTTGATTTTATTTGTGATGTTTCAAGTTGATATAGATGTCATTTTGATATGATGTGGAACTTGATTTAAATTTGTTCAAAGTTTTCAAGTTTTGGATATGAATTGTGGAGCTTGAGTTGTGTTACAAGCTGATATGGATTTTGGAACTTGGTTTGTGTTACAAGTTGATATGAAAGTTGAGTTGTGTTCCAAGTTGATATGAATGTGAAACTTGAGGTGTGTTACAAGTTGATATGTTTATGAAACTTGAGTTGTATTACAAGTTGATATGATTTGATGGATTGATACGATGTGCAACTTGATTTAGATTTGTTCAAAGTTTTCAAGTTTTTGAGAGGATTTTGATTTTGATATCCATGTGTTGATAAGGAAACTGATATTAGACTTGTGTTGTTTTTGACAGGAGTGTCTTGGAGTAATTCAGTCACGTGAGCGATTTCCGAGACCGTGGTCATTGATACCACAATTGACACAGGGAGACAAAGACATTATTGATAGGCGTGGTCTGACCTCTTTGTTAGAGATGCCTCGGTTTATCGTAAACTGGGGTTTATTGACAACATTGGTAGAGAGGTGGCATAGCAATACAAGCACCTTTCATTTGGCTATAGGTGAGATGATAGTGATGCCTGAGGATTGCTACCGGATTCTGCAGATTCCTGTAGTAGGTGCACTGCTACCTTATGAGTAGACGGAGGAGGGTGGGATTGAGGCACTTCGCCGGATTTTGTAGGATGACACTATTTTCGGGTATGAGATCCCCTAGCAGGAGTTTTTGGATTTGGATTATACTCCTCTGCCATCAGTCTTAGTAGGTTTCATTGGTGGATTTCTATGTCCTGACTGTAGGTCGAAGGGACTGTCAGTGGGATGGGGATTGGTGCTAGAGGATATGGTGACGCAGGGTCATCTATTTGCATTAGGGTTGGCTATGCTGGCTCATTTATACAGGGATTTGCATGAGGTAGTGTACCTGGGTTACGACAATTTATCAGCTAGTGTGACACTACTATAGGTATGGGCGTGGGAGCATATCCCCGCAGCTAGGCCACTGGCAGATAGAGATAGGCCTATTGGATGCGTGTATGCATATGGGTACAGAGGGATAGTTGTCCAGTGTAAGTTGGGCAAACTAGAGCATTGGAGGAGAGTGCTGGATGATATTGATACGGTCATCTGGCGATGATATACAGGTTGCAAGGTATGGGCTAAGGATGGGATGGACATGCCCTATGTCTTCATGACTAGATATCTGATAGGGTAGATGCCCTTTGTGATTGAGAGGTTTCTACATAGCCGGGTGCTGCAGCAGTATGGTTGATAGCAGGGGATGCCACAGGTAGCATGTTTTTATGCTCGACAGAGACAAGATATTTTAGATTTGGAGCCGACAATTGACAACGGGGTGGTAGTGGAGAAGTTATTTCATGTAGCCAGCCAGATTTGGGATTATACCCCCGAGATCGTGGATGTGGGGATGACTGATGAGTTTGCAACACTCTTCGCAGCACGGGTGGTGGCTAGGATATCTGATCTAGCTGAGATGATTCCAACTTTTGATGATGATGAGAGGTAGAGGTTGGAGGTGGGGATGGAGGGGGTGATGATGGAGGTGGTGATGATAGAGGAGGTGGCTGAGGGCCATGAGGGGAGAGGAGGATATTGGATCGAGGGAGACTTGATTGGGGGAGGAGAGTAGAGAGAGGTGGAGATGGTGGTGCCAGAGGGGTACATGGTGAGAGAGTAGGGCGGCGGGTGGTGATGGATAGGGGGAGAGAAGGTTTGGCTATCATAGCTGGAGCAGGTTGGCGAGGTGTTAGTGGCGGTGGGAGGGTATGATGATTTTAGACGACCAGCCCAGAGGAGGAGGTTAGATTTTTTACCTCCACCAACACCGAGGATAGTTAGAGGGACTGGGGGTACCCCTTCACAGGTACCCTTGCAGGTGTAGATTCTAACACACGTGGAGGATGCACATATTAGATCACTGCAGTTGTCAGTACAACAACTACAGACACAGATGCTAGCACATCAATGTCAGATGGCACAGCTGACCACAGAGTAGGATACTGCCTTGGAGCGGTTGGGTCGAGTCGAGGTTCGAGCAGAGGCTTTGGAGAGAGTGGCAGTAGGTGGCCCGATGAGAGGCACCTTGAGAGAGATAGCTTTGAGAGCCAAGGAGGCAGAGTATTACCAAAGACATTATGAGGATGCAGTGCCCAGGGAGCGTCGAGTGCAAAGTCTTACACAGTCGAGATCTAGTTGATCTCGAGAGACTGGGTCGAGGATGGAGAGCAGAGGCATGACATGGCCTCCTAGACAAGATCCACCTAGAGATCCAGGTGCTGGGACATCTTCAGCGAGACCCTCTCCCTCAGGAGATAGTCACAAGTGAGAGACATTGTCTTCATTGTATTTTGATGATTGTATTGTACTTGGCACAGATATGATATATTTTGTATATTGATCATTTGTTGATATATATATATATGACACCATTTTCTTTGATCTTCATGTGATGTGTTATGGATGATGCTTTCTATATGCTTTAGTTTATTCTATGATGATGCAATGCTTAGATAGATGCATGTGATTTGATATGTGATGAATATGATGTGATAATGCATGATGGTATGAGATGTATCTTAAAATGAGATGTATGATAGGATATGCTGTGAAATGTATCTTTAAAATGAGATGTTTGATATGATATACAGTGAGATGTATCTTGAAAATGAGATGTTTGATATGATATGCTGTGAGATGTATCTTGAAAATGAGACATTTGATATGATATGCAGTGAGATGTATCTTGAAAATGAGATGTATGATATGATATGCAATGAGATGTTTGAGATGTTTGATATGATATGCTGTGAGATGTATCTTGAAAATGAGATGTTTGATATGATATGCAACTAATTGTAAAATGATATGTAGCTAATTGTAAAATGATATGCAGCTAATTGTAAAATGATATGGAACTAATTGATTTTGAGCATCTCATTCTGTATTGGTCATCCCTGTATAGCCACATGTTGTTTTCTTTCTTTGTATGCATCATCATTGAACATTGATTTGTTTTGGGATATGTTGAAAATGTATACAAGCATAATGGTATAATTGAACCATAATGACTTGAGAAAAATTTTCATGATTTTTGATTTTGCAAGATAGCACAAGTGTCAAGGTATAATTGAACTAGGAGAACCTGAATGTAGATTGCGTATAAACAAACAAGATTAAATCATTTGTATGCATAAAGTGGAATCATGTCTTCAGTGATATGCTGTGAATCATGTCTGGAGACAAGTATTTACACAGTACAGATGATCGCCTCACAGACAAAAAACTAAGAAAATATTGGAGTCTCTATGATGTTCTCTAGCTTTGAAGCATTGTGGAGAAAATTTAGAGGATCCAACAATTCAAAAAGTTCAAGTGCAAAAATAGTCAAAACTTTATGCAGGATGCAACATTTGATACTTCAGAAAATCATCCATCGTGATTGTGTGAATCCTATTAAGCGGTCAATGTTTTGTGATGCGATTGTACGAGCATTGTTTGCTGGATATGAAGTTCTGAGTTTACAACAAGTTTTAATGTCTTGAACGTGTTGCAATCTTTTATTACTGTCCCCAGTCAAGTGTACTTCCTGATGTGGATATGTACAGTGATTACCAAACCATTGTGATATGAGGTGAAAGGATATGCGAATAAACTAGGATAGTGACTACGCTAAGTATGGCCTGGATGGATATTGCTAAAAATGTCGAGCGATGGTCGATAGTGCTTTACTGTAGATATAATGATATGGATATAGATAGAGGAGCTATCCTCTCACAATAGCGACTGTTGCCAGGTTTTCACCAGTTGCTTTTATTGTACCCTTTTATTTGCTTTTTTCTTGATTTTTGATTTTTTTTTTACTTTTCCGTGCATTAGACTACTCAAGTGTAATATTTCTTTAGATGGATGCTATTAGTTGGTTCATCGAGCACATCTCCTTCTGAAATTGTTAGCTAATAAGCGCTTGATCCATAGGCCGATATGATGACATAGGGACCTAACCAATTAGGTTCAAATTTCCCTTTCTTTTCCTGATCTTGTTGATTTCTAGGATTTTCTTTGAGTACTAGGTCACCAACTTAAAAAATCCAGGGAATGACCTTGTGGTTGTAGCTTTTGCACATGCGTTGCTGATATGCTTTGAGATGAGTGTAAGTATGCTGGCATCTTTCATCTAATAGTTCAAGTTCTTGCAGTCGGTTAACTCGATACTCTTCATCTAGGATTAAGCCTTTCAGAGAGACTTTGAGAGAGGGAATTTCTACCTCCAGGGGTAAAATAGCTTCCGATCCATATACTAATGAGTATGGTGTAGCTCCTGTGGGTGTGCGGATGCTAGTTCTATATGCACAAAGTGCTGGATTGAATTGTACATGCCAATCTTTGCTTGCATCATTCACTATTTTCTTTAAGATTTTCAATATTGTTTTATTGGATGCTTCCGCCTGACCATTCCCCTACGAGTAGTAAGGTGTAGAGAAATGATGTTGTATTTTGAATTTTTCACATAGTTCTCAGACATCTTGGTTTTTGAAAGGTCGTCCATTATCGGTGATGATGGAACTCAAACAACCATATTTGCAGATCAGATAGTTAAGGATAAAAGAGGCAATTTGTTTCCCAGTCACTATGGTCATGGGGACTACTTCTATCCATTTGGTAAAGTATTTTGTTGCAGTTATAATGAACTTGTGTCCATTTGAAGATGAAGGATGAATTTTGCCGACCAAGTCTAGTCCCCACTGACAAAAGGGCCAGGATGTCATGAATGGTTGCAGTTCTTGTACTGCTGAATGTATAAGATTGCCATGGATCTGGCATTTAGGACACTTCTTTGCAAAGTGATAAGAGTCTTTTTCCATTGTCGACTAGTAATATCCCATTCTCATAAGCTTTTTAGCAAGAGTAGTCCCACTTGAATGTGTGCCACAGATACCTTCGTGAAGCTCATGTAAAGTGGAGTCAGAGTCATTACAATCAAGGCAATGAAGAAGAGTGCCATCTAGACCTCGACGATACAAAGTATCAGTGGTAGGGGTATAACGGGCGACTTGCCGGATAAAGTTACATTTTTGGTTTCAAGATAGGTCAATGGGTAGGATGTTGTTCTTAAGATAATCATATATTGGTCCATATAAAGGAGAATCCAAACCAGTCAAGGCATAGATAACATGGGATTCAGAGTGGTCATAGGTTGGGGAGAACAGTTACTCTACCAGAAACTCGTAACGACTCTGTTACTCTGGAATTTGCAGTAATGAAGTGATAGTAGCCATTGCATCTACTGCTTTGTTGTCCAACCTTGGTATTTGTTCGAAGGTGATGTGTACAAAATATTACTTGAAGTCATCTACCATTCGCTTGTAGGGTAGCAGCTTGTCATCCTTTGTCTGATAGTCATTGTTGATTTGATTGACGACTAGTTGTGAGTCTCTGTAGACCTTTAAATATATGATTCTCCATTCTACAACCATTTTGATGCCTATAACCAATGCTTCATATTTAGCCACATTATTGGTGCATGGAAACATAAGCCTATATGATCTTGGTATAGTGTGTCCTTTAGGAGTGATGAACAGAATTCTAGCACCCAAGCCATGTTGTGTGTAGGATCCGTCAAAGTACAAGGTCCATTGTTTGGTAGAAATAGCAAGAACGTCTCTATCTGGAAATTCAATCTCCATAGTTTGTTGTCCAAGTAGTGGTGCTTCAGCCATCTAGTCTGCAATTTCTTGTCCTTTGATAGCTCTTTGTTCTATGTAGTGGATATCAAATTCACTGAGAATCGTGACCCATTTAGCCAATCGGCCCATAAGAGCTACCTTGCTAAGTAGATATTTGAGAGGATCAATTTTTGCAACTAGCTTAATTGTGCACGCTAGCATATAATGTCAGAACTTTTGAGAGGTGAATACTACTGTTAGACAAGCCTTCTCAATGAATGTATAGTTTAATTCATATCTATTCAATGTCTTGCTGATGTAGTATATAGCTCGTTCCTTGCCTTGTTAATCTTCTTGTGCTAACAGTGCCCCCAGTGATATATCTATTGTTGAAATGTATACAATGAGTGGCTTCCCTGCTATTGGTGGTACTACAACTGGTGGGTTCATTAGATACTGTTTGATTTGATAAAAGGATTCTGTGCATTTGGCTTCCCATCTGAACAGTACATTCTTATGTAGCAAATGATTAAATGGGAGACTTTTATCTACTAGTTGAGCGATGAATCACTTGATTGATTGGAGTCATCCTTGTAGAGATCTGAGCTAACTAATATTCTTTGGTGGTGGCATCTCCATAATGGCTTGTACCTTTGCTGGATCCACTTCAATACCCTTAGCTGAAACTATGTAGCCTAGTAACTTGCCTGATGTAACCCCGAAGACACACTTCTTAGGGTTGAGCTTGACTTGGAATTTCTCCAATTGATCAAAAATATTTTCTAAGATGCTGAGATGTTCCGCTAAGGTGAAGGATTTAGCTAGTAAATCATCCACATAGTCTTCCATGATGGTATGCATCATGTCATGAAAGATTGTTGTCATTGCTTGTTGATAAGTAGCTCCCAAATTATTTAAGCCAAAAGGCATAACATTCCAATAGTACGTTCCTCAAGGATAGGTAAAAGCTATTCTATCTTGATCTTCCAGGGCTATCTTTATTTGATTATAGCCTGAAAAACCGTCCATTAGTGAGAGCATTGCATGGCCTACTGTGAGGTCTAAAATTACGTCGATACTGGGCAAAGGAAAGTCGTCCTTTGGACAGGCTTTGTTGACATCTCTGAAGTCAGTGCATATTCTGATACTACCATCTGGTTTTGATACTGGTACAATGTTGGAAATCCATTCAACATAGTCGATGGGTCGGATAAATCCGACATCTAATAGTTTCTTTAGTTCAGCTTTGACCATGAGTGCCACATGTGGATTCATCTTTCATAGTTTTTGCTTAACTGGCTTAGCTCCTGGAGTAATGGACAAGTGATGCATGATTAATTATGGATCAATTCCGGGCATAGCTGCATATGACCAAGCAAAGTTGATTTGCTTTTCTTTAAATTTTTTTATAAATTCCGATCTTTCTTCCTTTGTCAGAGATTCTGCCAGGTGTATGTTTTTGGCTGCTTCTGTAGTACCAATGTTGATTGATTGAGTGGGTTCAATCAATATAGGTGATCGCTCATGATAATGTTTAGGAAGAGTGTCAAGTCTCCCATCCTTAGGTGCCTTAAAAAGGTTTTCACCCTCAGATGCGTCTTTTATTTTTACTTTTTTGTGATCCATAGCTGCCATTGACTAGTTTTCAACAGTAGATCCTTTATTTTGCTCATTTTTATGACTGAGAGACTTGTCACTCCCTTGGTTGCAGATATCATTACTTTATTTACTGGTAGAGTCTTTTTTGGGGTTAATAGTACATAAGTAATGGATAATGGATTCATCATTTGGGAAAATTGGTATATCATGAGTTTCAAGTTCGTCCCAGTCTATGAGGTTCGGAAAGACAAGTGGTAAGGAGTCATTAGGTGGATCAAGTTTTGCTGCTATAAGTGTCAGGATAGAGGTTTCATCGCGATTGGTTTGGGTGTTAAAGAAGTCAAGGATTTCGTTGAGGTCTTTGACGGTATCATTTTCCGTATATACTTGCTCATAATGTCGTTGCTCATTTTCCTTGGCATCATAGATATTTTGTGGATCAAATTTAAGTAGTCTAGATTCTGTGTCGCATTCTTCTTGAGAGATGGGTGTATGATTTTCCTTTGCACAAATATCTTCAGTAATGTTAAAACAACTTCCCCATTCATATTCATTGGAATCAGTCTCAGAGGTATTATCCCAGATTCTAGCAATGCTATGAACTGGTATGTTGTAGGGTGAGAACAGGTCTTTGATAATTGAGACAAGTTTGATAGTTTTCTCTAATTCTATGTTAGATCCTGCTTCCACTCTTTGCATTTGTTCATATATTGTCTCTCCTCAAGGAGGAATGATGTAATCCAGAGGGCAGTCTTCTTTGTTGGATTTTGGTTCTTGAATATGATCTGCTTCTTTAGTAGATGCTTCCTTATTTTCATTGATAGGTTGTCTTTGACACTGTTCTCATTCTTGATGCTCACGTTCCTTATGTATTATCTCTGTTGACTCAAATAGTGCCTCCTGCCAAGAGTCTTCCTTGTAGTTCTTCTTTTCTTTCCATTGAGGTTTTTGATATTTGTGTGGTACCTTCTTTGGTATTAGAGTGAGTTCAAAGCCCAATCCCTTTTTGTCTTTACTGAATTGTGAAGGAGGATCCAATGGTTCTGTGACACCTTCCTGGTGCTTACCAATAGGTCCTTTGCCATTGTATCCCATTTGTTGCATGATTAAGTAGCCTTTTCCATATAGGTGTCTGGGTATAGCTACTTCCACAGTAGCTACTCTGTCCTCTTCCTCATCTTTGTATAGCCAACTAAGGATATCCTTTTCCTCAGATTCATGTGCTAGAGTGTTGAGTTGAATGAATGTGCCATCAAACTTGGTGATGGGCTGAGTTGCTTGATGTGTTGATGCTGTAGGTAATCCATAAGATCTAGGTGATGCTGGTAGGTTGGCCAAACACATGGGTTCCAAAGAGTATTCTCCCATGCCTTGTTCTTTGATCTTAATTTTCTGCTTGAAATATCTAGGTAATGATTTAGACTTTTCTTGTTGAGGATCTTGTGTTGATGAATTTTGTTTCTCTCTGTTATGTGGAACCAGGCTGTCTTGGGCTGCCCCCATTGAATTACAATGTTGAAATAGATTATGATCAGCTGATATAGAAACCTCCTAGCCATTATAGGGAAACTTAACACATTGGTGATATGTGGAAGGCACTTCTTGCATTTCATGTATCCAAGTTCGACCTAATAAGATATTGTATGTGAGATCTATGTCTAAGACCTGACACATAGTATTCTTTTATATCAGTCCTACCTGAATAGGCAACATCACGGTTCCTTTAGATGATCTTTCCTCATCATCATATGCCTTTATAGTCATCTTCTTGCGTGGATCAATAGACTCTTCAGAAAATCCTAATGTACGGATAAGTTTTAAGGTACAAATATTAAGTCCAGCTCCTCCATCTATTAATACTTGTTTAACTCAGTGTTTATAAACTATGACTTCAATATGGAGAGGAGTATTATGAGGATGGCTCAATGAGATATTATCATGCTCAAAAAAAGTGATGTTATGAGGTCCTGTCATATGGGCCACCATGGCTTGGAATTTGTCAACGTCCAGATCTTGAGGTACATTTGTTTCGAGTAACTCTTGTTCCAATATGTCTTTGTGTTTTGGTGAAAGTTTCAGCAACTCCAGTATAGATATTTGAGCAGGATTTTTGTGTAGTTGGTTAACTAGATCATATTGAATTTTGGGTACGATGTTTGTCATTGGCATATGTCCCTTCAAGACATAATTTTGAGCTCTGGTTGTTATGTTGACAGATTCATGATCATGTTGATCTCGGATTGTGATGACATTTACATGATTGTCTATAGCTGATATATGATTGATGGTGTTATTGTAGATGTGATTGATAGAGGCTCCATGTGTATCATTTGAGGTCGAAGCTCCATCTTTGTTGTAGTTTGGAAGAGGATTTTTAAAGGCTTCATGGTAACCATTTGTCTTGAGACCATCCACCATTAAATCACCTCTATCAATCATGTCCTGAACAATGTTTTTCAGTCTCATGCAGTCATTTGTTTGATGACCTTTGTTGCGATGAAAATCACAAAAGTGTGAGTCATTCCACCAAGGTGGTTTGACTTGTAGTTCATAGTTGTTGATCGCTGGTAAGGAGATAGTTTTGTTTGCCAGGAGTTCTCTGAATGCTGACTCCAGTGATTGTCCCAATGGTGTGTAGACACATTTTTGAAAATTGTTGGTATTACCTAATATATTGTTATTAGGCCCTCGATTTGTGTGATTTTTTTGAGCATTGTTGGTGTTGTTGGTGTTGGGTTGACCTTGATTGGTATTCGATGCATAAGTGTTAGTGTCAGGGTTAGCACCTTTGGGATTCTTTGTAGCTTGAGGATTTCTTGATAATGCGAGAACAGGTTGCTTAGATTTTGGATCATGTGATTCATTGCTTCCTTCATTTCCATTGTTTTTGTTTCTGGTCCAGAATCTAGATTTGTCCAAATTGTTGTTGTTTTGGTTATTGTAATGCGATGAACTTGTTCCTTCTTTGAAGAATTTTAGTGTTCCTTTATTGACACATGCTTCTTCCACTTGAATGCCATTTTCAATCAATTTAGCAAAAGATGGTATGCATTGGAGTTTGAGTCTGTAACTCATCTCACCATTCAAGTTGTCGATGAATATTTCCATTTTCTCCTTTTCAGGGATATCTTGAGGATATATTGAAACCATACGTCGCCAACATTGAAGGAATACCATGAATGTTTCATTGTTTTTCTATTTGGTGTTACAGATGTCTAGCATGGTGATAGCATGTTGAATGTTATAGGAATATTGAGTTATGAATTTGTTGACTAGTTCATCAAATGATCTGACAGGAGGTGTGATTTTGGATAACCATTCCATTGTTTGTCCTCCCAAGCTTCTTGGGAATAACCTCATCAAATAGGTATCATCATGAGCGAATTCAAGACTCGTGGTGCATAATTCTTGAACATGATCATGGGGATCAATTTTCCCATCATATTTGTCAAATTTGGGAACAACTGAGTTTGGAGGAAAAGGTATCATGTTCAATCTTCTGTCAAACAGATAAGGAAAAATTTCATTTAAGGAGTACCGTACTGTTGTACCTTGTTGCATGTCTTGCATTTGTCTTTGTAACATTTTCATTTGTTGAGTAAGAGAAATCAAAGGTATATTGTTTTTCCGAGGGAATTCTTCTCTTGCATTAATTCGAGTCTAAAATGGGGTATGGAACGGTATGTTTTGCTTGGGGATGTTTTGCTCAGGTATATTTTGTTCTTGTAGAGTTTGTTCAGGAATATCCTACTCAGGGTCACGTGTCTCTTCCTCTCGTTGCTGTTCTTGATATTCGTAATGTTGAGATCTTGTTCAAAAAATGTTTGTATCAAATTCCTCTAGAAGTTTAACTCCTTTGCTTGTGAGCATGAGTATATATTTCTCTTTGTCATTTTCCATGACTCTTTCCACAAGTTTTTGAAACGAAGCACTTTCTTGACATTCTTGAAGAAGCTCTTTAGAAATTTCAGTGTCCTCTAGATGCAGACCTTCAAAAGGATTAGATAATCTTCGATTCATCCTTGATTCTGGTGGTGTTTCGCTTTGTTTGTTTCATTGAGAGCGAGTGACAATAGGCATTTTAGAAATATTCAAGGGTTGGTGAGGGTAACCTTGGGAAGTTATAAGTGATTCACTCATTGGGAAAGAATACTGGATTGATCTTTCCTCCACGATTTATTTGTTGACTAAATGTGGATTTTTGACAGAATGCTCTAGTCTTCAAAGGTTCCTTGTCAAATTCATTTGATTTGTTCTGAATATACAAGAACACATGATGAAGGAATGTTCGATGAGATTTGAAAAGTTGACGATTGATGTATAAAATTTATTTCTTTTGGCAAGTTTCGAAGAACTTGGTTGTTGTTTCTTCAACTTGGTGTTATGATAAATATTCTTTCTTCTCAAAATATGAGGATTAGTCATGCATAAGTGATCAATGGTTTCCTTTGAGTTGTTTTGAAAAATTAAGTTTTACTTTATCAAAGTGAAGGTTTAGATGCCCCCTCACGACAAAGTGCATCAAATGATATGGAATAGAGCTTTCCTGATATGGAAACTCGATTTGACAACTTGGAGTTTTAAACAAGTGTGTTTTGGGATAAAAATCTATGTGATAAAAGGACCTATTTGCCACTTGTGATGATGTTTCTTGATTTTGATAGGATAGATATGTTTATCGTGCGACCAATTTCAGATTTGGACAACTTTTGTTTGATGGAAATTTGCTTGGAAATAGCTTTTGATACTCTATTTTTGGTATTCTAATTTGACGAAGTTAAGGCTGATGAAAGGAGGTTTCTGAAAATATTTTCAAAATTTTCCAATTTGACCTCTGTTTTGCCCCCTGTTTTTTTGGTTTTTTACCACACACTAAAACAGAGACGCAATGCGCTATAGAAAGTTCTCAAAGCGCCAAGGAAAAGACGTCATGCGCTACGCTACCTCCGGCTACTCGCTAAATGGTTCCACTGGTTAAATTTGTTTCAGCTTTGGTTTTAAAAGATCATGCGCTAATATGAGCCGCTGACGCGCTACCATTTATACTCTATGCTCTAAAGGTTGACTTCCACGTGCTAAGCTGACGCTTCAACGCGCTAAACTGTTTCTAGAACACGCTAACTGCTACTGCTGATTTTAGATTCTGGTGAAGCACTATTGTTAAGACTTTACGTGCTAAAGATAGGTTCTGATGTGCTAAAGTATGGTTTTGATGCGCTAGGATGTTTCTCTTATGCGCTAAACTACCCTGACTTAGTTGTTTCTTGCAATTTTAGAGTTTTTGCCTTGAGTTTTCAGTGATGATAGATGATTTTTTGAAGTAACAAATGCAGACACAATACCAAAGAAGTAACCATTTTTGCTTAATCTAAACAATAAGTGTATGTTTTGCGAGGATGTTTTCAAACCCCCAATGTTTCAATAGATTTGGATACAAAGAATACACTTCAAAAAGACTCTTTATTCAAGGGTCATAAGTAATACCATAGCCCACTAGTCTCGTTACTCTATTAGCTCAAACATCTGTGTCACCCCTTAGAGGGTGCCCATTTTTTTGCCTTTTGCCAGAAATTAACTCAAAGTGAATTGCTTCACAATTGAGTAGTTATCTTGGGAGATATATGGTGAGCGATCTTGGGGGCAGATTCTTCCCCACCCTTGCACTATGATATTACAAATGTCTGGTTACTAACTTGGCTAAAAGTTTCTATGCTAAGGTTCATAATCAAGCTTCCTGTTCAGCCGTCAGTGATAAACTCCCTTGGGAGGCTTCCCAACCTTTAGAACAAAGGCTTTACGTATCTCAAGGATACTGGGGAAGGCTAATCGCTGCACGCAACCATTGAAAAGGACTTTCATTGGTTTCCACTTTTGATTATAGTGGGTTGGAACACTTGGCATCAAAGTCGTTTCCCACTTAGGCCATTCCCTTCACACTGGCCAAAAATGACTTTAAGAGTTTTTCAACCCCTCAGGAACGCAGGCTTGCTAAAGGATTTAAATGTTGTATGACTGAAAGCATAAGAGTAGTTTGAATTTTTGATTACCCAGTTAAGAGGAGAGCATATACCTTCCACTTTCAAGACAAGCCAAACAAGGTTCTATTTACCTTTCAAGTCAATGATTTTCTAAGATCTATATGGAGATGTTGCTCCACAAAAATGTGGTGTTCCTTTTATTTCCTTTAAAGCAATGATTTTCTAACCTAGGAAAAGAACTTGGTCAACAAAGCAAAACCTCGATGTTTGGTCAACAAAAGAAATCGATCAAAAGGGGAAGATCTTCCCTCTTTGATTGCGAACAAAAATTTAAAGTGTGGTTCTTTTCCTTGAAAAAATATTAAAATTGATCCTTTTATGCACCAAAGGATGGTGAGGCTCTTTTTAGTCCTTGCTTGCAAAAATAAAAGATTGTTTTATTCCTTTTAGAGCCCAAAGTGAAAATTTTCTCTCCTAGAAAAAGATTGTTTTTGTGGTTCTTTTTATAGCCCAAAATAAAGCGTGATAAATTTTATCCAACAAGAATTAAAAAGACCCTAAATTTTAACTAAATTAACTAAGTTAGTAAAAATTTAAACTACTTGTAATTATACAAATAAAACTAAGCTCCACCTGTAATAAATTGTTAAAATCCTGCAAAATATCAATCAGATAGTTAGAAAAATCATGGATTTTGTGGACTTCTACAAGTCTAAATTTAAGTTTCGTTATAATTTTTTTTTTTTCCCTCTGTGATGCGCTACAGAATAGACTGTACAAGCTATAGGATGACTATGATGCACTATCGGACAAACCCAATGCGCTAAGCTGTTTTTTGGATGCGCAGCTCTATTTTTCTTCCGCACCGAGACCTATAGGAAAAGATTAGTGATGGTGATGCGCTAAGTTAAGGACTTCATGCGCTAGAGTATAAACCTCATGCGCTAAACAGTGTATGGGATGCGCTAGAATGTTAACCGAATGTGCTAAGGGATGTTCCCCACACGCTGATTCCTGTTTCTCGCGTACCTGCAAAAGTTTTTATTTTTGAAAACAGATTTGATTAATGGGGTAGCCCCATGGTGGGCGCCAGAAATGTATGCGGGAAAAGCAGGGCTATGAAACTCAAAATGTGAAAATTATTCTCAAAGAGGCTTTCCCACACACCCACAAGACTTCTTGGTGCAAGTTATAGAGTCATGAAGGATGAATCAACTTCCCAAGGTTGGTTCCATGGTTCTCTATCTCACGAGGTCCCTCAAACCAATGCCTTTGCTCTCAGATCACTGAGAAAAGTGGTTTAGGGATGACAAATGCAAGAACGAGGGATGCTTTTGATTGATTTTACCATGAGAATGCATCTGATCTATGCATGATCCTACAAATGCAATAAACTAGATTATAAGATGACAAGATTAGTAGTAATACTATCCTAACATGATATACTAGTTATATGATTTAAGCTAATGATAAAAGGATGTAGTCTAAAATGTTTATTAGATTAATTCCTTTTGCAAAGAGAAACTAGATGTGCTAAAATTGAGCATAAATGAGATACTAAAGCTTGCATGGATTTTAGATAATAAATTTCTTAAATTCATGGATCCGCAAAATGGAGGAAGGAGAGCTCTATTTATAACAAAAATACGGCAATGGATGGTCAGGATTGAAAGAGTTAATCAAGGGTCAAGATTGAAAGTTGTCAATCCATGTTTACAATTCTCACCAATGAAATAGTGACAATTGTCAACATAAGGTTGGTTGAGAGGAGATTTAAGAAGCATTAAATGCTTGAGAAGACCTCATAGTTACCCTAGGGGATAAGGGTTAAGGTTAGGTTAAGGTTATCCATTGGATAAAGCTTTTACCCAATGGATAAATTCTTGTGCAAAGGTTAAAGGAATAACTATGGTCAAAGCAATAAATGCTTGATGAGACCCTTGGGTTAGATGGAGGTTAAGTTAGGCAAAAAGTCTAACCATGCCACTAAGGGTTAATTAACCATTAATGATTTGAAGACTTTGGGGACAAATTTGTAAGAGTCCTTCCAAATTTGGGGGAATTCAACAAGTTATCTTGTTAAATGGATAAAGGCTTTAATGCATTTTGAAGACTTTACTCCAAATTTGAGAAGTGACCTCCTCAAATTTAGGGAAAGGGGATAATTGATGGGTTAGGGTTAATTGATTAGGATTAGATGGATTCTAGAAGAATTTAGGAATAGGGTTTAGGATGCAAGTGGGAGATGTAGGAAAATGCAAGTGGGTGAGGGAAAATAGAATTAATTAAAATAAATTGCTTTATTTCAATTTGGTTGCAAGTTGGGGATTTTAAATAAATTAGATTTATTTAATTGGGGTAAACTATTTAATTAAATGTGAATTTAATTAAAAAGTAGAGAGAAGGGTTTTAATTAAATAAAATGATTTATTCAATTAAATGATGCAAAAAGGGCTTAAGTGAATTTAACTAAATAAATTGAATGATTTACTTAATTAAATAGAGGAATGTGGGTGATTTAATTAAATTGGATTTAATTAAATAGAGGAATGAACATAAAATATTCATTTAGGAATATGGTCATTTTTATACGTCTACACTAATATATTAAGAGCTGATTTTAAGGGGCCACAAAGAGATTTTAATATAATGTTGAGTAAGGTCTTCGACAAACTAGATTGTCGACACTTTCACCCATGGATGTTCCAGTTCATAACCACTATTTTTATTGGGAACCAATATTATGACTTGGCTCAAATATTATCAGATAACATACATAACCAGTTGATTAATGTGCATAAAATGAAGAAATTATTCTTTACTTCTTATGTTATCTCATTAGCTGCTCAAGCGGGTAAGTTCCCAAGGTTACAAACAAAAGGTAAACTCAGGGATGAAGAATGGCAACAGAGTATGGGAATACTATATACACAACTCCCTTTGTCTCAGGAAAAAGCACATTTTAAGAGGATAAATGATTCCTTTCTCTTCCTTGTTATCATAAAACTCATAGGTGATGAGGGCTACAGGATAAGCTTAGAGGCAATGATAGTAATAAAGGAATGGGGATGTTGGTTCCTTCAAAATCAACGATCTACATACATCTGAGTTAGTGGTTTTACATGGAATCCAATACTGCTCCCCAGGTATTGTAATGACAAGGTGATATATTTTGAATATGTCAGGCATATCGTCAGGTTACAATCATTGTTATCCTCAAAGAACAAATCAAGTGTTGATTTTTCTATAACAATTGGTTACTTTTCTTGTTAAAAAATACAAGTAGCTAAGACAACTGAGTAGGAATTGCAAGATTTACATTTGAAAGAATTTAATTATGCTCGAGAATATTATGATTCATATGGTAGATTAAAGGCAATGATGCCTAAATCATATGATGGACATAAACCTGAGTTGGAATAATTTTGGTCTAGCCTTTAGGACAATTTTGAAGTTAGCGAGAGGATTCATTATCAGCTTATGGTACCACAAGTGAGAGATTTTAAAATAGAGACAAATCTCCCTTAGGAATTAAGGGATGATGGTGAATTTTTAGATCAAGTGTACAAGGAACAAGAAATGGATAACAAGCCCCTTTCCCTAGTAAGATGGTCAGGACAAGAAGAGGTAGATTTAGATACAGTAAACCAAAAGGTAATAAAGAGAACTAGGAAATTGTTGACGCTAAGGATTAGGCCTAGTGCTTCAAAGGGGAAATTGAAGGGACTTGCTACAAACAATCCTCAGTCCAAGATACACAAGGTGTACATTGGAAGAATGAGGCCTGGTTCTAGAAAGAACACATCTACAGAGATTGATGAAGCCTCAACACCTCCACCAACCCAAGAAGAACTTATGGAACAGGTAAAGAAACAAATGCAAAGGGTTGAGTTGTTAAATAAAGTAATAGATTTTGGAATAAGGGAAGGATTGGGGGCCATACTACAAGCAAAAATACATCCCGTTTGGCTTGTCATTGGACAAGTACAAGGAGAAGGTTCCACAAAGATAGATGAGTAGGGAAAGACTGATTAAGAAGCAAAAAAATCAACTCAACCTCCTTGTCCTGACACAGAAACAATGTTAACTCAACCTCCTCCTATAATTACACAAGCATGTGTTACTACACCAACAACTACAACAACTTCTGTAACAACGTTGGTTTCCATACCCAATACTGAAACTGTTACAACAACATTAAGGCCAACACCACCCCCATTGGTAGAGAAGGTAGTGCCTACAATCACTCCTACTACTAAAAAGGTGATTATTCATAATATTGAATTTGATTTTAATTTGGAAGATCAACAACCTACCATACATTTAGCACATAAGTGTTAGGAACTAAAAGGCAACTAAGAGGAGGGGGGGGGGTGAATCAATTATCTATGAATTTCAACCCAATTATAACTTAATCAAACTTGATACTTAATACCAGTAAACCAAATTTAATATCGGTAAACAGATTAACACTTAATATCAATACCAGTGAAACTTAATGCATGAAGCAGAAAGAGAAACAACATCCACAACACATAACACAAATATTTTGACACAGAAACCTTGTAAGGGGAAAAACCATGGTGGGAAACCTTACCCACAATCAGATGATGCTACTACAGATAGTCTGTGTATACAGATGGGGTCTGCACATGCAAAAAGTCCAACCGCCTAGAGCACACTTCTCAAAAGGGAGTCACAATGAGTACAATAGGATGGTTAAATCCTAGAATAATGTACTCCTCAAAATAGCATCTCCAATCTTGGATTTAGTAGTGGTTAAGCTCTGACAAACACCTTCAAACCTTCCTTGAACCTTCTCTATGGTCTACTCATACGATCTTCAATATTATCACATACCATATTGCAATACCATACCATAACCATACATACCATATCACATGTCTCATCTCACAAATGAGATCTTACATATATACAAAACCTAAGACCATTACAATAAAATCAATTACAAATAAGTCTTGATGCAATACAACATGTCTTCTCAATACATTTACAACAATATCCAATCAATAAATCATCTCCATAATGTGTCGTGCTGATCTAAAATAGATAACGCATACCGGCCCGTAACTTAGACCAATCTACCGGTAACAACAAATAAGTCAACCTGATTAGACCAATAACCAAAACCAAGTATCCAAACCATGTCTTTGATGTAATTAAGTGATCTCCGGCTGATAACAAGTCATCATGAGTGCCGGTGAACCATATAACTTGTCGGTGAACAATATACCAACAATCTCCAGAATAGATCAATACCAAAAATCAAAATACAAAGAGTATATATCTCTCACCTAACGAGTAATGTCTCATAGATCTCTCTCCCAAGAATATTTTTCCATAGATCTTTGTCCCCCTTTGACATCAAATGCCAAAGCAAATACCAAAACATACAACCAACTAGTACAACCAACTACTCCCCCTGAGAAGTAGCTCTCCTCCATCAAAGCTGGAAAAAAATTTCTCTGTTAGTTCTGTCGGTTTGATACCAATCTTCAATTGTCTAAGTCTCTACTAGTGAGGGTGTTACCCCAAGCTGCTCTCTAAGATATTCAAAAGTTTCCTTAGGCAAAGGCTTAGTAAAGATATCTGTAATATGCTCTTTAGTATTCACATAAACCAATCTTATTTCTTTTGCGTCAACATTCTCTTTCAGAAAGTTATATTTGATAGAAACATGCTTAGCCTTAGAGTGAAATACAGGATTCTTTGATATATCAATTATTTTTGAATTATCACAATAAATGATTATAGGTTCTTTGCATTTTACCTTTATGTCCTTCAATATTTGCTTAATCCATAATACCTGAGTACAATTAGTTGCTGCTACAACATATTCTGATTCTGTTGTTGATAATGATGTACAACTTTGCTTTTTTCTTATCCATGAAATCAATCTGATACCAAGAAAGAATGCACCGCCAGTGGTACTCTTTCTGTCATCTACATCTCCTTCCCAATTTGCATCGGTGTATGCACATAAATTAAAAAAAATTATCTTCAAGATACCATAAACCAAGATTTGTTGTGCCTTGTAGATACCGGAAAATCCTTTTTACTGTTGATTCATGATTTTCTTTAAGATTACTCTGAAATCTTGAAACAATACATACTAGATTCATTATATCAGGTCTTTTTTGTGTCAAATACAGTAAACCTCCAATCATAGATTTGTATCTTGTCAGATTAATAGGAGTTGAATCATCGTTCCATGTCAATTTATTAGTTGTAGTCATAGGAGTACTTACTGGTTTAGAGTTTTCCATACCAAATTTCTTTAGTAGTTCCTTCAAGTATTTTGTTTGACATATGAATATACCTTTATCAGTTTGTGAAATCTGCAATCCTAAATAGAATTTATCTCCCCAATCATAGACATTTCAAATTCTTTCTGCATCTTGTTAGCAAAGTCCTTACACAATCCATCTTCTCGTCCAAAAATGATATCATCAAAAAGAACTTCAATAACCAAGATGTCATCATTAGTCACTTTGAAACATAAGTTGCTATCAGCATTACCTTTAGTGTAACCAAGCTTCAAAATATATTTGTCCAATCTAGCATACCAAGCTCTAGGAGCTTGCTTCAATCCATATAAAGCTTTCCTTAATATACAAACCATATCTTTAACATTTGTCAGTGAAAATCCATCAGGTTGTTCAATGTAAACTTCCTCTTCAAGATCATCATTCAGAAATGCACATTTTACATCCATCTGATATACTTCATAGTTCTTATGAGCTGCAAATGCAAGAAATAATCTAACTACCTCAATTATAGCTACCGGTACAAAGGTTTCATTATAATCATTTCCCTCTTTCTGTGAATATCCTTTACACACTAATCTTGCTTTATTCCTGATTACCTTACCATCTTCATTAAGTTTATTTCTGAATACCCATTTAGTTCCAATTACATTTTTGTCTTTAGGTCGGGGAACTAATGTCCATGTATTGTTCTTTTCAATTTGTTCCAGTTCATCTTCCATTACTTTAATCCAATGTTCATCTTGACATACTTCAATTTGAGAAATTAAGAATGCCTCTTCACTTGCTAGTCTTTCTCTTGTCATAACACCTTGATACTTGTTCCCAATTATCTAATTTTATGACTGATTCAGTCTTACATACCTGGGTTTATTCACATGCTACTATTCTTTAGTTATTGTGGAATTCTCTAATGATGCCAGTGTGACTGGATCCACATTTTTTACTGGTGCACTCTGTATAGGTTCATTTATGATCATCTCAACTACCAGTTCAGAATCTAACAACCTTGAATTTCCTCTAAAGTGTTCATCTATCTTCACATTAGCACTTTCAATGATCTTCTACAATTTTTTATTAAAACATCTATATGCCTTTCTCTTAGATGAATAACCAAGAAATATTCCTTCATCACTTCTAGGATCAAATTTACCAACATACTCATCTCTCTTAATATAGCATTTGCTTCCAAAAATTTTGAAGTATTTAAGAGTAGGAGTATTACCAAACCATAGTTCATAAGGGGTCTTACCGGTTTCACCTTTGATGTGAACTCTGTTAAAAGTGTAAACCGTTGTATTCAGTGCTTCCCTCCAATACACATGAGGTAGATTTGCTTCCAATATCATGCTTCTAGTTACTTCCAAAATAGTTATGTTCTTCCTTTCCACAATTCCATTTTGTTGAGATGTCCAGGGTGCTGATAGTTGTCTTCTAATTCCATTCACTTCACAAAATGTATTAAATTCCTTAGATGTAAATTCTCCTCCTTGATTAGATCTCAAACTTTTGATTTTATTAACGGTTTCATTCTCTACCATTACCTTGAATACTTTGAATTTCCCAAAAGCTTTTGATTTCTCCATGAGAAAATTAACCCAACACATTCTAGAATATTCATCAATAATTAGCATAAAGTATCTATCTCCCCATAGACTTCTTTTTCTTTTCAGTCCACACAAGTCAGTATGAATTAAATCAAGAACATTATTGGATTTCTCAGAAATACTCTTAAAAGTTGTTCTAACTCACTTTCCCATTTGATATTCCTTACATACCAGATTATGAGGTTTCACAATCTTAGGTAAATCCCTTACTGCCTTAGTTGAACTGATCTTTACAATGTAGTCAAAATTCACATGACAAAGTCTCTTATTCCATAACCAAGTTTCATCAATATGTGCAATCAAGCATGTCTTATCATTGTTGTTCAAATGAAAGATATTACCTTTAGTCTGATTACCGGTTGCAATCTCCAATCCAGTTATGTTCATGATTTTGCATTTACCATTCTTCAATTGTAACTAAAATCCTCTTTCAACTAATTGACCAACACTCAAAAGATTATGCTTCAAACCTTCAACATAATAAACATTGTCAGTACTATGCTTACCATCCAAATATATAGTGCCTTTTCCTTTGATTAAACAAGCTTTATCATCACCAAATCTTACTAGACTTCCACTATATTCCTGAAAAAATAAGAATTTACTTTTATCACTAGTCATATGATGTGAACATCTAAAATCTATGATCCATTCATCCTTTTCTTCAATTTTAGCTGCCAAGGCTTGCTTTATCGGTGGAATAGTAGGTGCTGGTTGATCTTCTTTTATTAAAACAAAAGCCCATCCATTGTCCATCAGTTCTTCATCAAAATCATCAGTAACTCCTTCATCAACATAGTAACAAGATTTGTCTCTGTTCTCTGATATTCAGAGTTAGGCTGATATGTTCTTTTAGCTTCCTCTTTTAATCTTGCATGTCTATCAGGACATATAGATTCTATATGACCAACTTTATTGCAATTAAAACATTTAAATGGTTCTTTACCTTCATACTTACTTCCAACTAGACCTTTAGGCATTTTCCTTGCAAATAGTGCTTCAAGTTCTTCCAGTTCCTCATTTTCCTTTTTGATATATTCAAGTTCTTTTGCATACAGTGCTTTCCAATTAGATTTATTAGATTGTGATGATGATGTTGTAGATGGTGATTCTCTGAAGGCTAAATCTATCTTAATTGTAGCAATAGGACCAAATTCCTCAAGCTCAAATGTAGAAAGTTTTCCAACCAAGGTATCTCTAGATACTGATGTATTAGGCATTGTTCTCAACTCATTAATAGCAGATACTTTCATTATGTATGCCAGTGGCAAAGCTCTTAAAACTTTAGAAACAATTTCATCTTCACTTAAGGATCTTCCATAATATTGTATTCCTAAAACAATTTCATTAACTCTTTCCATAAAAGAAGAAATTCTTTCATCTTCTTCCATTTTCAAATTTTCATACCTGACCCGGTTACATTCGAGTTTTTCAATTTTGACAGTGGTATCTCCTTCATTCAATGTCCCCAATTTATCCCAAATAGCTTTAGCAGTAGATTGGTTTGATAATCCCATGATTAGTTGATCTGATAATGCGCTCAAAAGTGCTTCTCTTTCTTTGCAATAATTTTATTGATCTTTACCCAATGTTGGTTGATTAGGTTGATTTGGTGTAGGACCAACATAGACATTCTTTGTAACTTCCCATATGTCTCTTCCAATGCAATTCAGATATGTCTCAATTATGATCTTCCATATATCATAGTTAGTTCCATCAAGTTTAGGACTGTCCTTCTTGAAAATGTTTGTTGTCATAGGATCTCCTCAAGTTGTTAGGCTTCTGCAAAAAGAGGACTTAGCTCTGATACCAATTGTTAGGAACCAGAAGGCAACTGAGAGGGGGGGGTGGGGGGGTGAATCAGTTGTCTATGAATTTCAACCCAATTATAACTTAATCAAACTTGATAATTAATATTGGTAAACCAAAGTTAATGTAGGTAAGCAGATTAACAGTTAATATCAATACCGGTGAAAATTAATGCATGAAGAAGAAAGAGAAACAACATCCACAACACATAACACATAGATTTTGACGTGGAAAACCTGTAAGGGGAAAAACCATGGTGAGAAACCTTACCCACAATCAAATGATACTACTGCAGATAGTATGTGTATACAAATGGGATCTGCATTTGCAGAAAGGCCAACCGCCTAGAGAACACTGCTCAAATGAGAGTCACAAAGACTACAGTAGGATGGTTAAATCCTATAATAATGTACTGCTCAAAATAGCATCTCCAATGCTGGATTTAGTACCAGTTAAGCTTTGATAAACACCTTGAAACCTTCCTTGAACCTTCTCTATGGTCTTCTCATATGATCTTCAATATTCACACATATCATGTTACAATACCATACCATAACCATACATACCATATCCGATGTCTCATCTCACAAATGAGATCTTACATATATACAAAACCTCAGACCAAATGTGTAGGTCGGCTCACTAAGAATATTACAATAAAATCAATTACAAATAAGTCTTGATGCTATACATCATGTCCTCAATACATTTACAACAATATCCAATCAATAAATCATCTCCATAACATGTCATGCTAATCTGGAATAGATAACGCATACCGGTCCATAACCTAGACCAATTTTTCATTAACAACAAATAAGTCAACCCGATTAGACCAATAACCAAAACACCAAAACCAAGTATCCAAACCATGTCTTTGACATAATCAAGTGATCTTCAGATGATAACAAGTCATCATCAATGTCGGTGAACCATATAACCTATCGGTGAACAATATACCAGTGACTGTGCATAAGTCACTGAACTTGCTGGTGAACACAATGTGTTGGTTCAACAATAAACCAATATAACCATAGTGACAAATCAACAATGTAGATCTCTAGAAGGATAAGTGTTGACATCAATGACAAAACTAATGCAACACATCCATAATAGCAACAATAAGAAGGTTGAGAAAAAGATTTAAGAAAGAAACCCACTCAACATGACAAGCAACCACATATTTTCAAGCAAGAACAAGTTGACTCTATGGAGGTGAATGAGGATAATCTACAAGGAGATGAGCCAGTTAACAAATAAATAGAATAGGATGAACTGGATGAAGAACGAGATGAAATATTTGTCTTAACTCCTAAGAATCAAGAGAATTTTCTTAAGGATAAAGAAGGCAAGGGAGAATTGAAGCAAATAGAAGAATTCGAGAAGGATTTTGGAAAGAAAGTGAATGAAAAGTTGGAAGAACTTCAGCAACAAAAACTTGATGTTGATAGTGCTCTTCAAAAAAACTTTGCTCAATAGATTCCTCCAACTCTGGAAATCCAAATTCCTTAGTAGGAACATCAATAAGTTGAAGAAGGGGATAAGGGTAATAATCAAGAGGAAGAAAAGGATGAAGAAGAGGAGCAATTATGAATGATGCACAAGGTGACTAGAGAGATCGTAGTGCAAGAAGATGATAAGGATGAAGGCACGCCGCAATGGTTAAGTTTTACCTTTGAGAAGAAGAAGAAAGTGGTGCTTTCAAACTTCACCTTACAACAAGCAATCATTGAAGAACCAAGGAAAACAAAGAAAGCAAAGACAATACATCATTTGTCAAGAACACATTCTAGATAAGTCATCACTGATATTGTAGCTCCAATACAAACCGAGGAGGAAGGCTCTTCGAAATACCAAGTTTCACAAGTTAGATTGGGTAAGAAGATGAAATAGGGAGAGTTAGACACCTTGGAATTTTCTACCAGTGCAGTAAGGAGAAGAATTGAAAAAAAACATAGCTCTGATCCCGAGGTTAAAGTACAAATGGAGTAGTACAAACAGTTACTTGTAGAGATGGGGAAACAACTGGAATTCCATGTGGATGATACTTCACCTTCAATTTCATTGCTTTCCAAGGGTGAAATAAGAACATTCATTGAAATAACAAAGGTGGCCGCAACAACAAAGACATGGGTGTATGATAATGCTACTAAGATTAGGATATTTTTACAAAATACCATTGCAATACACAAGGAAGCCTTATAAATAGGAAGAGCTTTAGTTTCACATCTTCATTAGTGGGAACAAAAACTCAACATTTTTTCTAAAAAAAATGAGATATTGAGTAAGAAATTGGAATTTGGAGAGGATCTCATAATGAAGGAAGAACTATTAGGAGGGGATAGCATTGGGAACTTGAAGTCTTATATATATATATATATATATATATATATTGGAATTAAAGGTTGAAATACTTCAATAGTGTAGAAAGAAGATAACAAAGACACATCCTCCTCTCCTTTCTTTGGTGGGAAAATATGAGAAGTTTGTAGAAATGTTGTTAGGTATCTTTGGACTTGGTATTCTTAGTAGTGGAAACCTGGAAGAAGACAATGTAATCAATCAATGGGACTCATATGTAGCACATCATTTTGTGCCTATTGCAGAGTTCAATGTCGAGTTAATGGATAGGTATACATATTTGATGTCTCAATGTCAACAGGTTGAAGGAATGATAGACAAGTTGACAGATAGGAAAAATAAGGCAAAGGAAGTTTTGATGAAGTTCAAGTTCAGAATCAAGTATGTTGCTAATCCTCTTGCTAAAATAGTTGCATGCTTCATTAGTAATTATAAGAACTTTAAAAATAAGTGAAAGATAAATATACAGTTGCTAGGAGTGGTGCATGCATTTTTGAAGGAGTTTGGCTGCTACCACAACTGAGATGCCAATTGCCATATCAACTCACACTTCTTTTGTTGGTCAAAATTTTGCATGTTGCAAAGTGTAGGTTCATGGAGCACTGTTTTCATAATGGTCACCTAGTCATAGTTTAGTAGTAGTTATCTAATGTTCAGAGCAAAGACTTACATGTCAACTACAGTTGCTTGCTTTTTGTAATACTTAATTTAGGTAGGTTTGTTTCCTAGAAAGTATGACTATAAATTGGAGGAATTTTATCATTGTAAGGGTCCACAAATTGATGATTTGAAGTCCATTTTAGAGATTCCATTAGATATTTTATGCATATTTTTATAAGTTTAGAAGATTTTGTGATACTGTTTGAAGTTTAATACAAAGAGACAATTGTGGATTGCCTGATCTACTTGTGTGTTATATATGTTCATGTTCCTTGTGATTTGGTAACTTCTATTGTCTAAATCAATAACTAGTTCTTTTGGATGCTTTATTAGTTTATGAATCATATTGGGCATGTAGATGGTATATGAGGATTAAATTGATAGGGCGATTATTGATTAGGTGATATTCATTTCCGTTGGTGGGTAAATTTGTTTGAATTTATATATTTTTCAAAGTTCGTCATTTGAATGTTGATTTAGTGGTATTGATAATATTTGGATTAAAAAATTCTGTGTGGATCATTTAGTTGTTATTATATCAATTTCATTGATATTTCCTTATTCCCTTGATCTATCTTTTGTTGTTTATTTTTGAGAAGGTGAAAACCAGAAAATACCAAAAAAAGATTTTGTTTGTTTTGTTTCAACCAACAGGCCCCTTGATAGGTACAATAACATCAGCCACTGAGCTACCCTTCACCATTGAAACTCGACTATAGAGAGCTTGGAGTGGTTAGTTTCCCAAAACTTACTACTTTTAAAGAGAGGTGGTGAGTGTGTCAAAACACCCATCAATAGAAACTAGCGCTAGAAGGAGGGCCTATAATAATTTCTCCTAACCTTTAATTGCACTGTCATAGTATGACCTAACATGGTACTCCTAGGAGATAGACTTTTACGATTCACACAACCCAACCTCAATTACGAACAAGACAAAATCATTTCCCAATTATATTCTCTTTCTTCAAATAGTAGAAGGAATCACAATGATTGGTTATCTACATGACAAGTGCTTGACAACAAAAGGAAAAAGGGTATATGCATAGAAGCTAAGGCACAAAGGCAACTCCTTTCCCAAAGAGACCCTTATCCACCCCCTTAATAACCAAGAAATTGAGATACCAAGATAGAGCGTATATCATCTTTCTCTCAAGAGAGGTTTCATAAAGTCCTTAGGAGTAATTCTTCCCCATTAGACTTAGTAGAGTTAGGACCTGTGACTAGGAAGAATAAAAACAAAGCTAAAGGACAGTCTTCAACAGACCCACCAATGTAGTCATCTAAATCCAACGTAGAAGACTAGTTGATCCCTACTCCTCAACCCATTGTTGCACCTTTCGTAATTCAATATTTACCACCACCACCTGCAATGGCCTACTTCAACCAAGATCATACACCATTGAGAAACATGCTTAGAGGAACTCACGACCTACCTAGGAATCTAGATAAATTTTGTAGCAGTTTCTTACTTTGAGGGGCCTAGGTCTGCAGAAGAGCATATTGAAGCATTTAAGGATGCAATGATTTGTAAAAACATTCAACACAAAGATGTGGTATGTAGACTTTTCTCATATTGACCCAAGGAGAATGAGTATAATTGGTATCTAACTTTGCAAGCAAACTCCATTAATGACTGGGATCTTCTAGAAAAATCTTTCATTAATCAACTTTGGGTGTATGTCGATCATGGAACCTTGTACCATCATTTTTCCTCCCTAAAGAAATTGCCTAATGAACCTTTGATAACTTTCAATACCAATTTCCAAAGGGCATACAAGAGATTACGGGCTCCTTACCAAGTGGCAGCAAACATAGTCATTGATTCTTATATGAGGGCCATTAACCCCTGCAGTGCGATGTTTATTAAGTAGAGCGTGCCTGAAAAGCAAAGGGATACCTTGGAAAATATTTATTCTTTGGAAATCAACATGAATCAATAATTAAATCAGATGCCAGGGGGGATTGGATACAACTTCCCTATAGGAGTAAACCAGAGAAATTACAACCAACTCCCCGATGTACATTCATCCTTGCTGATAGGGACCCCAACGATGAACACAACCCCCCTTTATGTACCCCAACCACAAGCTAACTAACTATTTGTTGCACAAGCTTTGCAATGGAAAAATAATGCCAACATTACCCCTGTCCAAAGACAATACATTCACCAAATACATGGGATAGGATAACAATATGGTAGCTTAAACACAACAAACCAAATCCAACTTTGGCACCTGAGAGTCAATGGTTACACATATCCTCTAAGGTAGAATCTTTGAAGAAGATGATTTCACAAGTTACTTTAGATCTTAGTCAACTAAAAATGAATCCCCTAGGAGGATACAACCAATCCCAATCATATAATAATCAACGTGGTTATAATAATCAGAATCAAAACCAAATATATAACTCCAATCCATACAATAGATAATGGAACACAAGTCCAAACAACAGTGGAGTAAATCATGACCATCCTGACGTAAGAGATAACCAAAACAATGTGCAAAGTGTCAATTTGGAAAATATGAATTTATTGACTAATTGGTGTAGGATGCATGATACATCATCACATTCGAAAGTCAATTGTGCTCAGTTCAAAAAAATGATTAGGATTGCTTAAGCGGATTTGTAGTCAAAAGGGTGTTCTACTGAAGAACCAGAGAAGGTAAAAACCATGATGTTGGTTGACACATTCCTTTACAAAGAGTTTCAAGCTGAAGCCGAAAGTGAACCACATGTTTATGATGTGCAGGTCTTCCAAACTAGAAACAATTACAATCTCAGAAGTCAAGGCAAGGCACCATTGACATAACCACCTCCACAAAAAGGTGGATTTGTACCTCCAGATGAAAACACAAGTAATAATCCTCCTCCTCCTCCTCAAGCTTTTCAAGGGACACATCCTAGATCAGGACAAGGCCAAGAATACATTGCAAAAGGATTGTATGATGTTACCAAGGAGATGGAGAGGACTGCAACAACTATGTCATTAATGGAAGTGTTAAGATATTGTCCCAAACAAAAGAAGACCCTCCTCAAGAAATTAGAATAGTTGGAATCTTAGAGAAATGAGGTTAAGATGGTTGATTTGAATGAAATTAATGCTAATATTAATAATGATGTCATCGAGAACCCTCCATTCCTACTTAGCCTAAAGATATGCAGAAAGAATCTACATAGTTGTTTAGTAGATTTAGGTGCTTCAGGAAACATGATGACTTATTCCATATGTCAAAAGTTTTCTCTTAACCCAGTGCATACAAACAACAAAGTGGTACAATTAGGTAAGATAGATAAATGTGATTTGGGAGCTAAAGAATGTGTATATTCAGTTGGGTGTTGACACGCATAGCTCGCTACATTGACATTCAAGTAGATGATATTCCAGAAGTATATGGGATGCTTCTCAGCAGAGATCAGTCAAAGACTTTATGAGGTTAATTTTCAACTCGCCTTACATACTTATGGCTTCCATGGAAGGGTGTAAGTGACCAAATATGAATTGACAGTGAGCCCAAGTTGAAGAAATTGGTTACGGATTGCGGGGCTCCTAATGAAGTAGCATATGTTGAAGTAAGCCTGAGAGTTTATAGAGTGAATGAGATTCTTAGTTTCTCTACACCTCTTGTTCCCCAACTCCATCAAGTGGATATTACAGAACATATGGGGAGAATTAAGGATTTCATTGTAAGAATGAAATAGAGGATGTGCTTGTTAGGAGATAATATGAGAGTACAAAATTTACTACTCCCGCAATGGTGTAGGATACATCATCATGAACACTCAGAGATATCTTGCATCCCTTATCAAAATGAAGTTACAAATTTTATGAGTCCAATCCCTTGCGAAATAGATTTTGATACCATACCTAAAGAAAGTGAAAAGCTAAATTATGAGAGAGCAATTCTTCAAAGAGAGGAAATCAAAATGGTAGCTCCCCAGCCAAAGAAGTGTAAGAAGGAAGTCCTTCTAGTTGAAGTAGGAAAATGAGAGAATGAGGAGACTCAACCTCCCATGGATTTTCAAACAAAACAATTCACCTCCACTACGATCGAAGTACTCCCAGAACATGCAAATTAACAACCTCAGATACTAGAAGATGTCAAATCAAAGGGGAAGCAACCACTTTCAAAAAGAAATCCTCCCCCATTTATTGTTGAACCCAAGCTAAAAAATATAAAGAAATTAAAGGATGAAATCTAGCTTCTAAAGTTTGATGGATCCAGATCCAAACAAGGTAGTGGAGCTGGAGTTGAATTAACCGATCCCAAAGGAAAAACCTTTTTGGCCTCCTATCAACTCCAATTCTCTTGCAGCAACAATATGACTAAATACAAAGCCCTAGTTAGAGGACTCCTCTTTGGCCACAAAAAGGGAGCCAAATGCTTAAAAGTACAAAGATATTCTGAGTTGGTGGTTAAGAAAATAAGAAGTCAGTATGCATGTCATGATAAAAGGCTGGCAACATATAGAAATCGGGTATAGGGGCTGATTGAGGATTTCGATGCTTTCAACATCCAATTAGTACCTTTTGACGAGTGTTTTGACACACCCACCAACAGTCAGGTAGTTTATGCGAACACTCACCACCTCTCCTGAAAAGTAATGGGTTCAGAAGAACTCACTACCCCAAGGTCTATGTAGTCGGGTCTCGACGGTGATGGATAACTCAATGGCTGATGTGGTTATCCCTGTAAAGGGGCCTACTGGTTAGAAATAAATCTCGATGGTTTATGAATAATTGCACTTCCTTTTTTTTGTATTTTATGATTTAAGACTCTTTGGGGAAATAAAATGTGAAGCATAAGGGAAACAAGAAAATAACAATAAAGATTAATACAATGACAACTCAATAAAATATTGAATTAGTTCCATGCAATTTGAGCAATTATCAGATATTATCCAAGTTAGCATTCAACAACGGACTTCCATAAAACCTGCAAAATCATCAATTTCACAAATCTATGGACATAGAATCATCAACAATATGGCCTATCATAGTAATTCCCATACACCACTGACGTGTGCAATATGGTTCATATCATAATAGACAAAATGATTACCATGCTGCTAACTCAAAATAATAGATGTTAACAATTACACAAAACAATTTGGTACAATATAGATGTAAATCAAGCAATCTACAAGCTACTTTTCATATTAATCTCCATGAATGTATATCAAAAATAACTCAAACTTCTTAACAATCTGCAAAATTCTGTAAAAATCTCTAAGTGGGCCACAAATAATCAATTTGGGGACCCTTACAAATGAATTCAACTTCTCAATTTATAGAAGTTTTTCACCCTATTATTTAGGAAATAACTCTACCCTAAATTAAGAACTAAAATTAGGAGTCGTAGTTAACTTGCAAGTTTCTTCCTAGACACTCCACTTAACAACTACGAAGCGGACGCTGCATGAGCACTACGAAGACCATGCTGAGTGAGCCACGTTTTCGTAACCATGCAGGATTTTTCAAAATTGGAACTTTGAGTAAGAAGAGCAGTTTCAAAATCAAGAAAAAGATTTTCTATCTTTAGCAATTGTGTGCTTAGCTTTTTTTTCATTTCTTGGTAAATGCCTTATAATTTTCAATTATGCATGCAACTGCTTGAACTGGCGGATTAGCTACATGTTTAATTCTAAATTTATACTTCTTCAAAGTCTCCTCTACATGTACTCCTTGTTCCTCTAACTCCTTTACCGTATCTGCCATCTCCTGACACTAAGTAATCAGCTGTGTGTATCTATCTATAAGGGCAACATCGAATTGGGTAGCAGGTCCTAAGTTTTCTGCATCATATGCATCCCATTGATTCAAAACTTGCCGCTGGTCCATTATTCCAGTATTATCCATTCCGAGGCCAAAAGGCCCTAGTATATTTGTTACAAAATCTTCATATGCCAAAATTTCTCAGAGAAGAGGGTCCCAAATATTAGTCATCTCCTTGACATATTGTTGATACATCTCTACCTTCATCTCCAAAATGTATATGTAGGACTGCAAATTCTCAAGACTATCTCCTCCTAAGAGGTCTTCTTTTATTATCAGCTCCATAGTATCTTTTTCAAAATTTAGAGCTATTTATTAAAGGTGTTCTCCTTCCATTCCCAGTGTGTGGAATAGGTTGCCAAAGCTCCACCTACCTGTACCGCTTTATGGTATGTTTCCATCGTGTCTTGTAGAAACAACCTAATTTTGGCTGCATTTATTTGAATCCAAGACTTAGTGGCCATAGCTACTCGTCTCACCTCCAATAGTGCCTTTACATCTCCTTTTGGCAAGGATGAGGTTGAAGGCAGGTCATCTGTCCTATAGGAGTCCAAAGGTTTGCACATTTCTACCAAGAGATGTTTATACTGCCCAAGTTGTGCTTTAAGTTTTACATTTGAACTATGCTCCTTTTCTATGCATCCTCTGACAATGCTTGTGGCTAGTTCCAAGGTATCTAACTCTCCCCACTTGGTCTTCTTACCTAGGTTTACTTGTGATACTTGGTATTTGGGAGAACCTTGTCCCTCAACTTGCGATGGAACCACAAAAATTGCAATCACTTCACCGGAACTAGTTTTCGATAGGTGGTGAACTGTCTTCAACTTCTTAATCTTTGGTGGTTCCTTGGTGATTTCATGTTGTAGAGTAACCTTGGGAAGCTTTTCTTTTCTCTTTTTCTTCTCAAAGGTAAACTCTAACCATTTTGGTATATCTTTAGCTTTGTCACCTTGATGTGATATAATTTCAGTAGTTATAACATCCACCTCTGCCTACTCCTCTACCTGCTCCTCTGCTTCAGCTCCCATTTGGCTAGGAACCTGGAATGATGAAATTTGGTGGGCTAAGTTAGCTTGGAGAGCTTGTTGTTTGTGTAACTCTCCTAGCTTACCACTAACTTCCTCATTGAATGTCATTTCATCATTGCCTAGCTCCATCTCTTCTTGCTCGGCTTCTATATCCTTAAGCAAGTCTTCTTGGTCTTGAGGAGTTAGAATCAACCTTTCATTCAGGATATCCTCTGATCACCTCCTTCTATCTTACTACCTAGAGGTTGTTGTTGGTCGAGATCCTCTTCCTCTTGGTCAGAGTCAGACTCGACGTTTCTAATTTTCACTTTCTCAGTAGTGGATGTAAAACCTTGGACTCTGGACTACCCTGTGGATACATTAACAAATGGTGGTGTGGGAGCAAGAGAGCCCGAAGAAATTATTGTACTTGTGGAGGCTGGCTGAGCAGGTACCTCCTTGGTGGCTTCTAGGTTCTCTTCCTATTCTTGAGTATCTTCTCCTCTAGTGTGGCCTATAGAAATCCTTGGTGGGAGAACTCTAGCAAGTGGAACGACGCCTAGCCCATTGGTCACCCCTAGGTCTGTAGCCTTCTTTAGTAGTTCAGACTCCTTCATCTTTTCTTGGAGTTTCTTTAGCAAGTCCTCAATTCTTTATTAAGGCTTTTCCCCCTCACCTGGGTCAGTGGAGGTATTCTAGCTTGAAGTTGACCTCATTTTTCGAGCATACTATTTATGGCCTCTTGACTGTGGCACCCCTAAGGTGGATTCATTTTGTTTTGTTTTTGTTGCACTGGGTTTGACCCTCTTGCTTAAGCATTGCTTAGTCCTATTGATGACTACTTGGGAGGCCTTCTCCATATCTGTATCTTCACTTGCAGACCATTTCACTGGGGAGAGGGGCCTCTTGTCTATTCTCGATTCTTTAAAAATTGGATCGAGTAACTCTCCATCATCCCTTAGGTCTTTAGGGAGGTTAGTCTCGATACCAAAGCCTTTAACCTATGGCAGAGACAACCTATTATAATTCTTTTCCCTAACTCCAAAGCTATCCTGCAAGTTGGCCCAAAAGTCTTCCAAGCTGGGCCTATGCCCCTCATATGCCTTAGGCATAGCTTGCTTAAGTTTCCCGTAGGGATCATAAAATTCCCTAGTATGAATATATTCTTTCAGGTTCAAATCCTGAAGCTCTTGCTTGGCGAATTTTGCCACTTGTATTTTAGAACAGGCGAAGTACCCAATGGACACTGAGAAGTCAATACCTATTTTATGTTTAGAGGATGGCAGTGATTGGAGACCAAGAAGTTGTCTTACATACTCCAGCAGGATTATCCTATCATTGCAATAACGAGGCATCAACATTGGATTCCCTGTGAATCCACTAACTCTGATGTAAGTGGAACGTGGGTTTTGGATGAACCAACATGCCTACTCCCAAATAATAGCCATGACTTCTAGGCTTATCCGATATCCTGCATCTCTAGTCAACTCAATGATTATAGGGAAGATGAAGACGTCATTAACCCTCTTGAAGTGTGTCTTTACATTTGTTAGAGTGAGTTGGGAATAATATTCCCATATCTTCTTCTGTCCCTCCTTCTCTCCTAACTGCCCTTCTACTTGTAGGCCTGGAAATTTTCTGGCTCTGGCAGCTACCCAAATGATATAGGATGTGAAAGAGAACTTCTAGGTGTCCTGCACCTCCTTCATCTGCTTACAAATGTTGTCGGAAAGGATTTGCGGCCAATCAAAGTATTGCTTTCCTATCAATATGGTACTCATAAAATGGAACATCCAAGGGTGGAAATGCTTGCAGTCAGGCTTGCCGAAGGCCCTACTAAGCATGATAATCAAGTCCCTCTGAGGCTCTTTGAAGTCTTCCCTCAGGATCTCTATAGCCTTGAGTCCTGTTTTCCTCTCCTCTACCAACCAATTGGTATTCATGTGTCTTTTTCTAGCTGACACCTTCTCGTTCCATGTTTTCAAGGCCTCTTCTTCTATTAACAAGAATGCCTCTTCCCTAGATGGGATTCCAAAGATGAACCCTAGCATATCTGGTGACAAGTCAATAATAGTCTTTCCATGTGCATCCCTACATTTTCTTGTCTCTGGATTGTAGAATGGAGCAATGGTCATTATAAACTCTGGTGCTTGAAGCGACTGCGGGAATACAGTAGCTTCCACAAGACCCGACCTCTTTATTCTTTGATGGAGAGTATCTAGGTTAGGTTTATCCAATTGGGTTGCAATATCCCCAATCTCTATGTGTCCCACTTCGGTGTCCATGACCCATCTAATCTGATCGTCCAGCTTCGAAACATGAACCTATCCTTGATATTGGTACTTCATGGTGGCTGGAAGTCTGTCAATTTCTTTACCTCTCTTGTTGGTGGATGAATCCATCTAACCACTCTAACCTCTTGGCAAAACACAAATCTTAGTCCTTAATATTAAACATAATCCTTGATCCACTTCGGGACTTCGGGGTCACGAGGTCCCGGGGTAAGCAAAAAAGGAAAAGGGCTCAGAATTCTAGGGTTCCAGGGTTCTGGGCTCCATATTTGGGATGATCCAGAGCTATGGGGATCCGGGGATCCAGGGTTCCAAGATGGACTGGAAGGTAAAACTTGAAACTCCAAGGATCTAGGGTTCTGGGGTGGATTGGAACATGAAACCCAGGACGTCGGGTTTCCAGGGTGGATTGGAACATGAAACCCAGAACTCTGGGGTGGATTGGAAGGCAAAACCCAGAACTCCAGGGATCCGGTGTTTCGGGGTCGATTGGAACATGAAACCCAGAACTCTGAGGTTCCGGGGTTCAGGGGTGGATTGGCAGATGAAACCTGGAACTCTGGGGTTCCAGAGTGGATAGCTAGGGCACGCACTTAAAACAACAAAAACAAAAAGAACAAAAGAACAAAAAGAACAAAAACACGAAAACACATTGAACCAAGAAAAACACAAGGAGAGAAAACTAATTCACCAACCTGGTGAGTCGAAAATCAAACGGATGCTAAGAAAGAGAGCTTGAGAGTCCAGAGGTTCACGACTTGGAGCTAGGGAGGAGAAACTCTTAATGCACAAATGAACTCAAAAATTTCATTATCTCATATATATAGCCTCCCAAAACCCTTCTGTAGGAAAACCATAAAACGACCTCGGGACTCCGGGGTTCCAAGGTTCCGGGGTCGACAGAGGGGAAAACCAAAGGGACCTCGGGACTCCGGGACTCCGGAGTTATAAGGTCGGAAAAACAAAGAACCTTGGGACTCTGGGATTCCAGAGTTTCGAGGAAAGAACTAAAAGAACCTCGGGACTCCAGAATTCTAGAGTTCCAAGGTAAAACCCAAAAGGGACCTCGGGACTCCAGGATTCTAGAGTTCCGAGGTCGATACCAAAAAGAACGTCGGGACTCTAGAGTTCCAAGGTAGAAACAAAAAGAGAAGAAAGAAGCAAAAAAGGAAAAGGGGGTCCATATTTTGACTCAAGGAAACCAAATCGGGAAAATGGATAAGCTAGGCATAACAAATGGTGACTATCTGGAAAAAATGACTATAGGCAATTTAGAATTTCAGAATCTCTAGTTAACCCGATACGTAAGGCTATTATTACTCAAAAGGATGTATAAGAATTTGAAAATGAATAAGTGATTTGAACAAACAACCAAGATGAGAAATAGACATGATAGACTCTTAAGTGTGTGCGTATGATTTATTACTCCATCATTTCAATAATGTAGATAGGCAAAGGAAACTAGGCGCAAGTTACATAGGTGAAGTATTTAATCATGTTTCATGCAAGGTTATCCTAGGCATAGCTCTGCTACTAGCCAGGCATCTATAGCCCCGACAAAGATACCTCTGGCCTCCATCAAGTAGTGCTCCACTACCAACCAAACGTCTATAGCCTCGATGGAGATTACTTGAAACACCCATTTAAGTTGCTTAAGAAGATCATTTATCTTATTTTATATATATATATATATATATATATATATATATATATATTTTCTCTTCTCTCCTTTTCTTTTGATAGAGATTTATAGGATGTAGAGAAAGGCTTCTTTCTTCAATAATATCTCAAGCAACTTCCAAACATTGAAGTCTGATGACTAGGTTGGAAGCCACGGTGGATAGCATGAAACGCCTTGACTTCGGATTTTTCAATTGACACCTAGTTTATCTGTTATCTCACAAAACCTTTCTAATGTATCTTAATGTGACGTTAGTGCTGAGTTTATCAAGCTAGCCTTTTCCAAATTGAGAGTCAAAAACTTGTATCATAATTAAACGATTATAGACCACTTTAAACGAGTATAGACAAAGGTTTAGAACTTAACCAAATGACAATGAAAATATAAATAGCAGAGAGTCGAAGTCTCTCAAAATTTGGCAAGATGTTATACAAAGGATACCTACTTCCCTTCAGAGTCTTCAAGAATAGAACATATACCCCAACTCAACAAACAAAAGAACAAACAAACAAGGAAAACACACAACAAGGCCCAACGAAGCACAAGAAAAAGAAAAACAACTAACTACTATATACAACAGGTCAAGCTTTATTAAGGATTTAATCAAAGTAGTGCTTGAAGAACTAACCATTGACAGGAAATGGTACCAATTCTCTAGTCAATGAGCTCAACCTAAAAGTGTTCTTGCCTAGAATTTCAGCTATTTGGTAAGGACCTAACCACAACCTTTCAAACTTGTGATGATCACCTTTCTTTTCCTTGGCCTTGTCCCATAACAAGACTAGGTCAGAGATCCGAAAAGCTTTTACCTTGGCTCTTTTATCAAACCATCGCTTAACAATGGCTTGGTGGTTGGCAAAGTGTTGTAGCCTATTAATTCTTTTTTCATCAAGTCTTAACAAGTTTAAAAGATGAACCTCTACTTGATCCTAAATGTCAAGTTCTTTCATTAATTGGAGGACTAGTATTTGCAAGTTAATTGGGAAAACAGGGGTTTGGCCATAAACAAGGTAGTATGGAGAAGTTCCCAGGGTAGCTTTTATTCTCATTCAATCAACCCACAAGGCATATCTCAATTGATTATGCCAATCCCTTGGGTTTTTCTCGAGTAGCTTCTTGATGACATCTAGGATGTTCTTGTTTGTGGATTCAGCTACCCCATTACCTTGCGGGTAATAGTTGGATGAAAATTTAAATATCACTTTATATTGGTATGACCATTGCATCAACTGTGCGGAAGTAAAAGTAGGACCATTATCACATACCAGAGCAAATGACATACCAAACCTGGTGACGATATGCTCTTCAATGAATTTTAGGACTACCTCAGCAGTAGCATTACGGCAGGCTATGGCTTCTGTCTACCGGGTACAATAATCATTTGCTGTAAGAATAAACTTATGACCTACAGATGAATTAAGGTTAATAACTCCTACAAAATTCAGGGCCCATTGAGCAAAAGGTCTTACGTCAAACACTGGTTGGAGAGGCATAGCAGGATTTCTTTCTCTGGAGGCTGTAGTTTGACACATATGGCAATGTCAGACATGTTCATGAGTATCCTTAAATATGCTAGGCCAATAATATCCAGCCTTCAAAATTTGATGTACAGTGGCATTAGCTGACCCGTGACCTATACCACATTTCCTGTGAAATTCTTCAATCATATTATGAGCTTCTTGATGATCAAGGCACCGAAGGTAAATACCCTCATAATTCTTTTTGTAGAGTGTCAAATCCTTGATCATATAATTAGCACTCTTGAGCCTTAATGCTCATCTTTGCGTAGTTGTCAATCCCTTAGGATACCTATTATTTAATAATACAAATACCAAATTTGTGTACCAAGGGTCCTAAGTGAATGACTTCAATGTATATTGTTGGCACTGGATTTGAGGGATGTCAGTCGCCATGGCCTGAGATAATCCTTGGCCTCAGACTAATTTCATTGGATGCATCTCTAAGTCAAATTCTTGTATATTGCCATCCATTTCCCTCATCATTCTCCAAGTTCAAACTGCATGAGTAGTGACTTTACTGCTTGGTTAGGAATGATCACATAGATTTTACTCCTCAAGATGTAATGTCTAAACTTCTTGACTGCTCTTACTAATGCAAAGGCCTATTTTTCAAGAGCAGAATATCTAACCTCGACGCTTTTGAAAGGAGAACTCATAAATGTAATAGGCTTTTCATCTCCTGCTTGCCTCTGCGTCAAAATAGCTGCTCATGAGTGTAGCGAAGCAAAACAATATATGTAAAATGACAATTGTAATCTGGGCTAGTTAATACAGGGGCTTCAGCAATGGATTTCTTGATCTGGGCGAAAGCCTCTTTTGCTTCAATTGTCCACTTGACCTTAGCATCCTTCTTCATCATTTCATTCAAAGGCTTGACTATTTCTGCAAATCCAGTAATGAATTTTCTCACAAAATGGATCTTTCCAAAGAAAGATCTCATCTCTTTTTTACTACCGGGCATTTGTATTTTTAATAATGCTTCTACCCGATCTGGGTCTATAGAGATTCCCCTCTCAGAAATTACGTGGCCAAGTAACTTTCCTTCAGCCACTCCAAACACACATTTCTTGGGATTAAGGGAAATCCCATATCTCCTACACCTCTCTAACACCTTTATGAGGTGGTCTGGGTGATCTTCCCTGATCTTAGAAAATATCGTCAAATCATCTATATAAATAATAATGCATTTTCCAATCAGTTCTTTGAATGTTGTGTCCATTGCTCGCTGGAAGGTTGCCCCAGCATTAATCAATCCAAATGGCATTCTTTTATATGCATATGTTCCCCACTTTGTTGTAAATGTCATCTTCATATGATCCTCATAATTTACCAACACCTGGTTATACCCTGAATAACTGTCTAAAAATGACATCATTTGTGAACCAATCACAATTTGTAATACTTCATCCAAAGAAGGGAGTGGGTAGTTATCTTTCTCAAAAGCTTTGTTGAGATTGTGAAAATCCACACAAAGCCATATTTCTCCATTCTTTTTCCCTACTGGTACCAAATTAGCAACCCAAGTAGAATGTCATACTGGAAAAATTATCTTAGCGGAAAGTAACTTTTGCACTTCCTTAAAGATCAAAGGTTCTATCACTGCATTGACCAGATGTTGTTTTTGCCTAAAGGGTTTTATGTTTGGCTTTAAGGGAATCACATGGGTGATAATCATTGTATCGAGTGTCTTTAAATATTCATACCCCCATGCTACTACATTGATGAATTCTTTCAAGATCTGTATCAGCTTTTCTCTTTCGCCTTGAGTGCAAATCTTCCCATAAACAATTTTCTCTTGTCCTTCAGGACCAATATTATGAGGCTTGTATTTTCTAGTATTTGAGCTAGTTGTTAATCTCTCTTTTACTCTTGGTTCCAAATAAAAAAGTCTCTCCAAGGTGACCACCCCTTTAGGAATAACATTGGTTGGTAAATCCAAAATATCCATGTTACCTTCGTTATTGAAATCATCTGGTTTATCTTCCTCATCAATAATTTGTTCTTCAAAAGCCCCTGAATTGGCAAGAAAAGCTAAGATATGGGCATCATCCAAGAAAACTTGGAAATGTTTGATATTATCAGGCACCATAGGTACAGAGATTAATTCCACCGAAAACTTCTTTAAAGGGGATTGGCTTACTGGTTCTAATGTACTAGCAGCTATAGCTAGTGCATCGGGTATTCCATTTACTTTCCTAGGTACCAGTTGAATATCAAAAGCCTCAAAATTTTCAATCAGATCCCACACTCTATTCTAATATACCATTAACCTCTTGTCATGGCACGCGTATTGGCTTCGCACTTATTTAACCACCAACTCTGAATCTCCTTGCACCTTTAAACACTTTGCTCCTTTCTTATGAGTGAAAAGTAATCCTCTAATTAAAGCTTCATACTTTGTTATGTTATTAGTACAAGGGAATTGAAGTCGGTAAGAAGCTAAAAGGGTTTTCCCTTTTGGGTTGGTTAATTCTATGCCGGCTCCGCTGCCTTGTTTGGATCTTGACCCGTCAAACTTTAAAAACCATATTTCATCTTTTGGTTTTTTTGTATTTTTCACCTTTGGGTCAATGCTAATGTTAATGCTCAGAGAGGATTGTTGCTCCTCAAGCTCAAGACTTTGTGACAATTGGGTTTGTTCAATTCCTAGTTGTAAAAGCACTTCAATTACATTTGAAACAACCTCCTGTTCAGATTGAGGTTGAAATTTGGATTGTATTTCTTCCTTCTTAAGCTCTAGAGGAACATCTCCCTCTTCATTTTTAACAACCTTAACCACAAGAACTCCATGGTTGCATTCTTTAGGTAAGGTAATCTTGTCTACAGGCTTGATTGTCTGAGACTCTAATTGGATACCTTGAACTTCCCCCATATTGTTGGCATGATCATCTTTTTTGAACGGAGCCGGATTCATCAACTTTGTGATCTCATTCTGACATGGGATACATGAAACTTCTGAGTGTTCCTCATGATGTATCTGACACCACTTTGGTAGCAACAAGTATTGTATCTTCATAGTATTTCCTAATAAGCACATTCCTTGTTGTACTATTGTAACAAAATCTTTCACCTACCCTCTATATGTGGTCTTGTCGGTTTGAGATTGTTGAAGTGGGGTTGGTGCAGAAAAAGTAAGAATCTCATTGACTCTGTAAACCCCTGGGCTTACCTCAACAAATGCCACTTCATTAAGAGCACCATAATCCGTGACCAATTTCTTCAATTTAGGCTCACTATCAATTCGGATCTGGTTGCTCACCCCTTTCCAAGGAAGCCATAAATATGTAAAACAAGTTGAGAAATATCCTCTCAATGTCTTGGACCAATCTCTACTAAGAAGCATCCCATATACTTCTGGAATATCCACCACTTGAATGTCAATATAACGAGATATTCGAGGATCAATGCCTAATTGGATATATACATCTTTCAATTCTCCAATGACATTAACCTTTGTTTTGTCTAATTATACTACCTTACTATTCGCACATACTGGTTGAAGTCCAAGTTGTTGGCATATAGAATAAGGCATCATGTTTCCTGAAGCTTCTGAATCCACCAAATAGTTATGTAAATTTTTTCCACATATCTTCAAACTTAGTAAAAATGGTGGATTTTCTATTGCATCATTACTAACGTTAGCATTAACTTCATTAAAATCTGCCATCTTAACCTCATTACTCTATGATTCTAACATCTCCAACTTCCTAAGGAGAGCCTTCTTCTGTTCAGGGCAATATCTCAATACTTCCATTAAGGACATAGTAGTGGCAATCCTTTCCATCTCTTTAGTAACATCAAATGATCCTTTTAGAACATAATCCTTCCCCTGAACTTGCTTAGGGTGCATTACTTGGAAAGCTTAGGGTGGAAGAGGATTGTTGCTCGCATTAGCATCCAGAGGTACAAACCCGCCCGTCGAGGGAGGTGGCTCTATCAACGAAGCCTTGCCTTGACTTCTAAGACTATAATTGTTCCTAGTCTGAAAGGCCTGAGCATCGTATATGCATGGTTCACCATCAGCTTCAGCCTGAAACTCTTTACACAAGAAAGTATCAACTAGCATGGTAGTATTAACCTTATCCAGTTCATCATTGGAACAATCTTTGGGCTGAGAGCTAGCTTGAGCAATTCTTATGATTTTCTCGAACTATGCACAATTAACCTCAGAATGGGAAGTTGTGTCATGCAACCTACACCAATTTATTAGTAGATTCATATCAGCAAGGTTAATACTTTGTGTGTGCTTTGGGTTATCTCGTGCATCCTAGTGGTCATGGTTCACCCCACCGTTATTCGGACCCATATTCCATTGCCTATTATAAGATTTATTATTGTACCTTTGATTTTGGTTCTGGTTATTGTAGTTTTGCCAATTATTATATGATTGAGATTGATTATACCCTCCTGGTGGATTCATCTTTAGCTGGCTCAAGTCTGAAGTAACCTGCAAGATCATTTTCTTCAAGGCCTCTACTTCAGCAGATATATGGGATCCTTGATTCTCGGGTGGCGTAGTTAGAAGTTCGTTTGTCAAATGCATATTGTCAAATTGTTGATTTCCGACTTGCAACTGACCAACATACTACATTTGAGTGGGAATATTATTGGTACCATTTTGCCAAGTTGATGCTTGAGCTATGAATTGTTGACTTGCCTGTGGTTGGGGTGCATAAATTGGCATGGGGTTCATTGTTGGGGCACCTACAGGTAGAGACGAGGGTACACTTGGGAGTTGATTGTAATTCCTTGATTCACCTCTGTGGGTAAATTATATCCGATCCCTCCTGGGGTTTGATTCAACTCCTGGTTCATGCTAATTGCTAATGTGAAGACTTTAGCTAAGGTATCCCTTTGATCTTGAGGAACACCCTTTTTAATGAACATAGCAGTCCAAGGGTCAATAGCCCTCAGATATGAGTCGATGGCTACGTTAGGTGCTACCTGGTAAGGGGCTTGCAGCCTCTTGAATGCCCTTTGGAAGTTAGTATTAAAAGTCATTAATGGCTCATTTGGCAATTTCTTAAGGGAAACAAACTGATGGTATAAAGACCCGGGGTCTACATACACTCGGAATTGATCAATGAAGGCCTTCTCCAAAAGATCCCAACCTGTGATAGAATTTGTAGGTAGGGTTAAGTACCAATTGTATTCATTATCCTCGAGTGAATATGGGAAGAGTCTACATACTACATCTTGGTGTTCAATATGATTACGAACAACCGCATCTTTGAATGCTTCAATATGTTCATCAGCCGTTCGTCTACCTAGATAGTAAAATTTGCTGCAAAATTTGTCAGGGTTTCTAGGTAAGTCATGTATACCCCCTGGTATGGTTCCTAGCGGTGTAGTGTCTTGGTTGAAGTAAGCCATCGAAGGTAATAATGGTGAATGTTGAGTTACAAAAGGTGCAAGAATAGGCTAAGGACTGGGGATTAGTTGGTCTCTTACGTTGAGTATGGATGACTGCACTGGTGAGGATGTTGAGGGTTGTTTCTTAGCTTTGTCCTTCTTCCTCTTAGTGGCAGGTCCTAATTCAACTAAGTCAAATGGTGAAGAACCACTCCTCAAGACTCGGTGGAATCTCTTAGGAGAAAAATATGATATACGATCTAGCTTAGTACCTCAATTACCTAGAAATACCAAATGTGATTCACCTACGAGGGTTTTAGTCTAGGCCCTCCTTCTAGCACCAGTTTCTATTGACGAGCATTTTGACACACCCAAAAACAGTCAGGTAGTTTATGCGAACACTCACCACCTCTCCTGAAAAGTAATGGGTTCAGAAGAACTCACTAACCCAAGGTCTCTGTAGTCAGGTCTCGATGGTGATGGATAACTCAATGGCTGATGTGGTTATACCTATAAAGGGGCCTACTGGTTAGAACTAAATCTCACTGGTTTATGAATAATTGCACTTCTTTTTCTTTTTTTTATGATTTAAGACTCTGGGGAAATAAAATGAGAAGCGTTAGGGAAACAAGAAAATAACAATAAAGATTAATACAATGACAACTCAATAAACTATTCAATTAGTTCCCTGCAATTTGAGCAATTATCAGATATTATCCAAGTTAGCATTCAACAACGAACTTCCATAAAACCTGCAAAATCATCAATTTCACAAATCTGTGGACATAGAATCATCAACAATATGGCCTATCACAGTAATTCACATACACCACTGACGTGCATAATATGGTTCATATCATAGTAGGCAAAAAAAATACCACGTTGCTAACTCAAAATAATAGACGTTACCAATTACACAGAACAATTTGGTAGAATATAGATGTAAATCAGGCAATCTACAAGCTGCTTTTCATATTAATCTCCATGAATGTATAGCAAAAATAACTCAAACTTCTTAACAATCTACAAAAGTCTCTAAAAATCTCTAAGTGGGCCACAAATCATCAATTTGGGTACCCCTACAAATGAATTCAACTTCTCAATTTATAGAAGTTTTTCACCCTATTATTTAGGAAATAACTCTACCCTAACTTAATAACTAAAATTAGGAGTCGCAGTTAACTTGCAAGTTTCTACCTGGACACTCCACTTAACAACTATGAAGCAAACGTTGCATGAGCACTACAAAGACCATGTTGAGTGAGCCATGTTTTCGTAACCATGCAGGATTTTTCAAAATTGGAACTTTGAGTAAGAAGAGCAGTTTCAAAATCAAGAAAAAGATTTTCTATCTTTAGCAATTGTGTGCTTAGCTTTTTTTTTCATTTCTTAGTAAATGCCTTATAATTTTCAATGCTGCATGCAACTGCTTGAACTGGTAGATTAGCTACATGTTTAATTCTAAATTTATACTTCTTCAAAGTCTCCTCTGCATGTAATCCTTGTTCCTCTAACTCCTTTACCGTATCCACCATCTCCTGACATTTAGTAATCAGCTATGTGTATCTATCCATAAGGGCAACATCGAACTAGGTAGCAGGTCCTAAGTTTTGTGCCTCATATGCATCCTATTGATTCAAAACTTGATGTTGGTCCATTATTCCAGTATTATCCATTTCGAGGCCAAAAGGCCCTAGTATATTTGTTACAAAATCTTCATATGCCAAAATCTCTTTGAGAAGAGGGCCCCGAATATTAGTCATCTCCTTGACATACTGTTGACACATCTCTACCTTCATCTCCAAAATGTATATGTAGGACTTGAAATTCTCACAACTATCTCCTCCTAAGAGGTCTTCTTTTATTCTTAGCTCCTCTCCTAACCGTAGTATCTTTTTCAAAATTCAGAGCTGTTTATTAAAGGTGTTCTACTTATGTTTCCAGTGTGTGGAACAGGTTGCCAAAGCTCCACCTGCCTATACTGCTTTACGGTATATTTCCATCATGTCTTATAGAAACAACCTAATTTTGGCTGCATTTATTTGAGTCCAAGAAATACCGGCCACAACTACTCATTTCACCTCCAATAGTGCCTTTACATCTCCTTCTGGCAAGGATGAGGTTGAAGGCAGGTCATCTATCCTATAGGAGTCCAAAGGTTTGCACATTTCTACCAAGAGATGTTTATACTACACAAGCTATGCTTTAAGTTCTACATTTTAACTATGCTCCTTTTCTATGCACCCTCTGACAACGCTTGTGGCTAGTTCCAAGGTATCTAACTCTCCCCACTTGGTCTGCTTACCTAGGCTTACCTGTGATACTTGGTATTTTATAGAAGCTTGTCCCTCGGCCTGCAATGGAACTACCACATGTGCAATCACTTCACCGGAACTAGTTTTCGACAGGTGGTGAACCGTCTTCAACTTCTTAATTTTTGGTGGTTCCTCGGTGATTGCTTGTTGTAGAGTAACCTTGGGAAGCTCTGGTTTTCTCTTTTTCTTCTCAAAGGTAAACTCTAACCATTCTGGTATATCTTTAGCTTTGTCACCTTGATGTGATATAATTTCAGCAGTTATAACATGCACCTCGTCTGCTCCTCTACCTGCTCCTCTGCTTTAGCTCCCGTTTGGCCAGGAACCTAGAATAATGAAATTTGGCGGGCTAAGTTAGCTTGCAGAGAATGTTGTTTATGTAACTCTCCTATCTTACCACTAACTTCCTCATTGAATGTAATTTCTTCATTCCCTAGCTCCATCTCTGCTTGCTCGGCTTCTATATCCTTAAGCAAGTCTTCTTGGTCTTGAGGAGTTAGAATCAACCTTTCTTTCAGGATATCCTCTATTTTACCTCCTTCTATCTCACTACCTAGAGGTTGTTGTTGGTCAAGATCCTCTTCCTCTTGGTCAGAGTCAGACTCGATGTTTCTAATTTTCACTTTCTTAGTAGTGGATGTAAAACCTTGCACTCCGGGCTGCCCTATGGATACATTAACAAATGGTGGTGCGGGAGCAGCGGTGCCCAAAGGACTTGTTGTACCTATGGAGGGTGGATGAGCAGGTACCTCCTTGGTGGCTTCTAGGTTCTCTTCCTATTCTTGAGTATCTTCTCCTCCAGTGTGGCCTATAGCAGTCCTTGGTGGGAGAACTCTAGCAAGTGGAATGACGCCTAGCCCATCAATCACCCCTAGGTCTACAGCCTTCTTTAGTAGTTCAGATTCCTTCATCTTTTCTTGGAGTTTCTTGAGCAAATCCTCAGTACTTTCCTGAGGCTTTTCCCCCTCACCTAGGTTAGTGGAGGTATTATGTATTGAAGCTAACCTCATTTTTTCAGCATACTCTTTATGGCCTCTTTACTGTGGCACCCCTGAGGTGGATTCCTTTTATTTTGTTTTTGATGCACTAGGTCTAACCCTCTAGCTTAAACGGTGCTTAGTCCTATTGATGACAACTTGGGAGACCTTCTCCATATCTGTATCTTCACTTGCAGACCATTTCACTAGGGAGAGGGGCCTCTTGTCTATTCCTGATTCTTTATAAATTGGATCGAGTAACTCTCCATCATCCCTCAAGTCTTTAGGGAGGTTAGTCTTGATACCAAAGTCTTTAACCTGTGACATAGACAACTTGTTATAATTCTTCTCCCTGACTTCAAAACTATCCTACAAGTTGGCTCAAAAGTCTTCCAAACTAGGCCTATGCCCCTCATATGCCTTAGGCATAGTTTGCATAATTTTCCCGTAGGGATCATAAAATTCCCTAGTATGATTATATTCTTTCAAGTTCAAATCCTGAAGCTCTTGCTCGGCCAATTTTGCCACTTGTATTTTAGAATAGGCAAAGTACCCAATGGACACCAAGAAGTCAATACCTATTTTATGTTTAGAGGATAGCAGTGATTGGAGACCAAGAAGTTGTCTTACATACTCCAACAGGATTATCCTATCGTTGCAATAATGAGGCAGCAACATTGGATTCCCTGTGAATACACTAATGCTGATGTAAGTGGAACGTGGGTTTTGGATGAACCAACATGCCCACTCTGAGATAATAGCCATGGCTTTTGGGCTTATCCGATATCCTACGTCTCTAGTCAACTTAATGATTATAGGGAAGATGAAGGCGTCATTAACCCTCTTTAAGTGTGTCTTTACATTTGTTAGAGTGAGCTGGGAATAATATTCCCATATCTTCTTCTATCCCTCCTTCTCTCCTAACTGCCCTTCTACCTATAGGCCTGGAAATGTTTCAGCTCTGGTAGTTATCCAGATGACATAGGATGTGAAAAAGAACTTTTGGGTGTGTTGCACCTCCTTCATCTACTTACAAATATTGTCAGAAAGGATTTGTGACCAATCAAAGTATTGCTTTTCTATCAATATGGTACTCATAAATTGGAACATCCAAGGGTGGCAATGCTTGCAATTAGGCTTGTTGAAGGCCCTGCTGAGCATGATAATCAAGTCCCTCTGAGGCTCGTTGAAGTCTGCCCTTAGGATCTCTGTAGCCTTGAGTCCTTTTTTCCTCTCCTCTTCCAACCAGTTGGTATTCATGTGTCTTTTGCTAGCCGACACCTTCTCGTTCCATGTTTTCAAGGCCTCTTCTTCTGTTAACAAGAATGCCTCTTCCCTGGATGGGATTCTGAAGATGAACCCTAGCATATCTGGTGACAAGTCAATAACAGTCTTTCCATGTGCATCCATACATTTTCTTGTCTCTGGATTGTAGAATGGAGCGATGGTCGTTATAAACTCTGGTGCTTGAAGCGACTACAGGAATACAGTAGCTTCCATAAGACCTGACCTCTTTATTCTTTGGTGGAGAGCATCTAGGTTAGGTTTATCCAATTGGGTTGCAATATCCCCAATCTCTATGTATCCCACTTCGGTGTCCATGACCCATCTAATCCGATCGTCTAGCTTCGAAACATGAACCTGTCCTTGATATTGGTACTTCTTGATGGCTAGAAGTCTATCAATTTCTTTACCTCTCTTGTTGGCAGATGAGTCCATCTAACCACTATAACCTGCAAGCAAAACACAAATCTTAGTCCTCAATATTAAACATAATCCGTGATCCACTTCGGGACTTTGGGGTCCTGGGGTAAGAAAAAAAGTAAAAGGGCTCAGAACTTTGGGGTTCCAGACTCCATATTTGGGACGATCCAGAGCTTCGGGGATCTAGGGTTCTATGGTGGACTGGAAGGCAAAACATAGAACTCCAGGGATCCGGGGTTTTGGGGTGGACTGGAACATGAAACCCGGAACGTCGAGGTTCTGGGGTGGATTGGAACATGAAACCCTGAACTCTGGGGTTCGGGGTGGATTGGAACATGAAACTTGGAACTCCGAGGTTCTCGGGTGGATTAGAAGATGAAACCTGGAAATTTGGTGTTCCAGGGTGGATAGCTAGGGCACATACTTAAAAGAACAAAAACAAAAAGAACAAAAGAACAAAAAGAACAAAAACACAAAAACACATCAAACCAAGAAAAACACAAGGACAGAAAAATAATTCACCGACCTGGTGAATCGAAAATCAAACGGACTCCAAGAAAGAGAGTTTGGGAGTCCGAAGGTTCGTGAATTGGAGCTAGGGAGGAGAAACTCTGAATGCACAAATGAACTCAAAAAGTTCATTATCTCATATATATAGCCTCCCAAAACCCTTCCGTACGAAAACCATAAACACGACCCCGAGACTCTAGGGTTCTGGGGTTTCAGGGTCGACAGAGGGGAAAACCAAAGGGACCTTGGGACTCTGGGACTCTGGAGTTCCAAGGTTCCGAGACCCAAGACCTCGGGACTTTGAGACTCCAGAGTTTCGAGGTTGGAATAGCAAAGAACCTCAAGACTTCGGGATTCTGGAGTTTCGAGGCAAGAACTAAAGAACCTCGGGACTCCGAAATTTCGGAGTTCTGAGGTAAAACCCAAAAGGGACCTCGGGACTCCGGGATTTCGGAGTTCCGAGGTCAACACCAAAAAGAACCTCGGGACTCTGGAGTTCCGAGGTAAAAACAAAAAGAGAAGAAAGAAGCAAAAAAGGAAAAGGGGGTCCATATTTTGACTCAAGGAAACCAAATGGGGAAAATGGATAAGCTAGGAAGAACAATACCCAGAAAATGAAATGGAATATCAAATGCATTGATTGTGTAGCAAATACATTAGAACCAGTAAGTCAGTCTCCGTTGAAAATATTTTTTGTAGAGTTGGTCCCCATGCCCGTCGTACCCAACAACATCAAGAATTTCCAACTCTTTGAATATGATAAACACATCCTAGTTTTCCTTGCTAATTTTGGTACTTTCGAGGAGCATATTATTGATGAAGATGATAGATCAAACATTGTTGTTGAAGACTGTGTGTGAAAAGTGGACCTGTATCTGTATCTGGAATACACAACACTTCAATTAAGTCATTACATGCATGGTTAGTAAATCAATAATCAATGAATAATAAACCATTACAAAGTGACCCATTGCCTTCTAGTAGATGCGAGTTTAGATTGCTCTCAGATTGCTAAGCTATCCAGTGACTAGACAACACCTAAAGGAAGGATTTTTAAATCTATATGAGCATGACTATGAGCTAAATAGATACAAGATTTAAGCTAGATATGCAAGATTTGCAAGATTAATCTAACATGATTTAAGCAATATTAAGATAGATGATTTAATGAATATGAAATAACTAATATGCAATATCTCAATGCAAATTCTCAATGAACCTAGAGCAAAAATAACATAATAACAATATATCCTCCAGGATCCTTGAATGAGAGATGAGAGCCTGAATTTACAGAAAATTCAGAAAGAAACCAATGGATGAGATCAAATGATGATGAGAGGTCAATATTTTCCAAGAGGAAGCACAATCTAGGTGAATTGATGTGATTGGATTCTTTTTTCAGTTTTAAAGGAAATTGAACTAAAATTAAGATAAAATAAAAAAAAACTGATTTATTTTCTATTTCATTCAATTTTGAGATTTAATTGTCTTATTGGCTTTCTTTGAGATTATTTATCAATTTTTAATTTTTTTTCAAGATTATCTCCAATTGATTTCTTTTCTCAAATTTTAATTCTTTTTTATCAATTAATTCCTTTTTTTGATAATTTTAATAGAAAATTGATTTATTTAATTAAATATGCTAGGATATTCAATAAAATAAATAGGATAATTGTTTAAAAATGATTTACTTGGAATGATCAATTAATTAAATAAATATTTAATTAGTATTGGTTGATTAATTTGCCATGTGACATTGATGATTTTAGAAATTAATTATGTGCTCAAGATTTATTCAATTGCCTTTGGTTAGGACCTTAGTGATGTTGTCGAGATTAGGGGCTCATGGTTTAGATGACCAATTTTAGGGTATTACATTTGCCCATATTTGAATTAATGTGTGAGCAGTGCATTGGTTCAAACAAAATTTGATGTCTAGGAGATACCGATTCTAAACTTGATTGATCATGAACTAGATGAAGAGCGAGGTGTTTAGCTTGATTTGAAGTGATGAAGTTGAGCAAAATTAATTAAAGCGATACCGATCCCGAACTTGATTGAACTAAGAATGATAGAGAGCGAAGATACCGAACTTGAACTTGATTGATCAAGAAGTGGATCTTACTGATCTAGAACTTGATTGAACTAGACACGGTGAGCAAAGATAAAATCGATCTTGAACTTGATGGATCAAGGTACGATGAGCGAAGATAGACTGTCCAGCTTGATTCGATGCGATGAAACTAAACACCTTCTTAGATTGAGCATGTGATCAAAGATACTCTTTAAACTTTTGATTGAGTTTAAATGAATAATCAACTTGATGAAAAGCAATGCAACTGATTAACGTTAAGAGATTGATTCAGATGAAGACAATGTCAATTTGATATGAAGCGATAAAACTGATATGCCCCTAGCGATAAGAATTTGATTTTCTTTAGTTGAAAAAGATTTGTGCTCAACCTTTGATGAAGATTTGAAAAAATTTCTCGACATTGAAGATGTAGGTCATGAGGTCATCAATATGCCCCCTCGAGAGCGAAATTGAAAGATAGAGAGGGTACATGATGATTATAGGCAATTGTTGGTGATGATAAGTTATTTGAGCATAAATGATTCAGAGGAATTTTTTTTTTGAAGATTTAGCGTTGATTAATGAGAATTTGAGTGCAAAATTGATTTGTAGAATAAATTGAGATTCAACGTTGAATAATGAGAATTTGAGCGCAAATTGAAGAAAAAATGAGCTTTTGATGAAAAGAGTTAAGTGTTCCAAATTTTGGAAATTGACTAGCAGGATAATCTCGAATTTTGATTTTGATCCCGAAAATGGAATCAGGATGGGCAAATTAGCTAAGGGTACAATTTTCATGTCCATTGGAGAAAGTTGAAAATTAGGGTTTTGGCTATTTAAGGGTCAAAGTGTCATTTTCAATTCATTTTACCCTCCCAAGTTTGAAAACTCAAAAAGCCTTCTGTGAAGAAAAATGGTGGTTCCCACACATGAGCATCGATTCGAGCACCATAGATGATATAATCAACCATGGAACTATGAGCCAATGGTAAGTGATCGATCTTATGCCTTTTAATCATTTCAAAATTGAATTTTTGTGTTGCATTTTTCATTTTTTTGGTATGTTAAAGTTAGGTGTCATTGTTTTGTCGTGCGAAGAAGGATATTGTCTCGTATGAAAAACTGATCAAGTTTGTTTTATCATTTAAAGTCACTAGTTTTTTCATTCTAGACCTACCCTTCTGTCATACGAAAAGCTTTAAAAGAGCCCATTTTATTGTCATGTCACTAGTCTTGTGTCGTATCAGACTGTTTTGTCATATGAGACCAATTATTGACTCGTATGAGTTGCTACCTCTGTGATGTTTTGTTGTTTGAAAAACAGTGAGCATTTTTGAAGGTGCAAACTTGAAATTTTGATTTTGTGATTGACATTGTTAGATTTGTGTGATGTTTTTCTTCCTTTATAGGCTAATTTGAAATATTTCCTGATGCATCATTGTTTGACTTTTGCAGGTTCGGTTGCCTCATGTGTTGTTTAGATGTGTATATCCACCTATGATGACATTATTTCATCAGTTATTAGATGTAGATAGGGCACATATTGATGCATGCAGATTGACTCATCTTCTCGGGTTTCCAGATATCCGTGTGAATCATAGTATGCTCACTGCCTTAGTTGAGAAGTTTCATTCAAAGCATGATACGTTTCATTTGCTAGTTGGGGAGATGAGAATCACTCTCGAGGATGTATAAAAGATTCTTTGTATCCCTTTTGTTGGGGATAAGGTAGGTTATGATTCAGCACAACATCCTGGCCTTCTAGCCCTGAGGTAGGTATTTCATGATGCGTACATTCTGACATGGTCGATTAGTTGGGATGAGATGATGACTAGATATAGTGAGGACTTTCCACTAGCTTGCGTCTTGGCAGATTTCATTGGTTGTTTTCTTATGCCAGACATGAGATAGCAAGGGTTTTTATGTAGATGGGGCAAGATGTTGGAGAGACTTGTTGAGCACCCCCAGAGATTAGGATGTAGTTCATGTATATTGGCACACATGTATCGTGAGATGTATGAGATTTTCTACCGGGAGGGGAAGAGTATGGTTGTCGGTGTGTTGATTTTATACGTATGGGCCTAGGAGCATCTCCCAGTATACAAACTGATTGTCAATGAGGCCAGAGATCCAGAACAACCAATTGTTTATAGATATGCTAGATATGTGATGCAACCCCATCTAGGCAAGACAAATTATTGGAAACGGTAGCTGGATGATCTTATAGTTGTCACATGGAGATGTTACAGGGGTCTGGAGCCTTGGGATGATTGGAGAGCTATGCGCATAGACCTATTCATGACCCAGCCTCTTATTGGTAGATCAACGCCTGTAGTTGAGCATTTTTTTGTTACTCAAGTGATGAGGTAGTATGGTAGACCTCAAGGGATCTCATAGTAGTTTACTGCATACACGTGTTATGCAGACAAGGAGAGGCAAGGATGGGGACAGAGGCTATCATATGCCTTGGGCATGCAAGATTTTATTGGGTTACAATATCTCAGATGGGATTATTTATATGATATTACAGATGCGGGGATATTGCCCCAATACAGGGATTGGTTCCAACAACATCCATTCCCAAGATTTATGCATCCGGCTGAGTAGGCACCTCACATAGAGGAGTTTGAGGATGATGGCCCTATGTAGGCATAGGGACAGGGACAAAGGTAGGTACTAAGAGTCGAGGCTCCGAGGCAGATATGTGGTGATCTTGGCACTAGCAACAGAAGGGTGCTAGTTGGTGGTAGGCAATAGCAGAGAGGAGAGGGTGGATCCCTAGGGGTTGTTGGTGTGAGACTTCATGGAGTGAGGGTGCTAAAGAGTGGTGGAGAGGAGGAGAGATCAACTTTGAGACATGTTTGATAGAGAAGAGAGGAACAAGGGGAGCCAAAGGCAGAGATGGAGGAGGCAATGGAGGCAAATAGCCTGCGAGGGATCAAGGGGATGACACAACGCAGTCGATGAGAGCACACCTAGAAGGTTTCTAGTCATAGCTGATAGTGGCACAGAGATAGATGGCGGAGTGAGACCAACAGATAATAGAGCTTAGAGAAGAGAGAGATCATAAGGTTATGGCGATGAGGGTAGAGCGAGATGCTCTCTAGCAGGAGGTTCTCCATCAGACGAGTCAAGCAACCTATTTTGTTGTGTCTTACAGCATAGAAGTTCTAGTACCGCAATAGGTTGTACCATATTCTAAGTATATGGCTCGATCAGAGGAAGCTCAGGCACCTAGGCAGAATCTGGGTTAGCAGGCTCCACCTCCTCCACCACCTAACGATGAGGGAGAGGCAGAGAGATAGATCTTTTTGTGTATCTCTTAGATTTTTTTGTAGACACACCCATTTTTTGTAGCCCTTCTGATTCTTGCTCTGATGGTAGTTTGTAGATGTCAGTTGACATCATTTTGTACCCTGAGATGATGATTATATATACAAGATTTTGATTTGACTTCATTGTACTTGTGTCAATCAATTTATGAGATGCTTTTCTATATGCTTTATTCTATATGTATGCATATCTTTTTAGTATGGATGTAATGCAAATGAATATAGATGTTTATTTTTTTGTTTATTTTTTATACAAATAAATGAGGAGAATGAGTAACTAGTAGTGCAAATGTTTATTTTTCTTCATGCAATAATATGAATGCAAATAAGTATAAAATGAAATGTATGAATCTATATAAGATGCTCATGTATGCAACTAACATCTCAATACACAAGTATTCGATCGAAGAAATGATGATGAAAAAGAGACCACTTAGCTGAGAAATGATGATGCTTCAAACTCTCATTCAAAAGATAAAGAGATCATTGTTATGATGCCGAAATCACTTGGAATGCATAAAATTTAGGATGAATGCAACCTAAACCTAGTCACTAGATTTGGAATGCTTAATTTTCATCACTGAGCATTTTACAAACATAGCAGGTGAAATAGAGTTCCTTCCTTTTCATATGCAATATTAATTATCTTGTCCGCAATGACCCTTTTTTCATTCATAACCTTGGATAGATTACACATGCATCCGGATTGCACATTTAAGAAATTCCCAAACAGACAAAGAAATGACTCCAACCTCCCTATAGCATACAAATAAGCGGAGTCGAGGTATGTGTGGTGATTTCACCTTGATGTGAAGGAACTTATCATAGACACCCAACTAATTAGATGTTTCTAGATCATTGGATTCATTCCTACAAGCAGAAAACAAAGAAAAGTATTATGCTCCCAATCCTTGCTTCTCTTAGACAAGATAGACTTCCTCAGGTTACTCAAAGGGAATAATAAGCAAAATCCAATGTAAAAGACAAAACATAAAGAAAATTTCATGCATATCTCAAACAATTTAGTGATTGTTTTCAGTAGTCTTGTATTGTTTGTGTACTTAATGATAAAACTCTGGAGTAGTTAGGAGACATGTGACTGACTCAAAGTGGATGACCAAGTACCACTGGCAAAAAGATGACTTGGTTGATACTGCTTAGAATATGTAAATTGATTAGACGATTACCCTAAGACTAGGTCAGTGATCGGTTCCAAGCCATGAGGGTTCTAAAAGAACTAGTTTACCAAGTTTTCACCTACTTGGCAAAGATTCTTTTTTTTTTTTAGGACTTTTTCTGATTTTTAGGATTTTCTTCAAGAGTTTTTCTGATTTTTAGGATTTCTTCAGGACTTTTTAGCTATATAGGCTGCTAGGGCAAAGAATATTTAGGTGAAGAATTTCTTTAGGAGGATGGTGTTGATTTGTTCATGGATTTGTTCTCTTTCCAATGTTGAGAGTTGATAGGCACTAGAGCCAAATATTGCAATAACGATGTAGGGACCAAGCTTGTTGGGTTCAAACTTCTCTTTGTTGTCTCAAAACTATTGATTCTTAGGATTTTCTCTCAGAACAAGGTCACCAACCTGAAATTCTCATTGTCAAACCTTTTTGTTATAACCTCTAGACTTTCTCTTTTGATATGCTCTTAGATAATCAAATGCCACTTGTCGACGTTCATCCAACAATTCAAGTTCTTGCAATCTAGATATTCTGTAGTCCTCATCAGTAACAAGATCTTGCAAAGAAAATCTTAAAGAAGGTATTTTCGCCTCAATAGGTAATACTTTTTTGGACCCATACACCAAAGAAAATGGTGTAGCTCCAGTAGGTGTTCTAATACTTTTTCTATAGCCCACAGGGCAGGATTGAGCTGTAGATGCCAATCCTTTCTAGATTTATTTATTGTTCTATGTAAGATAGTTAACAGATTCTTGTTAGATGCTTTAGATTGTCCATTACCTTGAGGGTAGTACACAGATGACCAGTGTTATTTTATTTTGAACTTTTCATAGAGTTCATTTAGATCTTTGTTCTTGAACTATCCTCCATTGTCAGTTATAATGGATGAAGGTATACCATACCTACAGATGATATAATTAAGGATGAAAAAAGATACTTGTTTACCAGTTTCTTTGATGAGTGAAACCTCTTCTACCCAATTAGTGAAGTACTCAGTGGCAGTTATAATAAACTTGTGTTTGTTATATGATGCAGGATATAATTGGCCAATTAGATCAGACACCCACTGTTGAAAGGGCCAGTGTGTAACAAAGGGTATGAGATCCCTTGCTGGAGCATGTATAAGGTTCCCATGTAGCTAACACTTTTCATAGGTTTTAGCAAATTTTATAACTTCTTTCTCCATGTCTGGCTAGTAGTAGCCAACCCTTAGTAGTTTCCTTTCTAAAGTTAGACTGTTCGAATGAGATCCACAAACACCTTCATGAACCTCAGATAATACGCGTTGGGACTCCTTAGTTTCTAAGAATCTAAGAAAAGTACTATATAAACCTCACCTAAATAGATCATTAGAAATGATGACATACCGTGATGCATTTCAGATTAGGTTCCTTTTTTTTTATTTCGGGAAAGATTAGCAGGGACAACTTGGTCACACAAGTAAGAGTAAATGTGGCTATAGAGAGATGAGTCATGTCCAATAATAGAATAGACCATCTGGGACTCAAGAGAGTCATAGGAAGGATAATGTAACTCTTCCACTAGGAATTCAAAGCAAAAATTAGATTCATGTAGCTGTGGTATAGACGCCAAGGTGGCCATTGCATCCCCTGCTCTATTTGCTGATCTAGGGATCTACTGAAATGATACAAAGTTAAAGTATTTCTTGAGATCATCCACCATTCTCTTATAAGGCATCAGGTTCTCATCTCTTGTCTGATATAGATAATTGATTTTATTGATGATGAGTTGAGAATCTCCATAGATGTGTAATTCACCAATCTTCCACTCAATGGCCAGCTTGATCTCATTCACCAAAGCTTCATATTTTGCAATGTTGTTTGTGCAAGGGAAGAGAATCTTGTAAGCTTTTGGGATTGAATATTTTTGAGGAGTAATAAAAAGTATTCCAGTACCAGAACCATGTTGAGTGAAAGACCCATCAAAGAGCATCTTCCATGATTGTTGAGTAAGCTACATGATTGATTCATCCATAAATTCTATATGCAGAGGTTGGTTGTCTTCAAGTAGAGCATCAACAAGTTGGTCTGCAATAACTTGTCCTATGATGGCTTTACATTCCATATATTCAATATCAAATTCCATAAGAATCATGACCCATTTAGCCAGTCTTCCTGTAAGCATTGCTTTAATAAGAAGATATTTGAGTGGATCAATCTTAGCTACCAGCTTAATAGAGTGTGCTAACATGTAGTGTCTTAATTTTTGTAATGCCAAGAAAGCCTTTTTTTATGATTGTATAGTTCATTTCATAAGACACCAATGTTCTACTGATATAATATATGACTCTTTCCTTTTTATTCTCATCCTGTTGTGCCAGAAGTGCCCCTAGTGAAGTATTTGTAATTGATATGTATAGAATCAATGGCTTTCCTTGAATCGGTGGCATCAATATGGGTGGATTAGAAAGATAATCTTTGATTTGTTTTAGATGTTTTTCACAATCTTTATCCCAGTTTTATTGAATTCCTTTCCTTAATACCTTTGTGAATGGTTGAGCTTTGTCTGCTAGCTGAGATATAAAGTGCCTTATTGATTGAAGACATCCTTGTAAACTTCTCATTTGACTGATATTCTTGGGCGGAGGCATTTCCATTATAGCTTGGACCTTTCCAGGGTCAACCTCAATTCCTTTCTTTGAAATTATGTAACCAAGCAATATTCCTGATGTTACTCCAAATGCGCACTTTTTTGGATTTAGCCGGAGTTTGAATTTTTCCATTCTATCTAGTATAGGGCCTAGCTCTTGAATATGCGTGGATCTCTTCATAGTTTTTACTAAAGTGTCATCAACATGATCTTCCATATTCTTATGCATCATATCATGAAAGATAGTAGTTATCGCTCTTTGGTAAGTTGCTCCTATGTTCTTTAGTCCGAATGGCATGATATTCCAGCAAAAGGTTCCCCATGCACATGTGAAAACTATCTTTTCTTGATCACTAGGAGCTATTTTATCTTATTATAGCCGGAGAATCTATCCATTAGTGAGTACATCTCATACCCAACAGTCATATCAACTATCATATCAATTTTTGGTAATGAAAAAGTCATCCTTTAGACAAGCTTTGTTGACATCTATGAAATCTATGCAAACTCTAATAGATTTTTCTGTCTTTGATATAGGTACTATGTTTGTTATCCATTCTGCATAGTCTATAGCTCTGATAAATCTATCTTTCAACAATTTTTCTAGATCAGCCTTGACTAGCAGTGCCACATGAGGATGTATCTTACGGATTTTTTGCTTGATTGGTTTAACTCCTAGTGTAATAGAGAGATGATGCATGATGAGATCAAGATCTAGTCCTGGCATATCAGACTATGTCCACACAAAGTTGATCTTCTTTTCTGAAAAGAGGTTGCTAAAATCCTTTAACTCTTCTGCTGATAGTGATTGAGCTAAATGAATGATATGTGGTTTCTCTTGACTTCCAATATTGATTGGTTGAGTTATTTCAATCAATATTGAAGACCTTTCTTGGAAGTGAATTGGCAGCACATCAAGTATCTCACCTTCAGGTGCCTCGGAGAGGTTTTCACCCTTAGGTACGTCCTTTATTTTTACTTTTTTTGATTCTGACACCGCTACAATGTGGTTTTCACCATTAGATCTCTTATTTTTCTTCTTTTTTTTTTAATTTTTGTGACTAAGATACTTGATGTCTGTTTTAGTCATGTTCTTGCTTTGCTCATTGGTGGAAGAGTTCATTAGTTCCACTGCATTAAGATAGCAGGCTAGTGTGTAGTCATTCATGAGGGTGGGTATATTCAAAGGTTGGTTATAAAGAGTACAATCAATCAATTCAAGATGTATCAAAGATAAATTTTGAACAGGTTCAAGGGAGTTCACGGTACTATCATCATGACTTCAGATCGACCAGTTGAGTTCCAGAAGACTACCTTGCATATGTGTCTCGAGACTAGGAAGAGTTACAACACAATTATTGAAGTTCATGTTAGTATTTATTGGACCTAACTTAACCAACCTACTCCTAGCATCATCCCCTACTTCAGACTGGACTACATACCATGGTGTAATAGTAACAGGGTCAACAAACAACATCTCAACATTGATGACAAAGTAGTCATAATATGTTGTTGAATAGTTGTCGTTATAAATAGAGCTTCTATATGAGTTATCAGAGTCATAAGATGAAGTTTATGGCTCATCTTCAAGTGATTTAGTAAAAGTATGTATAGCATCAATACCTACATCTTTTATGTTTCAAGTTCCTTCATGATTTGGTTCATTGATCACTTGTATTTGACACACTTGTGCACATAACCTTGATGGTTCTGTTAATCCTTGTCGTCTTTTCCATTCAGCTTCCTCTAGACTGATGACTGGTCTTACTTCTATAGCTTCTAATTCTTCTTTTGTAGTTCCATACCTGATTTGTCCTGTCTCATTAGAGGAAGAGTTAGTAGGTAAAGAAATTTCTTGTGTCCTTTCTTCCTCTAGTTGTTGTTCATAGTCTTCTTGTCCTTTTAGTCTGATTTCTTCTATTTCCTTTTGCATTTTTAAGTGTATCAACTCTTGTGCATCATCTGTGATATTACTAGATTCTTCAGGGGTTTTTGTAGTAGATGTATCTAAGAGGTAGTCTGGACCCCACTCAACTCATTTGAATCAGTTTTTGAATCATCTACTTGTTGTCTACTAGTATATGTGACCAAAATGTTCAGTGGTGCAAACAATTCTCTAATTTTGTATATTTTTTCTCTCATATCCTCTGGAACTTCTACTTCTTGTAGTGTTAAAGCTAATACAATTAGAACTTGATTACCATCTGCTTCCTCTCTCTGGGTTGGCAATTCTTCTTGTTCATCGTCACACTCTTCTTGAGTTTGTTGAGTATTAATTTCCTGTGATGTTGAAGGTAGTACCTTTTTCCTCCACTTAAGTTGATAGTGAGAAGTATGTTTTTGATCTAGTGACTTTCTTGGATCATATCCTAGTCCAGCTTTATCATTTGTAGACTTAGTTTGTAACTGAATAGGTTCAACAATACCTTCTTGACATTTTCCTAGATGACCAGTACTTGAATATCCCATGCATTGAAGCATCTTATATCCTGGACCATATTGTGTCGGGGAAATATCACAATGTCATATTTATTTGTTTTCACTATCTTCTTTGAAAATCTATTTGAGAGCAACATCCTCTTGTATTTCATCTGCAAGGGAAGTAGAGGACTGCATAAAGAGATCATCATAAATGAATTTTGGAGTTGAAATTTGTGGCTTCATAACCTCTAATGGTTTTCCTGACTATCTTGGTGATGGAGGAAGAGATAGTAGTGAGAGTACAGGCTCTATCTTGTAGCCATCCATGCCGATGTTTGTGATTTTCAATTTTTTTTCTAAATCTTTCAGCAAAGATTTTGAACTTTCAGTTGTAGAGGCTTCTCTATTATGAGGAACAAAAGCATCAACACACTGCGTTAATGCATTGCAGGTATAGCTTGTATCGGTAGGAACTGACTTCAATTCCATTATAAGGAAATTTTTGGCACTGATGATACGTAGATGGTACTGCTTTCATTTTGTGAATCCATGGCCTACCTAGTAAGATGTTGTATGAAAGAGGAAGGACCTGAAAGATGACATCTCTTTCTACAGGTCCTACCCTGATTGGTAATAGTACTAGACCTTTAGAGGTTCTTTCTTCTTCATCATAAGATTTGATTGTTATTTTCTTTGTTGGATCAATAACATTTTTAGAAAATCCCTTCCGTGTCAGTAGATTGTAGGTACATATATTCAACCCAATGCCTCCATCTATCAAAACACGTTTAACTCGGTGTTTATGGATCATAGCTTCAATGTTTAATGGCTGATTATGTGGGTGAATCGGTGAGTTATCATATTCTTCAGAGAAAGTGAGGTAATGAGGTGAAGTTAGGTGACCCACCATAGATTGAAACCAATCTACATCTAAATCTTTAGGGACACTAGTGGTGAGCAAATCCTTGTCTAGGATCTCTCTATGAGTAGAGGAGATCTTAAGCAGTTCCAAAATGGAGATTTGAGCATTAGTTCTTTTCAATTGTTCGACAATACTATAACCAGGAGAGTATGATGAAGCCAACTGCTTTGATTTGGTCATGATTGTGTCTATTTGTCTATTTGAAGGAGTTGGTAAGTTTGATGTTGTTTGAGTGAAAGTTGAGGAACTAGCTCCTTGGAGAGTAACCTTCTTTTGAGCGCGGGTCACAACATTAGCAGTTTGTGCTTGATTTTGTTTATCTTTAATTATGATCACATTGCAATATTCAGGTTGGGAAGATTCAATCATGTTGATCACGTTGTCGTTGTTAGTGTAGGTATAATTGACTCTAGCACCTCCCTTCGATTTTGAGGAATCTTCTTGTTCATAAGTCGGTAAGGGATCTTTAAAGACCTTATGATCAGCATTAGTCGTGTCATTTCCAACAACAATATTATCAGTGTCGATGATATCTTGAATTTCATGTCTGAGTTTCATGTAGTTGTTTGTGTTATGTCCCTTATTTCGATGGTAGTCATAGTATTCATTTTCTCTCCACTATTTGGGTTTAATTTTTGGATCATATGGTCTAGAATTGTCTGGCAATGTTATCAGATCATTTGCCAATAAATTTTGAAAAGCTAATTCATTTGATTCATCTAGAGGAGTAAAATCACGCTTAGCCTTTGAAAGCTAAGGTTTCTCTTTAAACCATTCTCTTGATTTTTCTGGCGGGTTTTCTGATGTAGTTTCAGCTGCCTTGAGTGCTTGTGTGCCACTAGCCAAGTTAAATATAGTGGATTTTCTTTTTTCTTTAATAGTGTCTACCACTCCATCATTAACAACATTTCTATTGTTATCTTTGCCATATTTCTAGTATTTGTTCTTTTCTTTAGAAATAGAACCTTGCAATGTTTCTTTTCAAAGTGATATATCTCCCTTTTTTATAAGCACATCTTCCATTTTGAGGGCATTATCTACCATTTTGTTGAATAAAGGATGTACTTGCATCTGGATGTTGTATTTCAATTTAGGGATTAATTTTTTAACAAAGATATTCATTTTCTCAAAATCTAGAATAGTCTGTGAATATCTAGAGAACATCTTTCTCCATCGTTGGAGAAAAGTGAGAAAGGGTTCTCCTGTTTTTTGTTTGGTATTGCAAAGCTCTATCATAGTGACTGGGTGACAAATGTTATAGGAGTATTATTGTAGAAATAGTTGGATTAATTCTTCAAAAAAATTTATTCCCATAGGTAGACTTGAGAACGATTCCATAGCTTGCCCCTCGAAACTTCTCGGGAAAAGGCGCATGAGATACATTTGGTCGTGCATGAACTCCATACATAAAGCACAAAATTCTCTAATATGTTCTTGAGGATTTGTATTCCTGTCATATTTGTCAAACTAAGGCATTTCTACATTTGAGGGAAATGGAGGCATGTAAAGATTTTTGTCAAATGAGAATGGGCATATTGTGTCCAGAGAATATTGTTTTGGTGATTTATCCTTATTTTTTAGTTTTGTGATCTCAGTTCAGAACGCTTGTAATTGTTTGTTTAGCATTCCCAATGGTGTCTCTTCCTCTTTAGTGACGAGGGTCTCCACATCATAATGAATAGGAGCTTAGCGCCTTGTTTTTCTAGTTCCAGAAAATATTCTTCTTTTTCTCTAGCCATGATAACCTTCATCATTTTTTGGAAATCTTTATCCTTTTGACATTTATGAATATCTTTTTCTGGAGGTTCAAAGGCTTCAGATTCACTTGATGAGGAATCACTGTTGGTATCATGGATATTTAAATTGATATCGCCATAAGTTTTGTGTTTAGTAGCCATTTTTTCTTGCCTTTCTCCAGACATGGTAGGAGATAGAGGCTAACCAAAGATTGGTATATCATAAACTGGTATTTGTGACGATGATAGTCTATGTGGGACAATTTTTTCTACAATGAATGGATTGTTGTTTGATGAAAAGGATGTTCCTTTTCCTTTGTCTATTTTGCTATGAGAACTTTTGTTTTGAATAGGCATTTACAACTGACGTGATTGAGAGCTAGATGTGTTACAAAAGTCAAGATCAAATTATAGCTAGTTGTTCGTTTAACATAGTGATTGAGTGAAGTAACTAAGATCTGGTCTGGTTGCAAGAATGATCTATCATGTGTAAGACATTATCTAAGTTAACTTAGGTTTGATAAGATGTTGATTGAACTAGTTGGAAGATGATCGACAAAATCATGCAATGCAATGGCAGGAGTACACTATCAAGGTTGTTTATGCTCAGGAGGATGATAACTAGTTTTAGGCTCATTGTAGACTGTTTTAGGCAACTTTGACTATTCTAGACTGACAAAATCAGAGATTTGTATGATAGGTTTTAAAGGACCAGACGATAGTGTAATAGCTTCAGGAAAATGATAATACTGTTTCATACAAGTTGCTGCCTAAGACTATACGACAGATAGGTATGTCTAAAATGACAAACTATTTAGTGCAAAGGTTTATCGTACAACACAGGATTTGGGATGAAATGGCAATTCTTAGAACTGGATAACAGACAATCAAGGCTCATACGACACAGGATGGAGGCTCAAATGATAGACTGTTAGGATTGATGGAATTTTATATGAGACAAAATATGAAGCAAGATGATAAATCAAAAGACTCATACGATTGTTTACTAGACAAAGGCTAAATTATGAGCAATGATTGAGTATGACAACTGAGTATGACCAGTTTTGAGATGGACTGAGTTTTTAATCACTGAGTTGTATCTTGTTTTCTCCAACTTTGGTATTCCAATCTTAGTTCCAAGGATGAAAAACATAAAAAACACGCAATACAAATAATAACTCCAACCACAACATGCAAACCCTATGGAAATTGGTGAGAGAAGAAAAAATTTGCTTGTAGATTCAGGTACATACCTAATAGCTAATCAGAATATAGTCGCTAAGTCTCATGCAATGGATTCTCAATGTCGTATTAGTCGACTCCAAACGCTAATGGGGGCACAAAATGACAAGTATCTTGGGAGAGTTACTATCTCTCTTGCACAAAGATTATCCCCCTTTCAGAGGTGAACCAGGTAGCTTCTAATTTGAATTGGAACTAGTAAGGGGTCCATTCGACGCATCAAGGTATAAACTCAATTAAGAGGTCTCCGAGCCTTGAAAACCAAGGTTTAATATACCCAAAGGTATAGAGGAGAGCTATTCCCGAGCACTTCCATTGACTTGATTTTCATCAAATCACATTTTCTTATAGTGGGTTGGAGTACTTGGCATTTAGCCATTCCCACTTGGGTCATTCCCCTCTCACCAACTGTAATGGCTATAGAGTTATTAGCTCCTCGGGAGGGCAAGCCTGCTAAAGATATACAAATCTCAAACTCTAAAGAAAATGCCTCAAGGGTCTGGATTTCTGATTGTCTATATAGACAAGAGCATACTCTCCTACCTCTCAAAATTTTCTTAAAATATGAAATGAAAATTTGTTCTTTAACCATATAGCAATTTAGGTGCCTAAAAATGAATTTAAAGAATACATGATGTTTGGTCAATTTTCTTTAGGCAACCTGCAAAAACAATGCATGAGTAGTCATGTTATTTTTATTCTTTGATAGGCGTATGTGTGATTGATAAATTCTTTGACAAGCATTCTGCAAGAAACTGGTTAGGCTGTAAAAAAAATTCTTCAGATAAACAGATAAACAGCCAGGTTCAGCGTCAGTGTAATCAAAATTGAACAAAAAACCTAAAGAATGAAACTTGTTTTTAACCCAACAGAATATAGAATCATATGACAATTCTCATAGAAGAAAATGACAAAATCCTTTTATCATACAAGTTAGAATTGAGCATAGAATGACAAAGTACAGGATTAGATATTCAAAGAAGAAATTCGTACGAGCCCATTTGTTGATTCGTATGGTAAAACAAAGACCTTGACAAAATTTTGTACAATGCAGGATATACACTCTTCTGATATTTCACAAAGGTTGTACGGACGAGACTTGTAGGATAATAAAAAGGTGATTTTGACACCGAAATATTGAATTTCATGTCCCACAGTGGGCACCAAAAATGTGTGTGTGAAAAGTGGACCTGTATTTGTATCTAGAATACACAACACTTCAATTAAGTCATTAGATGCATGGTTAGTAAATCAATAATCAATGAATAATAAACCATTACAAAGCAACCCATTTCCTTCTAGTAGATGTGAGTTTAGATTGCTAAGCTATCTAGTGACTAGACAACACCTAAATGAAGGATTTTTAAATCTATATGAGCATGAATATGAGCTAAATGGATGCAAGATTTAATCTAGATATGCAAGATTTGCAAGATTAATCTAACATGATTTAAGAAATATTAAGCTAGATGATTTAATAAATATGAAATAACTAATATACAATATCTCAATGCAAATTCTCAATGAACCTAGAGCAAAAATAACATAATAACAATATATTCTCCAAGATCCTTAAATGAGAGATGAGAGCTTGAATTTATAGAAAATTTAGAAAGAAACCAACGACAGATCAAATGATGATGAGAGGTCAAGATTTTCCAAGAGGAAGCACAATCTAGGTGAATTGATGTGATTTGATGCTTTTCTCAGTTTTAAAAGAAATTGAACTAAAATTAAGATAAAATCAGAAAAACTGATTTATTCTCTATTTCATTCAATTTTAAGATTTAATTATTTTATTTGCTTTCTTTGAGATTATTTATCAATTTTTAATTTGTTTTTCAAGATTATCTCCAATTGATTTCTTTTCTCAAATTTTAATTCTTTTTTGTCAATTTATTCATTTTTTGATGATTTTAATGACAAATTAATTTATTTAATTAAATATGCTAGGATATTCAATAAAATAAATAGGATAATTGTTTTAAAATGATTTACTTGGAATGATCAATTAATTAAATAAATATTTAATTAGTATTGGTTGATTAATTTGCCATGTGACATTGATGATTTTAGAAATTAATTGTGTGCTCAAGATTTATTCAATTGCCTTTAGTTAGGACCTTGGTGATGTTGTCGAGATTAGGGGCTCATGGTTTAGATGACCAATTTTAGGGTATTGCAAAGACTGCAATAAAGAAATTGTCAATCTCCCCACAAACGTAATTCCTAAAGGTATGGTCACTTTAGAGCGGCTTTTTATTCTAGTCCTAGGATAAAAGAAAGACTGGCCACTGATTTAGATGTCAGAAAGTATCAACCACACAATATAGGTCAAGAAGGTCAGGAGAAGATAGTTTATATTGGAAAGATTTTCACTCCCACTGATAGGGAGAAAATCATACAAATCCTGAAGGAATACAATGATGTTACAACATGGGGATATGAAGACTTGAAAACATTTGACACATCTATTATTACACATGTTATACCTTTGAATCCCAATATTAAGCCATTCAGGTAGAAACAATGACCTAAAAATTTATTAATAAAACCCCTGATTTTCAAAGAAGTTCAAAAATTGCTCACTGCTAGGATTATTTTCCCTGTATGCCACTCCACTTGGGTTTCTAATTTGGTGCTAGTAAGGAAAAAGAATGGATAGAATAAACATTGTGTTGATTTCCATAACCTCAATAAAGCATCAGAAAAGGATGATTATCCACTACCTTCCCTAGATGAAGTGTTACAAATTGTTAAAGGTTCACAAATGATGTCATTCCTTGATGGTTACTCTGGATATAATCAAGTGTTGGTGAACCATGAAGATCGCATGAACATGACATTTACTACAAAGTGGGGTACCTATGCATACCATGGGATGCCATTTGGGTTGATCAATGTTGGGGCAACATTTCAAAGGGTGATGGGTACAACCTTCAAGGACTTGATTGGTAAATGAATCATCATATATATGAATGACCTCACCATATTCTCCAAAATCAGGAAAGATCGTCTTGACCACTTGCATAAAGTTCTAGAAAGATGTCGAAAGTATGGGAGATCCCTTAATCCCAAAAAGTGTGTATTTAGGGTTACTAAAGGGAATCTCCTTGGTCAAGTGATATCCAAAAGAGGAATATCTATCAACCCAGATTGAGTGGAAGCATTTCTAAAATTGCATATACCCAAGAGTAAAAAAGAGATGAGGTCTTTCTTCGGGAAGATTAATTTTGTAAGAAAAGTCATCACCGGATTTGCAGACATATTCAAGCCATTAAACAAGATGATGATGAAGGATTCCAAGATATAGTGCAATGTGTAAGCAAAAGAGGTTTTTGTCCATATTAAGAAGTCCATTGCAGAAGCTCCCATGTTGACTAGTCCTAATTATACCCTGTCATTTTACATATACTCTTTTGCCTCATTGCATTCTGGTGTCATTGTTTTGACATAGAGGCAAGCAAGGGATGAAAATCCAATTACATTCATGAGTTATCCTTTAAAGAATGTTGAAGTAAGATATTTTTCTCGAGAGAGACAGGCTTTTTCTTTAGTGAGAGCTCTGAAGAAATTTAGACACTACATCTTAAGGAGTAAGATATATGCAATTGTACCTGACAAAGTAGTTAAGTCACTATTAATGTAGAGTGAACTTGGAGAATATCAAGGGAAATGGATGGCTATTTTGCAAGATTTTGATTTAGAAATGCATCCTACTAGATTAGTGATAGGTTAGGGTTTGTCACAAGCTATAGTAGCCAGTTCTACTCATATTCAATGTCAACAACATACTTTAGAGTTGTTCACTCGAGATCCTTGGTATATGGACTTGATCTTTATCCTGCTCAACAATAGGTGTCCCAAAGGATTGACTGCTACATAAAGATGAGCTTTGAGGCTCAAAAGTGCTAATTACATGATCAAAGATTCAACACTATATAGAAGGAATTATGAAGGCATCTATCTCAGGTGTCTTGATCGGCAAGAAGTTCGTAAGATGATTTAGGAATTTCATGAGAAATATAGCACCAGTCATGGGTCGGCAGATGCTATAGTGCATCAAATATTAAAAGCAAGTTACTATTATCCTAGTATCTTTAAAGACACACATGAGAAAATTAGAGACTACCATACCCATCAAACTGCAACTTGTAGGGAAAGGAATTCGCCATGCCCCTCCAACAAGTATTTGAAGTTAGACCTTTCACCCAGTGGGCATTGGACTTTTTTGGAGTGATTATCCCTAATTCATCTACAGGACACAAGTTCATATTAACCGCCACGTATTATTGTACCCGCTGGATAGAAGACCAAGCTTGTAAGAATGCTACTTTAGAAATAGTCCTTAAATTCCTTAAGGAACATATCATCACTAGGTTTGGAATGCCCTTTGCTCTAGTATGTGACAATGGCCTATCTTTTACTTCTGCACAATTAATGTGATGTGCATATGAATTCAAGGTAGTTCTTAAGTTTTAATCTTACTATTACCCTCAAGGAAACAGGGTAGTTGAGTCAACAAATAAGAACATCTTAGATGTTATTAAGAAACTGCTTGAGAAGAACCCTAGAGACTTGCATACCCAACTGAAATATTCCCTTTGGGCTGATAGAATAAGAATTAAGGCTGCCTTAGGGACTTCTTCATACTATCTCTTCTATGGCCAAAACCTTATTTTCCCGACCAATTTACAAATCCATGTCCTCCAACTGATGAAAGAACTTGAAATTGAGGACCAAGTAGAAGTTTACCTCCTAAATTTGTTAAAACTTGATGAGAAAAGGATAAATACCCTACAACACTTTTCTAAGCATCAAGTAGAAGTTAAGCGATGTTTTGATAAAAGAGCCAAGGTGAAATCCTTTCGAATCTCTAACCTAGTTCTTCTATCGGACAAGGCCAAGGAAAAGAAGGGTGATCACCATAAGTTCGAGAGATTAAGGTTAGGGCCTTATCAGATTGCTGAAATATTAGGAGAGAAAACCTTTCGATTGAGCTATTTGACTAGAGAAATTGTACCATTTCTCGTCAATGGTCAATTTCTCAAGCATTATTTTGATTAACCCTCAGTGGAGCTGGATCTTTTGTACTATATTTGTTTATTCATGTTGTTTTAGTTAGTTATTTTGTTGTTGTCTTCTTGGGCTTGCATGTTGATTGTTTATTTTTGGTTTGGTTGCTTGTGTGTTTTCCTTTTGGTTCTCTTTAGTTAGTTTGTTTTGTTCTGTTCATTTTTATTTCCTTGTGTCGGCACATGTTTATTTTCAAAGATTCTGTAGGATGAATGTTCTTTGCATAACAAATTGGAAAATATTAAGAGACTTTGACTCTTTTCTCTTTATAACTTCATTATTGCTTGGTTGATTTTAAAATCTTTGTCTACACTCGTCTAAGATGGTATGTAATAGTTCAAACATGAATTGAGTTCTTGATGTTCAATTGGTGATTGCTAACCCGATTACTCAGCACTATCTGCACTTTAAAGTACCTCAAAAAATGTTTTGTAAAATATCAGAAGAATTTGTTTCCAAGCAAAAAAATCCAATGTCAGGATGCTTCACATCGTCTACCATGGTTCCCAACCTAGTATTTGAGCTTCAATGTTTGAAAGTTACTTTAAGTCTCAAAGTAATAAAGACTTTATATCTAATAAAGTAAAAAGTATATTCCACAAAAAAAGAGTGAAGAAGAGATATCAACTTACTGCAACTTATTTGGGTATTTCACATAACCTCCATCAGGGCTATGGACGCTCGACCGACAATGAAGCAATGCTTGATGGGAACCAGAGGTATCTCTATCAAGGCTATAGATGTCTGACTGGCAGTAGAGGTATGCCCAGGATGACATTATATGAAGCACATGAGTTGACTTCACCTACGCACCTTGGGCCCAAATTCCTTTGTTTATCTTCCTAATTATAAAATGATGGGTTAATAAATCAATACACACTTACAAATGGATCATGCTCAACTCCTAATTCAGTTGATTTCTCTTTAACTCAATCATCTTTTGGGCCCTTATATGTTGTTTTGAATGATAGTATCCTTAGAAGTCTCATAAATCAGAGATTTTGAAGTTCTAAAACGCCTAGAGTTATTTTTCCCAGAAAGTCACCATTTGTTATGCCCTGCATATCCAATCCCATCATTTTCCTCGCCTTGAAAATATAGGTACCCCTTTTTTGAGTTTTTCCTTTTGTTTTTCTCTTTTTGTTTGTTTTTTTTTGTTCACTTCGGAACCCAGAGTCTTAGAGTTCTGGGGTGTGTTGTGTTTTTCTTTGTTGTTCACCTTGAAACCCCGAAGTCCCAAAGTTCCAAGGTGTGTTTTGCTTTGTTTGTTTTGGTTTCACCTCAGAAGTTTAGAACCCCAGACTCCCAAGATTTTATTTTGGATTCACCTTGGAAGTCTGGAACCCTAATGTTCTGAGGTTTTTCTTATTCTATTATTGTCTACCTTGAAAGTCTGGAAGCCCAGAGTTCCAAGGTCATTTTATTATATTTGTATGAATGACATGCAACGGGGTATAAATAGTGAAAATGAATTATTTCGAGTTCATTTGTGCATTCAAGTTTCCAAGTTCTTTGGCTCTGACCTCCCGTGTTCGTGTACCCATGTCTTCTTTTTTCATGTACTTCCACCTCTGCCAGGTTGGTGGATTTCTTTTTGTTTCGATAGTTTTGAATTTCTAGTTTTTGTGGTTTAGATTTGGTTTTCTTATTGTTTATTTTTTGTCTTAATTTTTTTTTGCCTGTTTAAGTTTTTGGTGTGCCCTAGCTTTGGAACTCCAAATCCCCAGAATCCCAAGCTCCTTTATCATGCCCAAAATATGAACTCCAAAGTTTTGGGAATTCAAAGTTCGTTCCAATATTGCTTTCCATCCCACCTCAAAACTCCGGACTTTCAGAGTCTTGGGGTAATCCATCTCATAAACCTTCTCCCACCTCAGAACCCCAGAGTTCTGGACCACCTTTTCATTATCCTCCCATCAACCCCAAAAAATAAGACTCCCAGAGTTTTGAGATCCATTGTCATTCCAAAGGTTTTGCACTGAGAAGCCCAAAACCCCAGAGTTCCAAAATTTGACTATAGAGTCTTGGCAATCCTGAGACCTCGGAAGTCCAGAACCCCAGAGTTCTGAAATTTGACTATTGAGTCTTGGCAATCCCAAGACCCTAGAGTTCTAAACTTTGTAGTTTTCATCATTTTCCAATCTCAGAACCCTGGAGTTTTGAAGTTAGCTATCTTTAAAGGGTTTTAAACCTTGGAACCCCAGAGTCCCAAAGTGGGTTATAAAATTGATGTTTTCAAAATATGATAAATTAATTTTTTTTTTCTTCTTGCAGATTAAAGTGATTGAATGGACCCAACATCTAGCAAGAAGGTCAAGGATCTCAGTAAGGTACCTATAATCATGAAGTACCATTACCATGGCCAAACCTATGCTTCAAAATTGGAAGATCAGATCAAATGGGTAATTGATACAGAAGTAGGTCATATAGAGTTGGAAGATATTAAAACACAATTGGACAAACTAAGATTGGATGCTCCCCATAGGAGGATTAAGAGGCCAGGCTTGGTGGAGGCAATAGTTTTCCCATAATCTTTACAAGCCCCAGAGTTCATCATACTATTGCATAATTTTATGATGCTGACACCAGGAAATGTGTAGATGGAAAAGGTCAAGCAATGATGTATTTATCAAAAGACATGTTGGGTTTTGTATTTGGCATTCCTTCTAGTGATGAAGTGTTGTTAACCACCAAGGAGAAGGTTGTAGGAGTTTAGGATAATGATGTAGCCACTTGTAAGAAGCATATGAATGAACATTGGCTAGAAGAAGAGAGAAAGACAGGTTTGAAGGAAAGCGATAAATTAAGAGTTGATTTTAAGGAGCCACAAAGAGATTTGATTATCATGTTGAGTAAGGTCTTCGACAAACTAGATTGTCAAAACTTTCACCCATGGATGTTCTAGATCATGACCACTATTTTGATTAGGAAACAATATTATGATTGGGCTCAAATATTATCAGATAACATGCATAACCAATTGATTAATGTGCATAAAATGAAGAAATTATTCTTTACTTCTTATGTTATCTGGGTAGCTACTCAAGTGGGTAATTTTTGGGGTTACAAACAGAAGGTAAACTCGGGGATGAAGAAGGGAAACAAAGAGTATGGGAATAATATATGCAGCTCCCTTTGTCTTAGGCAAAAATACATTTTAAGAGGACAAATGATGCCTTTCTCTTCCCTGTTATCATAAAACTTACAGGTGATGAGGGCTACATGATAAGCTCAGAGGCAATGACAATAATAAAGGAATGGGGATGTTGTCTCCTTCATAATCAACAATCTACATACATCTGAGTCAGTGGTTTTACGGGGAATCCAATACTGCTCCCCAAGTATTGTAATGACAGGGTGATACTTTTTGAATATGTCAGATAGATGGTCGAGTTACAATCATTGTTATCCTCAAAGCACAAATCAGGTGTTGATTTTTCTATAACAATTAGTTACTTTTCTTGTTCAAAAATACAAGTAGCTAAGACAGTTGAGCAGGAATTGCAAGATTTACATTTGAAATAATTTAATTATGCTCAAGAATATTATGATCCATAAGGTAGACTAAAGGCAATGATGGCTAAAGCATATGATGGACATAAACCTGAGTTGGAAGACTTTTAGGCTAACCTTCAGGACAATTTTGAAGTTAGAGAGAGGATTTATTATTGTCTTATGGTACCACAAGTAAAAGATTTTAAAATAGAGACAAATATCCCTAAGGAATTAAAGGGATGATGGTGAATTGTTAGATCCAGTGTATAAGTAACGAGAAATGGATAAGAAGCCCCTTTCCCTAGTAAGATGGTCAGGACAAGAAGAGGTAGGTTTAGATATAGTAAGACAAAAGGTAATAAAGAGAACTAGGCAATGGTTGAGCCTAAGGATTAGGCCTAGTGCTTCAAAGGGGAAACTAGAGGGACATGATACAGATAATCCTCAATCTAAGATACACAAGGAGTACACTCAAAGAATGAGGTTTGGATCTAGAAAGAACATGTCTACAGAGCCTGATGAAGCCTCAACACCACCACCAACCCAAGAATAACTTATGGAACAAGTAAATAAAAAAATGCAAAGGGCTGATATGTTAAAGAAAGCAACAGATTTTTGACTAAGGGAAGGATTGGGGGCCATATCGCAAGTAGAAATACATCTCATTCGGGTTGTGATTGGATAGGTATCAGGAGAAGGTTCCATAGAGATAGCTGAGAAGAGAAAGACTGATGAAGTAGCAACAACGTTATCTCAACCTCCTCCTCTTGACATAATAAAAACATTAAATCAACCTCCTCCCACTATAATGAAACAAGCGTTTGTTACTACACCAGAAACTACAACAACTTTTGTAATAATGTCAGTCTCCAGACCCACTGTTGCAACTATTACAAAAATATTAAGGCCAACACCACCCCCATTGGTACAGAAAGTGGCACCTACAATCAGTCCTACTACTGAAAAGGTGATTATTCATAATATTGAATCTAATTTTGATCAGGAAGATCAACAACCTACCATACTTTATCACTGAAGAAGGTTAAGAAAAAGAAAAGAAAGAAACTTTCTTGATGTGACAAGTAGCCACAGATGTCTGAGCAAGCACAAGTTGATCATATGGAGGTGGATGACCAGAATCCACAAGGAGATGAGCTGACTGACAAAGAAATAGAACATGATGAACTAGAGGAAGAACAAGATGAAAGATTCATCTTAACCCATGAGGATCAAGAGAATTTTCTTAAGGAAATAGAATGTGAGGGATAATTGAAGCAAACAGAAGAAGTCAAGAAGGATTTTGGATAGAAAGTGATGCAGGAGAATATCCGGTTCATGGCAATCTTGCAGCAACCAAAAATATTTCCTTTCTATTTTGTTTTTTGTTTGTGGTTTCAACAATTATTTCTATATTTCCCATATTTGGCTCACCAAAACTTGTGGAGTTGGATTTTTCTTGAAGACTTTATCATCTTCCTTATTCCCAAACCATGGAGTATTTGGATCATTTTTCGGCAAGTTATCGCTACCGGTTTTTGAGATAGTATTCTATTACTAGTTGCCTGGATCTTTTTGCATTGGTGATCTACTAGATCTTTATGTAGCTTGTAGAGCCCTGAGCCTTGAGCATTGATTCTATTGTTCCTTGGCATGTGTCCAACCTTCCCTTTGATTCTCACTTCGTCCTTTGGATTTTCCAGAGGATTTTCTTTTTTGGAGGCTGACCTTGTTGGGTTTTCATGTTAGGTCTTGTTCTTTGGGCTTTGATCCCTTTTTGGGTTGATTGGATCCCCTTGGATCATATAAATCATTGTAATTGAGAATTAGAATGTATCTAAGGAGTTAGATAGAACATAGAAGTGAAATCTTAAGTTTGAGGTCCCAGTTGTGACTTGTTCTATTTTTTGAGCATGTTTTAGCAGGCCTTAACCCGATTGTTCCTGATTGTTTGTAATTAGTTTTCATGATATAATTCATTTAGTTCTACATTGCCTCCATCATATCCTTATGTTTTCATTATGTTACTCTTACTGATTGACCTAGACTAATCTCTTTGAGGTCCCTCCTAACTGGTGATTGCACCAGAATGTGAATGAAAAGTTGGAATAACTTCAACAACATCAACTTGATGTTGATAGTGCTCTTCAGATAAACTTAGCTCAACAAATTCCTCCAACTCAAGAAATCCAAATTCCTCAGTAGGAACAACAATGAGTTGAAGAAGGGGATAAGGGTAATAATCAAGAGGAATAAAAGGATGAAGAAGAGTAGCAGTTACGAGTGATGCACAAGGTGACTGCAAAGATCGTAGCACATGAAGGTGAAAAGGATGAAGACACACCGCAATGGTTAAGTTTCACCTTTGAGAAGAAGAAGAAAGTGGTGCTTCCTAACCTCACCTTACAACAAGAAATTGCTGAAGAGCCAAGGAAAACAAAGAAAGCAAATGGTGCAGGAGAACCTAACCCAAACATACACCAGGAGGTTAAAGATCATTTTATGAATAATTTCACTCATATTTGAGTTTATATGGTCATGTTAATGTATTTTGAGTCATTATGAGGTCTTATGTAAGGCTAAAAGAGCCAATTGTAATGAGTTGTCCAAGTTGTCCTAATAAGGTCTTGATTGGGTTTATGAGGTCAAATTTGTATAAATGAGTCATGAAAGGGTAAAAAGGTTGTAAAAGGTCATTTTAATTACATTTTGATGTATTTGGAGAGTTCATGTAAAGTCTTACAAGTTTGGAGTTCATATTCATCAAAGTTGTCATTTGTTGCATTAAATGTTGTCAAGCAAAAATAAATCATGTTTTGCAAAGTTGTAAAAGGGTTGTTGATTGGAATAAAGGTGGTTGAGTCAGTTGTAACTAGAATATGGATGTATGGAGGTTATAAAATCCATCATTTGGTCGAATCCAATGGGGGTGTGTATGATTGGAGGAAGGAAACGAATATCATTTGAAGTTTTTATTCATTCCACATTGTTTTCTGGGTATTGCAGTCTGATCATTCACATTTTTATTTATGAAAAAGCATTTTTATCCATTGGAAATATATTGGATATGATAATGGAATGAGTTAAATTTATTTTCCCTTTGTTTTCATTTAATTTAAATCACTTTGTAACAAGTTATGCATGTTTTGGTGAAAATTGTCAAAACCCTCAATGAGAGTTACCAGTTTTACAACAAATGATATAAGTTTGGATTGAACCGTTGGATCTTTCTATAAATTTTATAGAAGGTCTATATTGAGGTTATCTAAAGTTCAACCAAAGAGATTGGCTAAGTGTTTCTATTTTAAAAATGTGTTAATGATTGTTTGTCTACATTTTATTGTGAAAATTAGACAAATTAAGATTTGGGATAGTGATAGGTTGGTTTGTTCACTTTGTTGTAAGGGGACCTCTCTATGTTTATGAATATTTGAAGGAACTATTAGTTGTTTTATTTAATGCAGATAAACCCCTCTTGATGTGCTTTGGAACTTATTGGAAGAGATCAACAAAAGACCTTTATGTTGACTGTCACAATTAGGACAACATTTCAGTCATAAAAAATGGAAGATTGTTTGTCTTATTTTGCATTTTGGACTCATAGGAACTTAAAGGATTGGTGATAGTTCTATATGGATGTTTTGGGTCATGATTCTCAGCATCAATAAAGACAATACATCATTTATCAAGAACAGGTTTCGCAGAAGTCATCGCTGATATTGCATCTCCAATAAAAGCTGGAGGGGAAGGCTCTCTGAAATACCAAGTTTCACAAGTTAGATTGGGTAAGGAGACCAAATGGGGAGAGTTAGACACATTGGAATTTTTTACCAGTGGAGTAAGGAGCAGAATTAAAAAAGAACATAGCTCTTAGTTTGAGGTTAAAGCACAATTGGAGCAATACAAAATGTTACTTGTAGAGATGGGGAAATCACTAGACTCCCATGTGGATGATACTCTACCTTCAGTTTCATTGCTTCCTGAGGGTGAAATGAGAACATTCATTGAAATAAGAAAGGTGGTCCCAACATCAAAGACATGGGTGCATGATAATGCCTCTAAGATTAGGATGTTTTTGCAGAATACTATGATAATATACAAGGAAGCCTTACAAATAGAAAGAGCTTTAGTTTTGTTGGAGTTGAGAAACACAACACCATAGGAGCCTAAAGATCTTCTCCAAGCTAAAACAATCTGTTACAAGGAGAAGCAATGAAGCAAAAATAATCTAAAGAACAAAGACACAGGAAAAATATGCTCAAAAGAGGAGAGCTCAATATTCACCAAAAAAAGTGTAGTGTCATAATAATAAAAAGAAAAGAAAAATAACCTCTAATAGGTCAAGAAACCCTAAAAGGGAATAGGCTTGCACATAATAATTAATAAAAGAATTAATTATTATGCACCTAATGTTAGCTTAAGTGTAAAAAGATAATAGGGAACTTAAAGAATTAAACAAATATTGTTTAATTAATCAAGTAAATACCCAATTACTCTAACAAGTTTCATATCTTCAACAATGGGAACGGAAACTCAACATTTCTGCTAAACAATATGAAATATTGAGTAAGATATTAGAACTTGGAGAGCATCTCATAAAGAAGGAAGACCTATTAGGAGGTGATATCATTTGGAACTTGCAATCTTATATATACATGTTGGAATTAAAGGTTGAAATACTTCAACAGTGTAGAAAGAAGATAACAAAGAGCTATCCTCTTCTCCTTGCTTTAGTGGGAAAATATGAGAAGTTTGTAGAAAAGTTGTTAGGTATCTTTGGACTTGGTATGCTCAGTAGTGGACACTTGGAGGAAGACAATGTACTCAATCAATGGGACTCATATGAAGCACATCATTTTGCACCTACTACGGAGTTCACTATCGAGTTAATGGAGAGGTATACATATTTGGTTTCTCAATGTCAATAGGTTGAGGGAACAATAGACAAGTTGATAGCTAGGTGTGTATGGTGAAAATGGATAACAATAATAACAAAATTGAAAGGCTAAATGAATCCAACCACTAAACCCTAGCCTAACAATGAACAAAGATCCACCATAACATATGAAGATTACCTAAGACAATGTAAATAACTCAAAATCACAAAGATTATACCATCACATGTCCAATAGGGTTTTGATCTCCATTCTTCCTATCTCCATTGATCTTGCTTGATATACTTGCTCTCAGATTTTTGTATGCACAAGAGCTCAACAAAGAACGGAATGTGGTTGTAAGTGGAATTGTAGTATAGCCAAGTACTCCAAAATCAGTCATTAGGGTTTGACAATGAAGAAAGCATCTCCTTAAATAGAAGACACAATAAGAAATGGAGGGTTAAGATTGAGAGGTGTAAAAAGAGAGGTCGGCTAGGATTAGAGGGTAGGTAAAAGAAATACCAAAATAATGAAAGAGGTAGGTAGTGTATGAATTAAGAGATGAATGACATGTGTCATGTGTAGAAAAAGATAATGAATTAATTAAATAAATAAGGATTTATTTAATTAATAGAAGAAGTAGGACAATTAAATAAATAAAATATTTATTTAATTTAGGAAAGGGATAATTTAAATAAATAAATGTATTTATTTAAATGAGAAATAAGGCTAGAAGAGGATAAATGAATTAATTAAATAAATAAAAATTTATTTAATTAATAGAAGAATTAAGCTTAGATGATTAAATAAATAAAATATTTATTTAATTAGACATGACAATTTTGAGTGTCTACACTAGGCAAAAAAAGGCAAATGAAGTTTTGATGAAGTTCAAGTTCAGAGTCAAGTATGTTGTTGATCCTCCTACTGAGACAGTTGCATGCTTCATTAGTAATTATAAGAACTTTAAAAAGAAGTGAAAGATAAATATATAGTTGCCAAGAGTGGTGCATACATTTTTTAAGGAGTTTGGCCACTACCACAACTAGGACACCAACTACCATATTAGCTCACACTTATTTTGTTGGTCAAAATTTTGCATGTTACAAAGTGTTGGTTCATGGATCACTATTTTTCGTAATGGTCACGTATTCATAGTTCAGTAGTAGTTATCAAGAGTTTAGAGCATAGACTTGCATGTCAACTACGATTGCTTGCTTTTTGTAATGCTTAATTTAGGTAGGTTTGTTTCCTAGAAAGTAGGACTAAAAACTCTATAAATTGGAGGACTTTCATTATTGTAAGGGTTCGCGAATTGATGATTTAAGGTGCATTTTAGAGATTCCATTAGAGATTTTATGGATAGTTTTATAAGATTAGAAGATTTTGTGATAATGTTTGAAGTTTAATACAAAAAGAAAATTATGGATTGCCTGATATACTAGTGTGTTCTATATGGTTGTGTTCTTCATGATCTGGCAACTTCTATAATCTAAATCAGAAATTAGTTCTTCTAGATGCTTTATTATTTTATGAATCATATTGGACATGCAAATGGTATATGAGGATTAAATTGATAGGGCGATTATTGATTGGGTGATATTCATTTCCGTTGGCATGTAAAGTTTTCTGACTTTATATATTTTTTCGGAGTTCATCATTTGAATGTTGATTTAGTGGTATTGATAATATTTGGATTACAAAAATCTAGCTGTGTGGATCATTCAGTTGTTATTGTATCAATTTCATTGTTATTTCCTTGTTCCCCTGATCTATCTTTTGTTGTTTATTTTTGAGAAGGTGAAAACCAAAAAATAGAAGAAAAGGATTTTGTTTGTTTTGTTTCAACCAGCAAGCCCCTTGACAGGTACAATTGCATTAGCCACTGATTTTCCGATCACCGTCAAGACTCGATTATAGAGACCTTGGAGTGGTTAGTTTCCTAAAACTTATTGCTTTTCAGGAGAGGTGTTGATTGTTCACATAAACTACCTGATTGTTGGTGAGTGTGTCAAAACACATGTCAATAGGAGGAAAAGATCTCTTTTAGTTAGATTCATGGGGAAGTTATCAGGTTATAGACAAAGATTTGGGGAAAAACAATCTCAAGGCTTTTTAGAAACCAGGTGGGACATTTTTTTGAGAGACTATATTGAGTTGGTAGATGAGAATTGTGTGTGTGAAAAGTAGACCTGTATTTGTATCTGGAATACACAACACTTCAATTAAGTCATTAGATGCATGGTTAGACAGATATAAGCATGAATATGAAAACCATAACAAATCGACCCATTGCCTTCTAAAAGATGTGAGTATAAGATTGCTCTCATATTTGTATAAGCAATACCAGTGACTAGACTACACCAAGACAAAGGATTTAATCTATATGAGCATGATATTAAGCTAAATGAATGCAATATTTAAGCTAGATGAATGCATGATTTGCAAGATTTAATCTAACACGATTTAAGAAATATATGAATATTTAAGCTAAATGATTTAAGCAATATGAAATAACTAATGTGCAATATCTCAATGCAAATTCTCAATGGACCTAGAGCAAAAACAACATAATAATAATATATTCTCCAGGATTTTTTGAAAAAGAGATGAGAGCCTGAATTTATAGAAAATTTAGAAAGAAACCAAAGGCTGAGATCAAATGATGATGAGCGGTCAAGATTTTCCAAGAGGAAGCACAATCCAAGTGAATTGATGTGATTGGATTTTTTCTCAGTTTTAAAGGAAATTGAACTAAAATTAAGATAAAATCAGAAAAAAACTGATTTATTCTCTATTTGATTCAATTTTAATATTTAATTGTTTTAATTGCTTTCTTTGAGATTATTTATCAATTTTTAATTTGTTTTTTTCAAGATTATCTCCACTTGATTTCTTTTCTCAAATTTTAATTCTTTTTTGGTCAATTAATTCCTTTTTTTATTTGTTTCCTTTTCTAAAGATTTGTGCTCATAATTTCCAATTCCTCTTTCTTGATTTGTTTCTTTTTTTGAAGATTTATGGCAATTTTTATTTATTTTTCAAATTAATTCCTCTTTTTGATGATTTAATGGTAAATTGATTTATTTAATTAAATATGCTAGGATATTTAATTAAAATAAATAAGATAATTGTTTAAAAATGTTTTACTTGGAATGATCAATTAATTAAATAAGTATTTAATTAATATTGATTGATTAATTTGCCATGTGACATTGATGATTTTATAAATTAATTGTGTGCTCAAGATTGATTTAATTGCCTTTGGTTAGGACCTTGGTGACGTTGTCCAGATTAGAGGCCCATGGTTTAGATGACCATTTTTAGGGTATTACATTTGCCCCTCTTTGAATTAATGTGTGAGCAACGCATTGGTTCAAAGAAATTTTGATGTCTAGGAGATACCAGTTCTGAACTTGATTGATCACGAACTAGATGAAAAGTGAGGTGTTTATCTTGATTCGAAGCGATGAAGCTAAATGAAGTCTGATTAAAGTGATACCGATCCTGAACTTGATTGAACTTAGGAATGATAGAAAACAAAAGATACCGAACTTGAACTTGATTGATCAAGAAGTGGATCTTACTGATCTAGAACTTGATTGAACTAGACACAGTGAGTGAAGATAAAATCGATCTTGAACTTGATTGACCAAGACATGATGAGCGAAGATAAACTCTCTAGCTTGATTTGATGCGATGAAACTGAACACCTACTTAGATTGAGTGTGATCAAAGATACTCTTTAAACCCTTGATTGAGTTTAAACGAATAATCAGCTTGATGAAAAATGATGAAAATGATTAACATTAAGAGATTGATTCAGATAAAAGACAAATATCAGCTTGATATGAAGTGATGAAATTGATATGCCCCTAGAGATTGATTTGATTCAGATGATCGAGAGATCTCAACTTGATATAAAGCGATGAAGATGAGATGCCCCTTTAGCAATAAGGATTTGATTGATTTTCTTTAGTTGAAAAAGATCTTTTTGCTCAACTTTTGATGGAGATTTGAAAATTTTGAGTGATGATAAGTTGTTTTGAGCACAAATTGATTCAAAGGAATTTTTGAAAATTTTGTGTTGATTGATAAAAAATTGAGCGCAAAGTTGATCTGTAGAAGTTAAAATTGAGATTTGGTGTTGATTCATGAGAAATTGAGGGCAATTTGAAGAAAGAATGAGCTTTTTGATGAAAAGTGCTAAGTGGTCCAAATTTTATGAAATTGACTAGAAAAATGATCTCAAATTTCAATTTCGATCCTGAAAATGGAGTCAGAATGGGCAAATTAGCTAAGGGTATAATTTTCATGTCCATCGAAGCAAGTTGATAAATTAGGGTTTTGGCTATATATGGGACAAAAGTGTCATTTTAAATTCATTTTAACCCTCCAAAGGTTGAAAATTCAAAAAGCCTTCTGTGAGAAAAATGGTGGTCCCTACTCGTGAGCATCAATTTGAGCCCCAGAGATGACATAATCAACCTCGACACTATGAGTGACCAGTAAATGATCTATCTTAAGCCTATTATTCATTCCAAATTTGAATTTTTTTGTTGATTTTTCAAGTTTTTTGGTATGTTGAGTTGGGTTTTATCATTTTGTTGTGCGAGATAGGATCCTGTCTCGTACGACAAACTGCTATATTTTATTTTGTTGTTTAAACCCATAAGTTTTATCGTTCAGGACTCACCCTTGTGTCGTACGACAACCTTCATAAAAGTCCATTTTCTCATGCAAAGTCTAATATTTTGTCATACAGGGCTCAATCTTGACTCGTACAAGTTTCTTCTTTTCTGTGTTTTGTCGTTTGGAAAACAATGAGCATTTTTGAAGGTCTAAACTTGAAAGTTTGTTTTTGCAATTGACGTAGTTGGATTTGTCTGATGTTTTACTTCTCTTGTAGGCTAATTTGGAATGTATTTTGATACTCCATCATTTGATTTTGTAGGTTCGATTGCCTCATGTACTCTTCAGGTGTGTTTATCCACCTACCATGACTTTAGTTTGACAACTATCAGAGGTTGAGCAGGCTCATATTTACTTGTGCGGCTTGACACATCTGTTGGGATTACCTGATATCCGTGTGAATCACGGTATGCTCACAACATTGGTAGAGAGATTCCATTCTAAGCATTATACCTTTCACTTACCAGTTGGGGAGATGACTATCACTACTGAGGATGTATATAGGATCCTCCATATCCCTTTTGCTAGGGATAAGATGGATTACAATTCAGGACACCTTCCCGGATTACAGGCAGTGAGGCATGTCTTCAGGGATCCCGATATCCTGACACGTTCCATCAGTTGGGACATCATGATGAGAAGGTACAATAATGAGTTTCCTCTGGCTTGCATCCTAGTAGATTTTATCAGTTGTTTTTTGATGCCGGATAGAGGTCAGTAGGGATTTTAGTGTGAATGGGGCTGGATGTTGGAGAGATTGGTTGAGACCGCTCAAAGACTTGGTTGGGGTTCATGCATTTTGGCCCATATGTATCGTGAGATGCATGAGATAGTATACAGGGTGGGAAAGATCATGGCCACTGGTGTTTTGATCTTACAGGTTTGGGCTTGGGAGCACCTCCCAATTTGTCAGCCTATTGTTGATGATAGCAGAGAGCCTGGGCAACCAGTTGTATATAGGTATGTCGGTTATGTTCATAGCCCCATCTGGGCAAGATATATTTTTGGTGGTGGCAGTTGGATGACCTGATAGGCATGGTATGGAGGCCTTATAGGGGCTTAGAGCCATGGGATGACTGGAGGCTAGTACGCAGGGACCTTTTTGTTACTCACCCTCTTATTGGCAGATCGCAGACGATAGTGGAGCGGTTGTAGTATCATGGGTGATGAGGTAGTATGGTCGGTCTTAGGGGGTATCATAGGATTTTACAACATACGCCCAATATGTTGATGAGAAGAGGTGTGGGTGGTCACTGAGGTTATCCTATGCCTTGGCCATGCAAGAGTTGATTGGTCTATAGAGACTGAGATGGGATTACCTGGGTGATATTGTAGATGCAAGGGTATTGCCCTAGTATAGAGATTTTTTCCAACAACATCCATTCCCTCATTTGATAGATCTAGTTGAGTAGGCTCCTCACATTAAGGAGGTTGAGGATGATGCCCTCGCGCAGGGATAGGAACAGGGTCAGAGACAAGGACAAAGAGCTGAGGCTCTGAGGAAGACATGTGGTGATCTTGGTGCTAGTAGTAGTAGGGTTTCAGCTGATTTGGGACAATAGAGGGGTGAGGGTGGATCTCTTGGGGGTATAAGTGTGAGATTGGGTAGAGCTGAGGAGGAGCGAGAAACTCTGAGATAGGTCCATCAGCAGCGAGAGGAGTAGGGTGGAGCTGGAGGTTGAGATGGGGGTGGAGAGCCTGCAAGAGAGCAGGGGACGGACGCTGGATGGTCAATAAGGGCACATTTAGTGGAGCTATAGTCATAGTTGACAGTGGCTTAGACTCAGCTGGTGGAGCGAGACTGATCGCTTGAAGAGGTGAGGGTTGAGCGAGATTGTCAACTTACAGAGATTAGGGCTGAGCGATATTGTCAACTAGATGAGCTGAGAGAAAAGAGTGATCGTCAGGTTGTGGTGATGAAAGCAGAGTGAGACATCCTTCAGTAGGAGGTTTTGCATTAGACTAGCAGGGCAGCCTACTATGTTGCGGCATATAGCATTGCAATTCCAGTTGCACAGTCAGTTGTCCCTTATTCACAGTATATGGCATGGTTTGAGGGAGCGTGGGCACCTCATCAAGATCCCGGTCATCAGGCTCCTCCTCCTCCACTTGGTGATGAGGGAGAGGGCGCCAGCTAGATATTTCTTTTTGTAGCAGTGATATTTTTTTGTGGACACACCCATTTTTTGTAGCCTATACGATTCTTTCTCGAAGTTTGTATATTTCATTGGACATCATTTTGTACTCTTAGACTTGATACAATATATATATATATACGAGATCTTATTTGACTTCATTATACTTGTGTTGATTTGATTTTTTTTAGATGCTTCCTATATGATTTATTCTATATGTATGTATTTCTGATTTAGCATGAATGAATGATGCAAACGAATGAGGAGAATGAGTAACTAGTAATGCAATTTTTTTATTTTTTTCAATGCAATGCAATAAGGTGAATTCAAATGAATGATGGTGAATGTATGAATCTATGTAAGATGCTTATGTATGCAGCTAACATCTCAAAACACAAGTACCCGATCGGAGAAATGATGAAAAATGACCACTTAGCTAAGAAATGATGATGCTTCTAACTCTCATTCAAAAGATAAAGAGATCATTGTTACCATACCAAAATCACTCTAAATTCACAAAATACAGAATGAAATGCAAAATGATATGCAAAATGCAACCGAAACCTAGTCACTGGATTTTGAAAAGCTTAATTTTCATCATTGAGCATTTTACAAACACAACAAGTAGATTAGAGTTCCTTGCTTTTCATATGCAATATTAATTATCTTGTCCACAATGACCCTTTTTCGGTCATATCCTTGGATAGATTACGCATGGACTTGGATTGCATGATAAAGAAATTCCCTCAAAACAGACAAAGAAATGATGGGAACCTCCCTATAGAATTTAAATAAGCAGAGTCGAGGTACGTGAGGCAATTTCACCTTGATGTGAAGGCGATTATCACAGACACCCAACTAATTTAGATGTTTCCATATCATTGGGATCATTCCTACAAGTAGAAAATAAGAAAATATTATGCCCCAATTCTTGCTCCTCTTAGTCAAGATAGACTTCCTCGAGTTACTCAAAGGGATAATAATCAAAAACCAATATAAAAGACATCACACAAAGAAAATTTTCATGCATATCTCAAACAGTTTAGTGATTTTTTTCAGTAATGTTTTTTGCTTGTTTCCTCAGTGGTAAAACTCTTTAGTAGTCAGGAGACAGGTGACTGACTTTGAGTGGATGACTAGGTTTCACTGAAGTAAAGTTGACTTAGTTGATACTGCTTAGGACATGTAAAGTGCTCTGTCGATTAACCTAAGACTAGGACAATGATCGGTTTCAAGCCATGAGGGTTCCAATAAACCAGGATGTCACGACAATGACTAAAAGATATGTACAAGCGAAAGCAAAGGTGCATGAAAGTTAGAATGTCAACGTTGTGTTGATAGATGGAGTGCTTGAGTACAAGAGGCGCCTGTTTGACAAGTTTTCACCTGCTTGGTAGAGATTCCTTTTTTTTTTTTTACCAAGGTGCCTATTTACTAGGTTTTCACCAAGGCATTTTCTCTCTTTTTTCCTTTTTTTCTTTTTCTCTTTTCTTTTTTTTTCTTTAGTACTTTTTCTAATTTTTAGGATTTTTTCAAGACTTTTTCTGATTTCTAGGATTTCTTCAGGACATTTTCTGATTTTTTTTATTTCTTCAGGACATTTTAGCTACATAAGCTGCTGGAGCGGAGAATATTTAGGTGAAGGATTTCTTCAGATGGATGGTTTTGATTGGTTCACAGAGTTGTTCTCCTTCTAATGTTGAGAGTTGATAGGCCCTAGAGCCAAAAGTTGCAGTAACGATATAGGGACCCAGCCAGTTGGGTTCAAACTTCCCTTTGTTGTCTCAAAACTGTTGATTTTTAGGATTTTCTCTTAGAACTAGGTCACCAACCTGAAATTCTCTTTGTTGAACCTTCTTGTTATATCCTCTGGACATTCTCTTTTGATACACTCTGAGATGATCAAACGCCACTTGTCGATGCTCATCTAGCAATTCAAGCTCTTGCAATCTAGATATTCTATAGTCTTCATCAATAACAAGACCTTGCAAAGAAACTCTTAGAGATGGTATTTCCACCTCAATAGGTAATACTGCTTCGGACCCATACACCAAAGAAAAGGGTGTATCCCAAGTAGGTGTTCTGATACTTGTTCTATAAGCCCACAATGCAGGATTGAGCTACAGATGCCAATCCTTCCCATATTTGTTCATTGTTTTGTGCAAGATAGTCAATAGGTTTTTGTTAGATGCCTCTTCTTGTCCATTACCTTGAGGGTAATATACTGATGAACAGTGTTGTTTTATTTTGAATTTCTCATAGAGTTCATTTAGATCTTTGTTCTTGAACTGTCCTCCATTGTTAGTTATAATGGATGAAGGTATACCATACCTGCAAATGATATAATTAAGAATAAATAGAGCTACTTGTTTGTTGATTGCCTTGATGAGCGGAACCACTTCTACCCACTTAGTGAAATATTTAGTGGCAGTGATAATAAATTTGTGTCCATTAGATGTTGTAGGATATATTTGGCCAATTAGATCAAATGCCCATTGTTGAAAGGGCCAATGTATCACAAAGGGTATGAGATCCCTTGCTAGAGCATGGAAAAGTTGCCCATGCAGTTGATACTTTTCACAGGTTTTAGCAAATTTTATAGCTTCTTTCTCCATGTCTTGCGAGTAGTTGCCAGACCTTAGTAGTTTTCATGCTAAAGTTAGACCATTTGAATGAGATCCACAAACACTTTCATGAACCTCAGATAATGCGCATTGGGACTCCTCAGTTTCTAGACATCTAAGCAAATTATTATCTAAACCTCCCCTAAATAGGTGGTTAACAATGATGAAATACCATGATGCATTTTAGATTAGGTTCCTTTTTTTCATTTTGGGAAAGATTAGCAAGGACAACTTGGTCACGCAGGTAAGAGTAAATGTGGCTATAACGAGATGAGTCATGTCCAATAATAGAACAGACCATCTAGGATTCAGGAGAATCATAGGCAAGATAATATAACTCTTCCACCAGGAATTCTAAGCGAAAATTAGATTCCTGGAGTTGTGGTATAGATGCCAAAGTGGCCATTCCATCTACTACTCTATTTGCTATTTTGGGGATCTACTGAAATGATAGGAAGGTAAAGTATTTCTTGAGATCATCCACCATTCTCTTATAAGGTATTAGTTTCTCATCTCTTGTCTAATATAGATCATTGATTTGGTTGATAATGAGTTGAGAATATCCATAGATGTGTAATTCAACAATCTTCTACTCGATGACCAGCTTGATCCCATTTACCAAAGTTTCATATTCTGCAATGTTGTTTGTGCAAGGGAAGAGAATCTTGTAAGCTTTTGGAATTGAGTATTTTTGGGAGTAATAAAAATTATTCTAGCACCAGAACCATGTTGAGTGAAAGACCCATCAAAGAACATCTTCCATGATTGTTGAGTAAGGTGCATGATTGATTCATCTAGAAATTCTATATGCAGAGGTTGACTATGTTCAAGTGGAGCATCAGCAAGTTGGTTTGCAATAACCTGTCCTTTGATGGCTTTACGTTCCACATATTCAATATCAAATTCCATAAGAACCATGACCCATTTGGTCAGTCTTCCTGTAAGTGTTGCTTTACTGAGATGATATTTGAGCGGATCAATCTTAGCTACCAGCTTAATAGAGTGTGCCAACATATAGTGCCTTCATTTTTGTGATGCAAAGACCAATGCCAAGCATACTTTCTCTATTATACTATAGTTCATTTCATATGATACCAATGTTTTGTTGATGTAATAGATAGCTCGTTCCTTTTTATTGTCATCTTGTTGTGCCAGAAGTGCCCCCAGTGAAGTATATGTAGCTGATATGTATAGAATCAATTGCTTACCTTGAATTGGTCACATTAATATGGGTGGATTAGAAATATATTGTTTGATTTGTTGTAAATATTGTTCACAATCTTTATCCTAGTTGTATTGAACTCCTTTCCTTAATACCTTTGTGAAGGGTTGAGCTTTGTCTGCTAGTTGAGATATAAAATGCCTTATTGACTGAAGACGGCCCTGTAAACTTCTCATTTGATTGATATTCTTGGGTGGAGGCATTTCCATTATAGCTTGGCCCTTTTCAAGGTCAACCTCAATTCCTTTTTTTGAAATTATGTAAGCAAGCAATTTTATTGATGTTACTCCAAATGCACACTTTTTAGGATTTAACCGGAGCTTGAATCTTTCCATTCTATCTAATATGAGGCCTAGTTCTTGGATATGCGTAGATCTCTTCATGGTTTTTACTAGGGTGTCATCAACATAATCTTCCATGTTTTTATGCATCATAACGTGGAAGATAGTAGTTACTGCTCTTTGGTGAGTTGCTCTTGCATTCTTTAGCCCAAACGACATAACATTCTAGGAGAAGGTTCCCCATGCACATGTGAAATTTATTTTTTCTTGATCTTTAGGCACTATCTTAATCTGATTGTAAGCAAAGAACCCATCCATTAATGAATACATCTCATATCTAGCAGTCATATCTACTATCATGTCAATGTTGGGCAATGGAAAATAATCTTTCAAACATGCTTTGTTGAGATCCCTAAAGTCTGTGCAAACTCTAATAGATTTGTCTACCTTTGATACAAGTACTATGTTTGATATCCATTCTACGTAGTCTATAGCTCTGATAAATCCAACTTTTAGCAATTTCTTTAGTTCAACTTTGACTAGCAGTGCCACATGAGGATGCATCTTACAAAGTTTTTGTTTGAATGGTTTAACTCCTGGTGTAATAGAGAGATGATGCATGATGAGATCAGGATCTAGTCCTGGCATATCTGAGTATGTGCATGCAAAGTTGATCTTCTTTTCTAAAAAAAGGTTGCTGAAATCTTGTAACTCTTTTGCTGATAGTGATTGAGCTAAATGAATGATGTGTGGTGTCTCTTGACTCCCAATGTTCACTGGCTAAGTTGGCTCAATCAATATGGAAGATCTTTCCTGGAAGTGACTTGGCAGTATATCAAGTATCTCACCTTCAGGCGCCTCAGAGAGGTTTTCACCTTTAGGTACATCCTTTATTTTCTCTTTTTTAGATTCTAACACCGCCACAATGTGGTTTTCTCCATCGGGTCTTTTATTTTTATTTTTCTTATTTTTGCGACTAAGATACTTGATATCTGTTCCAGTCCTGTTTTCACTCTGTTCACTAGTGGAAGAGTTCATGGGTTCAACTGCATTGAGATAATAGGCTAACGTATAGTCATTGGCAAAAGTAGGCACATTCAAGGGTTGGTTATAAGGAGTACAATCAATCAATTTAGGATGTATTAGGGATAAGGTTGGAACAAGCTCAAGGGAGTTCATGGTACTATCATCATGGCTTCAAACTAACCAGTTGAGTTCCAGAAGACTACCTTGCGTGTGTGTCTCGAGACCAGGAAGAGTTAGGACACAATTATCGAAATTCATGTTAGTATTTATTGGACCTAACCCAACCGACCTACTTCTAGCATCGTCACCTACTTCAGACTGGACTACATTTCGTGGTGTGATAGTAACAAGGTTAGTAGATAACATCTCAACATTCATGATAGAGTAGTCATAATGTGTTGTTGAATAATCGTTGTTATAAATAGAGCTCCTGTTTGAGTTATCAGAGTCATAAGATGAATTTTTTAACTCATCTTCAAGTGGCTTAGTAAAAGTATATATAGTATCAATACCCACATCTTTGATGCTACAAGTTCTTTCATGATTTGGTTCATTGATTACTTGTATTTGACACACTTGTGGATATAACCTTGATGGTTTTGTTAATCCCTGTCGTCTGTTCCATTCAGCTTCCTTTGGATTGATGACTGAATCTATTTCTGTAGCTTCTAATTCTTCTTTTATAGTTTCGTACCTAATTTGTCTTATCTCATTAGAGGGAGAGTTGGTAGGTGAAGAAATTTCTTGTGTCTGTTCTTCCTCCAACTATTGTTTATAGTCTTCTCATCTTTTTAGTCTTATTTCTTCATTTTCCCTTTGCATTCTTAGGCGTATCAGCTCTTGTGCATCATTTGTGATATCACTAGATTCTTCAGGGGTTTTTGTAGTAGATGTATCTAAGAGATGGTCAGGACCCCATTCATACTCATTTGAATCAGTTTCTAAATCATCTACTTGTTGTCTGCCAGTATATGTGACTAGAACTTTAAGTGGTGCAAACAATTCTCTGATTCTGTATACTTCGTCTCTCATATCCTCTGGGACTTCTACTTCTTGTGGTATTATAGCTGATATAATTGGAACTTGATTATCATATGTTTCATCTTCCTGAGTTTGTTGAGTATTAATTTCTTGTGTTGTTAAAGGTAGTCACTTTTTCTTCCACTTAAGTTGATGGTGGGACGTGCACTTCTGATTTGATGACTTTCTTGGATCATATCCCAATCCAACTTTATCATTGGTAGACTTAGTTTGTAACTGAATAGGTTCAACAATACCTTTTTTATGCTTGTTGAGAGGATCGGTACCTGAATATCCCATGCGTTGAAGCATCTTATAGCCTGGACCATATTGTGTTGGGGAAATCTCACAATGTCATATTTCTTTGTTTGCACTATCTTCTTTGAAAAGCAATTTGAGAACATCATCCTCTTCTATTTTGCCTACAAGAGAAGTAGAGGACTATATGAAGAGACCATCATAAATGACTTTTGGAGTTGAATTTTGTGGCTTCATAACCTCTGATGGTTTTCTCAACTATCTTGGTGATGGAGGAAGAGACATTAGTGAGAGTATAGGCTCTATCTTGTAGTCATCTATACTAGTGTTTGTGATTTTCAATTTCTTTTCTAAATCTTTCAGCAAAGATTCTGAACTTTCAACTATAGAGGCTGCTCTATTATAAGGAACAAAAGCATCAGAACTCTGTGTTAATGCATTGTAGGTATAACTTGTATCAGCAGAAATACTGACTTCAACTCCATTATAAGGAAATTTCAAGCATTGATGGTATGTAGATGGTACTACTTTCATTTCATGAATCCATGGTTTTCCCAATAAGATGTTGTATGAAAGATGAAGATCAAGGACTTGAAAAATGACTTCTCTTTCTATATGTCCTACCCTGATTGGTAATAGTACCAGACCCTTAGAAGTTCTTTCTTCTTCATCATAAGCCTTGATTGTTATTTTCTTTGTTGGATCAATAACATTTTTAGAAAATCCCAACTATGTTAGCAGATTGTAGGTACAAATATTCAACCCAGTGCCTCCATCTATCAAAACATGTTTAACTCGGTGTTTATGGATCATGGATTCAATGTGTAATGGCTGGTTATGTGGGTGACTCAGTGAGTTATCATCTTCTTTAGAGAAAGTGAGGTAATGAGGTGAAGTCAGGTGACCCACCATAGATTGAAACCGATCTATGTCTAAATCTTTAGGGACACTGGTGGTAAGTAAAGCCTTGACTAGGACCTCTCTATGAGCAGAAGAGATCTTAAGCAGTTCCAAAATGGAGATTTGAGCATTGGTTCTCTTCAATTGTTTGGCAATACTATAACCGAGAGAAGATGATAAAGCCAATTGTTTTGATTTGGCCGTGATTGTGTCTGTTTGTCTATTTGGTAGATTTGATGTTGTTTGATTGAAAGTTCGGGAACTAGCTCTTGGGAGAGTAATATTCCTTTGAGTGCAAGTCACACCATTAGTATTTTGTGCTTTAATTTGGTGATCCTAGATTATGATCACATTGCAATATTCAGGTTGAATAGATTCAATCGTGTTGATCACATTATCGTTGTTAGTGTAGGTATAATTGACTCTAGCTCCTCCGTTGGATTTTGAGGAATCTCCTTGTTCATAAGTTGGTAAGGGATCTTTAAAGGCCTTATGATCAACATTAGTCGTGTGATTTCCAACAATGATCTTGCCTGCATCAATGAGATCTTGGATTTCATGTCGAAGTTTCATGCAGTTGTTTATGTTATGTCCCTTGTTCCGATGGTAGTCACAATATTCATTTTCTCTCCACCATTTGAGTCTAATTTATGGGTCATATGGTCTAGAATTGTCTAGCAATGTTATCAGATTATTTGCCAATAAGGTTTTAAAATTTGATTCATATGATTCATCTAAAGGAGTAAAATCACACTTAGGTTTTGAAATCCAAGGCTTTTCTTTAAACCATTCTCTTGCTTTCTTTGGAGGATTTTTTGTTGTAGTTTCAGCTGTCCTGAGTGCTTGTGTGCCACTAGCCAAGTTAAATATTGTGGATTTTTTTTTTTCTTGGGTAGTATCTACCACTCCATTACTAACAATATTCCTATTGTTATCTTTGCCATATTTCTATTACTTGCTCTTTTCTTTAGAACTAGAACCTTGTGATGTTTCTTTCCAAAGTGATATATCTCCCTTTTTTATAAGCACATCTTCCATTTCGAGGACATTCTCTACCATTTTGTTGAATGAAGGATGTACTTGTATCTAGACACCTTACTTCAATTCAAGGATTAAGTTGTTGACAAATATATCCATTTTCTCAAGGTCTGGGATGGTCCTTGAATACCTAGAGAACATATTTCTCCATCGTTGGAGAAAAGTGAGAAAGGGTTCTCTTATTTTTTGTTTGGTATTGCAAAGTTCTATCATAGTGATTGGGTGATGAATGTTGTAGGAATAGTTGGATTAATTCTTCAAAAGTTTTTATTCCCATGGGTAGACTTGAGAACCATTCCATAGCTTGCCCCCCTAAACTTCTCGGGAAAAGCTGCATGAGATATGTTTGGTTGTGCATGAACTCCATACATAAAGCACATAATTCTTTGATATGATCTTGGGGGTTTGTATTCCCATCATATTTGTCAAACTTAGGCATTTCTACTCTTGAGGGAAAGGGAGGCATGTCAAGGTTTTTGTCAAATGGGAATGGGCATATTGTGTCTAGAGAATATTGTTTTGGTGTTTTATCTTTGTTTTTTAGTTTTGTGACCTCAGTTTGTAATGTTTGCATTTGTTTGTTTATCTTTCCCCATGGTGTCTCTTCCTCTTTAGTGATGAGGGCCTCCATATTATAACCAGTAGGGAGTTTGGTGCCTTGCTTTGCTAATTCTAGGAAATAGTCTTCTTTTTCCCTGGCCATGATGACCTTCATCATTGTTCGAAATTCTTTATCATTTTGACATTTATGTATTTCATCCTCGGGAGGCTTAGGAAGCTCAGATTTAGTTGATGAGGAATCACTATCAGTGGCATGATTGTTGAAGTTGTCATGAGTGTCTCGTTTACTAGCTTCTCTTTCTTGTCTTTCCCCAAACATGGTGGGAGAGAGGGGCTGACCAAAGATTGGTAGATCATAAACTGATATTTATGACAAGGATGGTTTATTTTGAAAGAGGTTTTCTTCAAAGAATGGATTGTCATTTGATGAAAAGGGTGTTTCTTTTTCTTTCTTTGTTTTGCTGCAAGAGTTTCTGGTTTGAACAGGCATTTGTAATTGATGGGACCGAGAGACAAATGTATTGCAGAAGTTAAGATCAAATTGTAGCTAATAGTTCATTTAACATAGTGATTGAGAGAAGTTACTAAGATCTGGTTTGGTTTTAGGAATGATTTGTCCTGTATAAGACGTTATCTAAGTTAACTTAGGTTTGATAAGATGTTATTTTAACTAGCTAAGAGATGATCGACAAAATTGTGCAACGCAACGGTAGGGGTACACTATCAAGGTTGTTTATGCTAAGGAGAATGATAACCAGTTTTAGGCTTGTCGTAGACTATTTTAGATGGGTTTGACTATTCTGGACTGGCAAAATTAGAGACTCGTACAACAGGATTTCTGAGACCATACAACAGTATAACAGCTTCAGGACGACAACAATTCTATTTTGTATGAGTTGCTGCCTATTATCGTACAACAAATGGGCATGTCCTGAATGACAAAGGATTCAGTGCAATTCTATCTTGTATGACACGGGATTTAGCTTTAAATGACAGACTGTTGGGTCTCATATGATAGATGATTGAGCTTGAATGAAAAATTAGAAGACTCATACGACACAAGATATGGTGCAGGATGATAAATGATTAGGTTCGTATGATTGTTAACAGGACAGAGACAAAAATTTTGAGTTTTTCAATAGCTGAGTATGACAACTGAGTATGACCAATCCTGAGGTGGACTAATTTTTTACCAGGATAGACTAGTTTTGACATAGATATAGATTATCACTAAGTTGTTTGATCTTGTTTGATTTGTTTTTTCCAGTTTCAGTATTTCAGTTTTAGTTTTAGGGATGAAAACACAGAAAACACGTAGTATGAATAGTAACTCCAATCACAGTATGCAAACCCTATGGAAGTTGGCTTAGAGAAGAAAACCTTTGCTTGCTGACTTAGGTACACACCTAATAGCTAATTAGAATACGACTGCTGAGTCTCACATAATGGATTCTCAACGTCGTATTAGCTGACTCCAAATGCTAATGGGGGCACAATATGGCAAGTTTCTTGGTAGAGTTACTATCTCTCTTTCACAAAGATTATCAACCTTTCGGAGGTGAATCAGGTAGCTTCTGATTTTAATTGGATCTAGTAAGGGGTCCGTTTGGTGTGTCGAGGTATAAAATCAATTAAGAGGTCTCCCAGCCTTGAAAACCAAGGATTAATATACCCGAAGGTATTGAGGAGAGCTATTCCCAAGCACTGTCGTTGACTCTATTTTCATCAAATCACGTTTATTTTATAGTGGGTTGGAGTACTTGGTGTTTAGCCATTCCCACTTAGGTCATTCCCCTCACACTGGTCATAAAGGCTTTAAGAGTTTTTAAGCTCCTCGGGAGGGCAGGCCTACTAAAGATGTACAAACCTCAAACAAAGAAAATGCCTCAAGGGTCTGGATTTCTGATTGTCTAAAAAAAGACAAGAGCATACTCTCCTACCTCTCAGAATTTTCTAAAAACATGAAAGATAAATTTGTTCATTAACCAGATAGCAAGTTAGGTGCCTAAAAATTAATTTAAAGAATACACGATGTTTGGTTGATTCTTTTTAGGCAACCTGCAAAAACAATGTATCAGTAGTCATGTTGTTTTTATTCTTTGATAGGTGTATGTTTGATTGATAAATTCTTTGACAAGCATCCTACAAGAAATTAGTTAGGCTGTAAAAATCTGAGGTAGACAGAAGACAATTCAAAGTTAGCGTCAGTGTAATCAAAATTGGACAAAAAACTTGAAAAAGTGAAATTTGTTTTAACCCAACAGAATACAACATCATATGACATTTAACATAGAATGAAATGACAAAAGGCTTTAATCGTACGAGTTAGAACTAAGCATAGGATGACAAAAGATAAAATCAGATAATCAGAAATAGTATGTCGTACGAAACCATTTTCTGATTCGTATGACAAATAACAAGCTTCAATATAATGTCGTATGACAAATAACAAGCTTCAATATTATGTTGTACGATGCAGTGATACTACTTGTACGATATTTTGCAGAGATTATACGGACAAAACCTACAGGATAAAAAAATGATTTTGAGGCCGAAAAAGTAGTCTTCTACCCCACGGTGGGCACCAAAAATGTGTGTGTGAAAAGTGGACCTGTATCTGTATCTGGAATACACAACACTTCAATTAAGGCATTAGATGCATGGTTAGACAAATATAAGCATGAATATGAAAACCATAACAAATCGACCCATTGCCTTCTAAAAGATGCGAGTATAAGATTGCTCTCAGAATTGTATAAGCAATACCAGTGACTAGACTACACCAAGATGAAGGATTTAATCTATATGAGCATGATATTAAGCTAAATGAATGCAAGATTTAAGCTAGATGAATGCATGATTTGCAAGATTTAATCTAACATGATTTAAGCAATATATGAATATTTAAGCTAAATGATTTAAGCAATATGGAATAACTAATATGCAATATCTCAATGCAAATTCTCAATGGACCTAGAGAAAAAACAACATAATAACAATATATTCTCTAGGATTTTTTGAATGAGAGATGAGAGCCTAAATTTATAGAAAATTCAGAAAGAAACCAAAGGCTGAGATCAAATGATGATGAGCGGTCAAGATTTTCCAAGAGGAAGCACAATCCAGGTGAATTGATGTGATTGGATGCTTTTCTTAGTTTTAAAGGAAATTGAACTAAAATTAAGATTAAAAAAAAAAAAAACTGATTTATTCTCTATTTCATTCAATTTTAATATTTAATTGTTTTAATTGCTTTTTTTGAGGTTATTTATCAATTTTTAATTTGTTTTTTCAAGATTATCTCCAATTGATTTCTTTTCTCAAATTTTAATTCTTTTTTGGTCAATTAATTCCTTTTTTGATTTGTTTCCTTTTTTGAAGATTTGTGCTCATAATTTCCAATTCCTCTTTCTTGATTTGTTTCATTTTTTGAAGATTTATGGCAATTTTTATTTATTTTTCAAATTAATTCCTCTTTTTGATGATTTAATGGCAAATTGATTTATTTTATTAAATATGCTAGGCTATTTAATTAAAATAAATAAGATAATTGTTTAAAAATGATTTACTTGGAAAGATCAATTAATTAAATAAATATTTAATTAATATTGGTTGATTAATTTGCCATGTGACATTGATGATTTTAGAAATTAATTGTGTGCTCAAGATTGATTTAATTCCCTTTGGTTAGGACCTTGGTGACATTGTCGAGATTAGGGGCCCATGGTTTAGATGACCATTTTTAGGGTATTACAAGAATCACTCAATGGGTTGGAAATGGAAAAGTTTCAAAGATTTACCAGCTGATATAACATAAATTAAATCTCTTATGGATATTATTTAGAAGAGATATTTAGTATTGAAAGAACCATTTGATTCAATCATTTGGATAGGGGCCAATTCAAGAAACTATAACTCAAAGGATGGTTACCAAGCAATAGTTTAAAAATAGAATTTTGAAAGAATCAAAGTTCTTGTTTCTTTGTGTTGGGATAAAAGATGCCTTCCTAAAGTGGGTTACCTTGCTTGGGCAACTTTGCAGAGCATAATTTTAACATTCGAATGGTTTAAGAAGATTGGTTATTTGGGTCTATCAAAATGTGTTCTATGTGAGAAGGAAGAAGAAACAACTAATCATATTCTCCTGACATGTACTTTTCCTTCTAGATGTTGGCAATGGTTATGTGTGAAACTTGGGTGGATGTCTACTTTGCCAAATGACATTTTGAGCTTATTCAAAAGCTGGCCTAATATTCATTCACCAAACTTATTTAATGAATTATGGATCTCTTCACCCCAGTTTTAATTTGGGAGATCTAGAAGGAAAGAAATAGAAGAATTTTTCAAGGGAAAAAATTGCCTTGGGAGACTTTTTTCAACAAATGTCAAGCGACTATTGTGGAAGTAGCAAATCATAGACTCTCAATCCACATATCAAAAAAAAAATCTTGTTAGAACAATAAAATGAAAGGAAATTCGTTTGGACTTAAAATTACTCCCTTTGTAGGGGAAGGAGGTGAGAAAGTAGTTAAAAAAGAGCAATGTCAATTTGGACCCCACCAAAAGAAGGATGGTGTAAATTGAATTTTGATGGGCTTCCTCAATGCAACCTAGGAGCTTTTGGAAAAGGATGAATAATTCACTCATCAGAAGGAGTGATTGAAGCAAAATAATCCAAAGTTTTAGCATAGGATACTAACAATGGTGTAGAAATTCAAGCTTCTATTGAAGGTCTTGCAATTTATAGAGAACTTGGCCTTAAAAAGGTAGAAATTGAAGGAGATTCAGCTATAATAATCAATGCCTTAAGACCCCGTAACACACCAAATTGGAGACTCAATTCCTTTTAAAGAAGAGCCATGGATTTACTTAAAAAACTTTAAAGCCTTCACCATTAATCATACCTTTAGGGAATCAAATAGAATGACAGATCATTTAGCAAATAGGGGAGCAGGTGGTTTCAATGAGAAGTTTATCAGAGCTCCAAGATCGTTGAAGACTAATGACCCAAAAAGAGGTGATCCAACCATTTTGTAGAGATACATAAATAAGAAAAGTAGGGTAGTTTATTGGGTTTCAAAGTCTGATTTAGTAATGGCAATTTGTTCAAAGCATTAATTAGTAATTTCTTCTATCTCTTTCAGAAGCTATTTCTGATATCCTCAATGGTAGGAATTTAAAAGGAAAAAGGTTATTTTATTGATAAATGGACATTTAAGTGGGTTAAAGTTTTGATTTCCCAACATAATGGAGATTGTGTTTTCAAGCAACATTTAGCTAACTGGATAGGAATTTTTGTCAGTTGAGAGGACATGTGAGAGATTTTTTCAAAATCTCCAATGGTAGGATTTGCAGCCCGGGCATACGACAACATGTTTTGACAAAAATGTGGACAAAAAAGTTGAAACATTTGTTGACTAAATTCATGTCAACTATTAGTCCTAAAGATTATTGATCTAAGACATTTTAGACTGGCTAAAACCCTAAGACAATACCTCCTATTTAATCCTAAAACCCTAAACCCTATCTGTTAAGGATTTTAAACCTTTTTATCCTTTTTGGGCTCTAATTTTCTATTTGGATGTTGACCAAGTTGATTGGGCAGATCACTAAGTTACCACCAGCTAGAGGGTCTAAGTCATGGTGGGGTTGGTTTCTTCTTTTCCTTGTATATCTACTAGCGGGGCCGCAAGGCTTTTTATCATAGCTTCTCTCTTTACATGGTGAGCTTTGGGTCTTGGAAAAAGGGACTTCTCTTGCCAAACTCTTGTCTTTGTTGGTAGGACTACGGGTCGTGTCTTGGTGAACTTCCCTTTTTCGGTCAGACCTTCTATGAGCAACAAAAATAAAATCATCTTGGTGAAAATCCATGTCTTGGTGAAAGGGTTGAAGGGCATGCAGGGTCTCACATGATACATCTTCCTAGGTGAATAGATCAGTAGCTTCTAGGTGGTCTCGACGGACACTTGGATCAGTGGGCTCCAAGTGGCGAAGGCTTTTTGGTATAAATTTCCAAAAGAGACATAGGCTAAAACCCATCTTGTCGAAAAACCCTAGTCTTTGTGATACTCTTGAAGCCCATGGTGGGGTCCCTTCCACACAAATAGATAGACCCAGTGGGCCTAGCCCACTACATGGCGTGATGGCGGCCATGGCTTTTCACTTAAGCGAGTATCTGACAGTGATGTTTTAAACTCTTATTGGGCCTTTTGGTGCATTATGTGTCTCCATCTCATTCATCTATCTTCACATGACATGGAGAATCTAATGGCCAAAATTCAAACTCCCATAAACCATTAGAATTCAAATCTCTGCTAGGTTTGGTTGTCGACTAGATCATCAAGGCCAATTTTTCAAACCTCATCAACAACCAAATCTAATCTTATTTTGATCCACCCACTCTTAGACATCTTCCATTACTCCAAAAGGGACTCTATAAATTGAATCTAGATGTTACTTAAGGCCCTTCAATGTAGATTGAAGAATTTTTTGCCTCTACAATACTGCCATGATGCATATCAAATCAGAGCTTTCTTCCTCTATAGGGATTTGTTGTTTCTTCCCACATTGAAGAAGATATTTCAAAGAGTCTCACACATGGATCAGATCATCTTCTTGATTTGATTACCCCTCTAATATTTTTTAACCTAACCCTAGTAGGGTTAGGATTTCTAGCTGCAGTCCAGTTTGAGTTATGCCTAAACTACAAAGGCAATTTTGTAACTTGTTTTTCAAGATCTTTTTCTTTCTTCTGCATAAAAAATTATGTTTCTATGCATAGGTAAATTTGACTTACCTTGCATTAATTAAGTTTACTCATTTTGCCTTCATTTGGTTTGGAAAATTTGTGTAATGTGTTACCTTCTTTTTTGAATGCATTCTCATTTGTTTATTTAGGACTTAGTGATTGTGTTAATTCCTCTATGGATGTCATCTATAGACTAAATCAATCTCTCTTGCCACTCTACAAGAATTACAACCTTCACTCACCCATAGGAGACTAATTAGGAAAGGATTTTGTGCATCCTTCGGTAGTTTTATTAGTGTTATGAGCAGTAATAGGTAGAGAAGATCAAATTCAATCTAGGTGCAAACCTCCTTTCCCCTTTCAAGCATCTCTTCTTCCCTTTTTCCCCCTTAGCCAAATAGATTAGGTTTTATTTTTTGTTTGGTTAGACCAACACCCACATCTAATTAGAAAGGAAGATAGCCTTCTCTGGGGAGACTCGACCTCAACTATGCAAGTTCCCACTCTTGGAGGCTAATTCAATGTGTCACAAGGTTGATGATCAAGGTTGTTCATCAAGCGGGCAGACTTTTGTGACAATAGTTTTTCACATATGCCCAGTGGAACACACATTTCAACCACTTGCAAAGAATCTAGTGCTTCTCTTAGCAATTCATTTTTTGGAGGCAATCAATCTAAGCACTTGGTGACTCTTAAGAACAAATCCAATCTCTTGGTGATGACCAACTGTCGCTTTCATGCCAAGAACACAAACTAGGTCATATTCTAGAGGTAATTTCTAATTCATCCACCTTCCTTATTCAAAATAGAAGGGTAGGAATTCCTTATCACCTATTAGGGGAACTCAAGTAGAAGCATCTACACCCCTAAGATAAAATTCTACCCCTCCATTCACAAGAGTAGCACAGCGTAGAGGCCCTTTAAAACACACTAATAGGCTATTTTTTCCTATAGAAGTCCCTAGAGAAGATGTGTTTGTCACCTTTAATGATGGAAGTCCTTTGGTGTTATCCCAAAAGGACATACCACTTTTTACTAGAGAACCCTTTGTTACCCTAGTTGAACACATCCAAGATATTACAAGCATTTGCATGGTGTTTCATGTCACAAAGGATAATGTTGCAGTGAGGCTCCTTGCCTCATCCTTTAAAGGAAAAGCCCTACAATGGTATAGGGTTTTAGCCTCTAGCTCCATTCATAACTGGGATGAATTAGGAGAGAAGTTGTGTAAGCATTTTTAAGGATAAATTGGCCATTTGTCACTAGTTGAGCAATTAACTACCATTCAGAGAGCACTCCATGAGTTTATGGGTGACTTCAACTACATATTTCAGAAACTTTGGGATAGGATCCCAACATTGGTTAAGCCCTCTTCAAACCATGCATTATTATAGTTTCTTAGGGCTCTAAACAGTGACATTAACACTATGATAGAATCACTTGTAGGAAATGACTTACTGGGAGCTTATGATGTTGTCATTAAGGAAAAGAATTGTTTAATACATGTGGGGAAGTTGTCTCCTAGGCCTCCAATGCCTTTGTTCTTAGAGGCTTCTACACAACAACCTTCCTTAGCACCCATATTGGTGGCATCAATAAGTCAATTTCTCACACCTGCACCGAATCCTCAATCTTCAGAGGTTCAAGAGCTTAGGTCAAAAATCAAGACCATGATGTAGGGATTTGGGAATGAACCAGTTTCAATCAAAAGATAGATTTTGTGGGCTAACAAAGGTCCCTACCAACCATCAAATTGAAATTATTAGCATAGGTCTAACTTTCAAGCACAAAATCAATGGAGTAAAGCTAGACCCTCGAATAGTTTAAATCATATGACTGCAAGTACCTCAAAAGTATTGGTACCAATATAGAACAATGTTGCTCAAGAGAAAGATTGTGTAATTTATGCAATCAACCTCATAATCAAACTACTTGTCAAAATGGTGAGTTTTATCAGGCCTTAGTGGCACAAAATAAACCAAAAACATTAGTAGAACAACAATTTGGTGATTGTCCAAACTATCCACAGGCAGATTCCTCTTTCATGAATTGGTAGGAGGTTGACTTCTATGGTATAAATCAGATTAATAATGACCCTATTGCCAGCAATACCAAATCCAAAAGGAGGGCCATAGAACCTAATACAACTACTATAGTAGCTCAAGCTCCACAAGCTTCTATACAATCTTCAAGAGCTAAGACTCTTGACAAGGTGGCTACTCCAAACAAAGAGAAAGGCTTGACTCAAAAGGGCAAATAAGGGGAGCAACCTGAGGCTCCTACTAAGATTGTGGTTCCATTTAACATAGTGGAGAAAATAAAGAAGGCTAACCTTAATTTCTCTATGTGGGATTCTCTTTCTATCCCATCTCAAAGAGACATACTTCAAGAGGCCTTGAAGCATATAAATGTTACAGAAGTCACAAACGAAGGTTGCATCTCTTCAAATCCTATAAGTTTGGTACAACCAATAGAGGGAGAGAATTCCAAGAAAATCAGTAAGTCTCCCCCTTTCTATCTCTCTTTGATTATAGGAGATAGTCTTGTTCACAATTCCATGATAGATAGTGGGGCTAGCAGCTTAGTTATGCCTAAGGGAGTGGTCAACCGCATAGGTATCAAATGTGAGCTTATATCAAGAGGTATTATGCAACAAGATGGCACATCAGTTCAGACTATGGGGGTCAAAAAGGATGTCAATTTAGCCTTACATCTCTACCCAGGTTGTACCATATGGCAAGATGTTTTAGTTATTGACCTCCCGACCTACTTTGCCATTTGTTTCTCAAGGGGATTCACTACTAAGATAGGGGGTTATCTATCATTTGATTGGTCTCACATGTTGTTTAGGACAAGTTATGGTATAAAGGTGACCATCAAGGCAAAGCCTATTACAAAGCTCACATTGAACCCTATACCCCAAGCCCCATCAACATGAACTGCTCTCTACATGAGGAGTAAGAAGAAATTTCAGTTAGAGAGCCTACAACTCAATTGGAAGAAGTTATTGATTTCCTACTTGATGAGTGGGAAAATGCATTTCAGTTTTATCCCATTGATGAGGTCAATGATACGGTCCTTGGCACATTGCATTAATGAAGAAAATGCTCCTATTCCCAATCTTTTAAAGGAAAACAACAACATACAAGGATTGTGGGATATGTTCTTCGATGGCTCAAGGATCTAAAATGGTGTAGGGGCTGGTGTATTACTCATTTATCCTAAAGGGGAGACTACTTACTTTTCTTTCAAACTTCATTTTAGTTGCACTAACAATGTAGTTGAGTATGAAGCTTTGATTTTGGGTCTCCAAATGACCCAAAGAAGAGGGATCAAATCCTTAAGAGTGTGTCGAGATAGTGACCTAGTTTTTAATCGAATTAAAGCTCAAAGCATCACAAAGAACAACCTCCTTATAAGTATAGAGCATGGGACCTAATTGAAGGATTTGTGGCCTGAAATATTTCTCGTGTCCCTAGAAATTAGAATAAATGTGCTGATAGATTAGTAGCAGTTGGTTCTCAGCATGAGATTCCATCTCATGTCATAGCAGAGAAAGAACATCAAATCAGACTTGTAGTGAGATCTACAGTGACTAATAACCAAGTCAATTTGCAGGTTTTTTATTCTGATCAACAAATTGTAAATTTTCTACAAGATGAGGCAGAGTTCTCACACAAGAAAAAAACTCTACTATAAAATCAATATGGAGATCAGATTATGCAACTCAATTCCAATAAGTTGCCCAAGTAATTGATCACCTTGGAAGGGATCTTCAACATTAATGATCAAATGAAAGGGAGAACAATGAACTTGTCCATAAGGAAAGGAGACTATATCAATATACACGGTGAAAGGAAAATCTCTCAATTTGGGAAAGGTATGCTCCCAAATAGATCAAAATATTTTGGTCAATCTCTATCAAGAATATGGTGATGTTTTGCTTTTACATATTAGGATGTAAAAGGGTTTGATCTTAGATTAGATCAACATACTATAGAGCTAGATCCTAATGCAAAACCTATTAGATAAAAGAAAAGACCTATAAACCCCAAGGTTGAGCCTTTGATGAGGAAAGAGCTATCCAAGCTTATAAAATCCAACATAATGTTTCCAATTAAACATTCTTCTTGGGTAGCTAATCTTGTTCCAGTTAGGAAGAAGAATGGAGAAATCAAATTGTGTATAGACTTTAGGGATCTCAATAGAGCCTCTCTTAAGGATCCTTCCATGGAATAAATTTTAGCCAAATTTGGTGGCTCTAAAAGATTTTCATTCTCGAATGGATACTCAAGGTATAACCAAATCCTAGTCCAAGACTTAGACCAATATAAGACTACATTCACTACTAAATGGGGCACTTATGCTTATTGTAAGATGCCTTTTGGACTAACAAATGTAGGTGCAACTTTCTAAAAATCCATGGATATGGCCTTTAAGGGGGTATTATTAGAATTTGTACTTGTATATCTTAATTATATCACTATATACTCCAAGCATGCAACAAACCATTTTTCTCACCTTGAGTAAGTATTCAAGAAGTCTAGGGAGTATGGTGCATCCTTGAACACCAACAAGTGTGTATTTGCCATGGATCAAGGCAAGATTTTAGGACATATTGTATCTAAAGAGGGTCTGGCCATTGATCCAAAGAGAGTGGAAGCCATTGTGTCACTTTCACTCCCAAGCCATAAAAAAGGGTTGCAAAACTTCCTTGGAAGGACTAATTTTGTAAAAAGGTTCATTCCCAACTTGGATACTATGGTAAACCCTCTCACAACCATGTTAAAGAAAAACATGATCTTCAAATGGACCAAGGAGGGTAAGGAGGGCATTGGTCAGATCAAGCAAGCCATTGCTTAGGCTCGTACATTGGTCAATCCCAACTATGAGAAGGATTTCATTCTCTACACTTTGGAGGAGAAACAAGTATATCTACTATCATAATGTAGGTAAATCAAGATGGGTTAGAGCAGCCCATATCTTTTTTCATTGAAAGCTTAAAAGACTATGAACTCAAGTATAGTTATATGGAGAACCAAGTCATCACAGTTGTTAGAGCATTAAAAAATATCCAAAGGTCTCTCTCTTGTTGCAGGAAGAACAAGTTGATAGTCAAGAAAATGCACAAACCGGTTGGTTCTAGGATATGTCTACCTTCCTAAGGGATGGTAATTATCCTCCTCACTTTGATAGAACCAAAATAAGGCATCTCAGACTTCAGTCCATCCCCTATGCTTTGGTGGATAGTATTTTATTCAAAAGAGACCTAAACGATGTCCTACTAAGGTTCATAAAGGAGGATCATACCAATAGGCTCCTAGAATAATTTCATAATGGCCCTTCAGGTGGTCATTTCTCAGCTAGAACTATAGCCATGAAGATTATCAGGGTAGGTTATTATTGGCCATCTTTATTTGGTGATGCTCACAAGTGGATTAGATAGTGCAAATAATGTGCACTCTTTGTAGACAATAAAAGGTTGGTTGCCCTTCCTCTTCATCCCATTTCAACTGATCAACCCTTTGTACAATGGGGCCTTGAATTCACTGGTCTCATTAATCCATTGTCAATTTCAAGCCATGAGTGAATTTTGGTCACCAAATACTACTTTACTAGGTGGACATAGGCAATTGCTTTGAAGGATGCAGTTGAGAACTCAGTGGTTCAATTCCTTGAGGGGATTGCAACTAGATTTAGAGCCCCTTCCACAATCATATTAGATAATGCTAAATCCTGTGTAGGATCTCAAATCAACTTATGGGCAGTCTAACATGATGTATTCTTGAAGACATCATCAAATTATTATCCTGAAGGAAATGACCTATCTAATTCTTCGAACAAGAATCTTGTCAGGATCACGAAAAGGACTCTTGATGATAATCAAAGGTATTGGCACCTAAAGTTGGGAAACTCCAAAAAGAGAATTAGGTAACTCACCCTTCATGTTGGTATGTGATAGGGAAGCAAGGCTTCCCTTATCTCTTGAGTTACCTTCTCTTGATTTAGCACCCCAGCTGGAGCTTCTAGAAAATGATGACATGTCAATTAGGTATGTAGAGATTAGAGAGATAGAAGAAATCAAAGAAAGGGGTTTGCAAACCATAAGTGTCCATTAGGAATAAGTGAAGAGATATTTTGACAACAAGGCTACTTTTAGGACCTTCAAAGTTGGAGACCTTGTCCTAAAGTGGGATGTTGATAGAGAAAAGCCAAGAAAACACTCAGATTTTGATGCAATATGGAGTGTTCCTTATGTGATTATAGGTTGCAAGGAGGCAAATTCTTTCAATTTGCCAAGGCTAAATGGTGAAGCTCGCCCTATTACAGTTAATGGTATTCACCTCAAAGAATGTGCTTAGGGTGATTTTCAGGTTTCTTGTAAATATTTTTTAGTTTTCTCATGAATTGCACATGCATAGTCTGCTCTTTCCAGAATGGGAGAATTTTGATGTCTTACAGGTTGCACAGGTAGAAATTTTGTTATCTCTTTCAAACTTGGACTCTATGCCCAATGGACTATTTAAGGCCTCTAGTCTTTTTCCTACGTAGGCTTGTCACCCCTCTCAGTGGCCAAAAATATTGACTAAATTCATGAAAAATATTTGTTGGCAACAATGATGAAGGAAAACCGAGAGGGGAGGGGTGAATCAGTTTTCACCGGATCTACAAAGTCAACCAGAAAAATAGATCGGATAAACTACAGCAATAACAAAGATAATAAAATAGATAACACAACACACAAGACCAAGATTTTGATGTGGAAAACCCGGTTAAGGGAAAAACAATAGTGGGACCCTACCCATAATAAGATGATACTCTGCAGTAGTATGTGAAAATATTACAATGGGGAATGCACGTGCATTCAAGCATACTACCTAGAGATCACTACTCAAAAGATAATGACCCAAAAGGCTACAACCCTCAGGGAAGAGGGAAGTCTCACTTACAACAAGATTCAGCCTACAATCTGGAAGAAATGAACTGAAATAATAACATCTTCAAATGCCTAATTACAGTTTTGATTAAGCATAATTGTTTGCTCTGAAATACCAATCAACACTCTAAAAGATAAATCCTTATTCACATATACACCACTCTCTAATAATGCAGACACCACCTCTACTTCTAAAATACATGACAATATCACCTATTTATACAATTCATCAACCTTGATAACAAGGCTGACTAAACCCTCAACTCACAATTACAAAATTACATCACACGATACAAAGATTGACCACTTGACCAATATAATGATATACATGATATAAAATGAACATAATTCAAATTCCCAAATGCTTAACTCCACTGGAAATCACACCAATATCAACTGCAACATGCTACACCGCCAGGAAAACCGCATAATATGAAGAACATCACCGGATCAACAAAAACACCAACAAATTGCACAATGATCAATGCAGATCATCTGGACAAATAGGACACAATTAGGAAACACCAGCAAGCATGTTAGAATAATCAGTAACAGCTACACCAACACAACTTATCAAATCTTCATCAATCAACATCTGAAACCTCAAGAGTACTCAAACAACAACAATTGTTACGAAGAAAGATAACTTGCGCAGCACCAAATCACAAACCATCTACAATGAAGATACACAAGACCATCCCAAACAATATCCCAAAAACTCAGATCTTGAGCTGATCACATCGGAGCACAGTGAAGGAAATATTGAACTCTGCAAAGCACTGATCAAAAAACCAAACTGCAAAATCGACTCTATGATATGATCAATTAAGCTTCTCGGATTACCAACACCAGTACAGAAGAATATAGTGATACTATAAATACTCCATACACCAAACCATAATGCCAATAAACCAATCTGCAATCACCAGAGCAGGAATATGTTGACATCAATGACAACAACATATCCTAGCAGCAACAATGTCCAACACTATTAGCCCTACAGTTTATCAATTTTAGACATTTTAGACTGGCTAAAACCCTTAGAGAATACCTCCTATTTGAGCCTAAAACCCTAAATCCTAAGTGTTAAGGCTTCTAAGCCTTTTTATTCTTTTCGAGCTGTAATTTTCTATTTGGATGTTGACCGGGTTGAATGGTTAGATCACTAAGTTACCACTAGTTGGAGGGTCTAAGTCATGGTGGGGTCGGTTTCTTCTTTTCCTTGTCTACCAACTAGTGAGGCCCGCAAAGCTTTTCAGCATAGCTTCTCTCTCAATAGGATGAGCTTTGGGTCTTGGTAAAAGGGCCCTCTCTTGTCAAACTCTTGCCTTTGTCGGTAAGACTGTGATTCGTGTCTGGGAAAACTCCCCCTTTTCGGCCAGACCTTCTATGAGTGACAAAACTAAAATGCATCTTGGTGAAAATCCATGTCTTTTCGAAAGGACCAAAGGGAATGGAGGGTCTTTCATGATACGTCTTCCCAGGTGGAGAGATTGGTGGCTGACAGGTGGTCTCAACAGACACTTGGATTGATGGGCCCCGAGTGGCAAAGGCTTTTCAATATAACTTTCCAAAAGTGACATAGGCAAAAACTCATCTTGCCAAAGAGCTTGCTCTTGGTGATAAGCTTGAAGCCCATGGTGGGGGCCCTTTTGCATGCAGAGATAGACCTAATGGGTCCAGCCTGCTACATGGCGTGATGGTGGTCATGGATTTCCACTTAGGGGAGTATTTGACGATGATGTTTTAGACTCTTATTGGGCCTTTTGGTGTGCCATGTGGCTCCATATCACACATCCATCTTCGTGCAACATGGAGAATCTAACGACAAAAATTCAAACTCCCACAAATGATTAGAATTCAAATATCTTATAGGTTTGGTTGCCAACTGGATGGTCAAGATCAACTTTCAGACCTCGTCAGTAGCCAAACCTGATCTTCTTTCAATCCACCCACTCTCAGACATCTACCATTAATCTAGAAGGGACTCTACATACCGAATCCAGATGTTATCTAAGGCCCTTCAATATGGATTGAATACTTTTTTGCCTCTATAGTACCACCATGATGCATATCGAATCAAATATTTCTGCATCTATGGGGATTTATTGTTTCTTTCCAAATTGAAGAAGACATTTCAAAGACTTGCACACATGGATCAGATCATCTTCATGATTTGATCCCCCCTCTGATATTTTGTAACCTAACCCTAGTAGGGTTAGGTTTTCTAGCTGCAATCCAGTTTGAGTTATGCCTAAACTACAAAGGCAATTTTGTAACCTATTTTCAAGATCTTTTTCTTTCTTCTGCATAAAAACTTATGTTTCTCTGCATATGTAAATTTTCCTTGCCTTGCATTAATAAAATTTACTCCTTTTCCTTCTGTTTGGTTTGGGAAATTTGTATATTGTGTTACCTTCTTGTTTGAATGCATTCTCATTTATTTCTTTAGGCCTTAGTGATTGTGTTAATTCTTCTTTGGATGTCATATGTAGACTGAAGCAGTCTCTCTTACTAACCTACAATAATTCTAACCTTCACTCACCCGTAGGAGACTAAGTAGGATAGGATTTTGTGCATCCTTGGGTAGTTTTATTGGTGTTATGAGCAATCATAGGCAGAGAAGATCAAATTCAATCTAAGTGCAAACCTCTTTTCCCCTTTCAAACATCTCTTCTTCCATTTTTCCCTCTCGACCAAATAGATTAGGTTTTATTTTGTGTTTGGTTAGATGAGCACCCACATCTAATTGGAAAGGAAGTTGGCCTTCTCTAGAGACTAAGCCTCAACCATGCAAGGTCCCACACTTGGAGTTTGTTTTAAAGTGTCATAAGGTGTATGGTCAAGGTTTTTCATCAAGCGAGCAAACTTTTGTGACAACAACATTGATTGGAAAAAAGGGAGTTTGAGAAAAAGAAATTTTAGTCTAATAATTATCCTTGTAAGGAGAATGAAATTGAGGAGTGTTTTTCAAATATTATTTGTTGCCCTTTTAGCTGGAGTTTTAATAAAAACGGTCAAAAAGTGGATCATCAATATTTGGTGTGATCTTGACAAAATCTTTGCCAAAATAAAAGTTGTGATGTTTAGCCTGTTTTCAAATTTGGTCGACCTCCAAACTTGGAGGAGTGTCGGTTTGGAGTGTTTGAGCGAATAATTGAACATGTAGATAAAGGGGCATTTATTAGAAAAGATGGATAATTGAGTTGAAAGGACATGCTAGAGCAAGTCGCCTCGAGTCAAGGCTTTTCCTTGGTATTTTCTCCAAATTGAATGCGCACTTTCTTCTCAATTAAGCTTCTTTACCAAAGAAACTCTTCCTCTTCATCTATCGAATACTAAAGATAGGAATTGTTACCCCTTGAAGCCTCTATGTTTGCAGGTTTGGAAAGAGACATAGAAGGCATGGACACCCCCATTTGACTTCTTTTCTCCAAAAGGCAGATGACATTCCTCAGAGAAATCAAAGATAAAAAGTTCAGGGAGGTATTGAATGTATCTTACCTATCATTATTAGAGAAGTGAAAGGCATTTTGGGAGATCATTTTCTAGGACCAATCACAAATATAGAGTAAATATGGAGATCCCTACTGTTTTTGTTGCCATCCTTCTCCACTTTGGTCTGCCAAAAAACAAAATGGGGGATTTGTGCAGGAAGGTATCCAAGGCTAGCCCTCTAGGAGATCTAAGAAATGTTTTGCAAAACATAGATGATAAATTGACAATCCTGTTGTTGATAGACTACAATGTCACCATCAAAAATGACAAGCCTTCTCCCAGGTTCCATATCTTATACTTTGAGGATGAAAAATCATTTAAAGTAAAAGAGTTTGTCGTTCAACAATATACAATTTTCCTTTGGTCCTTGTTCCAATTAACAAAAATAATAGATGAAAATTGGATTAAGGATCATTTCACATTGTTTAATTTAATAGAAATGGCTCCTGCGGATAGGTTGGTGGGATGAGAAAATGAATTGAAAGCCACTATGGCTAAAATGGGTCCAGAACCTATGGAAGTGGTTGATTGCTTCCCCCTTCCTCCAAAAACACTTTGGAGTGGGAAAATAATTCCAGTGATCATTAACCTAGCAGATACCTTGGCAACTTCTAGACCTTCTTCACCTACCCGATAACTTCCTTCAAATAGCAAGCTTCAATGTCAAGCTTGATCAACATGGTTTTTTTAGAATTCCAGTTTTGTTAGGCTAGTTTTAGAATTTTCTTGCAAATGAACTGGCTTTGAGCAAGTATCTATAAATCTTTTGTTGGTAGATTTAGGTCCTAGAGGGATTTTGCATGATCGAATATGGTTGAAATTAGGGTTATTATCAATTTGGCTAAAACTCTTTAAAACTCTTTATTATGTATTTAATGCTACTTTTAATATAATTGGCTTCGGTCCTTGATTGATGAAAAAAAAATATACTTGATAATAGTCTCATTGCATGCTTTCTCGTTGTCTTTGAAGAAAGCATTTAAATGGTTAGCAAATTTGAAACACTTTCTAATTAAAACCTAAATTCCAACATTGCATAAATTGATTTTTGGCATCTTCAGCCCCATCTCTAGAATCCAACTAAGTATTGCATCTAAATTCACTTAATTTCTGCAACTAATTCATCGTTTATTATTTCCAAGCTCAACTCTTATATCTAAGTTGATTGTTTATCCAATTACCTTAGTCATTTAACTAGCCCAGTCTATTTTTGTAAGAGGTGTATTTTCCCTAACAAGGACAAAAACAATTGCTCTTCCTTTAGAAATACTTGATATAAATACCTTGATGATGGTGTACCTATCATATGATGCTGATTTTTTTTCTATCCAAACATAAAATTATATATCTTAAAAATAGTTATAATTCAATTGATGAAGATGATGTTATATGACCCTATCTACTAAGATATATCTGTAACAATAGAACAAAAACCAAATAAATCTTTAATAAAATTTATCCAAAAAAAACTTCCTTAAAATCCAATTATATCAAAAAAAAAAAAAACAATAAAAAATAAAAAGTAAAAATAGAAATTTCACTTCCACTGGGTGTGCGTACTCAATTCAACATATACACTTTTCTTCAATCAAAATCAGATTTGATTTTTCTTTACATCATATGTCGGCGTTCCAAGTGAAATGGCAATATCAAAATATCACACCATACTTTTCGTTTATGAGTGTATAACATGATTACGCAAGAAAAATAAATGAGCAATGATATAATCATATCAGTTCACATATGGCTATTGGACTCTACCAAATCAATTGGAAACAAAACGAAAATTTAAACACAATACTCTATCAATTTTTCATGTTATCATTTTTCATGGATTTTTTTTCTTTTATGTTAATTAAAGCATTATTATTACTCATGAAATACATGTAGTGATAACTGATAAGTATTCATTTTTGTTTAAATATAGAATAGTTTTGTGGTTAAATGGTTATTATATTTTTATTTATAAATTATTATCTCTATTTATCTATCAACATCAAGAGACCTCTTTCATACGGATTATTTTTATATTATAGATTATTGTCACCTTCATGTTGAAGTTGGGTATTTATTTATATCTATTGTATGGGATGTATGTCTTCTGAATTGCTTCTTAATGTTTGTGAAAACTCTAAAGATTCTACTAAAGCTTTTATCTATATCATATGTTGAAAAATAAGATAAAACTTTATAGTGAAAATATGTTGATAATTTTATGCAGCCAAATAAATAGATAGCAATAAATATATATGTAAATGGAAAATAAAATAAATGCAAACTGTAACTCAAGAATTACGCGGAGAAACCCTTGCAGGAAAAAACTCTACACCAAAAGAGCTCTAAGACTTGTATTAATCCCTCAAATGAGTTACATCAATACAACTTTTCTCTCTGAATCGCTACAACACTTCATTGCTTCAATAACCTCTGAATTAAATTGTTTAACCTTCAATTAAAGCATTAAATATATAGGCATGAGAGAAACTACAAATCACAAATAGTTTCTAAAACCATTGAGGCATAAATCACAAAAATAAGAAATTTCCTCTTTCAACTTGTGATCTTATCTGTCTTTTCAAAGATCTTCCTTAAATTATCCAAACTTTCATTTATATTTCTCTTTTTCATGCTTTTTCTCTTTAGACAATAGAAAAACATCTCACAAGTTATCATAATTGCATTTAGCGACTTTCATGACAACTAAAAGATAATTACACAAGTTCCAACTAATAATTAAATATGCATATGGTGAAAGAAAGGTTGAGTCATTTTCTCAACATTCACCCACTTGTCGAACACCTTGCAAAAAGAATAAAGGGAAACTGAATAAATTAAGCTCAAGAAGAAGTGAGGCTCATTGTTTCTTTGCACTAGCTAAATTTTTCTATGCTTATTGGTTTAGTTAGAGAATCCACAACATTCTCTAAAGTGTTCAATTTCAGTAACATGCCTATACGACCCTCAATCATTTCCTGAAGAAAGTGATATTAAACTTCTATGTGTTTCATGTAGGCATGATTTGCAATCTAGATCGATAGGAAAATCCAAATTAACAAAGCCCTACAAATGAATCAATCTAATCATTTCATTAGATCCATCATAAAAAAATGCAATGATTAGATGTCCCACATAAATATACGAAAACCCTTTTCACATAAGTACAATTTTCTTTACCAAGATTTGTCATAAATCTACTAAGAACTCCCACTACTTGGGAAATATCAAGTCTTGTATTTAAACCATAGCATGCATAAGGCTTCCTACAACACTAGCTTATGAAACCTTACACATCTCTTCAAGTTCATCGTTTGTTTTAGGACATTGTTTTAGAGATATCTTAGTGCCAAATAGAAAGTGAACACTAATTGATTTACAATTATGCATGAAAAAAACTATAAAATAGTGTAAATATACTTCCTTTTAGTCAAACATAATTATTTGTTAACCCTATCCTTGTTGATTTTCATACCCAAGATATATTTTTCAACCCCTAGATCTTTCATATTAAATGTACCAGATAATTGACTCTTATGTCCCCTAATCATTCCCTTATCATTTCCAATAAATTACATATCATCAATATATAAGATAACGATTAGTTTAATCGATCATTAGATGATTTAAAATGAAATAAAATGGTCTTTTTCACTTCTAATAAATTTTTGATTCGATGTAAAAGATCAAATTTCTGATACCATATTCCTAGTGACTGCTTCAAACCATACAAATATGTCTTTAACTTGCAAACCAAGTGTTCTTGTCCCTTCACAATAAAATAATTTTTTTGTTTCATAAAGATTTCCTCATCAAGATTCTCTTGTGTAGACACCTAAAATTGTCCTTATTTAATTAAATAAATATTATTTAATTAATTAATTCATTAGCCTTTTTATTTCTAAAATTAGATAAATATTTATTGTTTATTTAATTATAATAACTCCACCTTTTTCCTCTATTAAATAAATAAACTTTTATCTATTTAATTCATTCATCATCCTCTTCTTTCTAATCCTATCCCTCTAACTTGTTCACATGGATCATAATCAAAATTCGTAAGAATGTGGCAAGTGTTTCATTCCCCTTTTCTCTCTCCCCCTCTTCACATGACAACACATTTACCTAACTCTCCCCTGGCACTCAATCTTATCCCTTCATTCAGATTAACCTTTTAACCTTATTCACTCTCACCTACCACTCAATCTCATCCCTCCATTTCATTTTCACCTCTTAATCCTATTGATTGTCTTGTATGTAATTATGACCATTCATCTTTTGACCTCTTAATATAAGCCCTTGATTCTCTTGAAAACTTCCATAAAAGAGGCTTAATCTTCTCATTTCATCAATCAGTAAATCATTAGCCTACTTGTCTAATGTCCAAAAAATCTAGATTTTTCATCATCATCATCATCTTGTTTACATTGTCAATCAACCATACTCCAATTCTTTACACCATCTTGTGCTAGTGCTTAATGATGATAGCAAATATATGCTTTTCACAAGATCTTGAAGGAGAGAACAATGGAGTCAAGCTTATCATTTGTGTGAAGGTATATTTGGTTTGTTTCATTTGTTTGTATAGTTGACTTAGAGCTCCATTGGTGTTGTTGAATGATTTTGTAGATTCTAGGCTTATGGTTGAGCTAATTGGGAGTTTACAATAGATTCAAAATTCACCATACACACCATGTAAGAAAGTTGTTTTAACATCATTTTTTCTCTACTTCTAAATCAAAAGTAGAAACAATAGATAAAAGGAATCTAATGGAGGTTATTTTAGCCATGGGAGAAAAAAATCTCACCAAAATCCACTCCCTCGAGTTGTGATTAACCTTTTTCCACTAACTAGGCCTTGTACTATTCCAATTTACCATCTTCTGTAAATTTATTTGTAAATACCCATTTGCATCCGATGGCTTTTCTCTCTTAGGAAGCTCAACTAGACCCCATGTGTAACATTTGTCAAACCTTTATTTCATCTTTCATTGCCTCTAACCAAAACTCATGCTCATATGAAGATAAGGCCTCTTTCATAGATCTTGGTTTGTTGTCAGTACAAGATAAAACTGTAGACACCTAAAATTGTCTTGTCTAATTAAATAAATATCTTTATTTATTTAATCATTTTAAGCCTAATTCTTCTGTTAATTAAATAAATCTTCATTTATTTAATTAATTAATTTATCCTCTTCTAGCTTTATTTCTCATTAAAATAAATACATTTATTTATTTACATTAACCCTTTTCCTAAATTAAATAAATGTCTTATTTATTTAATTATCCCACTTCCTCTATTAATTAAATGAATCTTTATTTATTTAATTAATTCATTAACCTTTTCCACCCATGACACATGTCATTCATCTCTTAATTCCTACACTACCTACCCTCTCATTATTTTCTTATTTCCTCTACCTACCCTCTAATTCTAGTCGACCATTTATCTTTTACACCTCTCAATCTTATCCCTCCATTTCTTATAGTGTCTTCTATATAAGGAGATGCTTCTTTCATTATCAATCCTTGACTATGCTTTTGAACTTTCATATGTGATCAAGCCTAATTGCAACCACATTTTCGTTCTTTGTTGTGCTCTTGTGCACACATAAAATCTGAGAGCAAATATATCAAGCAAGATCAATGGAGATATGAAGAATGGAGATCCAAAACCTATTGGACATGTGATGGTATCATCTTTGTGATTTTATTTGATTTGCATTATCTTAGGTAATCTTCATATGTTATGGTGGATCTTTGTTGTTGTTAGGCTAGGGTTTATAAACATTTTGGCATGCCCGATGGGACTCTTGTCCCTTTTTCATTTAGCATCTTTTGCTGCAAATTTTATGTTTTTTAAGTTGCAGATCTGACATTTTCGACAAACTTTCAACATTTCCGCATCTGTGCATCCTGGAACCATGTTTTTTCTTTTCTATCGCGTTTGTGACCTCCATAATCACGTCTATGTTCAGGATTATTTTATCTTATTTTGTAGATTGCAGGGTTGTGTCTTTTTTAAAACCGCGTCTGTGAATCTCTCAGTTGTGTCTGTGTTCGGGAGTCGCATCTCTGTAATCTAGGCGCGTCTATAATGGATTTAGATGCGTTTGTGATTTTCTGCCGCATCTACGTTAGTTTTAATCACATATGTGTTTTAGATCTTGCATTCTTCTATTTATTATCAAGTTTTGAGGCTTTATTTCGTCATTTGGATTTCAGATCTGGTTTATTTTGGGCTAACATCTTGTGATCTAGCTAATAAAATTGGTGCAGCTTGTCTTGGAAGCAAATCATCTTGTCGAAGGCCCCTATTTCACAAAGTTTTTTGGATCTAAAATTTACCTAGCTTGTTTGCTTCCAGGAAGGGGTAATCATTTGAAACAACCCAGACTACTAACAAATCTTTGTTGCAGGATCTTGACAAGGTTTTTCTTTTGATCTTTACTGTGTGCCTTGTTTTCATAGATTACCAAACACTTCAATTGGTGCACTAAAATTGAACCAGTGTCTTTTGTGTCTTGGGCAATAGGCTCTTTTTGTTTAATCTCTAGAGGGCATGTCTCCTCGTGTGGTCATTAGGACTACTAGTGAGGAGAGAACGACCCAAGTGGTAGCGAGGAAAACCCACCTCTTCCGAACCACTATAAATAAATGTATCCATGGTATAAGCCATGGGTAACGTGTGATGATTAGTTCATACCGACACTATGTCTCCCCATAAACTTGTTTGATCAAATTTATTTGATCAGTTGTAGGGCGTAACCCCTACCGGATGGGAGCCTTCTGTATTTACAGAGCTGAAAGTGTCACATGTATGGCCACACGAGTGGATGCCCTTACTAGCACCCTTTTATTTTAGAAATCCAAAATCCTTTTAGTTGTTGGGGAAGGAGGTCAGACCTCTAGAGCAACCCACACACATACGGTTCTTAGTAGAGATACAAAGTTTGCCACGAGGTGTTTTTCATGGGGACTAATGCTTGGCTACCTCGGAGAAGTGAGTGTCGAGGGTGGAGGCAATGGGGTCAAGCATCTAAGTATCCACTCTGAATAGTGTAGCCTCGGGAGAAACCCCATGTGGGATCAACAACTATTGTCCTAGCCAACCATAAGAATTGTGCTTGTCTTATTTTGAACAATCAAACATTCAAGATCAAACATCAAAACATTGTGTCTTTTGTGTCTTCAAGTGTATGCAAAACATTTTTACATCAAACAATACACTTTTCTTTGAGTAATTTTGAGTCTAAACACTTGCAAACATAGAGTCCTCATCAACATTGTGTCCTCCTGTCATGGAAAAATAGTCAAAAATTCAGATTTGGTTACAACAAACAAATTTACAAATTGGAAAAATTGCACTCATTTTCTAGAAATGCATCTATGTCTGACAGAAACACGTATGTGTCATTCAACTGCGTCTATGAAGGACAAAAATGTGTATGTGTTATCCTAAATAAAATTACATTCATAAAATCTTAGAAACGCGTATGTGCAGTGTTCAAACATGTCTGTGTCATTCAACTGCGTCTGTGAAGTATACAGGAACATTTGTGTTCAGAATTGGAAAAATTTACAGTCTAGCAAACAAGAGCAGTCAGTTTCAGACTTATTGAGCTTCCTAGGTTATCTCTTCAGGTTTTCATCTAGAATTCAGCCTATTTCTAGGTCTCACAAAGTCCATCATTTCTTTACACCTTGCATTACATTCACATTTGTCTAAACTTGAGTCTAAAGGTCACTTGCTTGTCCTCATCTTATTTTGTCAACACACTACATACAACAACATTTTGCTAAGTGGTCCATCATCAAGGTCTATCACCTTCGAGTCTCATTTGGTCTTACTTAGAGTCAAGGTCAACTTACCTCATCAAGAGAAACTATCATCTCTTTGAAAGCCACACCTACTCTATTACATACATACTTGGTCTTACACTTTGGACATTGCAAGTACACCTTAGATTCATTTACATTCCATCCAACTCTTGGTCATCCATACTCTTTCCATTTTCATCTATTCTCACACATCTTGGTCAAGACCTAATTCATGGTTGAAACCCGTTCCCAAAAATCTAAGAGAGAAGCTAAAGAGGCTCAAGAGTCCACAAACATGAGTGCCTATGAGTATGATAATGATGTCTTTTTCAATTCTGATCATACCATATTACCTGACATGGATGCCTATAGAAACATTCCAAATGTTGATAACATGGACACTAAAAACAAAAATGATACACACAATGACAATATGGACAAATTTTCCATACATTCAACAGAAGTGGAAGACTCCATTATGGATCCCTGTTTTAATCGATTGGTTGAGGAAATAATGAGGAGAGATAGACAATATTTCTTACAAGTGATGGCACAAAGTGGAGCCAAGATTCCTTTTGATTTTGACATGTCTCAAATAATGGAACATTGACCTTTGCAAGAACCTCACCTCAACATGGATCAAAGGAGGCTTAATAGTGGAGGCAATAGAGGACCACATATGGTGCCTAAATTACCATCATCTTTGTTTCAAAAACCCAAGGTCCCACATACACACGGTTAAGCATATGATACTCACCTTCGTAGACCATTATGGAAGTCTTATGCAAAAAAAATATTCAATCACATACCAATGCTAATGACCAACCACCAAAGCAATTGGATATCCAAAGGCATGATAAAAATTTGGACACAAGGAAACCTCGCGTCAAATTTGGGGACAACACATTAGAACAAACTCATGACATGCCTGTAGAGTATGGTATACATGGACAAAACAAATATTCCATTCCTCATCACGACTCTATATCAAGTGGTCCCTATACGCAACATCACTATAGACCTCCTCCATATGAACGTGTATGATCAATATCATCCATAAATGCAACATGCTTCTCCCCCACCCGGTGCCTCAGGTATGGGATATGGTCCAAGAAGTCGGTCTCCACCTAAGAACAATTTGGAATAGAAAATTAAGAACTTACAAAAGAAAATGGAGGACATAAATACAACAAAGCCAGCTTACACAATGAGAGACATATGTCCCTATCCATTTGACAAAAGCATTCCAATGCCTCCATTTCCTACACACTTTGTGACACCTAAGTTTGATAAGTACAGAGGGAAAGGGGATCCTAAGGCACATATAAGATAGTTTTTCACAACTTACATTGAGGTAGCAGCAGAAGAGACATATTTGATGAGATTATTCCCACAGAGCTTATGTGATCAAGCTATGGAATGGTTCTCCCAACTTCCACCTAGAATTAAGTCATGGGGTGACTTAGCAGAGGAATTTATCCAACATTTCTCATACAACATAGAGACAAACATATCAGTCACTACTTTGTGCAACACCAAATAAAGGGATGGAGAGTCTTTTTCATCATTTTTACAAAGATGGAGGAATCTAGCTAGTAGATGCTCTTGTGAAATTCCACAAAAACAAATGGTAGAGATGTTCACCCAGAATGTCCATAGAGAAATTGGTTATGATCTAAGGAAAGCTTGCTTGTTCACCTTCAAGGACATCATTGAAAAAGGCTTAGCAACAGAGAAGGTCCTAATTGAACAAGGAGTAATTAAAATATATAAAGAAAACAAAGAGGATTTTAAAGGAAAAGACAAGCCAAGATTTTGGAATAAAAACAAGAACACAGTCAATGATGGTGTTGTTGATGCCAATACAATATGACCCAAAATCGTTTTTTCTGGATCAAGCTCTACAAACAATCAAGTGAATACTCAAACATCTTCAAAACCATGAAGGAAATACACCCCATTGGGAGAACCACTTGAGTCAGCTTTAAAGAAGCTAGTGGCAAACAAAATAATAACAATTCTAGATATGCCTCCATATGAGCCAAAGGTCAAACCAAATTGGTGGAATGACGATGAATACTACGAATATCACAAAAGCAAGGGACATAAAATGGGAAATTGTCATCGGTTGAAGAACATCATACAAGATCTTATTGATAGAGGAGACATTGAGATCGAAGGACACTCATCCAATCAAGAACATGAAATGTTTAAGGAACCATTCCCAAAACATAACAAGGAAAAAATTAAAGCCACAGATGAGCAGACCAACTATACCAGAGCATCCCATAACTATGATTTAGTTGTCAATCACATTTCAATGGACAATTATGTCTCTACCATTATCATCAAGGACAAAACGCTTGAAAATTATGCCCAAAGACCCAAGGTTGTTCTAAAAGGCATTGGATCTTCTTCCGAACCTACCTCTGAATGTAATGTTACAACTCATCGAGGTAAATTCACTTTGCAAGGTTCTCCAGCTAAAAACACTACTTCCTCATCAACCAAACCTGAGTATGACCTTTTAGAACAGTTGGGGAATACACCTGCGCTTATCTCAATCCTTGAGCTCTTACGCATATCCCCTGCACATAAGGCCATTCTTGACAAAACTTTGAGAGACACTTCCATCCCCACTGATCTAAACATGGACTAGTTTCAAGCCATGGTGGGATACCTTTCCATTCCACACTCCCTTACATTCACAGAAGCTAACGACGCCTCCGTAAGCCAACCGCATAATGCACCTTTACACATTGAAGCCTTCCTACACATACACCAAATAAAACGAGTCCTGATAGATGGAGGAGTCGGTCTGAACATTTGTACATTGAACACTCTTAAACAATTGGGATATTCAAACAAAGTTGTGAATTCTACAAACAAAATTACCATCAAGGCATATGATGATGAAGAGCATTCATCCAAAGGCACAATCACCATACCTCTCAAAGTAGGGCCAGTTACAAAGGATCTGGTTTGTCAAGTCCTTGATCTAGATCTCACATACTTCATATTTCTAGGACACCCATGGATTCATGAAATAAGAGTTGTTCCATCTACATATCATTGATGTATCAAGTTCCCACACAATGGACTTGAAGTGACCGTCAAAGCTGATCCAAATCCATTCATATATTGCAACAATTTGTGACCTAGATCAGAAATAACAGTCCCAGTCAATCGAGAGGTTGTTCCTTCATCGTCATATGTTGATCCAGAATCCTTGAAAAATTCTACATCCAAACAAGAAGAACTCAAAGAAAAATTCAAGGTTAAAGGCCTAGGATGTGGTGAGTATATCTTTCATGTTGATCAACTCCCACTATCTCCTAACACATTTAGTTGACAAGAACAACCTACAAATAATTTTTAATTCCAAGGAATTGGGTGTGAACCACTTGGTGTTGTGGCTACTAAGTCCGAATGCAAATCTCCTCTAGTGTTGCAAGCAGCTCTTGATATCAACAGTCCTAAGAATGGTTCCAATGAAGAATCTATTGAGCGCATCGCCAGCCCTCTTGAGAACTCACATAGCTTTACCATTTCATCTGCTCATTCCATTTTCACTCCTCTCCCATACATGGATCAATGAGAATTACAAAAGCCCTTACTTATTGGGGATAAAAAATCAAGCCTTGAAAAGAAAAATCTAAAAGTAAAAAATAAATAAAAGGCCTTTAGTCCAAATCAAAATCAAAAGCTACTGGACTCTACAAAAATCAAAGTCAAGGATAAAAATACTATGAAAGAAAAAGACAAAGAGATGATCTCCCCTAATATCAAAATAACTGGGGGCAAAAGCTCTAAAATTTCAAGTGAAAAAGCATACTTGTTGATCCTAAGTCTCCATCATGCTATCCTACTTTCACTTCTTTTCACAATCATAAGCCTTCATCACTCATTCACTTGTTCCACACATCCATCCCCTTTTGACAATACATCATGGACCTTTAATAGAACTTCCTTGAAGGACTTTGTTGTCAGTGATGCCCAGACTTCTTTAGGTGACACGCATATGGGCCTACGCAATCCACACACTAGTAATTCTATCTTAGTTCCTTCATCAAGGAAGACAGTCACTCGAGCTACACATCATTCAGTCAAGGAATGACATAGCTACAATCATAAGGTAAAGCCTCGCACATTTGAGGTGGGTGACTTAGTTCTCAATGAAAACCCCAAAAATTAGCAAGACAGAGAGAAGAAGGGCAAGTTTGAACCAAATTGGCTTGGTCCTTACATCATCACAACAGCCTATGAATCTGGTGCATATCAGCTCTCAACTCCAGATGGCAAACCTTTGGAGGATCCTATCAACAGTATGCACCTTCGTAGGTTTTACACACAATTCTTCAAAGTATCCTAATTTAAAAATACAAAAAAAATAAAAAAAATTCAAAAATACAAAAAAATCATAAAATAAAAAAAAATCGTTACTTGGTGAAAACCTAGCAAACTGGCACCTTATGACACAAAAAAAAATGGAAAACAGAAAAACATTTTGTCCAACAATGAAAACCACTTCGATGGTGCCATGGGCAAGTACCATGGTGAAAACTGGGTCACTGGCGCCATGCATAGAGACATTGTTCCTCCCTCCTTCAAGATTCCATTTCATCCTTCACTTTGCACACACTCACAACCTCTTCATCCATAATAAACTTTCCCATTCCCATCATGGCTTGTTATTGGTCTACCTAAGATTGGTTATCCATTCATAATAAAACTTCCTTTTCACCCTTTCCATCCATAATAAATAAGCTCCTAGCTATGGCTAAGGCAAATCCTATGTCTAGTGATGGGTGTGGAACTAAGAGAATCACACGTTTTGAGGAGTACAGTTTCTTTCATATTTCTTTTAGTCTATCTACGCACAATCCTTAATAAAGAAGCACTTGCATCGCCAATTCGCAATAAATTTCCATCTTCTCCGCAATAAAGTATCAGTTTCATGGATTCAATCAGTTTCAGATGAGACACAAGCAGCAATGGGCTTCAACAAATCAAATCTTTCAACAGACTCAGACAACATTATGGTTTAGTGTTATCTATCCTTTTGTGAAAGTAAACATTGTGACCACAATCAAATAGACTTATACAAGTGATAAGAAACACTAAACTTGAGGACTACAGTGGATGTTGGTGTCGAGTCTTGGTTTTCTTTTGATTTTGTCTTTCTGGTGACATGTCTTTTAACTTTTCTAGGATGTTTTTGATTAGAGATTTTATCTCCAGAATATCTTTGACTAGAAAGGCAAGGATGGGGTATCGTCACCTATTTTCTTTATTGTTTGTGGATTGTCTCTTAGTAATGCTATGACTTGTCCAAGGATATGAGGACACTGTGAGTCTAGTGTGAACTAGGGCATTCCTTGTTTGCGACTGTCTGATCTCCATACAAATGAGTACAATGACTTTTTGGGTCAAACATATACCTCGATTGTCATAACCTATTTGTCATAATAAAACACACAAGATGCTCTTTCACTTTCATATCTTCTACCTATCATCCCCATTTCTTGATTGACCTACATAGTCCTTCTTGAGTCCGTGTAGCCTGCAATCACATGACTGAGTATAATGACACACCAAAAATATTTGCATTTCATTAGTTGCACCCGCATTACCACATGTTAGCATTTCATACATACATATAGATATCACAATTGCATCACATCTTGCACACAACACATGTTAGCACATTTTACATTCTCATCATGTAAATAGTTATTTGCATTATCATATTCATCTTCATTTCATACATTCACATTTGTATTTGTATAACATATAAAAACATAAAAGAACAAAAATATTGCATTTCCTCATGTACATATTTGCATCCATATCATAACTATCACATAGAAACATACATCACATAGGTACACATGCATATAGCTTCTGCAAGGATGAATCATCTCATATATATCAAAATCATAAGTGTCATGATACAATGATGTCAAAATACATATGGCTACAAAATCACCTGAAGGTGTCTACATCATCATACAAAAATGGTACAAAAACTGATACAGGAGCCCTCTAAGGCTATGATGAACTCCCTCCCTCAGAGCCAACTGGCCTCGACGGAGTCTGAGCCCTGGAAGGACCCACCCTAGGATCATCTCTCTTGCTGGAGAACCAAGGACCCCACCACTAGATGTTTGTCTCCTGTCTCTCCCTCCAGAGGTTGTCGTAGTCCGTGATGGTCTCCGGAAGCTCCTAGCCTGCTGATCTGGTGGCACCACTCCATAGTACAGGCCTCGCTAGTAGGCTATCTCCTCTCCGGCCTACAGAACATAGGCATATTCAGCCCCTATGCCCTTTGTTGCCTGCCTCCCTGTCCTCAATGTTGTCTCAACCTCTATATAGCATTGAATATCCTGATCCCTCTCCTGCTCAGTGTCCCTTAGCTGTCTCTTGAGTCTAGTTGTCTCCCTCTCTAGATCCTGGATCTCATCTACCTATCCTAGGCATATCTCCCTCAAGGATAGTAGCTCATCCTCCTCCTCTCCCCCCACACCCTATCCTTGTAGCTGCTCATGTCCCTGTCCATGTTCCTATCCCTGTACCTATCTAGGAGCCTCTACCTATCTGGGAACCTGTGCTACTAGCACTTGTAGCGGCAATCCACCTATGCCCCTCACTATGCGCTCCTGTTGAGCCTGTCTCTCCTCTCTGCCCTCTCTCCTCGGAGCCACTCTCCTCTCTACCACTGTGCCCTACCTCCTCTGTCAGCCTCTACCTCCACCATCTCCACTATTATCTCTTTTCACCTCCACCGTCTCCATCTATTGGCTCCCCTGGATCCATCAGTCATGGAAATGGATTCTCTCCCCAATATGCAGTGTACTTTGCATCCATGCCTACATCCTCTATATCTGCCCATATATCCCAAGGTAGGGGAACCATCTCTACCATCTATGTCATAACCTGATCATAAGGAAGCAATGGACCCAAATGCACCTGATCCCTCATTGTCCATGCATACATCCCTAAACCCCGTGGCATCCGTTGTATCCTGTTGAACTACTTGTCCACCCTATCTACCAATTGCCTCTCAATAACATATGGTGTCCTCCCTATCAAATACCTGCCCCTGATTACATACGGCAGCTCCACTGCACCATCCTCCCACTCCTCACAGTCTAAGTAAGGCCTCCATACCACACTGTCTATCTCATCAATAATCTTGTGCCAATACTCCAGTCTCCCAATCCATGGCTGTGACGTAATCATATCATATAAATGTACATAGCATGCCCATGTCCCTTGCCTCTAAAATGTATCGGTCATGTAACCGACATATGTTCATATGCCCACACCTGCAATAGTGTCACTCTGCATCCCAATCCTATTGATACGTGATACACAAACTGATGCAACTCATAATACAAGTGTGCCAGCAGACACAGGCCCCATGCAAACCTGGTGTGCTCAGTCACCAATGTCTCTAGAGTCCTCCCCCATCCCACAACCAACCCTCGTATCGCCCTTTTCAGACAGAGGAACCCACTGATCACTCCTTCCAGCACTGTTAGTAGTGCAAATCCTGTCACGGTCATGGTATCCCAAGCCACGTGTCCAACCCTCATCTCCAGCCCTAGATCCTGAAACACTCGTCTCAGTGCATCCCTGTCTCCGTCTCAATCGTAAGGAACCAACTCCCCATAGATTGGTATCCTCAGTATCCTATATACATCCTCTAAGGTGACTATCATCTCACCCATTGGCAAATGAAATGTGCATGTCTTTGAGTGCCATCTCTCAGCTAAAGCAGTCAGCAAACCCATGTTTGCCCGAAAAGCAGGCACATACAGAATATATCACAAGCCCAAAGCCCGAATTGCTTCTCTATCCTCGAGTGTCAGCTCTGGTTGTAAGCTCTGAGTCAAAGGGAATCTCTCCCATGACTCCAACATAGGTAGGTCCTCCTGCAATCAAGCAAATCAACTATGTCAATCCTAGTGGCATTCCCTATTCATCACAAAGTGTTGCTTTTTGTCCTAGTGCTTATATCTATCATATGGCACTCTATCCTAGTAGCATTCCCTGTTCATCACAAAGTGTTGCTTCCTATCCTAGTGGTACTCCCTGTTCATTACAAAGTGTTGCTTTCTATCCTAGTAGTACTCCATGTTCATCACAAAGTGCTACTTTCTATCCTAGTGGCATTCCCTATTCATCACACAGTGTTGCTTTGATCCTATCTTTAGGGCACCTACTTGAGTGTATCCTCTTGAGTGGCTTATCCAATTAACAATGTATGTTCTACCACAGAATTGTCAATTCCAGCCTAATCCAATTGGCAACATATATTTTATCACAAAATTGTCAATATTTTTGGTACTCCCTATTCATCACAAAGTGCCTCGATCTATCCTATCCTAGGGCTTCTGCTTGAGTGTATTCTCCTGAGTAGTTTTCTGATTGGCAATGTATGTTCTATCATAGAATTGTCAATCCTAGCCCTACCCTAATCTTCCCTAGAGGACCTAATTGAGTGTATCCTTTCAACAGCTTATCCAATCGACAACATATGTTTATCACAGAACTATCGATTTGACCTTGAAGACATAAACAAGCATTCACGACACAAACGCGCTTGCATACTACACAGACGTGCATGTCTTTCATAAACATGGCTGGAATACGCAAACGCGCTCGTATTGAACACAAACGCTACTGCAATCATAGATGCACCTGGCACAAACACAGACATGCTTATCCTACCCAAATGCGCCTAGCACCAATGCAGATGTGCCTTGGCGTTTTTCCCCCCGCTTGATATTTTCTAAAGTGCATTTATTACCCTACCTATCATGCATTTAAGACAATAATTAATGCGGCAAAGTACAAGGAGGTTTTGCGGTACTTAGTGACTCTCCTGCATCTGCTGGCCTCTGATATCAGTGAACATGATCGAATATGTGTACCAATGCCATCATTGTTGACTGCTAACTCTATTTTCTCTCTCTGCACTTTGATCTCTTGGATGTGTGGATGACAATGAGGATGTTTTCCCTCGTATTCTAGCTTATAGACTACCCTAGCCCTAGTCTCCCAAGTCAGTCTTCTTTATCCCATGACTTTGTCACTCTATCATATCTTGTCAGTCCTTTCTAGTCTTTCTTTCTTATCGAGAGATTGTCTGTGATCTTTTCAAACATTTTCATCCAATCTCTCGAGGGGGCATATCATTCCCATCTTGGGGCAATTTTGTATCAGTTCATCTTATTTTCTTTGAAACAACACGATAAGTTGCATTGTCTCAAAGAGGGGCAAAATGTAGACACCAAAAATTGTCTTGTCTAATTAAATAAATATCTTTATTTATTTATTTAATTCATTTATCCTCTTCTAGCCTTATTTCTCATTTAAATAAATACATTTATTTATTTAAATTATCCTTTTTCCTAAATTAAATAAATATCTTATTTATTTAATTATCCCACTTCCTCTATTAATTAAATGAATCTTTATTTATTTAATTAATTCATTAACCTTTTCCACCCATGATACATGTCATTCATCTCTTAATTCCTACACTACCTACCCTCTCATTATTTTCTTATTTCCTCTACCTGCCCTCTAATCCTAGCTAACCATTTATCTTTTACACCTCTCAATCTTATCCCTCCATTTCTTATAGTGTCTTCTATATAAGGAGATGCTTCCTTCATTATCAATCCCCGACTATGCTTTCGAACTTTCATATGCGATCAAGCCTACTTGCAACCACATTTCCACTCTTTGTTGAGCTCTTGTGCACACATAAAATCTGAGAGCAAATATATCAAGCAAGATCAATGGAGATCCAAACCCTATTGGACATGTGATGGTATCATCTTTGTGATTTTATTTGATTTGCATTGTCTTAGGTAACCTTCATATGTTATGGTGGATCTTTGTTGTTGTTAGGCTAGGGTTTTATGGTTGAATCTATTTAGTCTTTCAATATTGTTGTTTCCATTTTTACCATAAACAAAAACAAAAACAAAATGAAATGCAGATGAACTATATCCATACTTGTCAAAAGGTTTAAGTTGTCTAGTGGATCTTCTTTGAGGTGTAACAACATGCTCTAGTTGTTCATCTTTAGAATTATCTTATAATCCTTCTTCTTCATTGGCATGTTCATCATGTTATTCTACATGTGCATCTTCTTGCGATTGTTCTACATGTATCTTTTTGTGGTTCAACCTTAATATCAAAATGCCCTATTTTGTTAGGCTTCACATGAGGTTCTTCATCATTTTTTAATTCCTTTATCTCCCTTAAAATTACATCCTTAGAATATTCTATTTTCATTGCTACATGATCCCAATGCTTATAGCCCTTAATATTTTCACCATAACCCACAAAAATGCATGTGTTAGCTATAAAATCATGCTTAGAATTTTTTTTCTTTAGGAACATGAATATATGCCTCACTAATAAAAACTCTAAAATGAGAAACTAATGGTCGTTTACTTGTCCATACCTCATAGGGAGTTTTATCAGCATAGAAGTAGGTGATTTGTTAACAAGATAACAAGCAGTGTGAATTGTTTCAATCCAAAAATGTTGTTCAATCTTTGCACTACTCAACATTCTTTTATCTCTATCCATTATAGTCCTATTAATCCTCTCTACCACTCCATTTTGTTGAGAGGTATATGGAGTTATTTTATGCTTAACAATTCTTGCATGCTTATAATACTCATCAAAGACCCTAGAGTAAAACTCACCACCATTATCCATTCTTAACATTTTAACTTTTTATTTGTTTGTTTCTCAACAAGTGTTTTAAATTCTTTAAATATAGAAAAAACAATATATTTTCTCTTTAGAAAGTAAATCTATGAATATATAGAATAATCACTAATAAAGGAAACACGGTAGCTCAAGACTTTCCAATAGATGGTACATCCATAGGACCAAAGACATCACTATGAATTACCTCCAAAACTTGTTTGTAAGTGATGGTATATCTCAAGAAGGAAATATTTCTAGAGGGAATATACAACAAGTTTAAAATAAAGAGGATTGACCCTTGTAGATTTAAAAATAAGTTTGATTTAGGAAACACATATGAAGTAGAATTACCAAAAGGTTTGGGCATACCACTATTATTTAATATTATAAATCTACACTATTATCATGAGGGGGATTTAGGGGGATAGAAGCGCAAATATGCACTAAATTGTTTTGCTAATAGAATAGTAAAAAGAAGAAATTGAGGAGATTTGGGATAAGAGTGTACAAAGGAGAACAAAGAACATGTAGTATGAGTAATATTTAGTAAATTGGAAAGGAAGGTTAGAGAAGATTCATCATGGATCTCAAAGATCAAGGTGGGCCATCTTAGTTTCCCTCTAGCCATCGGAAAGTGTGAAATTACTTTTCGATCAACATTAACTATGTGATGTAGGAGCATCCTAGGGTATATGAGCAATCTTACATGATAACCAAAAATATTTTTCTTCACTTATTTGTAGTTTTCACTACGTTCTAGTCACCAATCAATCATCAAAGTTGCTATTACATTTTACATATATGCATATCAAACTTTACACTAGGAGACATATTCTACTATGAATCTTCAATGCCATATTTAATTTATAAAAAAAAAATTATCATCACAATTTAAGGGAAAAGTTTTCTTTATTTACATAGACATTTTAATGTTTCTGCAGCTAACCCAAACTCACATTATCTAGACAAGCTTTGATGAAATGAAATATATTTATAATTTTTATATTTAAATTTAGTTTAGTTCTACTAAATTGAAATTTAAGTATAATACTATTTAAATAAAAATTTCCCTCCTACTTAAGCTATATGGGAGGAGAGAAATAGAGTTGGGTGTATGTAAAATATTTAATAACAAAAAATTAAACTATAGAATAAGAAACTAAATTTAGAACTATAAATGGTAGAAATAATAGAACCTAGTATTGATAGATCAAGTTCACTGTATAGGACGTGATAAAATATGATTTGAATTATGTGTTGTAGTCTAGGTTACGTTTCATCCTCAAAGGTTACAAAAATGACAATATGATCAAGTTGTAGTCTTTCTACATAGTTCAAAAGACAAAATACAAGCATAGTAGCAAACTAAAAGTTACTAGATGATAAACTATAGTTAAATAAGTAAAATAAAATAATTTAAAAAAAGAGAGAGAAAGAGAAAGGAAGAATGCAACCAAACCTCCATCTCTTTGAATATTGTGAAAACCTATAGCATGAACAATTAGGAAGGTTTTGGCTGCTTAGGAGCTTGTCACATCAAACCCCTATTTAGCTTTTAGTCTCCATGTGCAACCAATGATATAGGTAAAAAGGAGAAAATGTGTGTGCTCTTTAGCTTACATGTGTCTAGAATAAGAACTATATATCAAATTCTATGAATTAATTTTAGGCCTACAAGAAGTAATAGATTGATGTATATGGATGTCAAATGGAAGTGATGAACACAATAAGTGCCAAAAACACAAAAGAGTTGATAATGCTATTATAAAATGAAAATAAAATAACAAGGCATGAACACCATCACCTCACACCATGAATGAAAGTCAAAACCTACAAGAATTACAAGCAATATATCCTCAAGAGTGTAAGGATGGTAAGGAACCACACCATATAGCATAATGTTGAATAGACTTCCAATGCTAATCATGAATGCTAATAAAAATTACATAAATGATTGGAAGCAAGAGAGCTTGCAAGAATATTTTAAGAGCTTGATTGGATGTTTGAGAGATTTTTATTGAGGTTTCAAAATGAGAGCCATAAGGGAAGACAAAAAGGCAATCAATTTAAATTGGTTATCGGGACTTGACCCAAGTTGGTTATAGCCTAGTCATCAAGAGAAAGGTGAAAAATTAAAAGAAAATAACTATTGTATGACTAAAAAGTTAGTGGATGCTGACACATTTTCATGGACATCCACATATTGTATTAGAATCTAAATACAAAAATCCATCTAAGGACATGATATATTAGCATAACATGAGATAATTGCTTTAGTAACATCAACTAACATGGAAAAGAAGTTCTTAGAAATGTATGAGAATTAAAAAAACAAGTTGGCACCAAGGAAAGACAAGGTTAAGGCAAGACCAGATGAATTTATAAACACGGTTAGGGTTACAAACACTAAATAAAGAAAAATAAAAAAGTTACACGAAAATTGCAAAGGTGTGCAACTTTCAACATTGCAAGGTATCAATTGGTTTTTGAACTTTACTAAGCTTGATAGTTTTATACCTAGTCCATTGTCCATGGTTTACAAAACCTCTCTAAAGATTGCACTAGCAAAGGAATGCATAGCATGGTTCATTGGACCTATAGGTGCTTATGGTGTGTATGATATATCCATTGTCATTACATTTGGTTTGAGAGATTCAGCTATACATTTTATTTAGCATTGAGCTTTGCATGACCCTGTAGCTAATTGAGATTGTCCCTATTACTAGGAATGGTTATGATGAATAGTAAATAACCAATAGATACTGAGAGGGGGGGGCGGAGAGGGGTGAATCGGTATAGACAAAAACTTTATCTAACAACATAAACTGCATAGACTGTACTAACTAGTAAACAACATCACCGATCTAAATCAGGGCACTACCGGTAAAACACGGTGAGACTGTGAAAGACATAAACCAGTAACATTTAGATCTTCACAAATCCTAATATCTCATTTCCATTTCACCCATATGCTTAAACAAGTAATACATCAGAAATATAATGACCACTGGATCAGCATGCATTACCGCTTGACAGAAAACACTAAAACATCACATGAAAAAGCATCACACAAAACACACTGATTTTTCACGTGGAAACCCAACTAGGAAAAACCATGGTGGGGATGAATACCCACAAGTTGTTCTTGAACTCTTCTAAAGTCTGCTTTGTTAGGAGCTTGGTTTGGTTAAGGACTTTATAACAGGTTCTACTAGGAATCAATCCTACTAGAGATCACCCGGTTAAGGGATGGCTAAGTACCTGGTTAAAGGTTAGAACCCTGTTAAAGGTTGCATCGCAAGAGGATTTGAAGAACTCAATGATTTTGAATCACCTTATTAAAGGATTTACAAAAAGCCTGTTAAAGCTACCCGGTAAAGGGATTTTCAAGTACTGAAATGGTTAGAAGTCAATAGGTAATACACTAATTTGATAACAACACTTAATGCCGAGGAAGATCCACTTTAGTTCCTTTACATCTGCAATCACACTCTACAGATCTCTACTCACTGCACTGGTCTGACAAGAATCAAGTATCTTTTCACTTGGATACACACATAACATTTGCCAACAACTTCACAATGCAAATCATCATCGACCTTATAGACAACAATTAGGTCGGTAGCCAAAACCTAAAACCCTAAGCATCTAGGTTAACAATACAGTCGGTTCAATCCTGATCATTCAATCACATTACATAGGATAAAACAATCTTGAACAAATCTCAAGACGTTATCCATCGTCTGTTCTTCGCTGCTTTTGGAAGCTGATAACCCATCACGCGCTCTCCTCCGTCTACTGAGATTTTGCACATTCTCGAGGTAGATAGAATCAATCTTCTTAATGCAAGATCCTCAAGGAGATTCTTCACGTGCACAAACCTGACATGGCAACGCGATCTCATCTTCATTTCAATGCTAACTTATCACAGAATGTCGTCGGTCGAATCACACAGACTTGAAATGCATCAACCGAAAACCCCAAAGCTGTGACTACCAACCGGTAGTCATATCAAATGAAACCTTGATACAAACTTTGCATATATCGGTTCACATTCCAACATACCAGTTCACTTTTTGCATATACCGGTTCACATCATCATATCGGTTCTCTTGCCAGTTTGCTTACTTCAATATACCGGTTCACATCATCATACTGGTTCTCTTGCTAGTTTGCTTACTTCAATATACTAGTTCATACTTCAGCATATTGACATCAATGACAACATACAATATCATCATGTCATCCAACTCTGCACATATGCCAATAGGATACACATTAACTTTCAAATAATTTTAAAAAGTTGTGAAGAAAGTAAAAATAAGTGGTGCATGGTATTGTATTACAATGTACTTTGAGTTTTATACATTTACATTGTAATCAAACAGTGGATGTCTAGCATGTCAGAAGCCCATTATGGTATATTGTAATGACTATCAAATAAAGGTCCATTACTGTTGTTCTTAAGTCTATTTATTTGATTGCATGAGTAGATAATCCTTCATTAGATCCTTCAATAATGATTACCATGATCACAAATACACACAAATAAATACGAAATCAAACTCATTATAACAAAAAAAGAAATGTCAATAAAATTTGATTTAAATTTAAATTTTTAAAATTCAAAATTCATATTCACATAAAGAACTTCAATCACTTTCACACCTACAAAATCTACTCATAAACAATAAAATCAAAACTATATATCAAAGAAGAAAGTCTAAGATATAATCATGAGACTCTATTTTTGTCATTAAAAAATGATTACATAAAGAACACTCTAGCCTAAGTGGACCCAAAACGTACAATTGAGAAAGCCCTAGTATGAAATTTTCACCTTAGACTACTTATCACCATAGACAATTCAACTTCAGCATTTGTTAGTTGAAAAGACCTGAGTTTTTTTATTAGTTCTCTAATCTATGTTGTGGTACTATTATCTGGAACAATTATCAGACAATTATCAGACAATTACATATCATATTACGTAGCTAGGCAAGTCGATTGGATTAAGAGATTAGATACAGTTCTTTAAGGCCCCACAAAAAACCAGCATCTGATTCCCATGAATGAATAAATGTACGTCTGTAGTACGGGGAGGAACTGTGTTTCTACCTAAAGGCAAACCCTAGAGGAGTAAAATAACAGAAAAGAATATGAAGTGTTTGTTGAGGCTGTTCATCATGTCTGTGAACTTTGATTTACTACATGGAATTTAAAAAATATTAATACCCACCATAAAATTTATTCACCTCCATGTTTAATCATAGACATACTGCAACAGGATACTAATAATAAAGAAATGATTTACAGAGGATGATTATACAGACAAATATTTTGTTATCTGGTATACCCGAAATAGATAGATCATATTCATTGTATTAATATAATATAAGATGGATATATAAAACTGTATTAAGCACATTGACAATTCATTTAATAAGTCTTGCATAACAGATAAGGTGGGTATGTTATTGAGGTTGATCTTGCAGTGTGATGGTTTAAGTTGTGGTATTGTTGACAGTGTTATCAAGGTTTAAATTTTCATTGGATTGATTGGGAATCATTGCAGTGCTCATGCTAGTGGTTACATGGGTGTTCATGCCTGTACCAGACCCTCACTAGGTTGGTGTGCTCGCGGACTCTCTACCTTGCTAGACTACCGTACTCGTAAGTCTGAGTTGTTGTTGTTACTTTAATGTCAGATATAAGATCCCTTGTTTGTTGCTTCACCTGACTATGAACTGGACCAAAAAAATCCTATAATTGATAAAAAAAAGTTGGAAACATTATTAAAATATATATGCTCCCACAAGAAATCATATTTGGTTACTCAATTAATTTTGGTGGGGTATAGCCAAGGTTGGTAAATGCTTGTTCATGGCCACCTACCGTATAACTAATTTGGCAGTATCATTCATAATCACACTTCCCTGTCCAAAGAGGCCAAAATATTTCTCCAAGTCTAATCCCCTGTCTACATTCCCCTGTCATAAACCTCATACCTTATTGAACAAGGATAGAATAACTGAACCAGATGACTTAATTCACCTAATAAGAAAAAAGAGCTAAATTTTTTTCTTAGTAAGAGCATATACTTAGGATATATGTCTTCTGATTCGTCCCCCCTTAGGCATGCCACGTTTTGGACTCACCAAACTCTACTCTTTGAGTGTTTTCGTATCTTACAATGCAAAAAACTAAACCACCAAAACTCAATGGAGTTATTTTTTTAAAAAGAAAAATCAAATTCAAAAACATGTGGTGACTTAGATCATGTGTGAGACTGAAGTTATCTTTTGACATTATACCAACTTAGATATTACCTTTGGAAGCTTCTCCATAAGAACATCTATCATAGGTAAGACTTTGAGTTTGTATAAATATGGGTTGTCAGATGTAAGCCTTGCATCCTTCAAACTGATCTGATTGTATGTTGTCTAGCTAAACATACATAGGTTGTCTACTAAGGAAATCAAAAGATGGCAGTACTCTCAAACACTATGATGCTCTGTTTTGTCATGATTGTGCTGCTGTCTGTCACTGTGGAGGCAAAAACCAGGCATTACAATTTCACTGTAAGTTAGTGTGAATTTATGCAGTTGATTTTTAAGACTAATATCACATATTTCAACACTGGTTTTTGATAGGTTTTATCTCTGATTTCTATGCTGCAGATAAGACTCAAGAATTATACACGTTTATGCCACACAAAGCCCATTGTGACAGTGAATGGGAAGTATCCAGGACCAACTATATTTGCAAGAGAGGGTGACACAGTGCTAGTCAATGTTACCAATCATGTGAAATACAATGTCACAATACACTGGTAAAAGTTCTGAGAATATGAAGTATTTGGATACTGCTGATTGTTGCAGAAAGATTGCTTGTTTCATGATTTAAGATCTATAATTGATGTTGTTTTGTTGTTTGTTTGTTTGTAAATTTGATTGTGCATACACAATCAAATTCAAAAACATACAAACAATATTTTTATAGATTGTAAAAATCTATTATCATTAACGAACAACACATTTTTATTAACCCATAATTGAGTTTGGTTTATATGTGAGCAGGCATGGAATCAGACAGTTAAGGACTGGGTGGGCTGATGGGCCTGCATACATCACACAGTGCCCTATTCAGACCCGCCAAAGCTTTGTATACAACTTTACAATCACTGGGCAAAGAGGCACACTATTCTACCATGCCCACATTCTATGGCTACGTGCAACGTTGCATGGCCCCATTGTCATCTTGCCAAAGAAACATGTGCCATATCCTTTCCCCAAGCCTCACAAGGAAGTCACCCTGATTCTAGGTGAGCTTAGGTTGATATAACTTATGTGATGCTTATTATTTTTCAAGAATCTTATACATTTAAAGTATTGAGTCTTTGCATATTCCAGAATGAGTACGACATTTTACTGTAGAAACAACAATAGATTTATGCATTCTGTTAATTTTTAATAAAATTTGAAGGTAGGTTTTTGAAAGAGTTCAAATTTTCTTAAAGGTAAAGAAGAAATGCAAGAATGAAGTCTAACAAGCAATAGTAAAATAATAATCAAGTAGAAGAATATTAAGGCAGTAAATCAATAGTTATAAATATAATTTTAACAATTCACACAACGCAAACTAAAATTCAATTGTATAGAACATGTCAGACTAACCACCACATCTTTGGGAATTGATCTAATGAACTAGCCACCATTTGAGTTTAGGTGATGATGTTGATTAAAAAATTCACCAACTTCTTTAAGTTTTGGTGCAATAATAAATCTACATGTAATATCAGAACCTCAACCTACATTCGATTCCTCTGAATTACATTAGAGAATGGTAGATGTGTTGGAATAGCTGCCACATCTCTCAAAATTGATCTCGCAAACTAGTTAAAAATTATAATTTGAAAATTCACTAACAACTATAGACTTTAGTGTAAAAGACAAATCTAAGACCTATATGAGATTATCCTAAAATCTCTCTCTTCATTTGATGTTTGACCTATGAGTATATGTATCTCATCATAATATAGCTTATAAATACTGGTTACTTTTGGTGCTCTAAAACATTGATGACCATTTTACATTTTGTCATAGACCAGGTAAAATATACAAAGAAGCATTGCTTGAACATCAAACTATTCACATTCATTCCATTTTATGTTGTACTATGTTTTTGAATGAAGGAAGGAATTTTGATAGTGTCTATAAGACCTAGCAATCTAAGGGACCAATATATACCAAATTAATCTGTTTTCAAATCATTTTTTATATGGATTCTTCTGTTTGAAATCTTAAGTAAGAAACTTATCGTTTGATTTACTTAATCATACACAAAATGATAAAATATCAATATGTCTAATTTCCATTGTTTTCTTTAATTTACTGGTAATGCAGATCTATTATGCATGGTGAGTTATTTGGAATTTACTTGTCAATGATGCTTTCGGACAAACACCTTTTCTTATCATTGTACTGTTAGTTTGACAATTTCAGGTGTTATGCAAAGCAATACTCGACGTCTAAGAATATGATCATCATAAAATTCGTTAAAATGTTTGTGTTTAGGTATCACTTATACATTTGCTTTATTTGTAAATAATTAAACATTTATTTACTAGGCAAACCTAACCTTTAATTCTGGCGCAAGATAAGGCTATAAATGGCTATACTTACACTCCATAAGCAACATAAATAGGACCCATTTGATGTGATCTGTAATCATTTAACGTGAGGTGTTTGTATTTTCTAACATACTTCTCCAACCACAATACCAATTCTTGTCTTCAGCTATAGAATCATTGCTCTGTATGGTAACTTGTTCCTATCTGTCTGTTATGACTCTGTAACTCACAAATTGAAGCAATATCTCTTCTAATGAAATTAATTTGTCTGAATTCAACTGCATCATAATTTGAGATGAAAGACATGATATTGTGACTTTTGTTTCCATGGTACAGGGGAATGGTGGAATGCAGACACAGAAGCTATAATAAATCAGGCTATGAAATCAGGAGGAGCCCCAAATGCATCAAATGCTCACACCATTAATGGGAAGCCAGGGCCTCTCTTCAATTGTTCCACTAAAGGCAACAAGTCTTATCTTTATTTATATTACCTTTTTTTCTTGAATTACTATCAATATTACCATTTAGAAAACAGTGTTATGCATATTGACCAACAAAAAGTTGTGTGAAGAAATAGTCGCATGTTTATATGGAATTAAAATTCGGAACCTAAAAACATAAACAAAGTTGCTAGACAGCGAAAATAATAACAAAAAGAAAGAAAGCGAAACCGAATCATCCAATTTATCCCATACATCAACTGAAATTTGAAAAGCTTGATAAAATTCTATTTAAATTCAAGTTTGCCTATTAAAGGTGGTTAATAGCAAACTGATTTGACTTAACAATGCCCTTTCCCTTCCTACTAGCAGTAGGACAATGCCCTTTCCCTTCCTACTAGCAGTAGGACCCAGCAACCTGTCAAAGACACTTTGAACAGGAAGCGGCATTCACTAGTTGGGAGCCTATTGATGACACTATCTCTGCTGATGTTTGGGATCAAAATCTTGATGATAAAGATCCAAGTAATGCATTAAATGTTCAATCATATTGATTTTTTTGTTCCATGTTTGGGCATCCATTGATGACACTACCTCTGCTGGTGTTTGGGGTCAAAATCTTCATGATAAAGATCACATTGCATTAGCTGTTTAATCTATTGTTTTTTCGGTCTATATTTTAATTTGGTCCTATTAGACAGTGTGGGTGTGCTTTTTTACTAACCTGAATTTCCTAAATTTTTTAATGAAGAAAGTTTTGTTTGTTCTGATTGATGTGATATTTGTTTGGTTGCAGATACTTATGCTTTGGCTGTAGAGCCTGATAAAACCTACCTTCTTCGAATAATCAACGCTGCGCTTAATGATCAAGTCTTCTTCAGCATAGCAAACCATCATTTAAAAGTGGTAGAAACTGATGCAGTATACACAAAGCCATTCGAAACCAAGGCCATAGCCATTTCCCCTGGCCAGACAACAAATGTTCTCCTCGACACAAGCAAGAAAACAGGGAGATATTTCATGACAGTCAGAGCATTCCAGGATGCCCCCATTGCGGTCGATAACTTGACCTCAGCCGGCATACTCCAATACATTGGAACACCCAATACCTCCAACCCCATAATGCCTGTAATCCCTAAGATAAACGACACTTCTTTCTATACCAATTTCAGCAGTTCAATCAAAAGCTTGAACTCTGCAGAATTCCCTGCAAATGTTCCACAGACAGTAGACCGTAATCTGATGTTCACAATAGGACTTGCATTGGATAAATGCTCAACTTGTGTTAATGGCAGCCGTGCATCTGCTTCAATTAACAATGTAAGCTTTGTCATGCCCACAATTGCTCTTCTGCAGGCACATGTTAACAACATCAGTGGTGTCTTCACCAAAGATTTCCCAGACAATCCACCCGTGACCTTCAATTTCACAGGCACACCACCAAAGAATCTCTTCACATCCAAAGGAACAAGACTCACTAGTTTAAAATACAATTCAACTGTGCAGTTGGTGCTTCAGGACACCAGCATTCTGACCGTGGATAACCATCCAGTCCATCTCCATGGCTTCAATTTTTTCATTGTTGGAACAGGTTTTGGTAACTACAACCCAAAGACGGACCAAGCTAACTTCAATTTGGTAGACCCTCCAGAGCGTAATACTGTGGGAGTGCCAACAGGTGGGTGGACTGCTATCCGGTTCAGAGCAGATAATCCAGGTGGGTATATGTTCTATTAGATATATTTTTTCTTTTACTTGGTAATATTTTTATGGCATTATCTATTTTATTTGTTTTGGCTCTATATCATTCTGGTGGTGGATCCAGAATGTGATCTAAACAAATTAAAACTTAATATATACTAAATAAACTTGTCCACACTGCTCTTTTTAGTTTTAACTAAGTTTAAACTTTATCTCCAGCAGCCTGATTAAAACATAAAATTGGCCATAAACAGTTGGAACAAAAAAGAGAGATGTTTAAAGAAATCTATTTGTCAGTAGTATATAGTAATATTCTTTCCTGAATAACTACAGATGTAAAAAGCCTAAAATAATGATGATCAAAAGTCAAATGTTACAGTAAAACTATTTCTGTACCCAATTGCCCTAGTAATAATTTTTCTTTCTGGATACTTACAACACTTGAAATTATTGATATGACAGCCTAGTCAAAAAGACCAGTAGACAGAAAAACATAATTATTGATAAAATAGAACATTAAGATGGTAATTTTCACAATTCATAATATTATTCAAATTAGATTATATTAAAAAAAAAATTTATCAATGTTTAAGATCATATATTCCATGATCTATGATTAGGAGAAAAGAGAGCTAGATTTAAAATGTTTCCGATTCATAGAACTAGATTTTAAACATTTTGGATCTCACTATCTGATCCATCGTAGATATAAAAGAAAGCTAGATTTTTTCTATTATTCTGATGATGAGCCAGATATTTAAAATCTAAGCCTCTATTATTCTAATGATGGATCGTGGAAAACTAGCTTTCTATTATTCTAATGATCAGTCATGGAATGTGATTCAAAATATTGAAACCAAAATAACGCAATTAAGTCTAAAAAATAACACGTTCTCTTGATCCATCATCAACACAATGGAGAACTAGATTTGTGCTATTATCCTAATGATGAGTTAGGTTTTTAAAATCTAATCTTCTATTATTTTAACGATAGATCACAAAATCTCCCTCCTATTTGATAATGAATCATGAAATATGATCCAAAATGAAAAATATACAATAAAATAAAAAAATAACAATAAACATCAAACAGCAAGTCTTCTAGTCTTCTATAACATGATTCTGATATGATGTGATGAATAATTGATGTACAGGAGTGTGGTTCATGCATTGTCATCTGGAAGTGCACACAACGTGGGGACTGAAGATGGCATTTGTGGTGGAGAATGGAAATGGGCCCGAACAATCCGTATTGCCTCCTCCAGCGGACCTCCCGAAATGCTAAATTCACATGCAGATGAACAACTTTTTGACTAGCATATTTTGACTTAAGGCTAAAGTATGATGTGATTATTTATCCATGGTTGAAGCAGTGAGAGTTTCTGATCTCCAAAAGGGATTTTGCAATAATCCAATGATTTCCAATAAATTTTGAATCGTTGTTCATGGTGGCAATGACAAAAGTATGTCATTTCGGTAGAAGTTTTAACTTCGTCCTTTGTTTCCACACCCACAGTGGAAAAAATGTAATGGGCCATGATCTATGATCTATAGCTCTGCTATGTAATTTCTTTGTTAATAGATTTTAATGTATTATTTTTGCTTCCGATTTTGGTGCTTTGACTCTAAGGCGCACTCTTAATTGGTTTCTATTTTTTTTTTAAACATTTAGATGCATTTTTAATTCCTGGCTTTAATATAGAGCATTCTTACGTTCTCCTCAAAAATAATTATTTATGGTCATTCAATTATTATTTTTTCAAACAAAAAATTGTTGTTTATTATATAAATAATGTAAAGATTATTTTAAAAAATTAGTTAATCGAATTATGTTTTTATTTGTGTATTAGATTAAATTTAAGAATAACAAAATAATATGTCATTTCAGAAAAGAAACACTCATTTAGCACGTCTCTTTAATTTTTAAGAATAAGTTATAAAAGCTGACTAGTAAGTGCAATAAAGCTAGAGGTAGGAGGCTGATCTTTTCCACCCATCTTGGATCTCCACCTACCATATGATAAATCCTTGTCATCTGAAAGAGGTTCCCTACCAAAATTTGGATTCTTTTCTTCATTTTGTTTCACCAACTTAAATGGCTAACTAGAAGAATATATTGACATGGAGAGATAGTTAATATCATGCAATTATATTTGAAATGCATATTACTGATAAATGGAATTATTTTTAAAGTGCATATTAGCTTAGATTTAAAAACAACAAAGTAATATGTGGTTTCAAGAAGGAAGCACTCACTTGGTACATATCTTTAATTTTTAAGAATAAGTTATAAAAGCTATCTAGTAAGCACAATAAAGTTTGAGGTAAGAGGATGATCTTGTCACCCATCTTGGATCTCCACCTGCAATGTGATATAACCTTGCCATCTGAAAGAGGTTCTCCACCAAAAATTGCATTATTTTCTTTGTTTTGTTCCACCAACTTAAGTGACTAACTATTAAGAATGTATTGACATGGAGAGATAGCCAATCCCATGCAAGGGAACTTACCCTAACCAACAAGTACAACCCACCCACATCAATGAGAATAATCAAATGATGGACCATAGTTAGTTTGTGGGGGTAGGGACGAGCCATTACAACTTTAAGAACATCACCAAGAGCTACCAATATTCCCATGCTTAGTTTACTTCAGTCGTCTTTATCCTAGTTCATTGCACACACTCAAAAAACCTATCACATACAATTCAACTGAGAGGTCTGAATCTAGGAAATCTTGGCTCTCCCTCGAGGATAGTAATCAAGCCCATTTACACCCTGCAATAATTTGCATGGGAAAAGGAATTGATTCTAAATTAGTACACATATTAGTATAGGATCATGACTTTTCCACCATAATATTTTGGTGAACCCAAACTAGCTTATACTTGTAACCCTTCTAATTTTCTTACATTTATTGTTGCATTTGATTAGTTTGATAGTTAATTTCATGCTTTCATTGATTATCTTATTTGGAATTTGCAAAAACATTATGTTTCTAGTTTAGAACATAAAACTTTAAAACACTTGCTTCTAATATCTCATATGCATTTTCATCTTGTCATCACTTTCTTCCATTTGTTGCTTTCTCGGAGCATTCATATGTTATGAAACTTATACTTGCATATAATTTTCATGGCCTAGCACTCCAAATCTAAAATTTCTATGAGAAGAAGCTATCAAATTCTGGCCTCTCATTTTTTGATAACTATGGTGTTGAGCCTCAATAAATTAACACATTCATTGCAATAAAATCAAGAATGAAAGATTTTTTGATACTATTCCTATCTTGTTGATGACTCTAAGTCATAATCACTTCATGATTCTTGGGAGATGGACCACTCTACACTTTAGGGTCTCGGAGCTCAAATTCTGAAGCTAGACAATGAATTGGCTAGTTTCCAAAATTTCTTGAGCGTGGAACCCTCAACCAAGGAGGATGTCCCTCTTATAGAGATGCAGTATCATAAATTGCACCTAGTGCATTTATTACACTTTCACATTAAGCCCAATGTACTAATTAAAAAATTTCATGATCGATATTTTATCATTTTGATATCATGAATCCTAAAGAGGAAGTAGAGTTGGCCACCCCTAAGCTAAATTTAGGGTTAACTTGGTAGGACGATAGCATGGCACATAGATGTCCCAAGGATATCCCAAATTTAAATTAGCTTATTTCACATCAAACCTTTGATGACACATGTCCCATGGCGTGTGCATTTCTAAAGGGTCAGTGCAAGAAGTTGAGTCCACTTTTTGGCTATTTTCCCTTATTTTCAGATTTTGCCACATTTGAGCTAAAAATTTGAAGCACTTAGAGATTGAAACTTGAAAAAAGTCAATAATACAAAATATAGCACTCAGAGTCTAGTTTCCAAATATGTAATTTATTTTAATACTTAGATAATATAAATTGACTTTCAGAAGGGATTTCTAAAAACCACTTTTTAAAAATGCATGTTTCAAGACCATACCATGCACGTGTATGGCCCACAATGTTTGACACAAATAAAAGTTTATTTTCAAACCATCTTGAGAAATCATTTGTAACACACTAAAGATTGATGAGAATTTTTTTTATTTTATTTTTTTGAATATTTTTTTTTTATTAATTTTTTATTGGCCATAATTGTCGTTTTAAAAACTCGTTGTGTACGGCCCACAAAATTTGACCTAAACTTTTAATTTTTTGAATTTTTTTTTTAAATTGAAAAAAAATTTGTGTTGATTGATAACATTTAATTTTTTTTTCAAAAACATTAAAACAAAAAAGCTATTAAATAAACAAGATAAACTGATATTTCAAGTTAATGGACCAAATTTAGTACAAATTAGTTAAAAAATAGAAAAAATAATCAAATCTCAAAAAAAATTATATATGCAGAATCGATATAGTGTAATCTAAAATGGGTTTTAATTTTGTTGAAAAATTCTATGATAATGGGCATCGAACATATGCCAGAAATCAGTATTTTACCATGTCATTGATACAACCTTGTACTTGCAGGTCCAAGGCTAAGGATTGGGAATTCCATGCCTAACCCGAACCAAAATCTGATGCACATGGCAGACTCCATTTTCAAAATTTAAGAAGAGGGGCCCTGTGTTAATAAACGGGTCCCCGTTTTGTAAACGAGGCCCTGTTATTTTTTTGACTTAAATAACGAGGCCCCACTTTTTAGTTTTACATCGAGTTCCCAAAGTATAATGGGGCCCATTTATTAAATAATGAGGTAATGTTCTTAGTGGCACACTTTCCAATGCACACACTTCCCCCAAAGTGGGACTCAACTTTGTGCACTTACCTTGAAACAATCACTCTTGCCCTTGTAGAGAAACAAAACTCTTCTTTCTCCCTGATTTTGAAAGAACACTCACTATTGTCTCTCTTTCTCTCTTAACCTTAGTGAAGCTCTGTCAAAATACGCACTCAATATTGTCATTGTTTGGTCTTCTCCAAAGTACAATTAAGCTATCATCTCAAGAGAGGGGTCTTGGCTACATAATGATCTTCTTCTCTCTTATCTATTATATCTTAATAGTATCTTGTTTATCAAATATTTGAATGTACATCTATCATCTAGGTGCATTTAGTTTATTCTATCAATGCATCTCTTGTAATAGGGGTTTTCCTCCATTAAGTAAGGTTTGTTTCTATTAGGGTATGTGCAAGATCATGAGGGGCCAAAAAGTGGCGATATTTTGACTAAAGTACTCATTGATAAGCTGATTGAAAAATATCTATAACTTTCAATTGGTATCACATTTTTTAAATTAAAAACATGCGTCACATTCTATACATTCTATGCTTTGTATACAATAGGATTATTAAAAAAAAAAAAATCATTAAGGTGGTCAAACATACAAGTTTTGACCAAGTTATGGTGGTCAAACATACAAGTTTTTACATTTTTAAAAAGTTATAGTAAATAAATCATAATTGATTATTTATTTTTAAAAAATACAAAAAAATGTGTCACATCTGGACAAGGGTCTTTTGCTTACATTTAAATTCTTATAAAAATATATTATGATTTGATTTTGGTGAGGGTGGTCAGACAGACACCTGCTTCTTATCGTTTTCTTGAAATTTTAGTACTACTACATTGAAATTTCAAATTTTCATCAAATAGATTTTTTTTTCCAGAAAATAACTAGTAGCTTAGAGACTAAATGTTCAATTTGCTACAAATTCTATTCTTACATATTTTTGAATTAATGTCAACTGGTAACTTATTCAAAATTTTACATCAAGTTGCCTAACTTTGTTTTTTTTTAATTTTCATTGCCACTTAAGAGCCTATTTGGCCCACCATGATCGTGCACATACCCATTATACTATCTATTTGTTATTTTATCTCTTGTAATATGAGTTTTCCTTCATTAAGTAGGGTTTGTTCTATTGTATTATATATGTATCATTTTATCCATATCAATCTATATAGTTGTCTATGGAGGTAGAAATGCCAAAGTAGGAGTTTGACTAAGGCAAACCCCTATACAAACCCAACAATTTTCTCATTTGAGTGTGTGTGGGTGGTAGATAGATCTTAGGAGTATGGAGTTGAGTTTAGAGTAAATTTTGGTGGTTCTCTACTTTTTGGTTATACAAAAGACAACGTGACACAAACATCCTTGTGACGTGTTGACATCCTAAACCAAGGTTTTGCCAAATTAATGGTAAAATTTGTATTTTGTTAATTCTAACTTCTTAATTAGAAAATTTGTATTCTATTTTGTAACTTTGTTATTCAACAGTTTTTTATTTATAAATTAGCTTAGTTTCATTTGAAACTTGTTTGTTCTTGTATCTTCCTACCTCAACAAAGCACTAGTTAAGTGAGGTAGTGAAGGAAGATTTGGTCCTTGAGGTTTTCATCACCTTGAAAGTAGGAAATCCCCTCCTCAACACAAGAATCTAATGAGATTGAACTTGTTTAACGATTCATGTGGTGTGGAAATTATGCATAGCCCATTTCACATGCAAATGCTATTTCATCATCTAGTTGTATATAAATTATTAACAATGTGTCTCTTCAAAACCAAATAGGGACATAGGTGTCAGTACCCAAAAGTTGACATCTCCTACTCCAACCTTCACTTCTATTATGAACATTGTTACATAGTCTATTAATCATGCTCACACTATTTGGGGGGGTACATGTGGGAATATAAATCAATATTTAACTTTGTCTTAACCTCCTCTACCTTTCTATTTACTTCCCAAAATAACCTTCCATGTATTTCACTTGACATGCATTGCTAGTCAATCACATCCACCTTTCACTTGTCAAAATATCAATCACCCCATAGTTATCTCTAGTCTATCGCATTCTTCCACCTCACCTACACATCCCATCATAAACCAACTTTTACAAAATGCCAGGTCTCCTTACAACAACAATTAGCCACTATGAACTGAAGTCAATATCAGTCTAACCAAGTCCATTATATTGCAATTGTAGCTCATTATCATACACTATATTAAAAAGATTAATACTAGAAAACATTGAGATACCTAATTTTTAGAAGTGTAATGGGAAAGGAGACCCTAATAACCATATTTCAGCTTTTATTGCACTGTGTAGTGATTTTCTATTTGAATGTTCTCTTCTTGCTAAACTCTTTCCTTGGCCATTGAAAGATACAACCTTAGAATAGTTTTGTTCTTTACCTAATAATTCAATTCATTATTTTTCACAAATTTTGAATCAATTTCTCCAACAATGGACTTTAAGTCTCCTTGACTAATTTTGTTCATTGTTGTAAAGTGGAAAATTGGGAGCTTGGCAAATTCAGCACAGGGAAAGAAGGATTCACTACGTTCAATTTTCGCTTGGGGAGACTTTACATTAAAAAGAGGGGATGAATCCACTAGATCCAATCCTAAATGATGCAAGGACTAAATACTATGCAGATTGGTTGTGTTTGGTGATGATATGATGAATCAATAAGGATCCAAAAAACTACTGAGAAGGGGGGGGGTGAATCAGTAGATAGAAAACTAACTTAACTTTCACCATACTCAAAAACAATCTCTCAAGTCAATCACTGAACAAACTAGTTCAAACACTAAACTACAAACTGCAATAGCACTGACAGTATAATCGGTTTGACTGGAATATCAAAATAACAATATAAGAGATCTGAAACTCCCAAACCATTTTATCAAAACAGCAAAATACTTTACTAACAATAGTACAAGCACATTTCATATTAGTGTCGGTCATCTTATCATAACTAAGTGGATTTAATAGCTAAGCAAATTAACCATATCAAACATAACCACAAATTCCATTCACCACTTGACACAATGATTTTTGACGTGGAAACCCAAATGAGAAAAACCACGATGGGGACGAATACCCATAAGTATTCTTAACTCTTCTGAATTTCAACCTGTTAGGTGCCAAGTCTATTAAAGCTTTACAAAATTTCATGTTAGGAACAGATCCTTTTAGGGACCACCCGGTTAAGGGATTGACTATAATGCCCTGTTAGAAGTAATACCCTGTTAGGAGTAACCTCGATAGAGGATTTGAAATCCAAGCTAATGGATCACCTGGTTAGAGGATTTAGATAGCACTAATCTTGTTAGAGCTTACCTAGTTAAGGGATTTAACTGTTATAATTATTAGAGAACAACAAGAGTTTGTTGATCTGTTAAATAGCACTACTCTTCTTGATCATATCCTTTTCATGTTCCTATCTTTCTTTACACATACTGTAAATACTCCTAGTTCAGCAATCAATCACATTGAAACTTAACCAAAATTGCCAACAGTACAACAAAACAAGTCATCAACCTTATAAGCAAAACAATAGGTCGGTAACACATCACAAACCTAAGATCTCATAGAGATTACAAACAAATCAATTCAAGTATGATCATTGGATTACATAGAAATCATTACACATTGTTCAAGACAACCTCGACTGCTCCTTGATCGCCGCTTTATTGATTCATGTAACTCATCCCACAGCTTCCTCTTCATGCAATGTACTCATTCATTCCCAAGATAAAACCGTTATCTCTACATGCCAAAAACTACTTGAAACTTATCGCATACAACATGCATACGTGGCATAATCATTACCAATCACCATTTGATCATAAATCAATACAACCGATTCACCAATGCTCCATCAGTTAGGGTTTGGCACATCAACGGGTAGGGTTACCAGTTGATCTCACTGCTTCTTGAGTAATACCAGTTTCTTTCACTTTCTCACCTACCGGTTGCAAAACAACATCATCACCGATTACAATTGACATCAATGACAACACAATAGTTCATCAATACAATATTCAATCAAATACCATCAATCTCCCCCTTTGGCATTGATGGCAATAGAAATATCAATACCCTTCATTGTGATGATTAAGAGTAATGCACTACATAGGTATAGGAATCATGGTTTACATTTTACCATGCACTCTCCTTCAACTGAGTCTCCATGCCTTCAGCTGGTAACTGGCTATAGTTCTTCTCTCTATCAATCATGCAGTTCTTCTCCCTATAATCAAATAGTTTTTCTCCTCCTTTGAAAAAAATGCCAAAGTGAAAGTAACACATGCAGTGTCATACTTCACTATTCTGCATCAATAATCTGCAACTTGATGCCCCCCTATGGAATAGCTCCACTCTACACCAATTGTGCTTCAAGATTCTTCAATTAGCTCTGGGACTGATGTCTTCCACATCTGCTCAATTGACCTCATGTAGGGGCACAACCCCTAGCTGACCTCTAAGATACTCAAAAGTAGTTTTAGGCAGAGGTTTAGTAAAGATATCTGCTAGTTGCTCCTTAGTAGATACATGTTCTAGTAATACATCTTTACTCTGAACTTTCTCCCTCAAGAAATGATATTTTAGCTCAATATGCTTGGTTCGAGCATGCAACACCAGGTTCTTTGAGATATTTATTGCACTAGTGTTATCCCATAAAATCTTTACTGATTTTATAATCTTCAACTTGAATCCTTCCGAAATGTGTTTCATCCAGATTGTCTGGGTACAATTCATATATGCTGCAAAATATTTAGCTTCAATAGTGGACTGTGATATACAACTCGGCTTCTTGTTGCTCCAAGATACAAGTCTTCCTCTAAGAAAGAATGCACCACCAATTATTCTCTTCCTATCATCAACATTTCTTGCCCAGTCTGCATCTGTATAAACCTTCAAATCAAAGTTACCTACATATGGATACCATAATCCATAATCAATAGTACCTTTCAAATATCTGAATATCCTTTTAGTTGCAATCATTTGTGTCTCTTTTGGGTTCTTCTAAAATCTAGCAACTAATCCAACTGCATGAGAAATATCCGGTCTGATGTGAACAACATAATGCAGTTTCCCTATCATTGATCTGTACTTCTTTTCATCAACTGATGTGGCATCATCCTCCTTAGACAATTTACACCTATAACCATTGGTGTCCCAACTGGTTTACAGTTTCCCATTCCAAATGTCTTCAATACCTCTTTCACATATTTGGATTGTGTGATAAAAATACCACTCTTCATCTTTTGAATTTTCAAACCTATGAAGAAGTTTATCTCTCCAACTAGAGACATTTCAAATTCACTTTTCATCTCATTTGCAAAGTCATCACTCATGTCATCATTTCCTCCAAATATAATATCATCCACAAACACTTCACTAACCAATATCTTATCTCCTTCATTCTTGAGATATATATTGTTGTCTTCACTAGTTCTCTGGAAACCTATATTCATTAGGTGTGAATGTAGTCTTTCATACCATTCTCTTGGTGCTTTCTTCAAACCATATAAGGCCTTGTGTAGTTTACACACCATATCCTTTGCATCAGTCAAAGCATAACCATTTGGTTGTTCAATGTATAGTTCCTCTTCCAATATTCCATTTAAAAATGTTGACTTCACATCCATTTGATATACTTTGAATCCCATATATGTTGCAAATGCAAGTAGAGTCCTGCCACCTTCCAATCTAGCAATTGGTACAAACGTCTCTCCATAGTCTTCTCCTTCTTCCTGTGCATAACCTTTGCATACCAATCTTGCTTTGTTTCTGACTACTACTCCATCTTCATTCATTTTATTCCTCTGGGTACTATGGTCTATGTATTGTTCTTCTTAATCTGGTCAAGCTCCTATTCCATAGCTTTGACCCGGTGATCATCTTCAAAGGCTTCCTTATTAGTTCTAGGCTCAATAGTAGAGATCATGCAAGAATTATCTCTAATTCTTCTTCTGGTTAACACTCTAACATCTTTATCTCCAATAATCTGGTCAGGATTGTGATTGAGTCTCACATATATTGGAATGACATGATCATTATCTTCAGGTTCTTCTTCCTCATTATCATCATCTTCTTCTATAGAATCTTCATGTTCCGATTGAATTGGTACTACAACATTCACTCTCTTTACCAATATCTGGTTCATAGTGTATACAGCTATGCTGATAACTTCTCTTCAAGAATTTTTTGCTACACCTCCTTGTATTGGCATCATTCTAGCAGCTTCAACAATTGATCGGTTGTTCCTCTTTGCAATACCATTCTACTATGGTGTCCTAGGTATAGAAAGTTGCCTCTTAATTCCATTGTCTTCACAATATCTAGTGAATTCCTCTAAAGTAAATTCACCTCCTTGATCAGTTCTTAGACACTTTATCTTCTTACCACTTTCCTTTTTAGCTAAGGCCTTGAATGCCTTAAACTTACTAAAGGCTTTTGTTTTGTCCTTCAAGAATGTGACCCACATCATTCTTGAGAAATCATCAGTGAAGATCATAAAATATCTATCACCTTCAATACTTTTAGTCCTTATTGGTCTACAGAGGTTTGTATGAACCAAATCTAACAAATGTTCTATTGAGAAAGATTTGCACTTAAAATTTAAGGATGTCATCTTCCCTAACTGACATTCCTTACACAGAGCATTCACCAATTTGTCCAACTGAGGCAAACCTCTTACTGACGTGGACTTACTGACTTTGACAATGTTATCAAAATTTATATGAAAAAATCTTTGATGCCAAAGCCAACTATCATCTACTTTATAAATTAAACAGTTGTTGACTTTAGGAATCAAGTGAAACAGGCTACCTTTTGTCTACTTGCCGGTTGCAATCAGTTCACCTTTGCTCCCATAGATTTTGCACATTCCATTCTTAAATTCCAATGGATAACCTTTGTCATTTAGTTGAGCTACACTCAAACGATTGTGCTTTAATCCTTCAACCCAGTAGACATCATCTGCACTGCTTTTTCCATTAAGAGAAATGGTTCCCTTTCCTTTTACCATGCAGGGTGAGTCATTTCCAAATCTCACAACTCCCCATCAAATTCCTTCAAAGTAAGAAATTTACTCTGTTCATTGGTCATATGGTGTGAACAACCACTATCTATGATCCAATCATCATAACTATCCATGCGAGAAACTAGTGCCTTTTGATCAGATGTCTCCTCTTTAATGGCAACAAAGAAAATGTCTTCATTAGCATCTCCCTCAGATTCCTCATCAGTGATTTCACCATCAATTGCAATGAGGCAATCTATTTTTCCATTTCCTTTGTACTTCTTGTACTTCTCACATTTATGCTCATTGTCACCATCAAGACATTTAGCTGCAATATATCCAATCCTGTTACAAGAAAAATAATTCAAAGGTAATTTACCTCTGTACTTACCGATACCTCTGGGTAACCACTCGACCAACAATGCTTCAAGTTCAATTAGACTATCTTCATCATCAACTTCTCTATTGGATCTAGACTCATAATTGTGACTAACATCTCTGCTTTTCCTTATAGGTGGGTTAGAAATTGAAGCTCTAAATGCATATTCAGATTTCTAAGCACTACCATCATAACCATTTAATTCAAATGTGATAAGTTTACCAATGATGGAGTCAAGAGTTACCTTTGTTTTATCAATAGACTTTATCTCTTGAATGGTTGCAACTCAGATAGCGTAGACCGGTAGAAGGGTTCTCAACAACTTACTAACCATTGTGGCATCCTCCACTTTACCACCAGCACTCTTGATCTCACTAACTATCTCCTTGATCCTTTGACCATACTGTTGAATATTCTCACCTTCATCCATTTGCATGTCATCAAATATACATCTCAAACTCTCTTCTTTAGCAATCTTCACATGCTCATCATGGCTATAGATTTCCTCAAGTTTCTTCCACACATCATAAGAAGTCTTCAAACCATGGACATCAACATACTTTGAATCAGACAAAGAACTGATGATGGCCTCCAATCCTTGATTGTTCTCTTTTTTCTCTTTCTTTTGATCATTAGACATAGTCCCACTAGGTGTAGTATATTGTGTAACAACATGTTCCTAGTATTGAATTCCTAGACTCTTGATATAGATTTTCATCCTATCACTCCATATTCTATAGTTTTCCCTATTAAAATTTGGACCTTCTTTATTCATCCTGTTCTTCTAGATCTTTACCTCAAGCTATTAGGCTCAGACACTAGAGGACCTAAAATGCTTTGATACCAATTGATGATATGATGAATCAATAAGGATTCAGACAACTCTTAAGAGGGAGGGGGGTGAATCAGTAGATAGAAAACTGACTTAACTTTAACCAAACTCAAAAACAATCTCTCAAGTCAATCAATGAACAAACTAGTTCAAACATTGAACTACAAACTGCAATAGCACTGACAGTATAACCGGTTTGACTAGCATATCAAAATAACAGTATAATAGATCTGAAACTCCCAAACCATTTTACCAAAACATCAAAATATTTTACTAACAATAGTACAAGCACATTTCAGATTACTATCGGTCATCTTATCATAACTAAGTGGATTTAACAGCTAAGCAAATTAACCATATCAAACATAACCACAAAAACCATTCACCACTTGACACAATGATTTTTGAAGTGGAAACCCAAAGGGGAAAAACCACGGTGGGGATGAATACCCACAAGTATTCTGAAATCTTCTGAAGTTTGCCCTATTAGGAGCCAAGCCTATTAAAGATTTACAAAATGTCATGTTAGGAACAAATCCTATAGGTACCACCTGGTTAAGGGATTGACTATAATGCACTATTAGAAGCAATACCCTATTAGGAGTAACCTCGATGGAGGATTTGAAATCCAAGCTAATGGATCACCTAGTTAAAGGATTTAGATAGCACGAAGTCTGTTAAATCTTACCCAGTTAAGGGATTAACTATTGTAATTGTTAGAGAACAATAGGATTTTTTTGATCTATTAAATAGCACTACTTTTCTTGATCAGATCCTTTTCATGCTCCTATCTGCCTTCACACATACTACAAATACTCCTTCTGGTTCGACAATCAATCACACTAACACTTAACCAAAATTGCCAATAGTACAACAAAACAACTGATCAACCTTATAGGCAAAACAATAGGTTGGTAACACATCACAAACCTAACATCTCATAGAGATTACAAACAAATCAGTTCAAGTATGACCGTTGGATTCATAACAATCATTGCACATTGTTCAAGACAACCTCACCCGCTCCTTGATCACCTCTTCATTGATTCCTATAACTCATCACGCGGCTTCCTCTTCATGCAATGTACTCGCTCATTCCCAAGATAAAATCGTTATCTCTACGCACCAAAAACCACATGAAACTTATCACATACAACATGCATACATGGCATAATCATTACCGATCACCATTTGATCATAAATCAATACAACCGATTCACAAATGCTCCATTGTTTAGGTTTGGCACATCAATAGGTAGGGTTACCGGTTGATCTCACTGCTTCTTAAGTAATATTGGTTTCCTTCACTTGCTCACCTATCGGTTCCAAAAAAATATCATAACAACATTATTACTAGTTACAATTGACATCAGTGATAACACAATAGTTTATCAATACAATCTTTAATCAAATACCAACATTTTGAAGGTGATTGACCCTCTTTTGTAAGTTGACAAGTTGAATTAAGACTAAGTGCTGGAAATGAAGATAAAGTACATGTGAAAACAATGAGCTACAGATCTGGGATTTCATTGTGCACCTGGATCTGATAAGTTTGTGATGATTCAGAGCTACTATGTGAAATCTACCAAAAGTTGCAAGAATCGTGTGTTCGGACTAGGTCACCCTCCTATTGGTCCTTCGAACTTTTTGCACGTCAAAAAGGCTTTTTTCATCTTTACAAATAAATCTTAATTCCAGGAGTATAGTTGCGCACCTTCTTTCTGCACACAAAAGGAAAGAGAAATGTGTTGGGAATGGGGGTTTGCCTATAGGTAAAACCCTAGTTTTTGAATTAACCAAGTGGTTGAAATAATGTAATTAAAAGTAGAAATCCTCCTCTTTGAGGGGATGTTGAATTGCTTGAAAATGAAATGCATATACCTCCTTTTGAAGTTTTTCTTACCTCCACATGGAATTATAATTTCATGAATTAGAATGATGGTCTCCTCTTCAATGCCTTAAATCTTGACTCTATTGTTTCTCCAAAGCTTCAAGGAAGACTAAAAATTCTCAATTTTTCTTGAATGCTTAAATTATTTATCTCTTGTGTGTGCATGCTAAATGGATAGATTTCATGTTCTATCAAATGAGAGGGGAAATCCCTCTTATATACTTTCCTGTAGGATTAATTGACTATTTTTCTGACATGAGACGATATAGGGGGATTTTACTGCTTCAAATTTGAGGTAGGAGAGGGAGAGGGACCCAAGATAGGTCCCCATTAAGGGGGACTAGGGCACCATGCCCTAATTTAGGGCAGGATCAAGGTGTATGCAGGGTTTATCAATGAATTGTATGAGGTTTTTAATATGTGTGAACATAATCAGGTCTCTAATCAGGCTGAGGGGTGCAAACACTAAGGCAAAGACCCAAATGCAATCAAAAATTGTAAGGGGTGCACTTTTAGGACTTTACATTTAGCTCCCAATTTAGCGGCAGTATGAGATTATGCAAATACTTGTGATAAAGTAGAAGGAATGCAGATTGAAATACTTTCACCATGTCAAAGAGGCAAGATTCACCAAGCCCCAGTGGACTTTGGGATCTTACGACTTCAATGATAAGGTAAAAGGGAAGATCATGATAGAAAAATAGAGAACCATGACTACAACTAGTAAGATTCTCTTACAATGAGTCATGAAAAGAAGAAGCACAAAAAATTACAAAGAAAAGACAAAATTCGCTAAGTAACTTTGAGTACCAAAAGAGAGAATCATGAGTGAAGTGTATGCCCCCACGTTAAAAAAATTGTGTACACCTTATCAAGAGAAATTGCTTTAAGGTAGGATACATCCAAAGAAGACAAGCACGTTATCACAATAATTTAGCCCCCAAGAGAGCATAAATCAAAGGATAATGAACACAAAGCAAAAAACGTGAGGTGGTTTCACCTAAATTTGGACTCGGTATGATTTCTATGATAACTCATGTATATCATATATATATATATATATATATATATATATATATATATATATGTGCACGTATAATTGTCCTCATCACCCAAAGAAAGGAAACCACCACATGGAAGAAGGGAACACATGTGTCTTTTGAATCAACATGGGATTGACCAAAAGAGATCTCTGTATACACCTAAATAAGGTCTGAAGATAATTAATTAAATAAGCAATTATTTAATTAATTCTCCTTCCCAATTTAACTGAATTCATTAGCAATTTGATTAAATTCCCCATTAATCTACTTATTAATAAATCTAAGGATTTATTTAATAAGTTAATTTCAATAGTCTTCTTTGATTAATTAATAATTAATCCTCCCCCCATTTAATTCATTCTTCTGATCCCTAATTAATTAAAACAAATCAATTTATGATTTTGTTAAAAGTTAATAACCTTTTCCTATTATTTGAATTTTTAAATTCAAATTCCCCACATGCCTCCTAACTTCTAATCACCTAACCTAACCACCCCCTATCCTAATCCATTCCACCTAATCCTGGGTTTAACTAACCCTATCCTATCTTGCACATCCTAACCTCCTATGAATTGGATATTCTCCCCTTGAGACACATGGCACTTTTTCCACATGTCTCTTCCCTTGGACACTTGCCCTCTTGTGAGGAAGATTCCTTGACACTTGTCACCACAGAGATGACAAGTGTCCCTCCCTCCAACCTCTTCTCCAACCTCCAGTTTGACCCTTGATATCTTCATACTCAATCTTGATCAGTGATTCCTGCCACCTCACCCCTGGCCTTGGAAATCCTATAAATATATCCCATTTTGGAGCACAATGGATCCAATCTCAAGAATTGTTATTATAGGCATATCATTTCTAGCATTCTAGTTTAACAGTGTTATCATTTATTGCATCCTATATCTATCTTAATTTGATTATCTTCTACTATAATTGCTTAATCATATAGCATAATCAATTTCTCATCTACCTTAATTACATCTATCATTTAGCATAGTCACGTATATCATTAGCATAATTATCTTATTGGATCAATCTAGCTTAATCATGCATTTATCTAGCTTGCACATCATATCATTTTAAATCCTTTGTCTTGGTGTAGTCAAGTCACTAGGATTGCTCATCTATATCTGAGAGAAAATCCACACTCGCATCTCTTAGGAGGCGATAGGTCGCTTTGCCATTGTTTATCTTTCATTTGATTTCAAAATGCTAACCATGCTTGTAATGATCTATTGAGTGTTTGTGTTGTAGTTGCAGGTACCCTACTTTACACTCATGACATTTTGGCACCCATTGTGGGGTTAGAAATCTCATTTCTTGGCCTCTTACATCTTTAAATCTTCAATCTCACAGATATCTAGTTGTACTATCTTCAAAATCTCGTACGAGTACCTTTGCAGTATCATACAAGCTTCTTTGGGTACTTGTATGGGTATGTGGGAATACTTGTACTGCTACGTGAGAAAACTTGTACGATTTTTTATTTCTGTCTTTTCATAAACAAAGTTCATTTTAGGGTTTTTATTCTTAAATTAGGCTATTACTAATGCTAAACTTGGTTTTGTTTGTGAGTTTTCTAGCAGCCTAATTGGTTTTCTACATAACGTTTGTCCAAGATTATGGTAGCTAAAGAATCAATTACTCAAAACAAATATGATTACTAATGTATTGGTTTTACAGGTTGCTTAAGGGAACTCAACCAAACTTTGTGTCTTCTTAAATTTTTCTAGGCACACATAATTTGCTAATGACAAATGAACAATCTTGTTTTCTATGCTTGAGAAGTTGTCTAAAAGGTAGTAGAGTATGCTCTTATCCGTATGGACAATCAGAAATCCTAACCCTTGAAGTGTTTCTATGTTTGAGATTTGGATACCTTTAGCGGGCATGTCACAGTAGGAAAAGTACTCACCTTGTGAGAATGACCCAAGTGAGTGCACACCTAGACCTAAGTTTTTTGAATCACTCTAAAAAATAGGCCTCTCGGGATTAAAGTCTCAGAGGATGGGATTATTTGAGATCTCTCATATCAAACATTTAGTTGGACCTTGTGGTCTCAATCATACTTGCATGACTACTTCTTGTTTCAGTACCTTGTTGGGCTATGTGTCTAAATCATGCTTTCACGACTGCAAGGGATAATTCCAAATGGAAATTCTTACTACGAACCCTAAGATAGAAGCTACCTAGTTCACCTTTGAAAGGGGGATAATCTTTGTGCAAGAGAGATAGTAACTCTCCCAAGACACTTGCCATATCATGTCCCCATTAGTGTTTAGAGTCGGATAATATGGATTGAGAATCCATTGTGTAAGACTCAGTGGCCGTATTTTGATTAGCTATTGGGTGTGTACCTAAGTTTGCAAGAAAAGGTTTTCTCTCTCAGCCAACTTCCTTAGGATTTAGCATGTTGTGCTTGAGGTCACTTATCATATCGCATGTTTGTTGTGTTTTCATCCTTGACTCTAAAACTAAAAAATTTAAAAACTAGAAAACACAATCAATACATCAAACATCATTGGTCAAAAATCTATCAAAGTCAAAAATTTGTCTCTGCTCTATCCTAAGTCGTACGATTTTCCTAGTTTGTCGTACGAGAAAGGTAGTTCATCTTTATGTTCTGTCTAAATTGTCATACGAGATTCCTAGTTTGTCATATGGGACTATCTAAATTGTCATCTGGAGCTTATTAAATAGTCGTATGAGATTCTATCTCTATCAGTCCAACGTTGTCTTCTTGCATGTCTTTTCCAGATCTATCATGTTTGCTTGGTCAATTTACAATGAGCATATACACCTGATATCTGTTATCGTGTGCTTAGGTTGTCTTCTTGGTTCACTCGGTTAAGTAATCTTCTATCAAAATAAATTCTAGAACTAGACACCCCCAAGATTTTCAAGTATTCATCTTCAACAAGTTCAAGATCTAAAATCTCAAAGTGCATCATCACCTTCTTTGATAAACTAATCACTCAAAACATAGTTTCTCATCAGGATCTATCATCCTTTATCACCAAACTACAACATTTGATCAGGATAACCTCATCCCATATCATAGGATATATCGTTCCTATTGGACTTGGTCTTATCAAAATCCTCATCATTGTACTCCAACCTAAGATCAAAAAACTTATAAACTTACAAATACTTGAATTATCTTTTTGTGTCATATCACTCTATCATATCTACATTGACAGTCGATCACTTATCGAAACACCTTTTAGAAAATTGAATCCTTGCACAATATTCAACACACATGTATGCCCATTTTAACTAGAGCGCAAAGGTGTAAGATCAAAGAAACGAAAAAATAGAAACATTTGAAATAGTTGAAGATCATAGGAACATGGCATACCAAAGAGAAATACAAGAAGAGGACATGACAGATCAACATATCAGAGAAATCAAACAAGATCCTAAATTCAATAAATTTATGGAGAAAATATTGGAGGGAGAAAAGTAAAAATACTTCCTAATGTTAGCAAAATTTGGTGCTACAATCCCCCAATATTTTGATGTGAGCAATTTAGGACAAAGGAGAAGTGACCCTTTCCATGATAACGAATGACATGAGGAGATTTCCAGTCAAAAAAAAGGATGACACATCAATTCCTAATAGCACAAGAACTAATGAGGAAACTTTCGTTCCTAAAAAGGATGACATAGAAATTCTCAACAATACCAAATCTAATGAGGACACAAGAAAGAGTCAGAATGATATAAGAAGAGATCAAGATCATACTAGAATGCAAACTCATGATTATGCAAAAATAAATCATGTGGATAATCCTCTCACAGCTCTTACACAACAAATACAAATGCTGCAAACATAGATTCAAGATATGCAGAAAGGAACTGAAAGAAGATATTAGCTTCAAGAAATCAGTCCTTGCCCATTCTACAAAAATCTAAACATGATACCATTTCTTATAGGTTGTGAAACTCCTAGATGTGATAAATATAATGGAAGCACTGATCCCCGAGATCATATACGATAATTATGCACGATGGGTATGGATTTTTCACATTAGGATACATACCTGATGAGATTATTTCCAAAGAGCTTAAGTGGACTAGCTATGGAATGGTTCTCCAAACTTCCAACCAAAATTAGATCATTCACAGAATTCGTGGATAAGTTTATTTCACAATACTCTTACAACATACAACATGAGGCACAATGCTAGATCTATGTAATACCAAACAAAAGAGTCGAGAACCTTTCATGATGTTTCTACAGAGATGGAGACTGTTAGCTTAATGATATCCTCATACGGTGCCAGAATACAAGAAAATGGACATATTCATCGATAATCTAAATAGACAAATGATCTATCATCTAAAAATGCAATATCATCAAAATTTTGAAAAGATGATTGATAATGGAATTAGGATGGAAGAAGCTATGGTGAAGAAAGGTGAGTTGAAGCTATACAAGGAAGGAGTTAATCCTACTAGCAACAACAACAATGATAAGCCCAAATTTTGGAATAGAAATTGAAATATCGTCAATGATGGGATAGTGGATAACAACAATGTAAAACCAAAGCAACCGGTTTTCAATTTATCCAATCACTCAGCAGCGACACAACAAAACAACAATCACCAAAAATCAACTTTCAACAATTTCTTTTGAAAGAAATTTACAAACATTGATGAACCACTTGGGTTAGCATTAAAGATGCTTCTCGCAAACAAGTTGATTACTTTGCCAGAAGGAAGAAACTTCGAACCTCAAGTGAAACCCTCTTGATGGAACAATGACCATTATTGAAATTTTCATTGAAACAAGGGACACCAAACAGATAATTATCAGTAGTTGAAACATGTCATTCAAGATTTGATTGATAATAGAGTGATAACTGTGGATGGGCATATGACAAACGAATCTCATGCAGCTTTCAAAAATTTGCTTCCTAACTATGAGAAGGGTGAATCATCAACAACACATAATGGTAAGGGTAAAGAAAAGGTGAACTATGCTCATACATATGAAAATATGGTAAATGTGATTGTGGTTAAAGAGAAACAACATCAAGAACCCATTCATACCATCACAAAAAGAAAATCCAAAGTTTTTTTGTTGGGTCCTACAATTAACATGTCATCCACTTCAAAATAATATAGTCGAGTGGATCAACTACAAAATACTCCCGCACAAATAACCATCTTAGAAATTTTAAGGCTTTCACCTACACACAAAGAAATTCTAGAAAGAGCATTAGTAGATACGACAGTGTCCAAAGATCTTGATGTAGATCAATTCCAAACCATGGTGGGACATCTCATAACCCCTCATTGTTTATCATTCACCGAAGAAGATGGCATGTCCTTGCAATATCCCCATAACGCTCCCTTGCATATTTAAGTCCTCATTCATAAGATGCATGTTAAACGTGTCCTAATAGATGAGGGAGCTGGCCTAAATATTTGCTCATTAAGTCTTGTCCATGCTCTAGGTTATTCTGAAGGTGCAGTTGATCCCCGTAAAAAGATCACAATCAAAGCATATGATGAAGAAGAGTGTTCCTCCAAAGGAATTGTGGTATTACCCATCAGAGTGGGACCCTTGCAGAAAGATACAACATGCCAAGTTCTAGACTTGGATTTATCATACAACATACTCTTGAGAATACCATGGATACATAACATACAAGCTATTCCATCAACATATCATCAGTGCCTGAAGTTTCCATATAATGGGTAGAAAATCATGATCTTAGCAAACTCAAATCCATTCCAATACTGTAGTAATCTAAAATTGGCTCAAGAGGTCATTGTTCCTCATAATAGGAAGGCACCGTCTTCAAACACACAATCTAAGGAAAAATCATTTGCCTCAATTTTGTAAAGTATGGAAAAACAAATGCAGCTAAGAGATCAAGGGAACGAAGAATATTCACTGTCAGAGTTAGCTCTTTCTCCTAAATCCTATGGAAAGTCATCAAAATCTAAACAACAACCAATTGTGAAACATCTTCCCATATTTTATGGAGAATTTGTTAGTGTTGGGACCTTATCGGAGGAAACAAAAGACAAAGATGTGCTACAATGGCTATACAAGGATGAAGAAGTCCAACAAAAGATCAATAAAGTCAGAATACCTACAGAAAAATATGGAAAAGGATTTAACATCCTTTAGAAAATGGGATATACTGGAACGGGTCCTTTAGGAAAAAGAAAAGAAGGTATCTCAGAACCTATACAACAGGCTACAGGCAAATCAAGCTTAGAGTATGGACAAGTTACTCTACCAGAAGACACATCTTCTAGGCAACAAAAAATTGAACATGATAACAGACAAGAGCAACTTGCAATTGAAAGGCAAGAAACATCTGCCAAATAATGAAAAAAAAAAAACATGAAATGGAAAAAGAAGAAAGCTTCTAATCAACAGGAAAAACAAATTAAAGGCACTTCCCAAGTAGAGTTAACTCTTAATCAAAATAGACAAGAAGCTAGTACAAATCAAGGAGAGTTGATAACAAGGTTGATAGAACTCAATATCAGCCCAGAGGAAGCTGAATATGAGAGAAGAAAAGATATAGCAATAAAAATAGAAGAAACAAATCAAACGCTATATGAACAAATTTGTAGATTGCAAGCTACAAGTCAGATAGATTCTAATGAATGGGAATGGGATTCTTATCATTCTGAACAATTAGCTGAAGAAACTTGCTTTGAAGAAGATGTAGGTGTCGATGTAGTTCATGCGTATCCAGGACAAATGTTAGGAACTAGCCCACTTGAATTAGAATCACATTCGGTTGAATTGGACTTAATCGAGGATGATCTGGAGCTACTTGCGAGAGGTCATTCTGATGAGAGTATCATTCTAGACATTGATATACATATCGAAAACTTTGACATCTCTATCATGACCCTTAATACCTTTGAAGCATCTCAACTTGAGAACCCCTTACCTCTAATCCATCTTGAACTTATTGACTAGGAAAATGAAAGATATACTACCATTGACACCTTTCCTAATGACCATGCCATATCCTTATATCTTAAAGAAATCGAACCTATAACAACTTTCACCAAGGATTTCAACAATGTATCTTCTAGTCAAGTGGGTGCTAAATCTCTCAGTCACAAAAGTGAAAATAAAGAAAACAATACTAGATCTAATGCTGAAAACAATTTATTGGCAACATTAGACCAAGAAAAAGTAAAAAGAAAGGACACATCTAATGGTGAAAACCTCCTCGAGGTGTCAGAAGATGGGAGATTTGACACCTTACCTGAATACTATCAAGAAAGGTCATCCATATTGATCGAACCAACAGAGGCAGTTAACATTGGGACAACAGAGTAACCAAAGATTCTACATCTAGCAACTTCTCTATCAGAACAAGAAATGCAACAATATATGGAATTCTTCAAATGATGACAAATCAATTTCACCTAGTCATATGCAAGCATGCCAGGGTTGGATCCGGATCTTATTATGCATCACTTAAATTTTAGTCCAGGAGCCAAACCAATTAAATAAAAATTAAGGAAGATGCATCCTCATATCGCTCTTCTTGTCAAAGCACAACTAAAGAAACTATTGGATGTAGGATTTATCAGACCTGTAGCATATTCTCAATGGGTATCAAACATAGTTCCTATTTCTAAACCGGATAAAAGTATTAGAGTATTAACCAAATTCAAAGATCTCAATAATGCATGTCCAAAGGATGACTTTCCTTTGCCTAATATTGACATCATTGTGGATTTAACTATTGGACATTCCATGTTTTCTCTAATGAACAGTTTCTCAGGATATACTCAGATTAAAATAGCTTCAGAAGATCAAGAAAAGACAACTTTCACATGTCCATGGAGTACTTTCTACTGGAACATCATGCCATTTGGACTAAAGAATGTGGGTGCTACATATTAGAGAGCCATGACAACAATATTCCACGACATGATGCATACATTCATGGAAGACTATGTGGATGACATATTGGAAAAATCATACAACAAAGAAGAACATATAGGAATACTGGAAAAGATCTTTGATCGGTTAGAACAATACAATCTATGACTCAATCCCAAGAAATGTGCCTTTGGTGTTACTTTAGGTAAGCTATTGGGATACATTGTTTCAGCTAGGGGTATCGAAGTAGATCCAGCTAAGGTTAAAGCAATCATGGAAATGATATCTCCCAAGAATATCAGCCAATTCAGATCATTCCAAGGAAGACTGCAGTCAATCAGAAGATTTGTTGCTCAGCTAGTAGATAAATGTCAACCATTTACTCATCTATTGCACAAGAATGTTAATTTCAAGTGGGACTATCAATGTGAGGAAGCATTCAACAAGATCAAGGACTATCTCATGCCATGTCACCAATTCAAGGAAAGTTGTTGTTACTATATGTATCAACCAAAGAAGTGTCATTAGGAGTTCTTCTTGCACAACGAGATAATGAAGAAAAAGAGCGAGCTATCTATTATATCAATAGAACATTAGTGGGATATGAGCTTAACTATTCACCAACAAAAAAAGAATGTTTGGCAGTAGTGTTTGCTTCTCAAAAATTGAGATACTATCTACTATCTCACTCTATCAAGTTGATTGCTAAAATCGATCCATTGAAGTATTTTCTTAGCAAGGCAACATTAACAGGAAGATTAGCAAAATGGATCATAATCCTAAGCGAGTTTGATATTGAGTATGTGGATAGAAAAGTTGTCAAGGGGTAAGTCATTGCAGACCAACTAGCAGAGGCACCACTTCAAGATGATCGTCCTTTACACATTGAATTTACATATGCTAATATCCTAACGCTCACCACAACGACATGGCAATTGTACTTTTATAGTTCATATACATAGCATGGATCAGGAGCAGACATTCTATTCATAAAGCTACAAGGTCATACAATTCCAAAGGCATCAAAATTAAGCTTTCCATGTACCAATAACACAACATAATATGAAGCTTTGGCCACAAGAATCAAAATGGCCATAGAATGGAACATTACATAGCTATAGGTCTTTGGAGACTCTCAGCTCGTCATCAATCAAATCAATGATAATTATCAAACAAAGGATGAAAAGCTAATGCCTTATAAGAAGATGGTTGATGATGTCAAGAAATACTTTATCGAAATAATTTTTGAGAAGATTCTGAGGAATGGAAACAAAGCAGTAGATGCCATGGTGACACTTGCTTCTCTACTTCAGACACAGGAAAATCAAGAGCGTTACGAATTCCTGGTGAAAGAGTTGTTTTACCCTGCACATACTTGTCTTGATTCCCAAACTATCTGTCACCTTGTTGGGCATGATTCCTCCCGCTATGGCCAAACTTATACATACCTGAAAGATAATATCCTCCCTCCTGACTTGTCAAAGAACCAAAAGAGAAACTTTATTTGCCAATCCTCCCATTATACTCTTGTCGCGGATACCCTTTTTAAACAAGGTCTGGACGATACTCTTTTAAGATGTCTCGAGAAAGAAGAATATGAGAAGGCCTTAAATGAAGTCCATAATGACATTTTTGGCACTCATTCAAGTGGTCTTACCCTTTCAAAAACACTCATACGCTTTGCAACTATGGAATGAGATTATTTTCAAATAGCTTAAACATGCAAACAATGTCAGATCCATAGAAATTTAATTCATGCACCATCACAAGAACTTCATGCTTTGGCAACCTCTTGGTCCTTTTCTCAATCGGGTCTTGATCTAGTAGGAAAAATACATTCTCCTTCATCCAATGGTCACAAATTCATCCTTGTAGCTATAAAATATTTTACAAAATGGATTGAGGTAGTACCTCTCACAAATATCACAAGATAACAAATTGTTGCATTTATCTTGAACTACATCATATGTCGCTATGGTATACCCATGACCATTATTATTGATAATGGGTGACTGTTCAAGAACTGGGATGTACAAGAGCTATGTGAGAAACTCAAGATCCAACATAGATTCTCCACACCCTACTATCCACAAGGGAATGGGCAAGCAGAAGCATCAAACAAAATTATTCTGAAAATCCTCAAAAAGATAGTGAATGATGCTAGCAGAGATTGGCATATTCAATTTAACTCTGCTCTATGGGCCTACCATACCAGTATCCACACACCAACAAGTGCCACACCTTTCTCTCTTGTCTATGGATCAGAAGAAATACTGCCAATAGAAGTAGAGATACCTTCTCTACGAGTTTCATTAAAAGGTCTTATCCCAAATGAAGAACAACGAATATTTAGATTATAGGAGTTAGAATTGATCCATGAACGAAGACAAAATGCCTTTGATCATTTAAAGGTTATCAACAAAGAATGTGTCGAAGTTATAATCATAAGGTCAAACCAAGAGCATTTCAAGTTGGAGAACTAGTACTAAAAGAAAATCCATGCAACTAGGCAGCTCGAGAATAGAAAGGGAAGTTTGAACCAAACTAGTTGGGTCTGTTTGTGGTCACAATAATATTTGGTTCAGAAGCATATCAGCTATCAATGCCAGACAAGGATCAGCTTGAAGAACCCATCAATAGCATGCATCTGAAGAAGTTTTATGTGTGAAAAAACAAAAAATCCAAAAATAGTGGAAAAGTAGAAAAATAAAAAACAATGAAAAAGTAGAAAAATAAAAAACAGTGAAAAAGCAGAAAATCCCAAAATAGTGAAAAAATAGAAAATCCAAAAACAACGAAAAAGTAGAAAAAAATCCAAAAAAAAAGTGAAAAAGCAGAAAAAAAAAAAAAAACAGTGAAAAAGTAGAAAAATCCAAAAACAGTGGAAAAGCAAAAAAATAAAAAAACAGTGGAAAATCAGAAAATACAACAACAACGAAAAAAAAATGAGAAAAAGTGCAATAAAAATAGATAGTGAAAACTTGGCAACAGGCACTATCTATTAGCTAGCTCTTCCATCTATTAGTTCATGCATCCTTCCACTTGCATTTAATTTTTCATCAGCGTTGTTCATATCCACAAATAAGCCTTTGTACACAATCATTACAACTGATTTCTCACCATGGCTTGGATCATTGGGTATATCATAATAAATTTGTCTCTAGGCTTGGGACAAAATCCTGCACCTAGCTAGGGGCAAAAATTTCCACCATTTGGAGCTTCATCAAACATGTAGAACAATAGTTAGACAACTCTTGTCAAGCAAAACTGAAACACATCCAACATTAAACACAAGATCAAATTATCAACCATCAAACTATCACATGTCAGTCTAAGCATGACACAGACTTTTCAATGGCTGATATCTTTTGACTAATAATTTTAGCACTTTAATCAATGATTGTTCAACTTATCTATCTTGATTTTCCCTATCATGATTTCTAAGTGACTCTAGGATGTCTTTGACTAGAGGAACGTGATATTTTTCTTGTTTGTTGTCTCTAAATTAATCATTAATATATGTAAATTTGTCTCAAGACATGATCATTGGAGCATCATTGAAGACATTTCCGATTTGCATATAGAAATGGTTAATACTACCTATTTTATGTAAGAAGCACTTAGGTCATCTTGGTTCAATTATACCTCGATGCTTGTGCTAACTTGCAATATCAAAATCTAGGAAAGTAGTGCTTAGGTCATCATCGTTCAATTATACCATCGATGTTTGCACTCACTTCCCACATTTTAAAAAAGCTCAATGATGACACAAAGCAATAACCTAGTGATTGGTTCTATTGCAGATTTGTATTTCATTTGCCTTTGTATTTGCATTTAGCTTGCATTTCATTCTTGCATAGGTTCACACCATCTCATCTTATCCAAGGCCAAATCTATCATAGGAATCATCAATGTATCATCATAGGTGTATACGCAATCAGATCGATGACTCATCTCTCTCTAGATGTTGTCGACCTAGAACAAATCTTATGCTATTCCCCTGAATGCACTAACATCAGCACATCTGAATCTTCTTGCAATAGGATATCAATAAAATGTTGGTTCTTTATCTAATCAATCTTATCGATTCTATCAATCCATCCCATCTAATCCATTCTATCATGTCTTATACATGATGTATCTTTCCTGGAACTAGACATTTTGATCAAGTCTTATATAGGATATATCGTTCCTGGCACCAGACACTTTGATCATCTTTATCTTATGCAGGAGGTGTCATTCTTGAAACTAGACTTGATCTCAATCTGATCAATCTTATAAATTCAATCAAACTCTACCAATCATCACATCAAGCACCACATCACAATGATCGAAGAACTCGCACTTTCATCAATCAACGTTGCGAAAATCACATCATAATCTATCAAGAAATCAATTTCACAAGAAATCAAACAATCCAACAGTCAATTATCTCAATTGATCTCCTGAGGAGGCATCATCGTATCGCAATTTAACAATCAATGTCTGGGGCATCACGTCGAATCAATATCACATCAACATCATCAAATTGAGAATTCTTTGAATCAACGCATCATCACACCTCGCTTCAAAGAGGGGCAAAATGTATAAACCTACAAAATGGTCTGAAGATAATTAATTAAATAAAGAATTATTTTATTAATCCTCCTTCCCAATTTAATTGAATTCATTAGCAATTTGATTAAATTCCCCATTCATCTACTTATTAATAAATCTAAGGATTTATTTAATAAGTTTATTTCAATACTCCCTTTTGATTAATTAATCCTCCCCCCATTTAATTCATTCTTCTAATCCCCTAATTAATTAAAACAAATCAATTTATGAGTTTGTTTAAAGTTAATAAGCATTTTCCTATTATTTTAATTTTTAAATTCAAATTCCCCACGTGCCTCCTAGCTTCTAACCACCTAACCTAACCACCCCTTAACCTAACCCATTCCACCTACTCCTGGGTTTAACTAACCCTATCCTATCTTGCACATCCTAACCTCCTATGGGTTGGATATTCTCCCCTTGAGACACATGGTACTTTTGCCACATGTCTCTTTCCTTGGACACTTGCCCTCTTGTGAGCAAGATTCATTGACATTTGTCACCACAGAGATGACAAGTGTCCCTCCCTCCAACCTCTTCTCCAACCTCCTCCAATTTGACCCTTGATATCTTTAGACTCCATCTTGATCATTGATTCCTGCCACCTCACCCCTGGCCTTGGAAATCCTATAAATATCCCCCATTTTGGAGCACAATGGATCCGATCTCAAGCATTTTTATTATAGGCATATCATTTCTAGCATTCTAGTTTAGCATTGTTATCATTTATTGCATCTTAGATCTAGCTTAATTTGATCATCTCCTAGTATGATTGCTTAATCGTATAGCATAATCAATTTCTCATCTACCTTAATTGCATCTATCATTTAGCATAGTCATGCATATCATTAGCATAATTAGCTTATTGGATCAATATAGCTTAATCATGCATTTATCTAGCTTGCACATCATATCATTTTAAATCCTTTGTCTTGGTGTAGTCAAGTCACTGGGATTGCTCATCTAGATCTGAGAGCAAATCCACACTCCCATCTCTTAGGAGGCGATAGGTCATTTTTCCATGGTTTATCTTTCATTTGATTTCAATTTGCTAACCATGCTTGTAATGATCTATTGAGTGTTTGTGTTGTAGTTATAGGTACCCTACTTCACACTCATGACATTCTCAATGCTTTGCATTGTCCTTAAGTAGACAACACTAGGGACAACAAAAAGAAGAATAGGGAAACAAATAGAAGAATGTCACAAATAAGCAAGAGAGGAGCGAGAGAGATAATCTATGGTGCTAATGAAGCTAATCAATCACGCCATCCTCCCCTCAAACTTGTTGATCACTATTTCAGGAAGGTGGAAAACACACAAGAGGAGCCACATCAAGCATAGTAGATAGAGCTATTACAAGTTCCAAACAAGGACTATGCTCTAATGATGAGTCACTTTGTTCATTACTAGGAGCTAGGATTAATACTTTTGAAAATTTTGCAGATAAATCATTGTCAACATTAATATATTCATATTCATCATCAGAAATATTAGGATCAACATTTTCATCATTAACAACATTTTCACCTATTGCTTCATCAAGATTAATAAAAATAGGAGCTCTAATAGGAATAGAACTTGAACCATCATTTTTTTTAATAAATTTTTATCTTGGAGAATTAAATTAAACATCTTGTTTTAGATTAAAATGGAATCATGTCAATAGTTGGTGTTTTAGGAGAAGAAATGGTTTCAGAAGCAACTTCACGAGCTCTAGAGCAACGTCTTCATTGGCGTTCTCTCTCACAACAATTTCATCTAGTTTTGGCTAAAGGTTGAGGAGGTTTATGTTCATCAAGTATATGCTTTGTTTCTTCTTTTAGGGAAGGATGAATGGGTTGAGGTCTTTTAGGTTGGACAATAGGAGAGGTTGGTTTTTTCTTTCTATAAGATGAAGAAGGAGGAACCGCACCATATAAAGGAGGAATAGGTGTAGGAAGGAGACTGGGTCCATCATGAGGAGGAGGGATAGGTCTAGCCTTAGGAGGAATAGATTGATATTTAGGAGAAAGAGTTTTTCTACCTTTGGGGGAAATAGTAGACTCATCCATAGGAGGAATAGATTCTTCTTTAGGAAGAAGAATATCTCTTTTCTTAGGAGAAAGGATACTCTTCTCTTTAGGATAATGAATGGGTGCCTCATTGGGAAGAAGATTATTTCTTTCCTTAGGAGGAATAATAATCTTATCCTTAAGAAGGGAGATATGATTATCAAGAGGAATGCAAAGTGTTGGATTTCTAGGTTTACTCAATGACAAAATCATTTAATTTTTCCAATTTTGATATGATTAAAGAGAGCATCCCTTCTAGGATGAAGAGATTGGAATCGTTCAAACCAAAATTAATCAAGACAAACATCTCCATTCCTAATTGTATATTGATATATGCTATGTTTAACAGTTATGATTTCACAAAAGCAACAAGCAACATAGTTATATTGATATGAATGATAATGATAAAAGGATTCTTATAGAATGGAAATTACTGAATAAGGTTTGGAAGTCTGATCTGAAGAGTAGAAGAGATAATTTAGTTTGGAGGTTCCCTCCTCATGATTGGGTGAAGGTGAACTATGATGGTGCAGCTAAAGGAAATATGGGTAATGCTAGTTGGGGAGATGTTATCAGAAATTCTCATGGCTTTTGTGTTGTTGTGATTGCATCTTCCTTTGGAATTCAAAACAACCATGTTGTAGAAGCTCTGGCAATGTTAAAATGTCTTCAACTTGCTTAGGGTTTCATTTTAAAAAAATTTGGTTGGAGGGGGATTCCCTTAATATAATTTAAGTTATTAAAGGTATTAATTCCCCTTCTTGGAATATCCAAAATATCATTGATAAGGCAAAAAAATTGTTAGATTTTTGTGATAGTGTGGTTATTACACATACCTTTAGGGAAGGTAATAGGGTAGACGATTTGTTAGCTAATGAGGGGGTCATTTTAGCGGAAGATGCTAATTATATCGGAGAGTCATCATGTAAGAACAAAGTTCGAGAGCAATTATTTTATGACAGGATCAATGGTACATATTAATCGCATCATTACCCTTTTTAGTTCGGACTTCAATGACAAATTTTGGAGTGAGGCGGATTGTCAGATGATGACCTATCTCAGGCGTTGCACTAATGAGTATAGGTGTAAAAGGCCTTATCATATTAAGTACTGGGTTAATTTGCATGTTTTAAAGGGCTCCTTGAAAAACAAGATAATTACCTTGGTTTTCGATTCCAGCTTCTCTATTCTTCAACATCTGGTTAGTTTCTACTCCCCTAAGGGTTTCTATTTGAACTACTTCTACATTATGGGTGGAAATCTCAACCGTAATGAGCCCACCAGCTGTGATAGTTGGAAGGGTAAAAGAAAAATTTGGAGAAGGTTGCATAAAAATGACTTCACTGATTTTATGGATAAATTGCATGGGAGCAAGAAGTTTGTTTCCCGCGGTTTTGCGAAGGGCTGGAAAAATAACAAAGTTACTCTATTTGGTCAGACCTGGAGAGTGGATGAAGATTTGGTGGCCGAGGTGACTGGTTTGCAGAAGAACGAAATCAAGTTCTATAGAGATCGTAAGTTCTCGGTGGAAGCCATCAAAAATTTCCTCAAGAACGAAGAAGAAAGGGCTCGCCTTGCCAAAAAGGATAATATTTCCTATTATCTCCCTAACCAGGTAAACTCCTTTTGGCAAAAAATGTTGAAAGTGTTAATGGAGTATCTTACTATTGATGGTAGGTTCTTGAAAGTATATAATTATCACTTTGTTATCCTTAATCACTTTCGCCATGATTCTAAGATATCTCTACCTTTCTATCTGGCCTCCTCCCTTGATGATAGTCTAGTTGACCATGCTAAGAAACCCAATTCCTACCCCATTGCCCACCAAGGTCTTATTCTATTAATTTATGAGTATCTTAAGGATAATGCTAAGGCCAATAAGGATGACCCCCTTGTGGAGAATGCCCATATCTCTGATGATGATGAGAGTTTTGATTTTGATGAGGAATCTACCAATCCTCCCCCTAAAAACAAATCGAGGGTTAGTAAGAAAGCTGAAGAAGACTCTAAAGAGATGACTTATCCTAAGCAGGATCAGGAGAAGGAGGTGGAGAAGGAGGCAAAGCATGAGCAGGAGAAGGAGGGTGAGAAAGGAGACAAGGATAATGAGCAGGGTAAAGAGGATTTTGATGAGTCAGAGGAGAAGGAGAATCCCTATGATATGGACAATAGGGATGAGGTTCAGAATAATATGGAGGAGGGCAACCCTAGGCCCGAGGATTCTGCCCAGGACATGGAGGATGCGGATACTATTTTGAATATTGTTAGAAACAACTCTTTGGAAATTTTTAAGTTCCATAAATGGGTGGTTGATAATATTACCAACATTCAAGAAAAATAGAGAGAGTTGGAGCTCAAAATTGATAATGTGGTTAAGGATAAATATGATAAAGGAAAAGAGGAAAACTCTGAGGATAATAGTGAAGTAGAGGATGAAAAAGATATTCCAAACTGGTCGGAGGGTGAGATCATAAAGGGAGATGTGAAGCACCTGGAGGATGTGGTGAGGACTCTCAAAGAAAAGGGTGAGTCTGATTATGAACTGATAAACAACAGGGTTCAAAAAATCGAGAGTGCCCTGAGGAAAATCATGGAGCATAGCTTGGTTGTGATGAAGGTGACTTCCCAAAATATGAATGTGTTGGTTTCCTGCCGGGAGAAGGATAAGCAAAACAAAGATACTATGATTGTTGATGATGAGCAGAGTACTAGCTATGTCCAGCATTCTTCCAGATGCAGAACTAGGCAAAATGCTAAAGAGTTGGAGTTGAAGACTAAAGGTAATCAATAGGTGTAAGAAATGAAAGACCTTAATGAGGCAGAAAATTCTATGATTATGCTTGTCAAGGATGCTGAGGAGACCATAAATATTTTCACCTAGATTTGTTTTAGGTGTGTCAGTATCTCCCTGGTCTTTTGTTGTATTTTTCTCTAGCTGTTGTCTTTTATGTTGTTCTTTTGCTACCTTTCTTTCTTCATTCTGTCCTTTCTTGCTTCTTTAATGCTTTTCTTTATTTTATGTAATTGGGTTTCGGTTCCCTTAAAACTTGTTTTTCCTTAACCAAAAATAGTTGTGATTTCACTATTATGAGGAAATTACAAACACTTATGAATAGTAGAAGCGATCGCTTTCATGGAAGAGAGCCAAGGATGTCCCAACTTCAAATGAAATTGATCAGATGTAAGAATGATACCAAACTGAACATCTAAGCATTTAGTTCCAACATCAATAAGAAGTGTTATAGAACCAATAGTAGGACAAGAGAATCCGTCAAAAACTTTAAATACCACATCAATATCATCATCACTTGATGCAATTGCAAAGTATAAAGAAATTCTTTAGTTATCACATTAACCATGCAAGCAAGATCAATAAGCACTCCTATAGAAGGTATACCTTTGATTTTTGCATTTATGTATAATGGGCCATCAGGTATTTTAATGGTCTCACTAGGATCAAATGTGATGTACAAATCCTTAGGAGGTTCTTGTTGATCTACAAGGTTCACCACATTATTAGATCCAAGGCCAACACCATTGGGACAGAAAGTAAGATGATCAGTCTCAATCACATTAGTGGAATCAGATGGTAAAGGATTGGTGAAAATATGAAGGTTTTGATTAGGAGCTATGGATTTGTTTCCTTTATCATTCACACCTGCCATAGATATGGTAATGTTATTAATAAATTCTTGAATCTTACTTCTCAATGAAAAACATTTTTCAGTATCATGACCAAGCTGACTATGGTATTGACAAAAGGATTTAACATCAAAGTAGAGTGAAGTTATCTTAGATGGATCAATTGGTTTGATTTGGGGAATTTTTAACACTTTCCTTTGTATTAACTGAGACATAATGCTATACAAAGATTCATTCAAAGGAGTAAATTCTTTTTTCTCTTTTAAAGTATTTAGACAAAGGAGGCACACCTGTAATGCCTACCAATTGATTGTTGTTGAACTATTGTTATTGAATTTGATGAAACCTTTGTTTGGTTTGAATTTTTCAAATGGTTGTTGAGCACTATCACTCTTATCACTCGAAGCTAGGGACGAAGGTTATTGTTCCAACTGACTCATAGTCAATTGATAATTGTGAAGTACTAGGCACAACTGTGGAAAAGAAGTAAACTCAGTTAAGAGAAGTTTATCCCTAATATCTTTTTGTAAATTAACAATAATTTTTTTTGAATATATTTAGTAGGCACATGAAAAGAAATCTGAGAATACAAATGCTTATATTTACCAATAAAACCAGTCACTTTTTCTTTAACTCCTTGTTTACAATGCATCAAATCTGTCATAGTAACTTTAGGACCAATGTTATTGTGAAATTGTTGAAAAAAAGCATTAGCCGGTTGTTGAAAAGAAGTACAAGAATAAGGAGGCAAATAACAATACAATTACAAAGCTCTATCCCTTAATGTTCTAGTAAACAATTTTGCTAACAATATTTGATCATGAGAAAAGTCACTACACAAAGTTTGGAATGTTTTAACATGAGTTAAGAGATCACCTTTTCCATTATAAAGTTCTAAATGAGGAACTTCTACATGTTTAGGAGGGACGACTCTAACAATGTCATTGGGTAATGGGCTCACTACATCAAATGTGAGCACATTATACTTAGATTGATTCATAGAAGCTATTTGTTGTTGTAAGGAAGACACTATTTGGGCTAGACTATAAATTGTAGCTTTAGTATCAGTGTTGGAATTAAACATGTTGGATTGTGAGGGAGGAGTAATATTGTTGAATGAATGAAGAGATTGAGAATAAGGAGGTGTGACACTATGATAAGTAGGTAATGGAGAAGGTTGGGTAACACATGGAAGACTCATAGGAGGAATGAAGGAATTGAGATTGAAGAAGTTGGCCCCTTGAATAACATTTATAGGTGGTGAGTGTGATTGGGTAACAAGGGGAACAATCATAGTAGGAGGAATGAAAGAAGAGGTATTTCCCCATGACTAACATTTGTAGGTATGACATTTTGTGTAGAGGTGGCCATGATGTTTGATGTGAAGTTAGGGACGCCAGTCATGGGAGTTGTCAAAGGAATGGAATGATTAACTTGACTAGGAGGTTGTGTATAACCTAGGTTTTTAGCACAACTCTTCATACGCATTATATTAGAATCAACAATATGAGAAACACCACGCAAGATATCAACACCACGTTTATCACTTTGAATCATTCTTTTTAATCCTTCAATCAAGGGGAGAGATTCACTTTCCAGGTATTCTTGACTCATCCATTGTTGAAGATTGTCAAATTGATTTTCAATATTTGCCAATTGGTCAATAGATACCCTAGTTAGTGACTCCTCCTCATTATGAGAATTATCAAGAGGTTAAACATGAATATCTGTAGGATTGGTAGAACCACCAATATCCTCATTGAAAAAGTCAGCCAAATTAGGCTCTATCTCCTCGGTAATTAAACCTTGGGTGACCTTAATTCTACAACTTCTCCTAACAGGGATACTATAGGTAGGACTAATAGTAGTAAAACTCATGAACTAAGGGAGGTAAATTGGAAATTTGAATTTTAGAATGCAAAATGGTAGAAAGAATAAAACAATCTCCTAGGAATTTGAAACTATCCCTTAGATAATATAAATTTAAAATTAGGGTTGAAAATGACCTCTTAATTTTTAAAATTGATAGGAGGGAAGATTAAATTTAAAATTAGGATTGTCCAAATCTAACCTCTTAATTTTAAAAATTTGAAATTTTGGAATGCTGAAAAATTGAAGTAATCAATTTAATTTTAAAAATTAGGTTATATGTAATTAACCACTTAATTGTAAAAATTAAATTGAAAATGGAAATTTTAAAATTCAAATTTGATTTTGACCTTAGGGCAACCTAAAATCAATTAAATTCTACAAATCTCTAGAATTGAGCAGTTAAATATAGTCAAAATAGGATCCCAAAATTTGAGGAGAAAAAGTCGAGGCCAACTTTTTATCAAATTCAAGACATTGTGATTTTAATTTGAATTCCAGAAGGATATGGGAATTGGAGATGTCTATATATGCGAAAATAAGCCTTGAAGGTCAAAATAGGACACACTTAGAATGTTCAAGAAGGTGATTAATTGAAAAAAAAAAAGGGCACACTTGTTAGGATTCCCAAAGATACTGAGAGGGGGATGTGGGGGGGGGGGGTGAATCAGTGTCTTGTTGGTTAATAGATTTTCTTATCTTATTAATCAAATTGCATTTCAAAACAATGTACCGGTAAACCAGAAATAATGCAATACATAAGATCAATAACCACAACATAGAAAGCACACCATAACATAATATTTTTAACGAGGAAGCCTGGTGTGGGAAAAACCTCGGTGGGATTTGTGACCCACAATATTCACTCACTAGCCAATAAATGAATACTACTTACAATAGGGGCCTGCACATGCAGGAAGGCCAACTACCTAAAGCTCATTGCTTAATTACAAAAGCGAAGTCTCACTGACTTACAAAAAAGGATTATGCAAATCCAATATCATGTATTGCTTTGGTTCAGCATCTGCTATGCTAGGTTCAGTACCGGTTTAAGCTCATACAACTTCCATAAACCTTATTCCAAAATCTGCCTATTACATTACATACTTACACAAATGATCCTACAATATCTCATACTTATATATGAGTCCTATTTACAATATGCCTTGTCGACTTACAAAAGATTTTACAATTAAATACAAAATATAATAACCAAAATCTTGTTAGCCAGGGTGTCAGTAATCATCTTTGTCGGTGTCGATGCCTATGCCTGTGTCGGTGCCTACCGATGCCATAGGATTGTAAGGTTGCCATAAATGACAATACCTTCAATCACCTACAATTTCTCATTAGAGTGTGCATTTGCCAACAACACTTAAGGGCTGACTTTTATGATGTTTAGAAGGACAACAAGAGGTTTTAGATTTGATTGAATCAGTTAAATGCTTAAAGGAAAATTTGAAATTGCACAAGATTAATTTAATTTTTAAAATTGGGGTTGTTGCATAAACCGCTTAATTTTAAAAATTTAAATTTGAAAATTTGAATATTGTGAGGGAAAGTGAATTTTGAAATTGAAGCAAGGACCCAAATTTGAAAATAAATTCAAGATCTATACAATCCACAAGCTCAATTTTAATATCAAAAATTAGGTTTTTTTTATTTAACCACTTAATTTTTAAAAAATTAAAAATTTAACACATAAATAAAAACTTGAATTGTAAAATTGAAGAGTTCTCAGTTTTGAAACAAATAATCTAATTTAGATGAATCACAAGCTCAATTTTGAAGCTAAAAATTAGGGTTTTTGTGAATTTAACCTGTAAATTTTTAAAATTGCAAGAAAATTAAACTTGTAACTAAAAATTTGAATTTTAAATTTCATACACTTAAATCTGAAAACAAAAATTATAATTAAGCATGTAAGGAGTCAGGTTCACCAAAATGTAAAGAGGAAAATTGGGAGCTTAGCAAATTCACCATGAGGAAAGAAGGATTTACTAAGCTCAATTTTCGCTTGGGGAGACTTTACATTCAAAAGAGGGGATGAATCCTCTAGATGCAATCCTAAATGATGCAAGAACTAAATACTAAGTAGGTTAGTTGTGTTTGGAATGTGATTGACCCTCTTTTGTAAGTTGACAAGTTGAATTAAGACTAAGTACTGGAAATGAAGACAAAGTATGTAAAAACAGTGAGCTACAAAATCGGGATTTATCGTGCACTTGGATCTGAGAAGTTTGAGATGATTCGAAGCTACTCTGTAAAATCTTCCAAAAGTTGTAGGGATCGTTTGTCCAGACTGGGTCTCCCTCCTATCGGTCCTCTGAACTTTCTACGCGTCAAAAAGGGTTTTCCGTCTCTGCTAATAAAGCTTAGTTCTAGAAGTATAGTTGCACACCTGCTTTTTGCACACAGAAGGAAAGGGAAATGTGTTAGGAATATGGGTTTTCCTTTAGGTCAAACCCCAATTTTGGAATTAACCAAGTGGTTGAAATAATATAATTGAAAGTAGAAATCCTCCTCTTTGAGGGGATGTTGAATTGCTTGAAAATGAAATGCTTATACCTCCTTGTGAAGTTTTGCTTGCCTCCACATGGAATTATGATTTCATGAATTAGAATGATAATCTCATCTTCAATGCTTGAAATCTTGACTCTATTGCTACTCCAAAGCTTGAAGGAGGACTGAAAATTCTCAATTTCTCTTGAATGCTTGATCTCTTGTGTGTGCATGATATATGGATAGATTTCATGTTCTATCAAATGAGAGGGGAAATCCCTCTTATATACTTCCCATAGGATTAACTAACTGATTTCATGACATGAACTGACATAGGGGGGATTTTCCCGCTTCAAATTTGAGGTAGGAGAAGGAGAGGGGCCCAAGGTAGGTCTCTGTTAAGGGGGACTAGGGCGCTATGCCCTAGTCCTGCCCTAATTTGGGGTAGGATCAAGGTGCAAGTGGGGTTTATCAATGAATTTCATGAGGTGTTTGATATGTATGAGCATAATCAGGTCTCTAATCAGGCCGAGGGGCACAAACACTAAGGCAAAGACCAAAATGTAGTTGAAAATTGCAAGGGGTTCAATCTTAGGATGTTGCAATTGTAAACAAGAAGTGAAGGAGAAAGTGATTGACTTCATAGGGTAATATCAAGCTCTTTTGTTCTGAAATGTTATATCCTATTTTGGATGTGATGTGCAATGAATTTTCATTGGGAAATTATATCCACATATTTAGGATTAATATTATTAATGTGATATCCTTCCTTTACACATATTTGCATAGATATTCATGATTATGAATTATCAATTAGCTAGTATGGGAGTTCTTCTTTGTTACCTCTTGTTTGTCAATCTAAGGCAGGTTCTCTAAAATACCAATCTTTTAAAAAGAAAAACAAGAACTTCATTAAAACTAATCCTTCTTCTAACAACATTCAAACTTAGGTTGCAGTTACAACACCTTCTACTATGGCCCCCTCTCCATTTAGCTTTCAAGGATTTCATAGTTTTCCCAACTTTCTAATTCACTCCATTCTATTATGTTATAGTTGGTTACCAATAAAATAAGCTAGTTTCCCCCTATCCATCTCATAGACACTTCAAAACCTTTACTCTTCTTGACTTGAAGACCTTTAATCAACATCATTGTGCTTCTAGACATGATGTTGATCTATGTATGAATCTTAAGCATGAAGTGAAACATCTCATTGACTTTGATATCATTTAGGTGACTGGTGTAAATGAAAAAGGAAATAAATCTAATGACCTTCTCATTGTATTGACCTTGTGGAACCTTCCATGCATATGATGTTTATAGATCTTGATCCTTAAGATAAGACACTTGTGAACCTAGTTAACATGATAAATGCTTGTCCTTGTCAGACCAAACTTGAGCATGACATGTTACTTTACTCATATTGATGCCTCTATTTATGTAGCTAATGGAATTTTATAAAACACTGCTAGAATTAATGACAAGCCCACACAGGGAGTATTCATTGATCCTATTTGCATGGTGAATGTTATTATAGAAGAGTTTGTCTATGTGCATCAATTGCACTATGAAACATGTGAGAAACCAAAATTATTAGTTAGAGTGCATGATGGTTCCACTCACCCTATCATTGATGCCTTAACCCTCTATATACAAGTTAGACCTAAATACTCTTAATGTGCCATTTTCTATAATTCCAACCTCAAACCAATTTCTTGTGAAGTTGGGTCACCCATTGCCCAATTTCATGAGGACGGTCTCCTCCATGATCCATAAGTGTTTGTAGTTTCCAATTGAAGGGATTGAGTGCATACTATCCATTATAGTGGATTTCGACTATCTCCCCATCATGGAAGATTTTGACTTGATTACTTTTGGCCTCATCTAGCAAAACCTACTAAGCCTCATGCAGAATTTTTCTCCTATCCTATCAAAATTACAAAGGTAGTAATTTTTGCCAATTTTCTTCTAGTAGTTCCTTGGGTCCCATTATAGTTGCTTCCCTTAAGGATCCTCTATGTTTCATAGATATATTATAAATTCCTCTAACTTCATAGGAAGTGAATGACACACAACCTAAAGTGGGTATCCTTCTCAGTTCCCAAAAGTTTAATGTCTATGTTGTGGTTCCACTGAGCTACCATCCTATTCAAGACCACAAGGCAAACACTCAACACAATCTAGACCTCCTCCCTGCACTTCAAAAATAGTTTTTGTTAGGGAAATGGTGTCTCCACTTTGCATTTACATGAGGTTACTATTTATAGTAAGTTTTCATTTGAGCACAAAATGGTGCAAAATTCTCTGCAAAACTTTTGGTTGGCTAGATAAGAATACCGGTAAATTTTTGTTGTAAGATCACAACTAGTTTTGAAGATATTAAAGTTTCTATCTTTTGAGGATGTGATAAAGGGTTTAAATTTAATTTTGAAGAATTTAGACCCTCAAAAATACCCTAAAAAGTGAGTGTAAATGTCATATCTATTTATGAGGTGATAGAGAACTTTGCAAGCTTTGTGGTGCTTCAAACGGTTCATCAATCAGACACATGGTGATGCAGGAGCATCCCCAGTTCTTGGCAATCTTGCATCAACCAAAAATATTTCTTTATGTTTTCTAGTTTCAACATTTCTTTCTGTGTTTCCTGGATTTGGCTCACCAAAATCTGTGGAGTTGGATTTTTCTTGAAGACTTGATCATCTTCCTTATTCCCAAACCATGGAGCATTTGGATCATTTTTTAGGCAAGTTATTCCTACTGGTTTCCTTGACTGTTTTTTTGTTACCAGTTGCCTAGACCTATTTGCATTGGTGATCTACCAGATCCTTTCCATAGCTTGCATATCCCTGAGCGTTGATTTCGATGTTCCTAGCGATTTGGACGACCTTCCTTTGACTCTCACTTCATCCTTTGGATTTTTTGGAGGAATTTCTTTGGTGGAGGCCAACCTTGTTGGTTTTACATGTTAGGTCTTGTTCTTTGGGTTTTGATCCCTTTCTAGGCCTACCATTTCCCCTTGAATCATATAAATAATTATAATAGAGCATTAGAATGTAATCAAGAAGTTAGATAGAACATAGAAGATAGATCTTGAGAATTGAGGTCCTGGTTGTGACCTCTTCTGTATTTTGAGCACGTTTTAGTAGACCTGCGAGCTGGTTTCTGTAACCCGGTTGTTACCGGTTGATTGTAATCAATTTTCATGATATAATTCAGACTGTTCTACATAGCCTCCATCATATCCTTGTAGTTCCATTTTGTTTACTCTTGTTGACCAATCCAAATTGATCTCATTGAGGTCCCTCTTAACTAGTGACTGCACCAAGTGGTATCAGAGCGATTTCATTCTGAAGATTGTGTTGTCCTGAGAAATTTTATTATGGGGTGGTGGATTGTAGATCCGACTTGCAACTGCAAAGGACTGGTGTGAAGATGGAATGAAGAGGAAACAGGAATGATGGAGCATGTGGGAATGCAAACCCTATTGTGATGGAAATGTTGCGAGGAATTGCATCTCGGTTGGAAGTCGTTGAGACAACACAAAGAAGAGGCTGACATATTGAAGATGTAAGTGAAGGTGAAGGAGAAGAAGCCCGATCGGAACAAGTAAATCCACCAGCAACCAATCTAGATGAAGAGAGGTTTTTGAGGGTTTTGAGTAGGGTGAATACTAAACCATATTTTACCCCATCGAAATATGATGGAAAGTTGGACTTAGATGAATTGATGGATTGGATCTCGGAGATGAAGAAATATGTTGATTTTGAGAACACCGCAGAGGAAAGGAAGGTGAAGTATGCTTATACCCTGTTGAAAGGTCATGCATTTCTTTGGTGGGAACATTTGCAAGTTGATAGATAGAGAAGAGGTAAAGAGAAAACCAAAACATGGGATCGAATGGTTGTGAAGTTAAAATTGAAGTTTATGTCAGCTGATTATCAAGTGAATCTATTCTGGAAGTTGCAAAATTTGAAGTAGAAGGATTTTAGTGTGAAGGAGTATACCAAAACATTCTAAAAGTTGAATATCAAATTAGGACATGTTGATGATGAAGTTGAACAAGTTCTAGATATTTGAATGGATTGTGGATATCTATACAAGAGGAACTCAGTTTGATCAAGTTGTAGAGTGTTGAAGAAGCTTACCAGTATGCCCTGAAAGCGGAGGAGAACCTAAACAAAATACATGAGCAGAGATAGAGAGGTAGAGGTGGAAGGTTTACCGAAGGAATATTTCAAGGAGGAAGAGGATATACCAAAGGAAGAGGTACCTAAGATCAGATTAAGGACAAGGAAGTAAGCAAAGATGATAGTTCATACCGGAAGGATGATAAAAATTTCTACCGAAGAAGATGTTATAAGTTAGGGTTGTCGTTTCACCAAAAGATCGACTTGTTAATGCCTGATACAACCACTAGACTTATAGAATCTATAGGAGGTTAAATTGTCACAAGTCCCTACGAGGGACATTGGCCCATTGCCAACAATCCCCCTCCCAACATCACTCATCATGGCTTGCATGATTCAAACTTATGACCAAGCTCTGATACCACTTGTTACAAGCTAGGGTTGTCGTTGCACCAAAAGATTGACATGTCAATGCTCCATACAACCACTAGACTTATAGAATCCACAGGAGGTTGTCAAAACATGTCTCAAATCCCTACAAGGGACGTTGGCCCACTGCCAACAGAAGAGAACCAGATGGTTACCAGAATAATAATTTTGGAAAAGATGACATAAGAAAAGACAAGAGAGTGTTTAGAGGAACTTTCTTTAAGTGTGGAGGATAAGGATATTGTGAATTCGAATGTAAGAAGACATAGAGTACTGGAAGAGAAGTAGTCGTGGAAGAAAGCCCCACCGAATCAGCTAACAAACCAGAAGATGGAGAATTGTTTATGATGCAGAGAGTTTTGTGTGATACCGGGCAAGATGAGGAGCCCTTGCAGAGGAGGAATTTGTTTAAGACGAGATGTAAGTTATCTGATAAGTGCTATAAAGTTTTTATTAATAGTGGTAGTTCACATAACATTGTTTTAGAGGAGATGGTGAATAAGTTAAACTTGGAAAGATTGAAACACCCTAAGCTTTATCAGATAGCATGGATTTAGGATGAACATAAGTTGTTAGTAAGTGATCAATTTTTGGTAAAATTAAAAATTGGGAATTATCATGATGAAGTCTTGTGTGATATTATGCCTATGGATATTTGTCACCTTTTGTTGGGTAGACCTTGGCAGTTTGATAGATAGACAATACATGATAGGAGGAAGAAAATATACACTATTGTGGCAAATGGGATGAAGCAAATCTTGTTACCCTCGGAGGAGCCTTTGAAGAGTGAAGTTTGTGAGAATGCTAGGATCTATTTGGTGGATGGAAGGAAATATTGGATGGAATGAGACATAAGAATATGTGTTTTACCTTATTTCCTAAGCAGACTGAAAACCCAGAACCTGAATAAAAATGACCGGAAGATATAAACGAGTTGTTGACAGAATATGAACACATGATTTTAGATAATGTGCCTGATGGATTACCACCAATAAGAAGTATTAGTTATTGTATGGACTTGATTCCCGGAGCTAGTTTGCATAACAAAGCTACACATCGGATGACACCAGCAAAGAACGAAGAGTTGAATAGACAAGTGCAAGAGTTTCTAAAGAAAGGTTTGATGAGAGAAAGTTTGAGCCCCTGTGCAGTACTAGTAGTGTTAGCCCCTAAGAAGAATGGATAATGAAGAATGTGTACCAATTCCAAAGCAATAAACAAGATCACAATGAAATACCGATTTCCTTTGCCTAGGATAGATGACATAATGGACTACTTGACTGGAGCCAAATACTTTATAAAGATAGATTTGAAGAGTAGATATCATCCGATCAAGATCAAAGAAGGAGATGAGTGGAAGACAACATTCAAGACAAATGAAGGATTGTATAAATGGTTGGTGGTGCCTTTTGGGTTGACTAATGCACCAAGTACTTTTATGAGATTAATAAAAGAGGTATTCAAGAAATTCTTGGATAAATTTGTTATTGTTTATTTGGATGACATTTTGATTTTTAGTAAGATAAAAGAAGAGCATTTGTTATATTTGAGACAAGTTCTACAGAGGTTGAGAGAAGAGAAGTTGTTGATAAACCTGAAGAAGTGTACTTTAATGAAGGAAGAGTTAGTCTATTTGGGATCTGTGATATCTGTTGATGGACTGAAGATGGAACCTAGGAAGGTGAAAGCAATTGTTGAATGGCCTACACCAGAAAGCATTAGAGAGGTAAGATCATTTCATGGATTGGCTAGTTTCTACTAGAAGTTTATCAGAAATTCTAGTTCTATTTATAGCCCTATGACTGTGACAATGAGAGGGGATAAGAAGTGTGATAATTTGTCAAGATCTAGAGGCAATTGAAAGAACAAATAAGAGAGAAAAAAATGTAACAAGAATAAATTGTATTCCTATCAATGATGCAAAATACTGATCAACTGGATCATTACAAGATGTTGTTAATACAATGAATATGAGCTTGCATATATAGGCAAGGCTATATGGATATGTGAGCACACAAACATGACATGTGGCTCAATAAGAAAAAAGGGTAGGTAGGAAATAGGTATGGTAGGTAGGAGAAACAATAAAATATTCCACATGAGGTGGATCACTCATCGAAGGTAGAATTATCACTCCACAATAAGTGGATATGATAAAGTAGTAACAAGATCACACCATAAAAGGTGGAAATTCTCCTACACACACTATCCCAATGTGGCACAAACACCCAAGTGTCTCATACCCAAACTACTATGAAATGCATTATCCTAAGGTGTAATAATATCCAACATGAATAATTAATTACACCAACCACCCCCCCCCCTTAAGTGCAACTTAGGGGAATGCACTTAAGTCTATAATGCAACTAAGAAATGCAAGATGTGTCTCGGCTATGAGGCCATGTTAGGTACCCATGTACAAATGCAAATGCATGCAAACCAATGCAATGAAATCTCTCATAAAGTGGGGAAAGAGAGAAAGACCCAATGGGAAAAAACCCTCCCCCAAAAGAGAGATGAAAACTATACAAGAGAACTCTCATAGAAGCATGTGAGGAACAAAACCCCATGTAAGGAAAAAGTACCCCCCATATGACAGAAGAAGAGAAGCTAGGAAGCCCCCCCTCAATGTAGAATCTGCACCAATGATAGAAGCTCATGAATGAATGAAGAAATTGATCCAAGAACGTCGAAAAACATTCCTCCCCTTGGGAAGAAACAAAACCAAAGGTGTATCCATGAAGTCTCCCCAATCATGAAGGGAAGAAGTAGGAAAAAAACTCACGATGAAAGGAATATTTGAAAACTAATTAAGTGTCCCCATGTCGATGCTAAAAGATTCCCCCTCCAAAGGTGTTGAACTACTCCAAACGACTGAAAAAGGCACTCCAAGATCTATTAGAGATAAATGTAGAACATGATCCAAAGACTCACATGTCTATTCTAAGGAGACCTCCTCCAACTGTTGTACATAAGTATCCACAATCATGTCAACCTCGAAAGAATGATCATGTAAGAATGAACAAGAAGGTCAAAGTCTTCCCTTGCAACAATCGAAGAAGGATCATATTCATCAAAGAGAAGATGAATATCATTAATGGTGTCTCCCAAATCTGCAATGTAGGATTCCACAAACAAACCTACAATGTCTGTCAAGTAATCATCCCATGAAACTGAAACTGCAAGACAAGATATATCATGTTGCACTGAATCACAAGAAGGAAAAACTATCGCACTATCTACATCATCAGGTGCAATATGTGATGTGATATCAATAGGAGGAGGTGAAACAAAAAGATCAAGAATAGGGTCACATGTGAGAATCCCCAAGTTCAAGTACCCAAAGTTCTCCTCAAAATCTGAATCATCACAAGAAGTGTGATCAGTCATCCTCATCAACAAAATCTAAAAAAGGAGTATAACCGAGATGCATGATCAACCACCCCAGTCGCAATGATAGCTCTAGTATCCAAGTCTCTAATGAAAACTAACTTAGGTGTGAACTTCACAATTCTCTTAGTTTCCCCATGTGTGATTTGATAGATGGAAAGGAGATTGTTTGTCAAATGGGGTACACACAACACATCATTGAAGGAGTTATCCCCAATGGCAATAGATCCTTTCCTAATCACATCCATGTATGTATGATTGCCCATCAAAATTGCGGCATGATGCAAGGCTCAAATGTAGAAAACATAGACTGTGAAGATGCCATATGATGAGGAGCCCATGAATCTAGAAGCCATCTCCCTAAATCATGACTTGTAGTAGCACAAAGATCTTTTCCTTTTCTTGTCCCAAAAGAGTGAGTCTTCCCACTTGTTGAGGCCATGAATGCTTGTCCTTTTCCCTTTGATTGTGAGGAAGTTGATGAATCATCCTTCTTGTAGGCATTAGGAAAATCAATGCTGTACTTTTTCAAGATGTGTGAGAGCTCATCAATCTTCTTAGAATGGCAACAACACTCCTCGTGACCAAACCTTTTACAATAGGCACAATTAGGTCTCTCCCTCTTTAGTGAATTGTCTCTCTTGGAAGAGGATGGATCTCCTTGTTGTGGAGAAGGTGGTGCTTTGTACTTAGGCTTTGATTGCCATTTCTTCTTGTTTGAGTTATCCTTTCTTTGATTTCCTTTCTTCCCTTTATTTGCTACTAATGCTTGAGACTTAGAAGTCTTAAGAATGCCCATGCTTATCAACTTAGTTTGTTCCATCATCAACATTTCAACGAAAGAATCAAATGTAGGCATTGTGTAGCTTGAACCCATTGTCATCCTATGGGTTTGGAAACTAGAAACAAATGTTGCATATTCTTGTGGAAGCTTTCCCATCAAGTTGAAGATCAATTGAGTATCCTTCTTATCAATGCCACAATCCTTGAGTTGTGCCCTCAACTCTTTTGCCTTAGTGACATAATCTTGTATAGTATCAAAGTTCTTGGGATCTAACATGGTGAGATCACTATCAATCTGATATCCCCTAATCTCATTAACTTGACCATACAAGTCTTGAAACTTTTGCCAAGCATCCTTGATTAGAGTACATTTCTCAAAATGAAAAATGAGATCCTTTGATACATACTTCCTTAAGGTGCCAATTGCCATGATATTTTTAATGATTCAATATAAGTGAGAAACAAGATTAGGCTTAAGATCATCAGGAGCAATAATAGTTCCATCAATATAATGACTTATAAGTTTACTCCATGCATCAATTTTCCAAGTAGCATAATTATGAGGAGTTAAGAGAGGAACCTTAGGAGAATGCATAGAAGCAAAAGGAAGGAGCACAAAAGTGAAAAATCACAAGAGACACCCCCCAACCCCCAAATTCAATCAATCAAAGCACCCCACCCCCCCCCCCCCCGAAAAAAAAAAAAGATGATTATTTTGGCACTTTATATGTAGTGCATGTACAATAGGCCACTTGCAAACAATGGCAAGGTGAACTTCTTAATTTGTTTTACAACTGCCCCAATAGGCTGAGAACTAAAATGCAAAATAATAGAAAGATAGATATATGCAATACAAATGCCAAATTGGCTAAAAAAGACCATATGATGAAAGTACAATTTCTACCGAAAATCATTGCACAAGAATAGTATATTATGAGATTAGACAAAAAATTATGCACTTTAAAAAAAATGGCACCTGAAAAGGAGTTCATATGAGCCCAAATGGAGTCCCAGAAGTTGCAGAAACGAGGATTGGATAGGTATAGTCACCAAAAACTGATATTTATGAAAAATTTGTCCATTAAAAATAGAAAATAATTCCACCACAAGAAAGTACATGACAAATTAGCCCATTTCAAAAAAAATTGCACCAAAAAAGGAGCAAAAATGAGCAAGATATGGCCATTTGAAGTTGATATGCAAAATCGAAAAACCAAATGAGAGGGGCCTGCCAAATTTTCCAAAAAAAGATGATGTCAGAAAACTACACGATTAAATTTTATGGTCATATGGTCGTCACCAAAAATTTGCCTCCCCTCCTAACTGGGCATCCATACTGTACGGACTGACACATGGCAAGATATGATTCATTGAAAATGTTGACATGTCTGTACGGTCTGATGGCGTGGCAAGGTAAGGAAATCTAGCATGTCTGTATGGATTTGCTGAGTCAAATGCTGACTTGGTTGCTAACAGGGTGATGTGTAGAGTTTTGCATGGCGCAGATCATTGGTAGCCAGGGTCCGCGTGGTGCAGGTTGCAGAAAGGTATAGCGAGGTGGGCGACAGTTGGCAAAAGGTGAGCAGTGTCGAGGTCAGCACGGAGGAAGACCAAGTGGAGGTGGCGACAGTGATCATGGGGGGTTGAGCGAAGACAGCCCAAAAGGAGGAAGGGTTGTCGATGGCGATGGTCGGTCCGAGGTACGGGGGGCGCTAGAGCCATGAGTCGGGAGGCCAGGGAAAATGGAGGAGCCGCTGGTGTAGAAGATGCACGGGAAGAGTGTCTGGTAAGCGGGAGGACGACAATAAAGGACAATAGGCATCAGAAGTGAGTCGTAGGTGGTACGGCCCAGCGGACAGCACAGGGTATGATCCTACAAAAGAATAAAGGCAGTGGTACGATTTGCGGGAGGGGGGGTTGTCACGGGACCCCCCCACCGAATAATAATTTTTTTTGACTTGATTTTTTAATAAAAAAAATTTTCAACCACTCAGAAAATTTTCTACGGAAAAATTTAAAATTTAAAATTCAGAAAATTTTAATAATATATATATATATATATATATATATATATAATTTTTTTTGAAAATTTCATACCATATAATCAAATTGGCTAAATTTTTCCTCCAAACCCCAAATTTGACTTTCACCCAATATAGGCGAATTTATAGTCAAAATTCATGGAAATGGTCACCCTGAGGCAATGGCGAGGTTGGATCTAGTCTAGGATGCCTCCAAAAGATGTTGCTCCTCAAATCTGCCTCTTGACGCCGCAATAATGCCTCTCAAAGATGAATCAATGATGCTCTAATGGCTCTGATACAAATAAGAGAGAACAAAATGTGACAAGAATAAATTGTATTCCTATCAATGATGCAAAGTAATGATCAATTGGATCATTAAAAGATGTTGTTCATACAATGAATATGAGCCTGCATATATAGGCAAGGTTATATGGATATGTGAGCACACAAGCATGACATGTGGCTAAATAAGAAACAAGGATAGGTAGGAAATAGGTGTGGTAGGTAGGAGAAACAATAAAATATTCCACATGAGGTGGATCACCCACCGAAGGTAGAATTATCACTCCATAATAAGTGGATATGATAAAGTAGTAACAAGATCACACCATAAAAGGTGGAAATTCTCCTACACACACTATCCCAATGTGGCACAAACACCCAAGTGTCTCATACCTAAACTACTATGAAATGCATTATCTTAAGTAAACTTAAGTAAGGTGTAATAATATCCAACATGAATAATTAATTACACCAACAAGAAGGAATTCAAGTGGACCACTAGAGAAAACAAAAGTTTTGAGCTATTAAAGTAGAAAGTGACTGAGAAGCCTGTGTTAGTTTTACCAGATTTCAACAAAGTATTTCAAGTTGATTGTGATGCAAGTGGAACAGCAATTGGAGCAGTCTTGAGTCAAGAAGGGAGAGCAGTAGGTTATTTTAGTGAGAAGTTGAATGATACTAAAAGGATATATTCAGTGTATGATCAATAATTCTATGCCATAGTTCAAGCCTTGAAGAAGTCGAGACATTACTTGTTTCCTAAGGGGTTTGCATTGTACATGGATCATCAAGACTTGCAGTATTTGAATAGTCAGAGTAAGTTGAATCAAAGAAATATGAGATGGGTAGAATTTTTGCAAAGTTACACCTTTGTGTTGAAGCATAGAAGTAGGAAATCTAACTGTATATGGTGAAAAGTGGATAAACTATTGTAAAACCATAAAGATCCAACCAAAAACAATCTAAGTCCTACAATGAAAAATTCACCAACAACAATAGAGATACCTAAGATCATGTAAATCAACAAAAATAAAGCAATATTACCATTCACATTTCTAGTAGGGTTTCAATCTCCATTGTCTTCCTATCTTCATTGATATTGTTTGATATGTTTGCTCTCAGATTTTATGTGTGCACAAGAGCTCAACAAAGAACATAAATGTGGTTGATAGCTTGATTTCATAAGATTAATTAGACACCTTGATTAGATGATTATACAATTAGAATGCTCATTAGATTGATTAGCTAATTAGGGTTGATAATGAAGGAGAGTATCCTCTTATATAGAAGGCACTATAGGAAATGGAGGGATAAGATTAAGAGGTGTAAAGATAAATGGTCGGCTAGGATTAAAGGGTAGATAGAGGAAATAATAAAGTGATAAAGGGGGTAGGTAAGAGAAGAATTAAGAGACGAATGACATGTGTCATAGGTAGAAAAGGCTAATGAATTAATTAAATAAATAAATATTTATTTAATTAATAGAGGAACTGGGATCAATTAAATAAATAAAATATTTATTTAATTTAGGAAAATGATAATTTAAATAAATAAAAAACATTTATTTATTTAGACATGATAATTTTAGGTGTCTACACTAACAAAGTTGTGATGCATTGAGTAGAAGAAAAAAATTACTGACAGAAATGAGAGTGACAGTATTAGGATTTGAGGAGTTGAAGACCTTGTATGATGATGACCTTGATTTTGCAGAACCTTGGAAAGCATGTAGAGAACTGGTTATGGCAGATAGGAGTAAATGGTTGGATTATTTCATTTAGGAAGGGATGTTATTCAAAGGAGTTCAGTTGTGTATACCTAGGAGTTCTATGAGGGAAAATTTGATAAAGGAGAAACACAGTGGAGGATTAGCCAGACACTTTGGTGTTGACAAAATAGTAGCATTGGTTAGTGAGCATTACTTCTGGCCCCATATTCATAAGGATGTTAGGAAATTTGTGCAGAGTTGTAGAGTTTGTCAAATTGCAAAAGGGAGTAGTCAAAATGTGGGATTGTATAAACCTGTGACAGTACTGGTAAGACCTTGGGAGGATATAAGCATGGATTTTATACTTGGATTGCCTAAAACACAGAGAGGCAATGATTCTATATTTGTGGTGGTGGATCGATTCTCAAAGATGGATCATTTCATACCTTGTAGAAAGACATCAAATGCACTGCATGTAGCAGACCTATTTTTCAAGGAAATAGTAAGATTGCATGGATTACCTAGAAGCATAGTTTCAAACAAAGCTACTAAGTTTTTTGGTTATTTTTGGAGAACAATTTGGAAGAAGATGAAGACAAATTTGGAATTCAGTTCTACTTTTCACCCACAGACTAGTGGACAGACAAAGGTAGTAAACCAGAGCTTGGGAAATTTACTAAGATGTTTATTTGGAGACAAAACCGGAAGTTGGGATTTGATTTTAGCACAAGAAGAGTTTGCCTACAATAATTCAGTGAACAAGAGTACCTGAAGGACACCTTTTGAGATAATTACTGGAGCACACCCTAGAGGTATATTAGAATTGAGAGATATCAACAATGAAGATCGGAGAAGTTTAGAAGCAAAAGATTTTGCTGCATATTTATGTTAAGCAACATTTGGAGGACATGAACATCAAGTATAAGGAGAAGGAAGATGAGAAGAGAAAACACAATGAATTTTAAGTTGATGATAAAGTGATGGTGTATCTGAGAAAAGAGAGATTCTCAGTTGGAACCTATAACAAGTTGCAGATGAAGAAGTTTGGACCTTGTAAGATCTTGAGGAAATTCAGTTCTAGAAATGCATATGAAGTGGAGTTACGAGATGATTTGAGTATTTTACCTATAATCAATATTACAGACCTACATTAGTATCATGAACCAGAATTCAATGAAGACAGTATAGAAGATTTGGAGAAATAGTTTCCCTAGAAGGAACCAAATTAAATTGAAGACATTTTGGATAGTAGGATTGGGCGTAGTACCCAGAGCAGTCAATATAAGGAATATCTTGTGAAGTGGAAAAGCAGACTAATTGTAGATTCATCTTGGATTTCGTAGATAGAGGTAGACCGCCTTGGTTTTCCTCTAACCCCAACAAAGTGAGAGACTCATTTTTTTTCAACAATCCCAGATGATGCAAGAGCATCCCCGGTTCTTGGCAATCTTGCATCAACAAAAAATATTTCTTTTTGTTTTCCTTTTTTGTTTTGTAGTTTCAGTATTTCTTTATGTGTTTCCCATATTTGGCTCACTGGAACCTATGGAGTTGGATTTTTCTTGAAGACTTTATCATCTTCCTTATTCCCAAACCGTGGAGCATTTGGATCATTTTCCAACAAGTTATCACTATAGACTTCCTTGACAGTTTTTTTGTTACTAGTTGTTTGGACCTATTTGCATTGGTGATCTACCAGATCCTTTCTGTAGCTTACAAAGCCCTGATCATTTATTTCAATGTTCCTTGGCATTTGGCTGACCTTCCCTTTAACTCTCACTTCATCCTTTGGATTTTCTGGAGGAATTTCTTTGCCAGAGGCCACCCTTGTTGGTTTTACACATTAGGTCGTATTCTTCGGGTTTTGATCCCTTTATAGGCCGACTAGATCCCCTTGGATCATATAAATCATTTTAATAGAGCATTATAATGTAATCAAGAAGTTAGATAGAACATAGAAGATAGATCTTGAGATTTGAGGTCCCAGTTCTGGCATGCTCTGTATTTTGAGCATGTTTTAGCAGGCTTGTGAGCCGGTTTCTGTAACTCAGTTGTTACCAGTTGATTATAATCGATTTTCATGATATAATTTAGACTGTTTTGCATTGATTCCATCATATCCTTGTTTTTCCATTGTGTTTAATCTTGCTGACCGGTTCAGACTAATCTCTTTGAGGTCCCTCCTAACCGGTGACTACACCACACAGTTCACAAGTTATGGCCTTCAAAAGTTTGGACTCCTAAAGTAGGAAATATAAAATGCATCAAACACATAAATGAGTTGTAAAAGGAAGGGACACATGTTGATGTGTGTTTTGACACATCATAAGACATCTAGATTGGTGATAAGGTCGACTATACTTTATTGGGTGGTTTTAGACCATGGTTTTGTAATACCATTTGACAGTTTCTTGTATTGTATCTCCTTTATATGAGGTGCATGAGATAGAGGTTGTGTGTAAGATTCTTATGGCTATTGAGTTACCTCTGAATCTTTGATTAGTGGTACTCCTATGAAGATATTTCTCTGCAAGTATATTGTAATCTATTATTGATTGTTCAATAATATATTGGGCGGCTTTTGGAGTGGGGTTTTTCTCTTGAAAGGGTTTTCCCCACATAAATCATTGTGTTGTGATATGTGTGTTATTATGTTTATTTTTGTTAAGTTTTTTGTAATGGTTTTAATAATCTGTAAAAAATTTTGCATTACCCTCCTCTCAAGGTTAGTGTAGGAAGTTGTTCCGCTACTTAAATTCCTTACAAGTGGTATCAAAGCATGATCACCTTTGGTTTCAATTGTGCGTTGTTGAGTTTTTTGAACTAATCCAGATTTTAGTGGGAGCTTATGTAGAAGACTCTTTTTGATCTTGTTGCAAGAATTTTCATATGACAAGTTCGTCAGGGAGAATAGAGGTGGAGAAATTTAATAGAAGTAATTTTGAGATGTGGAAGTTGAAGATGGAAGAACTACTAATAGATCGATATATGTGGGATGTTGTTCTTGTGAATGTCTCAAGACCCTTAGATCCTACTGTGGCTGCTCAGTATGATGTCATGGACCAAAAATACAAGGGTCTAATTAGATTGTGCTTGGTAGACTCTGTTCTAATCAATGTCCATGAAGAGAATTCTGCAAAGAATTTATGGACTAAGCTTGGTGAGATGTATCAAGGGAAATCTTTATTAAATCATATTTTCTTGAGGAAGAAATTGTATTCCTTGAGGATGGAAGAGGAAGGAAGAATTGCAGACCACCTAGAAGCATTCAATATGTTGGTGGCTCAATTGATATTTGTTGGTGTTAAGATGGACGAAGAGGAGAAATGCCAGATCTTGTTTTGTTATTTGCTTGATTTGTGGGATTCTCTTATCATGGCTATTGGTAGTACTTCTATTATTTTCAAGTCTGAAGATGTGGTTGGTGCCCTACTTGGTGAAATGATGTAGAGTAAGGTATCCATCAGTTTGAAGGAAGCCCTAACTGTTCATGGAAGACCTAATAAAAAAGGCAAGAAGAATGAGAAGCGCAATAAGTCAAAATCTAGAGGGAGATTAAAATCTCCTAGAAAATTCAAAGTCATTTACTAGAATTGTGGCAAACCGAGTTACATCCATAAGGATTGCAAAGAAGAAAAGAAGAAGAAAAAAAAGAAGTTTGATTCTGATTTTGAGTTTGAGGAGGATGGTGATGAATTCATTGTGGCTTTGGCTACTCATGTAGGTAATGAAGCATGGTTAATTGGCTTAGGTGCACCTTTTCATATGACTTCTAATAAAGATTGGTTTTCTGAATATGAAGAATTTAAAGGAGGTAAGGTGTACTTGGGTGATGATTCACATTTAGATATTGTTGGTTGTGGTAAAATTAGGATCAGGTTTCCTGATGGTAGAATAAAAAGGATTTATGGTGTGTTGCATATCCCTAGATTAAAATGAAATTTATTATCTATGAGAAAACTGATAGATGCAGGTGTCCAGGTAGTTTTTTCTAATGCAGGATGCAAGATGATTAAGGGTTCTATGGTGATTGCTAGAGGTATCAGGTTTAGCACTTTGTATAAGTTAGAGGCATACATAGTTGAGTGTAATAGCACTTCTATAAAAAGTAAATTGGTGGATACTTCATCGAAAGATTTGAGGGTTTCACCTTCAATGGATGAACATGGATTTTGGGTACCTAAGGGTGCTCTTTCTTATGAAGAAAAGTTACCTACAAAGAAGACTATGTTATGACACCAAAGACTAGGCCACATTGGAGAAAAGGGTCTAAGGACCTTGAAAAATAAAAACCTTGTTGAAGGTTTGAATTATTTTAATCTTGACTTTGATTTATGTGAGCATTGCATTTATGGAAAGAAAGCTACATTTAGTTTTACTCGAGTTCTCATAAATCTTGTGGTGTTTTGGATCTTATTCATTCTGATGTGTTTGGTCCTATATATGTTCCTTCAATTAGAAAATCCACATATTATGTTTCATTTATTGATGATTCTAGTAGGACATGGGTATATTTTTTAAAGAGTAAATCTAAAGTTTTTAGTCGATTTAAAGAATTTAAAGCAATGGTTCAGTTGCAGGCTGGAAAGAAAATTAAATGTTTGAGAATTGATAATGGTATTGAATTTTTCTCTAATGATTTTGATAGATTCTATAAAGACTGTGTCATTAATAGATAAAAGACAACTCCTTATTCTCCACAGTAGAATGGATTTACAAAAAGAATGAACATGACACTAATGAAGAAGGCTAGGAGTATGCTAAGTGGTGCTAGTCTAGAACCAAATTTCTGGGTTGAAGCTATTGTCACTACTTGCTACCTGGTTAATAGGTCTCCTACATCAACTCTTGTTGATAAAACTCCTATGTAAGCATGGTCGGGTCATAAGCCTTCATTGAGACATATTAGAGTTTTTGGTTGCAAGGCATATGCATATGTGCCAAAGGAGAAGCAACAAAGCTGGAGAACAAGGTTGTGAAATGTATCTTCATCGGATACAATTATGGTGTGAAAGGATACAAGATTTGGGACCCTGTTGCACAGAAGGTAATACATAGTAGGAGTGTTATTTTTAGAGAAATTAAATTTCCTTAGATATTACATCACAACAAGAATAGAATAAACATGAAGATGTGATTCAATTCCCTTCTACGCATGAAAGAGTTGAATCAAGACCCCTAGATAGGTAAGAAGTTGAGGAGAGCTCATCTAACTTTGAATCCTAAGAAGAGGAGAAAGAACCTCCAACTCAACTTGTTTGAAGGTCTAAAAGACATAGACAAACACCTGAAAGGTATTCACCTAATCATTGGAGATGTATTTTTGTTTTGAATACTAATGTCAATGAACCTAGATTTGTAGAAGAGGCATTAGGTATGAATGATGCAAAAACCTGGAAGATTGATATGGAAGAAGAAATGGCAGCTTTGAAAAAGAATGATACATGGGATATTGTACCCTTGCCTAAGGGACGGAAACCCATTGGTTGTCAATTGGTGTTCAAGAAAAAGATTGATTCAGATGGAGGCATTGAAAAGTATAAAGCAAGGTTGGTTGCAAAAGGCTACTCTCAGGTTGAGGGTGTTGATTATGGCTAGATATTTTCTCATGTTGCAAAAATGACATCCATTAGATTTTTTCTTTCTATTGCTACTGCTTATGATTTAGAGGTTGAGAAAATGGATGTGAAAACTACCTTCCTTCATGGTGATTTGGAGGAGGATATTTATATGACACAGCCAGAGCACTATATGGGGAAAGGCAAAAGTAATTTGGCTAGTAAATTAAAGAAATCTCTATGGCCTCAAACAGAATCATAGGATGTTGTACCAGAAATTTGATAAATATGTGTTGAGTTTGGGATTTGAGTGTTCTAAATCATATCACAGTGTCTATTATAAATCTAATGGTGATCATTTCCTATATGTTGCATTGTATGTTGATGATATGTTATTCATTGGCAAAGGGAAAGGTATGATTTCAAAATTAAAGTCTCAGCTCGCTACTAAATTTGAAATGAAAGATCTTGGTGCAACAAAGAACATTCTTGGGATGTAAATTAGAAGAGATAGAGTGAACAAAAAGCTATGGCTAGGCCAAAGTAAGTATGTGAATTCAGTGCTATGGAGGTTCAACATGCAGGATTGTAGAACATTGTGTGTTCCTTTTACAGTTGGAATGAAATGATCTGTTGCAGATTGTCCTACATCCCCATGGGAGATGGAAGAAATGAGCATAGTGCCTTACCAAAGTGCAGTTGGAATTTTGATGTCTGTTATGGTCTATACTAGACCAAACATTGCCCAAGCAATTGGTGTTCTTTCCAGTTATATGTCTAATCTTGGTAGGGTTCACTGGGATGCAGTCAAAAGAGTCTAATTCAGATATTTGAAGGGTACCTCAAAGTATTCTTTGTGTTATCATGGTAATTTGGTTTGAGATGTGATTTCTCTTAATATTCATGGTTATGTGGATTCAAACTGGGTAGGTGATATTGATAGCAAAAGATCCACCAGTGCTTATGTGTTTACTTTATTTGGTGGTGCAATTAGTTGAATGAGTAAGAGACAGGTTATAGTTAATTTGTTCACTACTGAAGCAAAGTATATGGGAACTACTCATTCTTGTAAATAATCCATTTGGCTTAAGAGACTGTGTTCAAATATTGGAATAAAACAAAGAGAAGTGAAAGTTTATTGTGACAAGATCAGAGTATGATCTATCTAGATAAGAACCCAACATTTCATGTCCAGACCAAACACATATATGTTCAGTATCCTTTTATTAGAGATATGGTCAAAGATGACAGGCTGAAGTTGGTTAAGGTAGAAACTTTGATGAATGTTGTAGATGCCCTAACTTGTTAGGATTCCCACAGATACTGAGATGGGGGGTGAATCAGTATCTAACCAGTGAAATGATTTTCTTAACTTAAAACATGTAGAACAAATTAAAACTGTGTACCGGTAAACAGAAAGTAATGCAATAAAAAAAGATAGAAACAACCACATGAAAAACACACCATAACACAGTAGTTTAACAAGGAAACCCGGTGTGGGAAAAACCTCGGTGGGATTTGTGACCCATAATATTCACTTACTGGCCAATAAGAGAATATTACTACTACAAGAGGGGCCTGCACATGCAGGAAGGCCAAGTGCCTAGAGATCACTGCTCAATTACAAAATAGGAAGTCTCACTGACTTACAAAATGGATTATATAAATCCAATGTGATGTATTGCTTCAAAATGGCATCTACTATGCTAGATCCAGTACCGGTTTATAGCTCTTCTTCTTACATAAACCCTTAACTTATAATTCGCATAATAGGTCTGCCTTAATTCACCTAATTACATTCCTCCATTATACATACATCATCTTACAATGTTCTACAATGAACTCTCTTATATAAGAATCATTTAACAACTTGCCAAGTCAGCTTACAATGATTTTACAATAATAAACAAAATATATTATCAATAAAATTCTTGTCGGCTTCTGTGCCGGTATGCTTCCTTTCACTATCGGTGTCGGTGGTCTGTGTGCCGGTGTAGAGTCTAATCTTGCTAGTGTCAATGGATTGCCTTGCCGGTGTCATAGGATTGTAAGGTTTCCATCAATGACAAAACCTTCAATCACCCACAATGTCTCATTGGAGTGTGCATTTGCCAACAATCTCCCCCTTTGGCATTGATGGCAACACTCATGAGAAAAATCAAAAGTGTATCCAAAAATTGAAATCCAAAAATGATACCAAAAATATGTACCAAAAAAATATGTGAACTCCCCCTGAGCAGATGAGTTTTTTGCTGATTATTTTCTCATTATTTTTCTCATACCACTACTCCCCCTTTGACATCAATGACAAAGGTTGTCAAGGTGTCAATAAAGTGTGGTTTCCTATCTCAACCTTGTAACTGGTTGGTTACAATTTGAAAAAGATCTGCCAAAACCAAATTTAGGCTTTCAAGAAACTTTTTACTGTCTTTTATTGCTGCCTCTGTCCTTTGAACTGTACCGATGATGTGTTGCATTTGCTCTGTCGGTGTTTTCCATCCTTGTACTAATGCATCAGATATTTCTTTCCTTAAAGATGCGAGGTAGTCCAACTTTGGACTTAATCTCCATTTAAGATCCTTAGCCTTATTTTTTATTTTCTCCTTTTCTCTTTCTAGCTTTAGTAGTTCTTCCTCAAAACCTGTTATCTTTTGCTCAAAAACTGATAATGAATCAGATGAATTAATAAAATTATCAGGTAATTTATTTATTTCCTCCTGTATCTTGCTCATTTTCCTATCTCGATCAACTGTTAAAAATTTAGTCTTACAAGTGTCTCTGTACAAAGTCTTGAATTCCTTCAATGTGCTACACAGTTCCGGTAGAAGTTTGTCAAACTGCCTTGTACACTTCTTTATTTGTTCCTCAAAGAATTTCTGTTTTTCCTTTTCTAACTTCTCCTTGAATGCTTCCTCTTTAATTTGTTCAACTGTCACTGTGTTGTCAGTAATATACTTAGACAAAGTGTCAAGTTGACTCAAAGAATCCTTATTATCTACATTGCATTTTGGAGCTATCATCTTCAAAATTGGAATTGTATCATTTATAGCCTTATATGCCTGTGAACTACAATCTATTATTTTCTTTATAGAGTCTAAAAGAACTTCAGTTACATTTGTCGATTTGAATCCTATAGATGAGGAGCCAACACTCTGAATTCTGTCAGTGGGAGAAATATCCTTGCTTGTAGTGACCTATGTTAGGTCAGTTTGTGTTTCCATTTCCTTCGGCAAAGGTTTGTCATGCTCAGTTGTTGCCGGTGGCACTGACTCTGTGTTGTCCTGTTGCTGTGTTGGAGCCTGTTGCTCTATTTTTTGTTCAGCCTGTTGTTTTGTGGTACCATCTGTCGGTTTTCCTCTTGTGTTATCTGTGTTATCAGTTACCGATGGCTCATTATCCATATCTATCTTACTGGTTGTGTCCTTATCTACCACAATGTTAACTTTCTAAGTATCAACATCTACTGTATATAATACCTCAGAATTAGGATTTGTATCCTCTTGTGGTATATCCATACTCTCATCAGTCGGTTGATCTTTAGTTGTTGTTACCGGTGGAGTATCTAGAGGCGGTGGGGGTAGATTATCTATTATTTTGATGCTTGGAGGTCCACCAACCTTTCCTTTTCCCTTATCCTTGTCTTTCTGATATACTTTGATTGGTTTGGGGTATCTATACTCTTCTTGTTTTTCCTTCTCAACAAGGAATATGTTCCATGCATTTTCAGTTTCTTCTACAACCTCATTTACTCTACCAACCATCAGTGCAATATGCCAGTGTGCAGTAGAGAATATTGACCGGTTAGCCTCTGCAATTAGATCATCTATTTCCTTCAGTGAGTTTACTGGGTAAACAACAAGTAATTTTTCAATTTTAATTTTCTTGTCAAGCTCTACTTGCCTTCTTGCTTCCAGTCTCTTAAACAGTTCAGCTGGTAATTCATCCACAACTTGCATCAAGAATTTCTTGTAGATATCCAAGTGTAGAATTACACTGTTTTCAACTTTTTCTTTGTCGTCAACTGATAGTGAATCATATAGTTTTTTGATGTTCTTAAGCTTTCCTTCCTCTGTTATTTCATCCAAAAGTTTGTCAATTGGAGCAATATTTTGTTGGGTCTTTTTCTTTGGTGTTACCTTTTTCTTCTTGGGAGTTATCTTCTTGGCCGGGGGCCTCCTTGCCTGTTGTTTTTGCCTGGTTCTTCTAGGCAAAGGTGTAGTTGTCGATGAAGGTTTCCTTTTCCTTACAACTCTTTTAAATGTTGCTGGCATATCACTCTCCAAAGAAGTTCCTACCGGTGAAAGGTGAGTTTCAGGTTGTAGTGCTTCTAACTCATCTTCAGTGATACCGGTTTGTTTGAGTACATCTTCTTTGATAGCCTTAGCCTACCTTGACCCTCTCCTCACTGTTGCTTCTATCTTCTTTACTCTCTTCTTAGATTGAATTTGATTTCAATGGTTTCAGCACTGCCAAATACTTCTTCCTTAGGTTCCTTGGGTGCTTCTAGAAGGGCTTTTGCATATGTTTCAATTATGTGATCATCTGTTTCATAACCCATTTCAGTAACCCAAATTGTTCTTGGGATAACTGCCTCCATCCAGATCTCATCCTTCTTAATCACAAAACATATGTCATCCTTATATTTATTTATAATTTCTTGTGGCAGTTTGACTCTAGTGTTCATCAGGGCCTTCAATGCTAGAAAGTATTCATTGATATTCTTTTCTTTGTTTTCACTTATGTTGTTCAATAAGTCAGATAGTTGTTTCCCTACCGATATGTCAAATCTAAGGTTCTTGTTACCTATACTGGACACCTATTTTGTTATATGTAGCATTAAACAAACAAGTAAATTGCCAAATCTAAATATCCCCTTTTTGTCCTTCTTGATCTTTCCCAGATTGTCAATCAATTCATCCTTCAACCATTCACATACATCAATTTTCATATTATCATTGATCATGTCATAAGCACTCTTTATGCATAAGATGGAAACTAAATTTAGTCTATTTGCATGTGTTGTTTTGTAGCCTAGAATCATGCTAATGAATCTTACATTGATGTCGGTTATATCATTAACCCTTAAAGAACTTTTGTCGGATGTTGCACCTGTTAGGTTCATTACTGTAAAGCGGAAAATCGCGATCGAACCCTAGTTGCTCTCCCCTCTTCCAACTCCAAGGAGAGAGAAGGGAGAGTCACTCTAGGGTTGATGGTTTTCACTTAGGAGGGACTTTACATTCAAAAGAGGGGTTGAAACCCACAAGATCCAATCCCACACAATGCAAGATTGGATGCTAAATGCATTTCAAGGGTTAAAACAGCAAGGCTACCCTCTTTTGTAAAGAATGTTGATAGAAGAATTAAGCTAGGAATGCATAGAAAGTGACAAAGATTCTCTTATAAAATGAGATAGGGATATAGGATGAAGCTGTGGACCTGGAATTAGCAGTAAAATGTCGATACGGCGCTGTCCTGCAAATTTGAGCAAAAGTTGACGGGACGATGGCGCCCGGCGTGCACACGGTCCTCCGAAAAATCCACGAAACGAAGGGGGATCTGTTCGTCTCTGCATAAGGATTCCAGATCTTCAATTTCAGCCGCGTACCTGCAACCTACACACAAAAAAGCAAAGACGATTGGGGGGTTAGGGATTAGGGGTTTGCCCTTACGTCAAACCCCGGTTTTGGAATTAACCAAGAAATGAGAAATTGCTGTAAATGTAAATGTATGTAATGTAAAACAAGTACTAATACCTTGTTGTAAGGATGTTTGTATCCTTATGTGCGAAGGTATAGATGTTGTTGTTTGTTGTATTGTTGTATGTTGTATGTAGCATGTAGTATGTGATCTCCTCTTCAATGGTTGAATCCTTGTCTTGAATGCAACACTTAGCCTTGAATGGAGACTTAGAATGATCAATTGCTTGAAAGAATGCTTGAATGCTTGAATGCTTGAGTATAGTTTCCATGCTTTTTCCCTCATATCGAATGAAAGAGGAAAATGTAGTTTATATACTTGTCATTTAGGGCTGATAGACTGATTTTCCCGACCTTAGGCCGACCAGGAAAGATAATTTTCCAATTTGCAAACATAAAGATCCGAAGTCCAAAAGAGACCGGGCCCAAAATAGGACCCAGGGACCAAGGCGCTGGGCGCCATGGTCCTGGGGGACCAGGGCACTGAGCGCCCTAGTCCTGAAGGACCAGGGCGCTGGGCGCTCTGGTCCCACCTCCCGAGACAGCAGGGTGCAAAGGAGGTTCAGGCTAGGGTGCAAGAAAATGCAGTTTTTGGTGTCATAATCAGGTTTCGGGGTCTCCATTCAGGTTCAGTTTTGCGTCGCCATCGTGAAGACCCAAATGCAGTCAAAATTGCAAGTGTCGCAATTTTAGGACGCTACATTTAGCCCCCACTTTAGCGGGAGTATAGGCGTACGCTCATACTTCCGGTAAAGTACAAGGAAACAATATTGAAAGACTTTCAGCACGTCAAGGAGGCAAGATACACCAAGCCCCCAGTGGACTAAGGATCTTATGACTTCGATTGACAAAGTAAAAGGGAAGATCATGAGGGAGAACCATGACTGTCAGTAGTAAGGTTCCCTCACTATGAGTCATGCAAGAAAGATATCAAAAATTTTCAAGGCAAAGCTAAATTTGTCAAGAAATTTTCAAGTATCTTGAAAAGATATGAACGGGATGTATGCCCACCTACGTTAAAGCGATCACACACGCCTCACCGGGGGTGATTGCTTTAAGGTAGTGATACATATAAGAAATGAGAAAGGAGCACGTTATCACAAGGATTTAGCCCCCACGTGTGAGATAAGCCCAAGGATAATAGACACAAAACACAAAGCACAAGGTGACTTCGCTTTCCTCGGGGTCAGTATGCTGTATGATAATTCATGTATATCATATGTATGTATGCATAATTGTTCTTCATTCCCCAATCAAGGAAGGTCACCTAGAAGAAGGGAACACATGTGTCTTTTGAGTCAACATGAGAGAGATCGAGAGAGATCTCAATGTTTTGCATCGTCCTCAAGTAGACAACACTAAGGACAACGAATAGAAGAATGAGAGTAACACATAGAAGAAGTAACAAAAGAGAGGGGGAGAGAATCTGCTATGCTAATGAAACTAGTCTAGCACGTCATCTACCCCCCGATCTTACTGATCAATGTTTCGGGAAGGTAGGGAACACGCTAGAGGAGGAACATCCAACACAGCAGATGGAGCTATCACAAGATCCAAACAAGGGCTATGTTCATGTTCCAAGCCACCTTGTTCTTGTCTAGGAGCTAGGATAAGTGCTTTAGAAAATTCGTTAGATACATGGTTATCAATATCAACAAGTTCATATTCACTATCAGAATGAACAGGAGAAGTAGCATTTTCATCATGAATAACATTTTCATCTATATCATCATCAAGATTTATAAAAATAGGATCTTTAACTCGCATAGGATCAAGACCATCATGCATCTTATGTTTAGGAGATTTCGGCTCAATCGTCGGCTGAGGAGAAAATGGAATAATGCTTGTTGAAGGTGTTTTTGAGGATCACAAAGTTTGAGAAGCAGCTGCTTGAGCTCTAAGACGACGCTTTCGCCGGCGTTCACGTGCAGAACGATTTCGTCTAGTCTTAGTAGGAAGTTGAGAAGATTGAGGAGGAGGAATGTTCTCATCCTTATCACTTGGGTGTTTAGGTTGTGGTCTCTTAGGTTGAACAATAGGAGAAGAGGAAGGTCTCTTCTCTCCATAAGAGGAAGGAGGAGGAACTGCTCCATATAAGGGAGGAATACTCGGTTTAGGAAGGAGACCAAGTCCATCATGACGAGGAGGGATAGGTCTACTTTTAGGAAGTTTATTAGATATAGGCATAGTCACATCCATAGGAATAGGTTGGGAATCTTCTTGAGGAAAGACATTAGTTTTATCTTTCAAAGGAAGAACTTCCTTCTCAAGAATGTCAAGTTTGGGTGTTCTAGGTTCACTTAGAGAAAGGATCATATCTTTTTTCCACTTTTGATAAGATTTGAAAAGATGATCACTTCGCAGAGGAAGAGATTGGAATTGTTTGGGCCAAAACTAATCAATAGGAACACTAGAAGTTCTTTCAGCTGGTTTAAAGAGACTATGATTGACAGTAACAACTTCACCATTATGGGGAAATTTCAAACACTTGTGGATAGGAGAAGCAATAGCTTTCATGGAAGATAGCCAAGGATAGCCAAGCTTCACACGAAATTGTTCGGAAGATGGAATAATAGCAAAGTCCACATCAAGGGATTTGTTATGGACCTCAATAGGTAATGTAATAGAACCGATTGCAGGAGAAGAAAATGCATCAAATAATTTCACAATCACATCTGTTTTGTCATAGATCACTTGATTCAATTGAAAAGTAAAAAGAAATTCTTCAGAAATGACATTAACCATGCACGAAGGATCAATAAGCACTCCACGGAAAGGTGTATTCTTGACTTTTGCAACTATACATAAAGGACCATCAGGTGCCCTAATAGTTTCACTAGAATCAAAGGTGATGGAAGGTTCTTTAGGGATTTTCTGCTGCTCCACAAAGTTAATCACATTCGGAGTCATGGACACAAGATCATCAGGTGAGACAGAGGAATCAGTAGTATCAATTGCATTAGAGGTATGAGAAGGTAATGGATCAGTGAAAATCTGAAGATTTTGGTTAGGAGGAGCTACAGATGTGTTGCCTCTATCATTCACTCCAGAAACAAAAATAGTATTATTATCAATCAAATCTTGAATTTTCCCCTTTAAAGCAAAACATTTTTCAGTATCATGCCCAGGTTGATGATGAAATTGACAAAAAGATTTGTTATCAAAATAAGGTGAAGTAATCTTTGCAAGATCAATTTGCCTTATAGGAGGAAGAGTAAGCACATTTTGTTCCAATAACTTATTCATAATACTATGCAATGAATCATTCAAAAGAGTAAACTTTATTTCTCTCTTGAAAAACTTAGAAATAGGAGACACACCTGATGCTGCATTCACATTGTTGTTGATGATGTTTTCATTGAATTTAATGGACTCTCTGTTCGGTTAAACTTCCCAAATGGTTGTTGACTACTATCACCCTTATCACTCGGAGCCATAGGATGTGATTGTTCCATTTGACTCACAGTCAGTTGATAATTGTGAAGAGTTGCGCACAACTGTTGGAAAGAAGTAAACTCAGAAAACAGGAGTTTGTCTCAAATATCTTTTTGTAAATTAGAAATAAAGATTCTTTGAATATCATTGTCAGGCACTGGAAAAGAAATTTGAGCATACAAATGCTTATATCTACCAATGAAATCAGTCACTTTTTCTTTAACACCTTGTTTACAATGCATTAAATCAATCAAAGTAACTTTAGGACTTATATTGTTTTGAAATTGTTGAATGAAAGAATTTGCAAGTTGTTCGAAAGAAGTAATAGAATAGGAAGGCAACGAGCAATACTATTGTAGGGCTTTGTCTCTTAATGTTCTAGTAAACAGTTTTGCAAGCAACCTTTGGTCATAAGCAAAATCGGTACATATTGTTTGAAATGTCTTAACATGTGTTAGAGGATCACCCTTACCATTATAAAGCTCCAAATGCGGAATTTCAACATTTTTAGGGGGAATAGCTCGAACAATGTCAAGAGAAAGTGGGCTCACAACATCAAATGTGGGCACACTAAACTTGGATTGATTCATAGAGGCAATTTGTTGCTATAAGGAAGAGACAGTTTGTGCAAGATTGTTAATGGTCGCTTCAGTCGAAGAGTTCATATTAGACGTGTTAGATTGTGATGGAGGTGTTATGTTATTGAAAGAAGGTAGAGAGTAAGGTGGTGGGACACTATGATAGTTAGTCATAGGAGATGATTGGAAAGGAGGAACACTACAAGGAGGAATGGAAGGGTTAAATGAATTGCCCCCTTGTGTCATGTTCATTTGTGAAGGTATAAGAGGAACACTCACTGAAGGAACGAATGAAGAAGTCGGATTGAATGAAGGAAGAGGGTTGATTGAAGAAGAGGGATTGCCCCCATGACTGGTGATCATAGGAGGAATGTCTTGTATTGAAGTAGTCATTATGTTTGATGTAAAAGTAGGTATGCTAGCAATAGAAGTCGTCAAAGGAATAGAATGATTGTCTTGAGTAGGAGGTTGTGTATAACCTAAGGTTTCGGCACAACTTTTCATAGGCATCACATTTGAATCCACAATGTGTGCAATACCACGCAAAATATCAATTCCATTCTTATCACTTTGAAGCATACGTTTTAGATCCTCAATTAAAGGAAGAGCTTGACTATCAGGGTATTCTTGAGACATCCATTGTCGAAAATCGTCAAATTGGTTATCCAATTTTGAAAGTTGTTCTACAAAAACCTCATGGAGAGTTTCTTCATCATTAAGAGGATTAGAGGAATTACCCATGTCCTCGTTAAAAAGGCCATTCAAATTAAGTTCCATCTCCTCAGTAACTAAACCTTGAAAGGACTTAATTCTAAGGCTTCGCCTAACGGGAATAGTGTAAGTAGGGCTTATTGTTGTAAAACTCATGCACTAAAGAGAGAGAGAAGATTTTGAATTTTAGAGGTAGCAAATTTCAGTAAAACCAGCCAATCTTCTAGATTTAAGTTGTTAAATACAATCAGGACAATCTCCCGAAATTTCAGAAAAAATGTCCAGGACCGTGGCGCTCGGAGTGCACATGGTCCTCACAACTTTTTTTGAAATTTGCAGGGATGAAAGTTATGATGATATTACAGCTAACCTGAAAAAATTGAGTGATTTTACGATCTGTAGATAGGCCAAATTAAAGTTGCAATCTCAAAATTGAACCCTACCAAGATTGTCGAAAAATGCAAAATTTGAATTTTGAAAAAGAGAGGGAAACTGAAATTTTGAATTTTATGATTTTAGAGGGAATACCAAAAGCAATGCAAGTTTTGAAATTTGAAAGTTGACTCAATTTCACGCAAAATTCAATTTTGAAAGCGGAAATCAAAGTTGTTGTAATTAAGCACTTAATTTCAAAAGTCACAAATTGCAAAAATTTGAATGAATTACTGAAATTTCGAATGAATGATAACACACTTTTCAGATTTAGGACTGTAAGAAACACAATTTTGACACAAATTTCAATTTCAACAATTTTTGAATGATTAGAAGCCTCAATCCAAGCAATCACTAGACCAACTTTGACTGTAATTTTGAAGGTGTTAAAATTGATAAAATCAGCCAAAATTCTGGATTTTAGCAGAAAAATACAGTAAGATCTAGCTCCCAAAATTTCGGAAAAAATGTCGAGGACGATGGCGCTCGGGGTGCACACGGTCCTCGCAACTTTTTTCCAAATTTTCAGGGATGAAAGATATTGTGATTTTATGCCGGAATCCAAAGTTACAGCCGATTTGGAAATGTTTTGATCAGTGAAATTGTCAGACAAAGGTTGAATCAAGAGGGTTTCAGAAATTAGGGTTTCGACACTTAACCACTTAATTTTCAAAATTAAAGCACAAATATGAATTGATAATTTGTAATAGAAGGGCAGATCTGAAACAAGCATTAACAATTAAACATTTCACAAGTTTAATTACTTAAAAAGAAAATTTAGGGTTTTTATGCAATTAACCTCTAAAATTTTGCAAAAGATCAAACATGGAAATGTAATCAAGGAATCCAATTTTCAGATCTAACTATGAATAATCAGAAAGGATGTTCACGTCGGGTTCACCAAAATGTAAAGCGGAAAATCGCGATCGAACCCTAGTTGCTCTCCCCTCTTCCAACTCCAAGGAGAGAGAAGGGAGAGTCACTCTAGGGTTGATGGTTTTCACTTAGGAGGGACTTTACATTCAAAAGAGGGGTTGAAACCCACAAGATCCAATCCCACACAATGCAAGATTGGATGCTAAATGCGTTTCAAGGGTTAAGACAGCAAGGCTACCCTCTTTTGTAAAGAATGTTGATAGAAGAATTAAGCTAGGAATGCATAGAAAGTGACAAAGATTCGCTTATAAACTGAGATAGGGATATAGGATGAAGCTGCGGACCTAGAATTAGCAGTAAAATGTCGATACGGCGCTGTCCTGCAAATTTGAGCAAAAGTTGACGGGACGATGGCGCCCTTCGTGCACACGGTCCTCCGAAAAATCCGCGAAACGAAGGGGGATCTGTTCGTCTCTGCATAAGGATTCCAGATCTTCAATTTCAGCCACGTACTTGCAACCTACACACAGAAAAGCAAAGACGATTGGGGGGTTAGGGATTAGGGGTTTGCCCTTAGGTCAAACCCCGGTTTTGGAATTAACCAAGAAATGAGAAATTGCTATAAATGTAAATGTATGTAATGTAAAACAAGTACTAATACCTTGTTGTAAGGATGTTTGTATCCTTATGTGCGAAGCTATAGATGTTGTTGTTTGTTGTATTGTTGTATGTTGTATGTAGCATGTAGTATGTGATCTCCTCTTCAATGGTTGAATCCTTGTCTTGAATGCAACACTTAGCCTTGAATGGAGACTTAGAATGATCAAATGTTTGAAAGAATGCTTGAATGCTTGAGTATAGTTTCCACGCTTTTTCCCTCATATCGAATGAAAGAGGAAAATGTAGTTTATATACTTGTCATTTAGGGCTGATAGACTGATTTTCCCGACCTTAGGCCGACCAGGAAAGATAATTTTCCAATTTGCAAACATAAAGATCCGAAGTCCAAAAGAGACCGGGCCCAAAATAGGACCCAGGGACCAGGGTGCTGGGCGCCATGGTCCTGGGGGACCAGGGCGCTGGGCGCTCTGGTCCCACCTCCCGGGACAGTAGGGTGCAAAGGAGGTTCGGGCCAGGGTGCAAGAAAATGCAGTTTTTGGTGTCATAATCAGGTTTCGGGGTCTCCATTCAGGTTCAGTGTTGCGTCGCCATCATGAAGACCCAAATGCGGTCGAAATTGCAAGTGTCGCAATTTTAGGATGCTACAATTACTAGGTCATTTGAGACCTTCTTTGTCTTGTCAGGTCTGTTATCGGTGGAGGGTAACCCTGTTACAGCTTTTACAGCCTCCTTAGTAATTTTGTGAACCGAATCTAGCCAAAAGAATCCACCATGTACCCTGCTCAATACTATCCTTATAACTTCCTTAGGGAAATCCGTAATGTTGAGAATTTCAGTGAATCCTAGGGTTTCAATAATTTTGTGTTCAGGTTTCACATTACCAGAGTCATCACAAATAATAGTCTTGTACATGTTCTTAATTTCTTCATCACCTAATTCTTCTATATGGAAATGGATATACATTCTAGGGTCTTCTGCAAAAACTACTCCTTTGGGAATTTGTGAGAATGCACCAATATTATCATCCTTCTTTGCTATTTCGAGAACTAACTGAAATACGGGCCTAGGGCGCTTGATTACTTCCACTATAGTAGGGTTTGCTATGAATTCAGGTACAAAAGAGGATGCCATGATTATAAATACCTTTTTATGCCTTTGGAAAGATTGATTGTTGAATTGCTTTGCTTCTTTGCTTGAAATGCCTTAGCTCTGGAAATTTCGTGCTCTTCAAATGTTTGAATGCTCGATGAAGTGAAATGGAGCCAAAAACACTAATTTATAATGTTAATTTGCCAACTACCACATTTAATGCTTGTCGGTTAAGTAATCACTTAACTTTATCTACCAGTATAGAAGTAATTTCAACTTCTCATCATCAACCGAGGGAATAATAGCATATTTCACATTGATTGCCAAACCCTCAAAGGAATTTTCTTCAATTAGATGAAGAGACTCCTGTTGGTGGAGTACAACTTTGTTATGTTGGTGGAGGAGTATTCATGTCTACATTCAGTTCTAATTTCCTGATCCATTATTTTGAAAATTCATGCTTAACTTCTTCAACTTCTTCTTTTCCTTTCAAACTAGGACCTTTGTTGTTTACCGGTGAGGACTTGCTTCTACAAAATTTAGCAATATGCCCAATTTTGTTACATGCATAACAAGTCACATTATTTTTCTGAATAGCCTTTCCATATCCTATGCCGGTTTGTGTTCTATATTGATTAGATAAGTGTCCAAATCTTCCACAAACATAACATCTCACATTCATTCTTCAATTTTCAGAATTATAACCAACCTTGTTGCATTTTGAACATTGATCAGTGGGTGTATTAATAATTTGATAATTTCTAGATCTACATTGATTTGCTCTATGACCATACTTGTTACAGTTAAAGCATTTGCCATTGAATTTATAAGTTGTAGGTTGTCTTACCGGTTTGCTATGATCCTGTGTGTTTGAAGTACCGAAGCTTTCACCAACTTCAAAGCCAAGTCCACAAGTGTCACCATTAGGTTTTTTATTCTTCAGCAAGTCACCAAGTTCTTCTGAGCTTTTCTTGAATTTCTCTTTGTGTTGATTTGCAGTATCCAGTTCTCTTTCTAATATCTCTTTCTGCCTCACAAGTTCATTGGAGTCATTTTGTGTATGCATCAGATCTGTCTTCAATAAATCATTTTCATAGCTAAGTCTAGTGTTCTCATTTTCTGCATCACTTAGTCTTCTAGTCAAATCTTCTTCATTCTTCTTTTTATCTTCAATTTCCTTACAAAATATCATAGTCATATCCTGCATCTCATTCTTTATTGTCATGTTTTCTTGTTTCAACTTGTATATCTGATCATTAAGAGATTCCTTTTCATCATTCTCATTTTGCACCTTTTCACAAAGTTCTCTTCTCTTATTTCTTGGAAAGGTAAAATTTTCTTGAAGTGTTTGAATAATATCCTGAGTTGCTTTTAGATCATCTTCAAGTTTGATATTTTTCAACTTTTCTGTATTATAGTCTGAGAGAGTTGCTTCCAATTGCTTCATCAAATTTTTCATCTCTACCAGTGTCAAGATCTTCCTCAAGCTATTAGGCTTCTAAAAATAGAGGACCAAGCTCTGATACCAATTGTTAGGATTCCCACAGATACTGAGAGGGGGGGATGAATCAGTATCTAACTGGTGAAATGAATTTCTTAACTTAAAACATGTAGAACAAATTAAAACTGTGTACCGGTAAACAGAAAGTAATGCAATAAACAGAGATAGAAACAACCACATGATAAACACACCATAACACAGTAGTTTAACGAGGAAACCCGGTGTAGGAAAAACCTCAGTGGGATTTGTGACCCACAATATTCACTTACTGGCCAATAAGAAAATATTACTACTACAAGAGGGGCCTGCACATGCAGGAAGGCCAAGTGCCTAGAGCTCACTGCTCAATTACAAAATAGGAAGTCTCACTGACTTACAAAATGGATTATATAAATCTAACATGATGTACTACTTCATAATATCATCTACTATGCCAGATCCAGTACCGGTTTATAGCTCTTCTTCTTACATAAACCCTTAACCTATAATTCGCATAATAGGTCTACCTTAATTCGCCTTATTACATTCCTCCATTATACATACATCATCTTACAATGTTCTACAATGAACTCTCTTATATAAGAGTCATTTTACAACTTGCCAAGTCGGCTTACAATGATTTTACAATAATAAACAAAATATATTATCAACAAAATTCTTGTCGGCTTCTGTGTCAGTATGCTTCCTTTCACTGTCGGTGCCAATGGTCTGTGTGCCGGTGTAGAGTCTGATCTTGCTAGTGTTGGTGGATTGCCTTGCCGGTGTCATAGGATTGTAAGGTTGCCATCAATGACAAAACCTTCAATCACCTACAATGTCTCATTGGAGTGTGCATTTGCCAACATAACTAAGGTTGTGAGCACAAAGAAGTTCAGATGGTGTTCAGATCCCATGGGCCTCATGGCCCTTAGCAATTGATTTATTATGTTGATACTCCCTTTGCTCTTGCAAGGTGTTTGAAAAGTGGGAGAATGTTGGGGAAATGGTGTCTCAACCTTGCATTTACATGAGGTACTATTTATAGTAAGTTTTTATTTGAGCAAGAAATGGTACAAAATTCTCCCCAAATCTTCTGGTTGGCTAGATAAGCATAACGGTAAAGATCACAACTAGTTTTGAAGATATTAAAGTTTTCATTTTTGGAGGGTGTGGTGAAAGGTTTAAATTTAATTTTGAGGACTTTAGACCCTCTAAAATAATTTTAAAAGTGGTCATAAATGATGTGGCTATTTGTGAGGTGATAGAGCACTTCGCGAGCTTTCTGACACTTCAAACGGTTTGTCAATCAGACACATGGTTCATAAGTTATGGCCTCTAGAATTTTGGACTCTTAAAATAGGAAATATAAAATGCATCAGACACATAAATGAGTTGTAAAAGGGAGGGGAATGTGTTGATGTGTGTTTTGACACATCATAGAGTATCTAGATTGGAGATAAGGTCGGCTATACTTTATTGGGTGGTTTTAGCCCATGGTTTTGTAATACTGTTTGATGGTTTCTTGTATTGTATCTCTTATATATGAGGTGCGTGAGATAGAGGTTGTGTGTAAGAGTCTTATGGCTATTGAGTTGCCTTTGAATCTCTAATTAGTGGTACTACTATGAAGATCTTTCTCTACAAGTATATTATAATTTGTTATTGCTTGTTGAATTATATATTGGGCGGCTTTTTGAGTGTGAGGTTTTTCTCTCAAAAGGGTTTTCCCCACATAAATCACCATGTTGTGGTATGAATGTTATTATTTTTATTTTTGTTAAGTTTTTAGTAACAGTTGTAACGATCTATAATTTTTTTTGCATTACCCTCCTCTCAAGGTTAGTGTAGGAAGTTATTCCGCTACTTAACTTCCTTATAGTTTTTTTCCTCATTTTTATTTGGAACCTAGAGGAAAGTAGTTTTTGCGAGAGGACCTTCCCCTCCTATTGTTTCCTAAACTATGGTGATTCCTTCTATTCCTAATTCCATTCCTACAACAAAGGAAGAAAAGGATTCAATTTTGGATGACACGTCGATTTATCCTACACAAGCTCCCTACAACACTATACCAAATCGTAATACAAAAGAATGTAGGAGATGAAGTCATGATGTAGCTCATCAGCTTGTTGAAGTGAGTAAACCTTCACTTGATAACCCTTCTCCTATGTAGTTTAATATTGGATCAACACCTCAACTATAACAAATAGATAGATATAACTACAACAAACAATTACAGAATGAGATTAATGTTGTACCCTAGGACTATAGCACCAAACACTTCTATCATCCTATTTTGGCTCTCCCTTGAGGATACTTGTTACGCCGATTCACACCCTCTAATGATTTTCATTGGAAAAGGAATTGATTCTAAATTAGTACATGTGTCAGTCTAGGATAACTTTTCCACCATATCAATAATAATGCATGAAACGGGTGAGAGTATTAATTAGGGTGGATCACTTGAAGCATACTTGAGGAGGTGGAAAGAGGGTACAAGAAATAACATCATGTTGGAATTTATAGGGGAGCACGAGCTATCCAAAAGAATGAAGGAATATTTTTTCATTCATGTCATGTATTTAATGTAGGAGCATCCTTAGGGAATTGTGACAAATTTGCATTGTGTTTGGGAAGTTAAAAATATATAGTAAACTATATGTTTGGAAATTAGTTGACAATTTGTGATGATTAAAAGTTGATATTTGTCACCACATTGTGTAATTGGGTATTATGGTTTTATGATTAGTTCTTTATATGATTCATTGATCTTATATTATGTTTTTAGGTGATTTGAATAGGTCTAACTAAATGATTTAGCTAATATATGTCTCTGACAATGGTGTTTAGTTGGAATTGTTCTAGTTTATAAAATATTGTTTTGGATTTGTGCCAAAGGATAGATATTTGGGAAGGTTGTGAGGGCCATTAGTGATCTATGTGTGTTGTACTAAATAAATATTCTCCTCTACTGAACTAATCAGATTTGTAATTTTTTGCATTTCATATCTTTTTAGGCTTTGTACCACCTTGAGACCGGTGTGTGAAGTTGAGGAAAGGTATATGTATGTGGTTTTAAGTCAATTGTAAGTAAGACAAAAATATTAAGAGATACATTCTGAGAAAGGAGAGGTATAATGGGTAAGAACAATAGTGAGGGAGTAAGGATTGAGCAATAAAAGGAGACAAGGAGTATGTTGCAAAGTACAATTATATGAGTTGATAGTGTGAGGTTCCTTTGTTGTTATTTTACATTTGAATGTAGCCCATGTGGAAAGTCTTAAAGTGGTTGTAGACAAATAAAATTAATGAAATTAATAATTAATTAGTTATCCCATGTCGCATAATTAATTAATTTAATCATGTTAGCCCTTTTCTATGCCCAATTAATTAAATCATATTTAATTAATTTTCCTTTCCATTCATATAATTTATTTATTATTTAATTATATATATATCTCATTTCCTCTAAAGTTTAATTTATTTCAATAAATCAAACTCAACCTTAGGGAATATTCCAATCTCCCCGCTAAACCCAATTAGTTAAATTAATTCGTAATTAATTAAACTAATTTGGTTATTCCTACAAACTCGTCTTTTAATCCCCCTCATTAAGCTAATTAATCCTAAGCCTAATCCCTATTAACATTTATCCTATTTTTATATGTTACACACCTACCCAAATCCACATGTGACTCCCCTCATAAATGACTTGCATGCACAAGTCATTTCATCTATCCACCTCACATTTGACCAGTGGGTGCTCACACATGTGTGAGAATTCTCTTCCCCATGAAGCCACGTTACACCTTTCCCTTTTAGTCCACATGTCATAACCCCCCTTTCTATAGCCCTTGCTTACACTTTGCTATAAATGTTTCCACTTGTTAGCCTCATGGTCTTCCCAAGATTTGTTCACACATGTGTGAGCACACCTTGCCCTCTTCCTCATGCCCAATGTTCTTCCCAAGGATTGACACTTGGTCCACATGTCAAAAGGTTATGTGCCTTATCCACTTCATCTCCTCTCCTTCAATTTGAGCCCTACATCATCTTTCCAATATTTACCATCCATTTCGTATCTCCAAAGTCTATAAATTGAAGCCTTATTCATCACAAATGATCCACTTTTCATCATATCCTTATGTTGGCCTTTTAGTCATAAATCCATCCCATTAGAAAGTTTTGTCTTCATTGTGAATCCATAATTATTTCCATAGCACACTCATCGTAGTTACATCTTCATCCACCCATCATTATTTTGTTATGCAAATGTGAGCAATCCACATTTCACCTCCATCAAATCTCCCACTCTTCATTCATCAATCTTGGAGCAACGAGGTCCGTGAAGATGACGAGGACAAGGAAGATCAAGTTGCATAGGGAGCATCTAATGAATAATGATGAACAACAGATACCCCAACTAGTACTAAGAGGGGGGGTTGAATCAGTATAGATAAAAACTCTCTTAACAACTTATCTTGCTAAAGCAAAACCAGCTAGTTATCACCATTACTGAACTTAACCATGGCAATACCAGTTAAACATAGTAAGACACCAAACACCATAAACTAATAGGTCTGAATACTTCAAATACAATCAATTATGCAACATTAACTTCACCCATAAACATGTGTATGTGGTATACTAAAAATACCATAACCTATTAACCCTGCATACATAATCCTTCAACCAAATACTTCATAAACATCACATGAAAAATGCATAACAAATAACACACAGATATTTCACGTGGAAACCCAAATGGGAAAAACCACGGTGGGGATGAATACCCACAAGCTTGTTTTAAACTCTTTTGAATCTCGGCTTGTTAGGAGCCTAGTCCGGTTAAAGAATTTACAATAAGGTTCTGCTAGGAACCGATCCTGTTAGAGATCACCCAGTTAAGGGATGGCTATATACCCTGTTAAAGGTTACCTCACTAGAGGATTTAAAGAACTCAATGATCTTGAGTCACCTAGGTACAGGTTTTACAATAATCCTGTTAAAGCTACCCGATAAAGGGATTTTCCATCTGTTGAAATGATGAGAAGACAACAGGAAAAACTACAATATGATAACAACACTACATGCCAAGGCGGATCCTTTTCATATCCTCTACTCTGCAATCACACTCTGCAGTTTACCTCTTATTGGTCTAGCAAGTATCAAGTATCTCTTCACTCGAATACATACACACAACATTTGCCAACAACTTTACAATAACAAACATCATCGACCTTATAGACAACAGATAGGTCGGTAACATAAACCCTAAACCCAAAGTGTCTTAGGTTTACAACACAGGCAGTCCAATCCTGACCGTCCAAACATATTGCATAGAGCATTACAATTTCAAATAGATCACAAGACAATCTAGATCGTTCATTCATCACCGCACATGGGAATCAGTAACCCATCACGCTCTCTTCTCATACCACTTAAGAAGAATGATCATTCCTGAGGTAGACCTCAAACGCGATCGATCTTCTTATGCCTCAATCCTTCACATGCACAAAGTTGACGTGGTACCTCGGTCACATCTCTTAGCCAACTCATCACAGAGTATCATCGGTTCATCACACAAGCTGGACCGCCAAACCGATAACCATAGAGCTGATACTACCAACCGGTAATCACACTTAGTGAAACCCTGACACCGGTTCACTGAATCTCCTCATGCCTCTTCATACCAGTTCACCAACTTCTTCAATCTGTATATCGGTTCACTTACACTTATTGACATCAATGACAACATACATTATCGTCATATCAACATACTGATTCATCATATGCCAATGATATCCAATAGAATCATGAGTGAAGTATAATTTACTTATTTTCTGTAGTTGCTTTAGGCTAATCTTCTTCCTTGATATTGCTTTAAGATGGTTTGATTTATATTGATTACTAATCCTAACCATTTTGATCCTCATATAGTGGTATTCCAAGGCTATGTGTTAGTGTATGTGTGAAGCCATTACATCGAATTATAATTTTATTTGTGAATCAATATAATAAGAAATATTTTGGAGGTTAGGTTGTTTGCTCATTGAGGCTTTTCTTAGGGTATATCTTGTCTAATTTTATTGAGGGTCATTATTGATGTGTGTTAATTGTTTTGAGTTATATGTTGGACTATCCTTATTTGTTCTCTAGTTGTGACTACACCAAAATATCAAAATAGATTATAAATAAAATTTATGTCAAATATGAAAACTCTAAAAAAAGTGAAGGGGTAATCCTAAGGTCAAATACGAGGGTTTGTAAGAATGGTTAGGTTGACCAAAATGTAAAGGAAAATAATTTGTTGCTTGGTTAATGTAATAATATAAATACAGATAAAAATAGACTAACCTCTATTAAATAAATGAAAAATTGTAGGATTGATAATTGAAACATTAGATGTTAACTGAGGAAAGTAAAAGCAATAGATAAGGTACTTAGTTCCAAATACAGTGATGATACATGAATTTTCTAATGTATATGAATATATTGGTCCCAATATTATAAATGAACAATCTTTATCTATGCTTCACCTTGGAATCATAATATTTTGTCAACTCTATGGTGGATCTAATATGTGGATTCGGACCATTTCTACAAGCACAAATATATCCTATGGCCCATAGAATTGGTCTAATTGATTGTGCATGCTTCTTTTCTATTTTGTTTGATTCAATGCTCTTCTCTTATTGACAAGGGCTCATATTATTTGACCAACACCTACTGGATATGGTTAGATAACAAAGGGTATGTTCTCCTAAGGCACCTCTTAATAGGACCAACCTTTACTACCATTAAAATGATTGAGAACAATCTTAAGCCATGCCAACAATCTAGTATGATTGTTGAAATTTTGATTTCTTCCAATACACCAATTAAAATATTCTTAGTATGCTTTATGTAAAATTGATCAAGTGAAGTTTAGATGTCTATGGATGACAAATTTGTGCACATTGAATGCCTTCCAATGCAAGTACATGGTGATAGATTATGCCAAAAGTGTACCAAACTAACTCATGGTGGACAAGAAATAGGTGAGAATGAGCCAAATTTTGAAATTAACTTAAAATTTTATAGGTCAGATCCACAAGTGTGGGATCACCCACAACTACAGGTTTGACCTAAGAAATGAAAATAATAATATCATGGTAGCTCGAATGAATGCATGAATATGAAAGGCGATAGTAGAACTAATAAATGTCATAAATGTGAAATATGTATGAATGAGAATAAAATGAAATCAATAGTAAAAAATGCAAAATAAAAAAGATTATGTATATTTTAAAAGAACAATCTAACTTTATAATTTTTCAAATATAATTTGTATATATAATTTTTGGGGGCAACCTTGTGACCTTTGAGGCTATTGAAGGAAATTAAACCTGAAGAGTGCGTCGTGAAATTCAAAGCATGCAAATGGAAAAACCTTAACTAGGGGTGAAATTAAGTTCATTTTATTGAGAGTAGCAAAAGGCACATTCATATAGGTGAACAGAAGAGCTTTTTGACTGCCAAAACTAGTAAGATTCGAAATCAGGACCTGCTGCTTTCAAGGGCAGGTTATAATTCTATCAGTCATCACTTCATTTTAAAAAAGAAAAAATTACCTTTCAACATACTTTTACAGTCCTATATGAAAATATTCATATCTATAATGATAGCGAAGAATTTCTAACCTAAAAAGTTGGGCTTGCATTTTCTGGTCTGGTTTTTAAGGAATACTGAAATCTCTCCAGAATTAAACATAGTCTAATTAAGACATCATAAAAGTTTGTTCTTTAATATTTTTTATTATTTTTTAATAATTGATCAGATTTTAAAAACATATTTTAAGTTTTATTTGTTTAAATAATTCATTTGAAATCATATTAATAAATAATTTTACACAAACCATCTAAACCAATCAAAATGTAGAATAGATTTTATTCTATTTATGTCAAACCTTCCTGATCTATCTCCATAACTGTCAAATCCATGTATTCACCAAATGCATAAGACTTAAAACCCACACCCCTAACAGTAGTGACCTAATCTTTAAAGCCTCCATTTTATCATTGAAAAAGGCAACTAAATGCAATGCTACTGTACTGATAACTTTTAAAGAACACACGGGAGATCAGACCAACTAAACCCACACAATGAATCTACCAACCTATTGCAGTCCATAACAAAGTCATACAATAAACTAATTTTCCTACTCTAAAAGTAATGACCTCCTCAACTGATCTTTTTCAACTCCCCTATCAAGTATGGCTGCTACTAAACTGGCTCCAAAACGGTATACTACGGATCAAAAATTTGGGTGTGATTGATTTTTGCGAAAATTATAGATTGTTGATCGTGATCAGTAGAATTAGCTGTAGTTTTGATTTTTGGAAAAATTTTGAAAAATCAATAACAGAAGTTTTTGCATGCAGTTAAAATGCCATTTTGGAACCAATTTAGCCACATCCATAAGTATGATCCCACCATACACACGGCAGTCACCATTAATACACAATTGTTAAGCAGTCATTTCCAAGAACTTTACTAAACACAAGCAGCATCAAAAAAAGAATCAGGGATTCAGGCCAATCATTACAAAAAGCTGAGATTATATATATATATAGCATCAAAAGAAGAATCAGGGATTCAGGCCTATATATTTCAAATGTGTTCTTAATGTGGAGACCTGCATTCAAATTCTAATGGGACATCGAATATGGAATTCTAACTTGCTATTCTTGGTTTTTGAAGGCTAGTTTCTAATGTGGAGGTGGTTTCTAAATAAGTGACTTGCTCAAATGAAGCTATTATTTTTTTCATGATCGATGTTCCTAAGAATAAAATATTTGTAAAAAATAAAAAATTGAATTAAGATGGTTGTGGTTTTCTGACATAAGCACAAGGAAGAATAAGTATAAATCACCCACCATTTGATTTTAATTAGAAGAGTTTCACCGCACTGTCTTTCAACCAGAACAATAATACTCAATGACACAAAAACCTAATGATGTGACCCTTTATTAAAAGGTGATGATAATCTTTCAGATTGAAGGACAATAATAATCAATGACACAAACTGACACAAACACCTACCTAATAATGTGACCCCTTATTCAAGAGTGATGATAATCTCTCAGAACTATTTCTCTTGTTCAAAGGATGTCCTCATATATATCATGAAAAAAGAAAGTCATGGTTATCATAAGAATTTTAAACAAAAAATTATGTAAATTATGTTTTAACTTGTTCCCATATATAATAATAATATTAAGAAAGGAAAAAAAATATTTTAGAATTTCTGCCATCTCCATTCTTTAAGATGAAATTACAGGGCACGAACGAACAGGATCTAATTGAAATTTAAGAACAGTCCATCATAAAAAGGGGTTCCATTCACCTGTGGGCCTTGATGTCCGCTTTTGTTTGGAAAGTATAATCTCTTTATATCCATATGCACACATTTCTGAATGATATGTGCTAGAAAAGACAATGAACCAATGCCATAGCATTATTTATTGGAAAAAGGATTAGGGAAATGGTTATCATTAGGAAAACAAAAAAGAGCTTCTTTTTCTTGAAATAAATTAGTGGAAGAAAAAGTTTTGATGATAATCTTACAACGCATTGAATAAGGGGCATTTAAAAAATTATTGAAATTACTTTAGACATCAATTTAAAAAAAAATTATTTTCAAAGGTTTTTAAGTCACGGGCATTAACTTTTCTAGTTATATTTATATTGATCCTTTAAAGTGTTTTGAGTATATATATATATATATATATATATAACTCCTTCTCCAAGGCAATCTGGCGTTTCTGGTGGGGACTTTGGATTCAAGTCTACTGGCATGTCTCCTCTTTGGTTAAATTATGGGCTCGCTTGGGTAAGCCTCTTGTTAAGACTTATTTTTTTCAGGTTGCTTGAGCTATTGGTCCTTTTTTCATTATTTGACAAATTTGGTTGGAAGGGAATCGTAGGATTTTTCATGATGCTAGGATGGTTGTTCGACATTTGTGGTGGAGAATTATTCATTCTCTTTGTGAGACTATCTTGGCAAAGTGTGACTTTGATGGGGGTGTGGATCCTTGGGAGGTTGATATCTGTTATCGATTCAATTTTTCACTATAGGGAGGTGTTCCTTCTCTTGGGGGGCAGATCATGAGAAATAGATACCATCATCCTTTGTGAAGGATTAATAGGGAGTGTTGTTGGTCCTCCCCTCCTCAGGGAGTTTTGAAACTCAACGCTGATGGTTCCTCTCGAGGGAACCCTGGTCATACTGATATTGGTGGGGTAGACCATGATAGCTCTGGAGATATTTAGTTTATTTTCTCAATTTATAAGGGTGTTCATACCAATAATTTAATGGAGGCTCTTGCCATTTTGTATGTGGTGGAGCATAGTTGTGTTCTTGGTTGGAAACGAATTATTTGTGAATCCAATTCTCAAGTGGTGGTGACTTTGTTGAATGAACAACGATTAGACAAGATTAGTTGGCACTTGGCTGTGGCGATTAAACAATTTTTTTGGCTGTGTAGGTCCTTGGAATTTGTTATTTTTAGTCACATTCCTAGAGAGTGGAATGGAGTTGCACATTGTTTGGCTAAATGGGCTTCTGATCATAGGCAGAGTTGGAATATATTGGATAGAGAGAAATTAACTCCAGATATGTCTCATTTGTTGGACCACTTAGTGGAGACTGATAGAGTTGTGTATTTTTTTCTCAACTAGGCATGTGGCCCTTTTGTATTGTCTCTCTCTTTCTTTGATTTAATAAATTTTTACCCCTTTTATTTTAATCATCTGAATTATAGTCATCATAGACACCAATTTATTAGAAGAAATTAAATCGTCAATGTCTTTGAATGCAATAAATTCCACACTGCAAATTTGCACAAAAGACCAAGAATACTTCAGCAAAATATTGAAACTTCTTCTATGTTGGATATTAGAATGCCTCCTTTTAATGTAGCTTGTCACAACTCTGCTCATAAAACAATGCCTCAACAAGACAAATCTAAGCAACCAAAAAATTACAAGAACTTCTTATTTCCATTTTGAACTCATATAAATATTAAACCAACAATCGCATTCATAATGGCTCTAATATCATGTTGGAGTAACTCAAGAATTTGAAAGCACAAAAAAAATAAACTATCACTAATGAAATGATAAACACAATAGGATTTCAACCATATGAGGTGAGACAAAACACTAAAATAGCTCTAAATAAACTCAAGCAATGTGAATAGAAATCTCTCTAGGTTGGCTAAAAGATAATTAGTTTGATAAAGTCATTGTTTACACCAACATAAGAGGCAAGCCATGATTGCTTTATCCACCATTGAAATAAATTATATGGTAGCTACCCATGTGTCTGATGAAGTCTAGTTACAAAGGTTGGCATAGGTATTGATTTTGATTGCAAGACTATTCAAATCAGTTGTAATGGCAAGAGTGCAATATGTTTATCCAGGAATTCTATGTATCACACACAAACTAAGCATTTGGATGTAAAATATTATTTTGTTCTTGAGATGTTTTTTAATGGATAAATTGATCTAAAGAAGATTAAAATTCAAGAAAACATTGTATGTTCACCTAATAAACCTAAGCATAGAAAATTGTATACAGTGTAGGGAGGCCATTGGCCTTGCTCCTATTACTTGGTTAACAAATGTATTCCTATAAATGTATTTACAATATATGATGTCAAGTGGGAGAATGTCATGATTAAGGTACCATCAATCTTGTAAATACATATACTCAGTTACTCATAATATGTGTAAATCATTCATAAGGGATAACTATTTGAACCATCAACAATAATTATTGTTTGTCACCAAGGCTTTACAAATACAATAATAAATCTTTATTGAGGATTGGTAACTAATTTTTATTTGTAGTAAATTAGTATTTACCAAAAGAGAATCTTTTAGATTAGAGTTATTTTGGGCACCCTAATTCCTATGAGGTTATTTGTCAGCCATGTCTAGATATTATTAAAGATTAAATATCTTGTGGTTATAACTAATAACCACTAGGTTGGCTAGAAACTAAAAACAAATAGGAGCTCAAATCAAAATCAAGTAGGAGAGTATAATGGTTGTAACCTACATTACCCTATATCTTAAATGCTTCTTTTTTCAAGAATGGGCATTGGAAAATGATAACCAACTTGAACACCCCATTAAAAGGGTAAAAATGCTATATAAGCAAGGCTTAAGATGGTAATAAGGAAAGGTAATAAGTTAGTAAGAAATTTATGCTTACACATGTGTTGAAGAATTGAAAACTAAAGAGGAGAAATGAAGGATTGTATTTAATCTCTATTTTAAAAATAATATAGAGTTGGGCCTCTCTTCTTGGTAACATTTTTCTTAGAAGGGTTTTTCTATATAAAGACTATGTTATGTGTTTTATCTTATGTTGCATATTTTTCCTGTGTTGTTGATTTAATTTCATATTATCTAAATTTGATTATATAGAAGTTAAGTTCATTTTTATATTCTAATCCCATATATATATATATATATAACCCTATTTTTTAACAATTGATAATTTAGCCATTTTCTTGAATCGAATTTAAGGAAATTATTTTCAAATTTTAAAGCCATTTGTTCAATTGAAAAATACAATGCAAAATAAAACAATAAAGTAATTATTGTTTTAAATAATTTACAAGGACCCAAAATGCATTATAATAGAGATACCAAATGAATAAAGTACAAGTCTTTATCATGGAACAATAAAAACATATAAGCTTCTATGTTTATTTGTATGCATTAAGTGTATAAGAAACTAAGCTTTCGTAATAAAATAATATTTAATGTGTAGACACCTAAAAATGTCTCATCGATCATACACTAATTATTCGTCTATTTAATTAAGTAATTCTTTAATTATTTGATTAAACTAATTATTTCTTCTGATCATCACATTCAACATTTTTAATTATTCAATTTCTATTCTCAAATCAATTTAATCAGTTAATCCTCTTTTAAGTATTAATTAAATATTAATTATTTAATTAATTGCAACATTTTCCTTAGTTAAATCATCTTTATTATTTAATTAAATTCAATTTCTAATGTTAAATAATTTCATTTAAATTATTTAAATTAATTAATTATTCCTCCAATTCCCCAAATTCTAATTCCAATTAATTTCATCTAATTTCATTTCATCAAATTAACATTTCACCAAATGTGAATTTTAGTTAATTTCATGTGCATTTCAGCATTCGAAAACCCAAATTCAAATGCAAATCAAAATGAAATTGAAAATCAAATGAATCTCCTATAGCACATATTGAAATTCAAACTAATTGATCAAATTAGTTGACTAATTAGTTAACTGAGTTAACTCTTCAACCACCCATTTTCACTCAAAATCAGCTTTTTCTGACTAATCAATCAATCCAGTCTTCTAATCCATCTAATTAGTCATCTCTCAATCAACTCAGTCAACTAGCTAATCTATTTAGTTCACTAGCCAATCTATTTAGTTGACTCCTCAATCAAATGAGTTAACAGATCAATCTATTGAGTTCACTAATCAATCAAACTTAGTTATCTATCAATCAGCTCTTGAGTTCAATTTCTCACCTCCTTTGTGTTGAAAATCTATAAATTCAACCTCTTTTCTCAATTCAATCTAGAACCACAGTATCCAAAATTTTGAATCACAGTCTTCAAAAATAGTTGCTAATCTATGCAGGAAATTAGTGCAATACCTGAGAGCCAATTCAACAACAACTAAGGAGAAGAGCAAAGGAAGCCTTGTTAAAATCAATTGAGGGAGTCTTAAATTAGATTTCAATTCATTTCATAATTCAATTGATATTAGCATTATTTCATTGTAATTTAAGAGTAATTTGATTAGATTAGAGTTAGTGATTCACTCTGATAATCTAATTATGTTATTTACGCTTAATTTACCCCTAGAAAAACTAATATTGAATACACTTGAATATATAAAATTGAACATTAATTTTAACATATATATTCAATTGAATTGAGATTTACAACAATAAGTTATTCAAATTTAACATGTATTTTAGATTACAATATGAATAACCAACAATTATAAATTATATCCCTGAAATCATAGATCATATCATTAACCCAAAAAAGTCAAAATATAACATAGAATTCAACATTATGCTAGTCCTATCCTCACAAATCTATAGATCCATATGTTTATTGGTCTTGTAACACTATATACCATCACAAATCTATAGAGGACTATTTCAATAGGTCTTAAGCTTCTATTTCAATGCCATACAAACTCCAAGATGGAAAATACATCCATGTAGCTCTATTCTTTTTAATAGTCAAGTCTTGATCATCCTATTTAAAAATTATTCCTCCCCAACACAAAAGCTAAGGGCCCATTTTACAAGGTAACTTCATATTTTAATATAAATTGGATCATAGTCTTGAGTATATCTATTGTTATGTTAAGTTCTCACGTGCCAACTTGTTGCATAGACATGAAGAATTTTTCTAGCCATAAAGAATTGTGTACTTCACTATTTAATAGTGTGTTTTTTTTAATTGTTGTAAAGTTACTTTATTTTATAAAAAAATTAACTTTATGTTCTATTTCACTATTTGCAAATAGTCCATGCATGTACAATTTTTCTTTTTCATATTATTATAGATTTCTACAAATCTTTTTTTATTGATTTTGGTAAAAAGTTAAATTAAATTATTTGTTTTCAAGTAATTAAGTTTTAGTTTTTATAATTGTAGTTTGTTTCTACATTTATATTTTTTAGTCTTGAATTACAAAAATATGATGTTTTAACTTCTAATTTAAATAAAAAAGTACAAATAAAAAAAAATCATAAAAAGGGAGAAGTAATTGATTAAGCATAGATTAATTTTTAAAATTTTAAAATTGTAACTAGATGCATTTTTGTTAATGAATAAGTATCTACATTACCATTTATAATATAGTGTTACACATACTCACAAAAAATGGATAGAGATAGTCACTCCCCTAAAGTCCATATAGAGTAATAACCCAATAGTCTGAAGCATAAAAATATAACAAAGCTACTAAGTGGTAAGAGTAGTAGCAATGGGGGGGAGCACTTGATCTTGATCATATGAATTACTCCATATGTTAGTGGGTGTAGTGTTTCCATGAGAAGGTCTCACCCATGAGTTTCCTTTTCTTTTTCTTCTTTAGTTGCATGAACAAGAAATAGGGAAATAGATAGCCAAGGGAATTTGTTGATACAAACCAAACATAAGCATCTTTTGTAGGCCACCCAAAAGTTTCTCATGTTAGAGGTAAAAAGGTGGAGCATTGAAGATTGTGACCATCTGCACTAATCATGATCCATTCTCATAGTCAAGAGAAAAACCTAAGAGTATTAGAATGTTAGAACAAATCATAGCTTTAGTATCAAGACAAACTGTTGATCAACAAAAAAAATTAGAAACATAACTAAGTTTATCTAAATCCATGTGCTAAACAAAATCTCCATCCTCAAAGAATGTCAAATATGAGTGAATTTGTGAGGGATGTGAGGTCGATCCCTTGAAATAACCATGTGCCATGAAAAGGTTTTAGTCTTAAAAGATTCAAAAACTCACGAATCTTGGTCCAACATTCTAAGCTCTAGGAAAAAACCAAAAAGGTTCTTGGGAGACTCATGTTGCCCAAAAAAGGGACATTAGAGGTCAAGAAATCTCAAATGGGATAACTTAGAGCCAATGGGAATGACTTGGAAAAGAACAAACTAGAAAAAATGAACCAATTTTGGTTCTAGAACTATTGACTTAATGGTATGAAATTTGTTTTGCAAATAAAAAATAGGTGGCTACAAATATCATCATTGATTTAAGTTGGGAACCATGGGAAAATGAGAAGAAAACCAACAATATTCTTCTCATAGTTGATAATTTAAAAAAGAGGTGTCTAGACACCACTTATAATCTTTCCACAAAGTTTTGCAAGAAATGACAATAATTTTGTGAATCCTATTGACTTAAATGGCTCCTATAATTATGTCAAAAGTTTTGTGATCTTAATTGGAAAGGTGAAACTTGACCTTAGCTTCATTCTATGAAGAAGAAGAAGACTTCTAGAGACCCTAAAAAAGGTCCTAAGTAGTTTTAATTTCTTTCTTAAAAGATCCTAGAGCATCAACCTAAGGCATCCTCACTAGAGGGTAGCCATTTCCTTGAAAAATAGGGGACCACTGAATATTCAATTGATTTATGGAAAGAGCATTATAGAAGCCAAAACCATTTGAAATGAGTCAATGTTTCATGGCTTCCTAGGATCTCCACTTGATTTTTATTACAAAATTCCCTTCCTTGTATTTGAATAAAAAAATTTCATGATAAGAAGGGTATGAAGCTCAATCCCCTTCCAAGCAAGCTACCCAACACACATGACTAGAAGAGATGCAATGCCACACTAGGATCTTCTAAAAAGTGTTTCTTTGAAGGTTGCATATAATTAATTCCAAGAGCCAAACCCTAATTATAACCAGATAATAATCCCAACCCTCCAAACTCCTAGGGGATGCAATAAAATTTAGAAACCACTCAATAAAATCTCTTATGATTCTTTAAAGATGCTCAAAGAAAATAGTGAATAATATTTTTCAATTTCATGTAGGAAGCCTTAGAAATAACCCATATGAAGAGTAATAAACATAAATTCAAGAATCCTAGAAAAAAACTAAAATTTTCCTACCAAAGATAGAGTTTTTGTGCCCTAATAAGCTAAAAAAAATGCAATTCTAGCAAGAACATTTTACTACAAAGATGCATAAGATGTATAGAAAGAAAAGGTAATACCCAAAAATCTAAAAACTTCTCTATGAACAATCCATTCCCAACCATAGGAGTTGATTAAGAAGATGTAGGGAGAAAATATTATCTATAAAATTGGGTCTTTGGCCACTAAACGACACAACTATATGCTTTATAAAAAATATCCAAGCAAGGAAATGCTCCTCTTCTAAAAGAGTGAGGAAAGAGTCATTTATAAAATAGCCATTAAAAAATTTATTTTAGGAATTGTGTAGAGAGATATCTTTAACTAGCCCTTGAGACATAAAATGAGCTACAAGGTAACCAAACCCTTCAATGACAAGCACGGATTGAGTTAAAGCTAGAGGACAACTTTGTCAAATGTAAATTGTGAACCTTACCATTGGACATAGTATGGATAACTTCCTTGAGGTTAGAAATAGAGAACATTATTACAAAATGTTTTTTGAGTGGAGGAAAGCTAACAAGGAACAATATTGAGAGACTCATGTAAAGTGAGATCACATTTTGAAGAGTCAACAAGGACGGATGAATTGAAAAATAAGCACAAGGAATTGATATTTGTCACCCCAATGCATACAGATTTATCATTGAATTTTGAATCTAGTGGAAATATGATCTAGCAAAGTGACATTCAATAAAGGTTCCACTAGGAGTGAAAAATAGTTAGCAAGAGAAAAAAAGAACTATGCAAAAATTAGAACACAAGCTAGGTATTTAAAAACTCTATCAATTCTAGTCCAAAAATTAGTCCATGTTCAACAATGGGATTAATTCTAGTAGCATCTCATATATTGGGATCAAAAAACGTAATTTATTAAATACATATAGTATCATAGACCCCTTCACTATATATCCAATATGAAGGAAGAGTCACATCTTTATCATGTGTCATCACAATAATATTGTAGTCCCCACACATGATCCAATTAGTTGTAGGAAATGAATCAACAATCTATCATCACAAAAGAGATACCTTAAAATAGAACCATTGGAAGTGTAAATGTTTATAATGTCAAAATAATGGCTCTTGACACTTAAGAGGGCCTAGATCGCACAATTAGTGGGGTTAGAATTGTGATTGACAACATGTTCAAGCTAACTAGGAGAGAGAAAGGTGACAACCTCTTCGAGTAATCCCATAATATTGGGTTACACTTTTAGCCAAACTTGACACTAAAATCAACATTTTTCTCTATATCTTCACTTTCTAACACTTGTAGCAACTAAACCATTGGGAATTTGAAGATGAAGTAAACTACTTATTTGTGAGATTTTTCATGTAGATTCTAAATATTAAGAAAAAGAACGAAATGAATTGTCGATAATATTATGTAAATTTCAATAACTTAATATTTACAGTAATCAATATTTTTTAGAAGTGACATTTACTGTAAAGTACATAACATTTTTTATAGCAAGAATAAATAATTAATTTTTTAAATAATAGATTTGTTGCACCAATATCTAGTGAATGGATATTATTTCATAATTTTTTGTTATGTATTTTTTTTTAAGTTAATTTTTGGAGACACTAATTGTAATTTGGACAAAGGTGTATTTCGTGATGCATAACTTTTTTGTATGCATTTTAATTAACTTCTTTATTTTGTGTTGAAATAGGATATCAATACCTAGGGAAAAAGATATTTATTATAATTTTTCTCTATTTTTAAATTTTTCCACGTGTGAAATACAATCCTTAATGTTTGATGAGAAAGCTAGATACATAAGAAATAAAAAATAAAAAATATTAATAATTACACCTTTTGGAAATCTTACAATAAGGACTACATACTAACAAAAAAATTCTTAAGGAATTTATTTGAACCCCCAAAAGCTAATGTAAAACCAGTTTTTTGTCATCATCTTGATAGGTGCAAAGGAGACTCCGTTGTAGGTATGATTTAAGAGTAGAGAGGTTCTATCCAAGGGAGCTTGATCTAAGAGGCTTTTTAAATGGGACCTCTCAAGGCTTAAATCATTATATTTTCTAAAAAATATGTGATTTTAGCAAAAACTAGGACGTGTAACCCAATATTCTAGGATCACCCCTCCATGACTAGCATTGTGATTGCTATTAGAAATAGATTTGGCTAACCAATTGACACGATAAGAATTAGAAAGAAGAAAAGTAGAAATCTTGACTTCCTATGAACAACTTAGAACATCAAGAGTTCAATGCTTCTAACAAACATCCCTCATTATATAATTCCCAGGGAGGTCAATGAGACCTCAAAAATTCTAGAAGATAGCATTCATTGATGGGAATCAAGAGGCATCTCATCACTATCCAACTCTTTGAGAGAAGAATAATGAATTTACAAAAAATATTTTAATTGAAAACTATGCAACTAACTAGTGGGAATTGATGTCTTTTTTGCAATGTACTGTCCCTCCTCCAACTAACTAAGTGTGCCACAAGATCATCATAAATACTTAATGGATGAATAGAATGAATAATAGCTTAAGGTTGAGAAGATAGAATAGATGTCGTTTTTAGAATTTAATAGAATATTGGCCTAGAGGAAGGCTAACAATTAGAATATTTGTATATGCCATTATAGCTCTTATTGTGCATAGAACTTTCTAGTTTTGACTATGAGTATTTTTCCTTGATGTTTTAAATCAAAATCCATAATCCATCACATTTATCTTCTCTTGTCTTTCTCTCTTTGTAATGATGGATCATGGAGTTTGATTTGAAACATCGAGGAAAAAAGCTTACATAGTCAAAACTAGAAACTATGCACAATAATTTTATAGATTGTAAAAATCATATGTTTGCAATCATTATAAATCTATTATCTATTATTGTTAGGTTTCTATTTCATATCTATACCATATCTAAAAAAATAGATATTTAAATAATATAAAACTATTAAAAAAAATTGATTGACATAAAGCCCATTTAAATATTAACGGAAAAAAATTATCACAGTTTTTAAATAAACAACACTTCTATTATTTTAAGTGATAGTTTAACTTAAACAAAATAAAATAAAAAAGTATTTATTTCCTATTTACCTAATAAATAATAAATAATAATTAGATATAATTTTTTAGAATGATGTTTATCGTGAAGAAGAAGAGAATATCAATCAAGCTCTCAAGTGTCTTGACATTTTTTGTAAAGTTTTTGATTCCAGCATCCAATGGACTAAAACTCTATACTACAAAACTTCCCTCTTGCCCAAAACTGGTTCACTAACCTCTTTCCAGTGGAAATAGATTGATCATGGAGAAATATTTTGATTTCTAGGCACACCTTCCGCCTTTCATGCTAACACTTCTAAGCTTTGGCTTCTAGTGTTGGCAAGAATTGAGAAGAAGCTTTAGTGTTGGATTTCCAATCCTATCTTGTTAGATGGTAAGTTTTAAATCTACTCCAAACTATTGGTAGCCACACATGTTTACTACTCCGGCTCATGCTCAGTTCCTTCCACAACTTTGTATTTGAAGGTGGGAAAGCTCCTCAGATATTTTATTTGGGCTACCAATGATAAACATCATGAATTTCATTGAGTTGCTTGGGAATTTTGTTTTTCACCATAAGAAGCTACCAACATGAGTTTTCTATTTATTCATTGACGTGGCATTGCATTGTTTGTCAGATGAATAATTAAGGTTCTCACTAGTAATGAAGCTTAGAAAATTATTGTTGTCATTGCATTTGCTTTGGCTTTCTTGATTATCGTCGAGCCTGGAAAGGCTTGGACATTGACAATCTCCTTACCATGAATGATTTGATTCACACCCAAGACACTTTTTGTTGTTGTTAGTATGTGGAGACTATTCATGCTAGCTAACTTAAATTTTGGTGACTTTTTAAAGGTGCATCTGCTTGCCAGATCAATCATGGAGGACTGTAGGGGGTTAGAGCCCCTCTTGCGGGCCTCAAGGGTAGAGCCCATAGTAGGGGTCTTGTTGAACACATGGGATGCAGAGATGGGGTGAATCAACATAAACTAAATTCCATAACTCAATAAAAAAAATTAACAACTTTAGTCCACTTAACCACATCATGAATAATTAAACAACAACAATAAAACAATCACTTAGGAACACCAAGATTTATTAGTGAAAAACCCAAACAGGGAAAAACCACAGTGGGAGTTAACCTACAAGATAATCCACTATATAGAAATGATTAGAAGAGGTAGAGCTAACTACTTCGGACTTGTACACCAAGGCTAACTACTCATGGGGCAAGATACAAAAAAGGACTTGTAGACCTGAAGCTAACTACACACATCTAATTCTGATATTATGACCTAAAGCTTACACCAATTACAAATCTACACAAGAGAAAGACTCCGAACCAAAATAGACAAAAATTAAACCATCCAAAACATGCTTCCAACTGTCTTCATCATTAAGAATGAACTGTTATCAACTAAATCAATTTCCAATGCAATCTACTTGTAACCAAAACATATCGACCTCTGGACCAAAACCATATCAATCCATACTCCAATTAGCTTCTCAACATTGTATCCAATACAATAGATGTCTAGACTAGAACATATCTGGACCACATTGTTTGACATCAATGACAACAAAAGACATGGTTGTAATAGGTCTATGAGCAACTGCCTGGAGTAGTGCCCTTGAAGTAAAAATTGCTCATTATTTAATATAGGATTCTGTTGTTATTTTGAGATGTAAACCAATCTTTGTAAACTACCAAAAAGACTAGATAAATAAGTGGCTATGGAATGTGAAAAATCATCATAGTGTAATATTTTCTTCACTTGATAATAAAAAGAAAGTGGAAGATTGTCTCTCCATGGAGGTAGCCCGCATTAAGTGAACTATGTTAAATGTTTGTGTCATTGTGAATTGGTATTTTTTGTCTCTTTTATTTTGAGTTATTTTTAATATTATTTATTGCTCCAGTCTACCTAAACCCTAATACTCATCAAAAGAATTTAGAAAGACTAAGAATCTCTCAAGCGTCGATATCATAGCCCACCAAAGATAATTTTCACAATAATTTGTCCATTAATCAATACTCCATTTGATGGTCTCAACTATTCCACTCTTAAGGGAGATTGTTGGATCTCTCACCTTGAACCAGAGATTTGAGGATCTTTAAAAGAGGAGTCAAAACTTTGTTGGACTTCATTCACCTAGCTACCAAGAATTTTCTTTATTGGACAAGTTTAAAATTGATGTACTGACTCCCCAATCATGACCAAGAGACTTACTAGATGGTTCTTGATTCGATCCTACACTCATTGGATAAAATGGGAATGTGTTGCTTCAAACCTTGGTGGAAGGATTGGAAATGGATTCCAAATACTCCTTTTCATAGTTATAGGCCCTCTAAGGGCTATTTTTGGCTCTCACCTCATCTACACATAGTGGATCGACTTAATTACCATTCGAAGCTACATTCTTCTCGTGGGGTTTGGCAAAAAAAGGTTTCATGTTGTTTGGGATTTTGTTTTGGAGCCTAAATTGGCTCACTTTGCTTGGTGTCTAGTGTTCCAAGGTCTTCATCTAGGGACTTGTCTCACTTACACGGACATTCAAAGCTTTGAATTGCCCTTTTTGTGGTCAAATTGAGTCACTCAAGCATCTCTTTTGGTTTCACCCTCGAGGTCAAGAAGCCCAAAATTGGATCTATAGTTTTTTAAAGCCCTTCAAGCTCAATCCCTTCTCACGGCACATGCTTTTTCTTGGAGATTGGTCTAGCTTACCTCACATGTTTACCTAGATATGGTAAACTTTAAGTTCAACATATGGAAGACAAAAATGTTGCGTCGTTCTTGCCAAGGTTGTATGTCTTTTTTCAGCTTACTCAGGTCCAAACCATTAGGACCTCTTAGAGGTTCCAACCAGGGAGCACGAAGATCCCAAAAACGCATCGTTTCCCCTCCAAAAATAATTTCTCCAGTAGAAGAACGCATAAGATATTTACCTAAACCAGTAGGCCCTTGGGCAGACCCCACACTAGCTCCAAGACGTTGGTCAATTATATTCTAAAGCTATGGTTTTCTCTATTGTGCTTATGCAAATTTGGATGTAAGCTAGTAAAGTCGCACTTGAAGTAGTGAATCTCTAGGAGCTATTGGACCATTGGAGAATTGCCCCTTACACTATTGCTCGAGTCCCATCCAAATCAACCTCTTGTCAGGGCATTGACACAAACATAGCCACTCTTCCAAATAGGACAATCAATGTGATTTTGGATCTTACTCTTGGGGTCAAATACCTCAAAATCCTAAGGAGTCTACTACTCATAGAGGATGGTCTTAGCTGTCACATCTACCGTCTCCTCAGTGAGATACTAGCTAACCAAACACTAACAAATTTCCTCATGTACCACTTTCCATCTCCCTAGTTTGCACTTAGTTGCCCCAATGGAAAATGTTGAAGATATCGTGCTCACAAGTTGAAAGCTAATTGACGACTCTACCCCTAGTGATGTTTGGAGGAAGCTGGATGATAGTGATTGTCCTTTCCCTAGCATAGCCATGACTACTTAATTGCTATTGAGCTCAGTCAAACATTTTTAGTTTTTCAGTTTCAATACTAAACCCTTATGTTAAGACATGCATATGTACTTTTTACCATCCTCTCTTTTTTATGTTAAGACATGCATATGTACTTTTTACCATCCTCTCTTTTTTATAGATATTATATTATTTTGTTTAAATTAATACACAATCAAATTAAATATATTCGTAAAATAAGAGGTATTATCCCTTTTAATTAAGCAATTCTCATAACTAAATATCTTTCTAGACAAAGTGGCATATGAATATCCGCTTCCTAGTGGGCTAGGGAAATTCTCTTCATTATAATATCTAACATGCAAGTCCATTCTCGTTGGTAGTTGAATAAACAAATGGCACTTAAATTAGGTGGTAGTTGCAAATGTCACCCAGATTCCACGCACTGACTAATCGTGATCATCATCACTGTAAATGCTGGTACCTAATTCAAGGCAAATATTAATGATAATGAGCTACTTAAACAAATATTAACCGGTGACAATGAGTTGCCCAAAATCACAATAAACTGTAAAGTAAGGCTGTTGACCCCCATAATAAAGGATTTCATTTAATTTATAAGTTCTGATCTTAATCTTGATAAGAGGTTTTTAGTTACTCGCATTCAAAGTAAGGCACTCAAAAAAAAAAAAAAATTATTATTTTTTATAGAAGATTTTTTATCTACATGTTTGTTTTAGCTATCGGGATATTTTAGGCTGAAGCTTTTTGGTCTAGAGTAAAGAGCTGAGGGGTCTCCATTTTCATGGTATCTATTTTCTCAAATTCATTGAGGGCACGATCCCGTCTCAATCCTTAAGATGTTGGAACCTTGCACTCAACAATACTTGATCTCTAATGGGTTCATTAAGAACCTTTCAACTTCACCAACATGATGAATCTACAAAGACCAATAAATAAATATTACTGAAATTAAATCAACATTATTGAATGATATCAAGTTCTCCAATGCCCATACTGAAACTACTATTGATGCCATCATTGTGTCTACTTAAATAAGAACAAAGACCATGTGAACAACAGAGTTCTTTTGTCTGTTAAATCTAGTGGAATATAGGTAATGCTGCTCCACTCTAACAACTGTGGTGAGAGGATAACATGCAGCATTACCAATGGATTCTCCACTACATGACGTTTAGCATGAAATATTAAAAGTCAGTGGGCACCATGTCTGGTTTTGGGTATCCAAAAGGTTGAAACTAGTGCCTTAAAGGGCCAATCATACTTCTCTAACACAAATCCGTTGACCGATAAGTAAGGTTGGATGTTAGATGGTCACTATCACACAACAGAGTCCCTCTACTTGTGGGGCTGTAGACGATAAACGATGAATATAATTAAACTTTAGCGGACCCAATTCCTCTGGAGTTGTAGACAAACCAGTGGTCGTTGGATCTTTATATTTGGATTTTTGATGATGTAAGATTCTGCCTGTACTGGCCCTTAAAAACAAAAATCCACCTCACTCACTCACCGACCAGGGAAAAAGTGGGCTTGGAAATTGTGCTGTACTAACAAAGCACTAAAAGAGAAACCGACACATCATTGCACCATCTAGATCTTCTTAGATGTCACTTCCACTCATACTTTCTAGATCAACATGATGCAAAGAATAATTTTGGGTAATAGAAAGGTAAGAATCTTCAAGGATGCTACTGTTCAAAAGTCTCTACAGTCGTCATGGTAGTCTATAGTAGACTGGAACACAGTGAAAACGTTGAGCTATTCTTATGCATCGATTATTAGTCAAATGGACCTAGGTTTCACATGGGCTATAACAGTAAGTACAATGATTGTAGTATTGATGTTCATGGTGGTGGATGAGGACTCAATAGTTCAGAGAACAGTTGTTGCAGTCAAGAGGTACATATACATTTTGATTTTTCCTAGCAGATTTCAATTGATGCCCAAGCCTCTTTGGCATCAGTAAGATCAGATCCATATCATATATTTTATATTTTTTTTCTCTGTAGTCATTCCCATGTTCTTTATGTCGGTTATTTCACATGCTCTGTAGCGGATGGAAGCTGTATGTCTTGTCTCTATTGATAAAGACCAGACCCACATTCTACATTTTCGTCTCTGTCACTAATGTAACCTCTTCATGATGAGGACATAAGATACCCATTAGAGAGTTCAAATACTCAAGTGCTTCTTTTATGGGCTCTCAAGGAGGACATAACCTTGTGATTGTGCTGTTGTCATTCATTGTGCTTTTTGTGATTGAGAGCTCGTTGAGTTCCAATGAGGAGCAGATCTTTATCATCTCTAAAGCAGGGATAAATGCAAGAAAGTGCTGAATAATGCAATGCTTTAGTTGGTATCAGAGAATGGTATATTTTTGTTAGTAACTGCGCTTCAGCTCTTCAGTTTTTGAAAGAAATTTCATAACCTAAGCTTGCATTGGACCCAATAGTGAACACTCGACGAAGCAGCTAAAACCCATGGATAAGCCAAAGAGAGGTTCATCTAGTCCGTTAATACCTTTAAGCCCAAAGCATTCCAAAAGCCCTCCTTCATCTGCAACTCATGTAGATAATAGAATGCACAAGAACCTAACCAGCGTATCTTGCATGGAGAGCCCATCAAACAGTCCAAAACCTTCTTCACAGTCAGGGCGTTTAGGTATTCACAGGCATTCAATTGCTTCTGATGTATCCAATAGCTTTGTGAATGGACATAATAGGTCTACACGAAGATCTAAGGAATCCTTCTCGGACAGAGTTTCAAATGTATCTGCTTGCAGCTCAGCTAGGTCTTTTGACAGCAGGAAAACAAATGAAACAAGTGTATTGGAGCCAAGGAAATCATTTAGTCATTCTCCTGTGAAGTTTCCTGATAAAGTTATGAGGAGGGTTTCTAGCAGCCCTCTGAGTCAACAGCAACATTCCAGCAGCAGGGTCTCCCATAATTCAACAACTAAAGCTTCACTAAGAATTCCTAAGAAGAGCAGTGATGAGGTTTCTGAGACTGGATGTACTGATACAACTCCAAGAATGGTTAGGAGGAGTCATGAAAAGCCTCCACGGGCTTCTTTTGATAAAAATCTCAACAAGCAGGAAGTGTCGAGGAAAGCAGTAATCGAGAAAGAAATTGAAAATGGGAGTTTTCTACTCCCAGACAACAATGCACAATTTAGTTCGGACAATATAGAAGTAGGACTTCTCCTTCTAAAGATGGCTCAAGCACTTCACACCTCTGGTGAGAATCCATTGAAGGCCAGGTTTTATGCCCTAAAAGCAGCAGAGTTCTTTGAGAACTTCACAAATTCTGATGTTACTCTTGAGCTTGTTATTAGCCTCCATCTTCTGGCTGCATCTTGCTGTAAGCTTGGGCAGTATGAGGAAGCCATTCCAGTACTTAAGAGATCCCTTTCCATCTTTAGTTCTGAAATTGATCCTGAGCATGCTCTTGCAGCCTTTGCTGGGTATATGCAACTTGGGGACACTTATTCTTTGGTGGGTCAGTACGAAAATGCTCTGAATTCTTATCATGCAGGACTCGAAATTCAGAAGCTAGTTTTGGGAGTGATGGATCCTCAAGTTTCAGAAACTTGCAGATACATTGCAGAGTCGCATTTGCAGGTTAATTTATAGACTACTTTTTGTTATCACACACATAAATCAAATCATAGTTTTTACAGGACTAATATTTCCTTTCTTACTAGTTTTAGTACAGCAATTACCATCCCCAAATTTGCAGCTTGTTAATTCGGTAGATTGTAGGGAATATGAGGATGCACATTAAAAAACAAGAAAGGTCATTCTTACAGTTGTTGATGCTCTTACAGAAAACTTATATCCTAATCTTGATTTGGAGAATATTGCTATAGATCCATAATCTTCGATCTCTTTGAAATGTTCCATAAGGTTCTTTTGTGTTGTAGTTAAGCTCTTAGCAACCTTTCACATAGTATAAATATTGACCAGGGAGAACTCAATTGCATAATTATTACTAAATTGAGTGCCTTTTTTGGTTGAACAGGTTATGCAGTTCGCAGAAGCAGAGGAGCTATGTGACCAAGCTCTGAACATTCATGGTGAATGCAATACTACTGGTACATTGCAAGAAGCTGCAGACAGAAGGCTAATGGCATTGATTCTTTCAGGGAAAGGTGACCATGAGGGAGCATTGCAGAATCTTGTTCTGGCCAGTGCAGCTCTGTTAGCAAATGGAAAAGAGATTGAAGTAGCATTTGTGGACTGTAGCATTGGAGATTCTTATGTAGCTCTAGGTCATCATGATGAAGCCATATTTTCTTATCATAAAGCACTTTCAGTCTTCAAGTCTGAGTATGGAGAAGGGCATACCACAGTAGCCTCTGTGTACGCAAGCCTTGCTGATCTCTATTTGAGAACTGGAAAATTTAATGAGTCTAAGAACCACTGTGAAAATGCCTTAATCATTTATGGAAGACAAGGGGCTGCTCACTACAGTGATGAAATTGCTACAGGATTGACAGAAATTGCTGGGCTGTTCGAATCTATGGGTGAAAATAAACAGGCACTTAGTCTACTACAAAAAGCTCTTGAAATTATGGAAAACACTCCAGGGCAGCAGAGTGCAGTAGGTGGCATTGAGGCTCAGATGGGAGTCTTATTCTACCTGACCGGAAAATATGAGGAAGCCTACATGGTTTTCAATAAAGCGATATCAAAGCTTAGATTTGGTGCCAGTAAAAAGACATGGCTCTTAGGAATGCTTTTGAATCAGATGGGATTAGCTTGTATTGGTCTCAATGCGATATGGGATGCAGCTGAGAATTTTGAAGAAGCTAGGAGTATCATGGAAGAGATTTGTGGTCGTCACCATGCTGATACATTGGCTATTAGCAGCAATCTAGCTGGAACATATGATGCAATGGGAAGGTAATTCATACACCAAAACCCTAGAACTCTGGTACTTTTAAAAATCACTGTTCACATATGTTTTATTTAGTAGCCATCTTTCACCCATTTTGAAAATGTGTTTTAGGCAACTGCTATTTAATAATCGAATCACAAGCATTAAATACTAAATAGCTTTTATACAGACACACTTGTAAATTTTGCTGGATACAGATAGACTATATCAGATATATTAATCTGGTCTATAGAACCTAACAAAATTAGTCATTGTGGTGCATAGTTTCTTTTCCAAGCTATATTAATCTGGTCTATAGAACCTAACAAAATTAGTCATTGTGGTGCATAGTTTCTTTTCCAAGCTTGCTTTGATTTAAGTGTCCATGTACTATATTGTGACTAAAACAGATCTATGATATAATTGTATTGTGGCTAAGATAAACTAAGCATGTTTCATCCTTGACTTTAATAAGGCTATACCCTTACAACTTCTCTGTTTACTTCTGATGGGTAAATTGACGACTGCATAATCTAAGGTTTAGTTTATGGTAATTAAGTAAATTGAATTTATCCATCGTTAAAAGTTGAACGCTTCAAGCAATCCTCAACTGTGATAACATGGTCTTTCCCTCTTGGCAGCTGCTGATGATTTCACATTGATATAATTTCTTCTTTTATTTTGGTATCTTGCATGGTTTTCATTATCTGAACATGGTCTCATTTTGGGATTTTCAGGGTGGAGGATGCAATAACTTTGCTGGAAGATATTCTTGAGGTGAAAGAAGACAGACTGGGTACAGTACATCCAGATGTTGAAGATGAAAGACAGAGGCTTACAGAGCTATTAAAGGAAACTGGCCGATCCCGTTCAAAAAGAACACATACACTCCAGGACCTTCTTTTATTGTCAACCAAACACAGTTCTAGATTTCAAGGGAATGTAACTCCTGTTCGATAAATGCTCAAAGGAGCTTTTGAGTCTTCGACATTATATTTTGTAAATTTTAGAATTAAATGAGAGATGAAGGATTACATGGTTTGACAAGACCATTCAAACATCTTATCATTTCCTTTCTTTCATAAGGTATTATTGAACTAAACCAGCCTACATCCTATTCTCCTCGCTGTAGAATATATTTACAGTAAGTAGGAAGCTCTGGTGTAAAACCCATCAAATTATTGTATAGCATAAACTCTTGTTTCCCGATTTAAGCCTATGGTGGTGACTACCACTGTCTGTATGTTGGTTGTGAAGAACACATATGCTAGAAAGAGTTAAAGGGTAGAGGTATTTGCTCATTAGATACTTTTCCACATGTTTCTAAATTGTCTGTCAACTGGTAATGACTCTTTGTCAAATTGAAGTAGCTAGGATTTCAAGTAATCTAAAAGTCAGATTGAGTAATAAAATAAATCCAACTGATGCAATGAGAAGGCCCTCTCCATTTATGAGATACAGTTTCTCTAATGAGTCTAGTCGACATCAAGGCATGTTCCACCATTGAGCTTGTTAAACTTTTGGATTAAGATGTGAGTAATCATTATCAAAGTTTCGGATCATATTTCATGATCTATCATCAAGATGAAATAGTTAGAAAGCAAGAATGTATGACATTATAGACTGTGAAAAGTACATGACACGAAAAAATGTAGCGTTTAACTATCCTTAAGTACAGTTAAAAAAGTAGTTCCAAACTATTCTGAATCTATGAGGTTCCTTAAGCATAAGGTTTCAAGTTGGTTAATTTTCCACCAAAGGTTGCTATTCTCAGCAAGGCTTATATGAAGGCATTGTGGAAAGGAGAAACTCTTTCTAGAGACCTTTTCTAGACATGATATGTTACTTGAGGACACTTGGATGATCAAGAATAGTGAGAACTATTATAGCACACAGTACAATTGACTGTCATATATATTCTAGAGAAAGAGCTATTCAGCGGCTAAACATAATGGGTTGAAACAAGAAACGATAAATTGCATGGGTACATGCACTGAGAGGTACTGCTGAAACTTATCCATGTAACTCAAGGATTAATTTCATTTCCAAGTAGAAAACTAGAAGATGCAATTCTTGAAAATAAAATAAAACAAAATACCAATCTAGATGATTGACTTGTATATCCCATCAATAATGGGCAAATATATTTTCTTCTTGTATGTCAGCTACTGCTGAAACTAATGCATGTAACTCGAGATTAATTTCGTTTCGAAGTAGAAAACTAGAAGATGCAATTCTTGAAAATAAAATAAAGCAAAATACCAATATAGATGATTCACTTGAATATCCCATCAATAATGGGCAAATATATTTTCTACTTGTATGTCAACCGGTGAACAGTCAGTTATTTGTGTTCAGTATCTTCTACGAATTTTAAGTCTTTATTTTTTAAATATAGAATTTGAAAACATGTAGTAGTTCAATTAGTGAGAATGATGGTGTGTCACACTATTTATTCGGTGTAAATTTAAGAAGTGAAATGAGGTTCATTCTGTAGATTATATTGATGTAATGGATCACTTTAGTCATGATAACTTGAACGAAGATCTTTATTACAGGTGTGTGTTTATTGTAGCATCTATATATATTGCTATGTGATCCCTTGAGTTCTTGATGAAAAGAACTAGTTACCATAATCAATTTGTACAAGGCAATCAAAGATTGATGAAACAATACACAACGATTATTTCAGTATATTGACAATGCAACACAAAAGATACAATATAATGCATGTTGGAATCAATGAACACTGAGAGGGGGGGAGAGGGGGGAGAGGGGTGTGAATCAATTTTTTATAATTTACAAACTTAACAAACTGATTCTTAAACCACCACATGCATGAGAAAGTAATCAAAGTGCAGAAACATAAAGTGAACAACCACACAACCATAACACCAAGATTTTTACATGAAAACCCAAAAAGGGAAAAACCACGGTGGGATTGAATACCCACAATATTATTATATTGTGGCCAGTAGTAGACCAATATTACAAAAGTGGGATGCACTTGTATTCAGGCATAGTGCCTAGAGCTCACTGCTCAATTACAAAAGAGCTACAACCTAGAGGAAGGCACTCATTGCCTTACAGACTTTTGCTAAATGATTACAATGATAAATGAACTAAAGTGTAGCATCTAACTATGCCAAAATACAGTTCTGGTTAGGCTTTGATTGACTCCAACAATTGATCTGATATTCTTCTCTATCACACACCAAAGTAACAAAATCTTCACCAAACTTATAGATTCACTCACACAAACTTCCTTCACATATATCATCCACAAAAATGATCAACCAAATCAATTATACATCTGCACCATCAAAAAGAATCATTTACTAAGTCGGCTTCCAAAAATTGCATAACACATAACATGCAATGTGTATCACCAAGTCGGCTCAATCCGATCACAAATCCAAATGCAGACCAAAACAAGATGATAAAATGCTTTCTATAAGTCAGCCCAATCACCTCAAACACGAAATTGATCACCGAAATCATCCCAACAAATCTGCAACACACATTACACCAAAATAGCTTTGCCTCAATTGAATTACCAGATACCGGAGCTCTAAACTTGCACACAATTCAACACCGGATGTCAGGATCACGAAGTAACCTGTCTCGAACCTCAAACCAACTGCCTTAATCACCACAACCAAAAATACATCAGTGAAGTCAAGATGTGCACTATGATCTCATGCTCTACCGATTACTGTGTTCCACCTTCCAGACTTATGCCTTATGAACAAAATGACTTCCGATAAACCAATTCTATGTACACCGGATACGATCTGTGAACTGAGTTGCCATCAATGACAACCCCTAAGCATTTATCATACACTAATCTTCACTGGAATTACCTGAACAATGTCTCTTGCCAACAATGAGATGACCAAATGAGAGCAAGAAGGTGCATTTATAGAATATGCTATTAAGTGACGAGAAAACTTACTATCCATGTAGACAAAAAATGAACACCCACTAAGTGTAATAGGAAAGTTCATACTTGTTGATGGTCCGATTGACACAATTCAACACAAATAGAGTGGAGTCACTCCACCTTTTTTCAAAAGATAACTAACCAAAGATTGGTTACCTCTAAGGTCCAAGGAGTTGGGTCACAATTGTGTTGGGCAGCCCAATTGGCCTATGTGGTTCATTAATCAAGGAGGCATTTGTTGATTCGAGATCCTACATGAGCTAGATGGATGGATTCAAGGGTTTAATATTTCTTGATTTGTTTTTTTCTTCTTTTTATTTTTCAATTTTATTTTTAATCTAATCTAGTTGTTTTAAAAAAAATTAAGAAATTAAGATTAACTATGTTGGTGTAAATAATTATTCATCATGGATATTATTACACTATACTTAAGTTTACTTAGGAAATACATTTCATAGTAGTTTGGGTATGAGACACTTGGGTGTTTGTGCCACATTGGGATAGTGTGTGTAGGAGAATTTCCACATTTTGTGGACTTATCTTGTTGTTACACTTCACATTCAGTGGGTGATCCACCTCATGTGGAATATTATATTGTTTCTTCTACCTACCCACACCTATTTCCTACCTACCCTTGTTTCTTATTGAGCCACATGTCATGTTTGTATGCTCACATATCCATATAGCTTTGCCTATATAAGCAGGCTCATATTCATTGTATGTAACGCTTGATGATCCAGTTGATCAATTTTTTCATCTTGATATAATACAGTTTATTTCTATCATCTATTTTGTTCTCTCTTATTTGTGCTTTCCATTGCCTCTAGATCTTGGCAAAATCTCACAAATAGAAACAAAATTTCATCTTCTTAATCCAAATTATAATTATGTTGTTGCAATTCAACTTTTAATAAATTATAAAAGAACATGAAATTATATAAAAACTACAATACATATCAACATAAGGATTTGATCTATGTTGAAAACTTTGAGAAACTGATTTAAACCTATAGCATTGTGATCAACTTTTATTCAATCACTAACAATCAAGGGATTTTTGTTGAGTAATAGGAACACATACATCAAACTACTATATTGCACAACAAATTTAATGTATTGTTAACAATTCAATTAATTGATACTCATTTAAAGTTCATAAGATTTCCTTAAAATTTTAAACACACAAGAATCAATTAGAGCTCTACACCGTCCAAGAGGATACAAATTTTGGAGAAAATAAGATCTTTCTTGATTTTGAATAATGTGATATATAGAAACACAATCCTCTTTTTTAGATTCTCCCTCTATCTACTGCCACTATTATGAAAAGAAAACTAACTTGCTACATCTAAAAAATGCAACTAGAGGGGGAACTCATTTACAATGTTGGGAGCTTCTTTTTATATAAGAGGAAAAACAAAATCCTCTTCTAACAAATCTTTTTCCATCACTCTAAAATTAGATTTAAGTTGCATACTTCTATCTATATTTGTATCATCAAAATCTAAGACTTGGTTTAGCTCTTCTAATTTTTTCCATATAGAGTTTCCTTCATGACCACCTCTAAGCTTATTTTGGAATGCCCTTCATGTACAAATTCAAGATTAATTATATTAAACAAAAAAATTAAATTATACTTGAGTTCATATACTTTCTTCTATTCCTCGTATCTTAGGCATATAATGATTTATTAGGTCCTTTCTAAAATAAATTAACTCGTATATACTTTTATACGAAATTTGACTCATCTTTAAGTGATATCCCCTCAACTACTAACTATTTTGAGCTCATTTTATCAATTGTGGGAGGTTTTTTTATAATATATCTTCATTTTCCATCAACTATGCAAAAGTATCTATAAATTCCTCAAGATGATGACCTTGACTAAAATTACATCCAAAATTTATCACTTCATCAACAGAACTCAAAAATTTACTCGCCCATTTGTCCAATGCCTAGGATTTTACCTTCATTTCTTGTAAAGAATTAGTCTCTACTTTAGAAATTAAAACTAATGGTAGTGGAGATACTATACTATTGGACTAAGGGAGAAATTAACCCTTTCACAAAACCCTTCATTTGCTCGAATTTCTTTTTAATTCTTTTTAAATTTTTAATCTTTGGCTACTCTTATTTTCGGTGTATCAACAACAAGATTTAAAAAATGCAACCTTTTCTCTTTCTTTCTTACCTAAATTAACTTTAATAATCTAGTAATCTTCACCTATTAGCTCCCTATCATCTTTCTCCACTATTGGAATAGAAATCTTTGCAAGCATTTTCCTTGATTTTTCCAGCCTAATGGTAGAAAGGATTCTATATTTTCTTTAGTCTCTCCTCTATCAAAGTTATAACTATTGAAAGATCAAAAGGTTTTACTACCACATTCTCCCTTTTGTTAGATTCAACTTCAACCATGACAATACCACAAGCATGTTTTTCATATCCTTGTATCTTTCACCTCCTATCTTTTAGTGTTGTTGATGATCTTTTTTAAATATTTAAATATTTTGATATTTTTTATTATAATTATTCTTCTTCTTGTACACTAACTATATTACCATGAGTTTCAACTTACTTAGATTCTACATCTCTTTCCATGATACATATTCATCCTTCTATTCATAATGTTCTAATTGATTTCCTTTCATTATTTCTATATATGGAGATTTACTTCAAGGAGATAGAGGGGTTTGTAGAAGTTTTTTATCCCCTAGATACATGTTCTTTAGCTTCCTTAACCATCTTAACATTTTTTTTAGACTCAATATCAATCTCCATTTTAATAATTTGGCCAGTACCTCAATAGTAGGTGAGCTTGCTAGTGTTCTTGATAGAGGAATCTTATTTCTAAAGAAGAGGAGGGAGACTCAAATTCTACAAATCTTGGTGTCTTAGATCCTTTTGAAAGTGCAAGCGCTAGAATGAAAACTTCAAGCTACCTAGTATAAATCGTTCACAATGACTCAAAACTAAAACCCAATGTTACTCCAACTTGTGTTGCATCATATGTTATTTTTAATTTTTGCATGTATTCTTGCAACATTTTAGGAGTTTCATAATCTTTAAGTTTATCTTTCTTATCTTTTTTGTGTTCCCAAGAGGTAGAAGAAGAATCATCTTGTTTCTTTTGTCTTCTAAAAATAATCCAATTTATCATTTAGTCAAGACAAGCTAAAGTATTTTATTACTTTACTTAATTTTTTTAAATAAAGATCTTCCTTAATGTCCAACTTATGGCAAGGAGAGATTGGTTTTCAATTTGTTGGAGGTCATAATTAGAATTCAAAACAACTCCATCATTTGTAATATTAGATGAAATCTTTCCCCCAATCTCCATAGCTTTAATTTGCTGACTTTTCAACCTATATAAGTTTTTTTTTTCATCTTGGTGATCTTTGATAGTTTTTCCAAAATCCTTGATGATAGATATATGTCTAAAATAATGCCTAAATAATCTTTCTACTTTTCCTTTCAAGCCATAGTTTATATGATAATCAAGCATTCTAAGACTCAAGGAAGATTGTTACTCCCTATTTCTGCATTCATTGGATCTATTTTTGCATTGAAATATTCATGCTAAAATAATAAGTGTGTCAACTTTAGCATAGTCGGTTTGTCTTGGCCGATGCATCTCTCTGTCTAAAATATTTGTGTCTTTGAACCTTTTGATTTGAACTCGAGGCTTAGTTCATTAGTTCATAGGTTCAATGGTTCATTGAGTCTTTATATATATATATATATATATATATATATATATATATACTATGTCTTGGTTTCGCCAAGCTACAGAAAGCTCGAACGAGAAGTGAAATTGAACCGCTAAACCCTCCTAAGTTCGTGAGTTCATTGGTTCAATGGTTCAGCCGTTCTACATTTAAAGCGAGCGCGATGCAAGGTGGAGGTTGAGAAAGGGAAAAGACCGACGTCATATAAGGAATATTCCAAGAATCCTGGTGATTTATTTGAAAAGATTTTTCATAAGGTGGTAATCATTTTTCTGATAAGAGATTGCGTGAAGTGTTATGTAATAAAAGCAGGTGTCAGAAGTGTCATCTTCGCCATCACTCAACAAAAGTAAATAAGTTATGGTAATCATGAAACCGGATTTTTAACCATTTATATCGTTTTTGTACAAAAAACAGATTTGTATCTTCATGAGAAAGCTACATTAAGAAAGGTGGAGGTTCGATGCTAGAGGTAATTTTCTCGGAATTAGCAGACACACAGTTTTATGAAAGGTGAGTAGAAAATATTTGGCATCTCTATCATTTTCATCCTACAAGGAGTAAATTGTTGATTTTGTTGTAATAACTGTAGTGGGTATTATTGTTGTCTGTTTTGGTTTTGAAAATGAGACTCCTCCCATCCAAACCAGGGCCAAAACCTAGTCTAAGTTGTTCTCTTCCAGAATCTGGGGATACGTCCCTAGCTCATGTAGATTTAGATGAATGTTTAGAAAGAGCTAGAAATCCCTCCAGTTCACCAATGATGGGAAGAATTATAGACAATGGGTTAATAGAAGCTTTAGTTTTCCCTTCTTCTATACAGTGCCTCGAGTTAGTACTTGAGTGCGTGAACAAGTATGACCCTGAATATAGATGTATCAGAAATGCAAATGGGGGTGTCCTATTGAATGTGAATAGGGAGACCATTATGGTTGTCTTTAAAATTCCTGCTTAAGAGCCATATGAATTTTGGACAATTACCACCTCGTATGGGTTTTTATCAGAAAAGAAAACCCAGTATAGAAGTGTTATAGCCAGAAATTGGATCCTGAAATTTCAAAAGGGTGGTTCCAGATTGATTTAAAGCCCTTGACTAGAGAGAATTTGATTAAAGATGTGAGGGCTATTGTCATTTTGTTGCATAAGGTGAAAGGAAGTCAACAGGCATTTTATTGGGAAGACTGGATGTATTTCTACATCCAACTCATATTGGATGAGAAGAGATACATAGATTGGGCAGAATTGATTGTTGAGATATTGCATAAAGGGCTAAGTAATTGCCTTGGAAACAAGAATTTCTACATGTCCTCCTACTTATTTTATTGTTTGGTGTGTGTTAGACCTTGGCCAGGACTGCATCATGCAGAATTGTTTGATGGAATGAAAATTTATGATTACCACCCATACCTACAGCTACAGAAATATCACGAGGATTTCAGAAGAGTTCATGATATATTTGCAGGGAGGCTAATTTATGAACTGTGAGGAAATGTGAATAAGAGGTTATCTAATGAAGCAATGCAGCTAGTGAGCACCTATGGAAGCTATTTCATTCAATATCCTCAATTCACCTATATCAGGGTTAGAGGGATAGAAGGAGAACCATTTAAATTGCCAAGGTTTTCCCTTGATCGCTTTGTGCTAATTGAATTATGTAGACAACTTGATCATATCGACAAGAAAACTCTGGCCAGACAAGATTCGGGCATCTCTTTCCCAGTTGAACTAGGTTATTATATTTGTCACTCTATTTCCAATGCCTTGAACCTGGAGGTTGATTTCAAGAAGCTTAACCTTCAACACTATGTTGCTTGACCAAATTTTGACAACAAAGGTTATGCTCAGGCACACTTAGCTCTAAAAGAGAATTTCTCTCATGTTTCACAACTCAAAGATTTATGGGAAGACTACGAAGATGAATTTGAAGTGAGATGAAATTATTTTCTAGGTTCATAGTGGACCAAATCATTTCCTTTCAACTCATAATGAATGTAACAAGAACTGTGGATGATGGTGAAGATCTAATTGACCCACAGTATGCAAAGAAAGTACAGGGTTCCCCAATTCCCGAGATAGAGTGGGATAAGAAAGAAGAAGATCATATTCAAATTAGAACTTTCCCTGTTATCTGTATAACTAAGCAATGGCTACGAAAATAGAGACTGGGAAAGCTTGTTATCAAAGATTCTCATGTTCAAAAAGTTTCATCTAATAAGTTTGTTAAAACTTGTGATGTAGGTGGTGCCAAGGTTAAGTTTGAGGCAGATACTATCAAAGGTTCAAATAAGTCCTTTGTTAGCCAACTTCCAACTCGTGTAACCAAGTCAAGAACCAAGAATAAGAGAAAAAGGTCGCCAGAAAGTATAGTGGTGGTTGATCTGGAAGGGTCTCATGAAGCCGGTAATAAAATGGTAGAATGGGACATCGAGATACCTGCTTTGGAAGTTGGAGATATTGAAGAACTTGGAAAAGAAGAAGAGGGCAATGAAGGTGCATTGATCTTGGCTAATGTAATTATTGAGCAACCCCAAGCAAAGAAAGATATTGGTTCCAGTACTCCCCATTGGTTGGACACCGCTCTTAGCAACAAGAAAAGGAATGTGGTTTATGTCTCGGTTCCAATTGAGGACATGGTTAGCAAATGCCTGGATAAAAATCCAAAATCTAAAAGGCTAAAGATGGTTCCAAAATTAATTTTGATCAAGATACAAGAAGTTGGATTGTTGAGATAGCAGGTCTTGTTTTAGATAAGGAAATAAAGAATCCGTCAGCAAAGGATTTTAATGTTGAAAAAATTAATCTAGGTGTTGGATCACATGTGGCAGATGTGCACCATTTGGAGGCCTCCACTAAAAGAATAATTAATAGGACATCGAAAGATGAGAAGGATAAGAGAAATCTCAAAGAAACGTTGAGGCATATGGAAAAATATATAGACGCCATTCATAATCCAAATGCTCAGCTAATTTCCCAACTTCCTATGTCATTCGATCCTAGGTTGCCTAATAATCAAAAGCTTCTGGGACAAATCCACATGAGTAAGATGGTGACCGATAGTTTCCTAGAATGGTTAAATGGGATCGCACAATCTGGCACAAAATACTTCAAAAATTTGAGCAAGGTATATGAGAATGCCATGGTTGTAATGAAAAAACTTGAGACATAAATTACCAATTGGAAGAAAGAGGAAACCAAATGGAGAGTTGTGGTAGCTCAAATGGTTGACGTACGAAAATATCTCATCATGAAGTTTATGTCAGAAAAACTAGTACAGGGCTTGGATGATAACATTCTTTATGTGTGCAGGAGAAAATATTGAATGGTAGAATTCTATAGTGGAACAGGGGTGCGATGAATCTGCTAAGCTGCGAGATGAGTTATCTCAACTCATTTCATCAATGCAAAATTATTTGAAGTGTATAGGGATTAAATGCTTGAAGGAAGATAGGAAAACCATAGAAATCTTAGAAATCATCACTCAATCGTTTGAAGAAAAAATTAACTATGTTAGAGAAACAAAGGCTCTAAGAAAAAATGACTTCTCAATGATGGCAAAGATTGAATCCCTCCTTTTCATGTGCATAGGACACTTGGGGAACCATGCAAATATCATGGCCTAGATTCGACGAGAGAAGGAGATGTGGTGCCAGAGGATTGCACATATCGGAATCCAAAACTTCATTGTTATACAAAACTTCTCAGTTGCTCATTTGGAGTGGAAATGCATCTCCAACACAGTGTAAAACCGGCCCAAAAATCTTGCCTCATACCTACAATCTCGTTCATGTTGTCCATTGAAATTGTTTAATGATGAACTATAGGACAATTTTCTTTTAAAAAGTTAGTTTTATGGTTACATTTTTCAAAACTAAATCTTTACTCAGGGGCAGAGTTATGTAAACTCCGTGTTTCCCTAAATTTTAGTAGCTGATGTGTGGCTATTTATATGCTTTCAAAAGACTATGTGATGGTCCGAATTTTGCTTTTTTTGAAAAGCTTTCAGACTTGATACATTTTGCATCATCTAATGTTTCATACAAAAATACTCATTTATCTGTGAATGAATGGAGATGATTATTTTTAAAGACTCAAATCTGTGTGTTTGATGAAGGAATTGAATTTCTATTGGTGTTAATTTTTTGTCAAAATAGTCTTTTATTTCTGATGAAATATTATGTATTTATGAAGAAAATTAAGTCTGAAAGTTTTGATGAATGAAAGTGTGAAATATTAGAAATTGATTGAAAATAAATTGCATTTACAATGTAGTGATGTGTAGATGTGAAAATGCCTTTCATACTTTTTCGTGAAAAGTATATAGATAGTTATTTTCTTTCATTCATTCATTGAAGATCCAAAGAGGGAGTTGTACCTCAGAAAAATTCAGAGGGAAAATTTCAAAAGTTTACCCAACTGTTAGGTTAATGTTTTGTTCTTTAAGGAGCAACAGAGTGGTGTTATATTAATTTCATCAAAGGACAAATTTGTTAACCAACAAAGACATTTCTACCTTTTATTCCCTTGCACATCATAGATGCACAAGTATAAAAACCCAAGAGAAAAAGAAATGATACACCAAGCTTATGATTTTCTTAAACTTATTGTAAATATATATTATTTACCTTTAATATTTTATAAAATAACCTTATTAGTATTAAATCTAAGAAACAATTTTTTTTTAAATCTATAATCCTTTTGTAGTCAATCAAGTAAAAACTACCTACCTCGATAACAAATAAATGATATAAGATCTCACTATAAATTTCATCTTGTCCAATACGGTGACCAATTATTGATTAAGATTATTTCTCACTAGTTGGGAATTGCCAACAAATTCTTTGTCTTTAATACCCATGTACATAATGTGGTACATATATGTTTGATATATTTTGGAATCATCCTTTCCCATGACTCTATTTAGCAAGGTGATCATATTGCCATATTTTGTCAAAATCTAACCTAGTAAGGTTATCATCAGGTAGCCTCAGTTAAGATTTCCCACATTATCATCCTTCTCTTTCTAATATGATTTTAGAGAAATTTTGTATATCATGCTTACCAAGACTACCTTGAAAGGAAGACAAAAAAATGTAAATTTTCTTTACATTAATATCTAAGATGATATGTTCATCTACATCTTTGGAGGTCTTAGTATTCAAAAAATTAGCTAGAGCACAAGATATAATTAGCTTAGGACACTATATAGTTGAGAGAAATGTTACTCCATGGACTAACCCTAAATTGGCTATGATCATGGACTTGAGAGCTCTAAAACCTTTAATTGTCTTTTGATAAGAAGTCTAATATCAATGCACCCCAAGTTTGTACCAATGATATCTTGAATGGTTGAAACTACCTTAGAATCCTTCACAACACCTCCTTAGACATACTTCATTGTGGAATGTAACTTTTCAATTTTGTCAACTTTCTCATTTTTATCAATCATCCCATAGATTATCCGACCATAATAAGTTCATATTAATCCCAATGTGATTATGAAATAAATCATTCGATTTTATTCTTGAGATGGAACACGTTCAAATATAAATAGGTGAAACTAAGTAGTAAAAATACGTGAGAGTGTCTTAATAAACAAAGCAATCCTAATTCTTAGTCAAGATAGTTAAATTTTAAACCTTGGCAGGACTGGGGATCAAACTAAAAATAGCACTTGGAACCTAGGTTTGAAGACCAATAGTCAAGATTGAGTCATGGAGAAGAACAAAGACTTTGAATTTAGGCTCATGGGTTCTCATTAAGGCTTGATATTCAATTGGAACTTTGATGGAAATTAAAATGATGGATTGAAAAGTTAGAAGAGGATGAAGCCTTGAAAATAAGTTTCAAGTTTGAATGGGAATCTAAAATGCACTCAATATCTTGAAGATCAAAATCAAAGAAGCATGTTGACTTGGTTGCAAAATTTGGGGATAGAGTGAAATGAGAACTTGGAACCTAAGTTTCAAAGTTTCGATTGGGGTCTCAAGTCCATTAGACTATAGGAACCATATAGATTTCAGAGGGTAAAGTGAAGTAAGAACTTGGAATTAGGGTTATAGCTTCCATCAAGACGAGATTTAAAAACTTAAGAATGAAACATGTGATATTTTGAGGGCTGATATGTGGTGAGTTATAGATAGTGGAAGGAAACTAGGAAGGAGAAAAAAATAGTGAGGTGGTGAGAATGTTGGCCCTTAGTGAGGATCTTATTAACTACTTCAAAATTTTATAAACACAAATAAGAGGATGCTGGTAGTCCATTCAAGTTATGTAATAATAAATAATCTCCAAAAAACATGTGGAAGACATTTTTAGGGTTTTGGAGAGATTTTAGTACTTGAAAGGAATAACAAGATAAAAAAAAATGAAAACCCAAGTAAGTTAATTGATTGAAATAGAAGAGAAACTTGAGAGCAATCGCCCAAACATGAAGAGGAGACACAAGAGCTTTTGAAAGGGGAAAATAAAAGAAAAACTCCTTATATATTATGAGAGAGAGAGAGAGAGAGAGAGAGAGAGAGAGAGAGAGAGAGTCTCATTACAATAATATCATGAAGTGAATTTCTTAAATAGAGATGAGGAGAGAAGTTACTTTGTAACGCCCAACTCTATGAATGCCACCATTCACAATATGTGTGTGAAATGTGTCAACATCCTCTTAAGGAGGAAACCTAATATTTCACATATTTTCAATAAATAAAATGAGTTGTGAGAATTCAAATAAGACAAAGGACTTGTAGGAATTTCGTAGGAATGTTCCTACTAGTAATAGTTGAAAGGAAATTAACTTTACCAAGTAAAGATAAATTCCTAACACCCCCCTTAATCTATACTTAGGGAGTTTTATTTCAAACCCTTCAATTGGTTGCAAACCAATATTTTTACAATGAAATTGGAACTTCTCTTTACAAAGTGGCTTTTTTGGGAATATCAACAACTTGATCTTCTCCATTGCAATATAGAAGTGAAACTTGTTTGTATTCAATTTATTCTCTAATAAAGTTGTGTTCGAGAGCAATATGTTTGGTTATTGCATGGAAGATAGGATTCTTAGCCAAGGCAATGGGACTTTGATTGTCACAATACAAACCCCAAATCTTCAAGCAATCTTCTAAGCCATAAGGCTTCTTTAAAGGCATTAGTGCATCCTTTATATTTATCTTTTGTGGAACCAAGAGAGATAAACTATTGTTTTTTACTATTTCAAGAAATAGCACTTCATCCAACAAAGAAACAATATCCACAAGCAGATTTCCCATCATTGGGATCTCCCCCTAGATCTGAATCAGTAAATCCTTTTAAAATGAAATCACAATTTGCATCATAAAATAAACCAACATTAATAGTTCCTTTAATATATCTCAAAATTATTTTTTCAACTTTAAAGTGAGTTTGTTGAGGTTTAGACGTGAATCTAGAAACTAAACCCACACTATAAGCAATATCTGGTCTAGTAACACTTTAATAATATAAAATTCCAACTAGTTGTCTATATAAAGTAGTATCAACTAAAGGAGTTTACATATCAATCATTAACTTTGTTCCTAATTCACAAGGAGAAGAAACATGATTGGCATCATTCATTTTAAATTTGTCTAAATGGTCTTGAGCATAGTTACTTTGAGATAAGAAAATTCCTTGAGGTGTTTGCCAAATTTGCATTCCCAAAAAATAATGTAAAAGTCCGAAGTCATTTGAAATTTTTGATTGAGTTGAAACTTAATTCAGAAATTAAATTATTGGAACTTGAAGTTAGAATTAAATCATCAACCTTTAAAATAATAATTACAATATCATCTTCACTGTGTTTAATATATAAGTTTGGATCATTTTTGCTTCTAATGAAACCCCGAGAAAGAAATAATTCATTTATCTTAGAATACCATTCTCTAGGAGATTATTTCAAACAATAAATTGATTTCTTTAACTTGCAAACTAAATGTTCATTACCTTAACAAAACTTGGAGGTTGAGACACATAAATTTCTTCATGCAAATCACTATTTAGAAAAACACTTTTAACATCCATTTGATGAATAGGCCAATGCATATGAAAAGCTAAAGAAAGAACTAGTTTAATAGTAGGCATTTTGGCTACACAAGCAAAAGTTTCATTATAATCTAAGTCTTCAATCTGAGAAAAGCCTCTAGCAACCAATCTATCTTTAAACTTAATAATTTCAGTATTTGCATTCAACTTAGTTTTATATAAACATTTAGAAAAAACAATATTTTTACCTTGACGTAAAGGGACCAAATCCCAAGTTTTATTAGCAAGCAAAGTTTCATATTCTTCTTGCATAGAATTTTTCCAATGAGGTTGATTTTTAGCTTGCTCAAAAGAATGAGGATCATTTGAGTTCATAATAGTATACATCAAAGCATAATTGCAATATTTTATTCTTCTAGGCTTAAGTTTATCCATTCTAGCTAAATAATCATCACTTTCTTGAATCAAAGTTTTAAACCATTAACGATTTCTTTTAGAAGTAATAGAAGCATCACTAGAAGAAGAATCATTAGGGGTAGAACTATCATGAAAATCAGCACTAGCACTAGAAGGAAGAGATGCATTAGGAGTAGGGTTTAGGATAGGAGGTTCTTCCTCCACAACCACAACTTTACTGTCAACAAATTCATTAGCCTACACTCTAGAACAATCATGAATACCATTTTCATCAATACAAACATATCTAACAACTTTAATTTAGTTAGTGATAGGATTGTAAACTCTATATGGTTTAGAATTCTCATCATACCCAACAAATATATAAGGAGAAAATTTAGAATCTATTTTGTGATTTTTTGTTTAGGTTTATGAACATAAGCAATGGAACCAAAAATCATTAAATGCTTTAAATTGGGCTTTCTACCCGACCAAGTCTCTTTAGAAGTTATATCCTATAAATCTTTTGCAGGAGTCCTTTTAGTGAGATAAGTTTCACAAGCCATAACTTCAATCCAAAAATTATAATCCATATTCTTAGTATTCAATAAACATCTAGCCATTTCAACCATGGTTTTATGCTTCCTTTCCGCTACACCATTTTGTTGAGTTGTATAAGGAATAGTAAACTCATATTTAATACCAAAAGATTTCAAATAACTATTAAAGGTATGATTCAGATATTCCTTACCATTATCAATTCTAAGTATTTTAATCTTAAAACCAAATTGTCTTTCAACAAACAAATGAAATTCAGTAAAAACATCAAGTACTTGATCCTTACTGTGAAGAAAATCTAGATCCAAGTTCTTCTTGAAAAATCATCAACAAATGTAAGTGCATACCTTGATCCTTAGATGGGGTTATTCTCCATGGGTCCCAAAAGGTCACTAGGAGGGTATGTGCAAGATCATGAGGGGCCAAAAAGTGGTGATATGAAAAAAATTTGCCTTTTACACTCACCCAAAAACGTGAGAAATTTGTGTTGACTTTTTATTTGGCTTGGATGTAATACATGTAGCCATGACAAAAGCCAAAGAATAATATATGCCCAAAATATCAAATAGATCCGATATTATTAAACTTATATAATATAGAATATATAGAATATAATATAATATATATTATATATTATATATTACATATTATATATTATATAATATATAATATATAATATATAATATATATTTTATATTTTATATTATATATTATATAATATAATAAATATAATATAATATAATACAATATATATTATATATAATATAATATAATATAATATTTTATATTTTATATTAATAATACATATTATTAATATATTATTATATTATATTAATAATACATATTATTAATATATTATTATATATTAATAATATGTATAATTAATATATATATGCTTATATCTTAATTATTATGCATCGTATTTTCAAAAACATCAAAAGAAAAAGGTATCAAATATCCAATACCTGTGGGTATTTTATATACTCGACTATGGCCACCTGTGGGTCACTTTAACCCATGGGTTTGGCATTTTTAGCAATTCAATATTTGGTTATAACCAGATATCCAATTCTTGAAGCAAGTTTTCATCAAATCGAGGCATCAGACCTATGATTTTTTTTATTTCCTTGTCTTTTTATAATTTATTCACATTTTTAATTTGTTTTTCGATTTTTTAAATATAAATTAAGTTTTTTATTTAATATACACTATGTTGTTTGAAATTTGTTAATTAAATAAAAAATTTCAACTTCAATCAGGTAAAATGGTTGATAACAATGACAATCCACAATCACAACAACTGCCACAACCACCAAACCCTTTGTTACCAAACCCCCCCTCAATCCATGAGTTAATTGGTCAAAATTTGGACCAATTGAGGGGAATTGTTGATGTCTATAGCACAATACCTCATCTATCCTCCATGTTAGCTGCACTAAATGCAATACTCTTCAATCTAGAAACTATCACCACTAAGCACAATGTCGTTCTTTTGTGGCTAGTGGCCATGAGGGAAAAATATGCAAATGGCTTGGCCTATGACAAGGTGAAGAACCTCGAGATATCTAAAATCAATATTTCTACCCTTTTTGTTAATTCCCACACTAGATAACTCGTAGATGTGAGAAAACAAAAACTTTCCATCAAATGGTGTCAAAATAATGTTATGCAAAATAACTTTTGGGAACATTGGTGGATGGTTTTTGATAGACCACCCAACAACAATCTTGATGTGTCATTCTACTTCATCAATAAATTATATCTTGTTTGTTTTGGGAAAGCATGTCAACTACTTTGACATCAAGCATTTCCAAGGTGTGGGAGGAGGTATGCCCCAAGATAGACCTAGGGCAGTTTGAGTAATACAAGGCCCATATGGTCCCCCTCCCCACATTTCTTGCCCACCTCGATTAGAGCCTCTAGATATTATGGCTAAGGCAACATCATAAACTATATCGGCTATTCACTCTTTGAGTAGCCTTTTGGTTTCTTAGGTCATGAAGCTAGCTCAACCACATGAGGGTGATAATAGCAATGGATCAAGTGGCGTTGACACATTCTCCTTGCCTCCACATATTTGTGTTTCACATACTTGCACTATGTGCCATCCTGTATGCTTAGGTCCTCTTGGATAGCATGTTGATCATCCCATCGACACATTTGATTACAAGTTTCATGACATGATCGGTGCACTAGATGAAATGACAAGGACTGGAGCACACCCTGGGGATTCCTCACATGTTAGAGATGAGGAGGTACCTTCATCATACACTTTAATGTAGTGGTAAGACTAACTTGTAATTTCATAGTGTATTTTATTTTATTAAATTAATATTTTTAAGAGATAGTATTAAGTACTAATGTTTATACATGGTCTATTTAATAGTTGATGCCTAAGGAGGAGTTATCACAGGTCCATGATGCCACCCTCGTAGTCATTTCATTTGGCCTTGACAACTATGCAATATATATGTTTGCACTAGTTGTTTACATTTTCTATTGTATACATGCTTGTCATTTAAATTGTCATTAATTAAATTATATATTAACTTACATGTTTATCTTATTTTACTCTTGTAGGACACACCTAGTGCAAGTGCGGTGTCGCACAATCCAAACTCTAGAAGTACAATCAGAGACAATGGAAAGGTAATTGAATGCAAATATGATTTAATTAAGAGTTTAAAGAACTTATAATTATTATACATGTCTACATAGATTGATAGTTTCACATACTTGTCATTTTTTATGTATAGGGAATTGATGGCTTCGCATCCTTGTTGAATGCACCCACAATACCTAAAGAAGTAGAAGAAGAGTTGCCTCAAGTTCATGTGTTTATTTTATTTTGTGTTTAGTAGATATGTTCCTATCACCAACAATTATATGCTAACTTGTATCTATATTATGTTTGTGAACATATATAGGTTGTCTACGAAAAACATCGACAACATCCCTTCCCTATTACAGGCATATTCTAAGACTCTCGATCGTCCTAAGAGAAGACATGGACTTGAGGTAATGAAGAATTCAATATAAAGTTCAATGTATATTGATTTCGAAGTTAACTTTTCAAATGTAAATCATACAATATAACTAATCTCAATTGTGTTTTGATTTTTTCTTGTGTAGGATCCTTCAGAGCCAAGGAGTGCTTCAAAGAGGATTGATTTTGATGATCCATCAATAGTTTAGGATGTGATAGAGACATTTTGGGGTACACACATGTCTATTTGGCATGTATATGTTGTATATGGACATACATTTTGTTTGAGTTGGTGTTTAAGCCATTTTTATATATGGACATACACTTGTAATTATTTGACAATTTGATATATAGAAGTTGAGATTTGATATTGTGTGTGTGAAAAGTGGACCTGTATCTGTATCTGGAATACACAACACTTCAATTAAGTCATTAGATGCATGGTTAGTAAATCAATAATCAATTAATAAAAAAACCATTGCCAAGCGACCTATTGCTTTCTAGTAGATGCGAGTTTAGATTGCTCTCAAGTTGCCAAGCTATCCAGTGACTAGACAACACCTAAACGAAGGATTTTTAAATCTATATAAGCATGAATATGAGCTAAATGGATGCAAGATTTAAGCTAGATATGCAAGATTAATCTAACATGATTTAAGAAATATATGAATATTTAAGCTAAATGATTTAATCAATATGAAACAACTAATATGGAATATCTCAATGCAAATTATCAATGAACCTAGAGCAAAAACAACATAATAACAATATATTCTTCAAGATTTTTGAATGAGAGATGAGAGCTTGAATTTATAGAAAATTCAGAAAGAAACCAAAGGTTGAGATCAAATGATGATGAGCGGTCCAGATTTTCCAAGAGGAAGCACAATCCAGGTGAATTGATGTGATTAGATGTTTTTCTCAGTTTTAAAGGAAATTGAACTAAAATTAAGATAAAATCAGAAAAAAAAAAAAAAAAAAATGATTTGTTCTCTATTTCATTCAATTTTAATATTTAATTGTTTTAATTGCTTTCTTTGAGATTATGTATCAATTTTTAATTTGTTTTCCAAGATTATCTCCAATTGATTTCTTTTCTCAAATTTTTAATTCTTTTTTGGTCAATTAATTCCTTTTTTTATTTGTTTCCTTTTTTGAAGATTTGTGCTCATTGTTTCCAATTCCTCTTTCTTGATTTGTTTCCTTTTTTGAAGATTTATGGCAATTTTTATTTATTTTTAAAATTATTTCCTCTTTTTGATGATTTAATGACAAATTGATTTATTTAATTAAATCTGCAAAATAAATTTAATTAAAATAAATAAGATTATTGTTTAAAATGATTTACTTGGAATGATTTAATTAATTAAATAAATATTTAATTAATATTGGTTGATTAATTTTGCCATGTGACATTTGATGGTTAAAGAATTAATTGTGTGCTGAAGATTTATTTAATTGCCTTTGGTTAGGACCTTGGTGATGTTGTCGAAATTAGGGGCTCATGGTTTAGATGACCATTTTTAGGGTATTACATTTGCCCCTCTTTGAATTAATGTGCGAACAACGTGTTGGTTCAAAGAATAGTTGATGTCTAGGAGATACCAGTTGTGAACTTGATTGATCACGAACTAGATGAAAAGTGAGGTGCTTAGCTTGATTTGAAGCAATGAAGCTGAACAAAGTTGATTAAAGCAATACTGATCCCGAACTTGATTGAACTAGGAACGATAGAGAGCAAAGATACCGAAATTGAACTTGATTGATCAAGAAGCGGATCTAACTGATCTAGAACTTGATTGAACTAGACACAATGAGCGAAGATAAAATTAATCTTGAACTTGATGGATCAAGACACGATGAGTGAAGATAAACTGTCCAGCTTGATTTGAAGCGATGAAATTGAACACTTGCTTAGATTGAGTGTGTGATCAAAGATATTCTTTAAACCCTTGATTGAGTTTAAATGAATAATCAGCTTGATGAAAAGTAATGAAACTGATTAACGTTAAGAGACTGATTTAGATGAAGACAAATATCAGCTTGATATGAAGTGATGAAACTGATATGCCCCTAGCGATTGATTTGATTCAGATGGTCGAGAAATCTCAACTTGATATAAAGAGATGAAGTTGAGATGCCCCTAGTGATGAGGTCTTGTTTGATGTTTAGAAAAGATTAGCTGCTCGACTTGCAACGAAGATTTTTGAAAGAACTTCTCGACTTTGAGGTCATGAGTATGTCCCCTCGGGAGCAAAATCGAAAGATAGCGAGGGTTGCGCAGTGATTGTAGGTAATTTTTTGAGCAGTAATAAGTTATTTGAGCACAAAGATTAATGTTGAAGATTAGAATCAGAGTTATGTGAGAATTAAATTGAGATTTAGCGTTGATTAATGAGAAATTGAATGTAAATTGAAGAAGAGAATGAGTAGTTGATGAAAAGTGCTAAGTGGTCCAAATTTTGGAAATTGACTTGAAGAATGATCTCAAATTTCGATTTCGATCCCAAAAATGGAATCAGGACGAGCAAATTAGCTAAGGGTACAATTTTTATGTCCATCGGAGCAAGTTGAAAAATTAGGATTTTGGCTATATATGGGGTAAAAGTGTCATTTTCAATTCATTTTAACCTTCCAAGTTTGAAAATTCAAAAAGCATTCTATAAAGAAAAATGGTGGTTCCCACTCATGTGCATCGATTTGAGCACTAGAGATGACATAATCAACCTTGAAACTATGAGCCAGCGGTAAGTGATCTATCTTAAGCCTGTTATTCATTTCAATTTTGAATTTTTTTGTTGAATTTTACAATTTTTTGCATGTTGAAGTTGGACATTTTGTTTTGTCATGCGAAACAAGATCCTATCTCATATGAAAAACTGATTAATTTTTTTTTGTCGTTTAAAACCACTAGTTTTGTCGTATTAGACCTATCCTTTTGTCATACGACAACATTCAAAAGAGTCCATTTTGTCATTTAGGGGCTACTCTTGTGTCGTATCAGAGGCTTTTGTCATATAGGACCAATTCTTGACTCGTACGAGTTGCTGCCTCTATGGTGTTTTGTCGTTTGGAAAACAGTGAGCATTTTTTAAGGTGTAAACTTGAAATTTTGATTTTGCAATTAATGTAGTTGGATTTGCGTGATGTTTTTCTTCATTTATAGGCTACTTTGGAATGTTTCCTAATGATCTTTTGTTTGATTTTTCCAGGTTCGATTACCCCATGTATCATTCAGATGTGTATATCCGCCTACGATGGCATTAATTCGGCAGCTATCAGATATAGACTAGGCACATATTGATGCGTGTGGATTGACTCATCTTCTTGGGTTGCCTGATATCCGCGTGAATCACGGTATGCTTACTGCGTTAGTGGAGAGGTTTCATTCAAAGCATAATACCTTTCATTTTCCAGTTGGGGAGATGACCATTACTCCCAAGGATGTATACTGGATTCTCCGTATCCCTTTTGCTGGAGGTAAGGTTGATTATGATGCAATGCATCTTCCTGGGTTACTAGTTGTTAGATAGGTTTTCAAGGATCCTGATATTCTGAAATGTTCTATCAGTTGGGACATAATGATGACCAGGTACAGTGAGGACTTTCCACTGGCTTGCATCTTGGCAGGTTTTATCAGCTACTTTCTGATGCCGGACAGGGAAAAACAGGGGTTTTGTGTGTGGATGGGGCAGGATGTTGGACAAACTTATTGAGCACCCCTAGAGATTAGGATAGGGTTCATGTATTCTAGCACACATGTATTGCAAGCATGAGATCATCTACCGGGAGGGGAAGAGTATGGCTGCAGGAGTTTTGATTTTACAGGTATGGGCTTGGGAGCATCTCCCAATATGCAGGCCAACAACCCATTGTTTATAGCTATGTTGGATATGTGACACAGCCCCATCTGGGCAAGACAGATTATTGGAGACGACAACTGGACGACTTGATAACCGTGATATGGAGACCGTATAGAGATCTGGAGCCTTGGGATGATTGGAGAGTTGTATGTAGAGACCTCTTCATTACATAGCCTCTCATAGGCAGATCACAGACAGTGGTTGAGCATTTTGTTGTTAGTCAAGTGATGAGGCAGTATGGTAGACATCAAGGAATCTCGCAGGAGTTTACTACATACGCCCATTATGCAGATGACGAGAGGCAAGGATGGGGACCTAGGCTATCATACGCCCTAAACATGCAAGAGCTGACTAGGTTACAACGGCTTAGGTGGGACTACCTAAATGATATTGCAGATGCAGGGTTATTGCCCCAGTACAGGGATTGGTTCCAGCAGCATCCATTCCCCAGATTCACAGATCCAGTTAAGAAAGCACCTCGCATAGAGGAGGTAAAGGATGATGCCCCTGCATAGGGACAAGGACATGGACAGAGGCGGGCAGGTGGTGATTCTGGTGCTAGCAGCAACAGGGTACCGGCTAATGGTAGGCAGCATAGAGGAGAGGGTGGATCCCTAGGGATGGCTGGAGTGAGACTGAGCGGAGTGAGGGTGCTAGAGGGTGGAGGAGAGGAGGAGAGAGTAGCACCAAGACATGTTCGGCAGAGGAGAGAGGAGTAGGGGGGAGCCAGAGGTGGAGATGGAGGATGAGATGGAGGAGGAGAGCCTGCGAGGGAGCAGGGGGCTGACACAGCGTGGTCGATGAGAGCACGCCTAGTGGGTTTGCAGTCACAACTGACAACTAGCAGAGATGAGGGTAGAGTGAGATGGTTTGCGGCAGGAGGTTCTTCATCAGACGAGTCGGGTAGCCTATTATATTGCGGCTTACAACATAGCAGTTCAAGTAGTACAATAGGTTGTACTGTACTCGTAGTATATGGCTCGATCAGAGGGAGCTTGAGCACCTAGGTAGGATCCGGGTATGCAGGCTCCACCTTCTCCACCACCTGGCGATGAGGGAGAGGCAGAGAGCTAGATTTTCTTTTTGTAGCTCTGAGATATTTTTGTAGCCCTTACGATTCTTGCTCTGATGGGAGTTTGTATTTGACAGTTGACATTATGTTGTACCCTGAGACTTGATCATTATATATATACAAGATCTTGATTTGACTTCATTGTACTTGTGATCGATTTATGAGATGCTTGTCTATGTGCTTTATTATATATGTATGCATATATGTTTAGCATGCATGTATGTAATGCAGATGAATATGGATGTTTGTTTTTTGTTTGTTTTCATATGTAAATGGAATGAATGGAAATGAGTAATGAGTAGTGCAAGTTTTTTCATTTTTCAATGCAATAAGATGAATGCAAATGAATAATAGTGAATGTATGAATCTAAATAAAATGCTTATGTATGCAGCTAAAACATCTCAATACACAAGTACTCGATCGAAGAAATGGTGAAGAAGAGACCACTTAGCTAAGAAATGATGATGCTTCAAACTCTCATTTAGAAGATAAAGAGATCATTGTTACCATACTGAAATCACTCTAAATTCACAAGATGCAGAATGAAATGCAAGATGAGATGCAACCGAAACCTAGTCATTGGATTTGGAATGCTTAATTTTCATCACTGAGCGTTTTACAACTACAACAGGAAGATTAGAGTTCTTTGTTTTACATGTGCAATATTAATTATCTTGTCTATAATGACCCTTTTTTGTTCATATCCTTGGATAGATGTCGTAGGGACCCAGATTGCATGATAAAGAAATTCCCTCAAAACAAACAAAGAAATGATGGGAACCTCCTTGCAGCATTCAAATAAGTGAAGTCGAGGTATGTGTGGTGATTTCACCTTGATGTGAAGGCTCTTATTACAAACACCCAACTAATTTAGATGTTTCCAGATCATCAGAATTATTCCTACAAGCAGAAAACAAAGAGAATATTATGCCCCCAATCCTTGCTCCTCTTAGTCAAGATAGAATTCCTTGAGTTACTCAGAGGGAATAATAATCGAAAGTCAATTTAAAAGACAACACACAAAGAAAATTTCATGCATAGCTCAAACTGTTTAGTGATTGTTTTTAGTAATGTTGTTTTGCTTGTGTACTCAGTGATAAAACTCTTCAGTAGTTAGGAGACAGGTGACTGACTCAGAGTGGATGACCAAGTTTTACTGACGTAAAGATGACTTGGTTGATACTGATTAGGATATGTAAATTGATTTGTCAATTATCCTAAGACTAGGTCAGTGATTGATTTTAGGCCATGAGGGTTCTAAAAGGACCAAGATGTCACAAAAGTGACTGAAATATGTACAAGTGAAAGCAAAGATGCATGAAAGTGGGAATGTCAATGTTGTGTTGATAGATAGAGCGCTTGAGTACAAGAGTCCCCTGTTTGCCAGGTTTTCACCTGCTTGGCAGAGATTTTTTTTTTTTACCAAGATGTATGTTTACCAGGTTTTCACCAAGGCATTTTCTCTCTCTCTTTTTTTTTTTTTTTGAATTTCTTCAGGACTTTTTTCTGATTTTTAGGATTTATTCTAGACTTTTTAGCTATATAGGCTGCTAGAGTAGAGAATATTTAGGTGAATAATATCTTCAGATGGATGGTGTTGATTGGTTCACAGAGCTGTTCTCCTTTCGATGTTGGGAGTTGATAGGCACCAAAGCCAAAGGCTGCAGTAACGATGTAGGGACCCAGCCAGTTGGGTTCAAACTTCCCTTTGTTGTCTCGAAATTGTTGATTCTTAGGATTTTCTCTCAGAACAAGGTCACCAACTTGAAATTCTCATTGTCGAACCTTTTTGTTATAACCTCTAGACATTCTCTTTTGATATGCTCTTAGATGATCAAACTCCACTTGTCGATGTTCATCCAACAATTCAAGTTCTTGCAATCTAGCTATTATGTAGTCTTCATCAGTAACAAGACCTTGCAAAGAAACTCTTAGAGACGGTATTTCTACTTCAATAGGTAATACTGCTTCAAACCCATACACCAAAGAAAAAGGTGTAGCCCCAGTAGGTGTTCTGATAATTGTTCTATAAGCCCATAGGGTAGGATTGAGCTGCAAATGCCAATCCTTTCTAGATTTATTCACTGTTTTGCATAAGATAGTCAACAGATTCTTGGTAGATGCTTTGGCTTGTCCATTACCTTGAGGGTAGTACACAGATGACCAATGTTGTTTTATTTTGAATTTTTCACAGAGTTCATTTAGATCTTTGTTCTTGAATTGTCCTCCTTTGTCAGATATAGTGGATGAAGGCCTGCAGATGATATAATTAAGGATGAACAGAGCTACTTGTTTACCAGTTTCTTTGATGAGTGGAACTGCTTCTACCCACTTAGTGAAGTACTCAGTGGCAGTTATAATAAACTTGTGTTTGTTAGATGATGCATGATATATTTGGCCAATTAGATCAAATGCCCACTGTTGAAAGGGCCAATGCGTAACAAAGGGTATGAGATCCCTTGGTGGAACATGTATAAAGTGCCCATGCAGCTGACACTTTTTATAGGTTTTAGCAAATTTTATAGCTTCTTTCTCCATGTCTGGCTAGTAGTAGCCAGCCCTTAGTAATTTTCATGCTAAAGTTAGACCATTTGAATGGGATCCACAAATACCTTCATGGACTTCGGATAATGCATGTTGAGACTCCTCGGTTTCTAGATATCTAAGCAAAGTACTATCTAAACCTCGCCTAAATAGGTTGTTAAAAATGATGACATACCGTAACGCATTTCGGATCAGGTTCCTTTTTTCATTTTGGGAAAGATTAGCAGGGATAACTTGGTCACGTAGGTAAGAGTAAATGTGGCTATAGAGAGACGAGTCATGTCCAGTAATAGAATAGACCATCTAGGACTCAAGAGAATCATAGGCAGGGTAATGTAACTCTTCCACCAGGAACTCAAAGAAAAAATTGGATTCCTATAGTTGTGATATAGACGCCAAGGTGGCCATTGCATCTGCTACTCTATTTGCTAACCTGGGAATCTGCTGAAATGATACAACGGTAAAGTATTTCTTGAGATCATCCACCATTCTCTTATAAGGCATCGATTTCTTATCTCTTGTTTGATATAGATCATTGATTTGGTTGATGATGGGTTGAGAATCTCCATAGATGTGTAATTCAATAATCTTCCACTCGATGGCTAGCTTGATCCCGTTTACGAAAGCTTCATATTCTGCAATGTTGTTTGTGCAAGGAAAGAGAATCTTGTAAGCTTTTGGGATTGAATATTTTTGAGGAGTAATAAAAATTATTCCGGCACCAGAACCATGTTGAGTGAAAGACCCATCAAAGAACATCTTCCATGATTGTTGAGTAAGGTGCATGATTGATTCATCCATAAATTCTATATGCAGAGGTTGACTTGCTTCAAGTGGAGCATCAACAAGTTGGTCTGAAATAACCTGTCCTTTGATGGCTTTACGTTCCACATATTCAATATCAAATTTTGTAAGAATCGTGACCCATTTAGCCAGTCTTCCTGTGAGCGTTGCTTTACTGAGAATATATTTGAGTGGATCAATCTTAGCTACCAGCTTAATAGAGTGTGCTAACATATAATGTTTTAATTTTTGTGATGCAAAGACCAATGTCAAGCATGTTTTCTCTATTATAGTGTAGTTCATTTCATAAGACACCAATGTTCTGCTGATATAATATATGGCTCTTTCCTTTTTATTCTCATCTTGTTGTGCCAGAAGTGCCCCCAGTGAACTATCTGTATCTGATATATACAAGATCAATGGTTTACCTTGAATTGGTGGCATTAATATGGGTGGATTAGAAAGATAATCTTTGATTTATTTTAGATGTTGTTCACAATCTTTGTCCCAATTGTATTGAACTCCTTTCCTTAATACCTTTGTAAAGGGTTGAGCTTTGTCTTCTAGCTGAGATATAAAGCACCTTATGACTGAAGACAGCCCTATAAACTTCTCATTTGACTGATATTCTTGGGTGGAGGCATTTCCATTATAGATTGGACCTTTTTAGGGTCAACCTCAATTCCTTTCTTTTAAATTATGTAACCAAGCAATTTTCCTGATGTTACTCCAAATGCACACTTTTTAGGATTTAGCCAGAGCTTGAATCTTTCCATTCTATCCAGTATGAGGCCTAGCTCTTGAATATTTGAAGATCTCTTCATGGTTTTTACTAGGGTGTCATCAACATAATCTTCCATGTTTTTATGCATCATATTGTGGAAGATAGTGGTTACTACTCTTTGGTAGGTTGCTCCTGCATTCTTTAGTCCCAATGGCATAACATTCAAGCAAAAGGTTCCCCATGCACATGTGAAGGCTATATTTTCTTGATCCTCAGGAGCTATCTTGATCTGATTGTAACCAGAGAATCCATCCATTAATGAATACATCTCATATCCAGTAGTCATATCTACTATCATATCAATGTTGGGTAATGGAAAATCGTCTTCTGGACATGCTTTGTTGAGATCCCTGAAGTCTATGCAAACTCTAATAGATTTGTCTGCCTTTGATACAGGTACTATGTTTGATATCCATTCTGCATAGTCTATAGCTCTAATAAATCCAGCTTTTAGCAATTTTTCTAGCTCAGCCTTGACTAGCAATGCCACATGGGGATGCATCTTACAGAGTTTTTTCTTGACTCGTTTAACTCCTGGTGTAATAGAGAGATGATGCATGATGAGATCAAGATCTAGTCCTGGTGTATCAAAGTATGTCCATGCAAAGTTGATCTTCTTTTCTGAAAAGAGGTGAGTGAAATCTTTCAATTCTTCTGATGATAATGATTGAGCTAAATGAATGATATGTGGTGTCTCTTGACTCTCGATGTTCACTGGTTGATTTGGCTTGATCAATATAGAAGACCTCTCATGGAAATGACTTGGCAGTATATCAAGTATCTCATCTTCAAGCGCCTCAGAGATGTTTTCACCCTTAGGTACGTCCTTTATTTTTACTATTTTTTATTCTGACACCGCCGCAATGTGGTTTTCGCCATCAAATCTCTTATTTTTCTTTTCTTTTTTTTTTTTATGACTGAGATACGTGATGTCTATTTAAGCCATTTTCTCGCTTTGCTCACTGGTGAAAGAGTTCATTGGTTCCACTGCATTAAGATAGCAGGATAGTGTATAGTTATTGGCGAAGGTGGGTATATTCAAAGGTTGGTTATAAAGAGTATAGTTAATCAGTTCAGGATTTTTTAAAGATAAGGTTTGAATAGGTTCAAGGGAGTTCACAATACTATCATCATGACTTCAGGCTGACTCGTCGAGTTCCAGAAGGCTACCTTGCGTATGTGTCTTGAGACCAGGAAGAGTTACAAAATGATTATCGAAATTCATGTTAGTATTTATTGGACCAAACCCAACCGACCTACTTCTAGCATCATCACCTACTTCAAACTAGACTACATACTGTGGTGTGACAGTAACAGGGTCAGCAAACAACATCTCAACATTCATGACAGAGTAGTCATAATTTGTTGTTGTTATAAAGAGAGATTCTATCCGAGTTATCAGAGTCATAAGATGAAGTTTCTAACTCATCTTCAAGTGATTTAGTAAAAGTATGTATAGTATCAGTGCCTACATCTTTGATGTTGTAAGTTCCTTCATGATTTGGTTCATTGATCACTTGTATTTGACATACTTGTGGACATAACCTTGATGGTTCTATTAATCCCTTTCGTCTGTTCCATTCAACTTCCTCCGGACTGATGACTGGTCCTACTTCTGTAGCTTCTAATTCTTCTTTTGTAGTTCCATATCTGATTTGTCCCATCTAATTAGTGGTGAAGAAATTGCTTGTGTCCTTTCTTCCTCTAGCTGTTGTTCATAGTCTTCTTGCCTTTTTAGTCTGATTTATTCTATTTCCTTTTGTATTTTTAAGCATAATATCTCTTGTGCATCATCAATGATATCACTGGATTCTTTGAGGGTTCTTGTAGTAGATGTATCTAAGAGATGGTCTGGACCCCATTCATACTCATTTGAATCAGTTTTGGAATCATCTACTTGTTGTCTGCCAGTATATGTGACTGGAATGTTCAATGGTGCAAACAATTCTTTGATTCTGTATACTTCTTCTCTCATATCCACTGGAACTTCTACTTCCTATGGTATTATAGCTGATACAATCGGAACTTGATTACCATTTATTTCCTCTCTCTGGGTTGGCAATTCTTCTTATTCATTATCGCACTCTTCCTGAGTTTGTTGAGTATTAATTTCCTGTGATGTTAAAGGTAGTACCTTTTTCCTCCACTTAAATTGATGGTGAGACATTTGTTTTGTTAGGATTAATGATAGTCCCAAAGATAGTGAGAGGGGGGTGAATCAATATCTAACCTGTTAACATAATATTTAACCTTATTAAGTATTTTGTATTCCAAAACAGTGTACCGGTAAATAAGAATTAGTGCAGTAAACAAGAACAATAAAGACAACATAGAAAACACACCATAACACAAGATGTTTAACGAGGAAACCTGGTGTGGGAAAAATCTCAGTGGGATTTGTGACCCACAATATTCACTCACTGGCCAATGAATAAACATTACTTACAATGAGGGGCCTGCACATGCAAGAAGGCCAACTGCCTAGAGCTCACTGCTCAATTTACAAGATAGAAGTCTTACTGACTTACAAAATGGATTATGAAAATCCAATACTATGTACTGCTTCAAATCAGCATCAACTATGTCAGGTTCAGTACCGATTTAAGCTCATTCTATAACCATAAACCTTATACAAAATCTGCCTTATGCATTCGCATATATATCATCCTTCTCTCATTATTATTACTTACACAAAATGACCTATAAGATCTCATACATATATATGAGTCTTTTACAACATGCCATGTCGGCTTTACAAAAGACAATTACATTAAATACAATAAACAAAAGTTTATTCCTTGTCGGTTGGAGTACCAGTATGCATTGTAGCCATTGTCGGTGAAGTGTCTGCCAGTCTATGTAGATGTCTATGCCAGTGTCGGTGCCTGCCGATATCTTTACTAGATGAATGCTAGAAGGTTTCCAGAAGGTTTCCATCAATGACAACACCATCATTTATTATTAGAGTGTAGAATTCCAACAATCTCCCCCTTTGGCATTGATGGCAACACTCATGAGAAAAATCCAAAAACTGTTCCAAAAAGTGAAGTCCAAAAATTTACCAAAAAGATGTGCTTCCCCTGAGCAGATGATCTCCTCTGAATGATCATTTTTCTCTGTCTACTACTCCCCTTTTGACATCAATGACAAAGGTTGTCGAAAATTGTTAAAACGAGTGCAAAATTTCACCTTAAGGTCTAAAATATTTCTACCAAAACCAAATTTAAACTCTACATGAATCTGTTGTTGTCATTCATGGTTGCCTCAGTTCGTTGGATCGTGCCGGTGAGATGATGCATATTCTCTTCTGGTGATTTTTCCCCTTGAATTAATGCCTTAGAGATCTCATTTCTCAGAGAGATAAGGTTATCCAATTTAGGACTAAGTTTATGCTTAAGCTCCCTAGCATTTGCTTTGATCCTTGCTTTTTCTTTCTCAAATTTCTCCAACTTTTCTTCAAAACCTACTATTTCTTACTCAATCACTGATATAGGTTCGGATGAACCAATAATGTTATCAACTATATCATCGATTTCCTTTTGTACTCTTCTTATTTCCTTTTCAATGTCTCGTGTCAACAGATGTGGCTTGCATGTTTCTCTGTACAGTTCCTTATATTCCAAAATTGTTGTATTCAGTGCCGGTAAAAGTGTGTTAATATCTTCTGTACACTTCTTTATTATGTCCTCAAATAATTTTTCTTTTTCTTTTTCCATTTTCTCTTTGAATGTATCCGCATTCACCTTATCAACTATTATTATATTTCCAACAATAAATTTAGGCAATGTGTCCAACTGACTTAAAGAATCCTTTACATGATCTATATTACATTTTGGTGCAATCATCTTAAGAATAGGTAATGTATCATCAATTGCTTTATAAGCTAATGCATTACAGTCAATTATCTTCTTGATAGAGTCCAGGAGTACCTCTGTCACATTGGTAGGCCTGAATTCACTTAAAGAAGTATCTGATGTCTGACCAACTGCCTTAATTACTTCAGTGCTTCCAACATTTGTTACCAATTTTCTTGTATTATCCTTCGATGGATCAGTCTGAGTTTGTGTTTCTACTAGAAATGGTTTGGGTTTCTCAGTGACTACCGGTTTCACTATCTCAATATGTACCTATGCCTCTGTGGGTTTCTCTATGGGTTTCTCTGTGTTCTCAGCTGCCAGTATCTTTGTCTCTGTAGGTTTCTCACTGCTAGAATCTATACTACCAGTATTCATACCAGTGTCCAATGGTTGTTCTGTTTGTGGTGTATGCTTTGTTTGCTCTGTTTGCATTTCAACCTCAACATTCTCTACTGGTTGCTCAGCAATGTTTCCATTGTCAACAATATCATTCTTTACCTATGTATTATCCTTATCCACAACAATGTTCACTTCTTGAGTGTCCACATTCATCGTGAATAGAATTTTTAATTCAGGGTTAGTGTCATCATGTATTGTACCTATAGTGTCAGTAGTCGGTGTATCAATAGTATGTACCAGTGCAGTATCCATGGGTGGTGGTAATTTGTCAGTTATTTTGATGTTTGATATTCCACCAACTTTACCTTTCCCTTTGTCCTTATGTTTATGATATACCTTAAATGTTTTCTTCGACCTGTTCAATTCTTCTTGTTTTTATTTTTCTACAAAAAAGGTATCTCATTTATCAGTCATTTCCTCTACAATTTCATTAACTCTACCACCCATTAAGCTCACTTGTCGGTGACCGCTAGCAAAAATTGATCTGTTAGCTTCACAAATTAAGTCATCAATTTCCTCTTTAGAATTAACTGGATGTATAGCTAGAAGTTTTTCAATTTTAAGTTTCTTGTCCAACTCCATTACTGCAATCCTCTTTGCATCTAACCTTATATACAGATCATTTGGTAAGTCATCCACAACTTCAATTAACACTTTCTTGTATATGTCCAGATGTAGAATTATACTATTTTCAATACTTTTCTTTTCTGAATCAGTGAATGTGTTATACAATTTTCTCACATTTGCCAAGTTACCATCATCAGTTATTTCATTCAGCAAATTATTTAAAGGAGGTATAACCTATTTTTGTTTCTTCTTAGGTGTTAAATTCTTTGCTAGTTGCCTTACTACTTGTTTCTTTCTCAAGGTTCTTGTTTTCTTTAGTGGAGGAGAGGGTACCGGCGAGGGTTTTCTCTTCCTATCAACTCTCTTGAATTCCACAAGTATATCACTGTCAGATGATGTGCCAACTGGTGAAATGTGTACCTTTGGTTGTAGTCCTTCCCGTTCACTTGCCTTTATACCAGTAAGGTTCATAACATTTTCTTTTATTTCCTTTACATGTTTAGATGCACTTCTAATATACTTTTCTCTTCTCTTTCTTTGTTTCATAGTTTGTACACCACTCTCAATTGTTTCTGCATTACCAAAAAAAATTGTGTTGGTTCTCTAGGTACTTCTAACAAGGCTTTATCATAAGTCTCAATAATGTTCACATCAGCCTCATACCCCATTTCAGCTACCCATATAGTTCTAGGAAGAACAACTTCGATCCATGTTTCATCTTTCTTAATTAGAAAACATATTTCCTTGTCATAGTTATCTACTACACTCTGTGGTAGTCTCTCTCTGGTTTTCATTTTGGTTTGGAAAGCTTTGAAATATTCAATTATGTTGTTTTCCTTAGCAGTACGCATGCCGGTGAAAGCTTCTTGCAATTGTTTGCCTACCGGTATGTCATATCCAAAGTCTTTATGTCCAATACCAGGAATTTCCTTTGTGAAATACAACATTAAGCATACTAAGAGATTGCCAAAATGAAATGTCCCTTTCTTATCACCTTTTATCTTCTTCAAATTGTCTATTAGTTCATCCTTCAGCCATTCACACACATCTATTTTTCATTATTATTTATCATTTCATAAGCACTATTAATGCAAAGACTAGAAACTGAATTAAGTTTGTGTGCATGTGTAGTCTTATAGCCTAAAATCATACTTATGAATCTCACATTAATGTCCTTGATGTCATTCACTCTCAGAGATCTACTATCAGATGTTGCTCTGGTTAAGGTCATGACTTTGTTATTAGGAACCTTCTTAGTTTTTTCAAGTCTATTGTTGGTTGAGGGTAAACCTGTCACTGCCCTAATTGCTTGCCGGGTGAGTTTGCAGACTGAATCTAACCAAATAAATTCTCCATGTGTCCTACTTAGGACAATTCTCACTACTTCCTCTGGAAATTCAAGGATGTTCAAGATTTCCACAACACCTAAAGTCTCAATAATCTTGTGCTCGGGTTTGACATTGCCATTTTCATCACAAATTACGGTTTTAAACATCTTTAACAACTCCTTAGAACCTAATTCTTCAATATTGCAGTGAATATAATCCTAGGGTCTTCAGCATAATCTACACCTTTAGGAATCTTTGAAAATGCACCTATAGAATCATCTTGCTTAGCTATCTTGAGAATAATTTTGAATACGGGTCTAGGGCGTTTATATTTTCCACAACAGTAGGGTTCGTAATAAATTCAGGAACAGAAGAGGAAGCCATTTGAAAAATACCTTAAGCTGCCTGATAATGTTTGAGTGCTTGAAAGAAATCACTTCACTTCTTCGCCTTGAATGCATTTGCTCAGATTTTACGCTCTCTACTAATTTGAATGCTCGGTGAATCAAAAATGAAGGAAAACCGATGATTTATAATGAAATTACTTTCAACAACCACATTAAATGCTCGTCGGTTAAGTGAAAACTTAACACATCTGCCGATAAAGAAGAAATCTATCTTCTCACCATCAACCGAGGGTAAACTGCATGATATTTAATTTGTTGCAATACCCCCAAAGGGTTACTTCTCAGTGGGATGAAGAATCTCTTGTCGGTGGAGTAATACTTTGTTCTACCGGTGAAGGAATAGTCTCATCAACATTTTGATCTATCTTTCTAATCCATTATTTTAAAAAAATTTGCTTTACCTCATCAACCTTTTCTTTGCCTTTCAAACTAGGTCCTTTATTATTTGCCGGTGAAGTCTTGCTTCTACAAAATTTTGCAATATGTCCAATTTTGTTACAAGCATAACAAGTCACATTATTCTTCTCAATAGCCTTTCCATATCCTATGCCGGTTTGTGTTCTGCATTGATTAGATAAGTGCCCAAATCTTCCACAAACATAACATCTCACATTCATTCTGCATTTTTCTGAATTATGACCAACTTTGTTGCATTTGGAACATTGACCGGTGGGTGCATTAATGTTGTGATTGTTTCTAGATCTACATTGTTTTTCTCTATGACCATACTTGTTATAGTTAAACCATTTCCCATTAAATTTGTAAGCATTAGGTTGTCTTACCGGTTTACTGTGATCATGATTGTTTGCAGTACCGTAACTTTCTCCAACTTTAAATCCAAGTCCATTAGTATCTCCATTAGGTTTCTGACTTTTCAGCATATCATCCAGTTCCTCTAAACTTTTCTTGAATTTATCTTTATGTTGATTTGCAGTAGCCAACTCATTTTCCAGAATTCCCATTTGTCTCATAAGTTCAGTTTTATCATGTTGTATGTGAATCAGATCTGTCTTCAACATATCATTTTCATGACTGAATCTTAGATTTTCATTTCTAGGATCATTTACTCTCCTAGTCAAGTCATCTTCATTCTTCTTACTGTCTTCAATGTCTTTACAAAATCTCATAGTCATATCTTGCATTTCATTCCTCATAGTATTGTTTTCTTGTCTCATCTTGTTCACAAGATCATTAAGAGTTTCCTTTTCATCATTACCACTCTACATCTTCTCATGAAGTTCTTTTCTTTTATTTATAGAAATAGTAAGATTCTCTTGAAGTCCTTGAATGAATTCCTGTACAATTTTTAGATCATCTTCTAGTTTGATATTCTTCAACTTCTCTGAATCATAGTCTACAAGAACTCCTTCCAATTGCTTTCTTAAGTTCTCCATCTATGTTGGTGTCAGAATCTTCCTCAACTTGTTAGGCTTTTGAAAATGGAGGACCAGGCTCTATACCAATTGTTAGGATTAATGATAGTCCCAAAGATACTGAGAGGGGGGGTGAATCAGTATCTAACTGGTTAACAGAATATTTAACCTTATTAAGTATTTTGCATTCCAAAATAGTGTACTGGTAAATAAGAATTAGTGCAGTAAATAGGAACAATAAAGACAACATAAAAAACACACCATAACACAAATGTTTAACGAGGAAACCCGATGTGGGAAAAACCTCAGTGGGATTTGTGACCCACAATAGTCACTCATTGACCAATGAATAAATATTACTTACAATGAGGGGTCTGCACATGCAGGAAGGCCAACTGCCTAGATCTCACTACTCAATATACAAGATAGAAGTCTCACTGACTTACAAAATGGATTATGAAAATCTAATACAATGTATTGCTTCAAATCAGCATCAACTATGTCAGGTTTAGTACCGATTTAAGCTCATTCTATAATCGTAAACCTTATACAAAATTTGCCTTATGCATTCGCATATATATCATCCTTCTCTCATTCTTATTTCTTACACAAAATGACCTATAAGATCTCATACATATATATGAGTCTTTTACAACATACCATGTCAGCTTTACAAAGGATCTTTACAAAGGATAATTACATTAAATACAATAAACAAAATTTCATTCCCTATCGGTTGGAGTGTCGGTATGCATTGTAGTCGTTGTTTGTGAAGTGTCTGTCGGTGTATGTAGATGTCTATCTCGGTGTCAGTGCCTATCGGTGGCTTTACTATATGAATGCCAGAAGGTTGCCATCAATGACAACACCATCATTTCTCATTAGAGTGTAGAATGCCAACATGTTTCTGGTCTGATGAATTTCTTGAATCGTATCCTAGTCCAGCTTTATCATTTCCAGACTTAGTTTGTAACTGAATAGGTTCAACAATACCTTCTTGATGCTTTCCTAGACGACCGATACTTGAATATCCCATGTGTTGAAGCATCTTATAGCCTGGACCATATTGTGTCGCAGAAATCTCACAATGTCGTATTTCTTCGTTTGCACTATCTTCTTTGAAAAGCCATTTGAGACTAGCATCCTCTTCTATTTCATCTGCAAGGGAAGTAGAGGACTGCATAAAGAGACCATCATAAATGACTTTTGGAGTTGAAATTTGTGGCTTCACATCCTCTAATGGTTTTCCCAACGGTCTTGGTGATGGAGGAAGAGACATTAGTGAGAGTACAGGCTCTATCTTGTAGCCATCCATGTTGGTGTTTTTGATTTTCAATTTCTTCTCTAAATCTTTCAGCAAAGATTCTTAACTTTTAGTTGTAGAGACTGCTCTATTATGAGGAACAAAAGCATCAACACTTTGCATTAATGCATTGTAGGTATAGCTTGTATCAACAGGAATAATGACTTCAACTCCATTATAAGGAAATTTCAAGCACTGATGATACGTAGATGGTATTGTCTTCATTTCGTGAATCCATGGCCTACCCAGTAAGATGTTGTATGAAAGAGGAAGGTCAAGGACCTGAAAAATGACATCTCTTTCTACAACTCCTACCTTGATTGGTAATAGTACTAGACCCTTAGAGGTTCTTTCTTCTTCATCATAAGCTTTGATTGTTATTTTCTTTGTCAAATCAATGACATTTTCAAAAAATCCCAATCGTGTCAGTAGATTGTAAGTACAGATATTCAACCCAGTGCCTCCATCTATCAAAACACAATTAACTCGGTGTTTATGAATCATAGCTTCAATGTGTAATGGCTGGTTATGCGGGTGACTTAGTGAGTTATCATCTTCTTCAAACAAAGTGAGGTAATGAGGTGAAGTCAGGTGACCCACCATAGATTGAAACCGACCTACGTCTAAATATTTAGGGGCACTAGTGGTGAGCAAAGCCTTGTCCAGGATCTCTCTATGGGAAGAAGAGATCTTAAGTAGTTCCAAAATGGAGATTTGAGCATTGGTTCTTTTTAATTGTTCAACAATACTATAATATATTATATTAAATATCATATACTATGTATTATTTGTTTCAATTAACAATTTTGTATTTTACACGAATATTATAATGGATCTGCAATGGTTATGTCAATTTTAGTTTATTAATTTGGTATTTTCACTTCACTCATATCTTGAGTGGTTATTTTCCTAATAGAGAGAAAAATGCTTATTAGGTGACACATAGCATAATTGAATCTAAGGACATAAGTATAGTGAGGTTTCATTGTGAATGAGGATAGTTCACGACCCCTTTTGTGATAAGTTTCTTTTAGATCAAAATTTGACCTAGATGATCATCAAATCAGAACTATTGGCTATCATAATCACTATGCATAACGAGTTTTTGTTAGAAATATCAAGCATTATATTAACAAAGTAATGAATTTACAAGGCTACTTTGATACATTTTATTCCTACCTCTAGGAGGTAGCAACTTTTCGATGTGCACTCTTCTAATTATATGACTTAAAACACAACCATTATATCTCACAAAAGTAAATACTAGCCAAATATGCCTCAGAAGCCTCTAATTACTTAAAAGTTAATACTATCCCCTAGATGTCAAAGGAAATTTGGTCATGTGCATTGACCGCTATAATTTGGAGTGCAAAAGAGGGAATGTACCTGACAGTCCACTACAATTTTAAGAACAAAGAGACTCTATGACACTGAGAGGTTGCAATCGTAGCCTATGTTGGTCATAATACTTGTTGCAGCAATAACGAGATGTGAGGTAATAGTTATAAAATTTGGATGAACTCAAAGAGACATTTACAAATACAACCTATCCTTTATAATACCTAATTAAAAAAATGGATGCAATGCAAGTCCTTGTATCAATAATGTCTGGCAGATAGTTAAAAACTAGAACAATAAATTCCATATAAAAGTGGTTAGACTTAAAATGATAAGGAAAATTAAAAAATGCTAAAGAAAATGTCAACTAATAAAAAAACTTACAAGGATGAGGCATATTCACAACTTTTCCATTCGCGCCATGCATATCAGCACTAGACTTGTAACTCATAGTGTTAGTGTACATACAAGACAATATGGGAGTTCATTATACTCAGCAACTTGTGGAGTTGTTGTTTGTGTTGGCTATGTTAGACCCTGCAATTAAGATTCAATATATATTATTCAATAAGATTAACTGTGCAACATAATGAAATATTGAAAAGTGTGTTATCTTATTGAGCTTCGCTTTGTTTCGAGAATAGTTCAATATTCTCTACTTAACAGGTCCAACCACATGAAGCTGGAAACTCATTTGGCCCCTCCCCCCGCCCCCGCCCCCCCCAACATCACTCTAAATTCCCTGTTAACATCTAACATTCATTCATTCTTTCATCCATTATTAAAATATAGCATTCATTCATTAACACATAACATTCATTAGCATTCATTAACACGCAACATTCATCAATATTCATTAACACGTGTCATTCATGAACATTCATTAGCACATTATTACATTCATTAACACATAAAAATCAGTCATTATCAAATAAGGTAGATTACAATCATTTTTATTTTTTTATTTTTTAAGATATGTAAAAACTAAGTGGAGCATCGTTTTCTTCATCATTTCCCCCATCTTTAGTTGTTCTGCCCTCTGCCCATGATCTTGATGTATGCCTAGTCCTATACAAAGGACGAGGACACTGAACCAAAGGGGGGTCCTCTACAGTAACAAAGAAATGGGTTAAATTCAAAACATTTTTTTATTACGGTTACAAGTATTTCATTAATTTAAAGAACATAGTCGTGGCGCTCTTTACCTGATGGGGCGACATCATCTTCCACATCATTTTGTCTAGCCTCAACCTCAACATGTTGAACACCCTCTAGATCCTTTGGAGTTGAAATACAAAAGGTTACATTAATCAATACACCAATTGCAATTGAATTTGTTTAAAGGAATAATAGTGGTCCTCTTTACCTGATTGAGGAACATCACGTTCCTGATGTTGTCTACCTGGATCATGTTGTTAGTAAGATGAGAAGGGGGGGTGAATCATATAAACTCACAATGAAACTCACAATTCAATACATTCATCAGATTCAACCTCGGTAGCTTTTACTTCAATATGCAACCTAGACTGTAAATCATTCAAACTCATAAACTGATAAACTTAAAACATCATAACACATATATCACCAAATTTAACGTGGAAATCCAAATAGGGAAAAACCAATGTGGGATTTCGGACCCACTAAGAAATATACCCTTCTAGAGTATGCTCGATTAAAAGCTAATCCTGTTACAGATTACATAAACACATTGCTAGATGTGACCCAGTTAAGGGATTTCCCTCAGATCTGTTAGAATCTCGCACTTTGTTAGAAGTGACCTTGTCAAAGGATTTCAAACACTCATTCAGAATGTTACCTTGCTAGAGGATTTACAAATAAGACTATTAGGTCCACTCGGTTAAGAGATTTTTTGTCACTTACAGAATAAATAACAGTAATAAAATATATTTGCAACTTCACATCTAAAATGTTAAAGTGGATTTTATGTGCTCAATGAACTCAAGATAATCTTGTCATAAGACTTATCTTGCTTCTTGTTGGGCTTCTCAATCTGTCCTTCAATCAGATCTTCAATCTTTTGTGCTCGGTGATCACTACAGCAGCATCACTGTTATTCTATTTGCCTGCATCCATTGTTCATCAACAATTCATTATTTATAAACGATTCCCAACCGCTTAATCTCCTTGATCACATTTCCCATGATCAATCTTAGCCATCTGATCATCATACTTGACTAGGTTCATTGAATCTTTCGATCTGAAAATTGTTTTATCTCGCCTTGGAACTTGTATTCCTTCCTTGGTACTTGTGCTAGGTTATGATTGATCAATCTGCGTTGTAGATCTGACTCTTGTATTTTCATTATCGTATATCCTCAACAAACTTCTTGCACGACATACCAATCATCTATACGTCTCCAGCTCATTGGCATCCTTCATTCAATAATACTTTTATTCATCCAATGCGTTCAGTTACTACTCGGTTGTTACTCAGTTAATACTGAACTTCACTCGGTAGACATTTTGCCTTCATTAACCGATATCGATAACCTTGGGGTTTACCGACTAGCTCCTTGCTCGGTAACATAGAACAGTATCAAACCTTTACTCATGAAATATTTTCTCCTTCTTGTTCATTCAATGAATACACATATATAGGATATCAAAACAATCAAAACAAAATAATCTTGTCACTGTCTAACTCGGTAATAGTTGCCCATTTGAATAACATATTACTCCCCTTTCATTTTCACATTCATTCTGTGTCACTTACCGACATCTTTATACTCATCAAAACATACTTCTTAAGATATGGCAACATCATACTGAATCAAAAAATCAATTTCTTGACATCAATGACAAAATAATATTATTAAGATAGTAATTATCCTTTATCATTTATATCAATAATCTCCAACAACCTTCTCAATCTTATTGTAATTCCAACACATGCTCCACTTGGTCACCACCGACTACATGCTCTACAATATTAACAAAAAAGGTTACATTAATTACTACACTCATTATAATTTAATTGAGAGGCTTAATTGTATTAATAATTACATTAAAAATTTTGAATAGCAAATGAATACCTCTACAACTGGAATGCACATCCGGACCTTCATGTCCAGGTTGTGTTCCACGATTAACAGGTTGCATTCCAATGTCATGCGCATTGTTATCATTGCTTGCTTATTTAAAAAGAATATAATCACTTTATGTTGGAACTTAACATCAAATAGATTATTGGTAAAGTATCAATTTGAAATCATTTTCATTTAGCTTATTTACCTTTATGATGGATGCATTGGAATCTCGTGTTTGCCCACTTAATTCTCGTAGTCGTTCAGCCACGGCTGTATAGCCTTGCTAGTAGGCAATTCTCTTGTCATCTGCTATGGGCGCTCTATTGAATTCAGAGCCCTGCATTCTTGTTTAGTATCGTGAATTTTGCTTGTATTGTTTGATAAAAAAAAATTGTTTACAATTTATAAATATTTTGATGCGATATTTCATTTACTGATTCTTACAATTTGTGCAGCAAGTTTCATATAACCACCAGAACCGAGTTTGTGTTGCCCGTGCTTTTCTTGTCTTGCCTTGGTTTCCTTTGACGTGTCACTCAATGTATGAGAAGTTTGAAATATGTTAGATTATATAAATATCAAGAGTAATTAGTACATAATTACATTCTTAATAGTATCACATACCTTCTTTTGGCGTCTGGTGGTGTATTTCCTTTTTTCCTTTCAATTATCTCCTTCGCATTCAAAATCAGGTCCTTCCACTCCCTCTCTGGAATCATGGGGGGATGCTCGTACTTTACGTTCTTCTCTAAATGTGTCATGAATTGGTCCCTCACATATTTTAGATATGTGCTAGCTTTTTCAAGGACCTTGGTTTTCTCGAATGTGTCATTTCCAAACAACCCAACCATACGATTTGTTAGTTCATCTTTTAATTTTTTTTCTTGGTTATTCCACCTTTATGTTAGAGTATTCGAGTATTTACTTGATTAATTAAACAATATTTGTTTAATTATTTAAGTTCCCTTTATCTCTTTTACACTTAAGCTAACTTTAGGTGCATAATAATTAAATCTTTTGTTAATTATTATGTGCAAGCCTAGGTTTTCCTTTTTAGGGTTTCTTGATCTATTAGAGGTTGGATTCTTTTCCTTTGTATTATTCGATTATCACATTACACGTTTTGTGAATATTGAGCTCTCATCTTTTTTAGCATATTTTCTGTGTATTGTTTTTTTGTTATTTGCTTCCTTGCTTCTCCTTGTAACAGCTTATTCAGCTTGCAAAGATCTTTAGGCTCATGTGGTGTTGTGTTTGTCAACTCTCACATGGTATCAAAGCTTCAGATCTGTAGCTATTTGTTCTTGTTTTGAAAAATTTTGCATTGGAAGCAAATTTGGGGTTTTAGGAAGTTTTTTTATGCACTTAGGGATAGGATTTTTTTTCTAAGCACTTTGGGCCTAAACGGACCTCGTTGTCGTGCTTAGAAAGCCCAAAAACCCCTATAGTCATATAAAACTTGACCATTTTTAGCTCCTAAGCCTTTGGGAGTATTTTTTCTCCAATACCAGGGTGTACAGCCTTGGCACATAATTCGACAAAAAATCAAGAAAATATTTTTTTTCCTTTTTACAGCATGCAGGCCGATTTTTTGATTTTTTGAAAAAAGAAATTTTTTTAAAAAAATCAAAAAAATATTGAAAAAAGGCAGAATAAGCTTTTTTTTAACAATTTTTTTGTTGGGGGGTTTCCCCACGATACGCAGGGTACCATGGGGCCCCCTGACCTAATGCAGGTCTGGCACCGTCGGCGGTTCTAACACCACCAGCGTCTGCCTTCCCGACCCCCGCCAACACCGCCTTCCTGACCCCTGCCACCGCAGCACCCCTCTGGCCCCCGCTGCGTTGCGCCACCTACGGCCTCCCTGTGCCGCCCGCTAGCCCCTTTGCGCCGCCGGAAACAGCCCCGGCCACTGCTGCACCACCACCTGCCACCGAAGCGTCGCCCACGGGCCACCTCCGCCTGGTCCTGCCCCCGTTGCACCTCCATAACTTGGGTAAACTGGGTCATTTTTTCAAAAACAAATAGGCATCGGAAAGCTGGTTCCGAGATGGACCTCATGGTGTTAGAATTTTTTTCCAATTTTGTTGTTTGTCTATGTTTTTATCCAGTCCAAGTGGGGTCTCCGTTTTGCACTCCGGGAGCCATAGAATGAGCATCTCAACTCCGTTTTTCGAAAACTTTATATCGTTGGAAATCTTGTCCTGTGTACTTTCCAGCCATATGAGTTTTCTTTCCAGATTCTGCTCTAGGAATATTTTCTTCAGTTTTTTGCTTTTCAGCACTCTGTGGATATCTTGGTTTTTTCAGGTCCTGGGATCTCTTCTCTAAGTAAGATGTCTCAGTTTTGGCTCTTCTTTTTATTTCCAGTCTTATTATCATTGTAGATTCTTTTATGCAACCGCACTGATATAAAGTGCCATCATGCATTATTTACTTGGGATCTTGCACATCTTGTGCCTTAATGTACATGCACTACTTATAAAGTGTCATGAGGGGGTTGATGTTTGCCTTGTTTGCCATCTACCTTTGTCCAATGAGTGTTCCTTCCACAACATTCACCTCATGTTATGTGTAAAGTGAGTGTTCCATCCATGACACTATGTACTTTCTCTGCGCCTTCGATGTTCCTGGTTCTTCGTCATGCAGTTCTTGTTGGTCATTTTTTTTAGTGTACCTGTCCCTCTCCCTTTTCAGCATTATGGGGAGGTTTGTCCTGTTGGTTCTAATGCTTTCGTGGTTCTATTGATCAGCTCTTCAGGCTTTGGTTTCTCATGTCATTTGTATCTTTGAGTTCAGTTGTTTACCTCTGTTTGCCTTTTGATTCGAGTAGTGTCATTTGAGGGCATTCATACAGATTACAGTCTTCTCTACCTAGTCATGTTCTCTTTCAGTGGAGGTTCTTCAGATCAGCAATTATTCTTCGACAGTGTTTGCAAGTTCTTCATGCTTCAGTGATTCTTCTGATCTTCTCTTGTTCCTATCTTTTTGGAACATTCTTGTTTGGAGGCTTTTTCAGTCCTTCTTCTTGCTTTTCCATCTCTATTTGGAGTCGAGCTTTTTTCCCACGTGGTTTTCTCTATTTCTATGGTTCATAGAGATTTGGTTGTATTTGGGTACTTGATCAGGCCTTGTTGTCGGGACCCATCTTTCTTGCTTTCAGTAGTTGTTCTAGGTTTTAGCTTCTCCCTAAGTCTAGCTTAAGGGGAGGTGTTAGAGTATTCGGGTATTTACTTGATTAATTAAACAATATTTGTTTAATTATTTAAGTTCCCTTTATCTCTTTTACACTTAAGCTAACTTTAGGTGCATAATAATTAAATATTTTATTAATTATTATGTGCAAACCTAGGTTTTCCTTTTTAGGATTTCTTGACCTATTAGAGGTTGGATTATTTTCCTTTGTATTATTCGATTATCACATTACACATTTTGTGAATATTGAGCTCTCATCTTTTTGAGCATATTTTCTGTGTATTTTTTTTTCTTATTTGCTTCCTTGCTTCTCCTTGTAACATGTTATTCAACTTGCAGAGATCTTTAGGCTCCTATGGTGTTGTGTTTCTCAACTCTCACACTTTAAAGCAAAAAAAAAACCTGTTAGATTCAAAAATAAACTGAAGCTACCTTTGATATAGTTCTAGAAAAGGATAAAAGGAAAACTATTCTACTTAGTCGTTACATGGTTTGGGCCTATTTTCCATGGACAGCATAAAGGTCTGTTACAACAAAGTTGTTGAATTGATGGAGCATGTCGGATTTTGTTACAATTACAAAAGTTGGATGCAGATTGTTCGATATAAAAAAAGTATGCGTAGGTATGCACTATCTGCAAATTATATACAACATAAAGATAATGATCAAAGTAAATGAGTGGCTATATACATTGATGGAAGGCCAAAAGCAACAAGGAATATTGCAGGTTTTATAAATAGTACGTGACCTAGGTCAACTAATAAGCAACCCAATTGCATATTTGAGGTGCACGAGGGAAATCATGTATTTGTATGTGCGATAAAATCAATAAGTGCAGGGGAAGAGCTGCTAATCGATTATAATTTGAATTGTATAGATACAAACAAAGTTACTATCATGGGGGTGGTACGTACCATATACTATTTAAATTAACCAAACTCCAATTAATGACTCCAATATACCATTTTATTATTTATTTAATTTTCTTAGTCTATTGGTTTCATTTCGCTAATGTTTTTATATTTTTTCTTTGTCACAGGGCGACATGGATCCATCATATAGCACAAATAGGGATGTTGGTCATGACACTTCTATCGAGCAGGTAAAACTCATTGTAATTGTGCAAATTAGATAGAAGCAAACTATTAGATTATTATGTTCTTTTCTTGAGTGTTTTGGAGTAACTTTGATAGTGTTAATAATATTCTTGTCACAGACGGATGTTCAGAGAAAGGGAAAGGGACCTGCAGTACATCAATACCTCTATAGGGATGTGGACCCAACAGTATTATGCGATGATGATATCACATCAACCACAAACCCTATAGAAATGATGAAAAAGTTTGTTACAAAAATTAATAGAGAGATTCTTGCTTTGGCATCCATGAGCCATTAGACCGATGAAATAAAAGAGAGGGTGCAACATTTGATGCGGACAGCACAAAACTTGCAAGTAAGCAGTAATGAAAGCTTTAATTATAACAAAACTTCAATAATGGTTTATATTTTATTCTCTTTTATGTCATTAACTAGAATATGTATGTTGTTTTTACAGGATTTTATGCGTCCTCATCAACCTGGTGGCCATGATCAGGGTATTGCAGGTAGTTCAAGTGCTGACGATTTTCTTGGCTTATCACTTACTTGGCTTATCACATTGAGTACCCAAAACACATCATACTTGATATTGTCAATGTTCATAATAAAGGTTTATCCTTGCTTACAATTCTTGCAGTTTTCATATATTTAATGTTTTATATATTTATTGTATTATTCTTTAGGTGTTGTCAATGTTCTTGTGCAAATGCCGCCTCCTCAAAGGTTAGCCCCACCTGTATTGTCGATTGCAATGTCAGCAATACACAGCATGTAGACATCCTCTACTGCATCTCATGTTGGCCCGCCCACTGTTGGTAGATCCCTCTTTTTCTCTATCTTTTGTTATGTGTTTATTTCCCTTCAAGCATTCTTTCTTGGGGGCATTTGTAAAGACGTAAATCGAGCTAACTTCAAATAATAGCCGAAATACTCTTTATTCTTAAATAAACTCATAAATCAGTTAATAAATCTATATTTCATTCCATTTTTCCATCCATAGCTTCATTTGATCATTCCATTTAGATCGTAATACACACGAAATTTCTATAAAAGATAAATATTCTTTATTCAATAAATCGATAAAAGTAGTATTTCGATCATACAATACTTACGCATTTCAAGTTGTCATAAGTTCAATAACAAAATAATACAAAGTAAAGGGTGAGATATGTTCGTTGATCTGCAACCCATGTTGTCGCCAATGCAATCTTTAGCATGAAGACGAGAACAAGATTCAGGTGCTTTTTCCGCCCAACCTTGAAGCTTACGCTTCCCTGGAATTCTTGGTCAATCAAGAATACCCGACCCTGCATGAATTGCTTAGCAAAAGAAATTTGAAAGGCAAGATGGAATCTGGTGCGTGCCTAGATGATACAAGCATTTTCATTTTTCTAACTCTTTTAAGAAATAAGCATTCATTATCAATCTAGGATATGGTAGAGAGGATACAATAAAAGAATTCCATTATTTCAATGGTTAATTCAATTTGATTACTCGGCCGAGTATAATGCCATGCACAGCAAAAATAGATAGTTGGAAAAGCAACTATACTCTCTATAATCCACATTTGGCACCCGTCCTGGAAGGTAACTTTCCATAAACATAAGCCTATCTAGCTTTGTTCACATAATCTAGAATAAATTCGTACAGAAGACAATCTTTCACCTTTCAATTCTAGCTTCCTATTTCTTGCAAGATAAAATACTATGCTAAGAAGACAATCTTTCGTTTGAATAGAAATTGAAAGAGTAAATCTTTTATTACAATCAATCCTATCTGACAGGAAACAATATTTTATGGATAATCAAATATACATTTAAAAGAAAACATTCTTTTCCTTCTATCTTTCAAGCAATTTTAAAGACAAGATTAAAAATATTAAGAAGGTGTAACACATGTATGTACCTTACATATAAATTGAATAAAATGAGTACACATTCTTTTATTCAATTATTAAAACATTTAAATAGCATAATCATTAACATGCATTCCATTCTTATGGTTTAGAATTCTAAGTTTATCTCGTCTAAACTCTCTCTCTATCTTTCCAAGTGTCATGGTTCATTTACCTCTTTTCTCAAAACATCATATTTAGTTTAATACTAATATGTGACTTTTCATGATTTAAAACTTAACACACTGACTTCACTAATTTACTATAACGACAATCTAATACGATACAAGTTCGTAAAACGCCTATCTATAAGGCTTTTCAAATGAGACACTCGATAACCATCTTTATTTTTCTTGCAAAATTTGAAAGTCTAAGTCTTTCCTTGTGATATCAAAATAACTTCATTATTTATAAGTCGTTATCCTATTATTTCATCTTCTTCGTGGTTCAATCTCAAAGTTTCTCTCTCTATCCTCTTACTTAATTTCTAGAGGATTGAGTAATCTCATTTATGAGAGTTTTACTAAGTTTATCATTGAGTAATCTCATTTATGAGAGTTTTACTAAGTTTATCAACAAACTTAAGAAATTATTTCACTATTGTATCTTTATTTACATGAACGTAATTTTTGAACAATTAACAATGATTCCTTTTTTGACTCTAACTCTTCCATTAGTATATTGCATAAGTCTAAAACTAGATCATCCTTTAGAGAATATGTAAAGCAACCTATAATGCAATTCCTACCACTCTTTAGCATCTTACATGCATGTTCTTAGTTATTTTATCGTATGTACCTCATAATACATTTCTCTATAAGACTAGATTCAAAAGCGAGTTCAAACAATTTTGTTCTAATCATGGCTTGACTCAATCAAACTTCATTCTAATAAATAGTATATAACTTCATGACTCACTCACTATCCTTGCATAATGATCAAAGAATTAAGGTAGATCCTACCTCCTTATGCTCTTGATACTGGCTTGAGGTGATGGACTTGCTTCCCTCTTCACATTTGCCCACTTTCTTTCAAGATGGTTCACAAACTCTTTGTCGCTCTCCATCTGTCAATTCTTCTACTAACTCCATCCTTCCTATCACTCTTTTCTATCTCTTTTATTTCTAAACTTTACTCTGAAATTCGACTCTAAATCTGAGATGATCATGGTCGATCTCTTACGACTCGATCATAAACAAATCTAAATCTCACTACTTTTCTCTTCTTCATTTCATTCTCTAATCCTTGTTTGCATCTCTCTCCCTTCTCTTCCAACTCAATGATCTATATATAGTGTAGCCGTCTACCCTCTTTCCTAATTTCAGGTTATCTCTACTAGAGGTGGATTGATTCTAAGTGACACCACTCATGATCATAACAGTCCTAATCGTATTTGAACACCTATGTGTTCACCATGTAAAGTTATCCATTATCCATTTCATGACACCACACCACTAAAGTTGTTGAGTCCATATTTATAGATTATCCATGTGGCTTTTAACTCCAAGACTAAGTCGACTTACTAAAAACGATTTCCCTAAAATATGCAAAGTTTAAATCAATTTAACTTCTTCTATACGTGTCGATCAAGGTGGATATCAGTGGCTTTATGACTGTTAGACACGTTACCTATTAACCATTTCTTATTTGGTGGTTTATGTATTTGCACATGGTTTGTAGCATTATTAAAATGGAGGAGGAGTGGTAGTCGGTGATGTCTACTTCCCCTAAACTACGCCTCCTACTGTATTCTATCTGCACGTGGAGTATCCTTTAATAGGAGTGGTCATGGGAGATTCCATCTATCCTAACGAAATACAAGAGCTAAGACAACTCTACCTGAACCTTGTTCTCGCCTTCATCATTGTTCACCTGTTCCTGCATTCACTTTGCACTCAATCGCTCATTAGCAATGACGATCCCAATTTACAATAAAAATTATTACTGATCATTCAATTGTATTTAAATCATATTAGTACATTCGATATCCTTTCTTATTTCATTAACAGTTCTATTTTCATTTCATTTCAATTTCATTTGAAAAATAAACATTATTTTCCTAATTAAATAATTATGGAAAAATAGGGTTCGTGACAGCATTTCATAGTGGATTCATTTTCTTCAACAGGAGATGCACATGAGAATGCGCCAAAAGAGACTATTGTTGATAACATACCATCATTTCTTGGATCTTCTCGTATTGCTAGTACGGGAACGTTGCAAGCCACATTGGTGGTGAGCGACGAAGAATTGATTCCCTTAAAGATATAGAAGGTTCTAAGTACTTTAAAATTATTATTATATATAGTCTAATTGTAATTTACTTACTCATCACTCGTTTTGGACTATATTTTTGCAGGAAATGATATTTTTTATAAAAAATTTAATGACATTGCATTGCAGATATTTGCGCCCACCATACGCAAAAGGTGGAACATCATATGTGAATTAACCCTAATCCACTATTTTGATTTCATATCATTGCTAGAATAGTTTTCCTTTGATCCATTTCTTGAACTATAATAAAAGTAGCTTCAGTTCATTTATGAATTTAACAAGTTTGTTTTTTCTTTAAAAGGTGGAATGACCAAGAAAAAAGGTTAAAAGATGAATTGACAAACCGTATGGTTGAGTTGTTTGGAAATGACGCATTCGACAAAACCAAGCTCCTTGAAAAAGTTGGCACATATCTAAAGTATGTGAGGGACCAATACATGACCCATTTAGAGAAGAACATAAAGTACGAGCGTCCCCCCATGATTCCAGAGAGAGATTGGAAGGACCTAATTTTGGAGGCAAAGGAGAGAATGGAAAGGAAAAAAAGAAATACACCAGCAGACGCCAAAAGAAGGTATGGGATATAATTAAGAATGTAATTATGAACTAATTAATTACTCTTTATATTTATATAATCTTAACATACTTCAAACTTTTCATAGACTGAGTGACACGTCAAAGGCAACCAAGGCAAGACAAGAAAAGCACGGGCAACACAAACTCGGCTATGTTGGTTATATGAAATACGCCGCATGAATTGTAAGTATCAATAAATGAAATATCGCATCAAAATATTTATAAATTGCAAACGATTTTTTTTATCAAACAACGCAAAAAAAATTCACGATACCAATCAAAAAATGCAGGGCTTTGAATTCAATAGAGTGCCCACAAAAGATGACAAGAGAATTGCCTACCAGCAAGGCTATACAATCGTGGCTGAACAGCTACGAGGATTGAGTGGGCAAACACAAGATCATGGTGCATCTGTCACACAGGTAAATAAGCTAAATGAAAATTCTTTCAAATTGAATACTTTACCAATAATCTAATTGATGTTGAGTTCCAACATAAAGTGACTATATTTGTTTTAAATAAGCAAGCAATGATAACAATGTGCATGGCATTGGAATGCAGCCTGCTAATCGTGAAACACGACCTGCACATGAAGGTCCGGATGTGCATCCCAGTAGTGAAGGTATTCATTTGCTCTTCAAATTTATTTATGTAATTATTAATACAATTAAACATCTTAAATTGTAATTAGTGTAGTAATTAATGTAACCTTTTTTGTTAATTTTTTAGAGCATGTAGTCGGTGGTGACCAAGTGGAGCGTGATTCAGGTACACAACATCAGGAACGTGATATTCCCCAATCAGGTAAAGAGGACCACTGTTATTTAATTTCAATTGGTGTTAGCATTAATGTAACCTTTAGTATTTCAACTCTAGAGGATCTAGAGGGTGTTCAGCATGTTGAGGTTGAGGCTAGACAAAATGATGTGGCCCCATCAAGTAAAGAGCGCCACGGTTATGTTCTTTAAATTAATGAAATACTTGTAACAATAATAAAAAATGTTTTGAATTTAACCCATTTCTTTGTTATTGCAAAGGACCCCCCTTCGCTTCAGTGTCCTCGTCCTCAGTATAGGACTAGGCATACATCGAGATCACGAGCAGAGGGCAGGACAACTGAAGAGGGGGGAAATGATGAAGAACACGATGCTCCACTTATTCTTTACATATCTTCAAAGAAAAAACAAAAAAAGAAATGATTGTAATCTACCTTATTTGATAATGACTGATTTTTGTGTTAATGAATGTAAATATGTGCTAATGAATGGTTATGAATGATATAGGTTAATTAATATTGATGAATGGTGTGTGTTAATTAATGTTAATCAATGTTATGTGTTAATGAACGTTATGTGATATTAATTAATGAATGTTATATTTTATTATTGGTAGAATGAATGAATGAATGTTAGATGTTAGCGGGGAATTTAGAGTTTATTAGGGGGGGAGAATGAGCTTCCACCTTCACATGGTTGGCCCTGTTAAGTAGAGAATATTAAACTATTCTCGAAACCAAGCGAAGCTCCATAAGATGACACACTTATTTCATAATGTTGCACAGCTAATCTTATTGAATAATGTATATTGATTCTTAATTGCAAGGTCCAACAGAGCCAACAGTAACAACAACACCACAAGTTGTTGGGTATAATAAAATCCCATATTGTCTTGTATGTACACTAATAGTATGAGTTTCTTCTAGTGTTGATATCCATGGTGGGACTACAAAAGTTATGAATATGCCTCATCCTTGTAAGTTTTTTTATTAGTTGACATTTTCTTTAGCATTTTTAAATTTTCCTTATCATTTTAAGTCCAACCACTTTTATATGGAATTTATTGTTCTAGTTTTTTACTATCTGTCAGACATTATTGATACAAGGAATTGCATTGCATCCATTTTTTTAATTAGGTATTATAAAGGGTAGGTTTTATTTGTAAATGTCTCTTTGAGTTTATCCAAATTTTATAACTGTTACCTCACATCTCGTTCTTGTTGCAATAGGGATTATCATCATAGGCTACGATTGCAAACTCTTGGTGCCATGGAATCTCTTTGTTCTTAAAGTTGTAGCGGAATTTCAGGTACATTCCCTCTTTTGCATTCCAAATTATAGCAATCAATGCACGTGACCAAATTTCCTTTGACATCTAGAGCATAGTATTATCTTTTAAGTAATGAGGGGAGGAACCAAGTATTCAAATTGGTACAAAGTGATATAATATTACTACTGCTTCTATCTTTCTTTTTTTCTTCATGGTTTAAACTATTCATTTGTTCTTTTTTGCTTCGTGTTTTGAACTATTCATTCAAGAACTTATTGTCTTTTTCTTTAGTTCTATATACTTTTTTTAAGCATCTTGGATTTGCAAGTACATCATAACTCACATCCTTTAACGGATTTTGCTACTACTTGCATCCTTGAAAGTGCATGCAACTTTGCAAATGAATCACTAGTTTTCCACCACCAAAATAGTATAACACATAACCTTTTTGCACAGAGATCTAGAGTAGAAATCATCAATTATAGACGATTATAATAGAGAACTGATTTTCACAATGAAAGAATCCATAACACCATTTGCAAATAAAGGAATTGGCTTTGTATTAATATGAAAATAATGTATTGTTCTTCAGTACATAAAGAAAAATTGTTCTTCGCTTTTTTTAATCTATTTTTTCCTACCAAAAAACTCCCCTATCAAATGATTACATCGAATATTATATAACATATCAAAAGTCATGCCTTTTGATCGAAGTCTTTTGAAAACAAAAGAGAACTAACAACTAATCACTTAGTTAAACATAAATGCACATTAGTTAGATGTGCTAGATACTTCTCATTGTATCTAGTATCACAATCATGGATGGTGTCTCGAGCTTCTACTTCCATCGAAACCATGCTCTCTACGAAGTCTGCCACATTTTCAACATCATGGTCTTCTGCTACTTTCACTGCACTCCAAAGTATATGTTGGCAGTCACAGGTCCAACCCACCTTTTCGTTTTGTTCTCCCCTATTGTTGAGCAATGAAGGACTACTGTTTGTTTTTCATCAAGGAAGGTTGCTCCTTCTACTCTCAACTCCTCTAGGTATTCTTTGTGAGCCTTTATCAAATCTTCACAATTTTGTATATCACTAGGTTGTCTCTCATCCCTATTTTGCAGTTCTAGGATTTTCTCATGTAGCCACTTATCCAACCGCTCATGTTCTTCTATGACAGTGTGGTTCTTGTTGTATGTATCCCAGTATTTATCCATCCATGTCATCATATTAGTGAATCTTTTCTGAATCAGGGCTGACATGGTTTCACTTTTTGTTGTCTTCAACTGGGCCTGCAGTTGATAGTTTTCTTCCTTCAATTGATCAGCCTTGGTTTGGGGTTGGGAAGATTCACCCTGTATTAACAATCTTTGTGGCTCCCCCTGTTTCGTCATTTCTCTAAGTCGATCAATCTATGTTCTACAATTTCAAGCTTATTTGATTGGTTTTCTTTCACTAAGAATTGAATTTGTGCTTTGTTCGATTTGGCTATGTTTACCCCTAAACTTGTTGTCAACATGGGGTCTTCCTGTCCAACCTGTAAGGTCATAATGTGCTTGAAGGCCTTCTGAGTATCAATAACCATAATCTTTTTTCTCAGAGGATATAGTGACCATATTTGCATGGCATTCTTGTCAAGGTTGTATAGTGATCCCATATACACTTGGGTCACACCCTCAGGAGATAATTTGTGCTTGACACCAACATCATGGAGAAAATTGTCAAAGATCAAGGCTGAATTCATATCCCAACTAGGAAAAATCAAAACAATGGCATCCTTTAGAAGCTTCCTCCCCTTTTTAGGAGTCATCAAAGCCATTTCTTATGCTACTTCATTTTCTAAGGTAACCAATAATTGCCTTTCATTGGAGGTATTGACCTCATTGACATTTTCTCTGATTGCTTTCCCTTTTATCCTATATAAAACTGACATGAACTCGAGAGATGCTATGAAATCATCACCAGATATCAGAGTGTCACATTCCAACTGCCTTGAATCATCTTCCACCAGGGCTCCTTCATTAGGATCTCTTATAGGTGACTTGTGTTCCTCAATCATTCTTTTAGAGAATTGTTCCAATGAGAGCTCATCCTCCTCTGATGATTCCTTATCCTCTGAAGATGATATGTTTACAGTCTTCTTCTCCTTAGCCTTTTGTTCAACATCTCTATTGTGATCATCTATAGCCACTTCAGCATCCTTTTCATCTAGATTTCTTATCAAGTCATCTCTTAGATACGGGATGTGTTCATAGGTACCTAGTTTCTGCCTTTTTCTCACTGAACGAATGTACCCCTCTGGGTCAAAGCCTTTTCTTGGTGCTCCCAATTTCATGTTATAATGGAACAATTTGTTCCATGCGAGCTCTTGCCCTTATCTTCCATTTACAACAAATTCCCCTATGCATAGAGTCCCAAGCAGAAATGATTGCTTATCATGTGAAGCTAGATGCATAGAATTTGATTCCCCTATTTGTCTTATGATCTCCAGATAAGCTATCCTGTTGGGAATCGTTTTAGGCAACAATAGTAAGGCATCTTCAAAGCCATAAACCCTTATCATGGTTACATCGGAGAAGCAGTACCAATCTCCCCAATTGTGTTTGACAGTTTTTGGTCCCCCAAAGTCTACAAGCCTCAAGAATCTCTTTACATCTTCTGAAAGTGCAGAGTAGTAAGGATAACTATAAAACCTGTAAAGTGTTTTAACAAAATATTCTTCAAAATGAATGTAATTATATCTAACAAATCTGCAATCCCATATTGAAGTCCATAATTGGATTAGTAGAGAATGGTTGTTACCATCATGTCTTCTTACCTTCATCTCTTTGGGCCATAGACCCATCTCGTGCCCATAGAATAGAACCATATGCATAAGTAGGGAATAGTACGAAAAGTGATTTTTTGTAGAGTCCCTCTGGCTTTTTGTGATTGAATGTCTATTGCAATGACCACAAATTCAATTCTCATGAAATCTGGATTATTTAGCTCCAGTACTTGTCCTACTGAATAATATGTATATTTGAAGTAGTCCTTGAATAGATTTACATGAAATGATAGAATTTCCTCTATTTCCAACGGGACCTCAGGATTCAGCAAATGAAATGGTAATCTCCACCCAGCATAAGTGGTATCCAATCTTCTGTATTCCTCCAACAAATTTTCAAGAATGATGGGACGGTCATAAACTCCGGGCAAATAAAAAACCTCAAAAATTGCTTCTCGTGACACGAAGAAACAAGGATTTCCATCTCAGTTTCTTGGATTAAAATTCAGTGCTAAGAATTCTAGGAGATCAATATTAACAAAGACATTTGGGACTACAAGTTTTCCCAGACCTAATTGCCATGGATTGCAGATGGGTTCTGGTTTCTCTCATTTGTGATAGTGAAACAAAAATAATTCATATCCCCTCATGGTTGTGTACACGTCTCCCACATCAATATAATTATCCTCTAATTTCCACTCTACAGATTTCTTAGGCTTTGGGGTGGAACCTAGCAATTGATCTAGCAAGTCCTGATTTAGTTTTCTATCTTCATCCTTAGTTTTAGGAATTGTCTCACCTATTTTTTGTTTCTTTCCCTTACCCTTGCTTGTTTCCCCTCTCTGTCTCTTTGCAGCACCACTAGGGTTTTCCATTTCACTGGCAATTTAACAGACTATTCGAAACAATAACAGGGGAATCGATCAGAGCACTTACTCACCGTTGTCCAGTGTGCCTTCAACCTGCCTCAATATCATCTCAAAGTCTTTGTAATTCTGAATGCAACATTCTCCTGAATACGCTTCTCAAAAAATGTCTTTCGTGCAACAATAAATGTGCCTTAACTCTGTGAATCAATGTGCCTTAACTCTGTGAATCAATGTGCCATCTTTTTGAAATTTGAATTTTCTGATGATGTAGGACATTGGCTTAACTCCTTCTGTCACTGCTCCAAATTTGGTGCTTTTCTGACAAATTAGTTGCCATAGATAAATATGGTTATATTAGTAACCGTCTGCCTCTTGTGTCATTTCAGCTTGAGCTATCTTGACAAGTAATCTTCAATTTGTTTTATTTTTTATCTGTTTGCACTTATAATGTCTCGGTCGGTGTCCATCGGCATTGTTTTAACTATCACCATACCCAAAGTTCATTTTCTCGACACTACAAGTTATCCCGATAAGGGTTTTATCCTTCTCCCGTCTGCTATCGGGTTGTTTGTTTTGTGAATGTCAGATCGGGATAACTTTCCTGGTGTTGTTTCACTTGTAAAGCATCGAGATAACTTCATTGATCAAAGCGACTTTTATGTGCTATTCCACTTATGTAAGTTAACCTGAATACCTCTTAAGCAGTACTTTATCGGAATTACCTTTACCATTGGCGAAGCAGAAAGATGATGTCTCGTCTTTATAAGTTATACCGATATAGGTACTTAGAAGAGGATGCATTATCAGAGTGTCTTATTCCGATGTTATTAGATATATTCATTATCGGGATAGGATGTTCATCGGCCTTTTGATGATCCTATTACTCCGATTTTTACAAGCTTCATCGATAAGGGTATCATTCTCTATATCGCCATAGATTCCACCGATATTCATCTTCCGACCGCAGGTGTATAGTCGGGATAGTTTCCCCGATACCATCTTGTTTACATGTTATCGAGATACTTCTCACTGGTCGGAATGTCTCTAATATGTTATTCTGACTTCACAAGTTATCCTAATAAGCTCAAATGACACTCACGCTTATACTTTCTTCGTTGGGACAACTTCACCTCATCACTATTGCGAAATGTTGCTATTTCACCCTAGTTAGTTATTCTGACAAGCTTCTCAATATTGATGTTCGGTATAGCTATTCCAATTACCTCCTTCAATACTGGAATTACTAGATCAGGTTAGCTATCCCGATATACTGGAACCAACAAGCACCATTATAATTGGCATGCGTATTATTTTCTTTTAATAAAAATAAATCACTGTCAGAATTCTGACATCCTCCCAAATTTGCACCGACGACCAAACCATCGGACAAACATCATCCTCGTTGGTGCATAGTTCCTGACGGGAGTCAAAATTCTAATGCCAATCGATGAAACATACGACGAGGATGTTGTATGTCTGACGACACTCTATTGTCGGACACTCATCGTAATCCTTGTCAGTGCAAGTTCTTGACGGGAGTCGGAATTCTAATACCAATCGATGAAACATACAATGAGGATGGTGTATGTCCGACGACACTCTATTGTCAGACACTCATCGTAATCCTTGTCAGTGCAAGTTCCTGGTAGGCGTTGGCATCCCAACATCCATCCGACGAGGATGCTTTACGCCCGACAACATTATCTCACCGGATGAGCGGTCATGGCTACTATCGGAAGAGTTCAAGATGTTGTCGAAATTCCAACGTTAGATGGAAACATCGAAATGACTGACAATGAGTTTTCGACAGCTTTGTTTGTTGATAGTCCGACGAAAAATAGTTGATATTCCAACAATTGGTCATCGAAAATCAGCCCCAAATGTACTAGTGTCGATAAGACTTTTCCTGATGGACACTGGCAAAAGTAAAAAGCATCGGCAAAGGTTAAGACGATATAGGGTCAAAGCTTATGTTGAGGAGACATAACGTATCGAGAGGAGCTACGCCGAGGGAAATCATGCCCATCACCTGAACACATTTTAAGCTATCCCGATGACCGATGAGACTAGCGGGATAACTCGCACCGATGAGCAGGAAGAGAGGTCATCAGCTTATGTTATCTTGATGAGTAAGAATAAATCAAGAGGCTGTGAAAATCATCGGACCAACATATGCCGATCAACAGGTAAAATACGTGTTCGTCAGAATGTCGAGGTGAAATTTCAAGACATCGGTTTTTAGTCTGAATTCCGACGTGAAATTTTACCACATTGGAATTCCGACGAACATGAGGCAATTTTTGAAAAAAAAAAATCAATCCGACAAAGCAAAAGAAATCCCATAGATCGTTGAAAATGCTCGTCGAAATTTGAGGCCAAATGTATTAGTGTGACATGTTTCATTATAAGCCTACGAGGTAGATCTTGCTAATACAAATTGTGATGGATGAAAATGGAATCGTGTAGTATTAGGACCTAATTCCATTTTAATTCATACATTGGAATGTGAAAGCACCTAAAGGAGTGATTCTCTTTGACTAACTCTTGTGAAAGAGATTAAAGGAATACTTTTAGGGTTTCTATTCTTTTGTTTCTATGAAAGGGTGTGCAAAATATGGGAGCATGTGAAACTATACAAAGAAGATGAATACAAGCAACTAAAATAGTAAGACAACATAATGATAACTTAACATAACTGAGACAACAAGTAAAAATGTGAGAATGGACTTTTATTGTGCACCTATGACCAAAATCTGAGCTCAAATTGTCAGGACTAGGGTGTTGGGCACCTTGGTCCCAGAGACTGGGTTGAGCTACAAACTAGGGGGATGAAATCTAATACTTTCTGAAAGCTCCCTGCCAAATTTGAGGCTGACTAAGGAGGACCAAGGCGAGCAGTGGGTACCCTAGTCTAAGAACTTTCTATTGAAATTTGGCTAGATGCTTTATCTCTAGGTCTTGATGTTGTTCTAATCTTCTGGGCTCCACCGAGTACCTATAATTGCACACAAGAAGGAAAGAATGGGAGTTGTCGATAGGGTTTGCCTTAGGTCAAACCCCGGGTTTGAAATAAACCCTTATTGAAAAAGAAATTGAACTTGAACTAAATTGAAAAAGCTTGCCTTTTGAGGGCAAGGCTGAAATGCTTGAATGTAAATAATTATACCTTCAATATATGATGCAATGCTCTTAGGATAAGTTCTTCATGTGTTGATGCAATAACATGATAAATCACATAAAATTCATCATGAAATCATAATTGAAACATAAGTTGAAAATGCCTTGATGTAGCTTATTGCTCCTTAAATCAAATCTGCTCTTGAAGTGATGATAATGTTTGCATAAGAAAATAATTGTGAAAATGAATTGAGAGAGATGCCTTATATAGGGATTTTATAATTAAAATAACCTTTAGGTCAAATTGGAATTAATAAAAAAATAGCACAAAGAGGGATTTGAACATTATAATACCGTCAAATTAAGCTCCCGAAATTCGGGAAAAAAAGTATGAGACCAGAATGCTAGCATTCTGGTTCAGCCATCTTTTTTCCAATTTTCTAGGGATGCAAGATATCGTGATTATAAAGTGAAATCCAACACGGTAGGTCAATCAAAGGTGTTTAGATATGTGTAAATGTGCCTTGAAGGTTGAAATAAGGACACTACTAGGATTAATTAAAATAAAATTAAAAGGGGTGTGCCTAGGGTTAAGGGCCCAATTTTATGATATGTGGATTGTTGAGAAAGAACTTTAGATTTAATTAAATTAATAATCAAATGCCTAAAGGAGCCTTATAAATGCAAAATGCAATGAGAAACACTAAGGCGGGTGCTAACCCAAGCGTGGAATTGGACAACCCTAATTAGGGGTGTACAATTTATGACGCTACACAAATATTGATGAGCTAGAGTTAAAAATAAGTCAAAAAAGACATAATAATCATGTGTCTAAGAGAGAACATGAGTCCATACACCGACTATTTTTCTCATATGCATATGCCTTTGAAAAAATTCAACATTTTGATGAAGAAGCATATGAGCTAGAAAAGAAGGGTGCCTGAATAAATATGAATTACCATAATTTTGTAGTGTTGCAAAATACCCTTTGCAATAATCTCTGCAAAATCATACCAAAATGGATCCCTTTTTTTCTTGATCTTGAAACCTAGACTAATTTGAAACTCTTCTACCAAATCATCACGATTGAAGCCATAATTGGAAGCCAAGATTGAAAACATATCCTACATATCATCTTGGAAACTTTTGATCCCTACGGAAAAATGGGGTAACCATATTTCATCTCTACTTCTATTCATCTCATCATTACAAAAAGGAAGCATTGTATCTTTGTGAGACTAGTACCATTCCAATCTTTTTCTACTGAAAGTTTGTACCATTTCTTGTTCATAAGAGATGCAGAGTATATCCCTAAGGGTGTCTATACTGATGATGAGCTTTAGTTCCCTACCCCAGATAACCCATGCATGCTTGTTCAAGTTTTTTTCCATCCACCAATTCAATACATGGATGCACTAAGGGTATCATATATTATGGGAGGCCACAATGCTAGAATCAAAACCCTAGAGACTTTTTTTATTGTCTTAAATTATTTTTTCTAGCATCCTTCACTGACCACTTCATGGAGGTTTTTAGGGTTTGTTGGCAACTCAAGATAATGAATTTGGTCTAAAAAATTCTTCATTAACATTGGGTCTCTGCGATTTGCTAGCTTCAGGGCATAGTATTTTATGTCATTGGCTTTAGCAATATTAATTTTGAAGTATACTAGGTTTCTCCATAAATATTTAGGACAAAAAATGAGGCCATTACTCCTTCCCCTCCAACACTAGAAGATGCTCCTTCTATAGCCATTGTACAATACTCACTAAAATGCCTTCTCTATGATCTACTATTGCTTTTTTGGTTCTTAGCCCTACTAAGTTTGTACATCAAAGACTTTCTATAACTCTCTCGTATTATTTATGCTTTACTTTGCTCTGCTACACACAAAATGAATGTAAAGGAATAGAAAGGTTGGTATTTATATGATGGTTGTAGATCTAGCTTGTGCGAATTAATTACTTCTTTTTTTTTTTTAAATGTCCACCATTAAGGAAGGCATACATATAGCTCATTACATTGCCATTATCAAAAAATAGCACCCTTCTCAAAAAGAAAATTATTATGGAGATTCAATCGAAAGGTGGTCAATATGTGTCACTTCACAAAATGATTGTGTTTAAGAGAGAACATGAAGGTGGAAAAAATCTGGTGAGACACTTAGCAACTTGTGTTGATGACACTTATTGAAAACAAAGCACTCCACATAGCATAAGCAAACCTAACCTACTATTTACGAATCCCAAAGGGAAAAATATTTTGATAGAAATGTTTCAAATCAATTCCATTAACTGGGATTCCAAGAGCATGTACTTCTGAGTCTTCTAAATCGAAAGAATTAGTTTCTTTGCACTTTGAAACATGAAAAGGACTCTCCCATAGAGTCAAATTTAGCATGCTGGCTAGGTTTAGTATCACACTCATTATATTTTAAGACTAGATGACCTTCTTTGAATGCAAGATTGGAAGATTTCTTATCAAAACAACACTTGATGACTTGTTGGAGATTCATCAAAGCATCAAAATATTTTTCTCAAGACTCTTGCAGATTAAGCAATTCAACCAATTTTACTTTCATGGTCTCAATCTCTTCAATCTGCAAAGACGAGAGAAATTTCAATAGTATGATTTCCATAGAAATTGGTAATAAAACTTATTTTCCATAGGCCAATTCATATGGAGATATCTTCAATACTTGCTTCGAAGTAATCTGATCAGCCCACAACATCGTTCGTAGATGCTTGTCCCATTCTCTCTAGTGTTTTGAGCCTATTTGTTTGATGAGTCTGGTCAAATTCTTATGTGTTCCATATTTCAATGCAAACTCAGGTATCTTGGATCCCACAAAGGTTCATGCATTCTCATAAATTATTATTTTAGGGGGACCAAATCTTGTTACCAACTCCTCAAGGAAATTGACAATATCATTTTTGGTGTTCTTCAATGGTACCACCTTACTCCATCGAGTTAAGTAGTTTGACACTGTCAATATCCATTTGTGTCTAGTGTTGGATGTTGGATTAATCATTCTAATAAAATCTAATCCCCACTAAGAAAAGGGCTTATCAACTACAATTTGATTAAGGTGCATAGATGAGTTCTCGCGCTTCCTGTCAAAGAACTGACACTTTTGGTATCTTTTGACCAGCTAATGACAATCTGTAAATAGGGTAGGTCAGCAGTAAGCCACACGCATAATCTTCACAGTAGTGGTTTTTGCAACAACAAAAAATGGCCACCTGCAAGGCTATTGTACAATTCATCCAAGATCCTTTTCACCTCCTCTTTGCTTACGCATGGAGGAGAATGCCATTAAATTTCTATTTGAGCATAACTCCTTTAACCATAGCATATCCAACACTTTGCAATCTATAAAAACAATATTTATATGATGGGAGATCAACCAGATATATTCCACTTTGCATAAGATTCATCATGTATGTGATCTAATCTTTTGCAAGATTGAATTGATTAACAAGGACCAGTTATGGTGACTCTTCCTCTACCAAAGCTTCATTTTATTTTTCTAGATATTCACAGAGTCCTTTCCCATGGAACACCTTAGCAGGTTGGACTTCTGCATCATATTCTTGGATCTTTGTGACCAAAGTATCTTTTTCTTTTTTTCTTTTTTTCTTTTTTTCTTTTTTTCTTTTTTAATGTAGTCTCCCTTTCTGTGAGATTTTGTCAAGATCAAGAGCTCAATGAAATGTACAAAATAGAGAAACAAAATATAGGACAAGAATAAACTGTATTCTCATCAATAGATAAAAAAACAATAGTTGTTACATACAATGAATATGAGCCTGCATATATAGGCAAGGCTATATGGATATGTGAGCACACAAAAATGGCATGTGGCCCAATAAGAAACAAGGGTAGGTAGGAAATAGGTGTGGTAAGTAGGAGAAACAATAAAATATTCCACATGAAGTGGATCACCCACCAAAGGTGCAATTATCACTCCACAATAAGTGGATATGATAGAGTAGTAACAAGATCACACCATAAAAGGTGGAAATTCTCCTACACACACTATCCTAATGTACCACAAACACCCAAGTGTCTCATACCCAAACTACTATGAAATGCATTATCCTAAGTAAACTTAAGTAAGGTGTAATAATATCCATGATGAATAATTATTTACACCAACACCCCCCCTTAAGTGCAACTTAGGGGAATGCACTTAAAAGTCTACAATGCAACTAAGCAATGCAAGATGGGTCTCAGCTACGGGGCCATGTTAGGTACCCATGTACAAATGCAAACGCATGCAAGTCAATGCAATGAAATCTCTCACAAAGTGGGGAAAAGAGAGAAAAACCCAATGGGAAAAAACCCTCCCCCAAAAGAGAGATGAAAGTTATACAAGAGAACTCTCATAGAAGAATGTGAGGAACAAAACCCCATGTGAGGAAAAAATCCCCCCCAATATGAGAGAAGAAGAGAAGCTAGGAAGCCCCCCCTCAATGTAGAATTTGCACCAATGATAGAAGCTCGATGATGTATATAGAAACTACTCCATGAAAGTCGAACAACATTCCTCCCCTTAGGAAGAAACAAAACCAAAGGTGTACCCATGAAGTCTCCCCAATCATGAAGGGAAGATGTATGAAAAAAACTCATGATGAAAGAAGTCTCTGAAAACTGCTCAAGTGTCTCCATGTCAATGTTGAAAGGTACCCCTTCCAAAGGTGGTAAACTACACCACACTGCTGAAAAAGGTACTCCAAGATCTAGTGGAGATGGATGTAGAACAATAGCCAAAGACTCACATGTCTCCTCAAAGGATAAAGAGACCTCCTCCAACTGTTGTACATAAGAATCCACAATCATATCAACCTCGAAAGAATGATCATGTAGAGAATGAACAAGAGGGTTAGAGTGTTCCCTTGCAACAATCGAAGAAGGATCATCTTCATCAAAGAGAAGATGAATATCATCAATGATGTCTCCCAAATCTGCAATGTAGGATTCCACAAACAAACCTACAATGTCTATCAACTACTCATCCAATGAAACTAAAGTTGGAAGACAAGATATATCTTGTTGCACTGAATCACATGAAAGCAAAATTGTCGCACTATCTGCATCATCTGGTGCAATAGGTGATGTGATATCAATAGGAGGAGATGAAACATAAGGCTCGAGAACGGGATCACATGTGAGAATCCCCATGTTCAATCACCCAAAGTTCTACTCAAAATCTAAATCGTCAGAAGAAGTGTGATCGTCATGTGTAGAATCATCATATGTGAAATCATCATCATCAATAAAATCTGAAAAGGAGTATAACCGAGATGCATGATCAACCACCCCAGTCGCAATGATAGCTCTAGTCTCCAAGTCTCTAATGAAAACTGACTCAGGTGTGAACTCCACAATTCTCTTAGTTGCGCCATGTGTGATTTGATAGATGGAAAGGAGATTGTTTGTCAAATGGGGTACACACAACACATCATTGAAGGAGTTATCCCCAATGGCAATAGATCCTTTCCCAATCACATCCATATATGTATGATTGCCCATCAAAATCTATGGCATGGTGCAAGGCTCAAATGTAGAGAACATAGACTGTGAAGATGCCATATGATGAGAAGCCCCTCAATCTAGAAGTCATCTCCCTAAATCATGATTGGTAGTAGCACAAAGAGCTTTTCCTTTTCTTGTCCCAAGAAAGTGAGTCTTCCCACTTGTTGAAGCCATGAATGTTTGCCCTTTTCCTTTTGATTGTGAGGAAGTAGAAGTTGATGAATCATCCTTCTTGTAGACATTAGGCAAATCAATGTTGTGCTTTTTGAGGATATGTGTGGGCTCATCAATCTTCTTAGAATGGCAACGGTGATTCTCATGACCAAAAATTTTACAATTGGCACAAGTAGGTCTCTCCCTCTTTGGTGAATTTGCCCTCTTGGAAGAGGATGAATCTCCTTGTTGTGGAGAAGGTGATGCTTTGTCCTTAGGCTTTGATTGCCATTTCTTCTTGTTTGAGTTGCCCTTTCCTTGATTTCCTTTGTTCCCTTGATTTGCCACTAATGCTTGAGACTTAGAAGTCTTAAGAATGCCCATGCTTATCAACTTAGTTTGTTCCATTATCAACATTTCAGTGAAAGCATCAAATGTAGGCATTGTGTAGCTTGAACCCATTGTCATCCTATGGGTTTGGAATCTAGAAACAAATGTTGCATATTCTTGTGGAAGCTTGCCCATCAAATTGAAGATCAATTGAGTATCCTTCTTATCAATGCCACAATCCTTGAGTTGTGCTCTCAACTCTTTTGCCTTAGTGACATAATCTTGTATAGTATCAAAGTTCTTGGGATCTAACATGGTGAGATCACTATCAATTTGATATCCCCTAATCTCATCAACATGACCATACAAGCCTTGAAACTTTTGTCAAGCATCCTTGATTAGAGTACATTTCTCAATATGAAAAATGAGATCCTTTGATACATACTTTCTTAAGGTACCAATTGCCATGATACTTTTAGTGAGCCAATCCAAGTGACCAACTAGATCAACCTTAGGATCAACGAGAGCAACAATAGTTCCATCAATTTAATGAGTTAGTCCTTTTTCCATAAGTTTACTCCATGCATCAATTTTCCAAGTAGCATAATTATGAGGAGTTAAGAGAGGAAACTTAGAAGAACCCATAGCAGAAAAAAGGAAGGAACACAAGAGAACAAAAGCACAAGAGGTACCCCCCCCCCCCCCCCCAAATTCAATCAATCAAAGTACCCCCAAAAAAATGATGATTTTGGCACTTTATATGTAGTGCGTGTACAATAGGCCACTTGCAAACAATGGCAAGGTGGACTTCTGATTTTGTTTTACAACTGCCCCAATAGGCTGAGAACTACAATGCAAAAGACCAACGAGATAGATCTATGCAATACAAGTGTCAAATTGGCCAAAAAAGACCATATGTTGAAAGTGCAATTTCTACCTAAAATTGTTGCAAAGTAATAGAATATTATGATAGTAGACTAAAAATTATGCACTTTCAAAAAAAATGGCACCTAAAAAGGAGTCCGTATGAGCCCAAACGGAGTCTCTGGAGTTGCAAAAACGAGGATTTTATAGGAACAGTCACCAAAAACTGAGATTTCTAAAAACTTTGTCCATCAGAATCAAAAAATAGTGTCACCATGAGAAAGTACACAAAATTCTAGCCCTTTTCAAAAAACATTGCACCAAAAAAAGAGCAAAAATGAGCAAGATATGGCCATTTGAAGTTGAACAGCAAAATCAAAAAGCTCAATGAGAGGGGCCTACAAAAATTTCAAATAATTGATGACATCAGCAAATTGTGAGTCTAAATTTAACGGTTGTCTAGCTGTCGCAAAAAATTTGCCTCCCTCTCTACGTGGCATCTATACTGTACGGACGGATGACCTGGCTCGGTATGATTTGCCCGTACGGAATGTGTGGCTGACGTAGCAAAAGTGAAGTGGCAGGTGTGACGTGGCACTCGGATTCCGTGTGGCTCGGGAGGTTGCTCGGAGGTCGTCTGGTGTCGAGAGGTCTGTCGGCCGGTGGGAAGGGGTTAGGCCAGAGCCGGTAGGGTCGCTGGTGCCGGTGTCGGCAGGGAGTTCAGGTCCACAGAGGAAGTCGTCCAGCGAGAGCAGCCGGAGGGTCGGAGGAACGGTAGCAGAGGCCGGCCGTCGAGGAGGTCGTTGTCGGCGGCAAAGGGGTCGGCATGGTAACAGCAACTGTCGGCAGGTACACGGTGGGAGCAGCACACGGGGCCGAGTGATTGGCACAACGGGAAGACACGGTGATCACGGTGGGTGGGGAAACATACAACTCGCGCGAAGATCACAGCAATGGCAGGGATAGCAGCAGTGGCCGACACAAAACCTGCAATATGATGGTCATGGGGGGGGGTTTGCGGACCCCCGAAAAAAATTGATTTTTTTTAAATTTTTTTTTGTAGAAAATTTTAAAAAAAAAAATCGAAATTCATACCGTACCGCCCAAATTGGGCCAAATATTTCCTCCAGGCCCGAATTTTGACTTTCACCAAAATAGGCCAAATTTATACTCAAAATTCATGGAAACGGCCACCCGAACGCAATGGCGAGGTCAGATCTGGTCTAAGACGCCTCCAAAAAAATGTTGCTCCTCATATTTGTCTCTTGATGTTGCAATAATGTCTCTCAAGGACAAATCAATGACACTCTAATGGCTTTGATACCATGTGAGATTTTGCCAAGATCAAGAGCTCAATGAAATGTACAAAATAGAGAGACAAAATATAGAACAAGAATAAACTGTATTCTCATCAATAGATAAAAAAACAATAGTTGTTACATACAATGAATATGAGTCTGCTTATATAAGCAAGGCTATATGGATATGTGAGCACACAAACATGACATGTGGCTCAATAAGAAACAAGGGTAGGTAGGAAATAGGTGTGGTAGGTAGGAGAAACAATAAAATATTTCAAATGAGGTGGATCACCCACCGAAGGTGGAATTATCACTCGACAATAAGTGGATATGATAGAGTAGTAACAAGATCACACCATAAAAGGTGGAAATTCTCCTACACACACTATCTCAATGTGCCACAAACATCCAAGTGTCTCATACCCAAACTACTATGAAATGCATTATCCAAAGTAAACTTAAGTAAGGTGTAATAATATCCATGGTGAATAATTATTTACACCAATACTTTCCATTATATATTCCCACGCACTTGAATGTGCTACATAAAACATAACTTTATTTCTTTCTATGAAATGCCAAGAAAAATTTTAGCCCTTTGGCAATTGCAAGGGCTTGTTTTTTTACAAATATGTATTTGGCTTCATACCTCTTTAGGATCCTTGAAAAGGCAACTAGATGTTCCCCTTTTCTTTTTTCATCTTTGTGTGTCAACACTGCAGTTATATTGTGCTTGCTCCAATAGACATACATTAATCTTTCATAAAATCTAGATTTATCAACACTGGAGTTGAGGCTACAAATTCTTTCATCTTCTCAAATGTCATTCTTCCTTCTAGAGTCCATTTAAAAACTTGATCTTTTCATCGTGTAAAAGTTATCAGTCTGAACAATCTTACAAAATAAAATATGAATCTGCTTAAAAAATTAATATTTTTCATGAAAGATTGTACCAACGTTTTGTTCATTGGTAGAGACAACTCTTTAATGGGTTTTACTCATTCATGACCAATTGATATACCTTCCTTGGACACAACATATCTAAGTAATTCCTTTTGCGGGACTCCAAATACATATTTTTGGGGTTTAATGACACCCCAAACTCTTAGCACCTCTAGAAGACCATTGCAAGATGATCAAAATGATCTTATTTCTTTTTTTAAAATATGGTGAGGTCATCCAAATAAATAACGATTTAAATTTATCGAGTCCTTGAAAGTTATATCCAAAGGGCATCTTAGCATATGCAAAGTTTCCCCACTCTGTGGTGAACATCATTTATGTTGGTAATCTTCTTTTACCCATACCTTATTGTAGCCTGAGAAACCATCAAGCAATGATAAAATTCAAATCTAGCAATCATCTACAATTTTTTCTCCATGGAGGGCAAGGGATAATGGTCTCTTTCAAGGATGCTCTATTGAGGTCCTAGAAATCCACGCACGAGCAAGATATCTTCCCTTTTTTTCAAACTATGACTAAATTAGATACCCACATGCTATGCTTAATACGATATATGATTCAAGAATCAACAAATATTTTCAACTCTTGAGCCATAAGTGACTCATTTTTTGAATTTATAGGCCTTTGCTTTTGTCAAACTAGCTTGGCACCTTCAACCAATTCAATAGTATGTTGAATTAAAACTACGGTCATACCCTTTCAGATCATCATAAGTCCATGCCACTCCCCCATCATACTTCTCATGAAAATATATTAAACTATCCTTGTCTTTTTGTGATACACCTCACCAACCTTCAAATTTATGTCATTTCTAACATCAAGATCAGCATAATCTCCTTTATATGTGACAAACTTCCATTTCCCATTCCTTGCATCATCATTGTCAAAGAGATTCTTCAGGATGATTAACCCCTTTGAAATATTATTAGTCATGAGATGACTAATTTGATCTTCATAAGCTTCTTTATTTTTGGATTGCAATTGCTCTGTGAACTCACATGATTGCTGAATAAAGATGGCAATCTGAGGATCACTTTCAAATACTTGCCAATTTTTATCACTGTCTGGGATTGTTCGTCTGACGATCACCCGAACTGAATGCCTATTCATTAGCAAATCTATTGTTGGATCAAATTGGGAGCCAATTGTTGTCAATTGATCTACTTCAATATTTTATCTTTGAGGGACAACTAGAATGTCGAAAGCATCAAATTTTCAATCAAGTCCCAAACTTTGTGTCTATAAGAGTGCATGCATACATTATTTGCAGTAGAGGTATTATGCACTTGTTTTACCACTAGCTCTAAGTCTCTGATGACCTTTAGTTGTTTGATTCACATCCGTTCTGTCAAGGTTAATCCACAAACTAGACCTTCATACTCTGCTTCATTGCTAGTACAAGCAAATTGGAAATAAAAAACTCTTACATTTTGTTCTTTGGTCGGGGACATTAAATAGACACTAGCTCCAAATCCTGATTTGTACCTTGTACCATCAAAGTACATAGTCCATAATTTGGATGCATTATTACAAACACTATTAGGAATATCTTTCTTTTTCTTAGTGATCTGAGGAATAGGTGGATCTTCATCATAAATTACACATGTCACTAAACCAATGCACAGTAATTACCAAATCAAACATTTTCTATGTACTAATTCAACAGAACCTCCTCCTCTACACTTCTATTTTCTATTACATCTTCCTCTTTGAGCATTTCAACATAGTACATTTTATTCCTAGAAAAGGAAGTGTGGTTAGGTTCAAAGTTCATCATAACATCAATGGCAATGTGTTTAGAGTGTAAGGGCTCGAGATCCGCCTTAAGCTTAGATCCATACTTGGTCCTTAAAATAAATGAGACCAATCAAGGGATATTTAACCTCATATTTTTGTTGTAAGATCTCAAGACAAGCAAAGGCCAAGGATAGGGGAATATTGATTACTACCACCTCTTGTGTTATTGTGATACTAGGGAAAGAATACAAAGTTAGGGGAAGATCTTTAATTATTCCTATTGACTAGACCACCTTCTCATTTAGTTGCATAACTCTATCCAAGGGTTCATATTCTATTTTAAGGACCTCCATTATTTGCTTGGGCATGACAATAGTATTGGCTCTGCAGTCAAATATAGAATTATGTAATAGTTTATCCTCTACGGTGAGTGTTAGGAAGAAAGGCATAGGTTTCAACTTACCCACTTCTCCCTTCTTCTAATCCTCATTTGAGTTAGTGAATTTTGTGTATTGTCAATGTGCATCAGTGACTGGTCCCTGGCCCTTGGTTTGGCCATGTTCTAGAATATCCTTTGCTTGCATCAACCTTTCTCATCCTTCCAAAGCCTCTTTTAGCAATGACTTTTGCTCCAAAATGACTAAATTATCCTATAGAGACACATTAGTAGGAGTTAGTTGTTTGACCACATTCAGTGAGGTGATAGAAAGAACTTTAGGCTCTTTTAGTTTGTAAGGAGCAGTTTCCCTTATATTCTAAAATGGTTGAACTACTGGCTAGACCCAGAGTCTTCTCAAAGGTAACCTTAGGCTGTAACATCTGAAGTATGGGCTCCCTTGTGAGAGATTCTCTCATTCCCCTTCAGGAGGTCCCAAAAGTATATTTTAAAGATAAATCTCAAATGGACTGCTCAAATATGGACTTCTCAGTTTATGATTTGGGGCTGGTTGAAGCTAATAATGATTTTATGACTCCTTGTTTCAAAAAAGTTAGATCCAAGGAGAAAGTTCTTCATTCTGAGATTAAGCAAAGTTATTTGGATCATTTGTTTTAATCGCCTTGACTGAAGGTGGGCTATTTGGTTTATGTAAGTCCTTGTCCTTTATTGTTTTTCATAGCTCCTCTTGATGTTCATTGATATTTGACTGTGGTTCAATCTTTATCTTACGCTCTGTGCAAGGTTTGGGACCCTTGCAAAACCCTACTTATCTTAATCAAAAACAAACAAGTGAAATGACCTAGGTTGGGTTATGCAACCACTTTCTTGAAACCGCTTAGATCAAGTGTAGAAAGAAGTTTGAAAATTTCATCTCCTATTCAATATTTTAACCATTAGTAAATATAAGGAAAGCCAACTGTTTGAAGATTATCCATGGAAAGGGTATAATATATCACTACTATAGTTTAGTTGGTTTCAAAGATTTTATAATGCATTTGAAAAGACAGACTCAATAATATCATCGTTTGGCTCTTTATCTACAGTATTAATTTAAATTTGGCCTTCACTTGCAACTAAGAATGCCAAATGAAAGAGAATTTGGAATATAATCCTAAATGAGTTCTATACCTTTTTCTGAAGGATTTGAGCAAGTAGATTGAAGGGGTCATGGTCAATAACTTATCTTAGAGAGTAGTTAATGCCACTCCACATGGTACTTGTATGACACTAAAAAGGGGTGAAAAATTATTCAAAAACAAGAAGAATACAAAGCACAGACATTAACCAACCCTATCAATCTTCACTAAGTAGTTCAACTCTTGGGGCGAATCTGGGGGTAATTGGCCCCAATCCACAATATTCCAATTGTACATTGGATCTGAAGCCCATTTGGCCAAACAATCTGCAACACCATTCCATTCTCTAAGGATATGATTGAAAGTCACAAAATCCAAAGAAGCACACAAATTAAGAACTTGTTTAATTACCAAAGCTAGTTGCCAGCAAACATCATCTAACTGATGCATGTTCAACGAAGTCACCACAACCTGGAAATCAAACTCACAAATGACCTTTCGCCACCCAAGAGCACAACTACGCTCCAAAACATATAATATTGCAAGTGCCTTCATCAAATTGTTAGAATGCATGCCCTTATAAACAGAGAAAATAAACCGAACAATACTAGAACTATCTCGCCCAACTCCACCAATACCAGCATGACCCAGATTTCCACAAGAGGAACCATTTGTATTGATTTTCAAAACCACTTGAGGTGGAGAGCACCAATGCCCCTCCCTGCTTATCTTTCGAAGAGGATGGTGACACCTATTTTGCATGACCTGTTGATTCATTGAACTCTCGAAATACCCCCTAGAAGAGGAATTTTGAGGCGATCACAAAGAACAACATCTCTCGGGTCCACATGTTCAACCAAGTCACACTTGGCCGAAACAGTTTCACAAAGAGCATGAAGAATTTTGCACCACAAATGCTTACAACCAGTTTAACATCTTGAAAAATCTTGCGATTCCTCTCCAATCAAATATGCCAAATGATGAAGGTAGGACCAAGAGCCTAGATAACTTGAAGAAAAGAAGTCTTAACAGAGGCTCTATCCCATCGAGCAAAAAACTCAACCAAAGAAGAGGCATGCCAACAAGTATGATTCCACACAGCCCACCAAAAGTGTCAGATCTTCCTTGTAAAGGAACATTGAAAGAAGAGATGAGAAACACTCTCAGCACTATTACAACACAAAATACACCTCGAGGGGCCCTGGAACCCACACGTATTCAAATTATCCCAAGTAGGACACTGATTTTGAATCACCAACCACATGAAAAAATTACACTTAGGCCACGAGAATTTATTTCATACCTTTTTCCACCAAGGAACCTCCATGTCTCCAACCATTTGGCCAACAAGCTTCTCATACCCTGTAGAGACGGAATACTTACCAAAAGAATCAATCCCCCAAGCAAGAACATCATGCCCATCCAAAACATTACACTCACGAGAAGCTAGAATTTGAGCCGGCTCTTTCCTATCCTCCTTTGAACCACCTAGCGGCCATTCTCTAGAATGCTTCCATCTATTTCATATGCGAGCTTTTGAATTATTTTTTCTTGATTCATTTTGAATATTCTTATTATTAGTAGTTTATAATGGAACTGTGTTGTTTATATTTTATAGTTATGTTTTAAACAATGCTTGTTAAAGCATTTGTTTGTCTAACGGTGATAAATGTAATGAACGGTTAGAATAACTTTCTATACCACTCTTTATATGTGAGATTTTGAATTATCATGGATGATAAGTAAGCGTCTAAATTATTTTTTCTTAATTTATTCAAAATATGCTTATTATTTATATCTTATAATGGAACTAGTTGATAATTATGTTTTAGACAACATTTGTGTCTGGAAACAATAAATTTAATGAAAAATTAAGTTCCTTGCCCCATGTCATCCCTTAAAAGATGGTCTCCAAAAAATTCCTAGGATACATCCCCCAATTTTCGTCACCAAATTTTGTGAAAACACTAATTGTTTGGTTCACATGTGCATTTTAGACTGTTAAATGCCTATATTTTCCTTAGAATGAAACATGGACTTCAAAGTAAAGAGAAACTGCATATTTAAACAATTACGCTTAATCAAGAACCAGCCAATGTTTGCAAGAAAACCTATTGACAAACTGGTGCATCTATAACAACTAATTTTTGTGTCTGAATCAATACATTGTCCAAATAATTATTACAACATATAGTTTTACTCTTTAAAGAGCTACTCTAACAGATAAAACAATGGAAGTAAAGATTTTAGGTTTCCAATGTCTACAATGATGAAAATTTGTGTATAAATTTTAATCATATTGATGTTTTCATTTTGGATCACATTACTTGTTTTATTTTCAAGACTAAAGAAACAAGGCAAGATTGCAAGCTAGCACCCCCTAAGTAAATAACCGTAATACAAGAACATGGTGCCATTGAGCCCACTATAGGAGACAAAAGAAAATAATATATTAACTATTGTATGCTAGATGATTTTTGAAATATTAGTAGTAACTCATTAGAATTACCCCATTCCCTAATGTTTGGAGGCTCCCCTTAGTTTTTATTAGCAATCATGCAAGCAAATTAAACAAAGATGGAAGCTCAAGCTTAAGCCACTCATGGGAAATTTCAACAGCTTAAGGGAAGGCTCCTATGTTCCACGAGGAAATTCCCAAGCCTCAAACCACCGTCCCTATCACCAATGGCATTTCAGGTATGGCAAGACGGGAGGTGATGTCCCCTGGGCATCCCCAAAACTCTTAAAATCTTTGAAATGTTTCCAAAATATATTGCAATATAGGAAACACTGCAGAGACATTTAGTTGTCCCCAAGATAGCTAGGGACGTCTAAGATGTCCCTTAATCGCCCAGGAACGAGCAGTTGTACCCGATGGCAAGGCAAGTTTTTATAATGTTTTTGGAATGTGGTTGGCCTGCCCACCTGTCTCTCTCACTCTCATATATATATATATATAATTGTCATCCCTTGCTATCATGTCCTCCCTGTCTCCATCCCCAAAGACCATGGAGCATAGGAAGGCTCTCTATCTCAAGGAGAGGGAGTAAATTTAATGGAAGAGATCAACGAGTTCCAACTACGAGTATCAATCTCAAATGGGCGAGCACGCGTGCGGACAAGGAGCGGTTAGGGCTTCGAGAGAAGTTACAGGCGATGGAGAAGATGGCGATTTTGATGGGGAGGAGGATTGTGTGGGCTTACTTGAGGCTTTGTTGGTCTCCTTCCTTCCCTTTCTAGGCTTTGTTCTTGTTGTCTTTGGTGTGAGCTTTGTTCGATTTCTTCTTGCATTCGGGGTTTCTAGTCTTTCTTCGACTTGTGTTGTTTGGGGTGGTTAATCCTTTCATGTTGTAGGTTGTGATGTGGATGAGGGTATTCGCCATGGTTTTTTGGAGCAGGCAACTGCAACCTTTTGTGTTGTGGGCTTGCATGACCCTCTTAGTGTGTGCCATTGGGAGATTTTGTGGTGACTTTTGGGCCTATTTGTGTGCCTTGATGGTTGTTCATTGTGGCACCTATAGCTCCTTGTGGGGCTAGTTGGTTAGGGTTTGGTTCTCCTTCCGTCTTTTCTCCCTCTCTACCTGTTCTATTAAGGTGAATGGCTCTTCTAGTAAGGTGGAGAGTAGCCAGATGGGTAAAGTTGGATGGAGTTTGTGGGGGCTCTTGTTGCCCTATTTCCTAAGGTTGGTTGCTTTCATGCTTTCTTCACCATGCTTCTATGTCACTTTTCTCCTATGGAGGTGGAAACTCTGGTGGTGCTTGCTTGCATGGTGTTTGTCTGTTTCTTTTCAGTTTCTATTGAGGTGGACCCTTTTCCTGTTGAGCTGGGAAGGAGTTATGCTGGAAGGGAGCTGACTATCTGTTGGATTGTCTTTGTTGGCTTCAACTTGTTGGATTTGAGAGGCAAGTCAAAACCCAATATGAAGGTTTGGGGAGTCATTCAAAACCCCTTGTTTCCAGACTATTACTTTATGGGGAGCCTTTCAAAACCCCTTGTTTCCAAACCGTTCCTTTATGCTTATCTTCAAGTCTCTGGTTGTTTTGGTTTTGGTATCCTTACAAAAACCCAATATTCAAGTTATGGGTGCCTAGAAAAACCCTTGATATTTGTTGCAAGTTAAGGGAGCCTTCAAAAAACCCTCGAGTCTTATTGTTTTGACATCCTTTGGTGGTGTTTGACTATGGATCTAGCCTTCTTTTTTCAGCTAGTATATTATACTTTGATGTTAGGTTGAGGTTGGGTTGTTGGTTGTCTATGTTTTACCTTTTGGCAGCATTCTTTGGGTTCCGCATCCGTGCAAAATCCGAGGGTTCCAAGTCCCTTCAAAACTTGTTGCAAGGGGTTTCGGGTCCCCTCAAAACCTGTTTGACCCTTAATCAAAAAACTACTCATTCCAGAAGCTATTAATGTGTGTCCTATGCTAGCCCTTTTGAGCCACAGTCTATAATCCCATCACATCATTTCCATCATGATAATAGATAATGTCAATACAACCAAAAGTTTTGCATATTTTTTTCCGAACAGTTACTTTTCAGTCATAATAGAACTAATCATGTTGTTGATGATATGTTACCATTATTGGGGGAAGCACACAAACAGATTCTCCTCATGTTGAACAAATAGGATGCTTGATTAGAAACTCCTATGCATCAACAATACTTTGTGCTACTACCTGTTGATGTGTTTTTCATGCACGTGTGAACACAGAATAAAATACCCAAAAGTATCTTATCCTCTCTTGAACAAAGTTACTCAAATACTGAAGATTAGCTTAAGAATAACTTGAGATAACTCCAAGATTCTAGTATATCGGGTCACGACGTGTGGATAAGCTCGTTGGTTTGATGTGATTATGCTGGAATCACAAAGGGGACTTACATTAAATTATTGAATGCTTGAATCGTTGGAACTTGATCATCTGATATTGCAATCTTGTGATGCTTTTTGTCCTAAACTAGCTTGAGTTGAAAAAAGGCAAAAGGAAAGGGTTTGGGAAGCCTATTCTAATCCTAAGAATGCAAGAAAATAGGTGAATGATTCAATGGAATCCTACTAAACGAGGTCTCACCATAAAACTGAACAATTTGACAGAAGCTCAGTGCAATTTTCTAAGGACATTTAAAAGATGTTCAAATCATTAGCATCAAACATTGATCACCATTCAAGTTAATGCATAAACAATGAACGCATAATAATTTGAAGTTAAGCTCATATCATTCCAATTGACCACGCAAGGCACACTTACAATCGGCAATCGGCAAGAGGCTAGTGGTATGGACTAAACGGATTCCACATAAATACACTCAACAATTTCCTCCATCCAATCTAATCAACATGGACATTAAAGAGAAGTAGAGACTATGCAAGTTGTTGAAGCAACGAATCAAATTGACCTTAACTTCAATGAATCAATTGTTCTTTACAACAAGGTTTGGCAACAATCTTTGCCTTTTCCTAATCTAACTTCTACTCTAACTAAACTATTCTTCTCTTATTTACTAATTCTCCTGCTACTCTCTATTCACTAACTATTAACCTTTATAAATAAAAAACTTGAGCCTTTTATAATTCTCTCAATACAATTCAATGGCTCAAATCAATTTCAGATCAATGGTTGAGATTTTACAATGAAAACCCTGATTAGGGTTTGTTACAACAAACTCAATTCTGGCCAGTGAAATAATTACAACATTTTGACACGTCGTCTCTGGATATTTGACCAATGAATAACAGGGGTAGGTGTCTCAAAGTTTGTGTCATCATGGACGAGTCGGGTACATTGCATCTAGACGTGTTGAGGTAGAACTTCTTTGATTGGTGGAGGTAGGGACTGGGATGACGACTAGGAAGCCACTTCAACTTGCACTTGTAAACTTGGTTCATCACCATGAAGGGATGTTAAGAAATATCTCTTGATATTCAACCTTTCATGCTCGCTCAAAGTAGTGGTGATGGGAAACATTGAGGTAGTTGTGTCTTTCCTTCATCCTCACTCGCTTGCCTTGGGGTGATTGTACAACTTCTCCTTCGCCTTCCTTTGATCTCTTCATGTCTCTAGAGTGTGGTGAGAGTTGAGATTCTTCCTTCCTTGATACCCTTGTGCTTGTTGATGAAGTTGTCTTCTTGAACTTGCATGACGGTGTAGATCTTGCAATCTCCTTTCTCCTATTCCTTCAAGGTGTGGCTTTGTAATTCGCATCATCCTCCTTTTATATTTGCAAAACAAAACAAGTATGGCATCAAATACACATAATATATAACGTTGATAGTTCTTTTAACTTGATATATTCTTTGATTTTATATGTTTTGCAAGTTTGGTATGAGGATTTAGAGAAAATCCGCTCTCATGAAGGAGCACTTGAAGTTCACTCCAATCACCTTGCTCATGAAGTTCGCTCCAATATGGGAGCACATGAAGTAACCTTCTATCTTGCCTATTCATCTTCTTAACTCAAAATTACTCCTTCCAAGCATTGAATCGGTTCGGAGCAATGTTCTCATAAACAATCTTGCAAATTCTTGATCACATGCACATGAAGTTCACTCTACTTGGCTTGTACATGAAGCTCGCTCCTCTTGGCTTGTACATGAAGCTCGCTCTCCTACCTCAGCACATGAAGTTCGCTCCCCTTGGCTTGGACGTGAAGTTCGCTCCCCTAGGCTTGCACATGAAGTTTGCTCTCCTACCTCAGCACGTGAAGTGAAAACCAAAATGAACTCTCCCTTCATTACTTCATTGTTTCATCAATTCAATCCTTAGGTTTCTCAAACTTTCATTCACAAAAACATGTCAAATTTACCTCATGAAGGCCTAAAAGGGAAATTCACTCCCATTAAAGAGCACATGAAATGGAATTCGCTCCAAAGAAGGAGCACCTGAAGTGAATTTCAAAATCAATATTCTAACCCCCTTTGCTCACTTACACTCATTTTCCCAACTTCACTACATCATAGCATGCTCAACATAAGGTCTTAGGATGAATTTTCGCTCTAAGAGAGAGGCCCATGAAGTTAATTGAAATTTGGCACTAATTGTTTTCTCATTCGCCCTCCTCCATTCCATTAGTTCAAGCTTGTTGAACTAGGCTTACGGTGTGGTCTAGGAGCACTACACTCTCATCTAAGGGTGCTTGAAATGAATTTCGCTCCTCAAGAGAAGAACTTGAAGCATTTTCGCCCTCCACCTTAAGCACTTGAAGTTCATGAAAATGTACTCTTAAGTTGCATCTCACTACTGCATACCTTAGTTCATGTTTCTATATACTATAAGACCTCAAAACTCACCTTAAATGTGACTTTGCCTTCAACCTGGGGCACTTAGAAGTGAAATTCGCTCTGGGAGAGGGGCACTTGAAGCTTTCCTATCTGGTAGCCTCTCACACTCTTCGGTTGAACTCATGATGGACTTAACTTCTCATGTGATTTGGATGTTATTGAAGGCTAACAAAGTTACTCACTTCACCTCTTACACAAGGCTATCCACCTAGCTCCTGGCTTCTTGACCATCTATACTTCTTCGATGCAAAGGCTAATAGCTAAGGACTCTTAACACTACCCTAGAAAGCAGGAAAAAAAAGATGGGGCGATGTGTGAGTACCTCACAACACCACCCAGATATAGTTTGATGTGAAAATGGAAAATGCAGCTTGACAAAATGTCATTTGGTAATTAGTTGAGAATTTGTGTTATCATTCATGGAGAAGAAATAGTCATGCCATTAATGATATGTTACCATTATTGAGGGAACACACGAACAGATTCTCCTAGTGCTAAACGGATAGAAGCTTGATTGGAAACTCCTATGCATCAACAATAGTGTATGCTACTACCCAGATACACTTTGATGTGAAAATGGAAAATGTAGCTTGATAAAATGTCATATGGTAATTAGTTGAGGATTTGTGTTATCATTCATGAAGAAGAAATGTCAAGGAATATAATGGGTTCCCAAATAACAAAGTTAAACCTGTGATCTACAGCACATATACCAAATGGGTGTTCTCCAAGCAATATATAGTACTGAAAGCAAGTTGTGGCCATCCAATAAATTCAGATTTGATATTTCAATGCTTCGCAAGAGCTTAGTTTTCCTTTGTCCATTTATCCAGCAGAATTGGAGAGGAATGAACTTATTGCAATCTCATAAGAGTAACAATAGCATGGAATATCATGTATATGATAACTTCTGACTCAACTGCAAGCCTTTTCAAGAAAATAAAGGCATGAAATCAACTTGTTTGTCGTAAATTTTCCAAAATCAACCTTTAGAAACACTTGACCATGAGCTCCAATCAGCTGGCAGTCAGATATTGCAGTCCAGACCATGTCTGTCCAGGCTCTAGTTCCACCTTTCCGATCTGTTTTAAGGCAATTGGATATGTTCAAATTGTGAGTTTAAAATACTCTAGTTTTTGCTTCTAATCATTTTAGACCTCTATGCACAGAGAAAAGCTAAAACATAAATACAATTCGTAGTTGGCAATACCTTGGCATTTTCAACACACACAAAATCTTTGTAACAAGCTTCCATTTGCAAATGAGGATTCCACAGTACAGCATCTCCCCAGCTGCGTGAAAGTTCAATGGCATGCATAGTGAGTTATACTGTAAAAGAGATAGAAGCAAAAAAAGTGCATGTATATGCAATAAATTGCTAAAGATTCCTTGCATTATATTTCATTTGAACATTTTTGAGTGTCGGACAGGAAAATGTTTCTTACTTTTTGTTTTCAATAGATATGGCATTGCCGAGTCCATTCTCAAGCCGCAGCTTGTTTGGTGCATCAAGATAAATACAATCCACAAATCCTGGGAAATTTACAATTTCCCTGTCTCCAACAATAAATAGCAGAAAGTACCATGAGAAGTATACAAGAATATCTACTTCTGGCAAATAAGGAAACACTAATGAACACATGCAGTGCTGCGTTTTACAAGGCTTGCACTCTATTTCTTTAAGAGTATCAAAGTATTGAATGAAAATCACTTTATTTTTGCATTACAGTTATTTCCATACAATTTTTGCTTTACTTAGTCACACCTTTCCTCCACACCCTCAACGGGATTTTGTGGATCTGGAAACTTGCTTAAAGTCTTGCAACCTTTAAGTCCCTTAACTAATGCACCTGTGACAGATGCCTGCAAAAGACAAATAATGAATTGTTCAAGTACTGCTCTTGGAATTTGTTAAAGAAACACAATGTTTTTCAACCATGAAGTGAATATTCAATATTGCCTGTTGAACCTAAAAATCAAAAATTATGGAATCACGTCTGAGTCAACTTTCAAATGTCATACAGATTTACTCAAGAGGCAAGAGAGCAATCTCAATGCAAGGATTGTATACAGCCTGTAACAAATGAAACAAATATTTTACCACACAAACCTAAGTTGGTCTATTGTTATGGAAACTCAAATGTCTATTTTGGATCAATGCATATTTTCATAAAGGAAACCTGTAAGTTAAATATTTCACTATCCAAACGGAATAACAATAAAGAGTAACTCATAGTTGCATGTCCTGTAATCTAAAATGGAAGTTGTTGAATTAAGCATTACCAATCAAATTGAGATGACAAGTCATGTTGAGATGAATAGGACACTATTTGTGAAAAATAAGATTTGCAGAAGCACGCTTTATCCAAGTTACACAAAAAACTAAGATGTATGGATCAACCAATCTATACCGCTAATGGACCAAAGATTAAACAACCTGAACATTTATTGTAAGAAAGTTTGAAGAAACTGATAGTTATTTCTTTCAACATTCTTCTGTGGCAATATCCCACAAGAAAGGATGCCTGTAAAAATAGATAAAATAACCTCAACTTCAAATAAAAGTATGCCACGCATAGTTACCATGACATCTTGAATTCTATGTGGATACGATACATAAAAAGGTATCCGAAACTTAACATTTTAGGGGTTGCATTTTTACATATTGAAGATTGTAATCTTGTATTCTCGTGTTCATGAACTTTCACATTTTTATGGTTAACCTACTTTATATTTCATGTTTATCTTCTTTGGTCAATTTCCTAATTTCTATGTGGTGCTTTAGATACCCTCCTCATTTTGTTACCTTTGCTAGTACTGTCCCTTTGACCTGTTTTAGCCACTCATTGCAATTCCATTTCATAGATATCAACAGAATTGAGATCATAGTATAACAAATAAAAGATAGAAGTCAATATTTATGACTATTACTTCTTAAGTCTTTGCTCTATAAGAAAAGAGACTAATAAAACCTGGAAGAAGGCTTCATACACGGAAGTACGTATGCAGTGCAGCAGTGAAAGAAAATGCCTTATTGTCCGTATTTTTAATGATCAATTCCGTTGAGAGTTTATCAGAATCGACTGTGACCTGCAAATCATATGCCATCCAAATCATTTGTTAAAAAACCCCAAAATAATCCAGAAGCAAGCAGACAACATTCCATTTTTAACAGCATAAACCCTCTCCCCTCCCTTCTACATCATAAACTAAAGAAGACAGAAGGAATTATACAGAAACTATGTAGATCTTGTTTCTATAATAGAATTGAAACAAAAAAATTCCTTAACAAATGAAAAGACAGTGACATTAAAGTCCAACTTTTGACTGGTCGTGCTGGCAGCTCACCTTATATGTTGCCAAAAATTTGAAATCCCACATGGAATGAGTATAGGCATTGTCTTTCAACTCTAAAGTTACCGTTGGATTTCCTTCTGAATTGGAAGATGAGGCAACTGACCATGTCATATTCCGTGCAAAGCCATGCTGTGGAACAAAGTTTCAATCAGTGATCAAAATAATTACTGCACTCTGGCAATCCTTGAAAATAGGATATAAAAATATGGAAAAATCTACAGAGAAAACAGATAGATATTGTTTGGACATCTTCAAATTCTTTGTTGTAGAACTATGTGATACCCCAAATTGATACACAAAACATGATTCAAACTGAGTAATTAATACTAATGAGAGTTATAAACTGGATCCATTGTAGAATCAACATCTTAAAGGAAAACAAAATAAAAACATACATTCTACAGAACAATACGAACACCATACACGTGCTCTACAAAAAAGAATCAAGGAAGATACAATCACCTTATCTAAGCATATACTTAAGGTATGAAGTATTGGCCAACAATAGGTAAAAATAAAGTAACTCAATTTCCATCGTTAGGTTTAAAACCACATTATTTCAGCGATAACAACAACGAGAAGAAAACAGAATTCCAGCAAACATATACTCAAGATATGTTTTACATTTAATTTATGGATCTTCAAAAGATTCATCAAAGGAAAATAGCTGCCATTAATTCTATTTAAAGAATCGTTTGAACATCTGTAAATGTAAATTTAAATTTACAGATGTTCAAACGATTCTTTAAATTCTATGCTTTGGGCTCGTTATTGTGAAGCATTAAACAAACTTATAGTCCACCTCTGTTCGCATCTGTCTAGATCAAGCTCTCCAAAACTTCTATATAAGTGATTAATTAATTTAGAATTGTCTTTTGGATGGCCTTATTGTCTTCATTAACCCTCCAGTTACATAATGCTATTGATTTTAATCCTGATAACTTTATTGGTAAGTCCTATATGATCCTATAATGGTGTTGAGCCCGTGCCTGCTTTATTTTTTTGTATATGCTCCTTGCAATCAAAAATTGGTCTTTTCACATGAAAAAATTGAAACACGACCAAAATAAACTCAAACATTCAATAAATTAGAAAATCACTCCGAAACATGATTAACCAGTTAAAATAAAGATAAAGGAACAAAAGAAACGCATTCAAAATCAGCTGCTGAAACAAGTAAAGCAGTAATAATATTGAGTGAAGAAAGTACATAAGCAGGTTCATACAATTGAAGACAGAAAAGCAATAGGCTTGGCAAAGCTAAACTAATTGTCATATAATTGATGTTTACAGCACAAGTAAAACACCTAGTTTGCAGTTAATACAGGCAAACATGCTGACTCTCAGAACTAAATTGATCTATGCAACATATATAATATTATAAACAATTTACGTGCTTTAAGGCACACTTAGGGGCAACCCAAGAAACAAAAAGGAAAAAAATGCTAATCGTACTGTTCAGTCACCATATTGTATAGCAGCTAGTCAACAGTGTACCTGCTGCATAGGGCCTGGCCCAAATTGAGGAAAACAATGTGGGATGCCTCCGCTACATACAAACATATTTTATATGTAACAAAATGTTAGTATTAACATAAGAAACTTTCAGGAATGTAGAATCTCTAAATAAGATTATGCAAAATAAAAAACATACGCAGGAAAATGCTTTGAATCTCATTTTTTATTAAATTATAACCCTTAAAAAGGAAAAACATTTGACTTCAACCAATGTAATCCTAATGATGGATTAGGCATGGTCAAAGGCTCAAGCTATGTTGATTGAGTAAAACACAGTAACATTACTTGTCTTATTCTGTGAAAGTGGATATTACGCTGTTAACAATCTCGTTCTTTTCCTAGTAAAAGATGAGACTACAGGAATCTTCACTTCAAGAAAGGGGAATTTTGGTAAAGAAGCAAATTGGACAAAGTTATAGACATCCCTCCACATGTATAACAAAGGCAAAAGTAGCATCATGCCATCTAACGTTGTGATGTAGTTGTAGAGTAGCTATAGTTACTTTAAGACACAGGCTACTAATGTGAGATTTTGAAGCTTCAACCTACAGGAAACACCAGTCGAGGAAGTAACTTACCTACGCATATGTTCATAAGAACAAAGTGCATTAATTTAATCCAGTGTTCTGAAGTGATTGTTTTTGGTCTTCTTGGAATGTCATTGACTTTCAATGTCTTGGTTGTTTTGTCATGGATTCTCAGATAGAGAAATACAAAGAAATTTTTCATATAATCTTATAATATAGGTATGGACTTGCATGACAATGTAAAAATGCTTAATACAGAAGATGTAAAGAACCTGATTGGCTTTTGTCCATTGAAAACAGCATCCGGTCGCACAAAAAGAAGATCTTTTCCTTCAGGAATCTTCCACGAACTGATACATCCTCCAAACAAATATATCTCTACTTCACTGCCAGAAGAAAGCACCACAAGTTACAATATTTAGTCTAATATTCAACTGTTTTTCTTGAATTCTGAAATTTTATTGTGTCTAATTATCTCTACTTGAATGCTCGGAACAAGGAATTACAGTCAAGTAATTTGTTAAAATAGTAAGTTACACACGCCCATCCTTCAGACTTGGGGATCAAAGAATCAAAGTTTGAAGTTTGCAGAACAAGTCTTGCTTTTTAAAACACTGGTTCCAAAGATTCAGAATTTCCATTACATGCAACACAGGTGATAGGACACTTCTACACATGAAAACTATTAAATTGAGGGTATCAAAGAAAATGCATCAGATATGAGGGCAACAGAAAGGATCTCAAGAAAAGGCAGAGAACTTCAGATGATAAGCAAAAGGTTGTACCTCTTACTAAGGTTTTAACATGTTAGTTCTAAACTGAACCATTAAACATTAGATAGAATTGAGCTTTGATGATAAAAATACTGATTAGAAGGATTGAAAAGGATCATATTTGACCTCAACATATTTGAATCTCACATGTAACAAAATCCCTGAAAAACAGTGAACAATGGGGATACATCCCCCCCCCCCCAAATTCAGACATTTCGGGGACAAGGACATTCCCGAGACGTGGGGGTGTCAGGGCGACGTGCCCCCACTGCACCACCAGTGCTGCTGGGATGGCCGAGACACCTCCCTAGCATACCCCATAACAAATAGGGAAAATGTGAGAAAAATAAAAAAATATTAAATTTTCTTCGAAACCAAAGCCCAAGGCCGAATCGTAATGGCCAACGGGGTGCCACCAATGCCTCCCAAACTCTATCTAACACTCCAAATTCTTCATTTCTTCTCACAACTTGATTTCAATAGCAAGATTGACAAGGAACAAAAATGTAGGTGAAGGAGTGAAAGAATCTGATTAAAGTGTTGCAAGTGCAAGACAGGTGAGAAGGAGCAAGGAGAAGAGGAAGAAGAGGGAATCTACACCAAATTAGAAGGATTTTTCAAAGCATAAGGTAGGATTCTATGACTGTTCTTGAATTTTTATTTTTTTTTATTTTATTGATTCATGTTTCATAAACATGGCTGCAAGTGCATATTCAATGATTCATTGTTCATTGTTCATTGTTCATAGTTCATATTGTCATCAAAATTCAACATTGAAATTTATAATTTAATTTTAAAATTTGTCAAACTTGACTGAAACTTTTGTGTATCCTCTACTTCTATGCTCCATGTGACCTGAAGTAAGATAAACAAAAGTGAAATCCTTGGTTGACAAAGATTAAGAACTACAATTTTTATTTGTGCATCCTCTACTTCTATGCTTCATGCAATCTGAAGTAAGAGAAACAAAAAAAATCTGTGTCCTAATCCTTTGCATTATGTTGTAAGGATTGTTGAGTTTTAATTTAGAATTATAAACTTATAAATTTTATACTGTTTATTGCAATGTCACAATGAGTTATAATGTCATGAGTGAGGATGAGGTTGGGGTTCATAGAGAAAATACTGAATCCGATTATGCGCCTAAGGCTGAGACTAAAAGGGTGATCATGAGAATGAAACCCAAACATCTAGTTTCATGGCGAGTGCAGCTGCAAGTATTAATTGCCCCTCCACATCATTGGCAGAGTATGCTAAGGATTCTTTTGAACATAAGTCTCCTTTGAAACAATTTGCAACAAAATTACCCGGCAAGCCTGAGAAATCTAGGGGCACAAGGTTGTGGAAGTGCCATTTTGTGCATTTGAAATTTTAGGCAACATTACCAGAGTTAATGCCCACCTCCTTCATATCCGATGAAAAGGTGTTGAGATATATAAGCTATAGGGTTTCAATGAAGACAATGCAGCTGCAACTGTATATGCTACTTTGTCTCATAGGCCGCAGCATCATCGGGGCCAGCTACACAATTTGACTTCTACTTTGCAGAGACGAGTTGCACATATGCCAAGTTCTTTAAGGGCCCATGCACTAGAGGCTATGGGGATATACAAGTTGACAAGTGATGCTAGTAACCCAATACCTAAATTATTCAGCATGTAGTTGAAAGATGATATAGATGATGCCATTGGCAAATTCTTATTTTCCAATGGCATTCCATTCCATGTGGCTCAATCTCCTTATTATAAAGAGATGACAGCAATGGTAACAAGGGGAGGACCATCATATGTGCCACCAGGGGAGACAAAATTAAGGACCACAATCTTGGATAAGAACTATTCCAAAATAAATGTGTTAATCAAGAAAATAAAGGAATGTTGGATGACAAGTGGATGCAATATAGTCATGGATCGGTGTATGAACATTAGGCATCATCCACTCATCAATATCATAGTTACATGTAAAGAGGGCCCATATTTGCTTAAGGCGGTTGATTGTTCGAGACATCACAAAGATGCCAAATTTCAATTTCAAATCCTCAAGGATGCTATTGAGGATATTGGACCCAAAATGTGGTCCAAGAAGTGACAGATGTGGCCCATGTGTGCAAAATTGTAGGGAAGTTGATTGAGGCAGCTTATAGACATATTTAGTGGACTACTTGTGTGCATTCCATGAATAATGCACTCAAGGACATGGGAAAGATTCATTGGATCAAACCAATGGTAAATGATGCTAGAGATGTGCATATGTTTATCTACAACTATCACACTTCACATGCACAATTTAGAAGCTTCTCTAAGGAGTCCTTGAAAGTTGACATGACTAGATATACATCCTATTTCATTCTCTTGGAGAGAATGCTTGATTTGCAAGAGGCATTGCAACTAATTCTTATAACAATAGAATGGAATTGGTGGTCTGAGTCCAAGACAAAGCAAGGGAAGAGGGTGAAGAATGTAGTAAAGAGTGATGTTTTTTGAGGTGATGCAAAATATATAGTCTCCATCACTACTCCAATTTTCCATGTCATAAGATATGGGGATGTCAATGCACCTAACCTTGGAAAGATGTATGAATGCATTGATACTATTCTCGACCAAATGAGGGTTGTTGTGTGAGAGGACCCCACATTAGCATTTTACAATGAGCATATTCAACCAAACATTCATTGGAGATGGGAAAATCTCAACAGTCATGTTGTGACGTATTCACACATCGCCCCATTGCAAATGGGGACCCCTACTTTTTTTTGCTTTCTGGGGTTTGCTTTCTAGGTTTTTAGGGTTTTGTCTGTTAGCCTTTGCATTTTGAGTGTCGTCAGGGGGATCAATAGGATGGCAGGCTTTGCTTGAGCCAGGGGGAGTCAACAGGTGCTCCAAGTTAGGGTTTCTTTGAAAGTCTCCCTTAGGCCTAGTTTTGCTCTTGTTGCTAATAGTGTCTTGTTTGAGTTTCAGGAGGTCAATGAAGTTTGGTGAGTGAATATCATCTTTGAAGATCTGAGTTAGGTCAAATTGGTGAGTGATGAAGTCTGGAATGTCATCCCGATCTTCAAATGTCCTGAAATTTGGCTGTCTGGAATGTCATCCTAATCTTGAAATTTGACTAAGTCTCGAAAATTGAAGAATCCTCCAAAAACTAGATTTTACATTATAACTCCTAAAGGTCCGAAACCACTCTCAAACATCCTGACAGTATATATGGAATATAACTTAAAGTATAAGAAATGTCACTTATACATAAATATTATATTCCATATATGAATCCTGACGGAGAGACCAAAATGTCAAATTTCGCTCCTGACCCTTCCAAAGGGTCCAAGCGAATTTCAATTTCGCTCTTGACCCTTCCAAAGGGTCCAAGCGAATTTCAATTTCGCTCTTGACCCTTCCAAAGGGTCCAGAGCGAATTCCTCTATAGGACATTCTACTTTGATCCAAACTTAGAACTAACTCATTCCCAAGCATTATTGAGGGCAAAACACTTATTTGGAGTGAAGAAATATGAAAATGAAGTCAGGATTTGAGCATAAGGAGGAATTTCGCTCCTGACCCTTCCAAAGGGTCCAAAGCGAAATTCATCTGAGACCCTTTTTTCTTCACAAAACCTTGAAGTGAATGCTAACTTGGACAGGAGGATGATCAGGAGAGGCCTAATAAGTTATATCCAAGCCAAAGAAGGGAGGAAAAAGGTGAAAATGAGCCTAAAATGAGAATTTCGCTCCTGACCCTTCCAAAGGGTCCAGAGTGAAATTCACTTTTCCTCTATTTTGCTCTTTGATATGGCCAAGTTTTGGATTTTTGAGGCATGGTTGAGGAGGCTTTGATGCATATTTGCCTTTGAGAAGAGGTTTGAGGCGATGAAGTGGTAGAAATCAACCCAAAAGGAGAATTTCGCTCCTAACCCTTCCAAAGGGTCCAGAGTGAAATTCCCTATAGGTCCTATCCTTGGCCTAGGTCCAAAGCGAAATCCTCAGTTTGACCCCCTATCTTGCCTAAAATGATGAAAACGACCTTGTTTTGAGCTAAAAGGATGGCAGATGGATTTGATTATTGTGAGAAGTGAGTTTGATCAAGCTTGAAGGCAAAGAGAAGCAATGGAGTGTGAAATCAACCTTAGTCAAGAAGTTCACTCCTGACCCTTCCAAAGGGTCCAGAGCAAATTCCAAGAACACGCCCATTTCTTCCTTATTTGTACCAAGATCTTAGTTCCTTGGGAGTATTTGGAAGTAAATCAACATGTTTTGCCTTAGGAAGTTGTTGTGACCATTTCACACATCGCCCCATCGCAAATGGGGACCCCCTCTTTTTGCTTGTTTTTCGCTCGTTTTCGCTTTCGTTTTTAGGGTTTTGTTAGTTAGTTGGTCGTCTGGATTTAGGGCCAAGCCTTAGGGTTTTAAATTTTGCCTTTTCAAGCCAGAATTCAGTCGTTTCTTTGAGGGTTTTTGAGCTTCTTTTCTAGAATGCAAATTTTGAATGCAATGAATTCGCCAAAATGGTCTAATTCTCAATTGGAATGTTAATGCAGAGCTTAAATTTGTCTAAGTGTTGACAGTCAATGTGAATTTTTTTGTCCGATTGAATATTTTGACCAAATTTTGACTTTTTTTGATTTTGATCCTGGGCATTGGAATTGATTTGTTTTCGCCTCGTGAAGTGTCAAAATGTGAAAAATCATGTTATTTTGGCCTATAGGAGCAAAATCGCTCCTGTCCCTCAGTGAAGGACGGGAGCTCATTTTCAAATATCTCATCGTCCTTGCAAAGTCCAGACAAATTTCAAGTTGGAAGTGATGGAGAACGGCGATATCTTTCCATTGAATATAAATTGAAGATTTTTATGAGCACAGAAATGCCTCCAGGAGGAAAATCGCTCCTGTCCCTCAGTGAAGGACCGGAGCTACAATTCAAATTTCGCCTTGTCCTTGCAAGATTTCGAAAACTTAATGATTTGAGGACATCCAAGGGAAGATGCTTTGCCAAATGAATATAATTTGATACGCAAAAACGAAGGAGAATGACCTATAGTGACCAAATCGCTCCTGTCCCTCTCCAAGGGACCAGGGCGAGGTACCTTGTAGCTCTCGTCCCTCTCCCAGGGACCAGAGCGATTTCCTTCATTATGCAAAATCCAGACAAAGGTCAAGACAAGTTTACGTTCAAAGACATGGGAAAACATGAGATAAATGCGTTGAATATAAATTGAAGATTTTTGGGACGTCCATAACAGTGTTAAATGCCTAGTTCGCTCCTGTCCCTCAGGAAGGGACCAGAGCGATTTTTGATATAATTGCTTTTCTTGTAAAGTTACAAATGATGTCAAGGCATGGACGAATAGAGTAAAGAAGGACGAGTCCGTTGAATATAAATTTGGAACCTGGCAAAGTGAGATAGTGGCTACAAGGGAAGGATCGCTCCTGTCCCTCCCCAAGGGACCAGGGCGATACAATGGTGATGATACTTCCTACGCAAGTTCAAGGTCGTTCCTCCAAAGTTCAAGGTCGACACAAGCCAAGACAAGGTGGCGAGGGGCATTACAAGGCGTCTTCATCATGCGCAAACACTCAAAGGACGTTGAAATGAAGAGATTGACACCCTATAACATAGATCGCTCCTGTCCCTCAGGAAGGGACCAGGGCGATGTTAGATGCATTGACCATTTCATGCAAAATTTACGTAGGGACAAGACGTTGCAATGTTTTAGAGGGTCCATGGTATGATAAGAAATGATATACAAGAGTTTTTGAACGTAAAATGATCATCATTTTGAGCATGGAAACTATATCGCTCCTGTCCCTCTCCAAGGGACCAGGGCGATTTGCTTTGGATTCCTCGTTTTGCTTCAAGTTCAGGCTAAGTCAAGACGTCATAAGATGGCATATGGTCCAAGGCATCGTTTGAAGATAATTCGCAAGAGTTTTTGAACGTCCAAACGTCGCCAATCAAGGGTAAAAGCTCACATCGCTCCTGTCCTTTAGACAAGGACCAAGGCGATATCATCAAAAGCGCTCATATTCTTTCAAAAACGAAGCAAGGCGAGGTTAAGCGAGGTAAGGGACGACGTTTAGAAGACGTTGCAAAGGAGATCGAAGTTTAAAGTTGCCAAGGTCAAGGAGAAAACGTGGATCGCTCCTGTTCCTCTCCAAGGGACAAGGGCGATGATCCCTTTAATGCGTCCAAACACATAATGAAGACAAATGAAATAAGCGCAAAAGACACGAGCAAAGGATGTTATTCGCCAACAATAAAGATCGAAGTTAAAAGATGCAAGATGGACGTAGAAATTTGGAGATCGCTCCTGTCCCTCTCCAAGGGACAAGGGCGATGAACATTCAGGAGGCCTTTAAGTACGCATGCAAGATGATCAAATTCAAAGGACCCATCATGATGATCGATTTTCAACACGAAGATGAAGGAGTTGGACGTAAGAAATGCAAAAATCTAGACAAAAATGGTGAATCGCTCCTGTCCCTCTCCAAGGGACCAGAGCGATGAGGTACGTCCCTTTATTTTCATATTTTTGGCGCCAAATTAAACAATTCGAATTTTCCTCAAATGCTAAATCAATTTAAAAAATTGAAAATCCATTTTTATTTAGCATTTAATATGGCGTTATCTCTTATTAATTATTTTTTGCCTTTATTAAAAATCGAAATTCTCATTTAAAAAACGCAAGGCATTAATAATTAATTATTTAATTAATATAAAAATTGATTTGAAGCGCCCAATTAGGCAAGTCGGCCTTGTTATCTTATTGCAAATCATTTAAAAAAATGGTTTTATTTATTCAAGTCGGCCTAGGGGATGAAAAGGTATGAGCGCTATAAAAGGGGAGTGAGAGATTTCATTTTCACACAATCATTTTGTTTTTTATCCTTCATGCGAATTGAGGAAAGCAAAGGTGGTGCGAAGTGTGCTTGAAGTGTGGAGTGCGAATTGCGTTGAAGACCAAAGGTGGTGCGAGTTTCATTCATCCAAGGGTGGCGCTTAGTTATCAAAAGGTGGTGCGAATTTGAAGACCACACCAAAGGCGAACTTGGAGATCCATCTAAGACCACGTCGAAGGTGCGAAACTTGGAGATTTGTTTGTGCGAACTTGAAGATCCATTTAAGACCACGTCAAAGGCGATAATTGAAGATCACGTTGAAGACAAAGGTGGCGAAATTGATATTTTGAGGAGATCATATTGAAGATTATTTTATACCTCAATTTTTGCTTAGGCGAATTTTGTTTTTGCATTCTAGAGTTAACTCTCTATCGAGGTATGGCGATTTGATTATTATTGCTTTATTCATTCATCGTCATATTTCAAATTTTGAAATTTTGAAATTTTGAATCTCTTGGCTCAATCGTTGTTTTTTAGGAAATGATAACTCTAGAGACTTATCATGAGGTTTCCTAGAAATTTGTCTCTCTTATTTACGCTATTTATTGCAAAATCTATTTCTTATAATGAAATGTTGTGTAGGTATGGCGACCCCGAAGGCGGGAGCATCCACCAGCCGCTCGGCTCTCATGAAAGAAGATCAGAAGACCGAAGAAGTGGAGCAACATTGGAGATACAAACTTGGGGAACTTTAGCACGAAGAAGTTCCGAGAGGTCCCTTACATTGGCAAGCCATCACCTGTCGCCCGGAGAATAATAGAGAGTGGCATCATCAAGGCGGCCGGTTTTCCTCCAGCTGTTCAGTGCCACGAGTTGATGATCGAGTGTGCCCGTCACTACAATCCACAGTCCAGGACAATTGTGTCCAACGAGGGAAACACTTTGGCGTACCTTTCAGAGGAAGCCATAAGTGAAGCCTTCCATCTTCCAGAGCACAGGGACATGATATACAAGAGCATTGAAGGAGTCAGATCAGTGTACGATGATGATCCAGATGCTTGCCTAAGCATAATCAACAAGAACTGGCTACTCAAGAGTCGTCCCCGTCTGAGCAAAGTACCGAACACACCACACAGGATTGATTTCCAAGAGGAGTACAGAGATTTGATTACCATGCTCAACAGAGTTACAGGAGCACCTCATGCCTTCTATTTCGAGAAGTGGATGTTTTACTTCATCCAGGTGATTGTTCAAGGTAAGGGTACGATACATTGGGCTAGGATAATTAGCCATTGCTTAGACGTACAGTTGAGAAGACTCAGGGCTACTAAGTCCTTCCACATGAGTTCATACGTCATCTATGCCTTAATCAGGAGCGTTGAGTACGCAGGACTACCTCACAGAGGAGTGATTGGAAGAGGACCCGGCGAGGTCAGAGCTTGTGAATCCTATACCTACTTGCATCATCCGCCAGGGAAAAACTACAAGTTAGTCAATGATACTTTCACGATGAACATCACAAGGACGTTGCAAGGAGGGATTCACAACAGATTATCTCAGGATGCCCAGGAATTCATCAAGAGGTACGGTGCTTGGTTCATTCAGTTTCCCAAGTTCACTTACATTAGAGTGCATGGATGTCCTTTACCTCCATACATGTTGCCGAGGTACCCGACAGACAGAATTGTGTTACTTGAAGTAACAAGGCAGTTGGCAGCATATGTGAAGGCATTCAGACACAGACATCAGAATGGAGTTCAGGTACCTATTATTTTGGGTAATTCAGTTGAGGTATGTCCTAGTGTCTTAGCCATGGATGACGCAGAGAAGGAGTTAGCCTTGTATCCTTTTTCATCTTTTGCTTGGAGGAATAGTTTTGATCCCCATGGACATTTAGAGGAGACGGTCAGTAGAAGATTTAGACATGAGCACCAAATTGAAGATTTTATGATGAATCTCCTAGATGATCTCGAAGTGAAACGAAGGATACATTCTAGATTGCCTTTGGATTTCATCAGGAAATGTAAGATTTACAGAGTGGCCGACCAAGCTCAGGACAACGGCAGGCACATCCAATCTTCATATGATAGAGAAAGCAAAACAATTAGTTTGAATTGGAATGAGCCCGAGGCCGTGGATTTAGATGATTTGATGGCACCAGTCCTGTCTTGTACTCGCAGATGGGTAGACGTTCAGCATCAGAAGTTGAGAGAACAGGGCATAGCTATGTCTTTTACTTTGGAAGAGAAACCAGCCGAAGGTGGAGCCAGTGTTAGTGAAGGCAATCCTAATCCTAGGAATTCAGGTGAAGGTAACCTTCGATGTGCCAGTGAGGGCAATCTCCATTCGAGAGGTTCGAAGAGAAAGGAAAGATCAGAAAAGAAAGAGTCTTCCAAGAAAAAGCAAGGTGCCAACAAAGATCAAACACCAGGTACTTCTTCCAGACCAGAAGATAGAACAGTTCGAGTGGAAGAGTCCATGGAGTCGATGGTACAGAATGATAGACAGGAGGAAGGACAGGCACAGCATGTTTCATCCGATGGATCTCTCCAAGATTATGAGTTAGAAGAGGATAACGAAGTAACATCTCCTCCCAGACAAGAAGAAATAGTACATAAAGAAATTCAAGTTCAAGAGACAAGATCGAATATCCCAGATTGGTTGAAGGAAAGATTGACTAAGGTGATCGTAATTGAGGACGAGGACAGTGCAATTGATTTAGAGAACCTTGTGGGACGTTCACATATGACAACAGAGAAGAAGAAGGCTATAAAGATGTCCAAGATGATTCGAGATGAGAGTGGATCTAGAAAACTGCAGATAGCTACACCGGCAGCAGACAAATATGAGGGTGAGATCCTAGCAGAAGACTATCATATACAGACTATTGAGTTAGGACCATCCACAGCAGAGCAGACTTTAGATGATGCCACCGACACATTTGAGGCATTGAAGGACAAGTTTAGAGAAGAAGTGGAAAAAAATAGGAAGCTTGAGAAAGAGGTCGGTGCATGGAGGACATATTTCAGTCATATCAATGAACCTTTGGGACGTCAGGATCCAGTTAGATCACCAGTGCAGGCATTGCCCCTTCAATCGATCAATGAAGCAGAAAGATTCAGGAATCTGGTCCAGCGTACATGTAGTTGGATGGATAGATCTCATACAATGGCCATAGAGTTTGTTACAAGGATGTCGAAGATCACCCATCAGGCTATCCAAGTTCTTGAGATAATCCACAGATTGATGGCAACAGTAGCTGCATTTGCCCATACCAAGGACGTTGTCATCCCTGTCTTGAAAGTTATAAGACACACATCCAGAAGAATTTTAGCGCAAGAGAGGATCTTAGAAGGTGATCCTCACAGTTTGTTTCAGTGGTCAACCTTACTCCATATAAAGAGTGTTCTCTTCGAGGACATCAGTGTTAGATGTGGTCAAGTTGAGGAGGTGATCAATCCGATCCAGGACAGAGTATTTGAGGTACTTCGTACCATTCTTGGTAGAAGGATCGAGGTCGAGATAGATGTGGATTTGCAAGAATTTGAGGATAGAATCACGATCATCTTCCGCAAGGACGCAGATGTTACAGATGAACAGTATGATCAGATGTATGCCACCATGCTCCTGATTGATAGAACAAAGGAACTTGAACCTACTTGGGACGCAGCTCTTCTAGATGCATTTGATCAGGTTATCCACTTGGAAGAGAGTATCAAGAATCTTCCCGAGATTCCAAGCACAGAAATCGAAGGAATCGTGACAAAATTCATTGCATATGCTAAGAAAGAGAATTGGAAAGGGAATAAGATTCTAGATGAAAGGTTGTTACAGATGACATGACATCTTATTTCTCATTGGTTGATACCTCCTAGATTTTTGTGCCAAATTTAATATTTGGCTATGTATTTAATGTTGTTCAGTAAAAAGGAGGTCATTTGTAACAAACCCTAATTAGGGTTTAGGTGTCATGATCTTGTCCATTGATTTATTTTCAATCTGGACCTTTCATTGTAACGGGGGATGCTATTTATACCCCCATTTTTCATTTCATTTGGTAATAGTGAATGGTGTAAGAGATAATAGTTGATGCAATAGAGAGATTAGAGTTAGAAGCAGTTTTTTTTATTTTGTAGCAAGATTGAGTCTTGAAGAGAGAAATTCAAGCAATTGTTGTATATGATGACTTGGAAATCAATAAAATATTGAAGTGATGGTGTTTTGTTGCAAATTTCTTAAGTTATCTTCATGGTTGTTGGATGTACTTGAATCACGCTCAATCAAAGTAGTTTGTTAATTTGAAAGACTAAGTGTGAGATTTGATATTTGGTAGGATTCGCAATCCAAACCACTAGCTTCTTGCTGATTGTAGGAACGCCTAGCGTGGTCGACTGGAAAACATTTTGAGTCCTTAACCTTCAAGCATTTTCGTATCTAGGATATGTACCTTCGTAGTAGTGTCCTTGGTCTTTGATGCATTGAACACCATTATTACCTTAGAAGATCGCACTAATTTCAATTGAGTTGTTATCTTATGGCAAAATTGAAGTTGGTTGAGTCTTGCCAAATCTCATTCATGCTAAGTCGTTCATAGGGTTAGGCTAGATTAGACTTCCTTAAACCCTGTCCTTTTGCCATTTTTTTTTTTGAAAGTTCCTTTTAGTTTAGTAGAATCTTCGAGCCTTTGGAATCCGTAAGACGCCTTGGAGGAAACAGCAAATCACATCATACCATTAAAAAGCTTGTCCACACGTGGAGACCCCACTAAAAGAACCTTGGAGTCCATCTAACTGATCCTTTTTGCAGATCTTCAGCAGTTAGAGACTATTTTCTCAAGAGAGGATAAGATGCCTTTGGGTATTTTATTCTGTGTATGATTGTGTATGAAATACACGTCAACAGAAGTGAATGAAGGCGAATGGAATGAAGAATCAAGCCTCAATCTTGAATTTCACTCCTGACCCTTCCAAAGGGTCCAAAGCGAAATTCCTAAAATCTACCTTTTCCTCTCAATTTTATGTCTAGCCAAGTGCGGATCAAGGAAGATTGAGCTTGGAAGGACTCTTAGGCATGCCTTTGAATTGATTGTGGCCACCAATGATCAAGATTTTGAAGGCATATTCTTGTCTTGGAGGCATTTTGGAGTGAAGAAATGATAGAATTTGAGCCTAATTCAGGAATTTCGCTCCTAACCCTTCCAAAGGGTCCAAAGCGAAATCCTTAAAAACTCCATTTTGCTCCAATTTTGCATCAAGCTTGGTATTGGTTGAGATTGAGGGCATCCTTAGACATGCATTTGAACAAGTATGGTCACAAAGTGAGAAGAATTTGAGCCAAGAAGGCAAATTTCGCTCCTGACCCTTCCAAAGGGTCCAGAGCGAAATTCCTAAGTGGTCTAATATTTTGCTTAGGTCCTTGAGCAAAACCTATTCCTTGGCAATTTTGGAGGTTAATGACTTGATCTTGGTGAGGTAATGTTGAGAATGAGGTCTGATTGAGCAACTTTGTCAAAATTCGCTCCTGACCCTTCCAAAGGGTTCTGAGCGAAATTCTTATAGGGCCTGTCCCTGAGAAGGATTCTAAGGCAAATTCTATCTCGATGCCTTCTTGTTAATAATTTAAGGTAAGAAATGCTATGAACGGGATAAATATATCATGTGTACTTGATCATCTTTTGGTTTGTGTTGCAGGTGAAAGAAAATCAGGCCAGGACAAGGACGACCTATTCTAAGCCCATCATCATCAAGGACACTCCAAATGCATGGAGGAAGACTTCAAGTGTTCAAGAAAAGCATTGGGAGATTTCAAGTGTTCAAGGAATTGCAAGCTATCTCCAAAACCTTCTCTTCGCCACACTAATGAACCAAAAGATGACAAAGAAAGGCTTTGCCAGCACTCCAAAGCGAGATATACTACCGGAGGAAGAAGACTTGACCATAAGGAAGCCTCATCAAGCACAGGGGAGTCGAGGAAGTACATCATTCATCACGTCAGAAATAGAGGAGGATCAACCAAGTCACAAGTGTTAGACAAGGTAGCATCCCAGTCATCATTCCTCCAGTCAAATTTGTCCACCTCAGCATGACCAGATTCAATGTACCTAATTTATCGGTGATGGCACAAACTTCGGTGTACCTACCCCTGCTTCCTATTGGTCCTCACTCCTGGAATGTAATTTTCTCATTGGCTAAGGAAGTTTGTTATAACAAACCCTAATTAAAGTTTCTATCCTGTAATCCTAGCCATTGATTCTAAGTCAATCAAAGTCGTCAATTTGTAAAGGGCTCTCTATATAAAGCCTTGGCTCTTCATTTGTAAGGGTTAATAGTCAAAGAATAGTTAAGAGTTAGCAAAAGAGAGATAGTCAATAATTAGTAGCTCAATAGTAGATAGCATTTTAGAGTAGAGTGGAAAGAGAAGACAAAGATTGTTGCCAAGAGATTGTTGCAAAAGACATGTAAACTTCATTGAAGGAATGGTGAATTCTATGTGTCGATTCTACAATTTGCATGGTCTCTATACTTCTCAAATTTAATTTCATGTTATTAGATGAATGGAAGAAATTTGTATGATCAATGGTGAAATTTATATATCCATACTACTAGCGGTTTGTTGATTGCAAACTTGCCCTACGTAGTGTTGACGTGTATTTTGTACACTATCAAACACAGAATAAAATACCTAAAGGTACCTTATCCTCTCTTGAGTAAAGCCTCTGATTGCTGAAGATATCGCGAAAAAGGATCAATCAGGATGACTCCAAGGTTCTTGTATGTAGGGTCTCTACGTGTGGATAAGCTCTCTGTGGTATGATGTGATTTGCTGGAATCACAAGGGGACTTACATTTGATGATTGAACTTCTGATTTGCTTTGAATATTGCTGGACACGGGATTTTACTAACTTTGACTTGAAAAAAGGAAAAAAGATGAGGGCGAAGAGAGGATCTAATCCTAATACTAAGAATGTAGGAGCAATGATTGATCTTTGATGAAACTCTAACTAGGTCTTGTTTTGACATCGCAGGACCATCTCCACAAGGCTAGTGCGATCTTCGAAGGGAAGCTTTATGATGTTCAAATCATCACTGCAGGCATAGACACCATCAGGTTGATGCATATCAATGAAGAAGCGACAATTGAAGTTAGGCTTAAGCTGAATGATTCCAGTTGACTACGCAAGGCAAGTCTGCAATCAACAAACTGCTAGTAGTATGGATGTACGAATTCCACCATCAATCAAGCACATTTCTTCCACTCATCTAATAACATGAAATCAAATACGAGAAGTATAAAGACCATGCAAATTGTCGAATCGACCCATAAATTTCACCATTTCTTTAATGAAGTTACAAGTCTTTTACAACAACATCTTGGCAACAATCTTTGCCTTCTCTCTCTACTCTACTCTAGTTACTATTCTATTTCTATCTTCTAACTATTTTCAACTCTCTAACTATTATCTAACTATTGCTAATTGCCTTTACAAAATGAAATGCCAGGGCTTATTTAGTGCCTTCAATACAATTCGATGGCTTAGATCAATTCGAGATCAATGGCCAAGATTTTACAATGAAAACCCTAATTAGGGTTTGTTACAATCATTACATAACATTTAATGCTTGACCAATGATAAAATTGTATTGCTTGGACACATGTCCTCTCTAGAAAATTCCACCAATGAATAGCCGGGGTAGGTACATCGGAGTTTGTGCCACCTTCCATGAGTTAGGTACATTGGATCTGGACATGCTGAGGTGGACCACACTGATTGGAGAAGTGATGACTAGGATGCCACCTCGTCTGACACTTGTAACTTGGTAGATATTCAACTTGATGTTGTTGAGAAGCTATCTTTAATTAACTCTTCTAAAATTATTTGCTTCTTCAACGAACCCTTGTTCTGACTTCTTGTGTCCTTGATGTGCAGGATGATTGATGTACCTCGCCTTGGAATACTGGATTGGAAGAGGTCGCCCTTATCCTGATGATGCTGGATCGAAGAAGGCCGTCCTTGTCGATGCTAGGCTGGAGGAGGTCGCCCTTGTCCTTGCTTGATCGTTCTTGATCTGGCTTGATTTTCCTTGAGGAGAGTCTTCCGACTTGTAGATCTTTCGAGCTTGGAGTCGCCATCTTGATACCTACACAACATTTCATAATAAGTAATAGATTTTGCAATGTATAAACATAGATTAGATTAAAGATTGAATTTAGAAAACTTCATGATAAGTCTTCGAGTTATCATTTCCTAAATACGATTGAGCTACTGGAAATTCAAATTTTCAAAATTCAAAATTCAAGATTAAGGCTAGGACGACTTTTGAAATTCAAAAATAAGAACAAAGAGGACTTCGCCATACCTCACTTGAGAGCTAACTTAACAAAAGATGCTAAAACTATGAAATTCGCCTAGGCAAAAACGAAGATTGAAGTATTCAACGTGATCCTCCTCTAGCAAAGGCGCCTTTCTTGTCAACTCAACCAACTTTGGGGTCTTCCAACGCCTTGAGGGCAAATGCGCTCCACTTGAACACAATTCGCACTCCTCTTGATGAGATTTCGCACTCCTCCTTGTCTTCCAAATCGCATGCAAATGAATGATTAAATGATGATTTAAAATGCCATATCACACCCCCTTTATATAAGCGCTTACCTCTTCAATCCCCCATAGGCCGACTTTTGAAAATAGGCAAATAAAAAAAAAAAATTTCAAATAAAAATGGAGGCCGACTTTGTAAAATATAGAAAATAAAACCCAAGCGCTCCAATTTTATTTAGATTAATTGATTAAAATGCCTTTATAATTAATTATTTCGATTTTTAAAAGGCAAAATTAAAATTAAATTAATCAATTAAATGCCTTGTGCGCACCTATTAAATGCCGATTTTTAATTTAAAAAAATCAAGGTTCATCGAAATTTAGCGTTTAATGCATTTGAAAATGATGTTGGCGCCTAAACATGGGAGATATAAGGGATACAAACCACATCGCTCTGGTCCCTGGGAGAGGGACAGGAGCGCCTTAGTATTTTGTTCTTGAATTTCTCGCTTTTTACGTTCAAAGTCACTTCCTCTACGTTGAAACTGGCATTTTAAATAGGAACCTTGAGCTTGATTGATTCAATGTTTTGAAATGAATGCCTCCTAGACCATTTTCGCTCTGGTCCCTGACTGAGGGACAGGAGCGATTTTGCTTTTCTTCCTTGGTCTTTGTCTCCTTAATCACCAATTTGCATCCCAAGGCAAGTAACAATTTTATCCATTCATTCCACGCGTACTTTACTTGTCCTTTACAAGGCAAATTTGATATTCAAGTGAATATCGCCCTGGTCCCTTGGTGAGGGACAGGAGCGAACTTTACATTTTAGCTTAAGATTGCCATCCTTTGACGTTAACCCCTTGCTTGTCATCTTCCCAAAGACATTTTCGACCTTGTGCGACCTCGCCTTGGCATAGTTTTTGAAGGAAATGACTAGTTTAATGAATATCGCCCTGGTCCTTGACTGAAGGACAGGAGCGAACTTTTGTTTTTGGTATAAACATTTGATCGTATGAACTTCCAATTGCCTTCAAAGAGTAAAATAATGTCCTTTATTCCTTCTTGAACGTTTGAAACGGAAGAGTTATTCAAAATTTAAGCATACTTGCATATTTCGCTCTGGTCCCTGGGAGAGGGACAGGAGCGCTTTGGCTATTTCCATCACTTTTTGCGGTCTTTGCAACTTCATTCTTCTTCGAAACATTTCCAATATCATTGCCGCCTTGTACCTTGGCTTGGAGTCATTAAAATTCGAAGGGGAAGGCAAAATAACCAAGATTTCGCCCTGGTCCTTGACTGAAGGACAGGAGCGAACTTTCATTTGTAGGCTCAATCATTCTTTGCCAACGTTTAAAACTATCTTCAATGGATCCGCTATGCTCCCCTACACTCATCTTTGACATGGAATTTGCTTCAACTTGGTGAGAAATTTGTCTTAGAAAGAAATCGCTCTGGTCCCTTGGAGAGGGACAGGAGCGCCTAGGACAAAATAGGCTTCACTGGCATCTTGCACTCTTCAAAATTATATTCAATAGATTCGTTACGCCTCCTTTTGCTTGCCTCAAACTTAAAAACTCATTTCACTTCACCAAAAACTTGTCTTTTAAGGAAATCGCTCTGGTCCCTAGGAGAGGGACAGGAGCGCTTTCATTAAAATTCGCCCTGGTCCTAGCAGAGGGACAGGAGCGATTTTGACTCTTTGAGTAGATTTTCTCCATCGAGGTGCACTCAAATTATATTCAACTGATAAAACACATTTTCTTTGTTCTCCTTAAATCGCGAAATCATTAAAATCTTGCAAGGACAAAGCAATCTTGGATTTCAAGCTCCGGTCCTTCAGTGAGGGACAAGAGCGATTTTGTCCTTCTAGGCCAAATCGTTACAATTTTCATCAAAAAAAGTCTTGGCTAAGGAAGATATCATCTTACTTCATGCTATGAATAAAAGTTAATGTCCAAAAAAGGTCTAAAATTGTGCATATAAAGAAAAGCGCTCTGGTCCTTCAGTGAGGGACAGGAGCGAATTTGACCTTCTAGGCAAAAACTTCATCATTTCATTGTTTTTGATCAAGTCTGGATGCTCTATCATGCTCATTTCGTCCTTCACCATGCCTTTGATGTCTCAATTTAACCAAACAAGGCGAGGAATGGCTCAAATAAGCTTTTTCGCTCTGGACCCTTGGTGAGGGACATGAGCGATTCGCCTTGGACCCTTGGAGAGGGACAGGAGCGAAATTCGCTCTGGATCCTCAGTGAAGGACAGGAGCGAAATTTGACTTTTTGAACTCTCTATCAGGATAATTTTTATGGAATATAACATTTTAAGTATAAGAACTTATACTTTAAGTTATATTCCATATATACTTTCAGGATGTTTGAGAGTGGTTTCAGACCTCCAGGAGTTATATTGCAAAATCTAGTTTTTGGAGGTTTTTCAGTTTCCAGACTTAGTCAAATTCAAGATCAGGACATTCCAGACTTAGCCAAATTTCAGGATCAGGACTTCACTCAAGCCGGACTTGCTATCCTATTGATCTCCCGACAGCACTCAAAATGCAAAGGCTAACTAACAAAACCCTAAAAAACCTAAAAAGACAAACCCTAAAAAGCAAAAAAAGCAAGGGTCCCCATTTGCAATGGGGCGATGTGTGAAAACGTCACAACACGTAGTCAACTGGAATCATTCAGCTAAGCTTAACTCCAATTATCAATTCTTCATTGATATGCATCAACTTGGCGGTGTCTATGCTTGTAGCGGTGATTTGAACATCATAAAGCTTTCCTTAGAAGATCGCACTAACCTTGTGGAGATGATCCTAGCATGTCAAAGCAAGACTTAGTTAAAGTTTCATCAAAGGTCATCCATTGCTCCTACATTCTTAGTGTTAGAATTAGATCCTTCTCCAACCCTTATCCTTTTCCCTTTTTTAAAAATCAAGGATCAGTAAAGACCCACGTTCCAATGATATCCAAAGCAAATCAAACGCTCAGGTCATCGAGTGTAAGTCCCCTTGTGATTCCAGCAAAATCACATCATACCGCGAGAAGCTTATCCACAAGTAGAGAACCTACATAAAAGAACCTTGGAGTTGCCTCAATTGATCCTTACGCAAAATCTTCAGCATTCGGGGAAACTTTGTTCAAGAGAGGATAAGATACCTTGGTATTTTATTCTGTGTTTGCATGTGCATGAAAAACACATCAACAAGTCCCTTGCACATGGTTGCCTTTGCATTGAACCCCAAGTGGTACAAGTAAACGCTTGGTAAAGTTACACCCATACAAGATGGTGAGGGTAAGGTAGGCTAGAGTGCTAGTCATGGATAGGTGTAACTTGAGATAGAAATTGAATGGCTAGAGTGGACAATGCCTAATGATTGAATGGCTAGCCATTGGTCCATAAAAACTTGAGATAGTAATTGAATGGCTAGAGTGCTAGTCATGGATAGGTGTACAAACATTAGGCATTGTCCACTCACCAATATCATGGTTACATGTATAGAGGGCCCATGTTTTCTTAAGGCGGTTGATTAATTAGAACATCACAAAGATGTCAAATTTCAGTTTCAGATACTCAAAGATGATATTGAGAAGATTGGGCCACAAAATTTGGTCCAAGTAGTAACAAATGTGGCCCATGTGTGCAAAACTACAAGGAAATTGATTGAGACAGCTTATAGACATACTTAGTGGACTCCTTGTTGTGCATGCCAAGAATAATGCACTCAAGGACATGGGGAAAATTGATTGGATCAAACCAATGGTCAAGGATGCTAGAGATGTGCAAATGTTTACCTACAACTACCACACTTCACATGCACTCTTTATGAGCTTCACTAAGGAGTTCTTGAAACCTATCAAGACTAGATATACATCTTATTTCATACTCTTGAGGAGAATGCTCGAGTTGCAAGAGGCATTGCAACTAATGGTTATGACAACAAAATGGAACTAGTGGCCTATGTCCAAGACAAAGCAAGGGAAGAGGGTGAAGGATGTAATGAAGAGTGATGTTTTTTGGGATGACGCAAAATATCTAGTCTCCATGATTACTCCAGTTTTCCAAGTCATCAAATATGGGGATGCCAATGCACCTAGCCTTGGAAAGATGTATGAGTGAATTGATACTATTCTTGACCAAATGAGGGTTGTTGTGCAAGAGGACCTCACACTAGCATTCAACAATGAGCATAGTCAGCCAATCATTCATTGGAGATGGGAGAATCTCAACACTCCCTTGCACATGGCTACCCATGCATTAAACCCCAAGTATTACAAGCAAAGGCTTGGTAGTACAAGCAAAGGCCTGCACATGGCTACCCATGCATTGAACCCCAAGTAGTACAAGCAAAGGCCTGCTAGAGTTACACTCATACAAGATGGTGAGGTGAAGGCAAGGTTCATTAGAGCCATCAAAAAGATGTATGATCTTGTTGATGCCAACATCATTCGCATTAAGAGGACAAAATTTGCCACTCTTAGGGTTACTCTGAGGTGGCCAAGATGCATATGGCAACCATGGCATAGGACCCAATTTTGTGGTGGAATTTTCATAGATCAATTTCTTTGACTACCACTCTAACCATTCAATTACCATCTAAGGTTTCCAGTTTTTCAGTTGTTGAAATGAATTAGTCTACTTATAGCTTCATTCAATCTCTTAAGAAAAACAGACTTACCTCTAGGAGGGCAGAAAATCAAGTGGTTGTACATAGTGTTTTGCATCTCATTGATTACAAAATACTTTTGTACAAAGAGAGCCCAACAACATGGTGGGAACTCGAGCCAAAGGAGATAGCACAAATTGATGAGGATGTTGCAGTTAAACAGGCAAGGCCAATTGGTATTAGTTTGGTGAAGCTTAACCATGTGTCCTGTAATGTCCCCATTTTCAAATTCTCTTACTTTGCAGATGGCGATAACTTTATGGGTTTGTGTTAGCCTAATTGAAAGGGTAATTTGATGTTCTCATAGGGTTTAGTGTTGTTATATCACATTTTCAGGTGTTATTTCCAACTTCCAATGTGGTTTCCAAGATTCTTGAAGGGGGTGTATGTTTTTAGTAAGTCACCCGGTTGGGTTTGATTATCATCTTTCATCATCAACATTGCTTCTACACAATCGATTTTCAATTCCGATGCTTTTTGGCCATCGTCGCTACTTGGGTGTGTTTTAGAGCTATAATTAATTTATTTTACTAAGGTTGCTATTTTAATTAAATGAATTTATCAAGCACCTCAATATTACTGCTTGTTGGAAAGAGAAAGGAAAGTTTGAAATGATGGAACGCTAAAAATTGACTATACGTGCTAGAAATGTTTGAAAAATAGAATAAATCAATTTTCAGAGTTATACAGTTTATTTAATTATTAAAGTGATTTTAAAATGGAGTTTTCAAAAATTTCTTGAAAAGGCTTATAAAAAAGGAGTTGATAACTCATTTGGTATTATGCAGATTATTCATTTTCTTTGATTTGAGACACTTGTGGTTTTGAAGATTGGACTTGGTTCATTTCAGCATTCCTGAGGACGAAAAAAACCCCTTGAAGAAGATTGACTTCAATGGTGAAAGATCTACCCTGGCAAATGATTTGGCAGAATTATCCAAGTTTTGCAGTTGCACTTCAACATTTGAGGTATTTTGAAAATTTGTGAAGTCTTCAATAAAGACAAATTTTAGAGTTTGTGAAGATTTTGGTTAATCTTAGGAAGAGATGGATGCCTTGGCATTTGAAGGTATTCTATTGTTTCTTAATACAATCCATTGATTTGGGACTCAGCGAGTACTCGCCATATTTTTTCCCTCGTGAGTGGCTCATGGGTTTACTTGCCAATCACAAGTGTTGACAATACTCACATGTGACTTGCCCAACTCACAGGATGCTCACATGACTCACAAGGACTCGCCATCACAGGAAAAAGCAAAATAAATGCCTAGAATACAAGTAATAGCCAAAAAAAGGCATAGAACACAGGTATAATAAAAAATAACATCCAATAAGCCCAAAAAACACGAGGTTTGAAAACAACAAGTAAAATGCACTAAAAATGCTTTTTTTTTCCTTCTTAAAGCCCTAAACAAATATCAGAAAGAATTCAATGCAATTTGGAGAGGGTTTAAGGGACCGATTTTTTGTTGAGTTTTCGCAGAGTTTTTGCCGTGTCAAAAATTTGACCTTGCTGAATACGCTCGGAGTCTAAGTATGCAATCTATGATCCAATCTGTCTTGGGCAACTCATTAGGAGTTTGAAGCAAAATAAATATTAAAAGCACTTTGGCATGGGAGTTTGACTTTCTTGGCCACTTCACTATATTGTATTGTCTCAGTGTGGCTTGGCTTCCTTAGCCTCTATCCTTTGGCGTGGACCTTCATCACATTGGTTGGCATTCTCTTTCTTCATGTGGAACTCTTAATTCATGGCGTAAGCGTGTCTTCAGGCCTTTCATGACAAATGAACAGCATTTGATTATTGATTAGGGGAACGCCAAGATTGTGTTAGCTGAAGCAAAGGGGTTGAATAGAGAACAAATACCCTCATAGCCGCCTCTTCTTCTCTAAGCACTCTTTCTGCTAGTGTTCTGTACAATTCTGAACCATGTAATATATAGTTACAGACTGTTACTCATGCTAAAAGGTTAGAAGTTGTGTGCTAGATAATTTCTGATTTCTGTTCATTAACAGCAGTTAATATTACTTGTAATCAGGTCTTACAGTCAATAGATATTTTATTCTGTCATAGTTGCATTTGCCAAATGATATGAATCTTGTATGCGTCTTGGATTTTATGATTTAACCAAACCATTAAACAAGTAAACAACAAGCAAAAATCTCTTCAAAGAAAACCTGCAAACTGTTTGACGAAATTACTCAGTGAGGAAAAGTGAAAAATATTAAGCAAGATTCCATAGGGGATCTTACATGTCCATTTCTAACAGTTCTAGTGATGAGGAGTTTGGCGATGATCACAGGCCTTACTTCACTCCATTTTGTTATTTTGACATCATTGTACTCATTGTAATCATCATTATGAAATCTTGAATATAAATTTTGAACTCATCATTTCATTGTTCAAACTTCAATGTTGTTGATTGTTAAGTAGTACAATAGGTTTTACTAATTTGCCAAAGTTCCATTTGTAAATTCAAAATTGTAATTCTTATATGTCTTTTTATAACTATTTTTTCAAGTACTACATGTATAATAGCGCCACCCCTGCCACTGTCTCCAAACTTAGGCCCTTGGTACCCCTGTCCTTGAAACCCATCCCTATGTCCCCCCATTAAGAACATCCATGGAACTATGCTGAAAACCATTGCAATATACAAGACATTATCTCTTTCCCTTGTCTAAAACCTTCTGGGAGGTGTGTGCCATTTGAAACCAGTTATAATTTTCTTGTCCTTCTTCTGTTGGGATTGAAAAATAATCCTTTACGTTGATCCTTAGGGATGATGATAGCGATCACAGAGCCAATTCAAGGTTCTATCAATATGGCACACCTGAATATCCAATACAACTTCATATTGACAGTCTCCAGTTTACTAAAAGGCTCCCAAAGCATTGTTGTTGTAACATTAAAGTTATTTCAATCATTTTCCATAAGATTTTTAGTTTTTCATAACTAGGACAAAAATAAGAGAATGGATGATTATAAGTGCAAACAAATCCAAAATTCATGTACATAAGAATAACTACAAAACTCACCTACCACCATCAGATTTGAGAACAACTTTTGTAAGCTTTCCTTCTCCCTCTTCTGCTTTCACTCCCAAGCAACCAATCTCTTGGTTCAATTTCTCAGCAGTAATAGCCGCACTTCTGCCAAAATGGGAGAAAAAAAAATCACTATATGATCCTCACAAGTTGCTTGAAATATAAGAACTGAAAATCAATAAATTTCACTTAATATAACCGTCATTGTAATCCAGTATAATATTTCTTTATACTGATGTGAAATATAAACGTACAACACATGTATGATCCTAGCTATATAGAGTGCTTGGTGATTAAACTTGTAAAATCAAAGATAATAATGTCAATGAGGCCGGAAATTTGTTATTGAATGAAAGACAGATTCACAACACTGTATAAAAAGGTAGCACTGTTATACATCTAACAGATTATTGTGACGTGTGGAAGGTATGATTGCCCAAGACTGTTGTGACGTTTTCACACATCGCCCCATTGCAAATGGGGACCCATGTTTTTTTTTGCTCGTTTTGCTCGTTTTCGCTTTGCTTTTTTAGGGTTTTGTTAGTTTGTTAGTTGTCTGGATTTAGGGTCAAGCCTTAGGGTTTTAATTACCGTCTTTTCAGGCCAGAATCCAGTCAGTTTTGAGAGCTTTTTGAATTTCCTTTTCTAGAATGCAAATTTTGAATGCAATGAATTCGCCAGAATGGTCTAATTTTCAATTGGAATGTTGATGCAGAGCTTAAATTTGTGTAAGTGTTGAAGATGAAATGTGAATTTTTGTCCAATTGAATATTTTTGACCAAATTTTGACATTTTTGATTTTTGATCCTAGGCATCTCAAATGATTTGTTTTCGCCTTGTGAAGTGTTAAAATGTGTAAAATCATGTTATTTTGGCCTGTAGGAGCAAAATCGCTCCTGTCCCTCAGTGAAGGACGGGAGCTCGTTTTCAAATATTTTACTATTCCTGCAGGGTCAAGATGAATTACGAATTGGAAGTGATGGAGAAAGGCGAGATCTTTCCATTGAATATAAATTGAAGATTTTCATGAGCACAGAAATGCCTCCAGGGGAAAAATCGCTCCTGTCCCTCAGTGAAGGACCGGAGCTACAAATCCAATTTTGCTTTGTCCTTGCAAGATTTTAACGTCTTGACGATGTGAAAAGGTCCAAAGAGGTGCATTTTATCAAATGAATATAACTTGAAGCGTCGCCCAGGGGATCACATAGGATAGCAAGTCCGGCTTGAGTGAGGTCCTGATCCTGAAATTTGGCTAAGTCTGGAATGCCCTGATCCTGAATTTGACTAAGTCTGGAAACTGAAAAAACCTCCAAAAACTAGATTTTGCAATATAACTCCTGGAGGTCTGAAACCACTCTCAAACATCCTGAAAGTATATATGGAATATAACTTAAAGTATAAGTGACTTAAATGTTATATTCCATTAAAATTATCCTGATAAAGAGTGCGAAAAGTCAAATTTCGCTCGTGTCCTTCTCCAAGGGTCTAGAGCGAAAAGCGCTCCTGTCCCTCTCCAAGGGACCAAGGCGAATCGCTCGTGTCCCTCACCAAAGGTCCAGAGCGAAAATGCTTAGTTGAGCCATTCCTGACCTTGTTTGGACGAATCGAGACATCAAAGGCATGGTGAAGGACGAAATGAGCATGATAGAACATCCAGACTTGATCAAAAACAATGAAATGATGAAGTTTTTGCCTAGAGGGTCAAATTCGCTCCTGTCCCTCACTGAAGGACCAGAGCGAAATTCTTCATAAGGTACGATCTGGGCAAAAATCAAGCAAATTTTATGTTCGAAGGCAAGAAAGGAGGTCAATCGAACCCGTTGAAGACAAATTGAAGATTATCAAACGTCAACAAAGGACCAAAATGCTTAAGTTCGCTCCTGTCCCTCAGGAAGGGACCAGAGCGATTTTTGTTGTAGATGATTTTCTCGCCAAATTTCAACCGATCTCAAGGCATGAATGAATGAAAGGAGGCATTGCGAATCCGTTGAATATAATTTTCGAAGGTGATGAAGTGAAATGAGGCCCACAAGAGCAAAATCGCTCCTGTCCCTCTCCAAGGGACCAGGGCGAGGTACCTTGTAGCTCTCGTCCCTCTCCCAAGGACCAGAGCGATTTCCTTCATTAGACAGAATCCAGGCAAATGTCAAGACAAGTGTACGTTCAAAAGCAAGGAAGAACATGAGATGGACGCATTGAATACAAAATGAAGATTTTTTTGGACGTCCACAAAGGTCCTAAATGTCTAGTTCGCTCCTGTCCCTCAGGAAGGGACCAGAGCGATTTTTGATATAATTGATTTTCTTGCAAAGTTACAAACAATGTCAAGGCATGAACGAATGGAGTGAAGAAAGACGAATCCGTTGAATATAGACTTGGAACCTGACAAAGTGAGATAAAGGCTACAAAAGGAGGATTGCTCCTGTCCCTCTCCAAGGGACCAGGGCGATACAATGGTGATGTTACTTCCTATGCAAGTTCAAGGTCGATCCAAGTCAAGACAAGGTGGCGAGGGACATTTCAAGGCGTCTTTAGCAAGCACAAACATTAAAAGGTCGTCACAATGATGAAATTCGCATCCTAGGACATAGATCGCTCCTATCCCTCTCCAAGGGACCAGGGCGATGTTAGATGCATTGGTCATTTTGTGCAAGATTTACGTAAGAACAAGATTTCATAAGGGCGATCCTATCAAGAGCACTCATATTCCTTCAAGATCAAAGCAAGGTGAGGTTAAGCGAGGCAAGGGACGACGTTTGGAGGACATCACAATGAAGATCGAAGATAAAAGGATGCATATTGAACGTGAAAAATGCAAAAATCAAGACAAAATCATGGATCGCTCCTGTCCCTCTCCAAGGGACCAGGGCGATGAGGTACGTCCCTCTCATTTTCATAGTTTTGGCGCCAAATAAGCAATTCAAATTTTCCTTAAATGCTAAGTTCGATAAAAAAATTGAAAATCCTATTTAATTTGGCATTTAATGTGGCGTTGATCTTTTATTAATTATTTTGCCTTTATTAAAAATCGAAATTTGCAAATTAAAAACGTAAGGCATTAATAATTAATTAATTAATTAATAAAAATCGAATTTGAAGCGCTACAAAGGGAGGTCGGCCTTGCTAAATCATTTAAAAATCATTTAAAAAATTGTTTTATATCCTCAAGTCGGCCTAAGGGATAAATGCAATCCAAGCACTATATATGGGGAGTGGAAGATTTCATTTTCACATCATCATTTTATCCTTCTACATGCGAATTAAGGAAGACAAGGGAGAAGTGCGATTTGGAGTTTACTAATAAAGGTGGTGCGATATCTTGGAGACTTCGTTGGAGCGAATTTGTCAAGGATTGAAGACCACGTCAAAGGTGCGAGACTAGGAGGATTTGTTAAGGCGAACTTGAAGATCCATTTGAGCAAATTGTCAAAGAGGCAAGACTTGAAGATCACGTTGAAATCCAAAGGTGGTGAAATTGATCTTTTGAGGAGATAACATTGAAGACTATTTATACCTCAATTTCGCCTAGGCGATTTTATTCATTTTGCATTTTAGAGTTAAGCTCTCAAGTAAGGTATGGCAAGATCTCTTGTTTTAATTTCGAATTTTGATCGTCATTTCCTTAATTTTGAATTTTGGAATTTTGTTTTTCCTTAGCTCAGTCGTTTTTAGGAAATGATTAATAAAGGACTTATCATTAAGTTTCCTAAAATTTGCTCTCTAATTTATGTTATGTATTGCTAAATCGTATTACTAATTTTGAAATGTTGTGTAGGCATCGAATGAAGATCTCTTCAAGAAAAATCAAGCCGGATCAAGGACGGTCTTCGCCAGGACGATCAAGCCAGGACATGGGCGCCCTCTTTCAATCCAGCGTTCCAAGGCGAGGTACATCATCATCCTGCACATCAAGGACACAAGGAGTTAGAACAAGGGCTCGTTGAAGAAGCAAATAGATCCAGAGGAATTAATTAAAGCAAGTTTCTCAACAATATCAAGATGAATATCTACCAAGTTACAAGTGTCAGATGAGGTGGCATCCTAGTCATCACTTCTCCAATCAGTGAAGTCCATCTCAGCATGTCCAGATTCAATGTACTTAACTCATGGAAGGTGGCACAAACTCCGATGTACCTACCCCGGCTATCCATTGGTCGATTTTTCTAAAAGGGACATGTGTCCAAGCAATACAATTTTATCATTGGTCAAACATTAAATGTTATGTAATAGTTGTAACAAACCCTAATTAGGGTTTTCATTGTTGAATCTTGGCCATTGATCTTGAATTGATCTAAGCCATCAAATTGTATTGTGGGCACTATATAAGCCCAAACATTTCATTTGTAAAGGATGATTAGAGAGAGTTGTAAATAGTTGAAGGCATTTAGTAGGTAGAGAGTATTTAGAAATTGATAGAATAGCAATTAGAGTAGAATAGGAGGACAAGGCAAGAAATTGTTGCCATTGATTGTAAACAAACTCCATTTTCATTGAAGTAATGGTGAAATATGTCGTTTTTCTTGCAATTTGCATGGTTTCTTGTTGAGTCTTCAATCTTAGATGGTAGATGATTAGATGAATGGAGGAAATGTGATTGATTGATGGTGGAATTCGTACATCCATACTACTAGCAGTTTGTTGATTGCAAACTTGCCTTGTGTAGTCGACTGGAATCGTTCAGCTTAAGCTCAATTTCAATTTGTCGCCTCTTCATTGATATGCATCAACTTGGATGGTATCTATGCCTGCGGTGATGATTTGAACATCATAAAGCTTCCCTAGAAGATCGCACTAGCCTTGTGTAGATGTTCCATTGATGTCAAAACAAGATCTAGTTAGAGTTTCATCAAAAGTCAAGTCATTGCTCCTACATTCTTCGTATTAGGATTAGATCCTCTCTTCACCCCATCCTTTTTCCATTTTTTTAATCTAAGTTAGTAAGAGCCTGTGTCCAGCAAAGCAGATCGGAAGTTCAATGTAAGTCCCCTTGTGATTCCAGCAAATCACATCATACCACTGGAGCTTGTCCACATGTAGAGACCCTACCAAAAAGAACCTTGGAGTCTACCTAACTGATCCCTTACGCGAATCTTCAGCAGTTAGAGACTATTTTCTCAAGAGAGGATAAGATGCCTTTAGGTATTTTATTCTGTGTATGATTGTGTATAAAATACACGTCAACAAAGACTAACATTATAGACTCCAAATAATAATAAAATTTATTCTTCCAATGAACTGGAGGTATTTATGGGAAAAGAGAATTAACATAAAGTCTTGTACAGAATGTAGCAAATATAGGAAATCCAAATGCAATTCACATATTTTATAGGATTGAGACCGCTGCTACTGTTTAGAAGCAAAGGAAAAATTCTGGCTTCCTCCTGATAACAAAATAATATCTCATTTATGACAAATAAACATGTTATCAATGTCACATTATCTTGATGTTCGTGCCTGGTGATCCTTGAAGATAACAAGTGCTGAAGCCTAAGGTAGACTAGTCATCAAAATCTGCATCAAAATTTCAATTTGAAGAGAAAGAGAACATGCAAAATATGGATGGGTATCCAAATAAAGTGAGTGAAAGGGCAACATAGCAATGAAAGTACATTATCATGGCATAAAACTATGTATTCTTATAAAGGTCCAGCCCTGAATTAAATGATAATCAATAGGGCATTGATTTGGTAGTGGAAAGCATCCGTTTTCTATTACAGAAATTACCTATTATGATTTAATTATAATAAAATTCAATGAGACGTGTCTCTGAGCAAATTTCAAGGCCAGCAGTACCAAATAGAACTATTTAATGTGGGAAGAATCCCTGCTTAAGCTGACCACATTAGATCTGAGTCATATTGCATATAAAGACTTAGGTGCATGACTCTTTTCAATGATTAACAAGAAATACTAAAAACACAGACCTCCTAGTTATTCTTTCTATTTCCATTTGAATAGCTCTACAACTAGTGCTCTGATTTCTAATTTGAACGGCTGCATCATTAAATTGCTGCTTATTTTTATCCAGAGTTGACACAACAATAAAAATTAAAGACAATACTTTATAAAATATAAATAAATAAAACGGCAGGAAAAAGGTAAGGTGTTTTGCAGACATGACAAACATGAATCTTAGATAAGAACATCCCAGCCACCACATGTAGTGATCAGTTGAAACACCAAATATCAAGCTACACAAAGCACTACATGTGTTTCTACTTAACGCTCGCATCACATAGCAATCCAACTTCAACATGGGGTGGCAATAAGCTTGAGCCACATTCTAGTGTACAATAAACTCCAGCCACATTCTAGTGTACAATAAACATGAGTCACGATCAAGTGCACCAAATTAAACCTAGACAACCATTAAAGGTAACTCACTAAACTAGGTACCTTAATCTAAGTCACCCTCAAATATACCCCATGGTCTTCATTCCACCAATTCACCACATTTCCACTATAGTGCAAGCCACCTTATTGCATCCAGGAGGAATTGAACTTTGGTATGTTAGTTTATTGTAACTTAGTGAGGAAAATAAATAAGGATTCGAATCCTTATAGGGCTGGGCCCTTCTTCTCAATGTAATGTATGGATTAAGCATTTCATAGGGCTGGGCCCCAAACAGGAAACGTGTAACAAGTTGCAAGTTATGTAGGCCCCAAATTGGGCGCCAAAGTGCAAAGTGAAATATGTAAAATAAAGGAAATTAGTTAAGGCCGACTTAGAAGACTTGAACATGAATCTTGTATATAAACAAGATTCATTCTACACAACAAACATCCTTATCAAGTGCGATCAGCCTTATGCAAGAACAGTCAGCGAATCAGGCATTTTAGAGAGCGAATCCATTAGACAACTTGCAAGGCAAGGTGATGCGTTACACTTCAGTGATCTCCCCCTTCAATTGATGTCGATATTCTGCTCTCCCTGAAGACACACTACAGCTGCATATGCTAGGTTCAGTCTGCCCTAGATTGGCAACCAAATCACATAAGTAACCTGATTTGTGTAATCTGTTCATAATTAAGAATCTGATCTGAATCTTTCATGCTGGGTTTTTCCTCCAAGAGGGAGGTTTTCCCAGGGTACTTGTGTTGTGTGTTCTTATTGTTATTTCTTCTTATTCTCAATTTGTTTATAACTTAAGTAACTAGATTAACATCTGATTACCTAAAATCAACATGGTATCAGAGCCCTAGGTCTGTATAGAGGCTGTAATCAGATTTGTGCTTCCTTCTAACCTGTTGTTCAAAAAGTTTAGTCCCCATGGCTTCTTATATCAGGTTTGAAGATAGGTTGGAAGGTCACACAAATTTCTCTTCTTGGAAGGTCAGGATAATGATGGCATTGAATGATCTAGTTGAATATGTTAGCAAGAATGCTAAGGAACCTGAGGGTGCAAGTGAGAAAGAAGATTGGAAGAAGAAGGACTTCCAAGCTCAAAGGATAATAATAGGCTCCGTCAAAAATCATTTGATGCCATCCATCTCCATGAAGAAGTCCGCCAAGGAGATGTTCTCTACATTGGAAAAGATGTACGAAGTCAACAATACCGGCTACATCCTTGCCTTAAGGAATCAGGTCTCCTAAATCAAATTAGAGAAAGAAGAACCTGTTGCTGCTTACTTCATGAGAATCTCTGAGCTAAGAGATCAGCTTGCCACCATTGGGAAGAGCATTGAAGACAGTGACTTATCTATGACTTCCCTAAATGGTCTTCCTCCCTCTTGGGAACCATTTGTTCAAGGAATCTGTGCCAGAGTTGAGCGTCCTAAGTTTGATCAATTAATGGGAGATTGCATTCAATAGGAGTCTCGGTTGGCTGCGAAAGGAAAAATTAAGAACCCTTATGATGAGCAACATGTCCTCGTGGCTAAGAAGGAAGGCAGCCATTGGAAGAAGAATAATTTCAAGAGAAATAGAGATTTCAGCTCTCCTCCCCCTCCTTCAAAGAAAAGACCAAGAGACATATCCCACATCCGATGCTTCCGATGCAACAAGCGTGGCCACTTTGCAAGGGACTGTCAAATTCAAGATGAGCAAGAAGATGCAAACATAAATTAAGTATCAAATCCTCACAATCGTGAAGATTTCCTCCTTTGATCTATTGGTTTGTTGATCCATCCTTAAGTTAAATTTTGTTTTAGATTTAAGTTTGGTTCCAACTTTAAGTCAAAAATTTGTTGTGGATTTATCTTCTAGATAGGGTTTTAGAGGGAGTCCCATGACATCTTTAAAATACTCTTTATCTCAGGAAAATCTTATTGCTGTTTTCTAATCATTGTGATCTATTGCTCTAATGATGGAATTGATAAATGTGTTACTTGATTATTGCAAATGTTTTACTTTATTATATTCTATGTTGAAACTAACAAGTGTTTTGGTTATGATACACTGGGTGTATCATCCACCCTCTGCGGAGTGCAAGGTGGCAGTTCTCTCTCACCCTCTGCGGAGTGCAAAGGTGAATCCACCCTCTACGGAGTGCAAGGTGAGTTCACCCTCTGCGCTGTGCAAGGTGATAGGTTGTTCTTCTCAGTGAAGAAGCTTATGTATCCTCTGCGGTTGTGCATGATTTATGTTGTATGGTTATATATATCTTTGAGAATTAATTATTGCAGGTGTGCATATGGAAAGGTCTTTGTCATCCTCTATGGATGTGCATGATGAAAGATCATGGTGTTAAATGCAGGTCCCCAGGAAAGTGTAAAGTTATGAAGCGTTGGGTTCATCCTCTGCAAGCATTGCAAGAGAAGATCATGTAAAGGTTCATTGTAATATAATTGTGTGATCAAATCATATTGATTGTACTATTAGGGTTGGGCCCTAATCTTAAACATTGTAATTATTCATGCCATGGGATTGTCCATGTGAATATGGTTATGTATTTATTTTCCTCCCTACTTAAGAGGGAGTGTTAGTTTATTGTAACTTAGTGAGGAAAATAAATAAGGATTCGAATCCTTATAGGGCTGGGTCCTTCTTCTCAATGTAACGTATGGATTAAGCATTTCATAGGGCTGGGCCCCAAACAGGAAACATGTAACAAGTTGCAAGTTATGTAGGCCCCAAATTGGGCGCCAAGGTGCAAAGTGAAATATGTAAAATAAAGGAAATTAGTTAAGGCTGACTTAGAAGACTTGAACATGAATCTTGTATATAAACAAGATTCATTCTACACAACAAACATCCTTATCAAGTGCGATCAGCCTTATGCAAGAACAGTCTGCCCTAGATTGGCAACCAAATCACATAAGTAATCTGATTTGTGTAATCTGTTCATAATTAAGAATCTGATCTGAATCTTTCATGCTGGGTTTTTCCTCCAAGAGGGAGGTTTTCCCAGGGTACTTGTTGTGTGTTCTTATTGTTATTTCTTCTTATTCTCAATTTGTTTATAACTTAAGTAACTAGATTAACATCTGATTACCTAAAATCAACATGGTATCAGAGCCCTAGGTCTGTATAGAGGCTGTAATCAGATTTGTGCTTCCTTCTAACCTGTTGTTCAAAAAGTTTAGTCCCCATGGCTTCTTATCTGATTTGGTTGCCAATCTAGGGCAGACTGAACCTAGCATATGCAGCTGTAGTGTGTCTTCAGGGAGAGCAGAATATCGACATCAATTGAAGAGGGAGATCATTGAAGTGTAATGCATCACCTTGCCTTGCAAGTTGTCTAATGGATTCGCTCTCTAAGATGCCTGATTCGCTGACTGTTCTTGCATAAGGCTGATCACACTTGATAAGGATGTTTGTTGTGTAGAATGAATCTTGTTTATATACAAGATTCATGTTCAAGTCTTCTAAGTCGGCCTTAACTAATTTCCTTTATTTTACATATTTCACTTTGCACTTTGGCGCCCAATTTGGGGCCCTACTTAACTTGCAACTTGTTACAAGTTTCCTGTTTGGGGCCCAGCCCTATGAAATGCTTAATCCATGCGTTACATTGAGAAGAAGGACCCAGCCCTATAAGGATTCGAATACTTTGGTATGCCCTTACAATAGTCTGATCTAACCTGAAGAGACTCAATGGACAAAACCTGCAGGTTAGTCAATATTCCTACGAGAATTGAAAAGAATCCTAAGCAAGGATCCAAATGCACATTCAGAAAGTGAAGGTGGAAAACTTTCTACTGCATGAAAGAAGATTTATAAAATATTGTAAATTCAGCTACGCTGGTGGTAAGTTAGGCATCTATACAACAAGTGACCAGTTAAGCCTCCAATAGAGAGCTGACAGATGTCATACGTGTATGGTGCACTCTCCATGTGGACAAGAACACAACAGATGTCAAGCTTGTACGATTGGCATGATTATCTAGTACGAATGTGGCCAATGTTTGACATAACTAAATGTATCTGATTTGAAGATAAGGATAACAATGTATGGTGTTGCGCAACTATGTGAAGGGAGCACACATAAACAGTCAAACAAAAGATTGTGCAAACAAGTTATGCTACTCATAACCGTGGCTCATTGTGGCACATCTTGATTGGAAACAAACACATGGACTGCACAAATGTTAGTGGTCGTTGCAATTGGACAATTTGCCCCTTCTTGAGAAGTGATGGTCTCCATTGAATCTATCCTTACTCGTTAGTGAAGAAAACTAGGTGTTGAGTTGTTCTTGTTGATGATACAGGCCGACTCAGCAAGATCAAATGTGTGAATGGCCTATTGGCCTTGCACATTTGATGAATCTATAACTTATATTAATAATTAATCCTTTAATATCTTTATTAAGTCACATATGCATTATTAGGTTTAATGATTAAACATACATTATCGAGTTTGACTTATCAGATTTGTTTCAAAGGGGCCGACTTTTGGTTAAAGTCTGCCACCCCTCGATTGAAGGCATGCGATGCTTCATGAAGGTCGTGCCTCCTTGATGAGAGCCGACTCTTGGATATCTAATTTCGTCGGATATATATGGACGTGGTCTTCCCTCTTTGGAACAGAGAAAAGACAACAAGTTTGATCATAATCAAGCAGATCAAATTCATATACAAGCAGATCAATTGATGGTGAGAAATTTATGTAGCCTGCTCGGGGGTGACGATAAGAGCTTATCATCTATGGTTGGGAAGGCAACAGATCTGATGTTTGCCCATGGTTAACGAGCACTACCTTAAAATCAACATGGTATCCGAGCGGGTTCCTTCTATAGAGCCTAACCGCTTGAAGGTAGATCCTGTGCTCTCAAGGGAAATTCAATCACAAACAATTGTAGATTTAAGATCTCTTCCAGATCGAAAGGTGACTACAGAGGATAATGCAGCGATTACACTCGCTAACCTCCGCCCTTCACAGTGGCGTCGGTCAGGCGTCTAAACAAATTAGATGGCAATTAGGGGATCGAGTCTCCCCAGGCCTCGAGAACAAGTATGATGGCCCAAAATCCTTTGCGCCTGAAATGTTGTGGGAAAACGCAAACAACAACCTGTGCAAAAAGTTGCATGCTGCCCAGTCACAGGATTTCGCCCAAGATTTCAAATCTTGGCATTGTCAGCGTTGAAAGATGTCGGCTTGTGACTCGAACTCACGCTGTTGTGGCTGGAGAGGTTTCTGTGCTCGATACAAATTCTTTGTAGAAGAAGAAAGGGCTAGAGACGGAGCCCACAACCCTATGGAATCGGTACTTGGATCGGCTTTATCAGCACAAGGAGCTCAGATTGTATATCGATGTCAACTGAATGGGGTTTACGAATGAATTCGTGGAGGCGATGAAACCCAAGTTTCAAAGTGCTTTTAAGGCCTTGGAAGAGCTTGAGGCTGGTTCGATTGCCAATCTGGACGAGGGCCGCATGGTCGAGCATTATTGGCTCAGTATGTCTAGTATTGCTCCCAATCCTAATTTGCGGCAGCAGATTGATAGAACGCTTGACGCTATCTGCAAATTTGTTGACGATGTAGTCAACGTCAAGGATGGCCTCTCTACTCAGAGCATCGCCCGATTCTTGTTGCCATCTTCCCAATGTAAATTCACTTTGAATTTGGTTTTGGAAGAGTTGGAGAAGGATCCGTGGGCGGCACAGACGGATGCAAGAGCTGCACGTTGCACTGGCACTGCTCTCAGCGTGGCCACGGGGCTAGTTGGGGCTTGTGTGCCTAGCACTGCTGCCAGAATTATGCTTTTCGTTGGCGGTCACTCTACCCAAGGTTCTGGCACTGAGAAATCTCTATTCAAGGAAGGAAGATTGCTTGCATTTCTTCGTAGAGGAAGAATCAGCATTCAAAGGGAGTTTGACATATCGTCAGAAGTAACCTTGGACGAAGAGGTCGGAAGGTTGATATTTGCTTCAAAGGGAGCTTGTTTTTCAGCTTTAAAGGGAGCCTAACATTTCAGCTTCAGAGGGAGCCTGACATTTCAACTTCAGAGGGAGCCACGTCATCATGAAGATTTGGTTAATGCATTTTTCTCTGTGATGGAGAAATTTGAGGTGAAAGCCCTTGTTAACGAGTTCTTCTCTGAGATAGAGAAGATTGAGGTGCAATCCCTTGTTAATGAGTTCTTCTCTGTGAGAGAGAAGTTCAAGGTGCAATCCCTTGTTAATGAGTTCTTCTCTGAGAGAGAGAAGTTCGAGGTGAAATCCCTTGTTAATGAGTTCTAATCTGTGAGGAGAAGTTCGAGGTGCAATCCCTTGTTAATGCATTCTTCTCTGGGAGAAGTTTGAGGTGAAAGCCCTCGATCTACCCTCTGTGAGTAGGTATGGTGGATCCACCCTCTGCGAGTAGGCATGGTGGAGATGCATTCTTCTCTATGAGAGAAGTTTGAGGTTTCAGCCCTTGTTATGCATTCTTCTCTGTGAGAGAAGTTTGAGGTATCAGCCCTTGTTGTGCATTCTTCTCTGTGAAAGAAGTTTGAGGTTTCAGCCCTTGTTGTGCATTCTTCTTTGTGAGAGAAGTTTGAGGTATCAGCCCTTGTTGTGCATTCTTCTCTATGAAAGAAGTTTGAGATTCCAGCCCTGATTCCACCCTCTGCGAGTAGGGTATGGTGGATCCACCTTTTGCGAGTAGGTATGGTGGATGTCATGTGAGAGACTCCATGACTTAGCATTTGTGTGTATTCACCCTCTGAGAGTAGCCATTGTGGTCAAACATCACGATTAGGTGATATGCTATCACAATGAGGTGATAAGCTTCTTTCATTCACATGAGTGTAGTCATTATGTTAGTCATCACGATGAGGTGATGTGACTTGTAGAGATTAAAAAGGATTTCTCCCTAGCTAAGAGGGAGTGTTGATGATATAGCGTCGGTAGAAATCCTATAGGCTGACTCAGCGAGATCAAATGTGTGAATGACCTATTGGCCTTACACATTTGATGAATCTATAACTTATATTAATCCCTTAATATCTTTATTAAGTCACATATGCATTATCAGGTTTAATGATTAAACATACATTATCGAGTTTGACTTATCAGATTTGTTTCAAAGGGGCCAACTTTTGGTTAAAGTCCACCACCCCTCGTTTGAAGGCATGCGATGCGTCATGAAGGTCATGCCTCCTTCATAAGAGCCGAATCTTGGATATCTCCTTTTGTCGGATATATATGGACGTGGTCTTCCCTCTTTGAAATAGAGATAAGACAACAAGTTCGATCATAATCAGGCAGATCGAATTCATGTACAAGCAGATCAATTGATGTTGAGAAATTTATGTAGCATACTCGGGGGTGACGATAAGAGCTTATTGTCTATGGTTGGGAAGGCAACAGATCTGATGTTTGTCTGTGGTTAACGAGCACTACCTTAAAATCAACAGTTCTAGATATAACACTTTGCCTTGTCAACATGTTAAGTTTTGGATCAGAAGTTAAATAAGCTTAAGTTCAGAATTAAGATCTCTTTAATGAGTATCAATCTGAAGCAATATGTCAATATGCTGAAGATATCGATTTCTTCCTCAAGCGCTAGTTTTCTCCAATATATTCAATTTGATTGTTAGAGTTTGTTGGGTGCTTATGTAAAGCATATATATTCCACGGAGACCACACAGCATATATATTTCACAGGCATCACAAGTATATGCACAGCATATCAATACCGACAATCATCCTCCAATATCCCCGATCAAAGGAAACTATATACCCATCTAAAGCAAACGATGAACAGACATGACTCTAATCAGGGGGTCAAAAGCAAGGGGTTCGATATCAACCCGATAGTTAACTAATATAATCACTTGTTGGAATACTAACAAACAGTTGTAGTAAATAAAGAGATTGCAGAAATACGACAGCGATAACTAGGAAATGAATAAAGTGTTTATAATAATTAATACAGCAATAAGGTGGAAAGAGAACTCCTGCTGCTATAACATCAACACAACATATGACTATACAAATTGTCAAAGTGCTTGAATGAGGTTGAGTCATCATGACATCATGATGGCATCTTCTATAGTTGGATTAGCGTGGGCAAGATTGAGATCTATGGGATGGTGCTATCTCAAAAAATGGAGGAAAGCTATGTAAACCCAAATACTGAGGAATCTTGAGAACAAAGGTATTCTAACCAACAACACACAGAATTGTCCAAGGAGCATAGTGCAATGGTTACATCTTTTAGTGAGGACCCTAGAAACAGTCTTTCTATAGATGAGTGTGTGATGGGTGGGTGCCATGGCACTCTTTTTACTTTTATTGTTGTCATTCAAGAATTTGTTGGACTTGATGAAGGTCTTAAATGCACTAGACAAAGTGTTGTGCCTTACCTGCTTCCTTTTCGTGCACATATCTCTGGTGTTGAAGGTCTTAAATGCACTAGACAAAGTGTTGTGCCTTACCTGCTTCCTTTTCTTGCACATATCTCTGTTGTTGAGGGGTGCCATTGGTTTGAACCGAACACAAGTCTAGAAAGGAAAGTACCCCATAGAGTTGTGAAATACTCTATTGTAGGTAAGATAAATGTACAATAAGTTGTTGTCACATGTGAATAAGTGAGCACCATTGTGTATGTACAAGAGATGCACTGATGAGTAATTGACAACCTTTGCTTGTGATTTGGTTGAGTGTTTAACATAATCCAAAGAGTTTACAAAAAAGTGCTAAAAAGCTTGGGATTGCAATCATATACAATAGATGTTGGAAGCCCAAAATGATTCCAAACATGGTTGAAAAAAATATGATGCAATTTTTTTTGTTGTGATAGTCTTTTTGCAAGCACCCGTGATGATCATTTTTTGATAACCACAACAAACACGAAGTTATTCTAGCGTTGGTGGTAGGAAGGCTACTAAGAAGATCAATGCTAATTGATTCCCGTGAGCATTGAGGGACAGCTAAAGGAGTATAGAGTCCCAAAGTTCCTCCAATAAATTATCTAATTTGTAGCCTTGGGAGTGAATTTGGTGAAAAACTTAAATTTCATGATAAATCCTTAAAATGTGCTTTAAATGATCTCAAATCTGTATTGTGATTGCTTCAATATGTCCTTGATTAAACCTCCAAATGGCAAAAATACAATTCTTTAAATTGAAAAAGATATGCACTTCATAAACTGACCTGCTAAACTGAAAAAAATTGCCTTGTTTCTTCCTTTCCGGATTCCAAGATCATGCTTTGATACAAATTGTAATGAAATAAGTTGCATAAGAAAACAATATTATAAGAAATATATTGCAAAAATATGATAATTGTTCAAAATAATAAACCACTTCAAGGGGCAAGCCTCCGAAAGTCTTCAATGAGAACAAACTAACCACTACCTTGAGCATGTACAATAGTTATGCGGTGGATGCCACCTAGGTCAACTTAGCTACCTATGTAAGACTATATAAATGAAACATACTCTAATTGAGGGTTACGGAAGTCAAAAGTTGGCTACACATATTCTCGTGCACACTATAGGTTGAGGGAGTAATACTTAAGGTCTCTATGTGATAGGTGACAAGGTGGACATGATTAACACTACGTCGAGTGCATATCCGGAGAAACTCTCTTTATTTCAAAAGAATGTAATATATCCAGCATTGCTAGGACTAGCGCAAAACAAAGTCACTGTTTAAGTTCGTTGAAATGCATGATCTACTTAACAGCAAGTGACAAGTGAAAAGTGTAAAACAAACCTTCCATAGAAGTTGACAAGGAGCCAAATGCCTTGTCCTGTATTGTATATTCAGTTATGTTGCCGGTATGAACTTCTTTCCCTGTATTTGGTACAGGACAGAATTTCATTCAAGAAGTGTTCAGTTAAAGCCTCCAACAGAGGGCTGACAGATGTCCTAAGCATATGGTGCACTCATCATGAAGAAAAAGCGTGACAGATGTCAAGCTCATATGGTTGGCCTAATTATGTGGTATAGATGTGATATGTGGTGTCAAGCTGAAGATAGGGCCGCCCGTATATTGGAAGAAAATTTTAATGGCATCCATGATACCAAGCAATCTAAGGGACCAAAAGCCACCCAGCGTTGCTTGGGGAATCTGCGTGAAAAGCCACACAGAAGATTGGACGAAGCTGCACTGCACATAATCGTGGGTCGATGTGGAGCATCTTGAGTGGGCACGAGTGTACAGGCTGTCTGGACGTATGAGGTAGTGGCTGTTGCACTCGATCAGTGCATCGCATTTCAATTACACCACAACCTCACTGATAACACTTCCCTTAATTTTCCCAAAATATGAACACGCTAGGCACAACTACACAAGTAGCCACTATCCAGTAGAAATTCGGACAATGAAGAAATTGCTGCTACTGCACTTTGATGGGATTTACAGACCAATTTGGCCTGGACGCAAAAATTCATCCAATTAACTCATGAGTTTCAAGCACAATGCGTGAAATGGATAATAACACATTGGATCAGATCGGTAAAAGAAAAGGGTTGATTACGTCTTTTTCCCTGAAAAGTTACAGATTTTACTCGTCAAAACTAAAATCAATTCAATTCTGGTAGCAATCAACTTACCCTGTAATTTGGCTAGCTCGTGCCCAAGAAGGATATTTTTTCCCAGATTGCTTCAAAACAACCTGTTTCAGGCAGTTGTTATTAGCCCACCTTGGTACAAATGATGATGTTTTCAAGGAATTCCATTCTCTGGGGCATAGGGTAGATAAAGATAGCAGGGAAGCAGCAGGTATTGTAGCCATTTGTAACTGGTTGAGTATAAAACCCTCGAGAGGAATGAACACCTTACAATGATCCTCCGGGCTCTCTGTTCTTTGAATCCAATGCTGCTAAAATATATAGGCCATTTTTTATAGGTTTTTCCGAAAAATTCCAGCAAATAAATATATATAAATATGAATATATGAGCTATCTATCCTAACATTTTCCTGTCCATTTAAAAGTTTGGAGAGCCGCATATACCGAATAAAATGGGTATCATGCCCTTTTGTCTCTATGTTGCACATTCAAATGTTTAGACGCGGAATCAAAACCATCTTATGTCTTTATCGTCTTGTTTAACTGTACTTTTAATTACATAATTACATTTAAGCGTTCTTATACAAATTTCAAGGACAAAAGATAAATTGGAATCTTTTTCATTTTAGAGGAGAAGCTACTATTCAAGAATTGAAAATAAGTGGACTTTGGCTTAAAGTTCAAATGGTTGGTAAGGTTGTACCAAGGTTTTGGGTTTTTCTATGTAGGTCCAAGATTCAACTCTCGTTAGTTGGGTTGTTTGAGCTTGCTCAATCCTCCATCAAGGTATTATCGCCTCAACTCACCCCCTCAATCATCCATCAAGGTATTATCGCCTCAACTCACCCCCTCCATGCCCCAGAACTCGGCAGGGTGGCTGGGTGGGTCCTTGGGTTATCTCATGATATCAAAAACAAACAAAAAAATGAAAATAAGCTTTGAGAAAAAGAGGGGGTTGGAAATAAACACTATATTGGAAAAAATGACAAGCTCCATAAATTTATTTCCCTCATTTTTATTGCCTTCAATTTTTCCTACTAATTTACCTAAAAAATTATTATTTATAATTTCATTTTAAAATAAAATTTAAGATAACTACTTAAGGAGACGACCAACTCACTCCTTATAATGTTGAAGAGTGGCTACTAGTCAAAATAAGCTAAGAAATTGCATGAGGATATGCCCTTACACAATTAAGGGTTGTAGTACCCCTCCTCGATCAGACTCTTTTTGTACTTATGTTTGATTTTAGTTGATTGTTCAGTGGATACATTATTGTTATATGATTCAAACTTTATGTGATGTTATTTCATGTTTTATCTAGATTTGTGGTGTATGCTTTCATGCAGTAATTCAGTATTTTGATTAATGTTAATTTTTATGGATTATTGTCATGGGCTAACACTTTTACCTTATATGTGCGATGTGTTATTTATATGTTGTGTGTTTGCAAACACTTTTACCTTATATGTGTGATGTGTTATTTATATGTTGTGTGTTTGCAAGTGTATGGGATGCAAGGGGATGATTTTCCTTCACGCACTTCGATGAGATAGGGAGCATCACGATTCTCCTTCATCGGTGTGCATGTCATGTATGTTTATATATCTGTTTATATGCATGTGTGGTTCGTTGATGCGGGACATTGTAGGTACAAATACCGAGTAGGTACGGGGTATCAACTCCACCTGGTTTCATAGGTCTGAGCGTGTCTTATTTGTTCGATGGGAGTGGAGAAGATAGGTGTTGGACCCTAACTTGACCCGCAGTCACACTCGTGTAAGTGTTGTCAGTCGGTCATCTTTTCTGTTTGACCGGTATGCGAGTCTGAGTGTTTTAGTACTTTCATTTTGTGAGTCGTCGTTTGATCATTCATCGTTTTGTGTGGTTCTGTTTATTTAAATAGTTATTTAACTGAGTGAATGATGTTATTTTTGTGTTGGCGTAACTAGTTGATTATTATGCTCTTAAGTCTATTGATTTAATTAAATAAAGGAATTGCTAGAATTAAATAGTTAAATTGGCTTATTTTATTGTGTTATAGTTGTATTATTATATTGGGAAAGGAAATAAGTAATTGCCTTGCCATTTAAATTTGGAATACTTATGTTGAAAGAAAGTATTATGAAAATAGAAAATAAATAAATAAAGGTATTTCCCTTTTTACCTTTTTAATTAACTTTTGGGTTTTATTTTGTTAAAAAATAAAGAATTGTTTATGGAAAAGGGTAAATCTGATTGCTTTTACTTTTTAAATAGTTTATTCTGATTGGTGGAGAAAACTTTTAACCTAAAAAGTTTAGGTTGAAAATATAGTTTTCCCATATATTCCTGGAGTTCACGGGAAGAGGGGAGGTAGATTTTTTAATGTAAAATTTGGAAAACCATTTTGGAAGAGGAACTTGGAGTTGGATTTGGGTTGCAGGATTGGAACCCTTCCACAAATTTGTTTCCTGGATTGCTTTGAAGGTTGGATAATCTTCTTCATGTTTTGCAATTAAATTTTGAATGTTTTTAGTTTGCTTCCTGTGTGTTTGAAAAATTGTAAAATCTCTTTGAAGATTCTTGTTGAATGTTGGAATTGAAAGAAAGAGTAGTTGTTATTGAGTATTTTGTTGAACTCAAATCAAATGTGTGCATGTTGAAAGGAAATGATTCAAGTTTCTATTTTGTTGTGTGTTGTATGTTCTTGCAAAATCTAGTTCTTGGTTTACCTCTTCTATTTGGTATAGAAAGAAATAGATTTAGTTTTTTGTGTGTTTACTAGTTTCTATTTGCCCCAGATTTGGGGTTTATGTTGGCAAATCGTTAATTTGCCTCTTGCATGATGCAAGGATTCTTCCTTTGTAAAAGAAGTGAAGAAATTTATCAAAATCCTTCTCATCTCTCTTAAATTCTTCTAATGTTGGCCAAAATCTTTATATAATTGGGGCTCTTGTGTGTTATTAATTTACAATTTTCCTTATTGAAGAATATTCTTTCTTATTTTTGAATTTTGGCACTGTATGTGTGCCCCATGAGAATGTATGGGGAATGATTTAATTTTATATTAAATTGTTTTAAAATATATATATATATATATATATATATATATATATATATATATATATAAAATAAACTAAACCTAGCCCACGTGACAAGCTAATCCCACCACGTGGGACGGTAGTGACTGCTACGCGGGTAGCAGCACTACTAGTCGGTAGGACTGCTACCGGTCAGTAGCAGCACTACCGGCGGTAGTGCCTACTACCGGTCAATAGCAACACTACTAACAGGTAGTGACTACGGCCTACCAGCAACAACACTACCCACTGGTAGGGCTTGCCCACCGCGTTGTCTTATTTCCCCTCTTGCGTGGGGTTTCTTTAACGTGTCGCTATTTTATTAATATGCAATGAATTTAAATGTTAGTTTTAATATTAGTTTATAAGTTAATTTTTATATGTTGGTTTTAATATTAATTTATTAGATTTATTTGTGTGTATATATATATATATATATATTTATTTATTTTATTGTAAATCAAGGCTTGGGTTGTTAAATCGAATTCTTAAATTTAGATTTAATGTGGAAATATATAATATGTTTTAATTTAATTCATTTTTTTATTTGGTTAAATATTTAATATGGATTTTATTACCTTGTTGGAATTTTGAATTGGAAATTATATAGAATTGAATGACGTTTTGAATAATGCATTGAATGAAGGGTGTTTTTATTTAATTTTACATTAATGAAATTGCAAGTGGTTATGATGCTGATTTTCTCAAAGATTGTCTGAGTGCGGACTTGGTGAAATTAGCTTTCCTTGCAAAGAGTATTATTTGTGGTTATTTCTCGTCTTTGATTCAGTCGTCACGTTGTGGCGTATTTGGTAGCTTTTGATCAAGTGATGTATGATGACCTCATTGTCTTATCCATGTAGTGTTATTCCTTATGGTTAACCAAGAGTTACTATGTCGTTGTTTTGACCACTTGTTTTTGGATAGTGATGTTATGGTTGTCTACTTCACCATAGGGTCTTCATGGAGTGACAATGTTTGTTTAGTGTCCTTTGTGAGAGTGGCTTTCGAGTGGGGGTCGCGCCTGAAGTGGATGGCAGGATAACCCCTTGAAAGTCAGTTAATAAGTGACAACCTAATAATTGATTAGGGGGTGGGTAGTTTATAACATTATATAAGATATTGTACCCCGCGCATGGTTAAGTGCTTGTATAAGCTCAAAATATAATGGGAAGGCCTAGAATGGCAAACGGACCACCTTGTCTTCACGAAGGGTTGGTAGGGTCTGCATGAGACTTAGATGGAGTCGGAGGTTCGGGAAAGGTTACCAGGATAACCCACGATGGGGTTCGCGACCTATGGAGGCCTACTAGGGTAACCATCATAAGCTATGTGATGACACTTTCTCTTTAGGGTCACTAGTATGCGATGACACTCTCTCTATAGGGTCACTAGTGTATTGTGATGTCGAGTCACTTGAGTATTGTGATGTGGAGTCACCTGAATATTGTGGAGTCATATTGTATTCACGGAGTCATATTGTTCTGTCGTCCATGTCTTGTTTATGCTTTCTTGAGGGTCCTCTGCTATTTCCTAACAAGGTGGGGTGATTCCATTTTGGGATTACATGGTCGGGTGGTAGTGCCACTTCCCATCGGATATTCTTGTTTGTACCTTCATGCAAGGATTGGCTTCGCAGGTGTTCCTGTGGTTCGTGACTCATGCTCTATTTCATGTTGGATATTATTATTCTTTGGAGACCTATGTGGTCATTTGTATCAATGAACTTATGTAACCTTGTAATTTGATTATATGTTAACTCTGAATGTATTATTGGAAGCCATGTATTTATGGTCAATGTAATCCTAAGTTTTGGATGTTATTTATCAGCTTTCTATATGATTGGTGTAAATGCTTTATTGAAGAGAAATCATATTGTATCCTTTCAATCTTTAAATGGAGTAATATGTTATTGCATATGGCTTATTATGTTCTTTGAGTTATTGATGGTTTATTGGATTAATCGTAATTGTGGAATTTAATTTTTAGTTGTTTTTCTTCGTTGGTAATGTTGGCATTATACACTCAGATGAGAATAGTTGACATTGTCATTGATGGCAACCAACTAGTAACATGGTTCACAGGTTACACTAGCAATAGACATCATCTACTGGCAGCGACAGGCACTACAGATTATTCACACAACACCCATTCTACACCGACAAAAGATCTTACCGACACTCCCAACCGACATGGAAATCATATTGTTTTGTATTGTAATATTATATTGTATAGCCGACTTGATGTATTGTAAAGACTCATATATGTATGAGATCTTATAGGTCATTTTGTAAGTGTGAAAAAGGAAGTATATGGTATGTAAGCGAAGGAAGGATATGTAATTAGGTAATAAATATGAGAGTGAATATTTGTATATACATTTTGATGTAATAATTTTATGAGAGAATAAGAGCAGAGCAGAGCGAAGAAAGGTTTATGGCAGAGGTATTTGACAGAGCTTAAACCAGTACTGAATCTAGCATTGCAGATGCTATTTTGAGCAGTACATTGTCATTGGATTTAATTATCCAATTGTGTAGTCAGCGTGACTCCTATTTTGTGATTAAGTAGTGAGCTCTAGGCAGTTGGTCTTTCTGCATGTGCAGACCCTATTTGTATACACATGTTATCTGCAATAGTATTATCTGATTGTGGGTAAGGTTTCCCACCATAGTTTTTCCCTTACCGGGTTTTCACGTCAAAATCTCTGTGTTGTGTGTTGTGGATGTTGTTTCTCTTTTTGTTTCATGCATTAAGTTAAATCGATACTGCTATAACTATTAATCTGTTTTACCAACACTTAAGTTTGGTTTACCGGCATTAAGTTTAAGTTTAAGTTGGAATAATTTACATTTGGATTACAATTTATTGACAACTGGTTCACAACTGATTCACCCCCCCCTCTCAGTTGTCCTTCCCAGGATCTAACAGGTAACCCTTTAGGAATTCTAGTGTAAGTCTTCAACTTGTGTAATTATTGTGCTATTGTAGTAATTAATGCACTTAATATGATTTATACTTTAAAAATAATAATTATTTCACCCTCAGTTGTTGGTTTTCCTTTGGGGTTCCTGGCAGGGCATTTAATAGACAAATGCAATAAAAATAAATATTAATTATCCTCATTTTAATTTAGAAGTCGACTTAATAAGTTGAAATCTTATTTTTAAAATAAATCTAATGAATAGATTATTTAGCTTTGAAAATAAGATGGATACTCTATTAAATTCAATTGTCAAGGTGGAGATTTTAGTGTTCTCAATCTATTGAATGTCTTAGGTTTCAAACAAGTTTAAAAATCTTTATGGGTCAAATTTGAGTTTCTTGTGATAGAACTTGAGAATAATGGGAATTATCTATTTCATGGAATTAAAATATGGACTACAAGAATTATCTGTAAAAAAATAGCAGTAGATACATCTTTGCCTTCACCTTCTTGATGTCTAATTTGGTCAATGTTTATAAATACCTTAGGAGATATTATCATATCATTAGGGTCATGTTCTACTAAAGTAAGTCGTGTCTAATAATCTTTGTGGCTTTGAACAAATGATTGAAGAAAACATGTGCAAACCCATAGATAGCTTATGTGATTATAATGCAAAGTAACATTATTTTTAAGCTCTAAATCAAAATGTTCCTAGAATGAATGCTCCTTATTCAACCTTGTTGAAATAACTACACATTGAATTTCTTTAAATACCAAAACATAATGATTAATTACACAAAAGTATACCAAGTTAACTCATTATTGCTATTGAAAAGAACCAAGAAAGTTAGAATATGAATTTGAACCTTTAAATTTTGGGGTCTATTATGTGTCATTTGAGATCAATCCTAAGGCACTCAAGACTGACCCAAGATAGATAAATGCTAGTTCTAAAGTAGGCATCAAATATGTCAAATGGGTGTGAATAATGAAGCAAATAGAAAGGGTATTAGGTTATGAGCTAAACTTAGTACACTAATGTGTCAATTGTTAATATGCTCGTATAAATTCGTTCCATCAATAGACCCAAAACTAAATGGGAAATGGCATAGCCATGTTGATTTATTTAATATATTTTGCATGTGAATCTAATATGAGTGTGCATTTCATAGTATATGATCATTCTTAGCTATACATTAAGAGCAATTATTCAAACTCACAAAAAGGTTATCTAGTCCATATTCTTGGAACCTTGTTGTCCCTTTCTCCTTGGTATGAATTAGCTTCATTAGAACCTTTAAAATAGAGAAAAATTATTCAATGAGTATTTTTCTATTACAAAAGTAAAATAGGCACAAATAAAAAGGTGCTTTTACTATCTTATGAAAAAATAAAAAATGTTTATGAACCCAAGATCATTAATCGGCACACCAAAACTTTCACAACAACAACAACAGAGAAACAACCTAAAAGAAGTTATTCATCAATGGAGAAATGAATATTGAGATAATACAAAGTGTGCAAGCACCTTGAGTATATAACAGAGGTGTGATGAAGTATGGGAAACCGCCAACTAACTATCGCAACCAAAAATTAAATATATGGAAACATTATTAAATAATGCATAACTAATATCTAATGATGTAAAAGTTGGTTACCTAAGTGGAACTTAAGTCAATGTGGGTAGCATACAACCACTTTAACACCAACAAAAAGTGGAGAAAGAAATGAGTAAAAGTTACACATATTAAAAAGGTGAAACGAAAAGACAATACAATATGAAACACTCGCTATGGTCATGCAACTATGCTCATTTATATAAAGGAAACCATAAGTGTTGGACCTATGTTGAAGATCATCTCAACACTGGAGAAATCGTTGGATTTTGGGTTGTCTTTGTCAACAATCCCTGGAGTCCACTCAGAGCTCAAGATCAGAAAACAAAGCATGAAAAAGAAATTAAAGTAGCATGGTGACCCTGCGGCAGACATAACCAAAAAGGGAATTTTGTCAAACCCCAATTTTGATTCTAGGAATGCCTTAGAGACTATTGGCGCCAGTTCTGCAAGTGTGTACACCCTAGGAATGGGAAAAAAAAAATTTGTTGATGCTACCACTCATGTTGCATTATTGAAAATGGCAACAAACACTCTTGTTGCATCAGAGAACTTGATGACAAACAATGAAACACAAGACTATTAGAAAGAAGGTAAAACTATATCTTTTGAACTCCTCGATGAAATCATTGAAGTTATTTCAAAGTGTAGAGAAAAAACTATTATTTTGTTTTTCCTCAAAGTCATTCTCACTGAACAAGATTTTTTCAAATGGGCACGCAATAACTGGGAACTTAAGAGATGGGTTATCGAATCATTCAGGGGTTTGGGTAGGGGGTATTGTTGATGTGTATTTTGTACACAACCAAACACAGAATAAAATACCTAAAGGTACCTTATCCTCTCTTGAATAAAGTCTCTGAATATTGAAGATGTTGCGAAAAGGATCAATCGGGATGACTTCAAGGTTCTTTGTTGTAGGATCTCTACATGTGGATAAGCTCTCTGTGGTATGATGTGATTTGCTGGAATCACAAGGGGACTTACACTTGTCGACCTAAACGTCTGATTTGCTGGAATCACAGGATTTCACTGGCTTAGATTTGAAAAAGGGAAAAAGGACGAGGGTGAGGAAAGAATCTAATCCTAACACTAAGAATGTAGGAGCAATGAATGATCTTTGATGAAATTCTAACTAAGTCTTGTTTTGACATCTCAGGACCATCTCCACAAGGTTAGTGCGATCTTCGAAGGAAAAGCTTTATGATGTTCAGATCATCACTATAGGAACATACACCATCAAGCTGATGCATGTCCATGAAGAAGCGACAATTGAAGTTAATCTTAAGCTCAATGATTCCAGTTGACTACACAAGGCAAGTCTGCAATCAACAAACTGCTAGTAGTATGGATATACGAATTTCACCATCAATCAAACACATTTCTTCCATTCATCTAATAACATGAAATCAAATATGAGAAGTATAGAGACCATGCAAATTGCTGAATCGACCCATAAATTTCACCATTTCTTCAATGAAGTTTTACAAGTCTTTTACAACAACATCTTGGCAACAATCTTTGCCTTCTCTTTCTATTCTACTCTAATTGCTATTTTATTAACTGACTAATTCACTATTCTAACTATTCACTCCCTACTTTCGTATTAGCCTTTCACAAATGAAGAGTTGGGGCTCATATAGTGCCCACAATACAATTCGACGGCTAAGATCAATTTGAGATCAATGGCCAAGATTCAATAATGAAAACCCTAATTAGGGTTTGTTACAACCATTACATAACATTTAATGCTTGACCAATGATAAAATTACATCTTTAGGACACATGTCTTCTCTGGAAAAATTGACCAATGGATAGTTGGGGTAGGCACATCGAAGTTTGTGCCACCCCCCATGAGTTAGGTACATTGAATCTGGACACGCTGAGGTGGACCAATCCGACTGGAGGAGTGATGACTAGGATGCCACCTCGTCTGACACTTGGTTGATGCCAATTTGATGTTGTTGAGAAGCTAGCTTTAATTAACTCTTCTGAAACTATCTGCTTCTTCAATGAACCCTTGCTCTAACTTATTTTGTCTTTGATGTGTAGGATGATTGATGTACCTCACCTTGGAATGCTGGATTGGAAGAAGTTATTCCTGATGATGCTTGACCGAAGAAGGTCATCCTTGTCGATGCTAGACTGGAGGAGGTCGCCCTTATCCTTGCTTGATCTTCTTTGATGATACTGAGCTGGAGGAGATCATCTTTGTCCTGGACCGGATCTTCTTTGATGAGAGCCTGCCGACTTGTAGATCTTCAACCTTAGGAGTCGTCATCTTGATACCTACACAACATTTCAAAATTAGTTCTCAAGCATTATATCTTGAAGTGTAGAAATCTAGACTTAAAAGGAAGATTTAAGATTTTAATTAGGAAACTTCATGATAAATCTAGAGTTATCATTTCCTAATTAACCATGCAATACTTAGACTTTTCTAAAAATCAAACCTTGACCAAGGATGTTAAGATGATTTCGCCATACCTCCTCTTGAGTATTAAACTCTAAGAAATGATGCAAGAAAAAGGAATTTCACTAGGCAAAGTTTAAATCATAGCCTCCTCTTGGATGAATCACACCTCCATTAACCCCCAACACTTAGCAAAATTCGCCTCCAATCTTCTGGATTTCGCTCCTCCAATTCGCACTTCAACTTTGCACTTGAAAAAGGATGAATGAATGATTAAAACTTGAACAAAGCATCTCCTATTATATAGAGCGCTCACCTTCCTCTCTCCAAGGCCGACTTGCCAAATAAAAGGTGAAATAATAAATAAAACCTCAAAAGAGTAGACCGACTTGTCAAATAAAGGCAAAATAATGCCTTGTGCGCTCAACTTGTAATCTTTTATTTTTTAAATTAATTTTAATACCTCTAAGATGCTTATTTTGATTATTTCAAGTTACAAAATTAATTTATTAAATTAAAATGCCTTTAATTTACTGCGAATTTGATTTAATCTTTCCAAAGGCTTCGAAGTGAGGAATTTTGAGGAGTTTGAGGAATATCAATGCTCAAATATGGTAAAAATGAAGAATGCTACTAACTTTGCCCTGGACCCTTGGCAAGGGTCAGGAGCGAACTTTCAATTTAGGCCTTGCATACCTCATTTTTCTTGTCCAAAACTTCATCTAGGCATTTAAATGGCATCTCTCATTGGAGTTTTGAATTTGATTTGATTTGATCTTTAGGAGGAAAGTGTATTTAGGGTTTTTTCGCCCTGGACCCTCATAGAGGGTCAGGAGCGATTTTTCAATTTTGCTCTTAATCCTTCATCTTTCTAATGTCAATCCACCTTATAAGGGTAAGCAATGATCTCCTTCATCCATTCCATGCAAGTTTGATTTGTTTTTGTAAGGCAAAATAGGTGCTCCAAAGATTTTCGCTCTAGGCCCTCAGTAAGGGTCAGGAGCGACTTTTGCAAATTAGGCTAGGATCATCAAGCTTTGGAGGCAAATCCTTGTTCATCAAGTTTTGGAAGACCTTATCTACCTTAGCACAACCTTGCCTTAGCACAAACTTGGGAGGAAAATGTTGGTTTTGTGATTTTCGCCCTAGACCTTCAGAGAGGGTTAGGGGCGATTTTGAGTCTTTTGCACAAATTCTTGATCATTCCAACTTCAAATTACTCTTAAGGTGTAAAACATCATACTTCACTCCCTACTGAGTCTTGAGAACAAAAATATCATCTCGAAATGCAAGGAAAATGGGCATACTTGGAAATTTCGCCCTGGACCTTCAGAGAGGGTCAGGAGCGATTTTCCCCATTGTCATCAAACTTTGCACTCTTAGCATCTCAATTCCACCTCAAGGTATTTCAAATATCATTTCAAACTTGTGTCTAGGCTTAGCTTCATTCAATTCTGGAGGAAAAGGTTTGATTTTAGGTTTTTCGCCCTAGGCCCTCAGTAAGGGTCAGGAGTGACTTTTCAAATTCAAGCTTATCTACCTCTTGTTATCCATCCAAATTATCTTCAATAGGTGAAACACACCTTTCCACATCCATTTCAATCATAAAAATCATTTTGACTTTGCAAGAAAATGTGTCTTTGAAGTTTTCACTCTGGACCTTCAGAGAGGGTCAGGAGCGATTTTTGCTATTTAGATCAAAATTTGTTCACTTTTCTCCTTGAAACCTCTTTGCTAGGGAAGACTTCACCTTGTTTTGTGCTATGAATAGGTTTTTATGTCCAACAAGGGATAAAATAATGTGTCCACAAGAAATTCGCCCTGGACCCTCAGAGAGGGTCAGGAGCGATTTTGTCCTTCCTAGGCAAAAATCCTTCATCTCTTGATCTTAAAACAAGTTTGGGGGCTTCATCATGTTCATTTCACTACTCATCCTGCCTTTGATACCTCAACTTGACCACAACAATGCTAAAGATGACCTTTATGGAGAATTTCGCTCTGGGCCTTCAGAGAGGGTCAGGAGAGATTTTCTGGTTTTCAACAAAGTCCTTCATCCTTTTCAGTCGAAGCTTTCTCAGGTGGGTAAAAGAGACGCTCATTTTCCACACATGTTCAAAACTTGGTTCATCTTCACTGCAAAATGAGTAAAATCCAAAATTTCGCCCTGGGCCTTCAGAGAGGGTCAGGAGCGATTTTGCCTTTGTTGCCCAAAATTCATCATCTTTAATTCTTTCCAACCTTTCAAAGGCAATAAGAATGTCCAAGCTTCCCTCCAAGGTACCCTGCACATCACAATTTAGCCAAAATTAGTGACAAATAGGCTCAAATAAAATTTTCGCTTTGGACCTTCAGAGAGGGTCAGGAGCGAAATTTACAATCTAGGCTAAATTGCTCAATCTTTTAGTTTCAAACCACTTCACAGGGCGAGGTAAGATCATTTTCAAGGCCAAGAACAAGGTTTCAAATTCAAGTGAGGTGGAAAATGAATCTTATAATGAATTTTGCTCTAGACCCTCAGCAAGGGTCAGGAGCGAAATTCCTAGTCTTGGCAAAAAATCCATCATTTTTTTCAAGGTTTACAAACATTTCCAACTTTTCCTTTAAAATGCCTTGCAAGTCAAAATTTGGTCAAATAAGGCCAGGAATGAGTCCTAGGTTGATTTTCGCCTTGGACCCTCTCCAAGGGTCAGGAGCGAGGTTCGCTTTGGACCTCCTGAGAGGGTCAGGAGCGAAATCCGCTTTGGACCCTCAGGAAGGGTCAGGAGCGAAATTTGACTTTTTTGAACTCTCTATCAGGATAATTTTATGGAATATAACATTTAAGTATAAGTGAAGATATATTCCATAAATCTTATTTCTTATACTTTAAGAAATATTCCATAAATGTTATGGAATATAAATTAATTTTGTACCTTGAAATAATGAAAATAAGCATCTTAGAGGTATTAAAATTAATTTAAAAAATAAAAGATTACAAGTTGAGCGCACAAGGCATTATTTTGCCTTTATTTGACAAGCCGGCCTACTCTTTTGAGGTTTTATTTATTATTTCACCTTTTATTTGGCAAGTCGGCCTTGGAGAGAGGAAGGTGAGCACTCTATATAATAGGAGATGCTTTGTTCAAGTTTTAATCATTCATTCATCCTTTTTCAAGTGCAAAGTTGAAGTACGAATTGGAGGAGCGAAATCCAGAAGATTGGAGGCGAATTTTGCTAGGTGTTGGAGGTTAATGGAGGCGTGATTCATCCAAGAGGAGGCTATGATTTAAACTTTGCCTAGCGAAATTTATTTTTCTTGCATCATTTCTTAGAGTTTAATACTCAAGAGGAGGTATGGTGAAATCATCTTAACATCCTTGGTCAAGGTTTGATTTTTAGAAAAGTCTAAGTATTGCATGGTTAATTAGGAAATGATAACTCCAGATTTATCATGAAGTTTCCTAATTAAAATCTTAAATCTTCCTTTTAAGTCTAGATTTCTACACTTCAAGATATAATGCTTGAGAACTAATTTTGAAATGTTGTGTAGGTATCAAGATGACGACTCCTAAGGCTGAAGATCTACAAGTCGGTAGGCTCTCATCAAAGAAGATCTAGTCCAGGACAAAGATGATCTCCTCCAGCTCAGTATCATCAAAGAAGATCAAGCAAGGATAAGGGCGACCTCCTCTAGTCTAGCATCGACAAGGACGACCTTCTTCGGTCAAGCATCATCAGGAATAACTTCTTCCAATCCAGCATTCCAAGGCGAGGTACATCAATCATCCTACACATCAAAGACAAAAGAAGTTAGAGCAAGGGTTCGTTGAAGAAGCAGATAGTTTCAGAAGAGTTAATTAAAGCTAGCTTCTCAGCAACATCAAATTGGCATCAACCAAGTGTCAGACGAGGTGGCATCCTAGTCATCACTCCTCCAGTCGGATTGGTCCACCTCAGCGTGTCTAGATTCAATGTACCTAACTCATGGGGGGTGGCACAAACTTCGATGTACCTACCCCAGCTATCCATTGGTCGATTTTTCCAGAGAAGACATGTGTCCGAAAGATGTAATTTTATCATTGGTCAAGCATTAAATGTTATGTAATGGTTGTAACAAACCCTAATTAGGGTTTTCATTATTGAATCTTGGCCATTGATCTCAAATTGATCTTAGTCGTCGAATTGTATTGTGGGCACTATATAAGCCCCGACTCTTCATTTGTGAAAGGCTAATAAGAAAGTAGGGAGTGAATATTTAGAATAGTGAATTAGTTAGTTAATACAATAGAAATTAGAGTAGAATAGAAAGAGAAGGCAAATATTGTTGCCAAGATGTTGTTGTAAAAGACTTGTAAAACTTCATTGAAGAAATGGTGAAATTTATGGGTCGATTCAGCAATTTGCATGGTCTCTATACTTCTCATATTTTATTTCATGTTATTAGATGAATGGAAGAAATGTGTTTGATTGATGGTGAAATTCGTATATCCATACTACTAGCAGTTTGTTGATTGCAGACTTGCCTTGTGTAGTCAACTGGAATCATTCAGCTTAAGCTTAACTTCAATTGTCGCTTCTTCATTGGCATGCATCAGCCTAATGGTGTCTGTGCCTGTAGTGATGATCTGAACATCATAAAGCTTTTCCTTCGAAGATCGCACTAACCTTGTGGAGATGGTCCTGGGATGTCAAAACAAGACTTAGTTAGAATTTCATCAAAGATCATTCATTGCTCCTACATTCTTAGTGTTAGGATTAGATTCTTTCCTCGCCCTCATTTTTTTTCCCTTTTTCAAATCTAAGCCAGTGAAATCCTATGATTCCAGCAAATCAGACGTTCAGGTCGACAAGTGTAAGTCCCCTTGTGAGTCCAGCAAATCACATCATACCATAGAGAGTTTATCCACACGTAGAGATCCTACAGCAAAGAACCTTGAAGTCATCCCGATTGATCCTTTTCGCGACATCTTCAGCATTCAGAGACTTTATTCAAGAGAGGATAAGGTACCTTTAGGTATTTTATTCTATGTTTGGTCGTGTACAAAATACACATCAACAGGTATGTAGCATGCACATTCTCTAACCCTGATCATGCCCATGTGGTTTTACAATATGGATCATGGATTATATGTGGCCAAACCTATTATGTGCAAGCATGGGATCTAGATTTCCATCCTGAAGGTATTACTAAGTCCAAATACCCTATGTGGGTTGAGTTTCCCTTTCTCAACCTTGTCTTCCATCCCTTTTTCCAAGATATTGTATCTCAGCTAGGAAGGGTTCTATGGTGTAAACAACACTCTTACAAATGGGCTAATCTATGTTCTCATCCCAAAGTCTACATCGAAATGGACTTAGCTCAGTCTCTCCCCAACTCTATCAAACTGGTAGGACCTAGTTTTGAATTTAACTAGCGCATTAACTACCTTAATAAGCCTAATGCATGCTTCTACTATCGAAGGGAAGGACATCTCATCCGTAACTGCCCCTTCTAGAAGCCTAAAATTCCTTGGCCTCGCTTAGATATCCCCCACGATATTACCTTTTCTCATGCTGATAATCCTTAGAATCTATCCCCTGCTCAACCCCCCTCTTTAGACCTTCCCAACACCTTTGTTGTCTCCAACAATCAACACTCGTCCTCCACTTATTCATCTCCCCACCATCCCCCTCAACATGTTGAGTGTAACTTGTTTAAATATGCAATGATTGGTTTGTCACCTAGAGCCTCTAAAAGGAAGAAGGAAGCCCCACAATGTGGTAAAACATTATCTATTGAAACAAGCTCACCATCTCATACTGATAACTTGGAAAAAAACCAGCCACAACATCTTCTCAAGATTTTCTTGGTGAAGATTCCCCTATGGACCCCCTTGAACAAGACCCTAATAAGGTTCTCCAAGACAATATGCTTATGAACCAATTTTGTGTGTTTCAGTTTGTTGAGGAAATCCTCCCAAACTCTACCCAATGAAGTGTAAAATTTAGTCATGAAATGTGCGGAGTTTGACCATCCTTGCACATAAATATCAGGTCAAAAATTCTATCCAAGCTAATCATATTGATGTCCTTATGCTTCAAGAAGTGAAAGTTGTCTCAATTCAACCTGATGCTACCCTTGCTTCCATTTGGCTAGATGCTCATTTTCTACACACCAACCATGCCAACGGTGGTGGTGGTGTTGTGTTGGCTCTTTCTCTATGGATAGCTAAACATATCATGGCTTTTAGATCCGATCCTAATAATCATTGTGTGCGGGCTACTGCTCTCATAAATGACAAGCTTAGGGGGTCTTTCTCAATTTATGCTCCTAATCATTCATCTGGGAGAACTATTCTTTGGGATTCACTTCACACAAATCTTCCTAATGTCTGGTGGGTCCTAGGAGGAAACTTCAACATGGTGGAGCACCCTTATGACCGTAGCTAGAAGGGATTCTCATACCTTTCCCAATCTAAATGTGAAGCTAATATGTTGACCAGAAATTCCCTTGGTGTCCTTGACCCTCTTTTGGGCAAGATTAACCTTCACATGCCTCATTGGTTTACATGGAACAACTATAGAGAAGGAGCCTTAAGAAAAATGAGTTGGTTGGATCACTTTTGTATTTCTTCTAACTATCTCATTCTCCCTACTCTTGACGAACATCTTGTTTCTATAGAACTCTCAGCCACCCTTTCTGATCTCCTTCCCATCTTCACCATTCTCACCCTCTCAAACTCCTCTCCTTCATCCAATGATCCGTGATTCAATTTTATTGTTTCTCATCTCATGAATCAAGATTGCATATATGGTCTTGTGGTTATTTGGAAAGTTGAGCCTAAATCGCTTCAAGACAACTAGATTAACTGGTAGGGAAGAACTATTACCGGATGTACCTCCTTCCTTCAAGACTATGGGAGGAGAGTTGTGGAAAAGCATCATAGACCTTAAAAATCTATTAAAGGTCAGTTGGAACATGGGAGGTCTTGTTTGGCTTATGATCCATGAAACAACTCTCTTCAATAAAGTGTCACCAATGCTGAAAAATTGCTATGAAAAATGGATGCTTACAAAGGCAAAGGTGCTCAAATATGTTCTCGTCTTCAGTGGATTAAATATGGAGACCATGGGTTGAAGTTTTTCTTTTATTATCTTAATCACAAGCATAAAGTGGAACATATCTCTACAATTAAATCTATTGTTGTCTCTTTGCAAAAGGTCGCAATGACATTATGAATATCTTCTATGAACACTTCAAAAACTTTTTTACTGATGATTCAACCAATGACACTCTCCTACCCATCCTCGAGGAGAGTGTTGTTGATTGTATTCCTCAAAAAATTGACTTTGAGCATAGCAAGTTTCTTGACCACCTCCTTTCTAGAGAAGAAATTGATGTTTCATCATTGCATGGCCTTAGAAAAAAGCCCAGGAATTGATGGACTTCTGGTGGAGTTTTATAGAAATTTTTGGCCTCACATTCGAGAGGATTTCTACAATGTCCACCTTGAGGGAATTCAAATTGGCTTGCTAGGAAATGTGATTAATCAAGTGTTGATTAAACTTATCCTCAAAGGCAAAGAGGAAGACATTATTAATGTATGGCGAACAATTACCCTACTTAATATGTCATACATAATAATAGCTAAAGTGCTAGCACAAAGAATCAAACACATCTCCCAAATGACTATGCACCCATAGCAAACTGGTTTCTTGGAAGGAAGATTTATCTTAGATAATTTGGTTCTTGCATGGAAAACAATTGAATGGGCCCAACAATATGCTCAAGGCAATTTAATTATTAAGCTTGATTTTGATAAAGCATATGACAACATCCACTGGCCTTTCATCCTTAAAATGCTAAAATGGCTTAGGTTTGGACCTCAAATATGTAATCAAGTCGGTATGATTTTTATGGATGTGTCGACTAGGGTGGTTGTCAATTGTGTGGTTTCTCCTTCATTTCCCTTACAAAAATCCATTCGACAAGGCTGCCTCCTTACCCATTTTCTTTATGTCCTTGTAGTTGATGCACTTAGGTATTTGTTTCAGTACTCTCTTTCCAATAGGCTTATTTATGACATCTCACTTTTAGGCAATGCTACAACACTTAATTCTCTCAAAGGCAAAGAACATTTTGGAGCTTTATTGTACAATTTCAGGATCTAAGTTCTATCCTTGCACAAAATTGAATTCATAATGACTCACCCCAATCCTCACCCACCTTGGATTCCTATTGAATGGTATGAGGTGAAACATGGAACTATCACAAGATATCTTGGTATCCCTTTTGGTATTGGAATCACACTTAAAGAGATGTGGAATTGGTTCTTTCATAAAATAAAAAGCCAAACTTCTGAATTGGGCCAACAAGTTCCTTTCCATGGCTAGTAAAATTCAAGTCACCAATAAAACAATTTTAGCTAGTCATGTTTACATCTCTTCTTGTTGGCTTCCTTCTAAAAATTGCTATAATCAACTTACTCAACTTATTAGAAGTTTACTTTGGGATAAATGGGGAAGTATGAAAGGTCTACCAGCCACTGCATGCCTTCACTACATCCAATCAAAAGACAAAGGAGGATCGAGGATTATAGACCCATATACTCAAGGAATTTGCCTCACTACAAAATGGATTGTGAGAGATTTGGATGGAGATGCTCCTTGGAAACAACTTGTTAGACATCGTATCCAATCGGTTGCTGCTAGAGGATCTTGGAATTTAGTTAGTTGGAAAGACAAGCTCCTTCTTGATCCTTATTTTAAAACTCATGGCTTAGCCCCCTTCAACTCCAATTGGAGAATGTGGCAAATTACATCAAAAAAATTAACTTGGTATGATTAGACCTTGACCCATGAATTGAGTTATTCCTCTTCTTCCATTTGGTGGAATTGGTTGGTCCACAAAAACTATAGCCCTTTAGCAAATATCAAAAACCTCAAGGGTACACACATTTTTAAAAAAGGGATTCGAGTGTTTCAAGATTTATGGGATCCTCTGAAGTTTGATTAGAAAACATGGTATCGAATTAAGTCTCAGTTTAATCTTTCCTTGGCATACAGGACTGCAATCCAAAGACTTCAACAACTTGTTTGACCTGAGTTGTGGTGCTTCCTATCCACACCATGTCATGCTAACTTTCTTAAAGATTGGAAATGGCTCAACAAACATAATTTTCTAAGTTTTCCTCTCAGAGCTATGTATAAACAACTTGTTCCTTCCATTCCTTTATGATGCAAAGGTATTAGGTCCTTCCACAAATGTCAATTGGTCTTACACTTTGGTCTTCAAACCCCAAGGATTCACTAGGTTTCCTTCCACATAAAATCCTTTCAAAGCACCAAAAATTGATCCCAACTTCCAAAACTTGAAACAACACTTCCTAGGGTATTCTCAAAATCTACACAATCTAACTGAACAAGTTATACACACCCAATCAATTGGTTCACTTACAAACCCTTACCCGGGTAACTAGGTAGGCCAATTCCTAGTAACCCTATTCATCAGGTAATTTTCCCTTTACTCAAACTTCTTCCAAAACATTTGACAAACAATTTAAATTTCTTGATACCCTTTTTGGAGTAAAATAACATATGTCAAACTCAAATATGACTCCTTAAACCAACTATACAGACCAATACCCTGCTACTGCACATTTAGGCCTAATTAGGCCACTTTTACAAAGAAAGTACCAACATATCAACTCCCCTCAATTCAAAACCTTAAAACAGTATTATTTTAGGTCTCAAATCAAAGGATTTTCAGATTTTTTTGGGCAGCTACTCTCATTTGATACGTCAAACCCCAAACCCTCCTATTTAGGCCTTCAAAACTAGGGCCTCCTCAAATCCACTCTTCCAATCACTTCTAGAACTTCTCCCTTAGGATTCACCATATATTTGTCATGTAATAACATATTCCATACTCAAATAGTGCCCTCATTGATAGGGAGGACCCTAGATTGCTTGAGTCAGCTTGACTCACACCAAGGCCTTTTTCCTCGCCTAACTCGGGAATGCTTCTCTCTATTCCCCTAATCCACTCTAGGCCCTCACTACCGAGTTTTATTACTCTTCTCTTTGTGAATTAACTTTCATAAATCCACCAACTCACTATCCCACTAAATCTAACCAAACACCTTGTAGGGTTTTCTCTATCATTAGCTATATCTTCGATTTCTCCTAAGTCATTTTCCTCTCAAGTTTGGATCTTTTCTCCTATTGATCCCATCTTCCCCTAAATTGAGGCTAATAGCCTAGAATCTAGTCTACCCTACAAGTGATTCCTCTTGGTCACTGATACCTAGCTGGGCTATCATCAAGCTCGCCTAGGGTCAGTCAGCTGAAACGGCCAACGCCATTCCCTAGTCTGCGACACATAGAACTCTACTATACATGGTTGGCTCTTCTTGATAACCTCCAATGGTCGTGTGGATACCACGGTGGAGAATCAAGATAGAGCCATGTTTATACTACTTGTCACCAACAGTAAACAAGAAACAAAAAGACAACATTATCTACAGAGCCGAGCTTGGCATGACTTCAAAACTCGAACTCACAAAACACAGAAAAGTAACATCTACTCTATCGCACTAGTATTTAAAAATTTAAGCCATTGTTTACAATTTACAAACACAAATTGAACTCTGAGAAAAAAAAGAAAAAAGAAATGGTTTACAGATTGCTATTCAAAAGGTGTTCTTGTTCTTCGTGGAATCGAATCCATCCAACCTCCTTCTAACCTCTTTACAAAATGCCCATTGGGTCTTTTATAGCCTCCTAGACATGTCTTGAATCATCCCTAATAGACAAGATTGAACTTGAAACAATTCGGTTTCTTGTTGTAACTATCTTTTATTTCCATCAGGTCATCGGGATAGTGTCAAAACACTCACTCCGATGACCGATGATAGTTTACAAAGTGTGCAAGGAGCGAGTTCAGAGCGCACCACCGGCTATCGGCCTAACATGTTCAAGGCTACACCGATAACTCGATGGAACAACATATTGTTGGGAGTGCGCCATTAGATATCGGCGAGAGTGTTTTGATGCTACGTCGATTACCCGATAAGAAGGTGTGTACTTTGTAAACTGTCACTGGTCATCGGAGTGAGTGTTTTGATGCTATCTCGATGAACCAATGGAAATAAAAGATAGTTACAGTAGGAAACTGAATTGTTTTGAGTTCAATATCGTCCATTAGGGATGATTCAAGACATGTCTAGGAGGTTATAAAAGACCCAATGGGCATTTTGTAAAGAGGTTAGAAGGAGGTTGGATGGATTCGATTCCATGAAGAACAAGAACATCTTTTGAATAGCAATCTGTAAACCGTTTTCTAGTTTTTTTTCTTAGAGTTCAATTTGTGTTTGTAAATTGTAAACAATGGCTTAAATTTTTAAATACTAGTGCGATAGAGTAGATTTTACTTTTCTGTGTTTTGTGAGTTCTAGTTTTGAAGTCGTGCAAAGCTCAGCTCTGTAGATGACATTGTCTTTCTGTTTCTTGTTTTCTATTGGTGACAAGTAGTATAAACATGGCTCTGTCTTGATTCTCCATCATGGGATCCACACGACCATTGGAGGTTGTCAAGAAGAGCCAGCCATGTATAGTTGGTGCAGAGAACCCTTCAAAGGGCTTCCACCATTTAATTTTGATTATGTTCTTGCTTCTTTAAGAAGCCATTGCATATACAATAAGAGCCATGTGCTCATTGGTCTTAGCTAGGGTCCTAGTTGAGGTCCTAGGGTCATAAGTCAAAGATGAGTTTTTCTTGAAAGTAGAGGGTAGGTGTGCCTTTGTGGTGTTTAGGAGTCCTTCTTAGCATGGTGGTGTCCTTAGGTTAGCTCAATGTGGGCCTAGGAGTCAAGGAAAGCAACATTGAGAAAGTTGCTCAAAAGTTGCATGACAACTTTTCAAAGTTGTCAAGCAACTTTTCCACCTAGTGGTCAAAATCTTTAGTTTAAGCATGGACAACCCTAATATGGGCACACAGACCAAGGAAAGGGTAGTATAAGTAGTTACAAACCCTAAGATAATGGGTTGGATGTCAAATGTTGGACGGCAAAAGCAAAGTGACTTGACTGTGACTACAATTTTGTTGCCAGTCGGCACAAAAGGAGAAAAAGAAGATTGTTAATGGATTGATTTTCAAGCAAAACTATGTGGAGTATCTTGTATGGTGTATTTACTCTCATTGTGAGCATTTAGATTAGGTTTTGTTTTGCAAGTTGTGTGTGTTTGTAAATAGTTTGTAAACTTGCTTCTCACTGTCCAGTTTTGGATTGGTTTGTGTCAATGGGTTTATAACTCCATTCCCCATTGTGGAGTCACCATGAAACCATGGGGAATGAGAGTACATACCCTGTACTATACTTCAAAGCAAGCAGGGCCCTTGAAGATGTAGGGAGGCCATTTAAAGACCCACTTCTAGGTGAGACTGGATAGTGCCCGACTAGGAAGGGTTAAGTTGCAGAGGTCTTGGAGAGCAAGGAAGGTCAGAGGAGGAGGCACCCTTTGGAGGAGTTGTAGAGGGGTGAGTGGAGCACCATTGGTGTGAAGGAGGAGCTTCCACCAATCTATACAAGGTGGCAAGAGCACCAAATCTACACTGTGACCTTGGCAGGCCTAAAAACCCTTAAAAACCTTAAAATCCACCTAGGGCAGTGTACGGACACTTGGAGGCCTAAAACTAGGAAAATCCTTGAGCCCTTGCCAAATGAATAGCAGGTCTTTTAGGAAGTTTCACAAGCAAGTGCATCATTTGTAAGAGGGATCCCTAAAGGACCGAGTAGGAGGCCTAATTGGTCACAGTCCTTGTAGCCCTATTTTGTAGGCAAAAGACAAAATTGTGAAATCAGTAAGGGGTAGGAAGCTTGAGACCTCTTGGGGCACGTGAATGGGGTGGTAAAACCATGTATTAGACCTGACCTATCCTTGCTAAGACATAGGAAGGTGTGGAACAAGCCAAACCCTTATTAGCCTAAGTAAGGGTTCCTTGAAACTCATGAGTAGGTGAGACCTTAGGAGTAGTTTTTCAAGTTGTTGGTGGGTGGATTGGGCAAGGTCAGGGGATTCCACAAGCAGAGGAAGTCCTAGAGACCCTAGGGGTCGTTAGAACACCTGGTGATCTAAGGAGAGGATCCAAGAGCATAGACTAGGCTAGTCTATCCCATTCCCCATCCCATCAATAGTAGAGTTCTACTTGTAGCAGACCAGGGAATGGTGTCGGTCGTTTCAGTAGATTGGCCCTAAGCGAGCTTGATGATATCCCGACTAGGTATTAGTGACCAAGAGGAATCACTTACAAGGTAGACTGGAGTCTAAGTTGTTAGCCTTAGACCAGAGGAAGATGGGATCAAAGGGAGAGAAGATCCAAGAATGAGGAGGAAAACAACCTAGCAAAAGTTGTAGGTATAATCCATGGTAGAGCAAACCCTGCAAGGTGGCTGGTGAGATCAAGGTGGATTAGTGAGTTGGTGGATTTACGGAAGTGAATTCACACAAATCATAGTATCAAACCTTGGTAGTGAGGACTTAGAGTGGATTAGGGGAATAGTGACAAGAGCATTCCCAGGTTAGGCTACGAAGAAAGCCTTAGAGTGAGTCAAGTTGACTTAAGCCGAAGCCACTTGGGTTGCAGAATCCGATTTCAAAAGGCTAGGCATTGATGTCACCTTGCTGCCCCTAGGGGACTTGATTTTTCATGTGGGGAGTATGGTGCAGGAGCACCTAAGGGTGGGCAAAGACCCTTGTTCAATTTTTCAATTTTGGCATAAGGACTAGTTCAAGTCCATCAGGTTGTTTATAGGGAGCTTGGAGTTCATTTTTGTTTTCTTTTTGGAGTGCATGTTTTTGGCGAGACTTACCCCGATGACACCACCAGCATGTGGAGTGCAACCATCGGCTATCGGTATAACATGTTTGATGCTAACCCGATAACCCAATGGGAAAGCATACGGTTTGGAGCGCACCATCGGCTATTGGTATAACATGTTTGATGCTAACCTGATAACCCGATGGGAAAGCATACAGTTTGGAGCGCACCATCGGCTATCAGTATAACATGTTTAGGGATAACCCAATAACCCGATGGGGAAGCATACGGTTTGGAGCAAGCGGAGTGAGTTTGGAGTGCACCATCAGCTATCTGCCTAACATGTTTAGGGCTACACTGATAACCCGATGGAACAACATGTTGTTGGGAGATTGCTATCGGGTTATCAACATAGCATCAAAACACTCCCGTCGATATTTGATGGTGCGTTCCCACCAATATGTTGTTCCATCGGGTTATCAGTGTATCCCTAAACATGTTAGGTCTATAGCTGATGGTGCGCTCCGAACTCACTCCAAACCGTATGCTTCCCCATTGGGTTAGCCCTAAACATGTTATACTGATAGTCGATGGTGCACTCCAAACCATATGCTTTCCCATTAGGTTATTGGGTTAGCATCAAACATATTATACCGATAACTGATGGTGCACTCCAAATCGTATGCTTTCCCATCGTTAGCATCAAACATGTTATACTGATAGCCGATGGTTGCACTCCACATGTCGGCGGTGTCATCGGGGTAAGTCTCGTCGAAAACATGCACTCCAAAAAGAAAACAAAAATACACTCCAAGCTCCCTATAAACAACCTGATGGAATTGAACTAGTCCTTATGCCAAAATTAAAAAATTGAACAAGGATATTTGCTCACCCTTAGGTGCTCCTGTACCATACTCCCCACACGAAAAATCAAGTCCCCCCTAGGGGCGACAAGGCAACATCAATGCCCAGTCTTTTGAAATCGGATTCTGCAACCCAAGTGGCTTTGGCTTCAGGTAAGTTGTGCCACTTGATTATGTATTCCATATACACACCATGCCTCATTTGCTTCTTCACCTTGGAATCCAAAATCTGTTCCGCCCATGGTTTAGAAACGGGTGGTACTGGAATATCACTAAGAGTAGTTTCCCCATCTGGATGCGGTCCATCTGGCACTGCTACGAAACCTTTAAACTGAACCTGTAGACACTTAAAAATGGTCAACGCTTGCGAGGTCATACTTTAACATTTGCGCATTGCCTCATTTTAGGTTTTTGCGTCGCATTAACATTTCTCCTATGTCACGCATTTGGTCTCTATCATTTGTGAACATCGAGTCATTCTTCTACATTCTTCAATCATCTCGTCCTCAAATGTGGTCTTGTCGACAACATTATCCAATCATGATTTTGATCGAACTTATCTTGTTGCATCAATGTGCGTGCTAATTTGTCATCATTTTGGACATCGTCAATCCTAATTAGGGTTTTGTCCTCTTTTCAATCTTTTCATCTTGTAATCTATTTTATCATCGATCCTCTTCCTTTTGTCAATTTTGTCATTTTGCAATCATTTTGTCATTGTTCCTCGTTAATTGGCGCATTTTCTCAATCATTTTGTCGCATTGGTCATTTATCAAAATCAAATCATGACATTAATTATCTCTAATCAAGACCTAATTGTCATCTTCGCATTTCTAATTCGTCTTCTAGGGTTTTATGATTTGGTCATTTAACCTAATTTACCATTTCTTCCTCTAGGATTACTAAATTATTTATTAATCCTAAGTCTTCTTATTACAATTAAATCTCTATTTAATTGGCTAATTATTCTTCTTTGTGAATTGATTAATAAATGAAAAATTATTAATTAATTCACTAATTCACTAAATCCTATTTTTCATCAATTTCTAATTCCAATTTCCTAATTGGTCATCAATTTCAATTTCCTAATTTTCAAATTTCTAATTCTTTTTCCCTCCTATTTCATCTCCTAATTCTATGGGAGTGGCATTTCAATTTGTCATGAAATTGTCATAATTGATTAATCAATCAATTTTGACATGAAATGTGTCATAATCAATCAATCAAAATTGTGCATGGAAAGTGCATAATTTGCATAATTTGTCATAATTAACATATTGATTTGCAATTTTCCATTTGAATTGCATCATGCCAATCTTGTCACTTCTCCAATTTCTCTATAAATTGGATAATTTTTCTTCAATCAACCCCTTCAATTACTTCTTGAAATCCAAATTGCTGTCAAACTATCAAATTTTAGTTCTAGTACTCTTGAGCTTTTTGCTTTCAATTGTGAGAGCACTTGTAGGTGAGATCCACAAACCCATTGAAGAGGAAAGAACAACAATGGAGCCGCATGGAAGGAGTGTTCAATTCTACGTCTGGTTTGCATGATTTTCATTTTGAATACTTTGTTTTTATGCCTCTATTGAATGTGCTTAGAATTAGGTTCATTTCAATGAGTGTTCTTTTGATTGAGCTATCATGTTTAACGTTTTGATTGATATACTTATCTTGTGATGATTCCTAATTTCTACGCCACATTAAATGGTGAACCCGACGTGAATACTAACCTTCTAACCATCTTACTGTGTTTTGGAGTGCTTCTAAGCTGATTTGCAGGTCAAAACTCAAAAACAGGGCCGTGCAGTGCATTCTGGACACATCCTGCGCCTGTGTAAAGCATCTTGCGCCTGTGTTGAAGAGTCTTGCGCCTGTGTCAAGACATCTTGCGCTTGTGTTTGACAACCTGCGCTTGTGTCATGTCTTCTGCGCTTGTGTAAAGTCCAGATCAGAGGGTAAAAAAATGCAGTTTACTTGAAATTTTTGATGTTTTTGCATTCTGTTTTCTGTGTTTTGGATTTTGGTACTGATTATTTGTGCAGGATCTTGGCTTACGCATGACAAAGACTAAAAATCAAATTACTAACGTGTGTTATGCAGATTCGATGGTCAAAGACTATAAATCAAACTTCTGACATGTGTTTTGCAGGTTGCCTTGGAGAAAAAACCAAATTGTGTGTTTGAGTTTTCTAATTAGGCACTTAGTGATTTTTTTTAAATAGGTTGGAAATGAACCCTTGTTTGCTTTGTTTTCTAAGTATGACATTGGAGTAGGAGAGTATGCTCTCATCCTTCATAGGGTGATCAGAAATCCAGATCTTCAATACCATGCTTGTCTTGTTGATTGTTTGTCTCCATTAGAGGGCCTGCCTTCCCGACCACTTTGCTTTAGCAAGCAAGTGATAATCGTGAGAAGGGAACGACCCAAAGTGAGTACGGCTAGAATTCCTGGGCATTCTAACTCACTATAAACAAATACCTGATGAGCGAAAGCTTTGAAGGAAGTGTTACGTGGGAATTGTAGTTACTTGGGAAGTGATGCCCCTTGAAACTCTTTCTCATATCAACATCTAAGTAGGGCCTCTTGGTCTAAATCACGCTTGCGTGACTACATTTGTTGGTATCTTGATGGGCTTAATGTCTCAATCATGCTTGCATGACATCAAGGAGTAATGCTTAACAGAAATCCTTACTACATACCTTGTTTTTAGAGGCCAAAAACCCTTCTAGTTGCTTGAGAAGGACAAATTCGGATACTTGGAAGAGATACTAAGTTCGCCATGGGGAGATTCCATGGGGACTGATGCTTGGCTGCCCTGAGAAGTGAGTGCCGTGGAGGGGAGCCCGTGGGGTCAAGCATCTATGTATTCTCCTTGAATCCCATAATGAGTCTACCTCTCAAGTACCTAATGTCTTTGCCTACCATAAGAAATGTGGAAATGAGCATGATTGTCTTGAGTCTAAGTTGCAATATCTTGTATTCTTTGATTGTCAAAAGTTGAATACCATTTCAAGAACAAGCACATTGATCAAAACAAGATTAAACACAAGAGACATTCATCCAACAAAAATTCAACAAGATTCAAAGATCATCTTCCTAAAACATGGTTGTCAAACATTGTTCCAAATCTTGTCTTAACATTCATGTCACTTGCATTTAGGTTCATCCTAGGTTGCATTTTTCAAAGTCATTGTCAAGTATCAAGGTTAGGTTTCACCTAAGTCATACTTCTTTTGCATACCAATTAGAGTCATCCATTTGCATATATCCTCTTGCATAAGAGTAATGTCATTTCATAATTAAACCCTAGGTTTCATCTTAGGTGGACATTGTCATACATTGGCATTTGCATATCCCAAGTCCCTTCATTAAGCCTAAGTCATTGTCATATCATATTAAGACCATTTGCATATGTCCTCTTGCATAAGAGCAATATCATTTCATAATTAAACCTTAGGTTTCATCTTAGGTGGACATTATCATACATTTGCATTAGCATATCCTAAGTCTCTTCATTAAGCCTAAGTCATTGTCATATCATATTAAGATCATTTGCATATTAATTGTCCTTTTGCATATAGTGTCAAACCTAGGTCTTGTCATACTTGAGTAATCCAAATCTTTGATAAACCCTAAGTCATTGTTAAGAAGTCTAGACCTTATCAAATCTTTTGTCCTTTTGTCATCAATATCATTTCCTCAAACCTAGCTTAGTATCCAAGCATATAGGGGAGACATTGTCATCTTATCCTTTGTCAATTAAGTCCTTTTGTCCTTTGAGGTCTAGACATCATTTCAATTTCCAAAAGGTCTCTCCTAGATTTGCATTCAAAAGTTTGTCAAAATCTTCAAAAACAACCAAAAACATAGATTGCATCTTCATCTATTTAGTTTGCATTTAGTTGCATATCATATATTATCCTTGAAAAAATTCCAAAATTATTGCATTTGCATAGTGACATGTCTATTGAAACAAGGTTCCAAGCACCAATGATGCAACAAAGTTTGACATATCAACCGACAATACAATCACAATTCTATTCAACCCAACAACAAAGCAACATTGGTCAAACTTATCATGATGATTTAAATGTCCAAATACAAAAACTAGAGGAGAAACTAGCTCAAGAAAAGGAGATATTGGAGCAAAAAGTGATAAACAGTGAGAAGATAAGATCTCAAATGTCCAAAATGTTTCGAAAATTTCCAGGTCAAAATTTTGAGCCAATTAATGTAAGATCTCTTCTTGAACGATCAGACATACCAGCTCTCCTCTCCCAAATAGAGATGATGAAACAATTACAAGAAAGGAGACAACATCAATTTCAACATTATGTGCCTCCACAACAAGAACAAGAAGGTGTTTACTATCAATCATATTTTCAACCATCACAACCAATGACACAACCAATTGTTCAACATATGCAACCAACACAACCAATGGTTCAATTTCAACAATATGTCCAACCAACTATACAATGTCAACAAATGGTTCAACCAATGGTGGAATATCAATGTCAACAACCACAATCACCAATTCAAAAACAAAACTTGCAACATGCACCAAGCCGAATTTTGAACATGTCAAACCAAAACGATCAACATCTAGTTCAATATCAGAAAATGACATCAAATCAAAAACAAGTTCAAGTTCAATCAACATATCAATGTCAACAACTGCCACAAGACATTAAAAAACAAAGGTTGCAACACACACCAACCCAAGTTTCAAACATGTCAAACCAATCTGATCAACATCAAGTCCAATATCAAAACATGACATCAAATCAAAAACAAGTTCAAATTCCAAGTCCAACTATGTCAAAACCTCGAAAGAAAGGTGGCCTTATTGCAATGCTCTTAAGAAAAAAACTAAGTGAGTCTTTTGAGGAAGATAAAGATAATACACTTATGTCTAGCAATGCCTCATCCCCTCACAAGAAAATTGACTCTCCAGTGGCATCTATCCCTACACCTTTAAAAGTTTCACAAGAACCTTCCATATTCTCCTCATCAAACAATACACCCAAGGATGCAATTATCCAAGAGCTATCCATAATTGATTGCCACGATAATCCAATTTGTGACGCACATCCTTGTCATGTTTCAGAAATACAAGACCCAATGCCACCATGCACTTTATTGCCATTACCTGTTTTAGAGGACCCCATTCGAAGTCCCTCTTCCTCATGTTCAAGCATTAATTCCTTGCCAGAATCCATCGCAAATGTTCAAAGTGCATCCCCTTCATGCCAAAGCATTAATCCCTTGCCAAAATCCCCCATGCATATTCAAAGTCCAACTCCATGTCAAGAGAATAATTTAGAGCATGAAGAAATGAGTCCTAAAGCAAATCAAGATCAAGATCCTGAAACCTTATCATCCCATCCAATTGTTGACCAGGACCCCATCTTCCCACACATTCATAATGATCCTCCTATCACTATCCATTCTATCCAAGAGAACAACACCTTTTCAAGTCCTATTGACATTCCACTTCCCGAGCAAGATCAAGATATCCTAGTCCATCCAATCCCAAATGATCCCCTTCCATTTCATGAAAAAAATGTCCTTTCAAATCCTATTGACATTCCACTTCCTAAACAAGATAAAGATATTCCTTCCATCCTTTCCGATGATCCCATTGAAAGTTCAGAGCAAAGCACCTTTAAAGAGGATTCCAATGATCTTCCTCCTTGTCAAGATCAAATCATTCCTTCAGATCCTCCACAAGATCCACTTGTCCCTCCATCTCCACATCCTAATCCAGCATATCCACTCAAAGAGTGCATTTCTTTTGGTGATCCCATTATTTCTCCCATCCCATCTCTTGAAGATCCTATCATTGAACCATGTCCACTACATGATTCTAATCCCCCTAGTGATCCTAATACCCCTCATGATTCTAACGTGTCAGTGCAAGATGTTCATGAACCCTCGACATGCATAATGGGTTCTTCCACTTTGGTGCAATCCGATCCACTTCAAGATCTCATTGTTTCTCTCATATCATATCCACCTCATAATGGACTCGCGTCTTCTTCCCAAAGCAAAGAGTATCCTACAAGTCAAAATATTGATAAAGGCAAAGGAGTAGACCTTCATGAGAAAGAACCCCTCCATATCAAAGAGTATACTAATGGTCATGGCTACAGAGCTCACACTCAAGGCGTTGGTATCCCTTCAAAGTCAAAATCCAAATGTCCACCTTCCCCATCATCGCTTCCATCCATTCTAGGTCCCTATATCCCTCCATCTCCTATGCAACATCAGCAAAGGCACACATCTTGGAGAACCTTCCATCCATCCCACATGCCTCCATATCATTCCCATCCACATCAACATTCATTCCCTCTTCCAAGCAATTTGGATGCCAAGTATAAGCATCATAAGTCTAGCCATCCACATGTATTCAAAGATCAACATGTCCAATCTAATCGACATGTCAAAACAAAGAACAATATGATCTATAAAGAAAAGGAAATATCCAAAAGGCCACAAAGGCCCACTGAGCAAAATAAAGCAAAGTCAAGATCTATATGGGTTCCTAAATCCCTTGTGCAAGCAATGCACTCCAAGGAACCACAAAAGCATGAAAAATCAAAAACCATGTGGATCCCTAAGAAGCTCCTTGAAGCACAAAGAGAAACATCAAACTTGGCATCCAAAATTGTTATTCCTCCATCCAAACCTCTCAAATCTATTCCTCCATCACCTTCATCATCCATTTTGGGCTCTTATGTCCCAAAATCCCAAGCTATTCCTCCATCCAAATCTTACAATCCAAAATACATTTGTCCTCCATCAGTCTATCACCCCTCAAGGTGTGTGCCAATGTTGATCTTGCCTTCATTTCCATCCACTGAAGCCCAATTCTTCCAATACCCTATCCATTATCCAATGCATATTTTCCATCCTTCCATCCCTCTGGTCCAATCCTTTACATAAATCCTTACCTTAGTTTCATGTCATTTTCCATGTCCTTATCCTACCAACATCTTTGAGCATACTTTTAAAGGTCATGGTCTATTTTTTTTTTCAAGGCTACTATCCAAACAAAAAGACGCTTGAGTCCTTCTTCCATTCCCTATCATGTGTCCGTCTTCTTCTGAAAAAGTCAAAATGCAAAAAAATACAAAAAAAAAAAAATTGAAAAAAAAAAAAGAAAGACAAAAGAAAAAAGTAAAGAAAAATAATTCGTCCACTGGTGAAAACCTGGCAAACAGGCGCCTTGGGCAAGTACCATGATGAAAACCTGGCAAACAGGCATCATGCGTAATTTATGAACTTCTTGCACACTACACTTAGGGGCAGGTTTTCTCCTTCATATCCTATTTCCCTTCATTATCCTATCATACCATGTCATTATCCTTCATATCCTATTGCCCTTCACTATCCTACCATGTCATTACCCTTCATATCCTATTCTCCCTCATGTCCAGTTTCCCTTTCCACTTTTGATCTTGACAAGGTTGAAGATCATCATGAGCATCACGCATCTTATTTGCAGCTTTCAGTCTATCATAGCTTTTGGTCATTTATCCATTTGCTTATAACAGCCTTTCATCCATATTCCCTAGCTTATTGCAACTTTCTACCACTATCCCTTAGCCTACCCCGACCTTCTGTCCATGTCCTTTATCCATTCTTGGTCTTGCTTATCCTATCTATATCATATCGCTATCCATACACTCTTTTTGTCCCTTGATCTTGATCTGACATAAGGACGTAAAATTTAAAACATGGTTTCAAAAACCTCTTGACATGTCCCTCATGCCATATCACTGCTATACATTGTCATATCCAATCTCTTGTCCCATCACACAATAGCTCTTGGAAATTGCATCCATATTGTCTCCATAATAAAAGGCCTTTGTCTTTCCTCTATCCATCATTATTTCAGCAAGCCTATTTATTCACCTGTCATATTCCTTGCCTTGCTAGACACTGGGGGCAAAAAAATTTGAAAAATAATCCAAAAAAAATCAAATAATGTCCTGAAAAAATTCAAAAAAATCAAATAATGTCCTGAAATAATCTAAAAAAAAAAAAAAATCTCAAAATGTCATGAAAAAAGTCATAAAAATTGAAAAATGTCATGAAAAAATTCATAAAAATCGAAAAATGACCTGAAATAAGATCATAAAAATTGAAAAAAGTCCTGAAAAAAAAAAAAAAAATTCTAAAAATTTCAAAAATGTCCTGAAGAAATCCATAAAAATCGAAAAATGTCCTGAAAAAATCCATAAAAATCAAATAAAGTCCTAAAAAGAATGAACACAAAAAAAAAATTTTTTTGTAAAACTCCAAAAACTAAAAACATGCATTTTTGCAATAATTATCCCATTTGTGCATCGACAGATCACTGAGCATTCCTCCAATGACACTCGCAATCAAACACTATGCTTTAATGAAATCGTGCATTAACAGATGAACTTATTCAATCAAAATCAAACATTCCAACCTGATCAAAATTGTCATATCAATCGAATATCAGCATCGAAAATCATTTGTCCTTGTCACATTATCATGGGTCTTATACAGGGTGTGGTATACTCGAAACCAGACTGTGTCCTGTCTTAGACGGGGTACCTCATTTCCTGAAACCAGACAGCATGATCGTCCTATCAGCGTGTTCAACTTTTGACAATGAAGATCAAGATGTTTGTTTGATTTGCTTGAATTTGTGAGTCTTATCTTTTTATTGATTTATCTTTGGCTTCGATCATGTTCCTATGTTGCTCGATGATGTCACCGAGTGATTTAGAGTGACCGGGATGGCTCATGATCCTTTTCTTTTTTGATTGTGATTGTCGTTTGTCTATGATGTGTCTGTCTTTTGCAAATCGGGTTGCATTTCAGCTCTGGCCTTCAATGCCATGATGCTACGCATCCATTTTGCTAAATAAAATAAAGGTTCTCACCTACAAAGTGCATTACTGAAAGCAAATTTTTGGTCATCTCTAACGGTCGTCCTTTGTCTCATTTCTTCTTACTAACGTTTCTTCCGTCAGTCCGGATAGTCAGTTCGGTCTAGTGCTCCGATATCCAAAACCATATTGTGTCCTGCATACATTTGGTTAGTACATTTGCATTCCATTACATATTACATCAAGCATTTTATCCATTTCATTTCATAAATACATTACAAATACATAAAAATACATCCATACATGTCCATACACAATGCATAAGTCATCCATTCATGAGAAAAAACATAAGTCATAACATATTGCATCCATCATATCGATGCATATCATATCACATATCATAATAATGTCGGAGTACAAAATCGGACTGTCTGTCCTAAGTATGGCCCGCAGGCTGACTACAACATGTCAAACTACATAATGTCCACTGTCTGTCATAAGGAGTACGTGCCTCTGTCACTGGGTGCTCCCTCTATCTTCCTCATCCCCGCAATGTCCCGCAAACAAGTTAAATTCATCAAATTGCAAACATGGGTTTTTGAGATACATACCGCTGCTCCTGCGTCCTCCGGTCGTCTGAATGTGCGTACATGTTCTCCAAGGTGATCCATCGTTGGAATGTTTGTCATCTGTCTGCAAGTGTCCTTGTCCAGAGCACCCAATCCTCCTCTTTAGCTAGTGCAAATGAGTCATTTTCACCCTCTTGGTCTCATTTATAGCTCTTTGTCATTGCATAGATAGACGTGCATCTTCTCCATCTTATGTTGGTCGCGGTCTTGTGCACCTTAAATTGCTTGTCCTTCATGCATCCGATCTCCGATTGTCAGTCCGTTCGATCCTATCATTTTTATCGATCAATTGGCCTCTTTTCCGCATGTTTCCGGCCAATTCCTCGAGGGGGCATGCATATGTCATTATTATTGTCTGGGGCATTTTTATTATTGTTCTTTGAAACAACGCTCAGAATCGCATTGTCTCAAAGAGGGGCAAAATGTAGACACTTAAAAATGGTCAACGCTTGCGAGGTCATACTTTAACATTTGCGCATTGCCTCATTTTAGGTTTTTGCGTCGCATTAACATTTCTCCTATGTCACGCATTTGGTCTCTATCATTTGTGAACATCGAGTCATTCTTCTACATTCTTCAATCATCTCGTCCTCAAATGTGGTCTTGTCGACAACATTATCCAATCATGATTTTGATCGAACTTATCTTGTTGCATCAATGTGCGTGCTAATTTGTCATCATTTTGGACATCGTCAATCCTAATTAGGGTTTTGTCCTCTTTTCAATCTTTTCATCTTGTAATCTATTTTATCATCGATCCTCGTCCTTTTGTCAATTTTGTCATTTTGCAATCATTTTGTCATTGTTCCTCGTTAATTGGCGCATTTTCTCAATCATTTTGTCGCATTGGTCATTTATCAAAATCAAATCATGACATTAATTATCTCTAATCAAGACCTAATTGTCATCTTCGCATTTCTAATTCGTCTTCTAGGGTTTTATGATTTGGTCATTTAACCTAATTTACCATTTCTTCCTCTAGGATTACTAAATTATTTATTAATCCTAAGTCTTCTTATTACAATTAAATCTCTATTTAATTGGCTAATTATTCTTCTTTGTGAATTGATTAATAAATGAAAAATTATTAATTAATTCACTAATTCACTAAATCCTATTTTTCATCAATTTCTAATTCCAATTTCCTAATTGGTCATCAATTTCAATTTCCTAATTTTCAAATTTCTAATTCTTTTTCCCTCCTATTTCATCTCCTAATTCTATGGGAGTGGCATTTCAATTTGTCATGAAATTGTCATAATTGATTAATCAATCAATTTTGACATGAAATGTGTCATAATCAATCAATCAAAATTGTGCATGGAAAGTGCATAATTTGCATAATTTGTCATAATTAACATATTGATTTGCAATTTTCCATTTGAATTGCATCATGCCAATCTTGTCACTTCTCCAATTTCTCTATAAATTGGATAATTTTTCTTCAATCAACCCCTTCAATTACTTCTTGAAATCCAAATTGCTGTCAAACTATCAAATTTTAGTTCTAGTACTCTTGAGCTTTTTGCTTTCAATTGTGAGAGCACTTGTAGGTGAGATCCACAAACCCATTGAAGAGGAAAGAACAACAATGGAGCCGCATGGAAGGAGTGTTCAATTCTACGTCTGGTTTGCATGATTTTCATTTTGAATACTTTGTTTTTATGCCTCTATTGAATGTGCTTAGAATTAGGTTCATTTCAATGAGTGTTCTTTTGATTGAGCTATCATGTTTAACGTTTTGATTGATATACTTATCTTGTGATGATTCCTAATTTCTACGCCACAGAACCAAATCATGGACATTAAACACAGGGGACAATACCAAATCTATAGGTAAATCTACCTTATAATCATTGGAGCCATACTTAGCCAATTTTTTGCAAGGTCCTATTCTCCTCATCTGAAGCTTACTAGGGACTCCCTTATGCAATCTTGCCTTGTTCAGATGTACCATAACCATGTCGCCCACTGCAAATTGAATGTCTTTTCTCCTCTTGTTTGCTTTATCCCTAATCCTCTACGTAGCGTCAATCAAGGTTCTCTGCACTTGTTCATGCACCTCTTTCATAGACTGAGTGAATTCCTCCTCATGTCCACTTCTTCCTTCCAAGCTTCCCAAATCTTGAAGTTCACAAACACCATGTGGGTGGAGTCCATAAACAATCTCAAAAGGACTCTTACCTATAGTTTTGTTGACACTATCATTATATGCAAATTCTGCCCGTGGTAGTACTTGATCCCACATCTGTCCATATTCTTTCATCAAACACCTCAAAAGATTACCCAATACTCGGTTAATGACCTCAGTTTGACCATCTGTCTGTGGATAGTACGTAGAACCAAAAGAAAGGTTAGTTCCTAGTCTTGTCCATAGAGTTTTCCAAAAGTGTCCCATAAACTTCACATCCCCGTCTGAAACTATACTGAGGGGTAGCCCATGAATTCTTACCACCTATTTGAAAAATAAATGTGCAATGTAACTAGCATCATGCGTAGTCTTGCATGGAACAAAATGACTCATTTTACTAAATCGATCAACGATGACAAAAATATTGTCCATGCCAGTCTTGGTTTTTGGCAAACCCACAATAAAATCCATGTTGATGCACTCCCACGGTCTTTTGGGAATTGGTAAAGGTTGGTATAGTCCAGCATTTGAACTAGTACCCTTGGCTTTCTGACACACAATACACTGCTCAACATACTTCCTGATATCTTTATGCATTTTCGGCCAATAATAAAATCTTTGCACCAATTCAAGTGTTTTATTCAAACCAAAATGTCCACTAAGACTTCCATTATGTTTTTCCTGTATGAGATTTTCCCTCATAGATCCTCTTGGCACACATAAATGACATCCCTTAAACAAAAGACTGCTCTACAATGTGTAATCTACATACTGGCTATTGAAATGATTATTAAACTCACTGTATATCTTGTATACCTTAGAAAAGTCTTCATATTCCCTATAAAGCTCCTTGAAACACTCCACACCTATGCTCTGCAAAGTCACTTTTTGGAGAGTGAGAAGTTTTCTACTTAAGACATTTGCTAACTTGTTCAACTGTCCCTTTTTGTACTTGATAGTGAAAGTGTATGTCTGTAGGTATTCTATCCATTTGATGTGTCTATTGCTCAACTTTTCTTGAGAATTGATAAAACTCAAGGCTTGGTTATGTGTAAACACTACAAATTCTTTGGGCAAAAGATAATGCCTCCACTTCCTAAGAGCTTGCACTAAAGCATAAAATTCTAACTCATAGGATGAGTATCTCTTCTTGGCATCATTCAATTTCTCACTAAAGAATGTTATTGGTCTTCCCTCTTGGTTTAAAACAACTCCTACTGCTATATGACTAGCATCACATTCTAAGGTAAATAACTTATCAAAACTTGGTAAAACTAGGATGGGTTGGGTACTCTTTTTGAGCAACTCAAACCCCTAGTCAGCTCCTTTAGTCCACCTAAACTTATTTTTCAACCCACCCTTAATTGTATCAAGAACGTGAGCACAAATTTCACTAAAACCTCGAATGAACTTCCTATAAAATTGGGCAAGTCCATGAAAACTTCTTAACCCAGTAGCAGTTTTCAGTGTAGTCCAACTCTGTATTGCTTCCACCTTGTTAGGATCCATTTCCAAAGTGCCTTGGGATACAACAAAACCTAAATAAATGAGTTCTTGTTTCATGAATTCACATTTTTCAAGATTGACTGCCAACTGTTCCTCATGCAGTTTCCTTAATATAATCTACAAGTGTTCAAGATGCTCTTCCTCTGTTTTGATGAATATGAGGATATCATCAAGGTATACCACTACAAATCTACCTATGTAGTCCTTCAACACCTCATTCATCAACCTCATGAAGGTACTAGGGGCGTTAGTAAGCCCAAATGGCATAGTTAACCACTCATATAACCCCTATGTAGTCTTAAAAGTTGTTTTCCATTCATCCCCTTCTTTAATCTGGATCTGGTGATATCCACTCTTTAAATCCAGCTTAGTAAAATACTTTGCTTCTCCAAGACAATCCATTAAATCCTCAATTCTAGGGATAGGAAATTTGTATCTTATGGTGATTCTGTTTATTGCCCGAGAATCAATTCATAATCTCCATTTACCTCCTTTCTTGGTTGCTAACACCATTGGCACAACACACGGACTTATACTTTTTCTGATTAGATCTTGGTCAAGCAACTCTTGTACTTGTCTTGCTACTTCTTTGTTTTGTTCAGGAGTCATCTTATATGCAACCTTATTAGGCAGTGATGCTCTGGGTATAAAGTCTATCTGGTGACTTACTGTTCTAGGAGGAGATAGCATTGTGGGTGTTCCATTACTCACAATGTCCTTGAACTGTTCTAATAATTGTTGAACCTCTTTAGGTAAACTTTCTTGTTTAGTCTTATTTTCTTGACTAGGTTTCACTAAGAGAGCATAATGTTCTCCATCTCCTTTCTTGAGATCTCTCAAAAATTCTTTTCCTCCAGCCAACAACACATTAGGACCACTAGTCTTGGTTCCTTCACCCTCTACCAAAGATTGAATCTTGTATGTCACCCCTTCCTTTGTGAATGCATATGAGTTCTTTTTGCCATCATGGATAGCTTTCCTATCAAATTGCCACGGTCTTCCTAGCAACAAATGACAGGCATCCATGGGTAGAACATCACATCAAATTTTATCAAAATACTTCCCAATTGCAAATTCAGCCCATACTTGTTCATTTACTAACACATGTTGTCTTCTATTCACCCATGTGACCTTGTAAGGATGACTATGTGGCATGCTACTTAACCCAATTTTACTTACTGCTTCTTCAAAGATGATATTGTATGTTGATCCTGAGTCAATGATCATTTTACAGACCTTACCAAGTATCTTGTACTTTACTCTAAAAAGAGACCTCCTCTATTTAGGCTCTTCCTTAACCGGTTCCTTGATTAGTACCCTTCTAACTATCAGATTCTCGCCATTCTCTGAGTCAAGGTTTACTTCAGGAGACTTCACATTACTATAATCCTCTTGCACATAATTGATTCTTTTCTCTGAACGTGATGAGGTTGCCTTCTCCGGACACCTATAGGCAGGATGACCAAAATTACTACAGTGGTAACACTTCATGTTTGTAAAGTATGAACCTCCACCAGAACTTCCAAATCTACCTCTATTGTTGTTGTTATGACCTCTTCCTCTACCATAATTTCCTCTTTCGCTGAATTTGTTAGTCTGCTCAGTCAATTTTGATTCTCCTTGTGATCTTACTTCACTTCCTCTACCACTATAGCTTCCTCTATAACCTTTTGAATCTCGACCTCTACCTCTACCTCTTCTAGTGCTTTCATGTTTCTTCTTATTCTTTTCTTCTACTTTTAGGACCAACTGATAACATTTGTGAACGGTATTTGGACTCAACAAACTTAATTCCTCTTGTATGTTCCATCTCAAACCGTTCAGATACCTTGCTACTCTAATGCTTTCATCCTCCATCACTTTTGACCTTAGAAACAACTTTTGGAACTCTTCTATGTAGGTACTTACATCTAACTCCTTTTGCCTTAGGTTTTGTCTTTTCCTATGCAACTGCACTTCATAATCATTAGGAAGATAATTCTCTCTGATTTTTCTTACCATCCCTTTCCAAGTACAGATGGCGATCTTACCTTCTCTTTCTCTTTCATTTTGTATAAACTTCCACCAAGTAATGACAAAACCTCTCATTCTTGACTTAGCCACCTTAACCTTTTGGGCCTCATTCACACCTTCACACTCAAAATGATTTTCCATACCCTCTATCCATTCCATTACCAACTCTGCTTCCATCTTGCCACTAAATAGTGGTACTTTTTCCAAATAATTTCCACTCATTGCCTTCAAAGCCTTCAAGAATGGTTCTTGATCAATAACAGGGTCTGGGGCAAGGAATTCATCCTCTATTGCCAATATTTTACCCTTCTTATCTATCTTCCCACTCACTTCTATTATCTTGACTTCCACCACACCTAGTTTCTGCTCCAACTGCTCCAACCTTTCCTTGAGAAATTAGTTTTCATCTTCTTGGTCAATGACCTGCCTAGCCAATTTTGCATTGGTCACCATCTTTACTCCTTCTTCTGATACTAGATTAGTCTTACACTCTTCACCCCAAATCTTTAACTAGCTTTGATACCAATCTAATAGGGAGGACCCTAGATTGCTTGAGCCATCTTGACTCACACCAAGGCCTTTTTCCTAGCTTAACCCGAGAATGTTTCTCTCTATTCCCCTAATCCACTCTAGGCCCTCACTATCAAGGTTTATTACTCTGCTCTTTGTGAATTCACTTTCGTAAATCCACCAACTCACTATTCCATTGAATCTAACTAGACACCTAGAAAGGTTTTCTCTATCATTAGTTATACCTTCGACTTCTCCTAAGTCATTTTCCTCTCAAGTTTGGATCTTTTCTCCTATTGATCACATCTTTCCCTGGATTGAGGCTAACAACCTAGGCTCTGGTCTACCCTGCAAGTGATTCCTCTTGGTCACTGATACCTAGTCGGGCTATCATCAAGCTTGCCTAGGGTCAGTCTACTGAAACGATCGACACCATTCCCTGGCCTTCGACACATAGAACTCTACTATACATGGATGGATCTTCTTGATAGCCTCCAATGGTCGTGTGGATCTCATGATGGAGAATGAAGATAGAGCCATGTTTATACTACTTGTCACCAACAAAAAACAAGAAATAGAAAGATAATTTTATCTACAGAGCCAAGCTTGGCACGACTTCAAAACCGGAACTCACAAAACACAGAAAAGTAACATCTACTCTATCGCACCGGTATTTAAAAATTTAAGCCATTGTTTAAAATTTACAAACACAAATTGAACTCTGAGAAAAAAAACTAGAAAATAGTTTACATATTGCTATTCAAAAGATGTTATTGTTCTTCATGGAATCAAATCCATCCAACCTCCTTCTAACCTCTTTACAAAATGCCCATTGGGTCTTTTATAGCCTCCTAGACATGTCTTGAATCATCCCTAACAGACAAGATTGAACTCAACACAATTCGGTTTCCTACTATAATTGTCTTTAATTTCCATCGGGTCATCGGGATAGTGTCAAAACACTCACTTCGATGATCGATGATAGTTTACAAAGTGTGCACCTTCTTATCAGGTTATCGACGTAGCGTCAAAAAACTCCCGTCGATATCTGATGGCGTGCTCCCAACATTATGTTGTTCCATCAGGTTATTGGTGTAGCCCTAAAGATGTTAGGTCGATAGCCGATGGTGCGCTCTGAACTCACTTTGCTTGCTCCAAACCATATGCTTCCCCATTGGGTTATCAGGTTAGCCCTAAACATGTTATATCGATAGTCGATGGTGCACTCCAAACCGTATTCTTTCCCATCTGGTTATCGAGTTAGCATCAAACATGTTATATTGATAGCCGATGGTGCACTCCAAACCGTATGCTTTCTCATCGGGTTAGCATCAAACATGTTATACCGATAGCCGATGGTTGTGCTCCACATGTTGGCAATGTCATTTGGGTAAGTCTTGCTGAAAACAAGCACTCCAAAAAGAAAACAAAAATGCACTCCAAGCTCCCTATAAACAACTTGATGGACTTGAACCAGTCCTTATGCCAAAAATGAAAAATTGAAAAGGGTCTTTGCTCACCCTTAGGTTCTCCTGGACCATTCATTAAGGCCAAACTCCTACTGCTACACCTATGTCACCATTCCCATGCACCTTTCACACACAAACTTGCACTCAAAAGGTGATCGCCCTTCATGCTAACTCCATCCCTGCACTTTCACCTACATTTTAGTCTATAATACATCATTAGGGACTCATTCCTTAAGAAACAAAAAATACATAAAGAGGAATGAGCCCTAAAACTTCATTTTGACTCCCAAATCAACACAAACAAGCACCTACAACACTAGTTTTGGGATAGTCAACTATATATGCACCAAATAAATTGATTAAACCTTCCAAATGACTTCAAATCATTCTTAGAACATATGCCAAACACCTTTCAAAGAGTGCAGATCAAAATGAAGAGATAAAACAATAATATGTTTTCAGATTTCACTCATGAATGCAAGGAAAAATGTTGAATTTTATTGCAACAGTTTTGGTATTACAAAGATCAATTTTCAAAATAAACTCCAGAAACCTCTCCACACATGGGAAGGAGGTTTTTAAATTCACTTTGACCCTCAAAACCAAAAATAACTCCTATAACTACCCAAGAACCAACTAGCCTTTGGAAATCCACCATTTTGAAATTGAAAAAAATGACAATTTTCGACATAACTAGAAAAACTTTCTCAACTTGACTTTATGACATCAAAACTTAACCTAATGCCTTAAACATATTTAAAAACTTGATATACCCCAAATTGACACCTAATATGCCTTCCTGGCAATTAGTACACATTTAGACCCAATGACCCCCTATTAGGTCCATTAGGACTCATGACTCAATTCTTACTTCCTTTTACGTTCAAATACCTTACCAGGCCTTATAACATTATTTTTAGGTCATTTAGACCTTTTTTTACATACATTCATTCCTTATAGACCTATTAGACCTCATAGGCCCCTTAGGTTCTCCTCTACCATTTTAGCCCACCAACTCAACCTTAAATGGAATTATAGGCTCATTAGATCAAGATGGAATAAGTTAAGATCTCTTAGTTGGAGATCTGAAGTTGATGCTCAAGCCCAGTTGTTAGTGTGGAAAGTTATCCATGTCAGAATTCCTATTAGAGATCTTCTCTCTTTTATCACCCCCTTGCTAGCTTTCCCTTCTTCTCTAAAAAGGAGACTATCAAGCATGCCTTTTGGTTTTGTCCTCATGCTTAGGATCTATAGAAATTTCTTTTCTCCTCTTTCCCCATGCTATTTCCCTACACCTAGTCTTAGAAAATTGCTTTGTTGGGTATCTCCTTGGAGCATTTTATCATTTGTCAAACTTTCAAACAAATTATCCTTAAGCGCCTTTGGAAGTTCAAATGCATGGCTACCTTTTCTCACACTTTTCTCTCCCTTAAAGTGGAGTCTATAATTATTTGTGCATATTTCTCACCATACATTTGTACTCTTCAAGATACTCTCTAGATCAATGTTGGGCTCAAAAGGACAATCAAAGATATGGAGGTTCAACTTAGTTATTTTGAAGCAAAGAATAACGTGCAAGGCATGTAGACTGGCAATAGGAGTTCTCATAATGGAGTGCATTGTTTGTTGTTATGACTAGCTACTTCTCTTTGTGTTTTGGTCATATTGTTCCAATTGTTTTAGATTACTTTGTGACCATGTATACTGAGCTAAAAAAATATAAACAACGCTCATATACTTTCAATAGTTCATATATGTATAATGTACCTATTAACAACTCATTCATGGTTGTGTATTCTTCTTGCTACTGGACAACATTGTAATCTTTTCTACTTCAGAATTTCCATTTGATGTTTGGCAGCAATCTGATGTAATTTTTTTGTAATTGTATTTGCTTATTTTAATATATTAAAAAAAAGTATATAAAATGTGATAGGGTTAAATATAGTAAATTCATTGAGCTCTACTTGATTTTAGTCATGTAGTATAATCAAGAATCGTCTATGTACAGTAATTACTCTACATTTAGTGCAATTGATTCACTACCTAAAAATCCAATAAAAAGAGTGTTAGAAAAAAAAAATCCCCCCTCTAACTAGTTGCATACATATAATGTAAGGAATTGGATGTGAGGGTAAAATGAAATCATTGTCAGAGTGTATAACATCATATGGGAAGCAAATAATGAATATAAAAATGATAAGCATGTGAAGCCATATCAAAGTATAAGCATATAAGCACATGGGTTGATAATTATTAGTATGGAAAAGTTGCCCCAATAAAGTCAAATCATATTGATAGACAAGCATGTGAGCCATAAATAAGATGTAGGACTACATGAAAGCACATGATAAAGTATCAAAATGAGATAAAACTCATAAGTTAAAAGAACGGGAAGGCTTATAAGCATATTAACATAGGCATGATAATCATGAAGTAATAAGTAAGGAGACATGTTAAGCATGAGATAAGTATATATAGGTCAAGATAAGAACAAGCTCAAGAAGCATAGTAATTGATGAATATAGGAAACAACATGTGGGTATCTAACTTGATAAAATAAAACATAGAGTGTGTATGTGTAATGTCCCAAGTAAAATAATTGTTTAGATTTTAATTTTTTTAAAGTATTATTTTAAATCCCTTATGAGAAATATTTATCAAAATAAATTGAATGTTCACCCATTAAGACTAAATAATTCTTACACCAAACAATGCACTTGAATTGATCAAAATTTCACATAAAATTTCCAAGACTTCTCTAATTGATAAATTTGATTAAATACACAAAAATGTGTTGCTACAATAACAAAAACTCTAGCAAGAATAGTAGCAACAAAATTTAGAGATTATTCAAACACAATCAGTATCCCAACTACAACTAACAAAACATTGGAAATACTAATATACTCTAAAATGAAAGATGAATTCTACCATTTATGGGACCAATCTAAAACATACTTATATATAAACAAACCACCCTTCTACAATAGATAACCCAACTCCAAGAAAATTACACCAATATGGAAACAATACCATATAACAACTCAACAACTTTGGACTCTAATTATCACTACAAACCTACAAGCAAACTACCAAAATCTCCTAAACCCCTCAAGTCTAATGCAATACTTGGGTGCAATTTCTCTCTGTGAATAAATGGTTTTCCCACCTAAAACCCATGGGTTTTCATCCACAATCTCCAATCTCTAATGGGTTTTCATTTACTGAACGAAACACAAGCACAAAGTTGTGTGAGATATGTTGGAATCAATGAACATTGAGGGGGGGTGAATCAATGTTCTACAATTTATCTTTCTTTTACTAATTTTTAAACCATCATATGCAAATGAATAAAAGTAAAGTGCAGAAACTCAACACACACAAGTAAAAAACCATAACACCAAAATTTTTATGTGGAAACCTAGAAAGGGAAAAACCACGGTGGGAATGAGACCCACAATATTATAATATTATGATCAAGAGTATAATAGTATTACAAGGGGAATGCACATGCATTTAGGCATACTACCCAGTGCTCACTTCTCAATTACAAAAGAGAGGGCTACAACCCCAGGAGAACTCACTATCCTACAAATGATTACAAATAATAATTGATTGTCTAAACTGATGAATATCATCTACAAATGCCAAAATGTAGTTTTGGTTAGGCACAAAGAGTCTTCTTCCATTGTTTTAGCACGTTGCTTTGTTTTGCTCTACTCTGTCATACACCGGAGCATAAATCCAAGGATAGCACCCATGAAAATGCACACAAACACTCATACAATATTCACACATCACTATCAAATACCAAAATGATCATGTAGATTGGTCTTATATATCCACATCACTTGAATAGGTTACCAACATGTCGGCTCCAAAAATATTCACAAAACATGAAACATGTAATAAGAAGTCAGCTCAATCTGATTATAGATACACATGCAGACCAAAATAAATTGATAATACGCTTCAAACAAGTCAGCACAACAACCTCAAACATGACACCAATCAATAAAATTATCCCGAAGATTCTGCATAACACGCTACACCAAAATAACCTTGTCCTTCCTGAAATATCGGATACTCGGTCACCAATATTGCACTAGAATCAACACTGGAGGATAGGATTGTGAACTGAGAAATTCCAACCAACAAATTGACTACCTCTTCCACCGTAAACAAAAATGTGCACCCAAAATTGAGTTCTACTCAATGTACTCATACTCTGTCGAACACTATGTTCCACCTTCCAGACTTAAGCAAAACTTCCAAAAGAATGAATTTGCATATTTCGGATGATGCTTGTGATCTAAGTTGCCATCAATGACAACCCCTAAAGCAATCCTCAAGCACTAATCTCTTCCAAAGAAGTGTCTCTTGCCAATAATCTACCCCTTTGGCATTGATGGCAACACTTAGTGAAAAATGACTAAGTGTCAAACCAAAAATGTCATAAACTGCAAAATTTCAAAAACTACAAAAATGCAACAGGCACAAGCTCCCCTTGAGAATATGCATCATTTTTCCCTCCTCTATCTCCCCCTTTGACATCAATGGCAAAGACAAGTATCCACTCAAAATTCTATGTACACGGGTATACACAACTTACAAAAATTTGAACATGTTTGCAAAAATAGTCTTCAATGACTGCAAGTGATCATCCCAACCTTTCTTCTGGTTCTCCAAAATGTTGATCAAAGCACTAAATAGGTATGCATGAATTTCTACTCCTCTGAGATATGAAGGAACACTCTTATTTAGTGCATTCATTGCATCCTGCTGACGACATAGTAGAGTATCCAACTAAGGAGTGACTGGGTTCCTCAGCTCTCCCTCTCTACCAACTATCCTATATTTCTCTTGATTTAAGCTCTTGATTTTATCTAGTAAAGACATCACCTAAGCTTCATAATTACTTGCAAAAATAGCCTGGGGTGAATAGGACTGAGATATACCAGCCAAATGACCTTCACATTCGCTGATCTTCTTATCAAGCTCTATAGTGAACTTCGGCAATAGAAGACATGACTTGAAGATTTTTCTACCTTCGTTCAATGCCTCCTAAATTCAATTTACATTGGTTATCAGGCTGACCCTATCACCTTCAACCATTCTCAAACATGTCCTTAATCTTATAGCATTGAAATGATTCAGAACCTTTACATCTACAACTTTCTCAAGAGATTCAAAATGAGAGTCTACTACCTTGAGCATACTTCACAACTTACCGGAGGGTGAGTCAAGTGTGTCTTGCTTGAATGTCGACAAAATTTTCTTGAGCAAGAAAACTTGTAGCCAAAGATATAAGCTCTATTTCCTCAGTGTGGGACTTCAACAAGTCTTCACTGGCTTTTGCTTGGGCTAGAGCTGCAAACTAGAGTGCTTGCACATGAGATAAGGAATTGAGATTGATAGGCCCTTTAATGAGATCCGTGTCACTTATTATTTGATTTCCCTTGTTAGATTCCACCGTGTTTCTTGCCACCAGAACCTGTTCAATCTTGTCTTCATCCTTCTCCTTCTCTTCTATCTCTGCATCCTCTACCTTTTCATTACCAACATCCTCATTATTTTTCTCTGAATCAACATTCAACACCGAAGTCTGCAATCTGCTGATTGTCATCAATATCATCTATTGCTGTAACAGATTCAATTGTCTGTTCATCCAGTTTTACAATTTTCAGTTCATCTCCTAAGGACTTCTGGAACAGACTTTTGAACACTTTCTTAAGATCTCTCAGGAACTACATCATACTCATAGGTCCTAACCAAAGGAAATTAAATCAATGTTGAGCACCTAATTAATTAATTCCTCAATCATCACATGTCACATGGTAAATAAATCATCTTAAATTAATTAAATATTTACTTAATTAATTAATCATTCCAAGTAGATCATTTTAATCAATTATCCTATTTATTTAATTAAATATCATGATATATTTAATTAATAAATAAATTTGACATTAAATCATGAAAAAAAAATTAATTTAAAAAAAGGGATTAATCATGAAAAAGAAATTAAATTTGGAAAAAGGAATCAAATTGAGATATTTTGAAAATATAATAAATTGAAAAATCTCAAAAAAGCAATTAAATATCAAAATTAAATTAAAAAAATCAGTTTTTCTGATTTTATCTTAATTTTAGTTCAATTTCCTTTAAAACTAAGAAAAGCAGCCAATCACGTCAATTTACTTGGATTGTGCTTCCTCTTGGAGAATCTCGACCGCTCATCATTAATTGTTCTTGACCATTGGTCCCTCTCTGGATTTTCTATAAATTCAGGCTCTCATCTCTCAATCAGACTACCCTAGAGATTTATTGTTATTATGTTGTTTTTTCTCTAGAGTCATTGAGAATATTGTGCTTTGAGATTATTGCATCTTATCTTTTTTGCATATTAGTTTAATCATGATTGCTTGAATTCATCTAGCTTTATATTCATTCATCTAGATTAATATTCATTCATCTAGATTAATATTCATTCATCTAGATTAATATTCATCCATCTAGATTAATATTCATCTATCTAGCTTAATATTCATTCATCTAGGTTAATATTCATTCATCTAAGTTAATATTCATCTATCTAGCTTAATCTTCATGCATCCATTTAGCTTAATTTTGTGCTCATATAGATTAAATCCTTCGTCTTGGTGTAGTCTAGTCACTGGTATTTCTTAGATAAATATGAGAGAAAGTCTATACTCACATCTTTTAGAAGGTAATAGATTGATTTGTTGTCTTTTTTATATTCATGATTATATCTGTCTAACCATGCATGCAATGATTTATTGAAGTGTTGTGTCTTACAACTTATAAACTACCACTTTTCACACACACAATCACCGAACATGGTTGCACTAGCTCATATTCCCTAATTCTCTCTTCTTCTAATCTTGCAATTTCTTTTCTCATATCCAAGATATCATACAGACTCTTGGGAACTTCAGATGCAATCTCTATAAGCGCCCTGCTATACTTATTCAAATATACAATTGTAGCTTCTTCTAATGACCTTTTCCCTTTTTCATCCAATCTATCATAAAATTGGGAAAGAAAATTAAGATTACCTTGTTCTGTTATTGCTTCCTTGACTTGCTTAAGAGTTATACCAGATGGATTAGCTTCAACTCTAGACTTCTAGCTAGTCTGACTTTCACCGGAAGGTTGCATCTTGACAACACTATTAGCAACAACATTCTTCTTGACCTCTCTTACTACTTCATTTGATTCAGTCTCCTCTCCCGTAGAGGGTGCCACATATACTCTTTTAGGTTTTCCTTTCTTCCTCTTCTCAAATCCACCAAATGGTTTGGATTGAGGCTTAGGTGGAGGGAAATTCTTTTGAGCCCCAGAGGAAGGTGTTGGCTTCCTTGTTTGCCTTAGCTTCGAGGAAGGAGTTTCTGGCTTGGTCTTCTTTGATTTCACCATATCTTATTCTTTCAAGATGTTCCTCTCCCAGGATCTCTGAACCACCTCCTTCATGATTCCCATATCCTCTGCAAGATGCTCCACTTCTTTCCTCACTCTTCTCTACATTCCAGGTTTGGTGAATTGAGAATGCAGGCTCAATCTTTTCTCCTTGTATGTTCCAAAACTTTCCTCGGTTTGGTCTATCGACTTGCTCAAGAGGTGTTGAGAATAAGTATTAATAATATCACCATCAACCTGATACCTCATGGGCATGATCCAAATGTTCATGGGTTCAACAACCTCCATCAAGCATTGATTGGTATCCACCGTGAAGCATGTGGAGTCTTCATACTTCTCCACAATTTCCTTAGGGATCCTTTCCCTGCTCTATATCATGCCTTGGAAAATTTTAAATTAACCCCACAAAATAAATTTTTGAGCTTGTGCATCACCTAATCCATCTAGAGTTTCCTTTATTTGCACTGCCACCAGCCTATCATAGGCCCATTGAACTTTACCCACACCAAGGACCTCATTCATGAAATAGAAGTATAAGTAGATATTCAGGGTACCAAATTTGAATACATGCTTTTTGTCCTACTTTATCTTCTTCAAATTTTTCAAGAGCTCACTTTGGAGAACCTCACACAGATCATACAACTTATCTTCCTTAAGAATTTGAAAAAGCAACGTAAATGGTTGTACGAGATACTGTTATCTCTACTCAATTGATAGACCTTGTAACCCATCACCATGGACGCAAATCTAGCATCATATTCAACAATGTCATTGATTGTCATCGATCTTCCATCGTGTTTGGAACCAGTTGCCTTCGTCATGGTCTGGTTCTTTACATTCCTTAAGCTAGGTACTTCACCGGTTGAATTCAAGATGTTACAAATTTGATTGCTTGCTTCATGATCTTGTGCGGCCTATTAAGCCATATGAAATCACCATGAAATTTGCTCAAAATGTATCTAACCCATTCGGATTCATCAAAGACCCAAAAATTCATGAATAAAATAAAACCCTTGTCTTGGAGAGATTTGAATTTGGGTTTAAGGTTTCCCATACCATCTATCATATGTTTTGTATAAAGTTTTAGCATTTCAGCGTTCCCAAGCTCTTCAAAATTGAAATGGATATAAGCCCTAATATCTTCAACATGTAAAACACCATATGAAATAGACAAAAATTCCACATTCAGATCATCTTCCATCAATTTATATGGGTGTTTCTTAAACTCAGGTCTTGCCCTAGCAGTTAAGTCAACAACCAATGGAGTCACCACACCAAATGATGCCATTGTCGAATTTTAGGTTATGAACATAAAAGGTTATCAAACTCTAAAAAATACCTTTTAGACTTCAACTAGATGTAAGAAATCTTCATTGAATCTCTTCAAAGCTCAGGGTTCACTTCACAATCTCTTTTGTCAAGCTCTCCCGCTCTTTCGCTTTGAATGCAATGTGAGAAATAAGAGTTAAATCGCCTTTTAACTACCCCATACATAACTTTTAGGTATAATAAATGTTCAACCCTAACTCTTTTGAATTCTCTGTATCTCATGAATATTATTTTGAAGTCACAAATCGACATGAAGTCTTCGGAAGATCCTTTAGGATTGTGAGATTTTGCCAAGATCAAGGGCACAATGAAAAGTATAAAGAGAGACAATAGAATGACAAGAACAAACTGCATTCTCATCAATATACAAAATGATCAACTGGATTAACCAATATAATAAATATGAGCCTTCTTATATAGGCAAGGCCATATGGATATACGAGAACACAATCGTGACATGTGGCTCAATGAGAAACAAGGGTAGGTAAGAAATACTAGGGGTAGGTAGGAGAAATAATATAATATTCCACAAGAGGTGGATGACCCACCAAATGTGGAGGGTAACCGCAAGATAAGACCACAAAAGGTGGAATTTCTCCTACAAGCTATATCCCTATGTGCACACTTCCCTAAGTGTCTCATATCTAAACTACAAAGAGATGCATTATCCTAAGTTAACTTAAGTAAAGTGTAATAATATCTATGATGAATATTTATTTACACCAACACCTCCCCTTAAGTGTAACTTAGGGGAATGAAGAATCAAGTCAATAATGCAAGATGGGTCCTGGCTACTAGGCCATGATAGGTACCCACATACAATATGCAAATGCAAGCAAAACTATGCAAGCAATCTCTCACAAATGGAGAAAGGGAGAAAACCTAGTGGGAAAAAAACTCCCCCCAAAAAGAGAGATGAATGTACAAAAGACTCTCACAGAAGAAGGACAAAACCTCAAAGAGGAAAAAGTCCCCCCCATAAGACAGGAAGGAGAAGTCAACTGAACCCCCCCTAATGAGACATCCCGCACCCCCAAGATAGCTTGCAATTGCATGAACTTACTCTCAGTGAAAGGTTTGGTGAATATGTCTACAAACTATTCCGCTATAGGTCAATACTGCAAATCAATGACCTGCTCCTGAAGCATGTAGATTCATGGGTTGGGTGGGAATTGTAGTTGGTATGGATCACCCCAACTGGCTGGTACGGAGTAGCCACCATCCGATCCCTCAGTTGCATGTACCACTCGAGTGAGGGGGGAGGAACAAAGAGGGTGGAACTTCAAAATGCTCAACCACAATTAGAGAAGGAGGGGATGTCTTATCGGCTTAGCTCAAAGTCTCTCTTCTGTTTGGTCAAGTGTGTCTCAACGATCTCCCACATTTAAGTTCTCGATGAGACCTGCTAAACCGATTCAACGGGTTGTGTGACCTTCCTTCATTCACAACGGATTCTATTCTTAAAGCCTATCCAAACTATGGGGGGCGAGCGAGCGAGCTCCCAGATGTAGTGCATATGGATCTTGATGTGTTTGGTCCGCCGATACTGGATTGGGTTCATCGAGATTGCAATAGAACTCTGATTGTCACAATGTGAATTGTCAGTTGTGGAATGGTGAACCCAAACTCTATGAGAATCTGCTTAAGCCAAATGGTCTCAGTCACTACGTTAACAACTCCTCGATACTCAGCCTTAGTTGAAGAAAGAGCAATAGCATGCTGCTTCTTTCTCTGCCAACAAATGGGGCCTGAACCAAGGTGAAAACTGTAATCAGAAGTAGACTTACGATCATCAATATCGCCAGCCCAATCAGAGTCTATGTAACCAACCAAGCGAAGTCTTGTGCCTGTTGCATAGTAAATCCCATAGTGATGTGTACCCTGGATATAATGAAGGATGCGTTTGGCGGGTTTCCAATGAAGCTCATGTAGTTCCTACATGAAATGGGAAACCATGTCAACTGTAAATGAAATATCAAGGCCGGTGTGAGTCAAGTAAATGAGACTACCCACAAGCTGACGATACAATGTGGCATCAACTGGTGGAGAAGAGAACTAAGCCTCAAGCTTGACTCTTGAAAGAAAGGGAGTCGGTGCAAGCTTACAATTAGCCATATGCAAGCATGCAAGTAGATCAAGAGCATACTTGGGCTGCGATAGTGTAATCCTTGAAGGTGACTGTGAAATCTCTATCCCGAGAAAGTAGTGCAAAAGACCCAAGCTAGTCATAGCAAATCTGTCATGCAAATAGATTTGACACTGCTAATGATGGATGCGGTGCTCCCTGTAATGATCAAATTATCAACATAGAGCACAAGTATCAAGTGTGAGTCATCTTGTTGCAAAATGTAGACATTCAGATCAAAATGACACCTGGTGAACCCTGCTAAGAGAAGAAATGAATCCATCTTGGCGTACCAAGCCCTGGGGGTCTGCTTAAGACCATAGAGAGATTTCCTGAGTTTGCAAACCAAGGAAGTATCCTGGATGAAACCCTATGGCTGCTCTATATAAATCTCCTCATCAAGATCCCCTTAAAGAGAAACACTCTTCACATCCATTTGATGTACAACCCAACCATGAGCTATGACAATAGCAAGTGTCAAGCGAATGGAGGTCATCTTGGCTATGAGTGCAAAGGTCCCAGTATAGTCAACACTTGGAACCTGAGAGAAAATTTTTGCAACAAACCGAGCCTCATACTTATCCACACTACCATCCACTACAAACTTGGTTTGATAGATCCACTTACATCGAACCATCTTTCTCCCCTAGGGAGAGGGACTAACTCCCATGTGTTGTTCCTTATCAAGAAACTATACTCTTCCTCCATAGCATGGTCCCACTCAAGAATCCCTAATGCTTCCTGAAATGTCTGTGGATCAGAAGCAGTAGCAATGAAAGCATGTGAAAGGTCCTGATGTTGTGATTGAGTCCTCCATGTATCTGAAGGATCCCCAACAAGAGAACCCACCGACTCAAGTGTCTGTCGAGCCCAATGAGGTTTAGGTGGTGGTGGAGAACGAGGCTCCTCAATTGCAAGTGGACCTTGTGGAGGTGTAACCTTGCAATTCGGAGTTGAAGGAGTCTCATCATCTGAATCACTAGCATCACTATCCATAATGGAGGAAGGTGGAGGAGGTAGAGAGGCTAAGCTAGGAGAGCTTTCCTCAAAATAAACACTCCTCTCAATGAACACCTCATGTGTCTCAGGATCCATCAATCTATATGCCTTAACACCCTTAGGATATCCAACAAATATGCAAGGCCGACTCTGAGGTTCCAATGCCTTGCATTTCTGCGGAGGTATGCGAGCCCATGCTGGACACCCAAAGACTCTGAAATGTCTCACAATCAGTTTCCTACTAGCCCAAGCCTCAAAAGGAGTAATACCTTGCAAAGCTTTGTGAGGAACCCGAATCTGGATGTGTGTGGCAAAACTGATAGCCTCTATCCAAAAGGTGGGGTCAAGAGAATGTGTATGTATCATACATCTAGCCATTCCCTTGAGAGTTCTATTCTTACGCTCTGCAACTTTGTTATGTTGTGGAGTGTATGCAACATAATGCTAAAGATCAATCCCCTCAAATGTACAAAAATCCTCAAGTATTTTGTTCACATATTCCCTTCCATTATCTGTGCAAAGAATCTTGACCACTTTCCCAGATTTCTTCTCCACATGAGTCTTGAAGTCCTGAAATTTGTCAAATACTTCACTCTTATGAATAAGAAAGTAGACCCAAGTGAAGTAGGAGTAGTCATAAATGAAGGTGAGAACATAGTGGGCCTTCCTAAATGAAGGTGCTAGAAATAGACCTGCTACATCATTGTGAACAAGTTGAAGAACTTCCAAAGCTCTCCAAGATTTCCCCTTATCAAAGTTCTCCTAGGGATGCTTGCCCATGGAACAACCTGAACATGCACACTCTGAAAAATTGATTCAAGGTAGATCTGTCACCATGTCTTTAGTGTTGAGCTACTGAAGATAGTGGTAGTTGAGGTGACCAAACCGCTCATGCCATAACTTACTTTCTGAATTTGAATGAGTAAGCAAGGTCCTAGAAGGAGAAATTGGCACAAAGTGGGAGAATGAATAAAGCCTTGAGTTATCATTGACTTGTCCCACTACTACCAAGGCATCATCATCAAGTTCCTTTACCACAAGTGAATCAGGTGTAAAATCAACCTTTTTCCCATTCCCATAGTGAGTGATTTGGTAGATAGAGAGAAGGTTGGTAGACGAGCTAGGAACATAAAGAACATTCTCAAATGTTCCATCATCCATGTCAACTAAACCTTTCCCTTCAACCTCAACTTGTGTATCATCACCTATGTAAATGTGAGGTACCTTTGATGGCTCCAATAAAGAAAACTACTCCTTTGTAGAACCCATGTGATAAGACCCATGTGATAAGAGGCACACGAGTCAAGTATCCACTACTGTGAAGAACCTGTTGTTGCCACAAATGCTTGCCCTTTTCCTTTAGACTGTGAGGAAGAGGAAGGAGATGAATCCTTCTTTGTGTAGGTGGATGTCAGGTTGATGTTGTTTTTCTTAAGAAGATTTGTCAACTCATCAACTTGCTTGGTGTGGCATCGATGCTCATCATGACCATACTTCTTGCAATAAGCACAAGTTGGTTTATCCTTCTTAGGTGGAGTCCCCTTCTTGGAAGAGGATGAAAAATCACCTTGTGATGGAGAGGATGATTTCCCTTTTTCCTATTGTGGATTTGACTTAGATTGCTTCCTCTTCTTGTTGGAATCTTTGCCTTGACTCCCTTGACTCCCTTGATTAGCCACCAAAGCCTTGGACCTTGAAGACTTGAGAAGCCCCATGTTCAACAACTTAGATTGTTCCAATATCAACATTTATGTGAAAGCATCAAATGAAGATATAATGTAGGAACTCCCCACTGTCAAATGATGAGTTTGGAAGCTTGAAACAAATGCTGCATATTCTGGTGCAAGCTTGTCCAACAAGTTGAATATCAACTGGGCATCCTTTTTGTCAATTCCACAATCCTTAAGCTTCTCTCTTAGCTCATTCGCTTTGGTGACATAATCTTGGATTGTATCAAAACACTTGGGATCCAAGTTGGTGAGCTCATTGTTAATCTTGTAACCTCTAATTTCATCAACTTGACCATACAATTTTTGAAACATATCCCAAGCCTCTTTAATTGTAGTACACTTCTTGATGTGAAAAATGAGGTCATTTGATACATACTTACGCAAAGTTCCAAGAGACATGCAATTCTTAGTAAGCAATTCTAACTGAGCATTAGGATCAGGTGGTGCTTCTATTGTTCCATCTATGTAATGCATGGGACCTTTTTCAATTAATTTGCTCCATACTTTAATTTTCCATGATGCATAGTTTTGATTAAGTAAAAAGAGGTATTTGAAAGGTACCCGAACCTTTTACAAGCCAGGAAAATAGAAATGCTTTAAAAAGTGCCTGATCACTTCAAAAAGTCAAAATGAACCCACCAAAAGGACACATCTTAATACATCATTACATAAAACTCGGAACAGACAGCAAAAGGAAAGCAAAAGACAGCAAAGAGATAGAACCAAGGACAACAACCAGAACTAAATACTATTCAGAATCTCCTCAGTGTGAACAACCATTTGTTTCATGTTGTTCACTGAGGTCTTCATATCCTCCAGCTCACGACCTTCGATGTTGACCTTATTCTTTGTGTTGGTTCTGGTCCTCCTTTCATGACCCTTCTTGTTCATCTGCTCTTTATCACCATCCTTCTCTGCATTATTCTCGTACCTATTGATAAAGATGTTCATGTTGTGCACCGAAGATTTAAGGATTTGGAAATTTTAATCAGCAAGTTGCTTGACACTATGCTCCAGCTTGTCAATTCTGCTACCAAAATCTTTCAGTTTGTTGTCCATTTCCTTTCTATCTCCCATCTCATTGACCTTTTTCTCTATGGCTAAGATTTTTCCAACCATACATTCAATAGCTTGCGCATTATGCAGAACGACCACTAACTCTTTAACATGCTCCGCCAAGGGCTTGTCACCAACTGTAATTCTTGCCATGGTTTATGTATCGGTTTTCAGACTATTAATATCCTTCACCAAAGTAGTAATGGTCTCACAAAAAGCCTTAATGGTATGTTTGTCACCACTATCACTTTGACCCCCTTTTTCCTCGTTATGCAGACTAGTGGTATTCACGGTCTCCACGGTTTCCAAATTATCCTTAATCGGGTTACCCTCCCCTTCTTTGTCCTGACTATCAGTCCTCTTATTGTCATCATCCTCCTCCTCAGACTCAACCAGAACATAATTGAGATCAGAATTGCTACCCTTTTTAGTGTTATTTTTCTGAGCCTTCTTTCCGGAGGCTTTCCCTTTCCTCTTTTTAACAGGTATTTCCTCAAGGGAATCCATTTCAGAGTCCGACATTTCAGATTCCACAATAATCCTCCTCTTCTTGGCCCTAATCCTCATTTTTTTGCTAGTTTCTTCCGACTCTCCCTCGGTCTCAAAATCAAAGTTGAAACCAGTATCCTTAGTTTTCGTAGTCTCATCTCTGGCATTTTTGCCTTTAATAGGCTTTTCAATGCACTTCCCCTTTAGCATTTTATAAACCAAGACCATAAGCCCCTGGTGGAGGGCATGATCGCCTTTAGGGTCCTTCTGGATCTCCTTTATAGTATGATCCATTGAACATGCCAAGTAATAGGGAAGGCTAACCCTTTCTCCATGACGGAAATGGTTAAGAAGGATGAAGTGATGCCCATAAGCCCTAGTAAACCTACCATCTAAGGTAATATATTCAATAGAAGCAAATAAGACAAACCTCCATGGCTTGCAAATTCTCTTTGGGGAGTGGTAGGAGTTGTCAATTTTGACCATCTTTCTTCTCTCACCATCCGTAACAGGAAAATTGTCTACAACTTTATCTAATATCCCTCTATCCCTATAAAATTTCATACCCTCGGTAGTCATCCCCGTGGCCTTAGCAATAACCTCTTCGTCTACATTCATCATATGTGATCCAATTAGAACTTTTCCATTTTTCCAGTTCTTGACGAAGTAGCTGGTAATTGTGGGGTCCTTCCCATTCAGTCGTTCCATGAAAACATTGAGACCCCTTGCTGAAGGATACTCCAGACTTCTTCATTCTTTCTCCATTCAGAGCAGGAAGCAGGTTCAAATCTCTTCTTGTTTCCTCCCATTTTTCCAGCAGCTTCCTTGCAATGCCTTCTCTCATTTTGATAACTTTTCCTTTGGTTTCTGTGGTTATTCTGTAAGAGTGCCCATAATCCATGCCAAATAATGATGATATGACACCTATTTAATAGCTTATTATCTTCAAGCAAGCCCTGCATAAAAAAAGGCAGAAAGGTCATTACAAATAATGATTAAAAGTACCACGTTGCCTTGTATAGCTTCGGTCCTGATTGAGCAAGGATTTCATTTCACTTGCAATCTCCATTTCACCATAACTAGTGATGATGTCTCCCGATTGGCAAGCCAGGTTGGCCGCCCAATCAGTGCAAGAGTTGGCCTCCCTGTAAACATGTGTAAAAACACACATTTCAAACTCTTTGTTGATTTTCCTAGTTGCTTTAATAGCATTACTAATCAACCATGACAGCGGGAATTTCATATTTAAACAATTGATAATGTTTAAGGAGTCTCTTTCACACCAAACTTTAGTGCATTTGGCTTCTTTGGCAAGGATAATCCCATGATAAGCCGCCATGGCTTCGGCAACATGGTTAGTCTGTTTTCCTATAGGAATACATTTTATGATTTTACATATTCCCCATTCATCCCTTAGGACCACTCCACATCCTACAACCCCCGAGTTTCCCTTGGAGGCCCCATCGAAATTGATTTTCATCCATCCCCTAGGTAGACTGGTCCATATCACTCCCTCTCTAAGGTTACTCTGAATACTCTCTTGAGCTTTTAATCTCCATTTTTTATAGACAAATTGATCCTCCTTAGTGTTAGGATTATCAATACCACCTATAATATTCATATTTTCCACTATGCTTCTTCTTATTTTTTCAAACACAATGTTAGCCTTAGTATTATTTTCTCTGAAAATTCTATCATTTCTCTCTTTCCATATACCCCAGCACATGTGTGGTAAAGCAATTCTCCATAGTAAGGTAGTGGTTCTATTTTTTGAAGGATGATGCCATGACTTGAAAATCTCCTGATTCGATTTGGGGAAGCTCCAACTGATATTGAATTGATCCAGACAACTTCTCCAAACATCAGCTGAGAAGGGGCAGTGAAAGAGCATATGATTTATTGTCTCCTCATTCTGCTTACAGAGTGTACAGAAACTTGGTATGCTGATACCTCTTTTTCTTATTCTCTGTAGTGAGAATTTTGTCTTGGAGGGCCATCCAAAAGAAAATGTTGATCTTGGGGGTAAGGCCTTTCACCCAAGCTTTAGCCCAGCAAGGACTTTCCATGTTATTGTATTGTTGATGATAAAGAGATGCTACAGTAAAAGTACCACTAGCTATGAGTTTCCAAATTAACTGGTCTTCTTCTTCAATCCTCACAGTTCATGACTTTGTTCAAACTACCCAAAGACTGATCCACTTGAGATAAGTCTTTCCACTGTCCATCTTTCCAATAATCCTCCACTTTGGTTCCAAATCTTTCCTTGCATTGGTTCTGATATCTGTTCCACTCAAGGTTTTCATTTAAAGGGATCTCCAAAAGCCAAGGGTCCTCCCAGAACTGAATAAGATTCCCTTTCCCCAACTTCCATTTTGTACCTTTGATAATTAAGTCTCTAGTCCTAGAGATATTTTTCCAACTATTGGATCCAATTGGGATAATCTCCGCTTTGAGGAAACTTTGAAGATTTGGACATTGGCTTTTATATTTGTTGTCCCATATTTTTTTCCACTCTCCTTGATTTCTATATCCTCTCCAAATCTGCTTGGCCATAAGGTATTCATTTATGTCTCTTATTCTTCTAAGGCCCATACCGCCTTTATTCATAGGCTTACAGACCTTCTCCCAAGCAATTAAGTTCATTCTCTTCTTCTCCTCAAACCCTGTCCATAACAAAGATCTCTATATTTTTTGAATGGTGTCAGCATACTTAGTAGGAATCCTAAACAGACTGATGGCATAGAGAGGGATACTTTGAAGAGTGGTTTTTAGCATTTGAACCTTACTTGCTTGACTAAGTAGAGCTCCCTTCCATCCAGACATGTTTTTATGGAATTTATCCACCAAGGCTCCCCAAAAGGTATCCAGAGGATCTTGACCTAAAGGGAGCCCCAAATAGGAGGCAGGCAAGCTACCAATTTGGCCACCCAGAATGTTACTAATTTTAATCCTCCTTCTCTTTGGGGTATTGATAAAATAAACAAAGCTTTTAGACCAGTTTATAAGCTGACCAGTAGCCTCTCCATAATTATCCAAAGCCTTTTTTAGTCTTCTAGCATCCTTCACAGTGGTTTTTCCCATTATTATAGAATCATCAACAAACTGCTAATCACATCAACATCAACATGGAGCGAAAGGGAGCGGAGTGAAAAGGAGCGGGAATCCCAAATTTCAAATTGGGAAATGGCAGAATTCTTGGGAATGGTGGATTTCCTGGAAACTGTTGTTCCCCTGGGATTGATTCTGGCACGCAGGTAGGAGGTTAGACATCTCAAGGGTCAGAAGAGGACAAGGAAAAAGCAAAACTAGGAGAAGAAAAAGATTCGATCCTCGGGGACCCACACGACAGAGGAAAACAGAAAAAATGGTCCTCACTCTTTGGAGTGAAGCCACTGGTTAAATCTGGGCTTCCGGAAGTAATGAACGTTTCAGACCCCGCCTCTGGTCTGGTCGCTATTACTGTTCTGGACAAAGTGGTCGATATGACTGTAGCTAGCCTATCTATGACCTTAGTGGGATGATTCTCTGGCTTTAGGCCCAACATCGATGATGTTAGGAATTTCATAAGGAGAAAATGAATGGTAAAAGGACAAGTGGAAGTGGCAGCGTTGCCTAGAGGGTTTTTTACCTTGGCTTTCAACTCTGAAGAAGACATGAACAAAGCTCTATGCGAAGGCCCCTGGATGTTTGGCAAGTCTTCCCTGGCTCTCTAGAAATGGGCCCCGAATCTCATCCTGGATGAATCCTTCTTCATTTCTATGCCAGTCTGGACACGCCTCCTGGGTCTCCCGCTCGAATACTGGAACGAGGAAGTTTTCAAGGGCATTGTGAAATCCTTTGGAGAACTCTTATCAATTGACCCGATGATGGTGGCTAAATCAAGGTTAGTCTTTGCTCACATTTGCATAAATGTTAACCAAATGACATATATGCCTCAATCCATAGATATCATATCTAAACTAGGAAAATGGTCCCAAGCTATTGAATATGAATCTCTACCATTTGCCTGTTTCCACTACAAAAAATCGGGGCATTGGGCAAAGCTTGTCCACTCAAGAAAGGAAAGGAATCCAAGACAGATAGTATCTCTAAGAACAAAAAGATCTGGCAAATGACAAACAAAAAAGTAGATTCATCAATATCTGAGAGTATTCAAAAAAAGGATGCAACAAAACTTATGAATGAAGTTAAGAGGACTGGGAGTAGCAGTAATGATAAACAGGATTGTGTTTGTTCCAATGACCCACTAGAGAGCTCTAAAGAAGCAGAGCCAGGAATTGAGTTGATCAATAAAGAAAGCCCAGAAGCTCAGGAGAATGAAACTATAAGTCAGGAGAAGAATGAATCTATTCTGGACCAGAAGGACGGATCAACTAGCCAGGAGAAAGAAGAATCACTTCCAGCCTCTTCACTCTCTAAATTAGCTGACACAAACTTTAATGACTTTAATGAAGCCCAACACCCTTCTGATTCTGAGCCCTTATTGCTTTTAACTAATGGAAGCCCAAAGCCTCTCCCCTATAAAACCCCTTCCCAAAGTGGGCTTATGCTGGATGAAATCCTTCGGATTCCCGGGTCGAGAGAAGGAAAATTGAACAAGGAGGAAGTCAAGGAAGGAATATCAACTAGAAGCAAGATTAAGAAAAAGGCAGATGTTGGAAGCCAAAATAAAAAGTAGGGAAGGCCATCCCTAAAACATCAAAGGGAATAGGAAAGCTGGAAGAACCGTGCTGATGGAACACAGTGTTCCATCGAGTCAGCCCTATCCCTAGCTAAAATATGAAGATTATATCTTGGAATATCCGAGGGCTAAACGCCCCCCATAAGCAGGATGTGTTACGGAACGTCATCAGAGATCATAAACCAGATGTGGTCCTTGTTCAGGAAATCAAGATGTCTAAAGAAAAAGTTGAAAGTATCAGAATTTTCAAAGAAAATAGAGTCATAGGAACTAACTCGGAGGTGCCTATGGAGAAACTAGGATTTTTTGGAACAAAAATACTATAATAGGAAAGGAAATCATCTCCACCTTTAATAGGAACTCAGTTTTGCTCGAGCATATTAAGGACAACTTTCTTTGGGTGTTATCTAATGTCTACGCTCCTAACACTAAATCCGGGACAGCTAAATTCTGGAAAAGCCTTGCGGCTGATAGACTCCAGTTTGCTGATCAAAGTTGGATTATTATGGGAGACTTCAATACCCCGCTCAAAGATGAAGATAAGATGGGAGGAATCCCCTTACATCTTGATGGAAAACAAGACCTAATGGATTTCATTAATGACCAAGCTCTCATTGATGTTGATCTCCAGGGCATCAATTACACCTGGACCAATAGAAGAACCAGAGCTGATTTGATTCAAGTTAGGCTTGACAGATCCTTAATTTCTCATGACTGGATTTCTAAGTATAGCTGTTCCCTTGGTTCTGTTATCAAAATCGGTTTAGACCATTTCCCCATCTCATTTTCTGCCAACTCTTTTTCGGCTAAGAGAAACTTCCCTTTCAGATTTGAAAAAGCTTGGCTCTTCCATCCTCCTCTGGAAGCCTGCATTATCGAATGGTGGAACTCTGAAGTGGAGGGTAAGGCTCTTTTTAGAATTGCTAAAAAGCTCAACATCATAAAAGCCAAAATTAAAACCTGGAACAAAGAGATCTTTGGGGACATATTCAAGAACAAAACTCAAGTTAAAGCTGAATTAAAGCTTGTACAGGATAGAATCCAAGAGGTGGGGTTGACCGAAGAACTTAGGATGACTAAAAATGATCTGTTATCAAAATACCACTCCATCATTTCTAATGAAGAGACTTTCTGGAGACAAAGATCTAGAGCTCTGTTCTTGAAGGGAGGTGATAAAAACACTCACTTCTTCCACTTAACTGCCCTTAAGCACAGGGCAGCCAATAGAATATCCAGACTAATTTGCAATAAAGGTGTCCTAACAGAGGATTGCAACATCAAGAAGGAAGCTCTTGAGCATTTCAGTACCTTGCTGGGTGAAGTGGACAACCTCGACCACAGTAAGCAAAACACTCTTTTACAAGCCATCCCTTCTATCCTATTAGAAGCTGACAATCGCCTCTTATCCCGTATTCCCACTAATCCTGAAATTAAGAAGGCGGTGTTTTCCTTTCAGGGTGATAAATCCCCTGGCCCAGACTGCTTTCCCATGTTTTTCTTCCAAAAATTCTGGCACATTGTGGAGGCGGACATATGCAATGGTGTTAAGGAATTCTTTGGCTCCAGAAGACTTCTTAAGGAACTGAATGCCACCTTCATTGTCCTTATCCCAAAGATCCCCGGAGCTAATGCTATCAACAAGTTTAGACCCATCAGCTTGTGTAACTCTGTCTACAAGATCCTTTCCAAGGTTTTGACTTCCAGGTTGCTTGATGTTCTCCTAAGGATTATCTCTATCCAAGAGAATGGCTTTGTCCCAGGAAGATAGATCTTGAAATCCATTATCTCTGTTCATAAAAATATCCACTCCATGAAAGTGGCAAGTTAACAAGGATTCTTCCTTAAGTTAGACATGGCTAAAGCTTTTGATAGAGTGAACTGGCAGTTTCTCCTCATGATCATGGAATCATTTGTTTTTGGTGACAAAGTTATCCAACTCTGTTCTCAACTCATGGGAACTTCCTCCTCTGCTGTTATTGTCAATGGCTCCCCGTCTAATTTCTTCAAAAGCTCCAGAGGTCTCAGGCAGGGAGACCCCATCTCCCCCATCCTGTTTACCATTCTTGCTGAATGCCTGGGTAGATTCATCCTTAAAAATGTGGAAGAAGGCAATCTTAAGGGTCTGAAACCCTCTTCATCCAATGTTATTTGCTCTCATGAACAATTCATTGATGATTCTATCACCATGGGGGAAGCCACCATCTTGGAAGCCAAAAACATGAAAATCATTCTGAATACCTATGAATCGGCCTCTGGTAAAAAAATCAACTGGGATAAAAGCTCTCTATTTTTCATCAACACCCCGACCCAAAGGAAAATCAGGATTGGCAGGATTCTTGGTTGTAACATATCTGAGTTTCCTTCTACCTATTTGGGGCTTCCTCTCTGTCTCAAGCCCGAGGATTCCTTTTGGAATAAGTTAATTGACAGACTCAACCTGAAACTCGCTGGCTGGAAAGGGGCTGCTCTTATCAAGTTGGTAAAGTCACTCTGCTCAAAGCCACTCTCCAAAATCTTCCTATGTATGCTCTTAGCTTGTTCAAAATCCCCTCAAAGTTTGCAGAAGCTATTGAAAGAATCCAAAAAAAGTTCCTTTGGTCGGGAGTGGAAGTTAAAAATAGAATCCCCTTTATAACCTGGAATAACATTTGTACCCCTAAGGCCTCAGGTGGGCTGGGCTTAAGGAACATTAGCTCTATGAATAAAGCTTTATTAGCCAAACAAATTTGGAGATTTAAAGGGGAGGAAAGAGAATGAAACTCTATTTGGAAAAACAAGTATCTCCATATGCAACCTTTTGAGGAAGAATTCTTTGACAATTCTTTCTATGTTGATGGTTTTGCCATTTGGAATGCAGTGCAATCTGTTAAAGGCTGGGCTATTGCTGGTAGAACCTGGAACCTTGGGGATGGGAGGAAAATTAGATTTTGGGAAGATAGATGGATCCTGGATAAACCTCTAGAGGAAATCCCTATCATCAAAGATTGGAAAGACAACTTCAAATGCAGGTATGGTGAAATGGTAAGAGATTATTGGATAAATGGGGACCGGCTTGACTTTAGCCAGCAGTGCCCAGATCTCAAGTTCCTTTAGATTGCTCTTTCTGCTCAAATCCCTAGAGACAACAAAGATGACATTCTGATATGGGGGAAAACTCTGGATGGGAAATACTTTGTTTCCTCTACTATGGCTATTCATAATGTCTCGGTGGAAGCTACTCCCATCTGGGCTAAAGTTTGGAATAAGAACTTAGTTCCCAAAATCAACATCTTCTTTTGGATTTTCGTCCAAAATAAGATATTAACCCTGGATAATATTCATAAAAGAGGCATCATTTTTCCTAACATGTGTTCTCTTTGTTGCAGGGAAGAAGAAATAGCTTGCCATATTCTCAATCAATGCTCTTTTAGCTAGGACATCTGGAAAATCATCCTGACCAGGTGGAACCTGAGCTGGGTCTTCCTGAATTCTCTTGGTGACACTTGACTTCAATGGCATTGTCCTAACTCTAATCCTAAAATTGTGGAGATCTGGAGACTTACTCTGCCAATTGTTATCTGGAATATATGGAAAGAGCGCAACAACAGATTTTTCAAAGATAAAAGGGCTATTCCTGAAGTGGTTGCAGACAAAATTTTTAGGAGTATTTTTGAATGCCTCTATGGTATTGATCAGGGACTTGCTACCAAAGAGGATTTCAAAGACAGATGGAACCTTTCTACCACCACTACTAGCAAGGAGAAAGGCAGAGAAGGTCTTGTCTGGTGTTTCCCCCCGCAGGGATGGATTAAGGCTAACTTCGATGGGGCTTCTAAAGGAAATCTGGGTAAAGCTGGATATGGGGGCATTATCAGGAATTTTGCTAGAAGTTGCCTTAAGGCGGTGGCTGGTCCTCTGGGGAATCAAACTAGCCATTTTGCTGAAGCCTCCGCTGCCTTGCATACTTTAACTATAGCCAAAAATCTCAATTATGATAAAATATGGCTTGAGGGGGATTCACTTAATATTATTAAGTGCTTAAAGGGGGAATCAGAGCCTTCTTGGTCCATTGAGAATATCATCATGAAAGCTAGAGAGATTATCACCAATTTCAAAGAAATTATTATACAACATGCCTTCAGAGAGCAAAACAGTGTTGCTGACTGTTTAGCGAATACTGAAGTTAATTCTGACGTTCAAATGATTTGGCATGAGGATGATCTCAATTTAAACATTAAAGAGATACTCAGAAAGGACCGTTATATGGGGAGAGAAGGACAATTAAATCATGACAAGTAAAAAGCACCACTTGCACCTCGCTGGAAAGGCCATCATTACCTGGCATTGCAACAGATCTCCTACTATCTCCAAAAATTTGCTGCACACTTTGTGGGTTACTCAAAGCGATAATTTGAGTTGCATTGGGAAAGAAGTTCTCAATTTGCAGAGAAACAATGTCGATATCCTGCATTCGAAAATGGGAGGAGACCTAAGACACGAAGAACCTGACAACATGTCAACCTGGAAGGCAATTCCTAAAGTCTGGGCAAAGCTAGAGAAGGGCTCTCTCACCAGCTTCATGGAAAAGCATGAGGACTATGACAAAGGTAGGGTCAACTTAGCCATTTCCAAGATTTTTGAAAACTGGTCTAACAACTCTTTTAAACTTTACGGAGTTAAATTTAAGTTAGATGCTAGGCTTATTTCTATTGTAACTGGTATGCCCCAGTCCAGGCTCAACTTCTTTCCAGACCTCAAGGTACCTAACAATGCAGTTACCTTGTTCCTGCGAAAAGTGAAAGAGCAGGCCAAAATCGGCAAGGCTACCGGGGGCTACTATGATGCTGCAAACATCAAAAAGTTGTGGGGTTGGGTCTTGAACGCAATCATGGAGTATATAATGGTTGAAGGTCATTTCTCCAGGGCCCACACTTACCACTTCATGCTCTTGAACTATTTCAGACATGACAAAAAAGTGTCTTTGCCCTACTACCTTTTTCGATCCCTCTCCAGGTCCCTGAACAAGCACAGGATGAACCCTTCCAGCCTGATTCTCCACTGTAGGCTCCTGCTGCTCATCTATGAGCATTGCAAAACCCTTACTCTACAGGAAAACAAGAAGATTTCTGCTTCCCTTGGTAAAAGGAGGATGGAAGAGGGAGATACTAGCAAGGAGAAGGCGTCTTCCAGCAAGAAAAGGAAAAGCGCCCCCGAGTTGGAAACTGAGGACATTGTCAAGGAAAGCAATGGTATGGAGACGGATGACTCTAATGGTGAAGACAACTGTAAGGAAGAGGAGCTAGGCAATGAGGAAGAAAGTGGAGATTTTGAGCCTGGTCAAGATAGCCCTATTCCAAGTGATCGCCCTGGTAAGGACAATAGCCATCCAATGGAGGAGACAACTCCCAAGGATAATGAGGAAACCGAAGTTAATTCTGAGAAGGAAATAAACAAAGGCCCCGAGAAGAACCTGACTGAGGAAGGGGATAGCAAGGCCAAGGATAGTGCTAGTGAGGGGCTTATCCTGGATAATCTCAAGAAGCTCTCAGAGGCTAGAATGAATTTCGACAGACGGACTTACGAAACCCTGAAAAACCTGGAGAAGCAAGGGATAAATTTGGATAAAAAGAGGGAGGATGAAAACAGAGAGCATATTAATTGGAAGTAGGAAAACGAGAATAAGGTTAAATCACTGGAAGAGGGAAAAGAAGCGATGAAAAATCTGATGGGAATTATCCCAAGTATCCTCTCTGTTGTCACCAAAAACCTGGAAGACATTGCCAAGGTCTTTGACCATACTCCTAAACTGGTTGTGGATCTTGACCTGGAGGAGGAGACCATCAAGACTGGAAGTGGTGGTGATGCTACCCCGGCAGGCAGAACTGCGAAGAGAACCAGGGCCAGTATCAAGAAAGTTGTGGCTGCTGCAGCCAAGGACCCTCCCAACCTCAATGAAAACATGAAAGAGTTGCAAGAAATTAGCAGCACCCTGACTAAAGCCCTGGATAAAATCTGATTCCTGGATGGCCTGTTGGCTTTTAGGGGCTTTTGTGGGTTTTCCTCAGTTTTTTGCTGGTTTTTTCCTTTTGTTCTATTTCTCTCTATTTCTTGTAGCTCTGCTATTTTAGTCTTGTTTGTAAAGGGTTTCAGGGCGCCTTCAAAACCTGCTTTTTCATTAATAAAAAACAAATTGCTGATGAGAGCATATTTGATTTGCCGAAGAAGGATTCAAACCATAAAACTCCCTTTTCTCAACTAGTTTTCCTATACATCTCCCCAAACATTCCGCCATGATGATAAAGATCACTAGAGATAGGGGGTCCCCCTGCCTGAGACCTCTTGAGGCTTTAAAGAAAGGAGAGGGGGAGCCATTCATTAACATAGAGAAAGTAGCCGAAGAAACAAGTTGCCTGATAAGGCCAACACTTCTAGGATTAAAACCAAAAGCAAAAAGAAAATCCATCATAAAATCCCAATCCACTCTATCATAGGCTTTAGAAAGGTCAAGTTTCAGAAAAAAAACCTTCTTTTTTAGAAAAGGCAAGAGAATGGATGTTTTCATGAACAGAGATGATAGAGTCCAGAATTTGTCTTCTCAGGACAAAACCACTTTGCTAAGGCGATATAATGGAAGGAAGCAATTTGAGGATTCTGGAGGTAAGGACCTTAGAGATAATCTTGTAGAGAGAGTTGCATAAGCTTATAGGTCTAAAAAGATCCATTGAATCTGCCCCCATCTTTTTGGGTATAAGAGCTATAAAAGTACCATTAACTTCTTTCAAAAGTTTTCTAGCACCAAAAAACTCTTTCACAACTCTGGTAACATCATCTCCAATAATATGCCAGTACATTTGGAAGAAGAACATGGGAAAGCCGTCCAGACCTGGGGCTTTGCTGCCCTCAAAGGACTTAATAGCTGTAAGAATTTCATCATGGGAGGGAATGGCAGTTAAACGATCATTGTGATCTTCCCCCAGAATGGTAGGTATACTGTCCAGAAGTTCCCTTTGGGCCTGTATATTCAAATTTTGATCCTTAGCAAGTAAATTAGAGAAAAAATCCATAGCAACCTTGCTCATGGAATCATCATCTTCAACATATCTGCCATTCACTTTAATCTATAAAATTCTATTTATGGCCTTATGTCTAAGGGTGGACATATGGAAGTATTTAGTGTTCCTATCCCCCTCCTTTAACCAGACATTTATCGATCTTTGTTTCCAGTAGGTTTCCTCTTTAGCTATTATTTCATGATATCTCATAAGAATAGCATCTTCAGTGTTTCTAGACATATAGGTATAACCATTGTGCTGTATCTCATCCTAGATTTCCTCGAGTTCTAAGAGGGTTGTTGCTTTTGAGGTAAAGATGTTCCCAAAGTAATCCTTATTCCACTTCTTGACATTATCTTTAACATTCTTCAACTTTTTGACCACTTTATACATGGCATTGCCTTCAATACTAACCTGCCACCAGTCCTTAATCTTACTTTCCAGATCCAGGTGTCTAGTCCACATTTTTTCAAATCTATAAGGGAAATGTCTCCTTCTATTTTTTACTTCAGCCGTTAAGGTTATAGGGTAATGATCTGATCCTGCCCTTATGTGAGAAGATAAAGAACATTCATGAAGATTAAACCAATCTAAGGAAAAAAGAGCGTAACCTGAATCAAATTCTCACCACTTATTTGATTAGTCCAGGTGTATTTGACTCCTTGCAACTCCAAATCATGAATGCCATTATTGTTTATAAAGTCCATTAGGTCTAATCTGCTATCCAGATTGGCATGACTCCCTCCCTTTTTCTCATTTTCTTTCAAGGGAGTGTTGAAATCTCCCATAATTATCCAACTGTCCTCAGCAAACCTTCTTCTCAACCCAGTAAGATATCTCCACATCTCACTTTGTCCAGTCTTAGTGTTAGGAGCATAAACATTAGTTAGGACCCACATAGTGCAATTCTTTATGTGCTTAAATCTAATACAGGCCAGATTGTTGTTCTAAATTAACACCTCTCCTTCTATATTATTTTTGTTCCAAAATGTAACAATTCCTCCCGAGGCACCTTCTGAACTACCTCCACTGACTCCTCTATTTTTGAAAATATTCAAACTTTCAACTTTATCTTTCACCATCTTAGTTTCTTGAATCAAAAAAATGTTAGGGTTTTTGTCTCTAATCATATTTCTAACTAAATTATGTTTGTGAGGACTATTATGTCCCCTAATATTCCAGGAGATGATTTTCATGGATTTTTAGAAATACCTGCCTCAAAGATGGTTCTTTGGGTACCATCTACTAAATTCCTACTTGTTTCCAATGTTCTTTTTTTGGCATTTGAGTGTCTTCCTGGAGAAGTGTGTTGCGCTCCCACATCACCAAGCCTGCTTCTGGTGTTTCTAGTCAGCGTACTATTTACTGGGTTATTGTTATTCTTTTTCTTTTGCTTGTTCTTTCTTTTATCCTCTGTTACTTCTTCGTCCTCCTGCTTTGATTCATTCTTCCCCAGTGCCTTTTTTATATCCTCTTCATCGCCCCATTTTGGATCTTGTTCCTTCGAATAGGCCAACTTTCCCTTTGCTGGGGTGGTTAATGAGATTTCCGATAGCCCTTGGCCCAAAATGGTATCAGGTTGGGCCTCTTGGAACCAGTCTATTTCTTTATCTTGATCTTGAGATTTTGAGACAAGGTTGAAGTTATCTCCTTCCTCTTTATTATCTGTGGGTTGTTTATCTGCTTTCTCTACCTCTATCTTGTCCTCTTTCTAATCCTCTTGCTGAGTGTTGTCTTTTTTTTGTGTACTGAGTCCTTAAAACCCTGTTCCAACATCTGAATATTTGGTTCATTACCCACTTCACTGGTGATTTCTTCCTCCACCCTTACTATCTAGGACCGCTTCTCTTGATTAGGATCATTGGAATCCCAAGCTTTTAGTGGCTTGTCCACTTTTTTCCAAACCTTAGTTTGAATATGGGGTTTATCCTCTATAGATGGACATTTTTTAGCCCAATGTCTGACTTTTTTACAATGAAAACAGGCGAAGGGGATTGTTTCATAAACAATATTCTGCATAGTTATGTGGAGTTAAAAGTGGAAATTTATGAGGACTCATTGCAACAAAAATGAAAGATCACAAGGAAAGAGAAGCACAATCACACAAGACACCCCCCCAAATTCACTCAATCAAAGAAACCCCCCCCCCCCCCCCCCCCTAAAATGATGATTTGACACTTTATACTTTGTGCGTGTACAATGGGCCACTTGCAAAAAATGACAAAGTGGACTTCTGATTTCAACTTTACAACTGCCTTAATAAGGCCAAAAGAGACTCAAAGCAATAATGAGAGTGATCTAAACTAAGATCCAAGCAAATTACAAGTACCAAACAGGCCAAAAAATACCAATATATGAAAGTATAATATCCACTCAAAATATCTAAAAAATTATCATAGATTATGAATTTAGACAAAAAAAAATATGCACTTTAAAAAAAACAGCACTTGAAAAGGAGGTCGTATGAGCTCAAACGTATCCTTTGAAGTTGCAAAATTAAGGATTGGATAGGTACAACTAAGAGAATCTGAAAATTATGAAAAACCTATGCACCAAAATCAGAAAATAACCACACCACTATGAAGAGAATGAAAAATTAGCCCAAATCAAAAAAAATTGCACCCAAGAAGGAGCAAAATTGAGCAAGATATGAGCCTCCAAAGTTGACGCAAAAATCAAAACTGCTCAACGGAGAGGGGTCTAATTTTTTTTTAAAATACTGACATCAGCAAAACATTGTGCTAAATTTGACGGTCGTCTAACCATTAAAATGGGCGTCGCACCCCTGGACCAGGCTGACTAGGCGTTGACTGTGCACTGCTGACTGGGCAGAATGTACAGACCCCCCCAAAAACATTTTTTTTTCAACTGGAAAATTATTTTTCAGAATTTTTTTTTTTAAATCCAAAAATTTTGTACCGTACTGCCCGAATTGGGCAAAAAATTTCTCCAACACCCAAAATTTGACTTTCGCCAAAATAGGTCGAGTTTATACTCAATTTTTATGAAAACGGCCTCCTGGACGCAATGGTGAGGTAAAAAACGCTCTAGGATGCCTCCAAATCGCAGAGTACCTCAGATCCAAAAATAGAAGCCTTCCAAGATGTCTCCCAAAACTAATCAATGAAGCCCCAATAGCTCTGATACCATGTGAGATTTTGCCAAGATCAAGGGCACAATGAAAAGCATAAAGAGAGACAATAGAATGACAAGAACAAACTATATTCTCATCAATATACAAAATGATCAACTGGATTAACCAATACAATGAATATGAGCCTGCTTATATAGGCAAGACCATATGGATATACAAGCACACAATCATGACATGTGGCTCAATGAGAAACAAGGGTAGGTAAGAAATACTAGGGGTAGGTAGGAGAAATAATATACTATTCCACAAGAGGTGGATGACCCATCGAATGTGGAGTGTAACATCAAGATAAGACCACAAAAGGTGGAATTTCTCCTACAAGCTATATCTCTATGTGCACACTTCCCTAAGTGTCTCATATCCAAACTATGAAGATATGCATTATCCTAAGTTAACTTAAGTAAAGTGTAATAATATCCATGATGAATATTTATTTACACCAAGGATTGACTGCACAATCATTCACAACCATCTGCAACATGTTGTATCCAGTTATAGATCTCAGACAAGGGGTTTTTAAGATCTGCATGAAAATATTCCCTTAAGGCCAAGTCCCTTAGTTACCAAATGAGGTTCCAACACCAGAATCAGGTGTGGTCTCATTCACTGCATTTGAATCACCCTTTTTGACCCTTTTCTTCTTATACTACTATTTGATTTCTTCAACCTTCGCTTTGCCCTTATCACCTGATTTGTTCTTTTATGCCGGAGCATTCTAGTTCATATTCTTGCTTCTAAAAAATTTAGCAATGTGACTTGATTTGTTGCAAGCATAGCAAACAATGTTGCTTCTCTGATTAGGCCTAGAATTAACTTGATTTCCCCTTGATCTGCTTTGATTAGCAATATGTCCAAATCTTCCATAAGTATAACATCTTATATTTCTCCTACTTACTATACTTTTGCATTCAATTGACCTATGACCATATTTATTGCAATTGAAACATTGTCCGGAGAATGTTGAATTATTTTGATTTGCCCTATTTCTGCATTGACTTGCCATATGACCAAATTTATTGCAAACAAAACATAAAGCATTGAATTTATAAGAATTAAGTTGCCTTACTGAAGATCTCTTGTTCTTCTAAGGTTTAGCATTTCTTTGACCAGATCTAAAGCTTTCTCTTTTCTCAAATCCAAGTCCTCCCATATCACCTTTATTCTTCTAACTTTATAGCATCTCATCTAGCTTAGCTGAGCTAGCATTGAATTTTTGTTTGTACTCATTAGCAGCGATAAGTTTATCTCTCAAAATTATGATCTGTCTTTCAAGCTCCTGCTCATTATTCCTGGATTGTATCAATTCAAGCTTCAGTAGGTCATTTTCATGATTAAGTCTACAACATTCATCAGATCTATCCTTTAGTCACTAAGTCAATTTTTCCTCATTCTTCTTCCTATCTTCAATCTCCTTTGTCAGCTTCATCACAATGGATTGCATCTCATTCTTCAAGACTGTATTATCTCTAGAAACTTTTTTACATTCATTTGTCTTGTCTCTTAAGGCTTGGTCATCAGTGCTTTGGTCTTCTTTCTCCTTGAGTTTGTCCATAAGCTCCTTTCTCTTTTCTTTGGATGTGTTCACTTTCTCCTTCAAAGACTCAATGAAGTCTTCAATATCGCTTAGATTTATTCTCGGGATATTTTCTTCTTTTCTTGTTGTATCTAGATCTTCAAGTGCCACTGTGAGTTGTTTTTGTAAACTGGATTCCATTGCTTCATTATCTCGGATCTTCCTCAAGTTGTTAGGCTTCCTCGGAGGAACTAGGATTTGATACCAATTGTTGGAATCAATGAACACTAAGAGGGGGGGTGAATTAGTGTTTTGCAATTTATAACTTTCTTTAACTGATTCTTAAACCATCATATGAAAATGAATAAAAGTAAAGTGCATAAACTCAACACACACAAGCACAAAACCATAACACCAAAATTTTTTCGTGGAAACTCGGAAAGGGAAAAACTATGGTGGGATTGAGACCCAAAATATTATAATACTATGATCAGGATTATAATATTATTACAATGGGAATGCACATGCATTCAAGCAAACTACCTAGAGCTTGCTGCTCAATTACAAAAGAGAGGGCTACAACTCCCAGGGGACTCATTGTCCTACAAATGATTACAAATGATAGCCGATTGTCTAAAATGATGAATAGCATCTACAAATGCCAAAATGTAATTTCGGTTAGGCACAAAGAGTCTTCTTCCACTATTCTAGCACACTGCTCTGTTTTGCTCTGCTATGTCATACATTAGAGCATAAATCCAAGGATATCTCATGTGAAATTGTGCATAGACACTCATACAATATTCACACATCACTATCAAATACCAAAATGCTCATGTAGATCAGTCTTATTTATCCACATCACTTGAATAGGTCACCAACATGTTGGCTCCAAAAATATTCATAAAACATGAAACGTGTAATGAGAAGTCAGCTCAATCTAATTACAAATGCACATGCAAACCAAAACAAATTGATAATACGCTTCAAACAAGTTAGCATAACAACCTCGAAAATGACACTAATCAACACAATCATCTTGAAGGTTCCGCATAACATGCTACACCAAAATAACCTTGTCCTTCTTGAAATACTGGATACCGGATCACCAATCTTGCACTAGAATCAACACTGAAGGCTAGGATTGTGGACTGAGAAATTCCAACCAACAAATCGACTACCTCTTCCACCACAAATGAAAATGTGCACCCAAAATTGAGTTCTACTCAATGTACTCATACTCTGTCGAACACTATATTCCACCTTCCAGACTTAAGTAAAACTTCTGGAAGAATGGATTTACATATTTCAGATGATGCTTCTGATTTGAGTTGCCATCAATGATAACCCCTAAACAATCCTCAAGCACTAATCTCTTTCGGAGCAGTGTCTCTTGCCAAAAATAGAGATATCAAAGATGAAATAAATTTAAATGACTAACTTTCATATTTATATATCAAACAGGCCCAAAATGGGCACCCAAACTCTGGCACCTTGCTCTAGAAGATTCTGCAAAGTGGTTGCCAAAAATAGGTCATGACAATTGTAAAAGCTTTGTCATAGTCATCAATGCATTATATCATAACTATCATATGGGGTCAAAATTAGCTTAATAAAATAATACTAGAATATGTTTTTTAGATTCGTACTTCCCACCTATGTTGGCAATCAATTCATTTAATATTTAATTATTATATATGTCAATAGTCTAGAAATAATATTATATATTATATATAAATTTTTTGCTAACTATTCTAATTAACTTGCAAAAAAAAATAGGATGGGTTGATATTAATCTTGAACTTACTATTTTGGAAAGGGGACATGACAATATGTGAATGAGAAAAAAATAATATACCCAAATTGAGAGAGAAGAAGCAAAACTCAAATGCATACATTGATATATAAAGAGATTGGGGGAGTAAAAGATGGTAGTGACACATATGATATATTAAGAAAGTATAAGTGCTAAGAATACAAATGACATACAAAGAATTATTGTCAAGTGTGGAAGTCAAAGCATGAAACCACTTGAATAAAAGGTGGAATAAGAAATGACAAATAAGGCAGAATAAAAAAGGCCAAAATACAATGCAAACAAGCAAAAGAGAAACTTTGTAATGTACCCTTTCTACAAACTTGATTTATGGACTTGGTCTATTTTGACTAATCATACATTATCAAATTCTAGTGTGTATTACTAGTCCATGCACTAACAAATTTATGATATAAACTGTTACTATTACATTTCCCTATAGTAGATATTATTATTGGCCCTAAATTTATGGTTGTAGGTTAGGTACCTAAGATGTTAATTAAGAATTGATAAAATCAAATAGTGAACCATAGTCAAAATGGCCTATTAGAAAAAAAAAATTGCAACATAAATGGTTGTATTTTATAATTTTAATTACAAAATATTGGTCCACTGATGTTGAATTCAGTTCATAACGATCTGGATGGCACTTTTCTTGTCACAAAAGAGGATAGTTGGTCATAGAACAATAAAGTCAAACTCAATGAAAATATTTTAAATTCAAATAGCCTTAGTGGTGACATCAACAACTTCATAATACTTAGTCCTAGTTGAAGAAAGAGAAAGGACATGCCACTTATTACTCTATCAAAAAATGTGTCCTAAACCAAGATGAAATATATAGCCAAATAAGGACCTATAATCACCAATATCACTACCCTAATTAAAATCTATATATTCGACCAAGTCTAAACATGTACCTATTGCATAGTGAATCCCATATCAATGAGACACATGTATCTTTTTTGTAGCTTTCCAATGAAACTTGTATGGTTCCTACATAATGTGTGAAACTATTTCAACCACAAAAGAAATATCATGGTGAGTTTGAATTAGATAGATTAGGCTCCCAACAAGATAATAATACAAAGCAACACCAATTAGTGGAGTAGAATGTTTCACCTCAAGATTGAATCCAAATAGAAAGGTATTTAGTGCAAGCTTACAATTAGTCATATAGAATTGATATAGTAGATCAAGAGCATACTTGGCTAGAGCAAGAGTGATCCCAAAATAGGATTGATTGATCTGTAAAGGGTCTGTGTCAATCATAGAAAATATATCACACAAAGAGGATGATGAACTCCTTGTAATGATCAAGTTGTCAACATATAGACATTTAGATCTAAGTGGCATCTAGAAAATCTACTAAAGAGAAGACATGAATCCGTCTTGGCATACCAAGCTTGAGAGGCCTACTTGAGGTCATATATATGTTGGCAATTGACACTCAATTGGTTGGTTTCACTAAGTTGTCATTGATGGCAACATGGTATTTTGTTCCAGCTTCGTGTTTTGGTTCAGTTGTGTATCGACAAGCACTTCACAGACACTACACCAACACCGACATCAACAGGATAAAAAGATTTCTTGGTTACTGACAATGCAGGCCGACATGGTTTAGAATATGGTTATTGGTATTGGAGGCCAACATCTCTTGGATCCGACATCGACAATTGTTTTTGATATTCATGCATTTACGTTATCTAGCTGACATGTAATTTGATATTGTAATTATCTTTGTAAGCAAACATAAGGCATGATAAGTTTTATAAGATATATAGGTCAATTGGATTAAATCATTTTAGATATAAAATAATAGAGATGGTGATGGATATTTGAATGTGATACAATGCAAAATATATCAGAGAGATTATGTATGTGAGGATATTTATGTAAGGGTTATTCTGGTAAAGGGTTTAGGGTTTTAGACCAGAAGAAATAGAGATTAAACCGAAACTGTATTCTAGCATAGAAGATGCTATCTTAGCAGTTCAACAATTTTTTGGATTGTAGTATGGATTTATATGTAGTCAGTGAGACTCCTTTTGTGATTGAGCAGTGTGCTCTAGGCTATAAGCCTTCCTGCAAGTACGGGCCCCTTATATTTTATAATATCTCTTCATATGGCTAGCGGATTGATATTGTGGGTCACAAATCCCACCACGGTTTTTCCTCTTTGAGGTTTTCCACGTATAATTTTGTGTGTTATGGTTCTCATTTATGTGATTGTCTTATTGGTTGCTTTACTTCTTTCAACTCTGTATGTACAAGTATATCGGTTGGTGTATGCATGTTTTAATAAGGATAAAATTGATCATTCCAGTATAACACTGATTCACCCCCCCTCTCAGTGTTATTGGATTCTAACAATTGGTATTAGAGCCTTGTGCCTCGAAGGAAGTTTAACAACTTGAGGAAGATCCAGAATCCAGAATCCATGGATTTGGATTTGGAGAAGCAACTTGAGATGGCACTTGAATATTATGATGTTGAAAGGTTGAAGAACTTAAAGCTACAAGATGAATTGAATTCTTCTAAGGAATTCATTCTTGTCCTACTAGAGAGGCTATCATCTGTTCAGTCTAGGAGGAAGGAACTCTTGCAAAGTCAGGATGATGAAGAGAAAGATGCACTTAAGAAACAATGTCCGAAATTGAGTCAGGAGAACATGGTTATGAAAAATGAAATGCAAGCTATAACTATGAGAATGTCTAAGGAGATTGAGGACCGAAAGAAAAAGGAAAAAAATCTTGTTGTATCCTTGAAGAACAAATTTAAAGAATGTGGTAGGTTGGTTCATGAGAATGATTTGTTGAGAACTGATTTAGTACAATCCCATAGTAATGAACAAGAGCTTGAGAGACAAAAGATAATTCTAAGAGAAGATCTAACTACTGCAAGTGAGTATAAAGAAAAATTCAAGATTAGCTCAACTCAACTAAATGAGTTATTGAAGAGACAAAGGCAGATTGGAGATTCCAACGGACTTGGATTTGAGCAAGGATAGAGTTCTAGTACTACTAATGAAGATCAAAACCATAAGGCACCGGTAAGGCAATTTAATGATTATAAATTTAATGGTAGATGTTTTGTTTGCAATAGATTTGGTCACATGGCTAGACAATGTAGAAACAAAGCAAATCAGAACCCTAATTATGCTCCTGGTAAATATTCTAAATGCAATAAGTATGGTCATAAGACATAATATTGCAGAATGAATGTTAAATGCTATGCATATGGAAAGTTTGGATGTATGGCTAATCAGTGCAGGTCAAGCAATTTTACCATTTTTAGCAAAGCAATTCAAAGGAACAATGTTACATGTTATGCATGTAATGAGGTTGGACATATTGCTAAATTCTATAGAAGCAAAAATCCACTAATTGGTAGTGGAGGATCAAATGAGAAAGGGAAAGAGAATGTTAGTGAAATGTGAAAAGATCATACTCAGAGATGGGTTAGGAAGACTAAAGAACAATCATCAGATGGAAATGCACTGGTTACTTATCTGACAGAGGAGGTTGCTCTTGTACGGGCAGGTAGCTCATCTGGTAACTGAGGCATATGCCTTAGGGGTAGGCAAAATCCATGAAGATGCTGCATATGCCCCGGGAAGAGGTTCTGGAAGATGTTCCAGACATTGGATATGCTTATCCAACATGGATATTTTCTATTCGAGATCCGGTATCTTTCATCGATAGTCATTAATGTCAATGGAAGATTAGGGTTTTTCTCAGAGGTTAAAAGGTCAAATTCACTTCATTATTGATCACCTTGCATTCAGAGTGATTTCAAAATGATTAAGAGCGACCAAGAGAGATCAAAGGCATTTCGGAGCAATTAGATTTCTTCTTGAGCAATTTCATCGGCGACTCGAAGAATTCATTAGGGATTTTTCACCGAAAGCGATCAATGGGTATTTATCTTTAAACATGGAAGCGATATCATCATCTATTCCTATCTTTGTTGCAAATACGACTATAGTAGAGGTCAAGGACCTCCCCAGGCCAATTTTCAAGTGGTATCCACATGTAGCTACCCTGGAAGATTTAGTTGGAGCATTTTCCCGAGTTTTGAAGGGATTTTTCTATGTTGAAGATGTTAGGGAATACATACACTATCACATTTAGGACTTGGGAACATCTGAAATAAAGAGCATGCACATGAGCGAGTTGATGGGAGAATCAGGAAAGATGAAACCGACATACAAGCACATTGAAGACTTAGGGTTTACCGACATTCTGGACATCCTGAAATTCGAAGATGAGATAATTAGGTATGTTTTGAGAAGAGTACATGGGAAGTTTATCTAGTTGGATAGACCTTACAAGATCACCAAGGAAGTCATTCAGGCAATCACCGGTTTACCATCAGTTGGGAAACATCCAGATAAGAAGGTTTCAAATGATTATGTCAACAAAATCACTAACACGACATTTGACAGGAGATCTATGAGAATAAGCACTATTACCAACACGAACATCAGATTTGGTAGCATGATCATTGGATATAAGGTAACTCAATCAAACCGACTGAACTCTCCAATTCCTGCATTTTCGCTGCATACAAAATGATGAGAGAGTGTGAAATTGGATCTATGCGGTTGGATGTTAGATGAGTTATTAATAAACCTAGAAAAGATTAAGGGTGAAAAGAAAGGAACCTTTCGATATGGCAACTTAATTGTCTGCTTAATGTTATTTTTCATGAATGACACACCCAATTTTGGGAAGAGGCAATGGGCATTTGATATCCCGATAGGGAGACAATTGAGACAATCAATTGCTACCTTAGGCAGTCAAAGAGATGATAAAATATGGGGATATTTCAAAGCATTCCAAAAATCTATGAAGTCTAGGGAAAGGGTTCCCAAGCATATTGTAAAAAAATATTCAATTGACATATGCTTCATGGTGAAGAAGGATGAAACACTTATGGAAGCGGTTAAGCCCCAAAAGATTTGGATTGAGGAAATGGGCTATGAAGTGGATGCACAGACTCTTGAGGCTTATACAAAAATGTTGATTGATGCACCTATTGATGAGGCAGAGAAGCCCTGTGGTACTGCAAAACAAAAATTACAAGAGGTTGAAATAGAGTTCAACCGGAAGAAGAGAGAGAAGCATGATGGAAAGGCTAGAAAATTTGTTGAGAAGGTCTCACAAGACATTAAAACATTAATTGATGTTGTCCTGGAGAAAGGCAGGAAGAGGAAGAATCCATAAGTACACATTGACCCTATTACAACAGAGTCTGAATCTGAGTATGACACACCCTTGGCATTCAAGAGGGTTGTAAGGAAGAAAATAGAGGAAACAAAGGTAGAACCTAAAAAGAAAGTAGTTAGGAAGGTTACATTCAAAATACCAACACAGAAGCAAGCACCAAGGGCAACACCTTCAACAACATCCAGTACTGCAAAGAGGAAGAAGAAGAGTGACATCGATCTGGCAATTCAATCTGGTAATGTGGCTATCGTTCCACCTAAACTTGTGCAGAGTTAGTAGATGAAATCACTAAGGATGGCATGTTAAAGAATGTACAATTTTATTATTAACATTTAGAACATGATGAATAAAGAGAGGTAGAGGAAGCAATATTATTATATTTAAATATTTATAAGAAAGCCTTAATAGAAATTGAAAAAACAAATACTGACAAAATTATATAATATGTTAGATGCTAGAAGATTGTCAGCAATGCAAGAAGATAAGCATATTAAAATTCAAGAGTTATTATCCGTTTGTGTTACTATTGCTCCAGAGGTAAATGAGAAAGAGTCATTTACACATATATTAAGTGGACTTGAATTTATTTTCGACACTTTCAAAATTGGTTGGGATACTTGAGCTATTGGAGAAGGCTTATTCGAAAATTTTGAAATTTGTTAAGCTCCGATAAGATATTTTTAGGATATTCATTGTACAATTTTTTTTGGATCTTTGACATTCTTTTTAGAATTTTTTATGACATTGATGTCAAAGGGGGAGTGATATAGATGTGAAAAAGAATAGAAGGAGTTGTATACATTAGGGGGAGATATGGAGATATATGTGGAGTATTTTGCATTAATGAATATTCAGCTCAGGGGGAGTAGGCAGGATGGAACCGACAGATGAAACCTTGACAATTTTTCACATGAGTTTTGCCATCAATGCCAAAGGGGGAGATTGTTGGAAATTGACACTCAATTGGTTGGTTTCACTATGTTGTCATTGATGGAAACATGGTATTTTGTTCTGGCTTCATGTTTTGGTTCAGTTGTGTACCGACAGGTACTTCACAGACACTACATCGGCACTGACACCAGCATGATAGAAGGATTTCTTTGGCTACCAAAAATGTAGGCTGACATGGTTTAGAATATGGTTATTGGTATTGGAGGTTGACATCTCTTGAATCCAACATCAACAATTATTTTTGATATTCATGCATTTATGTTATCTAGCTGACATGTAATTTGATATTGTAATTATCTTTGTAAGCTGACATAAGGCATGATAAGTTGTATAGGATATATAGGTTAGTTGGATTAAATCATTTTAGATATATAATGGTAGAGATGGTGATAGATATGTGAATGTGATATAATGCGAAATATATCAGAGAGATTATGTATGTGAGGATATTTATGTAAGGGTTATTCTGGTAAAGGGTTTAGGGTTTTAGATCGGAATAGACAAAGCTTAAATCGGAATTGTATTCTGGCATAGAAGATTCTATCTTAGCAACTCAACACTTCTCCAGATTATAGTCTGGATTTATATGTAGTCAGTGAGACTCCTTTTGTGATTGAGCAGTGTGCTCTAAGCTATAAGCCTTCCTGCAAGTGCAAGCCCCTTATATTTTGTAATATCTCTTCATATGGCCAATGGATTGATACTGTGGGTCACAAATCCCACCGTGGTTTTTCCCCTTTGAGGTTTTCCAAGTATAATTTTGTGTGTTATGATTCTCATTTATGTGATTGGCTTATTGGTTGCTTTACTTTTTTCAACTCTGTATGTATCGGTATACCAGTTGGTGTATGCATGTTTAATAAGGCTAAAATTTATCATTCTGGTATAACACTAATTCACCCCCCCTCTCAGTGTTATTGGATTCCAACAATATAGATTTCCTTAACTTGCAAACCAATAAAATTTATTTGAATAAATTCCTATGGATACTCCATGTAAAATTCCTCCTAAAGACCCTCATGAAGAAATGTATTCTTCACATCCATTTAATGTACAACCCAACCATTGGTTGCAACAATGCCAAGATTCAATAAAATGAAATTATCTTCTTAGGGACAAAGGTCTCTATGTAATCAATACTATAACTTGTGAAAATATTTGACCATAATTTATTATTTGAACTTATCCATAGTTCCATACATTGCATATTTAAAAAATTGTTGATGTAATGCTCGTATAATTTTGCCACAAATAATATTATATAGAATATTCTCGACAATTGTTCAATGCATAGGACCAAGGAGGATAATTTTTTCTTTGATGGTTTGGATCAAAGTGCTCCAAAATTAATGAATTGATAATTGATCTTTACATTCTTAGGCCATCTCAACACAATGATAAGCCAAATTTGATAAAAAATAATCCAAAAATCTAAATTTGGATTTGGCAACCACCACCTAGCTTCAAACTCTTGCAATTTTGGACTCGTGTGCCTAATTTAGAAAAATCAAAAGGATAAATTAATTTTTTTGGACAATGTAAACTCAATGACGAACTCATAGTTACACTAGCATGATCTAGAATGAGCTTCCAATATAAAGCCACAAAGAGGAAACTCTATGAATATGGTATTTCTATCAAGTTTTAATGATTCTCTAGTTCAACATTTGATGCAAAAGAAAAGCTTTCTCAACTTTTCAAGATGCATTGATATTTACACTTGAGATCTCCCAAAAATCTAACCAAAGTTATTTTAACTTGTCACAACCCTTTCTTATTGAAATTACAAAACCTTATAACTAGCAATCATATCTTGGTGTGCAATGGGTATGCCAAAGAGGATTGGAAGGTCAATTAGGGAAATTTTGGTCTATTTTTTGCATGCATTTTCTACGTGACATGATGTAAATTGGTATGCAATTTAGCAAATTATTTAGTTTGTGCAACAAAGGTCTCAATGGAGAAGTGATAACTTTAAATAAACTATGCATTAATTTACAAGGATCCAAACATAACTAAATAAAACCTTTGAACTAGGAAAATTATTAGGCTCCATTACTAACATGATCATGTCATGTTAGAGAGAGAGAGAGAGAGAGAGAGAGAGAGAGAGAGAGAGAGAGAGAGAGAGAGAGAGAGAGAGAGAGAGAGAGAGAGAGAGAGAGAGCTCTTTATATCTCCATATCCCTCTCTATCTGTTAAATTTACAACTAAAGGATTAAAAAAATAGCAAAATCCATGAGGGTTGTAGGATTTAGATGAAATGGAATGGTCAACTAAGGAGATCAAACTTTTCTTGTTAAGAAAATAATGAAAATAAACTTAAATTAGATAGTATTTAATTTGAGGTGAGTAGTATATCTAACAATCACCTCATAGAAGATTATTTTTGCACCTATCCAAGCACACCCAAGCTAGTTGGTCCATAATTAGTGGCTACAAGTCACAACAAGATAATAATTTATTATTATTGAAAATAAGTATTTGAATTTGAGCTAAGAGATATGACAAATAAATGTGGTCAATAATCTAAGTATTTTTGTGTTTTACCTAAAAAAAACATCAACAACTTGAAAAGAACACACATAATAAAATTTAAAGTAAATGCTTATATTTGAGCTAACGGACATGACAAATAAATGATCCTAATAAGCAAACTATTTATAATCTTGATTCATTAGTAATATATTGTAAAGCATGTAAATAACAAGTTATTTTGTTATTGATGTACAACATGATTGTTTACATTCTAATTTGTCACAAATTCTAGCAAAAAATTTTACTCTCATTTGATGTTTCAACAACGTAGCTTTGTTTTGTCCTTTCTATGGATTCTTCTAAATTTAAAAGACTTTTCCTTAGAAAATTTGAAAAGTTTGAAGCAGTGATGGAAGGCAGAGCATCTCCATTAGTGATGACCAACATGATTTTAGCCTCTACTTAAGGATGAATCAAAATATAATAAAAAAAATCAACTCCATGATGTCTCGAGGTTGAGAAAACAATTTTGTTTTTTGGAAGAAAAATCATTATATGCTACACATAAATTTGAAGGTTGTCAGTTGTAGAAATTCAGGAATCATTATAATTTTAGTTTCTAAGATAGAAATCCTATTATAGAGGATTTCATTCATGATGATTTACAAGCAAGCCAATTCACTTAAATAAGCAATGTCTTTTGAGTAATTAATATTCTATATGATTATTTATTCATAGATGTAAATAACGAAAGATAGTAAATATTATATGATATATATATTAAAAAATAAACAGGTAAAATTAACTTAAATAGAATTTAAAGAAAATTTAAAAAATAAAAAATTTAAATAAAGATTATAATAAACTAAGGAATTTAAGTGGAAAGTTTAACTTTTTAGCTTTGTTATCAAGGGAAAATATTAAAATATAAAATAAAATAATTATCAACAAACATTATGATATTTTGTCAAAATTTGGTTCATTTGTCTTTGTTATTTTGTTGTAGTGATGTGGCATGTGAATTACACATAACTAATTTATTTTTTTCGGTTTGAACCATGAGTAACACAAAAGCTCAATTTTGTGCAATCATCATTAGCATTGTTTTGTGTTGGTGTAATTTATGTCTCATGTAATTACACTTTACTTAAGTTAACTTAGGATAACACATATCATAGTAATTTGCATATGAGACACTTAGGGAACTGCATATCTAAGGAATATGTTTGTAAGAGAAATTCCACCTTTGGTAGTGTTATCTTGTTATCACATTTTCATATCCACTTATAGTGGAATGACAATTCCACCTTTGGTGGGTGATCCACCTTTAATAGAATTATCTATTGTTTCTCCTACCTACCCCTATCCAGCCTTGCATTTCATTGGGCTATATGCCATGATTGTGTGTTCTCTTTTATGGCCTTGCCTTTATAAGTAGGCTTACATTGTATATTGATTGATCTATTTGCATCTTGATGAGAATATAGTTTGTTCTTGTCTCTATTATTTCTCTCTTATTCTTGTGCTTTACGTTGCCTTTAGATCTTGGGTGGCTACCTTCATAGCAAATTCTTACATGGTATCGGAGTCATTAAAGTGCGATTGGTTCATCATTTGAAAGAATTTTGGTGCAATTTGAACTTTTGGATTTGTGTCTTTTTTGTTGCAAGTCAAAATTGGAGCTTGTTGGGCTAGATCTGAGCTACCATTGGATTCAAAAGGTTTGAAAAAGTCAAATTTTCTTTTTGTTTAATCCAAATCCAACTTCAGAGGCCAAATCTAGAGCCATTCGAATTTTGGAGGTGCGACAACGATTTAGGTGTTTTAATTATGTAGGTGATTTTCAAATAGCGATATCTCAGTCATCTAGTCTCGTTTTTTTGAGATTTTTTTTTTATTTGAGGTAGAATTTTGTGCTCTTCACAATGGTGTAGGAATTTTCTGATTTTCGTACACGAATATTTCAGAAATTGTGAAATCCCTATTTTTACAACTTTTGAGGCATTGTTCGGGCTCATATGGACTCCTTTTTTTGTGCATTTTTTTTTTTTGAAAATGCATGATTCTTTCTCTATTTTATAGTGGTGCTATTATTTTATACTAGATATGATTAGAAATTTCACTTTCAGTAGTTGGTCTATTTTGGCCTATTCTGGCACATGTAATACTTAGATCTCAGTTAAGATCTTTTTTTAAAGCCTTGGTTAAGATATTTTTGCATCATTGATTTGAGTCTATTATATCGTACTTGAGGTGGTTATAATCATTGAAATCAGAAGCCCACTTTGTCTTGTTTGCAAGTGGCCCATTGTACACACACTAAGTATAAAGTGTCAAATCATCATTTTTTTTTGGGGGGGGGGGAGGGGTTCTTTGATTGAGTGAATTTGGCAGGGTGTCTTGTGTGATTGTGCCTCTCTCTATCTTGTGCTATTTCATTTTTCTATTATGGGTTCTCCTAAGTTTCATCTTTTCACTCCACATAACTATGCTTTTGGAAAATTGATACTTTGAGTAAGTTAATGGAAAAAGGATTAACTCATTATATTGATAGAGATGTTGTGGCACCACTTGATCCTAAAGTTGATCCTAATGCTCAAATGGAGTGGCTCACTATAAATACTATGGCTCTTGTAACTTTGAGTAAATATGTATCAAATGATCTCATCTTTCACATTGAAGTGTAAAATAGTTAAAGATGCTTGGGACATCCTTGGTAAATTCTATGGCTAAGTTGATGAGATTAGGGGCTATCAACTTGACAATGATATCACAAGTTAGATCCTAAGAATTTTGATACAAACCAAGACTATGTGACTAAAACAAATGATCTAAGAACACAACTCAAGGATTGTGGCATTGACAAGAAGGATGCATAGTTGGTCTAAAATTTGTTGGAAAAGCTTCCATCATAATATGCAACATTTGTTTCTAGCTTCCAAACCCATCGCTTGATAGTGGGTAGTTCTTTCACTATACCATCATTTGAAGCATTCAGATAAATGTTGATGTTAAAGCAATCAAAGTTGATAAGCATGGGGATTCTTGAGTCTTCAAAGTCCAAAGCTTTGGTGGCTAATCAAGGGAATTAGAGAAAGGGTTCCAACAAGAAGCATAAGAAATCTAAGCCAAAGTCACAACAAGATAGAGCACAATCATCCTCTCCACAACAAGTCAATTATTCACCTTCTTCCAAAAGGGAAAATTCATATAAGAAGGAGAAACTTTCTTGTGCATATTGCAAGAATTTAGGACATGATGAATACCATTGTCATAAGAAGGATATTGATGAATTGAAGCATCTTCTTGAGAAGAATCAAATCAGTTTACTTTCTAGAATGTCTACTTTAGCTTATTCTTCCAAACAAGCAAAATTTGATAAGGGAAAGAGTCATTGATGCAACCATAACTGGTAAAACCCCCAAAGAGAATCAATTAGTTTATGCAACAAGAGAAACATAATGAAAGCAACAAGAAAACATAAAAAAATTACATAAACAAATCATATTAATGCCTTAGAACTTCTGACACTCATCCGACAATCATCATATAATCATGAAAGAACATCTGACAACTAAACGGTTACATACAAGCTATAAGCCAGATACAATCCAATATGGGATTCTAAGAATCAACCAAATCATAAACTGCGAATCTCAATCCTTAATCTCAATTCTACTTCCTTTGCCCCTATAAATGATTACATAATAACATATTTATACCCACTAGAACATATCTGGGTCTCATAAGATTACATTTACCAATGCAGGAAATGAAATGTGTAATTAGGTTGGCCCTAAGAAATAAATCTTTCTAGAAAATAACAACCAAGTGATCTGGTTTAGCAGGAAGGTCGGCCACACACCAAAGAACATCGAACAAGACCCAAGATAGATCCACATGCCAAGAATCATGCCGATAATGAAGGAAAACCAACCAGTAAGCACAAGAACTATCCGGGAACCCATAAACAGTCAACCGAAAGTGATAACTAACCAGAAAAGAACCCAAATGAACTAAAAAATATGGGATCACGAACATGAACCAAACTAGAAACATAAAATAAGATTTTACATGAAGAACAAGAAAATACTGGTACCAACTGGTAAGAAAACAAAAAACTGCACAAAGAACTAAACAAGAACAAAAATAAAAAGAAATATTTTTGGATGATGCAAGATTGCTCATCAACCGGGGATGCTCCTGCATCAAACAACCTAGGTAGAAAAATATGTTCCATGAGGGATCTCATGAACATCTAAAAGGATTTGGAATAAAGACCCCATGTTGATTTCTGATCCAAACATCTTCTTTATCTGCCAACCTCTGCTTTAACTCTTCTGGTGCCTCAACCAGCTTCTCTAACCTCTAAGCCTCTTTATTTCTCTTCCTTTTCTTCATATCTGCACATTATTTCTATTTACTATTCTCTTTCTTTTGCAATTCTAACTTGGTTTCGCCACAAGACTTCATCTGGTTTGTCACCATAAGCTCTCTATCATTCGGTTCCATCTGTCCATTAGGCTCAACTATTAGATCCTTTTGCAAACTTATATCACCTTTCGGTATAGCCTCTGCAATTGGTTCTATCAGGTCTTTCGTCAAACTCTTTGATATAACCTCTACAACCAGTTCTATCAAACCTTCTGGTATAACCTCTGCCACCGGTTTCTTAGTACTACAACTTTTCTCAGGACTCAGATTCTTCACCTCCTTTTCCTTCTCCTTCAAAGAAATCCATGTGAACTTCTGCCCATCCTTCTCAATAGTAACTAGGTTTTTTCTATAGTCGTAAATAGCTCCTCTATCATACTACCAAGGTTTTCCCAACAATACATGACAAGCACTCATAGATACAACATCACACAGAACCTCATCTTTGAAAGGCCCAATATTGAAATTCACCAAACACCGCTTGGTTATCTCTATCTTCTAATCATCTCGTAACCGACTTACCTCATAAGGAAAAGGATGCTCAAGCCTCTTCAATCCAAGCTTCACAACCATCTCCTCATATACCAAATTGTCAGTAGTACCACTATCTACAATAATCTTGCAACACTTACCACCCGATTTACACATAGTCCGAAAAAGACTCTTCCTCTGAGTAGATCTGGTATCCTTTCTCCTGAACATAAGGGACTCTCCTTGCTTCGGTGCACAATCATATCTGGTACCATCACCTTCTGGTTCCTCATTTTCCAAACAACTTCTTGTCATTCCCTGCTTACATTCATAGAATCTGTGTTCGCTTTCTCCACACTTGAAACATTTGCCAGGAAATTCTCTACCGGTACTGCTGCTACCTTTCCTCGATGTCTTTTGCTTCATTTCTTTACTCCACTTAGGTTTTGACTCATCTTCTTCACCTGATTTCTTCATACTCTCACTCATCTTAAATTTCTCCTTCCCCCTATTCGGTTATCTTCTTCTCATCTTCTCCTAAGCCTTCAAAGCATACTTGTAAGCTTCTTCAACTGTGGAAACCTTCAACATACTCATCTCATCTTGAATGTTAAAAGAAAGTCCATTGATGTACCTCGCCACCTTTTCTCTGTCCATCTCTCTATGTCCAGATCTAATCACCACCTTGTATAATTCCTCAGTATATTCCTTCACAGTCATGTTTCTCTATTTAAGGTTCTGCAACTTTTTGAACAACTCCAATTCATAGTCTCTCGGTATGAACTTGGCCTTCACTCTTGCAACCATCTATCTCCACTGGGTGTTCTTAAATTTCACCATTCTCCACTCTGTATTTTTGTAATTCTTTCCACCATAAGGCAACATGCCCTTTCAACTCGCTCTTTGCCAACCAGACTCTCTGCGGGTCCTTGACATCCACAAACTCAAAGTAATCCTCCAACTCTTTGACCCAATTGATGAGATCCTCCGGGTTCGGCATTCCATAAAAGTTGGAAACTTTAACTTTATGAAATTTTCTTGCTTGCGCCACTACTCTCAGGAATCTTTCCTCTCTTTCATCTTTCGGTCTTTTAGCTTGCTCAAGATCTTCACCGGCTTCTTCATATTCATCCTCAGAATCAAGGTTTCTCCACAAACTAGCCAAAGCATTTTGGATTTCATTCCTCACTTCATTCTTGAAGTCTTCCATCATCTTCTCTACCTTCCGGGGGTTTGTCCTTCTTGGCGGTATCTCCTCTTCCACTTCGGTGGACTGCCTAAACTTGAAGATCTGATTATTAGTTTCAATTGCCTCCCCTCAGTGATCTACTAACAAACCTTGCTTAGCCTCATGTTTGATGATCTGAACAAGTCCACAAGTTGCCTCAACTTCCTCTCCAACCAACTGGTTCACAATTAGTACTCTATCCAACAACAAGTTCACAAACCAACTCTGATACCACTTGATGCAGCCATAACTGGTAAAACCCCCAAAGAGAATCAACTGGCTTATGCAACAAGAGCAACACAACAAAAGCAACAAGAAAACATAAGAAGATTACATAAACATATCATATTAATGCCTTAGAACTTCCGACAATCATCCGACAATCATCATATAATCATCAAAGAACATCCAACAACTAATCGGTTACATGCAAGCTATCAGCAAGATACATTCCAATTTGGGACTCTAAGAATCAACTGGATCACAAATTGTGAATCTCAATCCTTATTCTCAATTCTACTTCCTCTGCCCCTATAAATGATTACATAATAACATATTTATACCCACCAAAATATATATGGGTCAGCCTCATAAGATTACATTTACCAATATAGGAAATAAAACATGTAATTAGGTCAGCCCTAAGAATTAAATAAATCTTTCTGAAAAATAACAACCAAGTGATGCGGTTCAGCAAGAAGGTTGGCCACATGCCAAAGATCACCGGACAAGACCCAAGATAGACCCACACGCCAAGAATCATGCCAGTAATGAAGGAAAACCAACCGATAAGCACAAGAACTGTCCAGGAACCCAAAAACAGTCAACCGAAAGCAATAACTGACCAGAAAAGAACCCAAATGAACAAAAAAATCTAGGCTTAAGCACATGAACCAACCTAGAAACCAAAATTAAGATTTCCCATGAAGAACAAGTAACTACTGGTACCAACTGGTAAGAACACATAAAACTACACAAAGAACTAAAAAAGAACAAAACTGAAAGCAAATATTTTTGGATGATGCAAGATTTCTCATAAACGGGGGATGCTTCTGCATTAGTCACACTTTTGGGACAAGTAAAGGACAATCTCTTTGTGTTACTAAAGGTCTTGATTTACAAGCTTCTGATCATATGGCATCTTCATAGTCTATGTTCTCTTCATTTGAGCCTTGCAACATGTCATCAATTTTGATGGGAAATCATACATATACAATTGTGATTTTGAAAGGATCTACCTCTATTGGGAATGTCACCTTAAATGATGTGTTGTGTGTACCTCACTTGATAAATATTCTTCTTTCCATCTATCAAATCACTCATGGTGTAACAAGGGAGACTGTGAAGTTCACACTTGATTTTGTTATCATTAGAAACTTGGACATTAGAGCTATCATTGCTACTAAGGTGGTGGATCATGCATCTTGGTTGTACTCTTTTTCAGACTTTGTTCCTATTGATGAGTTTGATTCTTCAGATGATGATCACACTTGTGTGGATTTTGATACCAAGGAGAACTTTGGTTACTTGAACTTGGGTGTTCCAACATGTGATCTAGTTCTTGAGCCTTGCATTTCATTTCCTCCTATTGATATCACATCTACTATTGCACCTGATGATGCTTATGTTGCTACAATTTTGTCTTCTTGTAAATCTATGATTCAGTGTAGCAGGATATACCTTGTCTTCCAAATACAAACTTTCCTTGGGATGACTATTTGATAGACATTGCAGATTTGTTTGTGGAGTCCTACATTGTAAATTTGTGAGACATAATTGAGGATATTCATCTTTTCTTTGATGGAGATGACCCTTCTTCAGTTGTTGCAAGGGAACACTTTGACCCTCTTGTTCATTCTCTACATGATCATTATTTCTAGTTTGATATGATTGTGGATACTTATATATAGTATTTGGAGGAGGTCTCTTTATCTTTAAAAGAGACATTTGAGTCTTTGGATCATGGTCTTTACCCAGCTTCACTAGGGATTATCTTTTTTAGTAGTGTGGCCTAGTACACCTGATTTGGAAGGGGAAACTTTGAACATCAATATGGGGACACTTGAGCATCTTTCAAAGACTCCATACATCTTGAGTTTTCTTCCTACATATTCCTTTTAGGATCGGGGAGACTTCATGGATACACCTTTGGTTTTGTTTCTTCCTAAGGGGAGGAATGATGTTCGACAACCATGGAGCAACTTTTTCATTTAGTTTTGAGCTTCTATCATTGGTGCATATTCTGCATTCAGGGGGGCTACTTGGTCTCTCTTCTTCTCTCTTATTGGGGGGGACTTTTTCCTCACACAGGGTTTTGTCCTTCTCATTCTTCTTTGAGAGTTATTTTTTATTTCAATCTCTCTTTTGGGGGGAATTTTTTTTCCCACTGGGTTTTCTCCCTTTCTCTATTTGTGAGAGATTGCATTGCATTTGTACATGGGGACTTATCATGGCCTAGTTTTCGGGACCCATCTTGCATTGTTAACTTGAGTCTACATTCTCTTGAGTTGCACTTAAGGGGGGGTGTTGGTGTAATTTTTTTTCTCATGTAATTACACTTTACTTAAGTTAACTTAGGATAATGCATATCATAAGAATTTGCATATCTAAGGAATTTGGTTGTTAGAGAAATTCCACCTTTGGTGGTGTTATCTTTGTTGGGAAAATGGTGTCTCAACCTTGCATTTACATGAGGTTACTATTTATATTAAGTTTTCATTTGAGCACAAAATGGTGCCAAATTATCCCTGAAGCTTTTGGTTGGTTAGATAAGCATTTCGGTAAAGTTACGTTGCAGGATCAGAGCTAGTCTTGAAGATATTAAATTTTCCATTTTGGAGGGTCCAATTAAACATTTAAATTTGATTTTGAGGACTTTAGATACCCTGAAATTCCTTGAAAAGTGGGTGTAAATGGTGTAGTTTTTACGAGGCAATAGAGCACTTCACGAGCTTTTTGGCACTTCAAACAGTTCATCAATCAGACACACGGTTCTCAAGTTATGTCCTCTGGAAGTTTGTACTCATGAAATAGGAAATATAAAATACATCAGAAACATAAATGAGTTGTAAAAAGGGAGGGACACGCCATAGGGCATCTAGAAGGGAGATAAGGTTGGCTACACCTTATTGGGTGGTTTAGCCCATGATTTTGTAATATCATTTGACGGTTTCTTGTATTGTATATCCTATATATGAGGTGTGTGAGATAGAGGTTGTGCGTAAGAGTCTTATGACTATTGAGTTACCTCTGAATCTCTAATTAGTGGTACTCCTACAAAGAGCTTTCTCTGCAAGTATATTGTAATATTTTTTGATTGTTGAATAATATATTGGGCGTCTTTTGGAGTGTGGGGTTTTTCTCTTGAAAGGGTTTTCCCAACGTAAGTCATTGAGTTATGGTTTGAATGTTATTGTATCTATTTCTTTTTTCAGTAACTATTGTGATGATCTATAAAAAATTTTGCGTTACGCTCCTCTCAAGGTTAGTGTAGGAAGTTGTTTCGCTACTTAACTTCCTTACAAGTGGTATCAGATCTTGATCACCTTTGTGGGTGGTTGGGTTTTTTGAACTAATCCAGATTTGAGTGGGAGATTGTGTAGAAGACATTTTTTGATCTTGTTGTAGGAATTTACAGATGACAAGCTCTTTAGGGAAAATATAGGTGGAGAAATTTAATGGAATGAATTTTGAGATGTGGAAGCTAAAGATGGAAGATCTGCTAATAGATCGAGATTTATGGGATGTTGTTGATGCAAATGTCCAAAGACCCTGAGATCCTACTGCAGCGGCTCAGTATGATGTTATGGACCTGTAGCGTCCTCAAATTGTGACACTTGCAATTTCGACTGCATTTCGGTCTTCACGATGGCGACGCAACACGCAACCTGAATGGAGACCCCGAAACTTGCTCATGACACCAAAAACTGAATTTTCTTGCACCCTGGCCTGAACCTCCTTTGCACCCTGTTGTCCCGGGAGGTGGGACCAGAGCGCCCAACGCCCTGGTCCTTCAGGACCAGGGCGCCCAGCACCCTAGTCCTCCAGGACCATGGCGCCCAGCGCCCTGGTCCCTGGGTCCTATTTTGGGCCCGGTCTCCTATGGGGTCTCGGGTCTTTTTGTTTGCAATTTGGAAATAATATTTCCTGGTCGGCCTAAGGTCGGAAAAGTCATTCTTTTAACCCTAATTGACAAGTATATAAACTACATTTTCCTCTCTCATTTGGATAGATACATACATGAGGGAAAAGGCGTGGAAACTATATTCAAGCATTCAAGCATTCTTTCAAGCAATTGATCATTTCAAGTCTCCATTCAAGGCTAAGTGTTGCATTCAAGACAAGGATTCAACCATTGAAGAGGAGATCACATACTACATGCTACATACAACATACAACAATACAACAAACAACAACATCTATACCTTCGCACATAAGGATACAAACATCCTTACAACAAGGTATTAGTACTTGTTTTACATTACATTTACAGCAATTTCTCATTTCTTGGTTAATTCCAAAACTGGGGTTTGACCTAAAGGCAAACCCCTAATCCCTAACCCCCCAATCGTCTTCGCTTTTTTGTGTGTAGGTTGTAGGTACGCGACTGAAATTGAAGATCTGGAATCCTTGTGCAGAGACGAACAGATCCCCCTTCGTTTCGCGGATTTTTCGGAGGACCGTGGCGCTCGGACGCCATCGTCCCGACAACTTTTGCTCAAATTTGCAGGACAGCGCCGTATCGACATTTTACTGCTAATTCCAGGTCCGCAGCTTCATACTGTATTCCTATCTTAGTTTATAAGCGAATCTTTGTCACTTTCTATGTATTCCTAGCTTAATTCTTCTATGCACATTCTTTACAAAAGAGGGTAGCCTTGCTGTCATAACCCTTGAAACACATTTAGCATCCAATCTTGCATTGCGTGGGATTGGATCTTGTGGGTTTCAACCCCTCTTTTGAATGTAAAGTCTCTCCCCTAAGTGAAAACCATCAACCCTAGCGAACCTCCCTTCTCTCTCCTTGGAGTTGGAAGAGGGGAGAGCAACTAGGGTTCGATCGCGATTTTCCGCTTTACATTTTGGTGAACCTGACATGAACATCCTTTCTGATTATTCATGGTTAGATCTGAAAATTGGATTCCTTGATTACATTTCCATGTTGATCTTTTGCAAAATTTTAGAGGTTAATTGCATAAAAACCCTAAATTTTCTTTTTAGTAATTAAGCTTGTGAAATGTCTAAATGTTAATGCTTGTTTCAGATCTACCCTTCTATTACAAATTATTAATTCATATTTGTGGGTTAATTTTGAAAATTAAGTGGTTAAGTGACAAAACCCTAATTTTTGAAACCCTCTTGATTCAACCTTTGTCCGACAATTTCACTGATCAAAACATCTCCAAATCAGCTGTAACTTTGGATTCCGCAATAAAATCACAATATCTTTCATCCCTGAAAATTTGGAAAAAAGTTGCGAGGACCGTGTGCACTCCGAGCGCCATCGTCCCCGACATTTTTTCCGAAATTTCGGGAGCTAGATCTTACTGTATTTTCCTGCTAAAATCCAGAATTTTGGCTGATTTTATCAATTATAACACTTTCAAAATTAAAGTCAAAGTTGGTCTAGGGATTGCTTGGATTAACGCTTCTAATCATTCAAAAATCATTGAAATTGAAATTTTGTGTCAAAATTGTGTTCTTACTGTCCTAAATCTGAAAAGTGTGTTTGCATTCGTTAAAAATTTCAGTGCTTTATTCAAATTCTTGCAATTTGTGACTTTTGAAATTAAGTGCTTAATTACAACAACTTTAATTTCCGCTTTCAAAATTGAATTTTGCGTGAAATTGAGTCAATTTTTAAATTTCAAAATTTGCATTGCTCTTGACATTCCCTCTAAAATCATAAAATTCAAAATTTCAGTTTCCCTCTCTTTTTCAAAATTCAAATTTTTGCATTTTTCGACAATCTTGGTAGGGTTCAATTTCGAGATTGCAACTTTAATTTGGCCTATCTACAGATCGTAAAACCACTCAATTTTTTCGGATTAGCTCTAAAATCATCATAACTTTCATCCCTGCAAATTTCGAAAAAAGTTGCCGGGACCGTGTGCACTCCGAAGCGCCACGGTCCCTGACATTTTTTCTAAAATTTCGGGAGATTGTCTTGATTATATTTAACAGCTTAAATCCAGAAGATTGGCTGATTTTACCGAAAATTGTTACCTCTAAAATCAAAATTTTCTCTCCCTCTCTAGTGCATGAGTTTTACAACAATAAGCCCTACTTACACTATTCCCGTTAGACGAAGCCGTAGAATTAAGTCTTTCCGAGGTTTAATTACCGAGGAGATGGAACCTAATTTGAATAGCCTTTTTAACGAGGACATGGGTAATTCCTCTAATCCTCCTAATGATGAAGAAGCTCTCCATGAGGTTTCTGAAGAACAACTTTCGAAATTGGATAACCAATTTGATGATTTTCGACAATGGATGTCTCAAGAATACCCTGATAGTCAAGCTCTTCCTTTAATTGAGGGTCTAAAACGTATGCTTCAAAGTGATAAGAATGGAATTGATATTTTGCGTGGTATTGCACACATTGTGGATTCAAATGTGATGCCTATGAAGAGTTGTGCCGAAACCTTAGGTTATACACAACCTCCTATTCAAGTTAATCATTCTATTCCTTTGACGACTCCTATTGCTAGTATACCTACTTTTACATCAAACATAATGACTACTTCAACACAAGACATTCCGCCTATGATCACCAGTCATGGGGGCAATCCTTCTTCTTCAATTAACCCTCTTCCTTCATTCAATCCAACTTCTTCATTCATTCCTTCAGTGAGTGTTCCTCTTATATCTCCACAAATGAACATGACGCAAGGGGGCAATTCGTTTAACCATTCCATTCCTCCTTGTAGTGTTCCTCCTGTCCAATCATCTCCTATGACTAATTATCATAGAGTCCCACCACCTTACTCTTTACCTTCTTTCAATAACATAACACCTCCATCTCAATCTAACACGTCTAATATGAACTCTTCGACTAAAGCGACCATTAACAATCTTGCACAAACTGTCTCTTCTTTACAGCAACAAATTGCGTCTATGAATCAATCTAAGTTTAGTGTGCCCACATTTGATGTTGCGAGCGCACTTTCTCTTGATATTGTTCGAGCTATTCCCCCTAAACATGTTGAAATCCCGCATTTGGAGCTTTATAATGGTAAGGGTGATCCTCTAACACATGTTAAGACCTTTCAAACAATATGTACCGATTTTGCTTATGACCAAAGGTTGCTTGCAAAACTGTTTACTAGAACATTAAGAGATAAAGCCCTACAATGGTATTGCTCGTTGCCTTCTTATTCTATTACTTCTTTCAAACAACTTGCAAATGCTTTCATTCAACAATTTCAAAACAATATAAGTCCTAAAGTTACTTTGATTGATTTAATGCATTGTAAACAAGGTGTTAAAGAGAAAGTGGCTGATTTCATTAGTAGATACAAGCATTTGTATGCTCAAATTTCTTTTCCAGTGCCTGACAATGATATTCAAAGAATCTTTATTTCTAATTTACAAAAAGATATTCGAGACAAACTTCTATTTTCTGAGTTTACTTCTTTCCAACAGTTGTGTGCAACTCTTCACAATGATCAACTGACTGTGAGTCAAATGGAACAATCACATCCTATGGCTCCGAGTGATAAGGGTGATAGCAGTCAACAACCATTTGGGAAGTTTAAACCGAACAGAGATTCCATCAAATTCAATGAAAACATCATCAACAACAATGTGAATGCAGCATCAGGTGTGCCTCCTATTTCTAAATTTTTCAAGAAAGAAAGAAAGTATACTCCTTTGAATGAATCATTGCATAGTATTATGAATAAGTTATTGGAACAAAATGTGCTTACTCTTCCTCCTATAAGGCAAATTGATCCTGCAAAGATTACTTCACCTTATTTTGATAACAAAGCTTTTTGTCAATTTCATCGTCAGCCTGGGCATGATACTGAAAAATGTTTTTCTTTAAAGGGTAAAATTCAAGATTTGATTGATAATAATACTATTTCTGTTTCTGGAGTGAATGATAAAGGCAATACATCTGTAGCTCCTCCTAATCAAAATCTTTAGATTTTCACGGATCCATTACCTTCTCATACCTCTAATGCGATTGAGACTAATGATTCCTCTCTTTCATCTGATGGTCTTGTGTCTATGACTCCAAATGTGATTAACTTTGTAGAGCAGCAAGAAAACTCTAAAGAACCTTCCATCACATTTGATTCCAGTGAAACCATTAGGGCACTTGATGGTCCTTTATACATAGTTGCAAAAGTCAAGAATACACCTTGCCATGGAGTGCTTATTGATCCTTCGTGCATGGTTAATGTTATTACTGAAGAATTTCTTTTTACTTTGCAATTGAATCAAGTGATATATGACAAAACAGATGTGATTGTGAAATTATTTGATGCATTTTCTTCTCCTGCAATTGGTTCTATTACATTGCCTATTGAGGTCCATAACAAATCCCTTGATGTGAACTTTGCTATTATTCCATCTTCCCAACAATTTCGTGTGAAGCTTGGCTATCCTTGGCTATCTTCCATGAAAGCTATTGCTTCTCCTATTCATAAGTGTTTGAAATTTCCCCATAATGGTGAAGTTGTTACTGTCAATCATAATCTCTTTAAACCAGCTGAAAGAACTTCTAGCGTTCCTATTGATTACTTTTGGCCTAAACAATTCCAATCTCTTCCTCCGCGAAGTGATCATCTTTTCAAATCTTATCAAAAGTGGAAAACAGATATGATCCTATCTCTAAGTGAACCTAGAACACCTAAACTTGATATTCCTATCATTCTTGAGAAGGAAGTTCTTCCTTTGAAAGATAAAACTAATGTCTTTCCTCAAGAAGATTCCCAACCCGTTCCCATGGATGTGATTATGTCTATGCCTAATAAACCTTCTAAGAGTAGACCTATACCTCCTCGTCATGATGGACTTGGTCTCCTTCCTAAACCAAAAATTCCTCCTTTATATGGAGCAGTTCCTCCTCCTTCCTTTTATAGAGAGAAGAGACCTTCCTCTTCTCCTATTGTTCAGCCTAAGAGACCACAACCTAAACACCCAAGTGATAAGGATGAGAACATTCCTCCTCCTCAATCTTCTCAACTTCCTACTAAGACTAGATGAAATCGTTCTGCACGTGAACGCCGACGAAAGCGTCGTCTTAGAGCTCAAGCAACTGCTTCTCAAACTTTGCAATCTCCAAAAACACCTTCAACAAGCATTATTCCATTTTCTCCTCAGCCGACGATTGAGCCGAAATCTCCTAAACATAAGATGCATGATGGTCTTGATCCTGTGCGAGTTAAAGATCCTATTTTTATAAATCTTGATGATGATATAGATGAAAATGTTATTCATGATGCAAATATTACTCGTGTTCATTCTGATAGTGAATATGAACTTGTTGATATTGATAACCATTTATCTAATGAATTTTCTAAAGCACTTATCCTAGCTCCTAGACAAGAACAACGTGGCTCGGAACATGAACATAGCCCTTGTTTGGATCTTGTGATAGCTCCATCTGCTGTGTTGAATGTTCCTCCTCTAGCGTGTTCCCTGCCTTCCCGAAACATTGATCAGCAAGATCGGGGGGTAGATGACGTGCTAGACTAGTTACATTAGCATAGCAGATTCTCTCGTCCTCTCTTGTGTTACTTCTTCTATATGTTGTCCTTAGTGTTGTCTACTTGAGGATGATGCAAAGCATTGAGATCTCTCGATCTCTCTCATGTTGACTCAAAAGACACATGTGTTCCCTTCTTCTAGGTGACCTTCCTTGATTGGGGAATGAAGAACAATTATGCATACATACATATGATATATATACATGAATTATCATACAGCATACTGACCCCGAGGAAAGCGAAGTCACCTCGTGCTTTGTGTTTTGTGTCTATTATCCTTGGGTTTATCTCACACTTGGGGGCTAAATCCTTGCGATAACGTGCTCCTTTCCTTTCTCATTTCTTATGTGTATCACTACGTTAAAACAATCACCCCTGTTGAGGCGTGTACGATCGCTTTAACATAGGGGGGCATACACCCTGTCTATCCCTTCAAGATACATGAAAATTTCTTGGAGAACTCAGCTTTGCCTTGAAAATTTTCGGTATTTCTCTTGCATGACTCATAGTGAGGGAACATTACTACTGACAGTCATGGTTCTCCCTTGTGATCTTCCCTTTTACTTTGTCAATCGAAGTCGTAAGATCCTTAGTCCACTGGGGGCTTGGTGTGTCTTGCCTCCTTGACGTGGTGAAAGTCTTTCAATATTGTTTCCTTGTACTTTACCGGAAGTATGAGCATACATACTCCTGCTAAAGTGGGGGCTAAATGTAGCGTCCTAAAATTGCGACACTTGCAATTTCGACTGCATTTCGGTCTTCACGATGGCGACGCAACACACAACCTGAATGGAGACCCCGAAACTTGCTCATGACACCAAAAACTGCATTTTCTTGCACCCCGGCCTGAACCTCCTTTGCACCCTGCTGTCCCGGGAGGTGGGACCAGAGCGCCCAACGCCCTGGTCCCTGGGTCCTATTTTGGGCCCGGTCTCCTATGGGGTCTCGGGTCTTTTTGTTTGCAATTTGGAAATAATATTTCCTAGTCAGCCTAAGGTCGGAAAAGTCAGTCTTTTAACCCTAATTGACAAGTATATAAACTACAGTTTCCTCTCTCATTTGGATAGATACATACATGAGGGAAAAGGCGTGGAAACTATATTCAAGCATTCAAGCATTCTTTCAAGCAATTGATCATTTCAAGTCTCCATTCAAGGCTAAGTGTTGCATTCAAGACAAGGATTCAACCATTGAAGAGGAGATCACATACTACATGCTACATACAACATACAACAATACAACAAACAACAACATCTATACCTTCGCACATAAGGATACAAACATCCTTACAACAAGGTATTAGTACTTGTTTTACATTACATTTACAGCAATTTCTCATTTCTTGGTTAATTCCAAAACCGGGGTTTGACCTAAAGGCAAACCCCTAATCCCTAACCCCCCAATCGTCTTCGCTTTTCTGTGTGTAGGTTGCAGGTATGCGACTGAAATTGAAGATCTGGAATCCTTGTGCAGAGACGAACAGATCCCCCTTCGTTTCACGGATTTTTCGGAGGACCGTGGCGCTTGGGCGCCATCGTCCTGACAACTTTTGCTCAAATTTGCAGGACAGCGCCGTATCGACATTTTACTACTAATTCCAGGTCCGCAGCTTCATACTGTATTCCTATCTCAGTTTATAAGCGAATCTTTGTCACTTTCTATGTATTCCTAGCTTAATTCTTCTATGCACATTCTTTACAAAAGAGGGTAGCCTTGCTGTCATAACCCTTGAAACACATTTAGCATCCAATCTTGCATTGTGTGGGATTGGATCTTGTGGGTTTCAACCCCTCTTTTGAATGTAAAGTCTCTCCCCTAAGTGAAAACCATCAACCCTAGCGAACCTCCCTTCTCTCTCCTTGGAGTTGGAAGAGGGGAGAGCAACTAGGGTTCGATCGCGATTTTTCGCTTTACAGGACCGAAGAGCCAAGGGTTTGATCAGATTGTGCCTGGAAGACTCTATTCTGATCAATGTCCACAAAGAAAACAGTGCAAAGAAACTATGGGATAAGCTTGGTGAAATGTATTATGCAAAATCTTTATCAAATCATATTTTCTTGGGGAAGAAATTGTATTCCTTGAACATGGAAGAGAAGACGAGTTGCAGACAACCTAGAAGGATTCAATATGTTGGTGGCTTAATTAATATCTATTGGTGTTAAGATGAACGAAGAGGAGAAATTTCAAATATTGCTTTGTTCTTTGCCTGATTCGTAGGATTCTCTTGTTATGGCTATTGGTAATACTTTTGTTGTTTTAAAGTCTGAAGATGTGGTGGGTGCCCTACTTGGTGAAGAGATCTGAAGGAAAGTATCCCATGGTTCGAAGGAATCCCTAATTGTTCGTGGAAGACCTAAGGAGAAAGGCAAGAAGAATGAGAAGTGCGATAAGTCCAATAGAGAGAGAGAGAGATCAAAATCTCCTAGAAAGTCCAAAGTCATTTGCTAGAATTGCGGTAAACTAGGTCACATCTGCAAGGAATGCAAAGAAGAAAAGAAGAAGAAAAAGAAGAAGATTGATTCTAATTCTGAGTACGAGAAGGAAGATGGTGATACATTTATTGTAGCTTTGTCGACTCATGCAGGTAATGGTGCCTGGTTAACTTACTCAGGTGCATCTTTTCATATGACTGCCAATAGATATTGGTTTTTTGAATATGAAGAATTTGAAGGAGGTAAGGTTTACTTGGATGATGATTCACATTTAGATATTGTTGGTCAAGGTAAAGTTAGAATCAAGTTTTCTGATGGAAGAATAAAAATGATTAATGGTGTGTTGCATATCCTTGGTTTGAAATGAAATCTGTTATATATGAGCAAACTGATAGATGTGAGTGTGCAGGTAGTCATTTCTGAAGTGGGAAGTAAGATAATTAAGGTGTTAGGATAACCGGTGGACAACTGAGAGAGGGGGGGGGGGGGTGAATCCATTGTCAACAAATTATTAAACTTTAAGCTTATTGTAGACACCTAAAATTGTCATGTCTAATTAAATAAATAAATGTATTTATTTAATTACTTTAGCCTAATTCTTCTATTAAATAAATAATCTTTATTTATTTAATTAATTCATTTATCCTCTTCTAGCCTTATTTCTCATTTAAATAAATACATTTATTTATTTAAATTATCCTTTTCTTAAATTAAATAAATATCTTATTTATTTAATTGATCCCACTTCTTCTATTAATTAAATAAATCTTTATTTATTTAATTAATTCATTAACCTTTTCTACTCATGACACATGTCATTCATCTCTTAATTCATACACTACCTACCCCTCTTATTATTTTATTATTTCTTTTACCTACCCTCTAATCATAGCCGACCTCCTTTTACACCTCTCAATCTTATCCCTCCATTTCTTATTGTGTCTTCTATATAAGGAGATGCTTCCCTCATTATCAAACCCTAATCAATCATTCTAATCAATCATCTTAAGGACTTGACTACACTGCGATCCTACTTGCAACCACATTCCGTTCTTTGTTGAGCTCTTGTGCACATAAAATCTGAGAGCAAATACATCAAACAAGATCAATGGAGATAGGAAAAATGGAGATTCAAACCCTATTGGACATGTGATGGTATAATCTTTGTGATTTCGTTTGATTTACATTGTCTTAAGTAATCTTCATATGTTATGGTGGATCTTTGTTGTTGTTAGGCTTGGGTTTTTGTGGTTGGATTCATTTAGCCTTTCAATATCATTATTATTGTTATCCATTTTCACCATATACATTTTGGCACGCCCGGTGGGACTCTTGTCCCTTTTGCATTTAACATCCTTGTTGTAGATTTTGTATTTTGAAGTTGCAAATCTGACGTTTTTGGCAGCATTTTGATATTCTCGCGTCTGCGCACTTTCGGATCGCGTTTTTGTTTTTCTGGCGCATCTACGAAATCTAGAATCGCGTCTGTGTTATTGGCAGTATTTTATTTTGCAGGTTCTGGGAAAGCACGTTTGTGTTATTAAGTCGCGTCTGCGGTGTTTTTAGCCGCGTCTGTGTCCAGAAATCGCGTCTGCATTCTATAGTCGCGTCTGTGCCTCACAGAACCACGTCTGTGTCATGAAGGCACGTCTGTGTTGAGGGTAATCGCGTCTGTGTTCACTAGTTTCAAATTTTGGGTTTATTGATTCAGTTTTGCATTTTGCATTTAGGGTTTCAAATCTGGTTTATTTTGAGCTAACATTTTCAGATCTAGCTAACAAAATTGGTGCAGCTTGTCTTGAAAGCAAAATCGTTTGGTTGAAGGCCCCTATTTTCACAGTCTTTTGGGTTTAAAATCTACCTAACTTGTGTGCTTGTAGGAAGGGGTGATTATTTGAAACAATCCAAACTACTAACAACTCTTTGTTGCAGGTCCTTGGCAAAGGTTTTTGGATTTTTATTGTGTGCCTTGTTTTCATAGACTAGCAAACACTTCAATTGGTGCACTAAAATTGAATCATTGTCTTTTGTGTCTTGAGCAATAGGCTCTTTTTTGTTTAATCTTTAGAGGGCCTATCTTTTCGTGTGGTCATTAGGACTACTAGTGAGAAGAGAATGACCCAAGTGGTAGCGAGGAAAACCCACCTCTTCCGAACCACTATAAACAACTGTATTCATGGTGAAAACTATGGATAATGTGTGCTGATTAGTTCATACCAACACTATGTCTCCCCATAAACCCGTTTGATCAAATTTATTTGATCAGTTGTAGGGCGTAACCCCTACCGGCTGGGAGCCTTCTGTATTTACAGAGCTGAAAGTGCCACATGTATGGCCATACAAGCGTATGCCCTTACTAGCACCTTTTTGTTTTAGAAGCCCAAATCCTTCTAGTTGTTGGAGCAGGAGGTCGGACCTCTGGTAGCGGCCCACACACATACGGTTCTTAGTAGAGATACAAAGTTTGCCACGAGGAGTTTTCGTGGGGACTGATGCTTGGCTGATCCGAGAAGTGAGTGCCGAGGGTGGAGCCAGTGAGGTCAAGCATCTAAGTATCCGCTCTGAATAGCGTAGCCTCAGGGGTAAAACCCCATGTGGGATCAACAACTATTATCTTGGCCAGCCATAAGAATTGTGCTTGACTTATTTTAAACATTCAAAACATTCAAGACCAAACAGCAAAACATTGTGTCTTTTGTGTCTTCAAGTGTATGCAAAACATTTTTGCATCAAACAACACACTTTTGTTGGAGTCATTTTTGAGTCTAGACACTTGCAAACATTGGGTCTTCATCAACACTGTGTCCTCTTGTCATGAAAAATAGTCAAATAGTCAGATTTTGGTCACAACAAAACGACTTCACAGATTGAAAAAAAAATTGCACAAATTTTGCAGAAACGCGTCTGTGTCTGACATAGTAGCGTCTGTGTTATATAACCACGTCTGTGAAGGGTAGAAATGTGTCTGTGTTTTCAAAATCAACATTATACTTTGCAAAAAAATCTCAGAGATGCGTCTGTGTTGAATAGAGCCACGTCTGTGTCAGGAAACCGTGTTTGTGAAGTATACAGGTGCGTCTGTGTTCAGAATTGAAACAACTTTTACAGTCCAGCAAACAACCACAATTAGTTTTGGAATTCTTGAGCTTCCTAGGTTGTTTCTCCAGGGTTTCATTTAGCAGTCAACCTGTCCTTGGGTCTCACAAAGTCCATCATTGCTTCACATCTCACTTTACATTCACAATTGTCTAAACTTGAGTCAAAAGGTCACTTGCTTGTCCTCATCATACTTTGTCAACACACTACATACAACAACACTTTGCTAAGTGGTCCCTCATCAAGGTTTCTTACCTTTGGGTCTCATTTGGTCTTACTTAGAGTCAAGGTTAACTTACCTCATCAAGAGAAACTATCATCTCTTTGGAAGTCTCACCTACTCTACTACATACATACTTGGTCTTACACTTTGGACATTGCAAGTACACCTCAGATTCATTTACATTCCATCCAACTCTTGGTCTTCCATACTTTTTCTATTTTTCATCTAGTCTCACACATCTCGGTCAAAATCTAGTTCATGGTTGAAACCCGTCTTCAAAAATCTAGGAGAGAAACTAAAGAGGCTCAAGAGTCCGCAAACATGCGTTCTTATGAGTATGAGAATGATATCTTTTTCAATTCTGATCATACTACATTACCTGACATGGATGGCTATAGAAACATTCCAAATGTTGAGAACATGGACACTACAAACAACAATGCTACACACAATGACAATATGGACAAATTTTCCGTACATTCAGCAGATGTGGAAGAATCCATTATGAATCCCCATTTCAATCGATTGGTTGAGGAAATAATGAGGAGGGATAGACAATACTTCTTACACATGATGGCACAAAGTGGAGCCAAGATACCTTATGATTTTGACATGTCTCAAATAATGGAAAATCGACCTCTGCAACAAACTCACTCCAACATGGATCAAAGAAGGCCTAATAGTGGAGGCAATAGAGGACCACATATGGTACCTGAATCACCATCATCTTTGTTTCAAAAACCAGAGGTCCCACACACACATGGTCAAGCATATGATACTCACCTTCGCAGACCATTATGGAAGTCTTATGCAGACAAATATGCTCAATCACATACCAATGCTAAGGATCAACCACCAAAGCAATTGGATATTCAAAGGCATGCTCAAAATTTGGACACAAGGAAACCCCATGTCAAATTTGGGGGCAACACATTAGAACATGACATGCCTGTAAAGTATGGTATACATGCACAAAATAGATATGGTGTTCCTCAACATGAATCTATACCAAGTGGTCCATATATGCAACATCACTATAGACCTCCTCCATATGAACATGTGTATGATCAATATCATCCATATATACAACATGCTCCTCCTCCAATTGGTGCCTCAAGCATAGGGTATGGTCCAAGAAGTCAATCTCCACCTAAAACCAATTTGGAGCAACAAATCAAGGACTTACAAAAGAAAATGGAAGACATAAATACACCAAAGACAACATACACAATGAGAGACATATGTCCTTATCCATTTGACAAGAGCATTCCAATGCCTCCATTTCCTACACACTTTGTAACGCCTAAATTTGATAAGTATAGAGGAAAAGGGGATCCTAAGGCACACATAAGACATTTTTTCATAGCTTGCATTGAGGTAGCTTCAAAAGAGACATATTTGATGAGATTATTCCCACAAAGCCTAGGTGATCAAGCTATGGAATGGTTCTCCCAACTCCCACCTAGTATTAAGGTGATGGGGTGACTTAGCAGAGGCATTTATTCAACATTTCTCCTACAACATAGAGACAAACATATCAGTCACTACTTTGTGCAACACCAAGCAAAAAGAGGGAGAGTCTTTTGAATCATTTTTACAAAGATGGAGAAATCTAGCCAGCAGATGCTCTTGTGAAATTCCACAAAAACAAATGGTAGAAATGTTCACCCATAATGTTAACAAAGACATTGGCTATGATCTAAGGAAAACCTGCTTGTCCACCTTCAAGGACATCATTGAAAAAGGCTTAGAGACAGAAAATGTCCTAATTGAACAAGGAGTCATTAAGATATTCAAGGAAAACAAAGATGACTTTAAAGGAAAAGACAAGCCAAGATTTTGGAATAAAAACAAGAACACAGTCAATGATGGTGTTGTTGATGCCAACACAGTGCGACCCAAATTCATCTTTTTGGGATCAAGTTCTACAAACAATCAAGTGAATACGCAAACAACTTCTAGATCACGAAGGAAGTACACCCCATTGGGAGAACCACTTGAGTCAGTTTTCAAAAAGCTAGTGGAAAACAAGGTAATCACTATTCCAGATTTTTCTCCATATGAACCAAAGGTTAAACCAAATTGGTGGAATGATGATGAGTATTGTGAATTTCATAAAAGCAAGGGTCATAAGATAGGAAATTGTCATCGACTGAAGAAAATCATACAAGATCTCATTGATAGAGGTGATATTGAGATTGAAGGACACTCATCTAATCAAGAACATGAGATGTTTAAGGAACCATTCCCAAAAGATGACAAAGGAAAAGCTAAAGCCACAGATGACCAAACCAACTATACCAGAGCATCCTACAACTATGATTCAACTATCAATCATATCTCGATGGACAATTATGTCTCTACTATTATCATCAAGGACAAAAACCCTGAGAATTCTACCCGGAGACCCAGGATTGTCCTAAAAGGTGTTGGATCTTCTTCCGAACCTACCTTTGAATGTCATGTTACAACCCGCTGAGGTACAATCACTTTGCAAGGTGCTCCAACTAAAAACACCGCTTCTTCATCAATCAAACCTGAGTATGACCTTGTATAATAGTTAGGGAAGACACCCGCACTCATCTCCATCCTTGAGCTATTACGCATATCCCCCGCTCATAAAGCCATTCTTGACAAAATCTTGAGAGAAACTGCTATTCCTACTGATCTGAACGTGGACCAATTTCAAGCCATGGTGGGATACCTTTCCATTCCACATTCCCTTACATTCACAGAAGCCGATGACGCCTCTGTAAGTCAGCCACATAATGCACCGTTACACGTTGAAGCCTTCATACACAAACATAGAATAAAACGAGTCCTGATAGATGGAGGAGCTGGTCTAAACATTTGCACATTGAGCACTATTAAACAATTGGGATATTCTGATAAAGCTGTGAATTCTACAAATCAAATCACCATTAAGGCATATGATGATGAAGAGCATTCATCCAAGGGCACAGTCACCTTACCTCTCAGAGTTGGGCCAGTTACAAAGGATGTGGTTTGCCAAGTCTTGGATCTAGATCTCACTTATAACATATTACTAGGACGTCCTTGGATTCATGAAATGAGGGCAGTCCCATCCACATATCACCAATGCATTAAGTTTCCTCATAATGGAGTGGAAGTAACAGTTAACGGTGATCCTAATCCATTCATATACTGCAATAACCTGAGATCAAAGACTGAGACCATCATTCCCAGTAATCGTGAAGCTGTTCCTTCCTTGACATACATTGATCCTGAGTCATTAAAACCTTCAACATCAAAGCAAGGTGATCTTAAGGGCAAGTTTCAAGACAAAGGCATGGAGGAATACACTTTAAATCAGACCATGTACTTACGACAAGTCATGAGTTCCCCAAAAGAATATGGAAGACCACATCCTAACAAGCAAGTATCCCTCATGATAATCAAATGGGACCCTACTACCTTGCAAAGATGGGGTGAACTAAAAGAGGAAGATTTATACAAAATGCTTTACAAAGACAATGAAGATGACACACAAGATCACATCAATCTACCATGTGAGAAATATGGCAAAGGCTTCAAAATTCTACAAAAATTCGGGTATGATGGAAAAAGCCCTCTTGGGTTACGAAAGGAAGGCATCATTGAACCTTTACAACCTGAATTGACTTTCAAAAAGGAACGCTCGAAAGGACTTGGTTTCTTAACTTCCAAGGTCCACATCCAAAGGACAAAAGAAGCCTTACAAATCAAAGCTACCAAAATTCAACAAGAGGATCGCTATTCCACAGACTCCAACGAATGGGAATGGGGTTCAGACAAGGCTTCCAGTGACTACGAGCTCATCGAGATATTCAGAGAGCCAAATGAACCCACAGAAGAAGAGGAATTTTATAACAAGTTCAGAGTTGGTCAAGAAACAACCCATGAGGATTCCACACAACGCTTGTCTCAAGGTTCTAGATTGAAATCACATAGGATGAGAACACCTGTCCCAGAATGTGCTACTAGTGATGATAATCTGGATTCGTTCGCGATCGAGACTGATGAGGAGAGTGTCATCGATGACCTCGATAATTACCTTGACATACCCGAATATAACTGCATCTTCACTCTTAGCCCCACTAACTTTGAAGACATTAACGACCTTCCCTTTGTTCACCACCAACTCATTGACTGGGATCATGAAGGACCTGCACAGTTTGACACATTCCAAAATGATGAAACTTTTATTGACTATATGGGCATACGAGATGATCTTCCTCCTGGGGACCATAAGGCGGGATACACTATAGAACTCAATAGCGTGGCATATTTTGGTGAGGGTGTCGGACCTTCCAGTCGCAAAAATGTGACAATAAGAACAACTCAAGGGTCTTATGGCGAAAACCACACTGTGGCTCTGTCTGACCCCAAAAAAGTAAAAAGAAAGGACATATCTGAGGGCGAAAACCTCTCTGAGGCACCCGAAGATGGAAGGCTCGATATTCTCCCAGCATCATATGAGGAAAAGTCATCCATGTTGGTAGAGGAGACCATAAAAAAAAACATTGGTACAAAAGAGGTTCCACACAACATATTCCTAGCTCAATCGTTGATAGAGTCAGAAAGGTCAAAATTCATAAGTTTCTTCAAAGAACGACAAATCAACTTTGCTTGGTCATACGCTGATATGCTTGGATTAGATCCGGATTTGGTAATGCATCATTTGACAGTTAAACCGGGGGCAAAACCAATGAAACAAAAATTAAGAAAAATGCATCCACAAGTGGCATTACTGGTCAAAGCAGAACTTGAGAAATTATTGGATGTCGGATTCATATGCCTAATTGATTATCCTGAATGGATCTCTAACTTAGTGCCTATCAGTAAACCAGATCACAGCATCAGAATTTGTATAGATTTCAGAGACATCAACAAAGCTTGTCCAAAGGATGACTTCCCATTACCAAATATTGACTTGATTGTTGATCTCACAACAGGTCATGAAATGTTATCATTAATGGATGGATTCTCTGGTTATAATCAAATAAGGATTGCACCCGAGGATCAACACAAAACATCATTCACTTGTCCCTGGGGAAGTTTTTGCTGGAATGTCATGCCCTTCGGGCTAAAAAATGCAGGTGCTACATATCAAAGAGCCATGACTACTATCTTTCATGATCTCATGCACGTAACCGTGGAAGATTATGTCGATGACCTCTTGGGCAAATCAATAGACAGAAATACACATTTAGACATACTTTCAGTCATCTTTGATCGGTTGGAAAAATACAAAGTAAGATTAAACCCCAAGAAATGTGTCTTTGGAGTAACCTCCGGGAAGCTCCTAGGATTCATTGTATCCAAAAGAGGAATCAAAGCTGATCCAACAAAAGTCAAGGCCATCTTGGAGATGCAACCACCAAGAAATATCAGTCAACTTCGATCCTTACAAGGTAGACTCCAGTCCATACGAAGATTCATAGCACAACTTGCAGATAAGTGCAATCCTTTTCAACACCTGCTACATAAAAACATCAAATTCAAATGGGATGATAACTATCGATAGGCTTTCTAGACACTCAAAGATTATCTTCTAAATCTACCAGTTCTGATGCCACTAGTTCCAGATCAACCTCTGTTGCTATACATCTCAGCTACTTCAACAGCACTGGGGGCACTCTTAGCACAACAAATTGCTGAGGGCAAAGAAAAATCAGTATACTATTTCAGTCGCACATTGGTAGGATATGAGCTAAACTACACACCAATTGAGCGCGCATGTCTCGTCGTGGTCTTTGCTTCACAGAAATTATGACATTACATGCTCACTCATAAGACTAAGTTAGTTGCAAGGATAGACCCATTGAAATACCTTCTCAATAAAGCAACACTTACTGGGCGACTGGCCAAATGGGTAATGATCCTGAGTGAATTCGACATTGAGTATGTGGATAGAAAAGCAGTAAAAGGACAAGCCATCGCAGATCAATTAGCAGATGCTCCCATGATAGATGATGTTCCTCTAAGTTCAGAATTTCTAGATGAATCTATTTTGACAATGTCACATGCAAAGCCATGACAACAGTACTTCAACGACTCATACACATAGCATGGGGTAGGAGCTGGCATCCTCTTTATAACTCCTCAAGGGGATTCTATACCAAAATCATACTACTTATCATTTCCTTGCACTAACAATATAGCGGAATATGAGGCATTAATAATAGGATTACGAATTGCAGTTCAATGGAAGATCCAGGAACTTCATGTTTTTGGGGACTCCCAACTGGTCATCCGTCAAGAAACTAATGATTACCAAACAAAAGATGAAAAATTAATGCCTTATAAACAAATGGTGGATGACCTGAAACAACACTTCACAAAGATAGACTTTGAGCAGATACCAAGAAAGCAGAATCGCGCCACAGATGCCATGGCTACAATTGCTTCACTGATTGATTTACCTCCAAACGAGACCTGCTATGAGTTCTTGGTGGATAACCTTTTGGTTCCTTTATATGAGATCATGCCTACAGAGATGATATGTGTTGTCAGTCCTGAGTCCCAATTATATGGTTCCATTTTCACATACCTTCGTGACAATATCCTACCTCCTGATCTATCAAATAACCAACGTCGCACTTTTATTCGCCAATCCTCTAGATATGTCATTTTAGCTGATATCCTATACTGACGAGGTCTAGATGGTACTCTTCTTAGATGTTTAGAAAGTGACGAAGCTCAGATTGCGTTACGGGAAGTGCATGAAGAGATATGTGGTCCACATGCTAGTGGTCCTACCTTGGCCAAGAAACTCATTAGGACTGGATATTACTGGCCCAATATGGAAAAAGACTCATATCAGTTTGTCAAGAAATGTAAGCAATGTCAAATTCATGGAGACCTCATACATGCACTAGCACAAGAACTTCAACTACTTGCATCTCCTTGGCCCTTTTGTCAGTGGGTACTCGATCTCATAGGCAAGATTCACCCTCTGTCTTCCAATGGTCATAAATTCATTATCACTGCCACAGAGTATTTTACAAAATGGATTGAAGCCGTACCTCTCACACAAGTCACTAGAAAACAGATTGCGACGTTCATCCTCAACTATATCATTTGCCCATATGGTATTCCTATTTCCATTATCACTGATAACGGGCGTCCCTTCAAAAATCAGGATGTTCATGAACTCTGTGACTGCTTCCATATTTCACATCGTTTCTCCACGCCATATTATCCCCAAGGTAATGGTCAAGCTGAGGCGTCTAATAAAACAATCCTTAAAATCCTAAAGAAGACAGTCGACGATGCTGGCCGTAATTGGCATATCCAACTTAATCCTGCACTTTGGGCCTACCGCACAAGTGTCTGCACACCTACAGGAGCTACACGCTATTCACTTATCTATGGCACTGAAGCCATCTTGCCTATTGAGGTCGAGCTACCCTCTTTACGGGTCTCTTTGCAAAACATTATCAGTGATGAAGACTATAGGGTCTCGCTTACAAGAGCTGGAACTATTGGATGAACGAAGACAAATTGCTTTTAATCATCTCAAGGCTTACCAACAACGAATGAGTCGCAACTACAATCACAAGGTCAAACCTCACACATTTGAGGTAGGTGATTTGGTTCTCAGAGAAAACCCCAAAAATTAGCAAGACAGAGAGAAGAAGGGCAAGTTCAAACCAAATTGGCTTGGTCCTTACATCATTACAACAACGTATGGATCTGGGGCATATCAGCTCTCAACTGCAGAAGGTGAACCTTTGGAGGATCCTATCAACAACATGCACCTTTGTAGGTTCTACACATAGCTCTTTGGAATATCCTAATTCAAAAATACAAAAAAAAATAAAAAATATTCAAAAATACAAAAAAATAATAAAACAAAAAAAATCGTTACTTGGTGAAAACCTAGCAAACAGGCGCCTTGTGACACAAAAAACGTTGAAAAATAAAAAAAAAAGTAAAGAGAAATAATTTCGTCCAATGGTGAAAACCACTTCGGTGGTGCCCTGGGCAAGTACCATGGTGAAAACTGGGTCACCAGTGCCATGCATAGAGACATTGCTCCTCCCTCCTTCAGGATTCACTTTCATCCTTTCACTTTGCACACACTCATGACCAATTCATCCATAACAAACTTACCCATTCCCATCATGGCTTGTTATTGATCTACCTAAGATTAGTTAGCCATTCATAATAAACCTCCCTTTTCACTCCCTTTCCAACCATAGTAAATCAGATCCTATCTGTGGCTAAGGAAAATCCTACGTCTAGTGATGGGTGTGGAACTGAGAACATCACATGTTTTGAGGAGTACAGTTTCTTCCAACTTCCTTCAGTCTATCCGCGCACAATCCGCAATAAAGCAACATTTGCATCACAAGATACGCAATAAAGTTTCGTCTTCTCTGCAATAAAGTATTAGTTTCATGGATTCAGTCAGTTTCAGATGAGACACAGTAGCAACAATGGGCTTCAACAAATCAAATCTTTCAATAGACTCAGACAACATTATGGTTCCGTGCTATCTATCCTTTTTGTGAAAGTAAACATTGTGACCACAATCAAATAAGACTTATACAAGTGACAAGAGACACTAAATTTGAGGACTATAGTGGATGTTGGTGTCGAGTCTTGGTTTTTTTTTGATTTTATCTTTTGGTGACATGTCCTTTAGCTTTTCTAGGATGTCTCTGACTAGAGATTCTATCTCCAGGATGTCTTTGACTAGAAAGGCGAGGATGGGGTATCGTCACCTATTTGTATTTACTGTCTGTGGATTGTCTCTTAGTAATGCTATGACTTGTCCAAGGATATGAGGACACTATGAGTCTAGTATGAACTGGGGCATTCCTTGTTTGTGACTGTCTTATCTCCATGCAAACAGGTACAATGACTTTCTGGGTCGAACATATGCCTCAATTGTCATAACCTATTTTGCCATAATAAAGCTCAATGATGATAAAGCACAAGAAGCTCTTTCACTTTCATATCTTCTATCTTTCATCCCCCTTTCTTGATTGACTTCCATCATCCTTCTCGAGTCCGCATAGCCCGCTATCACATGACTGAGTATAATGACACACCAAACACATTTACATTCCATGTTGTTTCACCTGCATTACCGCATATAAGCATTCCATACATACATATAGATATCACAATTGCATCACATCCTACACACAACACCTATTAGCACAATTTACATTTGCATTATCATATTCATCTGCATTTCATACATTCACCTCTGCATCATACATACATATAAAACATAAAAGAACAAAAATATTGCATCGCATCATATACATATTTGCATCCATAACATAAAACAAATATCACATAAGAACATCTCATCATATAGGTACACATGCATATAGCTGCCGCAAAGATGAATCATCTCATATATATATCATAAGTGTCATAATACAATGATGTCAAAACAATCATATGGCTACAAAGCACCCACAGGTGTCTACATCATCATACAAAAATGGTACAATACTGATACATAGGGATCCCTCTATAGCTATGATGAACTCCCTCCCTCAGAGCCGCCTGGCCTCGATGGAATCTGAGCCCCTGAAGGACCCGCCCCAGGATCATCCCTCCTGTCTCCTCTATCTGGTGGTGGTGGAGGACCCATAACCCCACAACTAGATGCCTGTCTCCTCAGGCTCCCTCTCGTAGCTGTCGCTATCCGCGATGGTCTATGGAAGCTCCTCGCCCGCTGATCCGCTGGCACTGTACCATAATAGAGATCCCACCAGTAGGCAATCTCCTCCCCTGCCCGCAGGACATAGGCATATTCGGCCCCTGTGTCCTCTGCTGCCTGTCTCCCAGCCCTCGGTGCTGTCTCAACCTCTGTATAATGCTGAATAGCCTAATCCCACTCCCGCTCAGTATCTTTGAGCCTCCTCCTAAGCCGATCCCTCTCCCTCTCCAACTCCTGGATCTCATCTGCCTGTCCCTGGCAGATCTCCCTCAGCTCTATCAGCTCATCCTCCTCTGCGTCAGCCCCCTCCGCCTCTGCCTGTGGCTCCCCCTGTACGGGTGCCTGCTCTAGTGCCTGTACCTGTACTGGTACCTGTCCTTGTACCTGTACCTGTCTGGGACCCTATGCTGCTGGCACCTGTAGCGGCAATCCATCGCGACGCCTCACCACCTGAGCCTGCCTCTCCTCACCACCCTCCCTCCGAGGTGCAACCCTCCTCTCTCCAACTGCTCCCCTCCTCCGTCTGCCTCTGCCCCCATCACCTCCACCATCATCATCATCCCCACCCCCATCTCCATCCAATGGCTCTCCCAGATCCGTCAAGTGTGGGAAGGGATGCTCCGCCCAGTATGTTGTATACTCGACATCCATGCCGACATCCTCAATCTCTGGCCACATGTCCCAGGGTAGTGGCATCATCTCTACCATTTATGTAACAACCTGATCATATGACAGCAAGGGCCCAAATTGTGCCTGATCTCTGATAGTCCATGCATACATGCCTGAGCCCCGTGACATCCTCTGAATCCTGCCAAACTACCGGCCAACCTTGTCCACTAGCTGCCTCTCCAGCACATAGGGCGTCCGCCCAATCAGATACCTGCTCCGGAAGGTGTAAGGAAGCTCAACTGCATCATCCTCCCACTTCTCACATCCTAGATATGGCCTCCATATGACCACATCAATATCATCTATCACCCGCCGCCAGTGCTCCAACTTGCCAATCCGTGGCTGCGATGTGATCATATCATACAAGTGCACAAAACTGCGTCCATGACCCCTGCCTCTGAAGTGTATCAGCCTCGTCACTGGAAAATTCTCATAAGCCCACACCTACAACAATGTCACCTCGCAGCCCAATCCCACTGATCCATGGTAGACGAACTGATGCAGCTCATAGTAGAGGTGTGTAGCACACACGGTCCCCAAGCATATCTGGTGTGCTGCGTCACCAGTGTCTCCAGTGCTCCTCCCCAACCCACAACCAACCCCTGTGTCACCCTATCCGGACATAGGAACCCACTGATCGCTCCTCCTACCACTACTGACAGCGCTAGCCCTATGGCTGTCATAGTGTCCCACGCCACATGTCCTGCCCTCATCTCCAGTCCTGGGTCCTGGAATACTCATCTCAGGGCCTCCCTATCTCCATCTCAATCGTATGGGATCAGCTCCCCATCAATCGGTATCCTCAGTATCCTATATACATCCTCAAGGGTGACTGTCATCTCACCCATCGACAAATGAAAAGTACAGGTCTCAGAGTGCCATCTCTCCGTCAGCGCAGTCAACAGTCCCATGTTCGCCCGAAACTCAGGTACATATAGAACATGTCTCAATCCCATCTCCTTAATAGCAGCTCGCTCCTCGGCTGTTAGCTCAGGTCGCAATCTCTGAGTCGACGAAAATCTCTCCCATGACTCCAACATAGGCAAATACTCCTGTAGTCAAGCAAAATCACTCATGTCAGTCATAGTGGCATTCCTTGTTTATCACAAAATGCTACTTTTTATCTAAATGCATATGGCTATCTACCCTAGTGGAACTCCCTGTTCATCACAAACTGTTGCTTCTATCCTAGTGGTACTCCCTGTTCATCATACAATACTACGTGTGTGACACTCACTGTTCATCACAAAGTGTTGCTCACATTTGCACTCACTGTTCATCACAAAGTGCTGCTCATATTCTAGTACTCCCTGTTCATCACAAAGTACTCTATCTTGGTACTCACTGTTCATCACAAAGTGCCTTGATCTATTCTAGTTTTCCCTAGAGGACCTGCTTGAGTGTATCCTCTCAGCAGCTTATCCAATCGACAGCGTATGTTCATCACATAACTGCCGATTTGATCTAGAAGACACAACTTCACACTTTTTAAAACACAAACGCGCTTACCTGACATAAACACGCTTAAAGACTGCATAGACGCGCCTGACAAACACAGATGTGCCTATGCTTTGCACAGACACGCCTAGGCGACACAGACGTGCCTTCTTGGCATAGATGCGACTGACCATCACAAACGCGGCCGCATTTGGCACAGACGCGGTTTCAAACGCAGATGCGCTTGGCACAAACACAGACGTGCTTGGCACCAACGCAGACGTGCCTGGATGTTTTTGGACTTTTTTTTGGGCCCTAGTCTAAGCGCATTTATTTCTCTACCTACCATGCATTAATGACAAAATTAAATGCGTCAAAGTACGAGGAGGTTTGGTGGTACTTACCGGCTCTCCTGCCTCTGCTGGCCTCTGACATCGGCGAACGCGGTCGAATCTATGAATGAAGGCCATCGCTGCTGACTGCTGTTGCTCTATTTTCGCTCTGCAATCTGCTCTCGTGGATGTGTAGATGACAATGAGGATGTATTTCCCCCGTGGTCTATGTTATAGCCTACCCTAGCCCTAGCCCTCGTTTCCCGAGTCAATCTTCATTATCCCGTGACTCTGTCACTTTATCCGGTCAGTCCATTCTATCCCGTCTTTCTTATCGAGAGATTGTCTGCAATCTTTTCAGACATTTTTTTCCATCCAATCTCTCGAGGGGGCATATCATTCCCATCTTGGGGCAACTTTGTATCAGTTCATCTTATCTTCTTTGAAACAATGCGACAAGCCGCATTGTCTTAAAGAGGGGCAAAATGTAGACACCCAAAATTGTTGTGTCTAATTAAATAAATATTTTATTTATTTAATTATCTAAGCTTAATTCTTCTATTAATTAAATAAATCTTTATTTATTTAATTAATTCATTTATCCTCTTCTAGCCTTATTTCTCATTTAAATAAATACATTTATTTATTTAAATTATCCTTTTCCTAAATTAAATAAATATCTTATTTATTTAATTATCCCACTTCTTCTATTAATTAAATAAATCTTTATTTATTTAATTAATTCATTAACCTTTTCTACCCATGACACATGTCATTCATCTCTTAATTCATACACTACCTACCCCTTTCATTATTTTATTATTTCTTTTACCTACCCTCTAATCATAGCCGACCTCCTTTTACACCTCTCAATCTTATCCCTCCATTTCATATAGTGTCTTCTATATAAGGAGATGTTTCCTTCATTATCAAACTCTAATGATTCATTCTAATCAATCTATGCAATTTGACTACACTACGATCCTACTTGCAACCACATTCCGTTCTTTGTTGAGCTCTTGTGCACATAAAATCTGAGAGCAAATATATCAAGCAAGATCAATGGAGATAAGAAGAATGGAGATTCAAACCCTATTGGACATGTGATGGTATAATCTTTGTGATTTCATTTGATTTGCATTGTCTTAGGTAATCTTCATATGTTATGGTGGATCTTTGTTGTTGTTAGGCTAGGGTTTTGTGGTTGAATTCATTTAGCCTTTCAATATTGTTATTATTGTTATCCATTTTCACCATATACAGTTAGGATAACTGGTGGACAACTAAGAGAGGGGAGTGAATCAATTGTCAATAGATTATAAAACTTTAAGCTCACAAAACCTTCTACCAAAATGCATAAACCAAATACAAGAATAACAAATGTAACAGTTAATCATAAACATAAATCACAGAACAATTAACCAACCATCCATAACACATAACACCTGGATTTGTATGTGGAAAACCTGGTAAAGGGAAAAACCACGGTGGAAAGCCTACCCAGAGTCAAATAATACTTCTGCAACAAGTATGTGATTACAATAAGAGGGGCCTACACATTCAAGAAGGCACACTACCTAGAGCACACTACTCATAACAAAATGAGCATTTAGTTTTACTCGAGTTTTCATAAAACTTGTGGTGTTTTGGATCTTATTCATTCTGATATGTTTGGTCCTGTAGATGTTTCTTTGATTGGAAAATCCACATATTATGTTTCATTTATTGATGATTTTAGTAGAAGGACATGGGTATATTTTCTAAAGAGTAAATCTGAAGTGTTTAGTCGATTTAAAGAATTTAAAGGAATGGTTGAGTTGCAGACTGGAAAGAAAATTAAATGTTTGAGGACTGATAATGGCAGTGAATTTTTCTCTAATGATTTTGATAGATTTTGTAAAGACTGTGACATTAACAAATAGAAGATAACTTCGTATTCTCCACAACATAATGGAGTTTGAGAAAGAATGAATAGGACACTGATGGAGAAGGCTAGGAGTATGCTGAATGGTGCTGGTCTAGAACAAAAGTTTTGGGCTGAAGTTGTTGCCACTGCTTTCTACCTAATTAAAAGGTCTCCAACATCAACTCTTGTTGATAAAACTCGTATGGAAGCATGGTCGGGTCACAAACCTTCATTGAGACATCTTAGAGTTTTTGGTTTTGGGGAATATGCACATTTGGAAAAGGAGAAGCAAACAAAGTTGGAGAACAAGGTTGTGAAATGTATCTTCATTGGGTACAATTATGGTGTGAAAGGATACAAGCTTTGGGACCCTGTTGCACAAAAGGTAATTCATTGTAGAAGTGTTATTTTTAGAGAAATTAAGACTCATTTGGTTACATTGCAGCCACAACAGACTAAAAAGGAAGATGTGTTTCAATTTCCTTCTACACCTGAAAGAGTTGAATCGAGACCCCTAGATAAGCAAGAAGTTGAGAAGAGCTCGTCTAGATCTAAATCTTCAGAAGAGGAGGAAGAACCTCCAACTCAACTTGTTCGAAGGTCTACAAGACATAGACAACCACCTGAAAGGTATTCACCTGATGATTGGAGATGTATTTTTTCTTTGAATATTAATGTGGATGAACTGAAATCTGTAGAAGAGACATTAAATATGAATGATGCATAATCCTGGAAGATTGCTATGGAAGAAGAAATGACAACTTGAAAAAGAATGATACATGGGATCTTGTACCATTGCCTAAAGGACAAAAGCCTATTGGTTGCAAATGGGTGTTCAAGAAAAATATCGGTTCAAATGGGAGCATTGAGAAGTATAAAGCGAGGTTGGTTGCAAAAGGCTACTCTCAGGTTGAGGGGGTTCATTATGGTGAGATATTTTATCCTGTTGCCAAAATGACATCCATTAGATTTTTGCTTTTTATTGTTGTTGCTTATGATTTGGAGGTTGAGAAAATGGATGTGGAAACCACTTTCCTTGATGGTGATTTGGAGAAGGATATTTATATGAAACAACTAAAGCACTATGTGGTAAAAGGTAAAAGTAATTTGGTCTGTAAATTAAAGAAATCCATGTATCGCCTCAAATAGAGTCCTAGGACGTGGTACCAACATATGTGTTGAGTTTGGGATTTGAGCATTCTAAATCTGATCACTGTGTTTATTATAAAACTGGCGGTGATCATTTCTTGTACATTGCATTGTATGTTGATGATATGTTATTCATTGGTAAAGGGAAAGTTATGATTTCAAAACTAAAGTCTCAGCTGGCTGCTAAATTTGAAATGAAAGATCTTGGTGCAGCGAAACATATTCTTGGGATGGAAATTAGAAGAGATAGAGTGAATAGAAAGCTATGGCTAGGCTAGAGTAAGCATGTGAATTCAGTGTCACAAAGGTTTAACATGTAGGATTGTAGACCATTGTGTGTTCCTTTTACAGTTGGAACAAAATTATTTGTTGCATAGTGTCCTATATCCCCATCGGAGATGGAAGACATGAGCAGAGTGCCTTACCAAAGTGCAGTTGGAAGTTTGATGTATGCTATGGTCTGTACTAGACCAAGCATTGCCCAAGCAGTGGGAGTTTTTTCTAGATATATGTCTAATCCTGGTAGAGTTCACTGGGATGTAGTCAAAAGAGTCTTCAAATATTTGAAGGGTACCTCAGAGTATTCTTTGTGTTATCATGATATTCCAATTGGAGACATGATTTCCCTTGATATTCATGGTTATGTGGATTCATACTGGGCAGGTGATATTGATAGTAGAAGATCCACCAGTGCTTATGTGTTTACTTTATTTGGTGGTGCAATTAGTTGGATGAGTAAGTGATAGGCTGTGGTTGCTTTTTCCACTAATGAAGCAGAGTATATGGTAGCTACTCATGCTTGTAAAGAGGCCATTTGGCTTAAGAGACTATGCTCAGACACTGAAATAAAACAAGGAGCCATGACAATTTATTGTGACTATTAGAGTGCGATCTGCCTAGCTAAGAACCCAACATTTCATGTCTGGACCAAGCACATTGATGTTCAGTATCATTTTGTTAGAGATATGGTCGAAGATGGCAGAGTGAAGCTGGTTAAGGTAGAAAATTTGATGAATGTTGCATATTATTTAACTAAGGTTGTGAGTACAAAGAAGTTCAAATGGTGGTCGGAGTCTATGGGCCTTATGGCCCCTATCAATTGATTCATTGTTTTGATACTCCCTTAGCTCTTGCAAGGTGTTTGACAAGTGGGAGATTTGTTTGAAAAATGGTGTCTCAACCTTGCATTTACATGAGGTTACTATTTATAGTAAGTTTTAATTTGAGCACGAAATGGTGCAAAATTCTCTGTGAAGTTTTTGGTTGGCTAGATAAGCATTCCAGTAAAGTTATGTTGCAAGATCACAACTAGTTTTGAAGATATTAAATTTTCCATTTTGGATGGGTCCAATTAAAGGTTTAAATTTGATTTTGAGGAATTTAGAGGCCCTAAAATGCCTTGAAAAGTGGGTGTAAATAACATAGCATTTACGAGGCAATAGAGAACTTCACGAGCTTTTCGACGCTTCAAACGGTTCATCAATCATACACACGGTTCTCAAGTTATGGCCTCCAGAAGTTTGTACTCCTGAAATAGGAAATATAAAATACATCGGACACATAAATGAGCTCTAAAAAGGGAGGGACATGTCATAGGGAATTTAGAAGGGAGATAAGGTTAGCTAAACCTTATTGGGTGTTTTTAGCCCATGGTTTTGTAATACCATTTGACAGTTTCTTGTATTGTATCTCCTATATATGAGGTGCGTGAGATAGAGGTTGTGTGTAAGAGTCTTATGGCTATTGAGTTACCTCTAAATCTCTGATTAGTGGCACTCCTACGAAGAGCTTTCTCTACAAGTATATTATAATCTATTTTGATTACGGAAAAATATATTGGGTGGCTTTTGGAGTGTGGGGTTTTTCTCTCAAAAGGGTTTCCCCCACTTAAGTCACTGAGTTATGGTTTAAATGTTATTATATCCATTTCTATTTTCTATAACAGATGTGATGATCTATAATTTTTTTTTGCATTAGCCTCCTCTCAAGGTTAGTGTAGGAAGTTGAGTTGTTCCGCTACTTAACTTCCTTACAATCTTGTTATCACATTTTCATATCCACTTATAGTGGAATGATAATTTCACCTTTACTTGAATTATTTATTGTTTTTCCTACCTACCCTTGCATCTCATTGGGCCACATGTCATGATTGTGTTCTCTCTTTTCCCTATGGCATTGCCTTTATAAGCAGGCTTATTTACATTGTATGTTGATCGATCTATTTGCATCTTGATGAGAATACAATTTGTTCTCGTCTCTATTATTTTTCTCTTTTTCTTGTGCTTTCCATTTCCTCTAGATTTTGGGTGGCTACCTTCATAGAAAATTCTTACACTTTGCACTGATTAAAAATGCAGAATGTGCAGGACTTACCTCAATAATTTTATACTTCAATTCACCAAGTTTGATAGTCACACCGTGTGGTATAGATTCATATACACGTTGACACTTATATAAAACATCACAATCATCTAAAGGAGATACATCACAAATTACCTCACCTTTGAATAGTTTGATGGAATATGGGATTCAACATTTCTTGTTCATTTGAATATCTTATCTAATGAGCTAAAATAATAGCTCTTTTATTTCTATGAATGATAAGTTTTTCCTATGTTTTAAGTTGCATATTGGGACAATGTTTAGGTCATGTGATGTATTAGAGTTTTGATTATGTGCATTTTGAATTGTAGCCAAACCCACTGAACTCTGTATTGTTTTGACTTAGTATTCCTATAGTTATGCAGATTGTTATGGTGATGTCATGCGTGATGAATAAATGTTGTAATTAATAGAAATGGATATATGCATGCTTGTGTGTTCTAACCATTATTGCAGGAGTAAATAAGTTGTTGTAGAAGTGGTTGTGCTAGGTCAGATGGAGGGTCGCACCATGTAGCAGTTGGAGACATTACAGGGTAGTTTAATATTCAAAACAATAGAGAAGATGGTGTGCATAAGAATCGACAAAGGAATAGTGAGGTGATACCGGATTCATTTATAGTTGTCTCCAACAAGCATCAATCTAGTAAACACCGCCATGCTATATTCCTGGCTACGGTTTAGCTGAGTTCCACGATTAACTTCTTCTCTTCACTGTAATAAATATTTCCGCCTAAATTCATGGGCGTGATCTAGGTAGTAGGAATTTTTTTGTAGTTTTCTTTTAAATAAAGACCTGCACCTTTTCGTAGGGGTTATACAACATTTTTCCAGAACTTGAAGCATTTCTCTCATTTCATGTGTTGTATCAACTTTTAGAAATAATGAATAAAAGCTATGTTATTCTAAGTATATAGAATCATCTTTTGAAGTTTAGATACACTCATCCAAGGGAACCCACTTGGTGAGTATTCTTGTGTGTTTGTTAGATTAAGTTTTCTCTTTGCTGCAGTAGATGTTCTAGCGACTGACTGTACCTGCAGCCATTAGAACCAGATCATGTGACTATTCTTGCAACCAAGGCAGATAGAGTAATTCATGTGTGTTAGCTCTGAACTTAGTTAACAATTGCTTAGTTAGAATCTTTTGTTAATGTTAATATTTCCTATAGCCATTCAGTTATTATATTTTAGCTTGTTATTTCAGATAGACTTAGTTGTTGTAGGTAGTGTAGAATAACTCTTACCGGAACTTAGTGCATATACAATGCGGACCCATTTCAAGTAATACGTCCTTGGGTTGACAAGTAAATGAACCTTAGTCATGGAAATGATAGCTACTCAAAATGGATGACCAATCCTTGAGTTAGGAATTTTAGTCTAGTTATTGTTCCTATTGCTTAGGCAAACATTGTCCTTGACTTACCCATCCCATAGAGTAGGGATGTGGGTGTGTTGTTTTCAAATTCAATCTTCTCATAGTGTTAATAGAAATTAAATTCTTTTGGTTGCCACTGTCAACAATGAAATGCAAATCCTTTCCTCTAACCTACATGTATGAATGAAATAATATCTCTTCATCTTCACGAGGCAAAATTTTTGCAGTAGCAATTGAAGCATAGGGGTATACTTCAATAACCTAATCATTATCCTTTTTCTCAAAAGGTTCTGTTGGTAATGGTTCAGACTCAACATCTTCTCGATGTGTCTCCATTGAATTAGATTCCTTATATTAGTTTGAAAATCTTTAGTGTTATGAAATGCACTTTTATGAATCTCATACCACATACTTGTATCTTGTGGTTTCTTCTTAGCACCCCATGTCTTCTTTGTTGGTGAATTTGAACTTGTTTCCTTGATTATTTGCTCTCCTGCAAATTTAATATCTTCACATTTTGATTTGTGTTTCATGAAATAATCCCTCCTTCCTTTTTGCTTGAATTATTCCTCAAATTTTGAAGCATATTTGTAAGAACTTGATAATGTTTCTACATTCAAAAAGTCCATCTCAGTTTGAATATACCTATGAAGCCAACTTCGATATTTCAAAAATCGATGAAAATGTTTTTCAAAATCTTTGATGCTAAGCTTTGCTAAAAGTGCATGAAATGTGTTGGTATACTCCTAAACTAATTATTCCTTCTTCTGCTAGAGCAATTGCCACTGCATATATATTTGTTCATATTTGTCTTCAAGAAAATGCTCCTCTTTTATGTGCTCCATGAATTCTCCCTATGTGGGTTTGTCATCAAAATTTATCTCAAAATCCTCTCCAACTTGGGCTTCCTTGGATGTTGATTTATCTCCCCATGACTACTTCACATGACTCTCAACTTTGAAAAAGGGCAAAGGTGATCTTTTCTACATCTGAGAAATGATTAATAGAAAAATACCTTTCTAGTTTGGATAACCAGTCATCAACAACATCTGCATCAACTTTTCCTTCAAACATTGGAATATCAAAATTCACCCGCACTTTGAATGCGGTGTGTCTGCCAAATATTGAGTTTGTTGAGTTTATTCACGAGCCTCACATTTCAAGCATCTGAGTGAATTATTCCCTCATTTCCTCACATTGTTTATTTAGTGCATCTTCAACTAACATTTTCAATGGATCATTTGACTCATCAGTTTGTTGTTTCAACATCTATGATCATGTGTATCTCAAAGGAAGGTAATCGAAAGGATTCCTTGTTTCCAAACCAATAAATTAATAAGTTTACCATGTGCTATGGGACATACAAGAGAGAACAAGATTTGATAACACTAATCTAAATTATGAATTCAAATTAAAATATCTGGCATGCAACCTACAATATTGTAGACCTTCTCAACGAAATCAAGAACAACACACTTGAAAAGAGATGTATACAATCTAAAAAGGTAGTTCATTATATGTTGAAAATTAGTTTTAAATAATTTGTAAAGAATCCCAAGAGTCAACAAAACACTTTCAAATTCATAATAAGAAATTTGGATATTATTTATTACAATGAAATAAAAAATTATCAAAAAATATATGTTTTATTAGTCCAACTTCGCAGGGCCATAACTTTTTGATTGGTTCTAAGAATTTAGAACCACTTGGGCTATTGGAAATCTCTTTAAAAGACCTGATTTCATTTTTTTAACACCATGCCTTTGGCTATTAAGTTAAGAGATTGATGACAATTTGACCCCAAATTCCACTCTGAAGGTCTTTGAAAAATGTGATTTACTACAAGATAAAAAATATTAACAAATTAGATTTTTGATACTTTCTAATCACTTGTTACAATTTCATCTAAAGTATCCTCAACTGATATCCGATCACAAATTTCTCATGAAAGTAGTTAATTATAAGAAAAACCCTAGGGTTAGTTTTGTCAGATTTTTAGAAAGGGATAAATTTGAAACCCTAGTTATAGAATGCCCAAATCATGAAAGGGTGAGAAGAAAGGTGAGAAGAGGGGAGAAAGAAGAGATTTTATTGATGATCTGATTGCCCAACTGCCTAGTTCATACAAGACCCCCCATCATCATCAAGGGTCTGATATTCAATTTGATAAAATCACAAACATACAAGAGGGATGCAAGGATGAAATGTACTCCCAATCCATGAGTATGCACCGTTTAATTACTATTTCAAGAAATGCTTTAGAAAGATCCCTATCTATATCGTTTGGAGATTAGGGTTGGGAAGACCGGTGGTGCCAAATGTTTTTATATATTTTGATTGGATAAGAGGCATTGGAAAGAAATTATGTCCTAAAAAATAAGACAATTTATATTGGTGATTGAGATGAATTAGTTAATTTTATAAGGTGAATGATAAATTGGTAAGATTTACAGATGTTGTCAAGGAGCCATTCACTTATGAAATCTCTGAGGACTATTTCTAGAAAACCTATTTTTTCTTTGTGCCTGGATCTTAGAATTGATGCCTAGATATACATGCCTATAAACATCATGGTATTATCAACAAACATTCAGAGTTTCCAAAACAATAAACATTTTGATTATACCTTATTTTTCGAGAAGAAAGTCAACAAGACCTTAACAATGTGAAGAAAGAAAATTCTATTGTTTATTTAAAATGGTGCTCCCTATTTTGCCACACTATGTTATTCAAAGGCATAGATGCATGGAAGCCTCCTCTAAGATTAAGAATGAAGGATAAACAAGGTAGATGACTACCAATCTAGGAACGAGCTTATATTTGGGATAGTGATTTCCTACAAGAAATCTATTTGATTTTTGAATAATTACTTATTAAGGAAATTTACAAGGCTTTGGGTCACCCAACATACTAGAGATTGTTAGAGAGGGTCATGAAATTATTAAGTCCTAAGGATATGTAGCCACAATTATAGATACTCCATAATTGGGGGGACTCGTATATTTTTATAAAATCTAAAATCATTATAGTATATGGTTTTGAAGGTGCACCAAGCATGTGTTACCTAGATCAGTGTTGACATACTTGCCTTCATAGAGATTATATGACAGTGAATGAGTTTGATAAGACTCATTTTTGAATTTTCAAGAAGGCTTCTTTTCTTCCTTCAATCGTTTCCTATTTTGACTTTCGAATCACCTCAAAAGAGGTTTTTGAGCTCATTTCTTCAAAATTGGATTATTACAAGATGCCATTAGATAAGGGAAGAAGATGTAATATAGAATGTTTTATACACAATGTTAGTCAACAAATATGAAGCATATGGGCATGAATTTTATCTTCCCGAGGATTTGAAAATAAATTGTGCCATAGATGTTGAAGGAGAAAGTAGATTAGATTTGTGGGGGAGAATCCAAGTAGCAAAAAAGATAAGGTAGGAAGCATACCCTTCTTATGAAGAGGCTTACATGAACTTCTTATGAAGAGGCTTACATGAAAATTTAATTTCTAGTCCAAAGGGTTAGGGTGATGCTACAAAATAAGGTAATATTGCTCTCAAATGTACCACTAGCTCTGATGAGTACTCAAACTTCTTCCACAACAACCTCTTCTTCATTAAGGCAAATCATTAGGCCTCAGATTCCAAGGTGTGTTACACATTTTCATCACGTGTCCCCACAACCCACTCCTACTCCCCATTTTGTGTTGATGAAAGTGAAGCAACAAATACATCAGATACAATGGAGGTCATTAGCCTCTTAGGTTTGAAATGGTAGACCCCCCTACAAATAGGATGATTATAAGTTTTAAAATTTTTGAGCAACTCTTTGATGATGTAAGGATAGTAGCTAGTGATAGGTTCAAAGATGATGACTATTTTATAAACTAGAGAGTTCAGGGATTTTAGATCTATAATCGCAAAGGAGGATAATCTAAAAGAAAGTAAAGGAGATTACTCCAAAAAAAAATAGGCAACAAGCAATTGTTGATTTTTGGAACGAGGGAAGAGAGGAAATGGAAGGAATGAATCTTGAAAGAGAGAGTAAATTTGTTAGAGATAGAGGTTTCTTATTGTTGCTAGGATAAGAGATTTTATTTTCCATCACATTTGATACTATCAAAAGGCATGAGGGCATTGATTTGAAGATAAATGAGAGGAAAGCAAATGAATTATCCTTTAGATCTCCATTTGGTCCCAATGCAAATGCTTGGGCCATTTTAGCCATTTCTCCTTCAAATAGTAAACCATTAGTCATTTAATACCCAAGAAAATTAATAAGGAGCCTCATTGTACATAGATTGGAAGACACAATTTACGTTCAGGCTAGAAGCCTAACTATACATTCAACAATGTTTATACACGCAATAGTGAGAAAAACACAAGCTGAGAATAAAAGGTTGAACAAATAAGTTTTATCACTTCATGAGAGGCTTAATGTTGCCACAAGTGTCTTTCCTCCAATATCACTCTCACTACCTTCTAGAGAAGAGATAAATCTGAAGAAAGAATTAAATGAAAGTAGAGATAGGGAGGAAAATCTTGTGTAGGAGTTAAACAGGTAACACTCAACTTTGTCACAAACATATTGGCCAAGAAATTAGAAAAGATTATGACACATGTTGATAAAATTTGGGATAAGTATCATGCATTGAGGAACATATTTTGCTAAGCACATAAGAGTGGAGATAAAATTAAAGTGTTGGGAAAGAAATGTGATTCTCAAAGTAAAAGTTTTTAATATTCTTTTAAAATAAACATAGTTTGATGCAAATTTTTTAACATACACGTGTGACAAATTAAAAGTAATGAAAGGAATGTTAAGGAAACTTAAGAACTTTCATGAGTTTATTGTTAGGGAGTTGAATCATTTTGAGAAACTAAAGGGCTCCCCTATGCCACATTTTTGAAAGGAGGATAGAACAATAAAAAGTCATGCAAAGTAGAGATAAAAAATTTCACAAATCACCACTCCTATCATTCTTGGCATCAATGAAGATGAAGAAAAGGTCATTGACAACTTGAGATCAAAATTGGATTAGTTGTCAATGTTGGAATATGAAATTCTAACAATCAGTGCTTCAACTATCTTGGATACTAGCAAGGATTATACCAATCACATGACAAATGTTAACCGATTTCCATTTCCAAATAATTGAATGAAATAAGAAAAATGCAAATCTGATTTGCATTTTAGTTTGTCATCTTTTTGAGATATTTTGTCATGATTATCCAGTTGCAGGCCTTATACATTTTGATGTGAAGTAAAAGGAAAATGCAAACTTGATTTGCATTTTAATTTGTCAAAGTCAATATGAATAGATATGATCTTCTACAATGGATTTTCTTGAGAATGAAATGAATGCACAATTTGTTTGCTTTCCAATTGATTATCTATCCATCTACCCCTTTTGTAATCATGGAGAACAAGTAAATATGTAGAAGATTTGATTTATCTCGAAGTTGTTAGCAACTTTAGAAGCTACATCGTCATATCAAGGAGTTAATGTGAACTCCAATGATTTCCAAATGAATAGGATCATTTTTGGTTTGAATTGTATACTCAACAAACTATTCATCAAGAATATTAACTCCCTCAACTACTTTTAGTAGCGAGCAAGGAGCATTTTTGCCCTTTTTGCAACCTTTTGGAAGAATTTTGTCTTTTGTGCCTTCAAGTAGTTACCTACCAAATTTTGAATTGTAAATCCCTCGAAGCTTGTTGCTCCCTTATTGTATAAAGGGGAAATCAAGGTCATTTGGTAGGGGTTCTGATTTTTTATCAAGTCTAGGTTGTATGCTTTGTTTATGTTTGTATCTAGGTTTTGTTACATAGGCTAATAGAATATATATTGGAATATCAGTACATATAAAGTTTTTGGTCACAATGTGCAATGAAAATATGCCAAATCTTTGCAACTGTCTCCTAAATATTGTACTTCAAATCTTTATGGAATATCAATGAAAAATGATTCATTCTGTTTCAATCTTTGTGCATTTTTCATGGTGTATTATATATATATATATTTTCTTCTTTTTAATGTAAAAGATTAAACATAGCTTTGAATGAAACATACGGGTTTGGGTCGAGTATTAGGATCTACAAAGAAGAATTGTGACTATGTTTGAATCTAGGTGTATTAGTATAAGGTTTTTCAAAATTGAACATTTTGATCATAAAAGTTATTTATGTGTTATGTTCTATACTTTCTTGAGTGTCTTGATGACCCTAGAGAGGCACCAATCATGATTTATAGTCTCCATCATTAAAAAACACATCTAAATATGAAAAAGATCTCATTTTTAGTTTTATTAGAACTTAAGTAGTTCATTATTAATCATATATGCTATCAAAATCAAAGAAGAAAAGTGTCAAGAATTGTTACCAAATCATTGAGTGTCTTTAGGGTTCTTGAATTTGTATAAGAGAGCATATTTGTGTAAAAATAATTGTAAATACACAAAAGATAAAGTAGGGTATTAACAAAGGAATCACCCTCCTAGGTCTTACAAAGCCCAAAGTGTAGAGGAATTCAATTTTGTTAATTGATTCCTGGTCGTTGGCTATATCCAACACTAAGCCTAAGCATTAGAATTGGCAATCCTATATGGTTTGGTGACCTGTTGATTTGGGATACTGACTTAAAAGAGAACTTGGTTATGAATCATCCTAATTGAAAATGTGCAAGGTTTCATCAAATTCAAAAGGATAAGATTACTAAATATGGTCACATGCTTACAAAATTTCTAAGTTTTAACATTAGCATTTGAGAATTCTCAAAGAAATTATAGATTGAAAAATGTCAAAGAAAATCTAGGTATTATGTTGATTTTGGTGAAATTGTTAGTTGACACTAGTGGTGAAAACATGATCATTTTAGGTGAAATTGTCATCTACCATGATAAAAATGAAACTACTATACTAGAAGTGCAAATTCCTCCTAGTGAAAGTGACAAAAACATATCACCCTAGCAAAAGTGATTAAAGTACTAGGCACATAAGATGACATCTAGTAGCATTCTAGACTCCTTATTTTAGTAATTTCTTTGACTATTTGGCTTCTATTTTGAGCTTTGCAACTCTATAAGATTATTTAGCATGGAGGAATAGAGGAGCATGAACATGTTATGAGCAAATTATAGAGAAATAGTTTAACATCATAGGTTCAAGTAGATGTCCATGGAAAAAAAGAAAATGTGGAGGTTAGGGAACACCCTAGTTAAACCCCATGGAAGTTGGAATCCATAATGACCTAAATAGATGCCTTGTTTGATTGTCTAGTTTTTGATATCTTAATTAGCTTCATGTTTGTTGCATCTAACTTGTTTAAATTGGTGAGATTGCCTTCATAAGAGCCATATACATCTAAAAAGAATTTTAAACTAGTTTTGTGATTTTCTAGACATGTAATGAACCTATAGACATACTTCAAATATAGAGGTAATATATGGGGATGCCTAAGTGAACTCATGCTTGGTGTTTTTCCCATACATGCTTTTTCTCAAGGGTAAATCCTTATTCTCATGTTTCCTGGCTTATGTTGATACCTATATCATGTTCATATAAATCAAACTTCTATCTTCTCCAAACCAAGATTAGAATGCTGTTAAACTAGTGTATGCAATATCTACCATGTAGTTTATAGTAAATCATTTATTGATTGCTACAATTATTTTTGTTTAAAAATCAAATAAACTATTTTTTATGGATTATAAATGCTCCTCAATTAAATACATAATAAAAGTACTTAGCTAAATTTTTGATGTGGATATATTAAACTAAATGTTAAAAAATGATTCACAAATTTAAGAAAACTATGTGGGACGTTAGATGAACACTTTTGAAATGTTAGTTTCTTTACTTGTTGCTTTCATTCACTTTTGTGAGCATGGATTTGAACTTTGCCTATGGATATGAACTTTGTTTAATTTGGAATCTAAAGCTTGTTCGCCTTGATCTTTGATATCTACTTCTAAAAGGAGTGGTGTCAATGGACATTGTTTAGGATTTTGTAAACAAGGAATGTTTTCTTCTGGTCAAACCCCTATTAGCGAGTCCAATGATATGGAACAATGATTGAACATAACACTCAAATATGCAAATACCTAAAATGCTCATGAAAATTCACAATTTAGTGTTAATGCCTTATGATGTGCAATCTTATGTGATGATGAAATGTGGGTAACAACTCCTAGATATTCCCTAAATGGTTTTGAAATTAATTAATATTCATCATTAAATACAACACACTAGCCCACAAGTTAACAAATTTCATGCTCAGTTGATATATAAGTATTGGAGAAGCCAAGATCCAAGAGACATAACAAAATAATCACCAATAGGGTTATACACCGGAAACAAGCTAGATAATAGTCATAAACATCAAATAATCCAAAAGATAAAATATACATTACATTAACAAATGATAATGCCTAAATATATACAACATGAGTCTGAGGTGAGAAGGTGAAAACTAACTATGAACAACCCTCAAAGAGATGGACACATGTGAGCACATGTGGAGGGTGATGGACAATTTCATCAATCTCCCCATAAGGCGAGGAGAGAATATCTCCAACCTCTAATGAGGTGAGATGAAAAAGTCTCTAACCTCATCTATGCACATGTGGTGAGACAAACAAGTGTCTAGCCTCAAAAGTGAACTTAATCTTTAATATCAAAGTTAAGTTAGACCTAGCCACTAAGTGTGACTTAAGCCTAGGTGTGGGTTAGGTAAACCCTGCACTCTAACACCCCCACTAAGTTATACTTAGGGATTAATAATGCTCAAAAGTACATGTGGGGCCCTAGAACAAACATTGATAAGGTACCCTTGTACAAATAAAGATCTCTCATAAACAAAGAAAGGGAGAAACCCCATGGGAACAAAACTCCCCTCTAAAAGAGAGAAAGAGGAGGATAATACCTCCTACAAAGATGTGCATATGAAGATGAAGAACTCTTGAAGCATATCAAGAATTGTCAACTCTTCTAGAAGATGAACTAGTGTATGCTAGAATCAACAAATCTCTAGAGATATATATCAAGAGATACAACTATGATCAAAGAACACAAAAAAACAAAGCACATACATCATGTTGTACACTACTTAGAAGTGCTTAATGTTCAGGAATCTCACAATATTGATCCACTAAAAGAATCCCCCACATGAGAGATACAAAAGAGTATGTCTATGTGATCCCCCTTGCAAATGTGTGAAGTCCATATGGCTCCATGAGGTTCCTCCATTTCTCCATTGAAAACATAAAGCATTAGCTATATAGATATCATGATTCCCTACTTAATGATGAGGAAATGAAGATGGAAAACCAACTAAAATTGGGCACAATTATGTGCATAGGAATGAGATCCAACATTAGATCAACTATTCCCCCCTAAGGAACACACATTTAGTTTTGTGGCACTTTATACGAGTTCGTTTATAAAAATATATGTTGTGAATTGAGTTCTTACATGTTTGATGTCATGAGATGGACAATGAATACATATACAAGATGCCATTCAAACCTTAATAAGATGTCAAAAACTGAAACATAAACCCCCATAATGCAAGACATACCTCCTCTCCCCCAAAATTTTGACACTTATAAAGTAGTATGTTTTATAATGCAAATATGCGTAACGAATGAGAAATAGCAAAGCATTAACATTTTGGTAAAGACAACACTCAATTTTAGGTTACCGTTAAAAAGTTATTGCAAAACAATTTCTCGATTAAATGGCCTCCAACTGCACTAATAGAGTTAAAAATGCGCTATGGAGAGATCCAACATAGGCATGCAACCACTCGTTAGAATTGAGATGCAATAAGATTTCCAAAAAGTATTCACACTTGAAAAAACACCTCCCAAATTGCAAGTTACACAAAAAAGAAAACAACCATCATCTTTGAAACACTAGTTATTGTTGAAAAATAACCACTCTCCTCTTTTCAAAACACAAATTGGCAATCAATTTTATAATTTAATATAAGCCAATAACAATTAAAAAAATGTAAACAAATTTAGTAGCAATTCATGCCAAAAAAAGGATAAATTATATAAGAATAACAACCACGCGGGAGAGGAATTTGTGCTAAGTCTCTCTCGAAAATTGCTTTTTAGCAAGTCCTTCATGTGTGGATTGTAGGTAGGGACCTTAAATGTTGGATTTTACTTTCTAACACCCCCCTTAAGTTATATTTAGTGGCTAGGTTTAACTTAACCTTAGCATTAAAGGTTAAATTCACTTTATAAGTTAAACACCTTTTGGTCTCACCACATGTGCACATGGGGTGGAGACTTTGTTATCTCACCTTATTAGAGGCGAGAGATATTCTTGCCTCACATTATGGGGAGGTTAGAGTCTTTGTCCTCACATGTGTCCATCTCTTTGAGGGTTAGTAATAGTTAGTTTTCACCTTCTCACCTCACACCCATTTTATATATATTTTGGTGTTCTCATTTGATTATAAACTTCAATCAATTAAGTTTTATGCTAATTAATGTGTTGATTGTTATTTTGGCTCATTTCTAGTTTATACATGATAAATTATTTGGATGTGACTCTATGATCATGGGTTCCTTATCAGTAACAACTAGTTATATGGTGCCATTAAGAACACACATTTAAATTTGAATTTTGGCAATATAAGAGTCATTTTTGAATTTAGTGAAACCAACTTAGATTAATCTTACAATCTATAGATTTAAATTGGGGTAAGGAAAATTGGGGTAAGGAAAATCAAGACTAGTCCCTAGATATATGTGTAATGAGATTAGGTAAAAATAATCTTATTTGCCCATTTTTACACTAAAATACACCCCTTATACACTAATCATTACACTAAGACTAAACACTTTAAAATAAATCCAAAAAAATACAAAATATACATTTTTCACCACTATAACTTTCATAAAATAATAATGAATCAAAAATATAATCATAAACATAAATACTCGAGTTTTTTTTTTTCAAATAATTCTTACCATCAAGATTGCTATAATTCCAACCTTTTATAACCAAGAGGGAACTTCTTTCAAATTATACATAATTGTGTCTCTTTTAGCTAAAAGAGATTAAATTGACCTCAATCAATTTATATAACTTTCCCTTCCCCTGCACGTGACCTCGGGCTAAGCTCCAAAATATGACCGTTGCTTTCTCCTCCGCTCATGTTTTAAAAAATGATTGAAAATTCAAACCCAATTAAGAGGGAAATTTAAAGAAAATTACCTCCTCCACCTGTCAAAGAGCCGATGCCACCGTCAACAACGGGTCACAAAGCGGTAGATTCAATGATTCAAACTTGACATCCAACGGCTCCTTGACCGGCTCTATCATAAACCCCAGATAGCCTACAAAATTTACGACAGATGTTTTGGTTCTCGAAGTCCCTAGTTCGATTTGCCTGGTTTGCCATTTGGGTCTAACGATAGTAAATATTGCGAGGAAAGTTTTCTAAAGCAGTCAAATTTTGGTGAGTGCGGATCTGTTGGCTTTGTTCATTGATTTTTCAGGCTGCTTTTCTGATCAGGTACTGCAGTTCTAATGCTGGTTTTGTTTAATCTTTTGTGTAATTTGAAGATTTTTACTTAGGTTTTACTAATATGAGCGTACTCTTTTTCATATATTTCCATCTGTTATTTGGATATTACAAGCCAATTTTTAGCCATTCTCTTATTCATATACTTATTTTAAAATGACATCGTAATTTAAAATCTTTAGCCTTCATATATAGTTGACCATGGAACATGCAGTTTCTCGAAAGGAAACAAAACTCTGCTCGAAATTTTTTATCAGAAACTTGAGTTCTTACAGTGGCCGACTTGTTGTAGTCAAGTAAATAAGGCATCGTGTCTCGTCTGATTTTATGAATCTACGATTTCTAATATTTCACACAACTAGGGTTTTTAAAAAAGAAAATGCCCTCTTAATGTCCAGGGCGCCAACTGCTCTGTATGCTTAACTGTTGAGAATTGCTGAAGCTTGAGGTCTTACGATGGTTGTTTGGTTCTTATGATATGTGTAAGGCTTGGCATGGCTGTTTGGTTCTGCAGTTTAGATCTTAGATTGTTTAAGTTCTTAGAGTCTTAGCAGTGAAAAGATCCTTTTGAGGTCCATTACCCTGCGTGCTTTGTGTACCTAGTCGGTTAGGACATATTATAATTTAGGATACCTTCCTTGCTAAGCACCCGAGTGTGCTTTGATTACGATGTGGCTATACTTTATACATCTGAGGATTATAAGTAACAATTGTTAATTGCTAGGCTTAGTTTTTTCTTTACGCTCGCCATTCTAGCAGTTACTTTTACTGTATTTATATATGTGTTGAATAATTTTTGAGTAATGACAATTTACAAAGGCTTAGTTCTTAAATTATGTCTATTACCCACTTAGTTCTTAAATATTGTCTATTACCCAACCTGGATGCACCTCTGCTGCCTTACAGAATTCATTTATGGTGTTGAATTTTGATATGCGCTTTTACTGCATTGTACATATTTGTGTATTGATCCACCCATAGTTTCATAAATTGCACTCTGACAGATCTCTCCTCCCATTTTATCTTGGTATTAATCTGTTTTCTTCTTTCACACATTATAATATAAGGGTTTTATTTTCAATTTTGGTGAATATTGGGAGTTTATCTTGTTCTTTTCTGTAGTATAATGTGTAGTTTATAAGCCTCTATTGGTGTTGCAATAGTAAGCAAGGGAGTTCTAGGTGTTTAATTTTTGGCTAGTTATTGAGAATTACATATTGCTCTGTTTTCTCTAAGATTATGTTGAACATTTCATAGATCTTCCTTTCCCAAACAGGGAAATATTATTCGTAGGTAACCCTTTTCTGTGTTGTAAATAAATTTTGATAAACTTGTAATTGTATATTAAATTTTTGTTGTTGTGTAATACTGTTACTGAGTTCTAAAACTCTAGGTCATCAAAAACCAACCTTCCATACACATTAGGTGAGCCCACCGAGGTTTTAACCCAAGCCATCTTCATGGCAACACCCTTCGTCAACAGCTAGATCACTAGCCTTTGAACATTATACTTGTAGACAGGTTTTGCCTATCTGTCTTTGTGGCTTCTTAGATTTTTCAAGTTTGGTTCAAATCATTGTTATGAGAGGTATGTAATCTATAAACTGACTTGCTTACCTCTCTTTTTTCCCTCCCCATCAAAAACTCAAACCCAACATAAAGTAATCTTAACTTCAATTGTGTGTCATTGCAGTAGGGAAGAAATCGGGATAAGGCAACCACGTGCAATCTGCCTCATTCAACACTCAAACTTTCTCCATCTTCCTGTTTTTTCTTGTCAATTCCTCAGGTAAAATGCAAAAGTGTTGATTAAATTTTTCTTGTTCTTCAATGAAGCAACTTTTTATGCATTCTGAACCCTGATGATCTTTGACTGATATGCTACCTTAGCAGCTCAGCAAAATGAATGATCTTCTTACAAGGTCGTTCACCAATTACCTTGACCTTAAACGAGAGGCCTTGAAGGACCTCGAGGCTGGTCCAGACATGGAGATGGTTGACTTGGGAAGCGAACAGAACCTTGGTCAATTTTTTGATGAAGTTGGTGATATAAAAGCTGACATGGAAACTATTAAGGGATTTCTTAGGAAACTTCAAAAGGCCAATGAAGAGACAAAATCTGTTCACAAAGCCCAAGCCATGAAATCTTTGAGGGACCGTATGGATGGTGATATTGTCACAGTCCTAAAACAAACTAAAGCAATAAAGGGCAAGCTTGAAGGACTTGACAAAGCTAATGTTGCCAATAGGAAACTACCAGGATTTGAAGAAGGAACACCTACAGATAGAACCAGAACATCTGTTACTAATGGCCTGCGAAAAAAGCTGAAGGATTTGATGGGAGAGTTTCAGAGCCTAAGGGAACGAGTTGTTGGGGAGTATCGAGAGACCATTGAGAGAAGATACTTCACCATAACAGGTGAAAAGGCAAATGAGGAGGTTATAGAAAAAATCATCTCCACAGGGGAGAGTGAAACTTTCCTACAGAAGGCCATTCAGGAGCAGGGTAGAGGCCAGATTCTGGATACCATCCATGAAATACAAGAAAGACATGATGCTGCCAAGGAGATTGAAAAAAGTTTGCTTGAGCTGCACCAGGTCTTTCTTGATATGGCTGTGCTTGTTGAGGCACAAGGAGAGCATCTTAATGACATTGAGCACAATGTCTTTCACGCTGCTCAGTATGTTGGTAATGGTACCAAGCAACTTAAAGGAGCACAAAAATACCAGAGAAGTAGCAGGAAATGTATGTGCATAGGTGTGATTCTGCTACTGATTTTGATTCTGATTATAGTCATTCCCATTGCAACTAGCTTCCATAAATCATAGAAATATGGCATATATGTCATTTGTTGAAGGGCTAAGGCATAATATACAGAAATCAATGCAAGGCAGATTGTGATCATGGTCGGAGATAATGAAATATGTGTTTTGGGCCTTCAAAACGTTCCATTATTTCTTTTTGGCATAAGAGGCATGCTCACTCATTGACAGCTTTTAAGTTTGTAGTAACTGATATAGCAGCATGGTGATTTGGCCATGAATAAGCTGCTGAGAGTATAGGACTTCTTGTCATTTTTGGAAGTGAGCCAAGAGTATAGAGTTTTACTTGAGCTCTTTGGTATTGCAATGCCTCTGACTAAAATGGCTTGGTTTTTTTCAGTTTATGTAAAGCTCAGCACGAAGACACTGAAAAGGGCATACAATTCTTTTTCTGGATTTGTCTATATATGTATTATGGGCATACGATTCTTTGGTATTGCAATGTAGCAACATTAAATTGGCTTGTTTTTTTCAGCTTATGTAAAGCTCTCTATAGCATGAAGAATATCTAGATGCTCGAAAAGACACTTCTGGTTGATCATTACAAATTCCTTAATGTCGTGCTTGTTCATTGTGAATTATATCACATTTTAATATATATCCTTTTTAAGAATTTATGTAAAGCTCTCTATAGCATCAAGAATTTCTAGATGCTCGAAAATACGCTTCTGGTTGATCATTACAAATTCCTTAATGTTGTGCTTGTTCATTGTGAATTCACATTTTAATATATATCCTTTTTAGAAATTTATTAATGCAATTACTTTGCTTGTTTGAGCATTTCAACATGCAAGAATGTCAAGAAACAATTGAAAATAAATACTTCTTCATGAATTGATTGCTTCTTGGCTTGGAACTCATACTTATTGTGATATAAATGAAAATATATAACAATATATATGGGAGTGTTTTGTACAATTTCTCTATGGAAGCATGTTTAGTTGGAGTATTTTAAATAAACTGTTCGAAAACTTTAAAGGGACCAAGTAAGCTTTGGAAGAAAGGGGATAATTGAAAGTTAAATATGTGATAATAAATCGCTTTCTAGTAACAGGATTTACTTAATGCTATGTTGAATGGAAGATGTTGTCTTTTTAAGTGCTGTTGCATTCTTGCAGTTATTATTACCCAGCTAGGTATTGTTCACAGGTGTCAATCTTTATCATAGGCCAAGGAAAGTAGCTGGCATAATTATTTTAATTCTATTATCTTCACCACTGAATGTACTTCAAAGACCAGAGTAGTCCGTGTCCAGAGTAGTCTGTATGAAAAGATAAAAAATTTAAGTGTCAGATGACAGTTTTTAGGTTTAGGTATTGTTCACAGGTGTCAGAATACACTACATTTGTAGGTAAGTTTGAACAGAATATGACTGAATTGCATGACAATTGTACAGGACGGATTTTCCCAATTGGTCAAGTGTAAATCCTCTTGTTTAGGTAAGTACGATAGCACTCTAGGGGTTTTGCCATTTGTAGAGCTGGGGTTTCTTGCCCAAAATTGCGCTCGAGCACTAAGTTTCATCAGCTCAGAATGAAAACATTCATTCATTCACTGCCAAAAAATTAGCTACACTCGAGCACAACTAGGGATAGAAAATAGAAGATCACATCCATTTTAGAACCTGAAGATTGAAATCATGAAATGCTATCTCTTCTTTGTTTTGTGCATCCCAAAAATTTACTTGCACTCATGTACAACCAAGGGTAGGAAATAGAAGGACAAACCCACTCTAAACCTCAATATTAAAATCATGAAACACCATTTCTCCAAGGATAGAAAATAGAAGAGCATATCCACTCTAAACCTCAAGATTGAAATCATGAAACACTATCTCTTTTTTCTTTGTGCATCTTAAAAGAATGAATCACATTGAATGCCTCAAAATTCCAATTGTAGGTTCGAAAGTAGATAATAGAAAACAATCATATTCCATACTTTCAAACCTTACCAGGATAAGATCTCTAATGCTGTTTGTATTTACACAAATTTGTGTTTGAGTGCTGAGCCTCATCAGCTCAGAACCAAAACATCATACGAACATTCGCTACCAAAAAATTAGTTGCACTCATGTACAATCGGTGATAGAAAATAGAAGAGCACATCCACTCTAAACCTCAATATCGAAAACATGAAACACTATCTCTTCTTTCTATGTGCTTCTTATAAGAATAATTTGCATGGAATACTTGAAAATTCAGATTAGATGGTATTTATAGATGACAAACAGGTTCAAAATACATAATAGAAAACAACTATATTTCATATTTTCAAAGCTTACCAGGATGAGATCTCTGATGTTGCTTATATATGAGCTTTATTTGTTTGATTTATAGCCCAACATAGGGAAACCTGCCGGTGAGCAGCTTTTCATGCATAGCTCAGGGGCACTTGGATATAAAAAGTAGGCAACTGGTCTACAAGGAGGTAGAGAAGGCAACTGCACTTCTCCACTGATGTAATCAACAATTTCTGCCATTGTAGGCCTGGATCCAGGGTCACTCTGAGTAGCCAACAGGCCCACTCCAACCAAACATTGAACTTGCTCTGGATTGTATCTCATCATCAGCCTCTTGTCTGCCACCTGCAACAACTTCTCGTTCTCATGAAGCTGCCAGGTGAATTCCACCAAGTCCACCTCCTCTGGGCTCAAGTCATGATCCATAGACTTCCTCCCCGAGACAATCTCAAGCAACATGACCCCAAAGTTATAGACATCCATCTTTTCAGTAGGCTGCAAGACATGGAGGCTTTCAGGAGGTATATGATGTTCAAGCTTCAATTCACCTAAACATTGTGGTTTCTGATCAGCGGAATTAACTAGTCCAAAGTCCCCAAGCCTAGCCCTGAATGTAATATCTAGCAAAACATTGCTGATCTTGATATTTTTATGTACCAAATTCTTCTCCCAACCACTGTGCAAGAAGCATATTGCCTCGGCAACATCCTTTGCCACCTTGTATCTTCTTGGCCATGGAAGAACTCCTCTAGCAAACAACCACTTATCCAGACTGCCATTTTGCATATACTCATAGATCGTTACAAGTTCATGCTTGTCATTGCACCATCCCTTTAGGGGCACCAAATTAGGGTGCTTCAGTCTACTAATGACCTTAATTTCCTTCATTATCTTATTCTTATCTATATTGAAGGCACCTTTAGAGAACCGTTTTACAGCCACAAGTGTACCATTCTGGAGTACACCCTTGTAGAAGACTCCCTTGCCTCCACTCCCCAAAATCTCACTTTCACTAAAAGACCTAGTGGCTAAGGACAACTCAGACATGGAAAACCGCCTGGGCTTATTGGGTGGTGTAGGACGTGCTGTATTTTTGTTTAGTATTAATTTTGTTGCCAAGGATATGGTCTGGTCCTTGGCCTTCCTGTTGCAGAGAAAGTATACCAAAACCATGAGAAACACTCCAACCACTGCAAGAAATACAAAAAATGCCTCAGGAGGCTCCTTGGGTGCAATTTTAGAAGCTTTAAACATCTTTCTCTCACATGTCGTCTCATTAGGCAGTCTCAGAAATGCAGAACTGGTAGCAGAAAAATTCCATGAAAGGATTTTATGAATTTGTGCTGCATGTCCTGTAGATGCAGAGAACCCCACAAACATATATTCATTCAAATAGTTAGATAGATCAAGTCCAGCTGAATAAAGTGGCTTGCTGGGCATTGGGGATCCATCATCTCTAGCAAGGCTCAGCTCAATCCTTTGATTAACTCCATCATAGTCAATCCAAGCTCTGACATTGGATCCATCTCTGAAGAAAATTCCTGCAACACCAGCATCTATAGTCACATTTGACACTATGCTTCCCAAATTTATGCCAATATGATTGTCATTGGGGTCACCGAATTCTTCATTTTTGAAGGTGTCAAATTCTACTGCAAGAGCCTTATATTTTTCATCGCAGGCATCATTGAGCATTCCCAGCCAGCCTCCAGGTCTTCCCACGGTGACTTCATCAGGTACAATTACGAAAGCTAAGCCACTGGAAGATCCAGAGTTGGAGTCTATTTGGAAGGAGAATGTCGTGTGGAAAGAGGCAGGAATGTCTGTGTCAGGATCCATCATCCTTATGGGAGAGGAATACAGAGCTTTTCCAGCCTGAAAGGAAAGATTATGATTAAGATCATTGGTACTGGGTATCTGAATGATCCCTTCATTTTCTTGCAGCCCTGCACAGCCCAGAAACCTTATTTCATGATTTATTCTATTGTGGGCTCTGAAATCTGGGAAAAACAGTTGCTTTAAGACATTGCTTGCAGGACCCAATTTGCTACAGGACACTAGCTGAGTATTTAACACAGCAAGGTCGATGAGACACATGAGGACTACCACAAACCAAGAATTCTGAGAAGAAGCCATTCTGAGTTTGAGTATGCTTTCTCAATCAGTGAAGAAACACCAATAACTTTATTTATGTTCACTGGAATAATATAGTCTATGTGAACACAAAGCATCTGTTAGGTGGGAATGAACTTCAACAGTATTGAACATGTCCCCACGAATGAGAGCTAATTCATACCTATTTACACAAGCAAGAAACCTAAATGAGATACAAATGGTATCTTCTTTCTTCCTCAGGGTGGATGTGAATCTAAATTAATAATTATTATTGCTGACATGGTAGAAAGACACAATTGGGTGTTTTTCCACCTGTTTTTTCAGCACACCAACATCCCACGTCCACCCGATTTAGAGAGCCACACAGTTCTGTCACACAGCATAATGACAAAAGGGGTTCTAAATGAAGTGGGCTTTAAAGTCTATCAAAATAGTCCATAAGATTTTGATTCAGGAAATGGTACAGAATGGTCCCTTGGATATGATGCTCTGAGCTAAGCAACAAAACAAAGTGGGCCAGACATACTTTTTCAGTTGGGTAATTTGCCGGGCACATGGTGCGTCAACGAGAATAACAATTCAATTAATCTGTAACTACTTCTTGCTTGTACGGCGGTACCACTTGGCTGAAGTGTTTATTTTCAATTGAAGAACGGCATTTAAAACTCAAATTGTAACACAATTATTTTTCAGTAGATTTTTTTTTCATTTTTTACAGCATTGAGAATAAATTGAAAGATAGTTCTTTTAGGAATCTGTTAATTAAGAAAGGAATTATATTTTTTTGGGTTGGTTAAGAGAAGAATTATATTAGATAATTATATGAAAGAGGGGGAAAATTATAAATTGATAGTGTTCTTTTATTGAATGCTTAATTAAGGGATGGATTATATCAGATTGGTTTGAAATTTATATTTGGTGGTCTGAAATTTCAGATAATTATTTATAGATTTTATTTTATTTATTTTCAATTTATAGGTGGATGATAGCTTTTGTAAAGATTTTTTTTTTTTAATACAAAATATATGAAAGAGATAGGGAAAGCTCTAGTGTGTAAGATGAAAAAGTCACTTAAATGGTTATAAATTGAAAGAGTGTTCTTTTATTGAATGTTTAATTAAGAGATGAATTATATTGGGTTGGTTTGAAATTTATATTTGGTGGTCTGAATTTTCAGATAATTATTTAAAGATTTTATTTCATTTATTTTCAGTTTTTAATACTAATTATATGAAAGAGATAGGGAAAGCTCTAGTGTGAGATGAAAAAGTCATTCTATATAGTCATAAATTGAAAGATAGTTCTTGTATTGAATGCTTAATCAAGGGATGCATTATGTTGGGTTGGTTTGAATATATATTGGGTGATCTGAAATTTCAGATAATTATCTAGAGATTTTATTTTATTTATTTTTAATTTATAAGTGAATGGTAGATTTTGAAAAGATATTTTTTTTAATACCAAGTATATGAAAGAGAGAGGGAAAGCTCATAAAAAGTCATTCTATACTTTTATAAATTTGAAAGTGTATATTGGATTGGTTTGAAATTTATATTGGGTGGTCTAATTTTTTAGATAATTATCTAGAAATTTTATTTTATTTATTTTTTAATTATAAGTGGATAATGGTTTTTGAAAATATTTTTCTTAATATTACGTATATGAAAGAGAGAGAAAGCTCTAGTACGTAAGATGAATAGGTAATTCTCAATTGTTCTCTTTCCTTTTCTTCTTTGTTGACTTTGTTTTTTAATAACTTTGCTTTTGAATTTTTTGGTGCTATTAGTGTTTTGTTGGTATTTTTTGCTACTTTCTACAATGTAACTAGACTTCACCTTAATTTCTTTATATTTATTATTTTTTGTCTTTTGACCTTGTTTAGCTACTCTCCAGTTTTGGTGTGTAATGTCAACCCAGTATGAAATTTTAGATAATTATTTAGAGATTTTATTTTATTTATTTTGAATCTATAAGTGGATGATAGTTAATGAAAGAGATTGGGAAAGTTCTAATGTGTAAGATGAAAAAGTCATTCTATACGGTTATAAATTAAAAGATAGTTCTTTTATTGAATGCTTATTTAAATGATGAATTATATTGGGTTGGTTTGAAATTTATATTGGGTGGTCTAAAAATTTAGATAATTATTGAGATTTTATTTTATTTAGTTTTAATTTATAAGCGGATGATAGTTTTTGATTTTATATTAAATATATGAAAGAGAGAGAAAGCTCTACTATTTAAGATGAAAAAGTCATTAGTTCTTTTATTGAATGCTTGGTTAACTGATAGATTACATTGGATTGGTTTGAAATTTACATTTGGTGGTTTGAAATTTTAGATGACTTTTTTTTTTTGTAAATTGTAAGGGGGTAAAAAATTTATTAATAATAAGAAACGAGAATTACTTCAGAAAACTAGAGCCTCAAAGCTCCAGAAGAGAACAACAAGCCCAACCAAAAATCAACTAGCTTCATAACTATCCATATCCTCAACAAAGATCTTATGTGAGTCCTGACAGTAATCCGGAGAAAGATGCTCCCAACCCTCAACTTTCCAATCATCACCATGTTTCGAGGCCCACTTAGCCAAACAATCAGCTACTCTATTCCATTCACGAGGAATGTGGATGAAAGACACCTTCTCCATCATAGCACTAATTTGCAAATCTCGTGAACAATCCTTGCCAGCTACCAATTAATCCCACTCACCTTCTGCTCAATCAACATGTTAACAATGATCTGCGAATCCGATTCGCAAATAACCTTACGCCACCCCAACTCAAATGCACGCACCAAGGCATAGAAAATTGCTAATCCCTCCATAAAATTATTAGACTGCTGCCCTTTACGCACTGAAAAGAAGAAAACCACGTCCCCCATACGATCCCTACCAACACCACCAATCCTAGCAGGACCTAGATTACCCCTAGAGGAGCCATCAGTGTTAATCTTGATGGAATCATCCTGAGGGGGCAACCATCTTCCCCCCTATGAACCTTCTTCATAGCACGTCGACCTCTCCTGACACAAGCTGAGATGAGAGACATCTCCTGCAAACCCAACCTACTCACAATATCAACCTCTCCTTTATCCAAAGGAAAATTCACCTCATATTTAGCTTCCACTGTCTCCTGGATCATTCCAATGATTCTATTCCACACTTGCTAAACTAACAATTTGACTTCCCTAAAGATCCTCCTATTCCTCTCTAGCCAAATCTGCCAAAGTATGAAAATGGGCCCAATGTGCCAGACAGTCTGGAGAAAAGAGGACAAAATAGGAGGCCTGCCCAAATTGCTCCAAAAATCCACCAAAGAATCCGCGTGAACACAAGGGTGCTTTCACACCCCCCACCAGTAGTGCTAGATCAACAATGAGAAAGGGCATCCGAAGAATAGGTGTGAAGAATCCTCCTCCCCATTACCACACAAAACACAGATGGAAGGCCCATGGAACCCACGCTTGCGAATATTGTCCCAGGTTAGACATCTATTCAAAGCCAAAGTCCAAGCAAAACAATTACACTTAGGCCAAGAGAAATTGTTCCAAACATATTTCCACTAGTGCACCTCCCTCCCCTCCAATCTACAGGACAACAACTCTTGGTACCCACTTGCAACAATAAAAACACCCTTAGGATTCTGGGACCAAGCAAGTCTATCCCTATCCTTAAAGGAACTATATTGTCTACTCGCCAAAATGCAATGAAGCTCAGCGCAATCTTCATCCATACCAACAACCGACCATTCATTAGGAACCTTCCACCACACCATCTTCAATTGCCCACACCTATAAACAGACTTAAAGTTACTCACTCTAGAACACCTTGCCTCCATGAACCTTTGGCAAAGATTCACTAAGTTAGGAAAGTGATCAATAATGGGGGGTAGCCATCCCAAGAATTGAACCAAAAAAGAACCTCTTCCCCCCTCTTATAGATCCAAAAAACTCCTTCTTTTATAAGTGCAACCCCTTTCTTGAGAGTACTCCAAATCGTAGAGCCTTTTCCTGCAAGCAGATATCTTGGGATTTCCTCCTTCGGGATCCTCTGCATATACTTGTAAGACAAAATCCTAGCCCAACCTCGATCTTGTTCAACACACCACCTCTAGTACAATTTTGCTGCCAAAGCCTCCCCAAATAAAGTAGACTGCCTTAATCCAAGCCCACCCAGCTGTTTCGGGCTACACACCAAGTCCCATTTGACAAGACTCCATTTATAGGAGGATAGGTTGCCTGCCCATAAGAATTGCCTTGCCAAAGAATCCAATCCTTCACAAACCACTTTGGGGCCACTTGGAGCATACACCTATAAATCTGAAGAGAATGAACCACCGACTGGATCAGTTGAACCTGCTCAGCAAAGGATAACCATCTGTGTGTCCAATGTTCAACCTTCATGCAAAATTTGTCCAGAATACCCTGCCAAGAGTCCCTAGGAGGATTACTAGCAGAGATAGGAATACCTAGGTAAGTCAAGGGAAGAGAACCGACCTGGAATCTCAAGATATGAGAAAACCTCATCTGAATAGTTCCAGGTGTGTTGAAGAAGAGAATGGAAGATTTATCCTGATTGATCAATTGGCCAAAAGTAACAAGATAAACATCCAAGACTTTACGCAGATTTATAGCTTCTCTGATTCTAGCTAGTCCCATCAGGGCCGTATCATCCACAAACTGCAAATGGGACTGAGGAGGTATGTCATTACCCCAACTCCAACCATGAATAATACCCAATCCCACATTATACTTAATCAACCTCCCCAGACCCTTAGCCAAAAGAATGAATAAGCACGGGGAGAGAGGGTCCCCCTGACAAAGACCCCTAGATGCACCAAACAACTCATTATGACCCCCTTAATTAGCACAGAGAATGAGGTAGACGAAACACAACTCATTACCCATTGGATCCAATCATCAACAAAACCAAAATCCCTAAGAATATTCTAGAGAAAGGACCAACGGACTCTATCATAAGCCTTTGCCATATCCAACTTGATAAACATAGCTTTTTCCTTGGAGGGTACCATAGAATGAATGGTCTCAGTAGCAATGACCAATCCATCCAAGATTTGACAACCCTCCACAAACCTACTCTGCTCCTCAGAAATGACACCCCCAAGCCAATTCTTCAACCTTTCTGCTATCAACTTAGAAATAATCTTATAAATCACATTATAGAGAGAAATAGGGCGGAACTGACCTAACCAGTCAGCCCCAACACACTTGGGTATGAGCACAATGAAAGTCACTTTCAAAGCCTGAAGCATCTGCTTATTCCTCTGGGACTCTTGGACCATCTCCAATAAGTCCAATTTGATAATATCCCAAAATTCTTGATAGAACTCAATCGGAAACCCATCTAGTTTAGGAGCTTTCCCCTTCTTCATTTGGAAAACAATCCTCTCAAGTTCATCCAAAAAAATAGGACCCATAAGCTTCTCATTCATCTCCCTAGTAACTAGAGAAGGAATACAAGCAAGATCCTAATTCTCCTCTTCTGATTCCCCCTGAGAATCCTCACAAAAAAGGGATCAAAAATATTGCATAGACTCCTTAGAAATCTCCTACAAGGATAAACACTGCTCACCTCTATCATTAACCAGAACAGGGATGTAATTGCCATGTCTTCTTGCTTTCACTGAATTGAAAAAGAACGTATTATTCTTATCCCCCACTTGAAGCCAACCAATACGAGCTCTCTGTTTCCAGTAGATTTCTTCCCTAAGCTCCCAGTCCTCTAAATCCTTGACTGCCCTGTCTTCCTCCCTAAGAAAGGCTTCCGAAAAACCATGCTCTCTTATTTCTCTGGTAATGCCATTCAAGTATAATTGAGAAGCTATCTTAGCATGAAAAATATTATCGAAACACTGATGATTCCATCGTTTAAGCTAAAACTTAACAAATTGCAGCTGCTTGCAAAAAGTGTACATAGCAGTGCCAAAGGCTGGCCTCCCTTTCCTCCACCACTTCGCAACATGATCCTACAAAGAAGGATCATAAATCCACATAAGCTGGAATTTGAATGAAGGAATGCTAGTGACCTGAGCAGAAGAAGACACCAATTTGATGGGCCAGTGGTCCAAACCTCTCAAATCTAAAATCTCAGAGCATGTGGACCACCCCCCACCAACCCAAAAACAAGAAACTAGAAAGCGATCCAGTCTCTCCGCAATCTAATACTCCCCTACCCTACTGTTGTTCCAAGTGCACATACCATTACCGGGTTTGATGTCAACAAGATTCAAGGTTGATATACTATCCTGAAGAAGGAAGGAAGAAGGCTCCAACCAGATAACACCACCCTTCTTCTCACTCAACTCTAAGATGGCATTGAAATCACCCGCCATAATCAACAGATGAAAAGGAAACAACCCATGCATAAAAGAAATATGAGACCACAAATTCTGCTTACCCTGAAGATCAGTGGGGGCATAAATTTTGGTCAACAAGATATCTTCCCCAGTCTCAAGACTAGAGGCAACCCCAGATAAAGAAGATCTGGAAGAAACCCACCATATAGGACGAATCCTTAAGGGGTTCCAAGGACAGGACACACCTCCAGAGGAGCCAAATGCCCCAATACACTGACATTCACCTCTCCCCCATAGCTTTGGTACCAGATCCAACATGTTTTCCATAGATAATTTAGTTTCTTGCAAGAAAAGGACATCGGGAGAATAACTCCTTATCAACTCCCGAACAAATTTTTGTCTAGGGCCACTGTTCAAGCCCCTCACATTCCATGATAGCACAATCATTTCAGGGGATCAAAAAAATGAGAATCCAGAGTCTTTATTGACCCTGACTCAGCCAAATTCTCCCCCATCAATTTGATCTTATCCAAGTCCTTCTTTTTGCCAACCTTCAAAATCTTCTCTGTTGCTCCTTTTTAATGTCTTTCTGAAGAAGACCCAGAAGTAAGGAGATCTTATTACTTTTAACCCCAGCAAATTCCAATTTCTATGTTGCAAGAGAAACCTCCCCACCAGCCAACTTCACTTCAACACTAGAGATGGGTCCCATCTGAGCCACTGCCTGCTGATTCATCTCCATCTGATGACTCTCACCTGCCTGCAGACCCTAGGTAGTATCTAAGTTCACACTATCAAGAATCAACCCTACTGCACAATGATCCAAAAGAATCATCCTCGGATTCACCTCCTACTGGCTAAGATCATCCAAGGCTTCAAATCTATTAAAGGTATCCTCCTCCTGACTCACGTGCAAGGACCTCTTTTGACCTCGGCTCCTATTCTTTGTCTTAACTGGGACAAAACCATCAGCACCCACAACCATCCTAGACATGCAAGCTTTTCCTTTATCAGCCCCATCAAGGTTACAAGACGACTGTTGAGGCTGAAGCTCAGCCGATTTAGACCTAGGACACTTACGCTGCAAATGACCATACTCATGACATAGACGACACTAGAAAGGTAAAGACTCGTAATCAAGCTATTGGACCCAAGAGTAAGAGCCCACACACATCTATAACATTTGGCAAAGGCTTACTAAGATCAATTTTAATACAAATACGAGCAAAAGTCATTACCTTTCTCCCCAAGGTTTGCGTTGAAGATCCAACAGGCTTCCCAAGCAATGAAGCTAGCATTCACAACACATCCTCCCGACAACATTCCACCAAAAAATGAGGTAATCGAGCCCACATTGGGACCTGATTCGGGAGCTCCTCTGAAGGGTTAAATCCCGCATGCCAAGGTTTGATGAACAAACCCACCTGGTTATAAAAATATGGGTCTCCCTCAAAGATCGTATTGCGATCATCCATGCAATTAAAAGTGACCATGAAGTAATTGTTTGCTAACAACATAACATCCATTTCTCCTTCCGACGTCCAAGTCCTCTGAGCCCAATTCTCCAAAAACTGTAGAGAAGCCGTCATCCCCAAAAAATTATAGTATAACGAGTGCTTTGAGAAATATTCAACATCTTCAGCAATCGTCTTAGGTGGAATTACCAATTTCGGTCTCTCTTTGCATCTTTCAAGACAACCATTAATATTTGAAATCCGAGAGCCATTGGACAAACCTACCCTAGTAAATCCCGAATCTGGAACAAAAAGATCATTAGTGAAGGTCTTGATATCTTGGGATGGGGATTTCACGCCCAACGCCCCTCAAAAATCCATACCAGGAGATTCCCCCGAGGCTTCTCCCCCAACAACTGACATAAAGGAGAAGGGTTAGGCACTAAGAAGACCCACACCACAAACCCCTACCTACAGAACCTTCCACCCAAGCCTCACACCCCTCCCAAACTCTGAAACAGGGAGAGAATGGCCACAACCCTCCACACCCCTCGAGCTCCTCCCACCGTTGCCGCCGAACACAGACGCCCTGCACACCCTACACTTGCACTCAAAACAAAAGCCTCACCGCAGTCCTCCTCGCCACCAGCCACCAGTCTCCACAACAAAAGACACCGCACCCCATGGAAGCAAATAACAATGCCCCCCCCCTCTTCGCATAACCAAACACAAATCCCCCACAGGCTAGGGCTCAGATTCCCTAGTTCAAACCTGCAAAACTCACACCCTCTCCATCTCGATTAATCATAATTATCGAAATTTTAGATGATTATTTAGATATTTTATTTTAATTTATTTTTTAAATTATAAATGGATGATAATTTTTGAAAAGATTTTTCATAATAATAAGCATATGAAAGAGAGAGAAATGCTTTGGTATGTAAGATGAAAAAGTTATTCTCAATTGTTCTCCTTCCTTCTTTTTGTTGAATTGTTCTTTCTTTTTTGCTTTTGATTTTTTTTTGTACTATTAGTTTTTAGCTAGTATTTTTTGCTAATTTGTATAGTGTAGCTAGACTTCACCTTAATTTTCTTATGTTTGTTTATTTTGTCTTTTGGCATTGTTTAGCTCTTCCCTAGTTTTGGTGTCTTGTCAACCTAGGGCGATCTAAAATTTCAGATACTTATTTAGATATTTTATTTTATTTACTTTTAATTTATAAGTGGATGATAGTTTTTGAAAATATTTTTTTAATACCAGGTATATGAAAGAGAGGGAAAACTCTAGTGTCTAAGATGAAAATGTCATTTGATGAACATTGTGTGAACCTTGTTGCACCATTAAACCATCACACTACAAGATGAAGTCCTTATTTTATTTATTTATTTAATTATAAGTGGATGATAGTTTTTGAATTGTTTTTTTTTCAAGTATATGAAAGAGAGAGGGAAAGCTCTAGTGTTTAAGATGAGAAATCATTCTCAATTGTTCCCCTTCCTTCTCTTCTTTGTTGAATTGTTTTTGTTTTAAATTTTTTTGGTGCTACTAATATTTAGTTGGTATTTTTTTGCTACTTTCTACACTATAGTTCGTTACTTCACCCAAATTTTCTTTATGTTTGTTTTCTTTGTCTTTTGGCCTTTTTAGCCATTATTTGCTCCTTAATTTTGGTGTCTTGTCAACCTAGGGTTGCTCATTCCTATGTGAGGTATGCCATGATAGGAAATTTTTTCAAATTAGTTTATTTGATTATGAAGTCTATAAGGGATAGAGGTAAGTATGAGAATGGTTCAAATAATGCTAATTTATTCAAACGGGCTCTTATTTTTTATAGGGATATTGTTGTTTGTGAAGGAGATGAATTCTTTTTTCAATTCAATGGAAAGGTGATTCAAGCACAAGAGAAATCAAATGACATGCAAGGTGAGAAACCACTTGCTATGACCTTGAATCCAAATGAAGAATTATTTTCAATTTTGCATAAAGTTTAAATGTAGTTTTTTTCTTTCCCATCATGTGATTTCAAGGAAGTTTTTCAAAAAATTAGATTTATATGTTACATTTTACTCCATGCTTTAAAACGGTGTATTTTTTGCTTGTGTAGAAAGCAATAATATATAAAAGAAGAGTTATCTCTAAAATATTTTGGAATGTTGGAAGGTCAGTTTAGAGATTTTGCTTGGACCTTGTTTCAAACATTAGGGATGTTTTAAAGTCTTCTCCTAAATGGGTTGAGATTTGTAATTTTCCACCAAATGTTTTTAATCCCACAAGTTTTTAAACATTTAAATGTAACCATCAAGATGGAAGATATAAGCTATTCCCAACCTCAAATGAATGTAAGGTTGCTAGACTCCTTGAAGATTGATATTAGTCTACTTGCTTACATACCTTCTTTACATGACTCTATTTATATTTTAAAGTTCAATGCTATAGGAGGGTTGAATGCAGTGCTTCTTCTTTTTTTTTTGGTTAAAAATAATGGGCACTCGAGAATGTAATATTCTATTTTGAATAAAAAATTAAAAGAATGTTTAAACTGTTGTTAATGGGAATAGTGATGTTTCTAGTAATATGAACATAGACCATATCTCTAAAAATTTAGGAGAATTTGAAGAGTAATTCCTACAAAATAAAGTGAAAGATCAAGAAGTTTTTATTGTTATTTAGGATAGTAGTATAAATAATTCTAGTATTAGTCAAGATAATAGTATAAAAGATCCTAGTATTGAGTGTCATAATATTTCTAGCCATCCACCCTAATTTGGAGATATATGTGACAACAACAAGAGAGTTCTCAACTATTGTCAAATGTTTAATAACCCAATTAGGAAACCTAATAAATCTAGGCCTTGTAGAATAAGAGGTCCAGTGGGAAAATTGTTGCGCTTGCCCCAAGGTTCAAAAAATAATTCTAAAAGGTAGAAATTTTTTCCTTAGCCTAAAGGGTTTTGGGCTAGTGTTGTTGCTCCGAGTGGTGTTAGTGAATGGTATATTTTTCAATAAAGAAAAGTTAGGTTCTAGTGGTAGTGGATAATGAACAATACTCTCCCTTCTTACTTTGAAATGTTGTGTAGGGGGAAAGTATTTGTCAACTTGATGAAAATATTATGTTAGAATGTAAGATTTTTTGAATCCCATGATAGGAAATTTGGTAAATACCTTGTGTAACTTTAGGTTGGAGTTGGACTATATTTTGCTTAAAGAGTTTAAGTCTATTGGTTTTAATCTAAAATGATCTTGCAATGTTATTTGGTCTATATTTTTTCCATCAATGCATGCAAAAGGGAAAGAGGAGTTCCTATTATCTTGAACCCTCGAATTTAAACTCCCCATAAAAGACTAGTTTAAATTGAATTAAATATTGATACTCTAGTTTTTGGCTCATACTTTGTTTATACCTCTGATGGCTATGAATAAATAAAATTCTGTGAATTAGTTAGCCATTAATCTTAAAAATACCCCTTGGGTGTGTGTAGGAGACATTAATGTGGTTGAATCTGGTGAATAAATAGGAGGTGATTGCAGATTTAAAAGGAAGGTTAATGGAATTTTTATCTAGGCTAAACTCGATTAGAAAAAATAATCTTATTGATTTATTTGGTTGTAAACATGACAAAGAAATTTGGTTTACTTTGCCTATCTTTCAAAAAGGTAACAAGTGTTTTTAAGGTTATATAGATTCCTTCTCAATAAGTATTTCTTTGGTGTTTCTTCTATTGTTAATGACATTGTAGTTCAAGTTATCTCTACTTACCCCCTCTCTAGTCATAAATCTCGTCTTTCTTTTAAGGGTCTGTATAACTTAATGTATCACACTTAAAATATCCTTGTAATAATTCTTTGTTAAAATTTTGATTTCTAAAATTTGTTATTTTTTAGAAGGTTTAAACATTTATAGATGGACTAAATCCATGTTTTCCTTTAAGAAATTATTGAGGATTATGGTAAAGATAAGGGAAGTGATAGAGTTGTTAGGTGCAAGTAAGGGAAGTGATAGAGTTGTTAGGTGCAAGAGGTTCTAGGATGAATAAATAGGAATTGAGAGTTCTATTCAAGTTGGTCCTAGTGATTCTTTGCTTAAAATCTAGTTTTTAAAATTTGGCATTTTTTTGGAAGGTTGAATATTGGTAGATGGAATAAAGCTATGTGTGCCTCTAAGAAATTTATGAGATTTTAGTAAAGATAAGGCTAGGGCAAGAATTTTTAGGTGTAAAAAGTTTCAAGAAAAATTAATAGGAATTAAAATTTATCTTCAAGCCACTCCTTTTTATTTTGATTTGCAAAATAATGCTATGAATTACTAAGAAAAAATTAAGGTGTTATTAGCTTTACAAATCTAGGGGGATCTAAACTAAGATCTAGGTTGATTTGACTGTAGCTAGGTTGTAGGGGCCAAGTACTTTTTAAATACTTAAAAGTCAAGAAAAGTCTAGGCAATTGATGTTGGTGTTTTAGTGGAAGATGACAATAATATTATAAATTATTTCCCTTCCTTTTATTATGATTTGCTAACCTTGTGAAGTGATGATACAATTTTTTCTAACACTAGAGATCTTGAATTAACTATTGTTCTTTGTAAATTAGGTACAAAGGATGCAACTATCCTTGACAATAGTATATCTCTAAAGGACATCAAAGAAGTCATTTCTCATTTGAACAATAAAAGAGATCCAAGTTGTGATGGTTTTTGGCTAAATATTAGAAGGCCAATGTTAAGTGGGTTAGTAAGCTTTTACTTGAAGTATATAATGAAGTCATGGCTATCATTTCTTTATATAGTTATATTAACAAAGACGTTCAAGTTCTTACTCAAAGATGATGATAATGTTCGGTTGAGGAATCAAAGGCTTATAACATTAATATTTTTAGTAAGGTTTATGCCATGGTTTTATCCTTAATTTTTTTACAACCCTAAATTATATCTCCCACCCAAATAGGGCTTATTCAATGGAGATACATTTTTCCAAGTTGGTAAGGGATGAATTGGGCTAAAATTTTCAGGTAAATTGTTTCTATTGCCTTGATTGTTTTTGAAAAAAAAAAGATTGTATTTAGTGGACTTTTATTATTTTGGTTATGAAAGCTCTTGGTTTTGGGAGACATATTATAAAATCATTAGTGTGTTGTTCAAGAATGCTATTCCTTTTGCGTGTGTTATGCTAGGATTAAGGTGCAATTTACCTTTCAATCCTATAAGTATTTCATTATATCCAATGCTCTTCAAAGACAAACCTGGATACCTAGGGTGTATTGGAGAAATATTTTATACTTGGATTCTCCTAGTAGTATTAATATTAGTTGTCATATGAATATATGAAAGAGGTGGAGCACAATGATGACTATTACATTTAACTTTGGGCTCATTTAAGGTGCTTTCTCTTTCTTAGGTGCTAGCTGAAGAAGGGTATACCAACTATTATGAAAAAATCATTAAAGTGTATGCAATAGTTAGTGGGTCAATATAATAAATACTTAAAAAAAATAATAATAGAATATTTCAATGATAAATGCCAATAGTTATTGGCACACTCAAGAAGAAAATAATAAAAGATTGAATGATAATTTTTTTTTGGATAGAAATATACTTTTTTATGTACATGTGGATGCTTTTGGTAGGATAATTATAGTAGTATTAGCCCAATCAAGAGGAAACACATATCACTTAATTGAATTTTCTAGCCACAAATTATCTCAAATAAAATAAATTATATCTCAATAGAGAGAGAATCTCTAGCCATGATTTATGCACTGCAAAAATTTAGACATTAACTACTAGAAACTCTATTCATATTCTTCACAAATATTCAACCACTAAAATAATCAATGAATAGACTAGTCATTTGAAGAAGTTATAGGAGTTTAAATTTAAAATTATTGCAATGATGCAAAAAGATAATCAGGTCTAGATTACTTGTTTAGAATTGATGCATGAGAAGAATTGGGGCTTATTGAGGAATAATTACCTAGTGTAAAATTATTTAGAGTTATCACATAGTGGAATAACTTACTGAGTATCCTAATTACTCTCCCTAGAATAATTTATAGAGAATAGCTCTTAAAAATAAAGGAACAAAATTTTGTAGGGCCTAACTCATACATTGGTAAAAGAAAAACTCCATGTTATAGGTAGGGATAAAATAATAGGAGAGAATCCCATGAAGACATGTTTGGAGGACATAACTCTAGAGAATTTGCCTAACACAAAATTATGTTTGCAATTTTATGGTGGCTCAAGTTTTTTAAGATGAAAACAAATATGAAAAACATTACGATACATGTTAGAGGGTAGGGAAACCTCACTAGAAATAAAATTCCCATTTGGATGGTAATGACACAAATCCTATTTGAAAAATGATTTTTTTTATATCATTGGACCGATCAATCCCCCTACAAGGAAACCAAATAATCATTTATCATACCTAGGGTGGAATACCTTTCTCAATGTGTTGAAGTTGAAAAAAAATAAAATTGTACAATTAAAATTATAGCAAAGTTTCATCTATTAAAATATTATAACTTGATTTGATTGCTCACTTAGCGTAACAAGTGATTAGGGGAAGCATTTAGTGAACAAGATAATTTTTTAGAACTAGTAGATAGCTTTATGATCACTCATAATATAAGTAGTTCTTATCATCCTCTATCTAATGGTATAATTGTGGTATTGAATAAAATCATAAACACCACACTTAATAAGATGTGCAACAACGAGACTATAAATTAGGACATCATAATACTGTCATATGGGATTACATTGTTCGAATCGTTGTCATGAATGTCAAAGTATATTTTTGAAATGTTGTCATTGATGTCAAAGGTATTGGAAGTTATAATAGTTGTCAGAGGTGAGAATCTATGAGAATGTATGGATGAGATTGTTGGAAATATTTTCAATGATGTAAGAGAAAAATAAGAATATTTTGTTATACATTTTCATTGAAGAAAGCTAGCGAAATGAGAAAACTAACATAGAATATTTACATGTTTAAATTAAAGATCTAAACAAACTAAAAAAGACTGTGAGAAAGATGTTGGAGAAAAATAAAGTCTTTATTAATTACATTTACATATTATCCATATTGCTAGCCAACCATACATGGCAATATGATGGTCAATTTTATAGAAATTTGTAAGGTCATATGATGATTTGATTATGGATAGAAGAGTAGATGCAAGAGATGATTGAAGAAAAATATTACACAACGATTTACAAAGGAGGTGATCATATTGATAATGACAAGACAACAATGGAAGTTAAAGAACCATGTAGTAGTAAATCCATAAAAAGAACAATGATCTGGGTGAACTCACAATAATGGTTCCCACTTTTTTGCCACTTTTGACACTGAGATGAACATTTTTAAAATAATCTTCAACTTCCAACAACTATAACTTTTAAACTATTAAGGATTTGAAGATGATGTAAATTAGTGATTTGTAGAATTTTGTCTGTAGATTATATATATATTTTTTTCAACTTTTTTTGAAGATTTTTTTTTCAAACTTTTTTAATTTCCCTCGAAAAGTAGTTTTTTACAACATACTACATATTTTAAGAGTGATGTGCCTCCTGAACTCACTTTTTTTTTTTTTTTTTTTTCTATAAATGATAAAAACTCAATTCTTTCAAATTTTGGTTTGTAACATAAATATTCAGGGCTTGCAGTTGGTTTGATAGTGATATGTTGAATATTTTTCATTTTATTAAGTTTTGAAGTCCAACTAGTTATATTTTAGGCAGATGTACGTTTGAACACATAACTTGTTCTATAGCTATCGAAATTCAATTTTTTTTTTGTTAGAAAGAAGACATGAATACTTAGGGCGTATATATTTTTCAATTTTTTTTTGAATTAGTTTACTATTTTTCCCAATGCGTTGAACAAAGAAGTTCATCTTCAGTGAAAAACCTATATTTAGTAAATTTTTTTTAAAAAAATCATAATAAACTCACAATGTAATAAAATTATAGTTGTTGGAAAGATTTCTTCGAGCAATACCATCCTATATTTTTGGGTTGTCAAAATTCTTTCATTTGAGCCTTGAACCAGAGGTTTCAAGGCCAAAATTTTGTAGAAAGTTGAAGAGTTTGGGGTGGAGAAGCATAGAAAGGGTCTTCGAATGAACACCCCTTCGAATGAACCCCCCTACATTCATTTTATAATGGTTAAAAAATAGTTAAAAAGGGGGTTCGCTTGAAGGGGGGGTTCGAGTGAACCCCATAAAATATTAATAAAAAGGGGGTTTGAGCGAACCCAAGTGATGTCACATGTACGATTGAACTGGGGGGTTCGCTTGAACCCTAAAGGATAGTTCACTTGAACACCCCCAGTTCATTCGAACCCCTCAATTTTTTTTTCCCATCCACGAATTTCGTTCATGGGCAAAAGTGGGAACCATTACTGGGAACCATTATTGTGAGTTCACCCATCTGATTATAAGATAAAAAAAATTAAAATAAAATTACATAAGACAAAAACTAGAAAAGACAAAATAACACAACATGACAAAATAGAACAAAACGACAATATGAGAATAAAATACCAATAAACTACGAAAAATAAAAGTCAATGAAAGAGATCAAAGAATGTTAATAAGTGCAATGAAGAATTTGTTAAAAGCAACGATCAACACTAAAATGACATCAATTAACATATGCTTGAACTAAGAAAAGGGAGCAATTACTAATATTCAACAATCAATATATGTCAATGTTTATGTTTAAGATGAACAAAAGAAATATCCAGAAATACCTTTTAGCTTGTCCTTCTGACTAATCACTATCTTCCTAGTCCCAAAGATCTACTAAAATATTGAATATGAAGGATAAGTGAAGAAGTGTTTGAAATTGAACAATGGGCTCCTTACTACATGCATAAGAAGTGTTTGAATTTAGTACTCCTTTAAAATTTAATGTTTCAAATGTACCATCTATACAAATGCAACAAGTGTTAGTGACACTACAATTGGAAGTCCATGTACCACAACTAGGAAAGGGTTTGAGTACATAATGCAATGCTAGTTGATTGACCATGAGGAGGGAATATTAATTACAACAATGAAGTGTTAAAGAAATAGTGACAAGAATTGAAATTGTAGACGAACTTGTAGAAACTTTATTGGGTCTCATAGCCACTATGTTACTTAGGGACACATGATTTGTGTGTTAATTAAGATTAGTTGTATTGTGGTGCTTTTGCCTCCAAAGAATGGTTTCTTCACACCTTGAAAGTCATCTAACACAACCATAATTTATCTTTCCACTATTTGATCCTACATAATATGGACATCCATTACCTGATTGAATCCACTATCTTGTCAAATGACATATGATGATTCACAATTTCACTAATAGTTGAGAATTTTCCTATTCAATTTACAATGCAAGATAATTTGGTGGACTAAATTGTTGGTACACATAGTCACAAAAAAAGCTTATTGATTAAATACAACAAATAATTGCACGCTTATGAGGTTTAATAGGCACATTAATAGAGAAATATGAATAGTTTGGTTGACAAGAACTTATGTCTTAAAGTTTTGTACTTTGAATTACTCAATTTCGTAGAATAAGAGTACAATTTGATCATTTTCAAGATTCAAAGGATGTGTAGATACCTAAGGCCAAAGTGGTTTGAAATTAGTTGCATCATTACAAATGTAGATATGCATAGCTTTATAATGGCGCCATTTAAGCTAGTAACTAGTAAAGTAGATTTGACTATCTCTTTTTCTATTAGACATGGCAGTGACTTGTGTTGTCTTGAGTTGACATTCCAAATGGTGGTGGATAAAAGACTGAATGGAGTGGCAAAAAAAAATGGAATGACATAAAGGTGATGCAAAGAATGATTAAGATTACCTATGATCGCTACATTTTTTTAATTCCAACGTTTGACCATTCCTAAACCTAGCAATTTATATGTTAAAAACCACACTAAAGACACACATAAGTACATAACAAACTACAAATCATCATTTTTTTCTACACTGAACATTTAAACAAGAAAAAACATACTAATTATTAGTATCAACATTGATTTAGTTAAGTCCTTTTTCTCCCCTCACTCTTTTGGGAGTAGAGAAAGATAATTCTTCAATTCATGGTAGGGACCCGGACTCCTGTGCTGGTTCCCAACTCCGATCAAAAGCTTTCTCTCTCTTCTTCTTCTTTTTATCAATCTCACCTCTCATGAGATTCACTCCTTTTACGTTGATAGTTAACTTGTTACATATCTGGACCCTTCCCATTATTTATCTAATCAAGACATTGATTTAATTATATCAAAGAGCACACATGATCCTTTTGGTCGAAAAAAATCTCCTCCCATTGGAATTAAAATCCTATAAGTGCACCGGACACCATTCATGCAGATGGTGCTATTGTGCAGTTGATCAGACAAATTGCACATGAATCTGACCTGAGATTTTACTGATTGGCTTGCAATACTAAATACATTCAGATTTCTCGTGTGCATCATGTGCCTGCATTACAGTTCTGTTCAGCATGTAGGACAGATTCAAATTGGCATTTTGTGAAGACTTAACTGTTGAGGATAAGATATATTAAACTGGGTGCCATATGAATAGGATAAGTCTGCTTTAATGGCTGAGGATATGCCCAAGTTATAGGAAAGTTTTGTGGGTATGAAGTCACCTAAAACATACAAGATTGTTCTGTACAACATCTACGTTGTCCTTTGCATGTGATTTTGCTTTTTCCTTGCATGCCCACATGCAAAGCAGGAAAGATTTTTAGTAGCGTACGTAAATATTGTTTGGTTAATGAATTGTATTCTCAGTAAAACAGAGTTGATGGAACTTGGGTGGTCTGTGATAGAAGCCCAAAAGGAGTGGGACCTTATTGTTTTGGCTTGGACAAAACTTTCAATTCTTAGTTTCCTTTGATAAGGATAACATCACCAATTGCCCATATTTTTGTTGTTTTTACAGTTCATATTCTGATATTATGTTGTAGTCTGATAGTGTTGAGAGATTCGATCATTAAAGTGAAAGAGACTTGGAGCATTGTAAACTCAAATTATGAGAGTATTTTAATGTTTCTTCTTTATTGGCACCTTATATTTCTTACTAACTCCATGATACATTTCAAGTAGTAATAAATCAAACCTACAAAATGATTAGAGTGGAAAATGACTCAATGCTTATCTAGTTTGTTTTAGATAGACAGGTTCTTTGTAGTTCATTGGTTAGAATGTCTTATCAAGAAATTAAACTAAACAATCTAAATGATAGTTAATGGTGAAGATATTAGAAGACTGTGCTAAAAGTTTTTTTAATTTTTGGGAACGCGTCATTTTATGTTGTCTTGTCTTAGATCAAATCACATTTTATAAATTAAGCTATCTATGATGCTTACTTTTTTTAATATATCTATTTTTAAAATTAGATTCTATTAAAAATCATAGTGAGATTTGTTTCAAAGTGAAGGGAATCTTCTCATCTTGTTTCAATACTAGTCAAGTCTCAAGTGAAGAATATAATGTCATTATGCAATAAATGTAAAATATATTTTACTGTTTGAGTAGTGAATTGGTATGTAGTTAGATGTAGAATCTGGAATTGAATGCTTTTGAATTGGGTTTATCTCTTTATGATTTTAAAAGTCTTTTGTCGCCACATGAATTGAAATGATCTAGGTAGGGTCATTAACTTGACTTATTGATCACAAATGAATTGATGAAATAATAATTATTGTGATTATTATTATCAATATATATTAATTATATCATTTTTAATTTCAAACGCAATTATTTTTGATAACACTTCATAATTATAGCATGTTGACAACAAGTTTATATTAAAAAAATGTGGAGCTATTGAAAAATACATATAATGATGGAGCTTTAATTAATTCATATCTTAGAATGTTGATAACAAGTTTATATTAAAAAAAGATAGAACTACTAAAAAACACATGAAATGATTAAATAGAAATGATTCGTTTGAGTCCATTTGTTTAGTTGGCCTACATATCCTAGAGAAGGAATTAGGGCCATATAATTCTCCTACACTTCATGCTTTACCTTTAGTGCATTTTTCTCTAATCAAATTATTTTTCATGGGATTCTAGGGTATATATAATAATTATATTCTAAACAATAGTCAATCTTGAACAAAATACTTTAGGGACAATGTTTTATCTTTATTTACTAGGTTCTTATCACACTCGATGCATCCTTGACATTTGTATCTTTAGGATACTCAATTCTTTAATGCATCAAATCTATTTATCTCCAGTCTCATATAAATGAATAATAAAATTATCTTTCTCAATGTATTGGCTACTTTGTTAAAATTTTCAATTGTATTCTTCAAAATAAAGGGGGAATTATCTTTTTCATCAAAAATTTTGAACTGAAAAATCTAAATGATAGCTAATGATGAAGAGATTATGAGAGTGGATCATTTTATTTTGTCTTGTCTTTTTGCTTTTTCAAAAATGCCTGGTAAACTTTTTAATGTGACTAGTGACATTGACATGACACACCCTCCAACCCCATGTGAAATGCTTTTGACTCGGAGCTATGAACCAATGAGGTCACAAATGGGGAACAACATCCCCGTTTATTTAAACTTAGACTCAAACCTGCGAGCCCCATGGATAAGCGAAGGCACACACCTACGATCACAATGGCTCAATGGGGGCTTGGACCTTGGTGGCCACAATAACACCACCACCACTTAACCAACACACTATGGGAAGAACCCCATGTTGTCTTGTCTTAGATAAAGTCACTTTTATAGATTAATCTAGATAAGGATAACATCACCAATTGCCCATTTTTGTTGTTTTTACAATTCATATTTTGATATTATGTTGTTCTAGTGGGATAGTGTTAAGAGATTCGCCCATTAAAGTGAAAGAGACTTGGAGCATTCTAAACTCAAATTATGAGAGTATTTTAATTGTTCTTCTTTATTGGCACCTTATATTTGTTACTAACTCCATGATACATTTTTTTGTTAGGTCAGCTTCAAGTAGTAATGAATCAAACCTACAAAATGATTAGAGTGGAAAATGACTCAATGCTTATCTAATTTGTTTTAGATAGAAAGGTTCTTTGTAGTTCATTGGTTAGAATGTCTTATCAACAAATTAAATTAAACAATCTAAATGATGGTTAATGATGAAGAGATTAGAAGACTCTGCTAAAATTTTTTAAAATTTTTGGGAATGCATAATTTTATGTTATTTTGTCTTAGATCAAATCACATTTTATAAATTAAGCTATCTATGGTGCTTACTTTTTTTAATATATCTATTTTTTTAAATTAGATTCTATTAAAAATCATAGTGAGATTTGTTTCAAAGTGAAGGGAAACTTCTCAACTTGTTTCAATACTAGTAAAGTCTCAAGTGAAGAATATAATGTCATTATGCAATAAATGTAAAATATATTTTACTGTTTGAGTAGTGAATTGGTGTGCACTTAGATGTAGTATCTAGAATTGAATGCTTTTGAATTGGGTTTGTCTCTTTATGATTTTAAAAGTCTTTTGTTGCCACGTGAATTGAAATGATCTAGGTAGGATCGTTAATTTGACTTAGTGATCACAAATGAATTGATGAAATAATAATTATCGTGATTATTATTATCAATAAATATTAATTATATCATTTTAAATTTCAAACTCAATTATTTTTGATAACACATCATAATTATAGCATGTTGACAACAAGTTTATATTAAAAAAATGTAGAGCTATTGAAAAACACATATAATGATGGAGCTTTAATTAATTCATATCTTAGAATGTTGATAGCAAGTTTATATTAAAAAAATGTGGAACTACTAAAAAACACATGAAATGATTAAATAGAAATGATTCATTCAAGTCCATTTGTTTAGTTGGCCTATATATCCTAGAGAAGGAATTAGGGCCATATAATTCTCCTACACTTCATGTTTTACCTTTAGTGCACTTTTCTCTAATCAAATTATTCTTCATGGGACTCTAGGGTATATATAAAATCATATTCTAAACGATAGTCAATCTTGAACAAAATACTTTAGGGACAACGTTTTATCTTTATTTACTAGGTTCTTATCACACTCAATGCATCCTTGACATTTATATCTTTATGATACTCAATTGTTTAATGCATCAAATCTATTTATCTCTACTCTCATATCAGTGATTAATACAATTACATTTCTCAATGTATTGGCTACTTTGTTAAAATTTTCAATTGTATGCTTCAAAATAAATGGGGAATTATCTTTTTCATCAAAACTTTTGAACTAAAAAATCTAAATGATATCTAATGATGAAGAGATTATGAGAGTGGATCATTTTATGTTGTCTTCTCTTTTTTCTTTTCTCAAAAGTGCCTGGTAAACTTTTTAACATGACTAGTGACACTAACATGACACACCCTCCAACCCCATGTGAAATGCTTTTGACCTAGAGCTATGGACCAGTGAGGTCACAAATGGGGAACAACATCCCCATTTATTAAAGCTTAGACTCAAACTTGCGAGCCCCATGGATAGTGAAGCAGTCATTGGTGAGGAGGGACCTCAAAGAGATCAATCTGGACCGATCAGCAAGAGTAAACACAACGGAAACACAAAGATATGATCGAGGCAATGCATAACAAATTATTTTATTTCATGAAAATTGATTACATCCAACTGGTAACATCTGGGTTACAACATACTGACTCACAGGCCTGGTAGAATAGGTCTCAACTGGGACCTTGAATCTTAAGATCTATCTTCTACGCACAGTCTAGCTACTTGATTCTCTGATTTAACTTGTTCAAATACTGCAAAGCTTGATGATTTGTATACAACACAAACTCCTTAGACAACAAGTAATGTCTCCACTTCTTCAAGGATTGAACTATGGCATAAAACTCCTGATCATACACTGAATATCTCCTCTGGGCATCAATCAATTTCTCATTGAAATAGAATACTGCTCTCCTTTCCTGACTCAAGAATGCTCCTATTGTTGTTCCACTTGCATCACAATCCACTTGAAATACTTTATTGAAATCCGGTAAAGCTAACACAGGCTGCTTAGTCACTTTTTGCTTCAACAGTTCAAAAATTTTGTTTGCTCTGGTGGTCCACTTGAACTCCTTCTGACCTCCCCTCATGATCTCAGTCATAGGGTTACAAACTAAACTAAATTTTTTGATAAACTTTCGGTAAAAACTAGCCAATCCATGAAATGATCTTACCTCTTCAATGCATTCCAGTGTAGGCCATTCAACGATTGCTTTCACTTTCTCAGGGTCCATCTTTAAACCATCCTCAAATATCACAAATCCCAAATAGACTAACTCATCCTTCATGAAAGTACACTTCTTGATTTTGATCAACAACTTCTCTTCTCTCAATCTCTGCAAAACTTGTCTCAACTGCAACAAATGCTCCTCTTTTGTCTTACTAAAAATCAGAATGTCATCCAAATATACAATAACAAACTTACCCAAGAATTTCTTCAATACCTCATTCATCAGCCTTATGAAAGTACTTGGTGCATTAGTCAATCCAAAGGGCATCACCAACCATTCATACAGTCCTTCATTTATCTTAAATGCTATCTTCCACTCATCACCTTCTCTAATCCCGATTTGATGATATCCACTCTTCAAATCTATCTTTGTAAAGTATTTTGCTCCACTCAAACAATCCATTATGTCATCCATCCTAGGCAAAGGAAACCGGTATTTCATTGTGATCTTATTTATTGCTCTAGAATCAGTAAACATTCTCCACTCTCCATTATTCTTAGGTGCTAATACTATTGGTACCACACAAGGGCTTAGACTCTCCCTGATCAAACCTTTCTTCAATAGCTCCTACACTTGTCTATTCAGCTCTTCATTCTCTGTTGGTGTCAACTAGTGTGTAACTTTGTTAGGCAAACTAGCTCCGACAACCAAGTCCATGCAATGACTAATACTTCTCACAGGTGGCAATCCATCAGGTACATTATTCAAAATGATGTCTTCATATTTTGTCAGCAAATCTTTTATCTCTTTCGAGTGTTCTCCTTTCGGTTCCAGTTTCTTAGTCTTTTTAGGAATTAAGGCAAAACACACATTCTCATGTCTCAGTTCATCCATGAATTTCCTCCCATCTACTAAAAAAATTATAGCATTCGTATAGACTTCATTCTTCAAAGGTTCCTCCAAAGGCAACAAGGTTTGCTTCATTCCATTGGCCACAATAGTGTATGTATTCTTCCTCCCATCATGTACTGCCTATCTATCAAATTGCCAATGTCTACCCAACAAAATATGACAAATGTCCATATGCATAATAACACACAAGACTTCATCATGATAATTCCCAATTTTCAATTTCACCAAACATTTTTTCACTTACTAACAATTTATGTTCATCTCGAATCCATGCTATCTGATAAGGCTTAGGGTGTCTCAATCTTTCCAATTTCAACTTATTCACCATTTCTTCTGAAACAAGATTATCTAAACTGCCACTATCAATAACAAATTTACAACACTTACCAGATACCTTACATCTGGTCTTGAACGAATTCTTCCTTTGCAAGGGCTCTTCATATCCTTTGGTATGACACAAAGCTCTCCTCATCACCAATAGTTCTCCATCTTCCAGTTTATTGTCTGATTCGATGGGGTTTTCTTCCACCACTGCTGCTCTTCTGGTAGCTTTTGTCATCTTACACTCAAACGCACAATGTCCTTCTCCTCCACACTTAAAGCAAGTTCCTCTAAATGTCCTCTTGTCCCATCTTCCAAAGTTCTCATTCTGGTAGCCATCCGGTTCTCTCCTCCAGTAGAAATTTCTATCATCCTTTCGGTATGAATTACCTTCCTTGTTCACTTCCTTGTCCTTGTTCTGATCTGTACTGGTTCCTCTTCCTTTGGTACATCCCCTTCCTCCTTGAAATATTCCTCCAATAAATCTTCCACCTCTGCCTCTCTACCTCTGCTCATGTCTTTTGTTTAACTTCTCTTCTACCTTCAGGGCATACTGGTAAGCCTCTTCAACACTCTCCAATTTGATCAAACTCAATTCATCTTGTATAGACATCCACAATCCATTCAAATATCTTGCAACTTGTTCAACTTCATCATCAACATATCCGGATCTGATACTTGTAATATGCTTCAGTGTACTCCTTCACACTAGATTCCTTCTGTCTCAAATTCTGCAACTTTCAGAACATCTATCTACTTGATAATCAGCTGACAAAATTTTTGACTTCAACTTAGCAATCATCCGATCCCATGTCTTAATCTTCTTTTTACCTCTTCTCTGTCTATCAACTTGCGAATGCTCCCACCAAAGAGATGCATGACGTTTCAACCGGGTACATACATACTTCACCTTCCTCTCTTCTGTAGTGTTTTCAAAATCAAAATACTTCTCCATCTCCTAGATTCAATCCACCAATTCGTTTGAATCTAACTTCCCATCTTTTTTCGGTGGGGTAAAATGAGGTTTAGTATTTTCCCTACTCAAAACCCTGAAAAACCTTTCCTTATCCAGATCAACCACCAGTAGGTTTACTTGTTCTTCCGGGGCTTCTTCTCCTTCATCTTCACTCACTTCTTCAATATGTTGACCTCTTCTTTGGGTTGTCTCCATGGCTTCCAACCGGGTTGCTATACCTCGCAACATCTCCATCACAACAGAGTTTGCACTCCCACGTGCTCCACCATTCCTATCACCTCTTCACACCTTTGTTCATGCTGGTCCTCTACAGTTGCAGGTCAGATCCGCAATCCACCACCCTACAACAAAATTTTTAGGACAGGCAACCTCCGGAACAAAACTTGGCTCTGATACCACTTGAAGCAGTCACTAGTGAGGAGGGACCTCAAAGACATCAATCTGGACTAGTCAGCAAGAGTAAACACAACTGAAACACAAATATACGATGGAGGCAATGCAAAACAGATTATTTTATTTCATCAAAATTGATTACATCCAACCGTTAACATCCGGGTTACAACATATTGGCTCACAGGCCTAGTAGAATAGGTCTCAATTGGGACCTTGAATCTTAAGATCTATCTTCTACACATAGTCTTGCTACTTGATTCTTTGATTCATTACATTCTAATGCGTAATTACAATTATATATATCGATCCAAAGGATCCAGTCGGCCCAAAAGGGATCAAAACCCAAAGAACAAGACCTAACGTGTAAAATAACAAGGTCGACCTCCGCCAAGAGATTCCTTTGAAAAATCCAAAGGATGAAACATAGATTGTAGGAAAAGGTCAGCCACACGGCAAGGAACATCATAATCAATGCCCAAGGCTCTGCAAGCTTCGGAAGGGGTTCTGATAGATCGCCAAAATAGGTCCTGGCAACCGGTAACAAAGGACTGTCAACTGGTAATAGAAAATTGTCATGAAAATTGATAGCTATATCTTGTCGGAAAATGATCCAAATGCGATGCAGTCTGGAAACAAGAAAGATTATCAAGTCTTCAAGTAAAGTCCAACTCCACAAGATCCGGTGAGCCAAAACCGAGACACACAGAAAGGAAAACTGGAACTGCAAACATAAAGCAAAACAAAAAGAAAATGTTTTTGGTTGATACAAGATTGCTATGAACTGGGGATGCTCCTGCATCTGATAGGCGAAGGCACATGCCTGTGATCACAATGGCTCAATGGGGGCTTGGACCTTGGTGGCCACAACAACACCACCACCACTTAACCAACACACTATGGGAAGAACCCCATGTTGTCTTGTCTTAGATAAAGTCACTTTTATAGATTAATCTAGATAGTGCATACATTCTTTTTAATATTTATTTTTTAAATCAGGTTCTACTAGAAAGTATAGTGAGACTTGTTTCAAAATGAGGGGAGTGTTCTTGGTTTGTTTTGATATTAGTCAAGTTTCAAGTGAAGAATATAGTGCCATTATGTAGTGCAAATGTAAAATATATTTTGTACTAGTTGAATAGTGAATTGGTGTACACTTAGATGTAGAATCTAGATTTGAATACTCTTGAATTGGATTTGTATCTTTATGTTTTTATATTTTGTATCCACATAAATTGAAATAATTTTGGTAGGGTCATTGTTTGACTTAGTGATTACAAATTAGTTGATGGCATAATAATTATTGTGATTATTTTAACAAATAAATATTTTAATTATATCATTTTTAATAGTAAACTCAACTATTTTTTATGATACATCATAATTATAGCCTATTTACAATAAATTTATATTAAAAAAAGACGGAGCTATTGAAAAACACATGTAATGATGGAACTCTACTTAATTCATATATTTGAGAATGTTGATAACAAGTTTATTTTTAAAAAAGGTGGAGCTATTGAAAAACACATGTAATGATTACATAGAAATGATTTGTTTGAGTCCATTTGTTTAGACGGCTTTCATATGTACCAGAGAAGGAATTAAGGCCATATTTTCCTCCTACACAGCTACATGGTCTATCTATAGTGCAATTTTCTCTAATCAAATTATTCTTCATGAAACTCTAGGGTATATATAATAATTATATTCTAAGAAATAGTTGATCTTGAACAAATTACTCTAGGAAAAATGTTTAATCTTTATCAACTAGGTTCTTGTCACACTCAATGCATCCCTAAAATTTGTATATAATTCCTTCAATGAATCAAATCTATTTATCTCCTCTCTCGTATTAGTGAACAATAAATTATCTTTCTTAATGCATTGACTACTTTATTGAATTTTCCATTTACATGCCTCAAAATAAGGGTTATTTTACAATGACTCTAACAAATTTACATGTCTCTAATTCATCTTACCTTGACTATTGATGAATTATAATGCTTATTGTTAAATGAAAACTCAAGCTCTTTTATCAAGAAGTACTCTCACTTCTTTATTTGTTTTAATATCAAATAGAAAACTTAGTTTAATTAATTTCTCTTGGAGGGCTCATTCATTTTCTTTTTGAACTAAGCAACTAATTTTTCTTCTCATGTTAATATTGCTCCAATTGTTCTAGAGTGTGCTAAAGGAGTTACTACCATAAAAAAATGGGAATAATTAGAATCTAGAAGAAGAGTCGAATAATTCTAGAGGGGCTAATGTTGAAATTGTTGAATAGAAAGAGGACCCACCACTAGAATAAAAAAACACTAATAAGCATACCAAGTGGGATATAGCTAAACTTATGAATTTTAGAGAACCTAATATAACTTAATACACAAAGGGATAGAAGACAATTGTACCACTCCATAAAAAAGATTCACTAGAGAAACTCCAAGGCCACCTAGATCAAGCGATTGGATGTCTGCAAAGATTAAAAAAACATATTGAAGATCATATAATATCCAAGAAGTCACTAAAAGAAGGGTATACATGCATAGGGATTTTTAATTTGAACTTTTGACTTCTACATCTCATATAGAACCTAATTTGCTTAGTCTAAAAATCAAGGTCAATTATGGATTTGAAGAGATATTAACCCCTACAACAAATTTGAAACTTGTAAGTTTAAAAATAGTGCAAAATACTTAGAAAATTTGGCAAGAGAATGGTCTTGTAAAAAGCAAAAATGTTAAGTAATTTTAATTTACAAAGAAGGTGGGAAATAATCAAGAGGAGAAAGAAAGAGATACCATGTTCAAAGACCTTGCAATGGACACTATAAAGGTGATTAATGAAAGGAAAACCTAAAATTGATGATAAATAACATTAATTACTAAAAATCTCCTCTTATTGAAATGGTTGCATAAAGAGGTGAAACCCTTGGACCAAGAATAATCTCCAATACAAATTAGGATAAGAATAATACTTGTTGAAGGCATAAGGCATACATAGTGACTCAATTTGAATATGAGAAAATCAACAACAAAAAAATATAAGAAATTATGAAGAGTTATTAAGAAGTAAGTCTTTGATATAGAATTAATTTGGTATAAAGTTAGATATGAAAAAAGTAATAAAATAAGATCCTACAGTTAGAAAATTAGTTTAGATATATAGAAAAAAGCAAAGAAATTTCCAATAAAAGAAAAGGCCACCTATAAATAAGTAAAACGTTAAATAGAAAAACCCAACACAAGTTTGGACAAAATAATAACAAAGTTCCCTTTTTGAGCCAAAAAAATGTGGTAGTCAAATATATCTTTGTGTTGAAATTTACATGGATAAAAATGGAAACAAAAAAAGTCAAGCAGATACTGAGAAATTAAGCACTAGAATAGTGTATGAAAAAGTTCCCTAAACATGAAGAAGAATGAAGGAAAATATAGAACAAATTCATCTCAAATTTTGGATCCCTAAAATTTCCATCAAAGAGTGTTGGTAAAATGAGATAGATGTTGCATGAGAAAGGGGAAATCATTAAATAATTTGACCACATATTTAAGGAAGTGCTAAGAAAATTCGAGGAACCACTTAATAAAAAATAAATAATTGGATGGTTTGTGTCTAGACTATTCCCAAAAGAAAGAATTTCTTTGGGTGGCATGAATTTTGATACCTACTCAAGTGTAGTAGAATTGGCATGTAGGGTAGAAGTGCAGCTATGGAAAAGAAAGAATAAAGAAATTGAAAACAATGAAATAGAAAGGATGAAGCTAGAATTAGAAGAACTAAAAAGTCAGTATGATCTACTTTTCAAATGTGAAAACAACATGACTTCCTCATTTAACTAGATGAAGAATTAAAAAATATACTGATTGACCTAGAATCATATATTAACATTGTCCCATAAAGACTTAGGAAGAATTTAGGAAACCGATTCTAAATGATACACCTTATGACATCACCCTTGTAGATACCACAACAATTAACATGATTGAAACTTGAAAAATGTTTAAGTTAACCTATTAGAGACTTAGAAGAAGATTAATGATGAATTCATTGATCTAAAGGAACCATTTGTGAGTTGCAATAGAATAATATTCAAATAAGAAAAAGTTATCCTTCTTCGATAAGGAAAAGATGGTATACATCCATTTGAATTTGGATGTGAAAAACATTTAAATAGAGTTGTTGGCAAGTGACACTCATTGGATTCATATGTTGTCATTAATGGCAAGAAGATTCTATAGAAGGCATATACTAGCAGATACCGGCATTGGAGGCATACACTGGTAGATACTGGCATTGGAGTAATCAGGGTCATCACCGACACTGACATCCAGCACTTCAGTGAAGCCAACATCAGTTTGGGATCCGAAAGGTTTTATTTGTAAAATCATTTTGTAATTATTGTATAGGGCCGACATTGAATATCTTTTGTAATGTATTGTAAGCTGACATAAGGCATATTGTTTGTAAAGGGTATATAAGTCAGTCTATTAGGTCATTTTGATATACGACAAGGAAGTAGAATAGTGCGATGTGAAGGATATGTATGTAGGTCATTTGTATGCGAAAGTTATATCATGCAATGATCAGTAGATGAATTGTAGAGCATTCTTGGAGGAAAGGAGATACTAGTAGAAGGGTTCAGGGTTTATGAACCAGTACAGAATAGAGCTTTAACCAAAACTCGTTTTGGCATTGTAGATGCATTTTGTGAGTTCACCATTACTGTTTTATCTCAGCATAAGCTTGTAGTCAGTGAGACTCTTTTGTGTTGAGCAGTGTGCTCTAGGCAGTGTGCCTTCGTGCATTTGCAGGCCCCCATGCTATGTAATATCTTTCATATGGCCAGTGAATTGATATTGTGGGTGACAAATCCCACTGTGGTTTTTCCTCTTTGAGGTTTTCCACGTATAAAATTCAGTATGTTATGGTGTTCATTCATGTGGCTAGTTTATTTACTTCATGTTATATGTTTCTTCATTTACTGCTTCATATGTGTATGTTATAATAAGGTAAAATCTTATATTACTGGTAAAACACTGATTCACCCCCCCTCTCAGTGTTCTTAGATTCCAACAATTGGTATCAGACCTTGGTACCTCGGACAAATTTTAACAGCTTGAGGAAGATCCTGAAACTAGAATCATTGAACATGGCTGTGGAGATGCAACTACACCAATAACTGCACCATTAACTCCACTGGTAGAATAGAGCATTCCTGCACCGATAGGAAATTCAACTAGTAACTAAGGCATATGCCTTAGGGGTTGGCAAATTCATTCGAAATCTTGCATATTCCTCGAAAGAGATCTGGAAAGAGATTTGGAGAGTGGTATTGATCATTGATGGAGGTTTATCCGACATAAAACTGTGAAACTGACATCTGGTAGGGCGCATCACTAAGCATTTATGACAGTGATGAATTAGGGTTTACTCGTTGATAAAAAGGGAAAATGGACTCATTTTCACTCACCTAGCACTCAAGAAAACCAAAGTGAAGCAAAGGCAAATCACATGCGATCCAGAGTGAGCAAAGGCATTCTAAAAGATTTCCAGCAGTTATCTGAGAAGTAATCAAAATCTTTACCAACGATCGTTATCTAGGCATTTCTTCGAAATGGCATTCGAATCATCATCTTCTCCTACTTTCATTGCGAATCCTATTGTTGTTGAGGTTAAGGATAGGCTTAGACCTATTTTCAAGGAAGTTCCTCAAATTGCAATGAAGGAAGACTCTACTGGTGCATTTTGAAGGGTTCCCGATGGCATAGTTTATGTGGAAGATGTCAGGGCTTATATTCACTGCACCTTGAAGAATTTAGGCACTGAGGAAATCAAGGGAGTGTATCAATCTGTGATATTAGGCAGCTCCGAAACAATCAAGCCAGAATATCAAATCATTGAAGACCTAGGGTTAATCGAAATCCTGTATATACCGAAATTCAAGGATGAAATGATTATATATATTTTGAGCAGGGTCCATAATGAATTCATCTAGTTGGACCGACCTCACATGATCACCAAAGAAGCAATTCAGGTGGTCACCGGCTTACCCAAAGTTGGACAAGAACCAGGGAAGAAGATCTCCAACACTGAGGTTGAAAAGCTCACCGGTGCAACCCATGACGATGTTAGAATCAATGACAGTCCCAAAGACACTAAGAGGGGGGGGGGGGAATCAGTGTCTAACTAGTTGGCAAAATATTTAACCTTATTAAGAACTTTGTTTCCCAAAACAGTGTATCGGTAAATAAGAATTAATGCAGCAAATAAGAATAATAGAGACAACATAGAGAATACACCATAACACAAGATATTTAACGAGGAAACCCGGTGTGGGAAAAAACTCAGTGGGGTTTGTGACCCATAATATTCACTCACTGGCTAATGAATAAATATTACTTACAATGAGGGGCCTGCACATGCAGGAAGGCTAGCAACCTAGAGCTCACTACTCAATTACAAAACATAAGTCTCACTGACTTACAAAATAGATTATCAAAATCCAATACAATGTACTGCCTCAGATCAACATCAAATATGCCAGGTTTAGTATCGGTTTAAGCTCAGTCTATTACCAAAAACCTTTGCTGTCAACTATATCACCTTATACAAAATATCATCTATATTTTCATCATATATCTCCTATCATCCATCTACCATACAAATGACCTATAAGATCTCATACATATATATGAGTCTTTTACAATATGCCATGTCGACTTTTACAAAAGATAATTACAATATAAAATAATAAACAAAGTTTATTCCATGTCGGCTTGAGTGCCGATATGCATTATTGCTGGTGCCGGTGAAGTGCCTGTCACTGTATGTAGAAGTCTATTTCCGGTGCTGGTAACTGCCGGTGGGTCGCCAGGTGACTGCCATTTGGTTGCCATCAATGACAACATCAACTATTCTCATAAGAGTGTAGAATGCCAACAATCTCCCCCTTTGGCATTGATGGCAACACTCATGAGAAAAATCCAAAAACTGTTCCAAAAACTGAAATCCAAAAAGATGTGCCCCCCCTAAGCAAATGATCTCCTCTGAATAAGTATTTTTCCCTCCACTACTCCCCCTTTGACATCAATGACAAAGGCTGTCAAAAATTGTCAAATGAGTGCAAAAATTTCACCTCAAAGTCTGTAACCGGTTGGTTATGATCTGAAAGAGATTTGCTAAAACCAAATTTAGATTCTACATAAACCTTTTGCTGTCATTCAGGGTTGCGTCAGTCTATTGGATCATGCCGGTGAGATGATGCATGTGATCTTCCGGTGATCATTCTCCCTGAAGTAATGCCTTAGATATTTCTATTCTCTGAGAAATAAGATTTTCCAATTTAGGACCAAGTTTATTCTTAAGCTCTCTGGCATTAGACCTTCTAATTTTTCCTCAAAACCTACCATCTCTTGCTCAAAAAATGATATGTGACCAGATGAACCAATTATGTTATCAGCTATGTCATCGATTTCCTTTTGTGTTTTACTGATCTCTTTGTCTATGTCCTCTGTCAGAAGGTGAGGTTTGCATGTTTCCCTGTATAGCTCTTTGTACTCCAAAATTGTAGAGTTCAGTGCTGGTAATAATGTATTTAAATGTTCTGTGCACTTCTTAATGGTTTCATCAAAGAATTTGTTCTTCTCTTTTTCCACTCTCTCCTTTATTGTATCCTCATTCACTTTATCAACCGTTATTACATTGTCAGCAATAAATTTGGACAATGTGTCCAATTGGCCTAAATAATCCTTAATATGTTCTGTATTACAATTTGGTGCAATCATTTTAAGAATAGGTATAGTGTTATCAATTGCCTTGTAGGCCAAAGCATTGCAATCCGTCATCTTTTTAATTGAATCCAAAAGTGCCTCTGTAACATTGGTAGGTCTGAATTCACTTGATGAAGTGCCAGATGTCTGACCAGTTGCCTTTATTACCTCTGTGCTTGCATCAATTGTAACCATTTTACTTGTGTTTACCTCTAGTGGATTAGTCTATGTTTGCATCTCAACTAGCAAGGGTTTCTTAGACTGTTTTGATGTCTCAGTGATTGCCAGTTTCTCTACCTCAGTATGTACCTCTATCTCAGTATGTACCTCTATCTCAGTATGTACCTTTGCCTCAGTAGGTTTCTCTACTTCAGTAGGTTTCTTAGTAAGTTCTATCGGCATCTCAGTCTCTGGTGGCCCTATGTCAGCATCTGTTCCTTCAGTAGGTTTCTCTGTTTCCAATGATTGCTCTGTTTGGGTTGGGATCTCAACCTCAATAGTCTCTACTGGTTTCTCAGCCAAGTTGCCACTATCAACATTATCTTCCTTAACCTCTACACTGTCCTTATCTACAACAATATTCACTTCCTGAGTATCCACATTCATGGTGAAGAGTATTTCAGATTCAGGATTAGTGTCATCATGTGTAACACCTTCAGTGTTAATAATCGGTGGATCATCAATATGTACCTGTGCAATATCCAAAGGTGGTGGTAAGTTGTCAGTAATCTTAATGTTTGGAATACCACCAATTTTACCTTTTCCCTTGTCCTTATCCTTCTGATATACTTTAAATGTTTTCTTTGGTCAGTTCATTTCCTCTTGTTTTTCCTTCTCCACAAAAAATATATCCCAGTTATCAACAATCTCATCTCCAATCTCTTTCACTCTACCTTCCATTAAACTTACTTGCCAATGTTCATTGGCAAAAACAGATCGGTTAGCCTCAGAGATTAATTCATCAATTTCCTCTTTTGAATTTACAGGATGTACAACTACAAGTTTTTCAATCTTTTGTTTCTTATCCAATTCCATCACTGCAATCCTTTTTGCCTCTAATCTCCTATACAGATCATTTGGTAGGTCATCTACAACTTCAATTAAAACCTTTTTGTATATGTCAAGATGTAAAATTATACCGTTCTCAATGTTTTCCCTGTCTGAATCATTAAATGTGTTATACAGTTGGTGTACATTGGTCAAATTTCCATCATCAGTTATCTCATTTAGTAAATCATTCAAGGAAGGGGTAACAGGTTGTTGTTTCTTCTTTGGTGTCAGTTTCTTTGGTGGTCCCCTTACTGCCTGTTGTTTCTTCCTTAAAGTCCTTGTTCTCTTAGGTAAAGGAGAGGGTACCGGTGAAAGTTTTCTCTTCCTCCTTTCAACTCTTTTGAATTCAGCTGCCTTGTCACTGTTGGTTCCAAATGATGTGCCAACTGGTGAAATATGTGCCTTCGGTTGAAGTCCTTCAAGTTTATTGGCCGATATCCCACTGATGTTCATTACATTTTCCTTGATTTCCTTAACTTGCTTAGAAGCATCTCTAATAAAATTTTCTTGCTTCTTCCTTTGCTTCAATGTATTTACATCACTTTCAATAGTCTCAACACTACCAAAAACTTGTTTTGATGGTTCTCTTAGTGCATCCAGTAAAGCTTTAGCATATGTCTCCAAAATGTTAAGATCTACTTCATATCTCATTTCAGTTACCCATACAATTCTAGGGAGTACATCCTCCATCCATGTCTCATCTCTCTTGATAACAAAACAAATTCTTTGTTATATTTGTCCACTACACTCTGTGGTAGCCTTTCTCTAGTTTTCATTCTTTCTTGGAAGGTTTTGAAGTATTCAATTATGTTGTTGTCCCTTGCAGTTCCCATGCTGGTAAAATCTTCCTATAATTGTTTTCCTACCGATATGTCATATCCAAAGTATTTAGGTCCTGTACCGGGGATTTCCTTAGTGAAATACAACATTAAACATACCAAAATATTTCCAAAGAGGAATGTCCCTTTCTTATCTCCTTTAATATTTTTCAAATTATCAATGAGTTCATCTTTCAGCCACTCACACACATCTATCATTGCATTGTTGTTGACCATCTCATAAGAACCGATAATACAAAGACTAGAAACTGAGTTTAGCCTGTTAGCATGTGTAGTCTTGTAACCTAGCACCATACTCACAAATCTTACATTGATGTCTTTGATATCATTCACTCTCAGTGATCTATTGTCAGATGTTGCTCTGGTTAGGGTCATCACTTTGTTGTTAGGAACCTTCTTTGTTTTCTCAGGTCTGTTGCCGGTTGAGGGTAAACCAGTTATTGCCCTAATTGCTTGCCGGGTTATTTTGCAGACATAAGCTAGCCATAAAAATTCACCATGTTCTCTACTCAAGACAATTCTTACTACTTCCTCTGGAAATTGGGGAATGTTCAGTATCTCCACAAAACCTAGAGTTTCTATAATCTTGTGTTCAGGTTTGACAACACCATTTTCATCACAAATCACCTTAGTAAACATTTTCATCAACTCTTCGGAACCCAGTTCTTCTATATTGAAATGTATGTAAATCCTAGGGTCTTCTACAAAAGATACACCTTTAGGAATTTTTGAAAATGCCCCTACAGAGTCATCTTGCTTAGCTACTTCAGGAATTATTTTAAATACGGACCTAGGGCATTTCACATTTTCCACAATAGCAGGGTTTCAAATGAACTTGGGAGTAGAACAAGAAGCCATTGAAAAATACTTTTAGCTGCCTGAATATATTCTAAATTCTTGAAGAAATCACTTCACACCTTTGCCTTGAATGCCTTCGCTTTGATTTCACACTCTCTGCTAATTTGAATGCTCGGTGAGTCAAAAAAGAGGGAAATTAGCTGATTTATAATGACATTTCTCTTACCAATCGCATTAAATGTTCACCAGTTAATTGAGAACTTAACACATCTATCGGTAAATAAGAAATCTATCTTCTCACCATCGACCGAGGGTAATCTGCATGATTTTCAACTTGCTGCAATACCCCCAAAGGGTTACTTCTCAGTTGGATGAAGAATCTCCTGTTGGTGGAGGATTACTCTATTCTACAGGTATAGAGATAGTTTCATCAACATTATGATCTCTCTTCCTAATCTATTATTTTGAAAATTCTTGTTTTACCTCATCTACCTTTTCTTTGCCTTTCAAACTAGATCCTTTATTGTTTGCCAGTGAAGTCTTGCTTCTACAAAATTTTGCAATATGTCCAATTTTGTTACAAGCATAACAAGTCACATTATTCCTCTGAATAGCCTTTCCATATCCTATGCTGGTTTGTGTTCTGTATTGATTAGATAAGTGTCCATATCTTCCACAAACATAGCATTTCACATTCATTCTACAATTTTCTGAATTATGACCAACTTTGTTGCATTTGGAACATTGACCGGTGGGTGCATTAATATTCTGATTGTTTCTAAATCTACACTGATTTTCTCTATGACCATATTTGTTGCAATTGAAACATTTTCCATTAAACCTATAAGCATTAGGTTGCCTTACTGGTTTGTTCTAATCTAGATTGTTTGCAGTACCAGAACTTTCTCCAACTTCAAATCCAAGTCCATTTGTGTCTCCATTAGGTTTCTGACTTTTCAGCATGTCATCAAGCTCCTCTAAACTTTTCTTGAATTTCTCTTTGTGTTGATTTGCAGTAGCCAATTCATTTTCCATAATATCATTTTGTCTCATAAGGTCAGTTTTATCATGTTGCATGTGAATCAGATCTGTCTTTAACATATCATTTTCATGACTAAGTCTTAGATTTTCATTTCCAACATCATTGAGTCTTCTAGTCAAATATTCTTCATTCTTCTTCCCATCTTCAATGTCTTTACATAACCTCATAGTCATATCTTGCATTTCATTCTTCATATTACTATTTTCCCATCTCAACTTGTTTGCAAGTTCATTAAGAGTTTCTTTTTCCTCATCATCTTTTTGCATCTTCTCATGAAGTTCTTTTCTTTTATTTTGTGCTATAGCAAGGTTCTCCTAAAGTCCTTTAATGAATTCTTGTGTAGTCCTCATATCATCTTCAAGTTTGATATTCTTCAATTTCTCTGCATCATAATCTACAAGAGCTCCTTCCAATTATTTCCTTAAGTTCTCCATCTGTAGCGGTGTCAAAATCTTCCTCAAGCTGTTAGGCTTTTGAAAATAGAGGACCAGGCTCTGATACCAATTGTTATAATCAATGACAGTCCCAAAGACACTGAGAGGGGGGGGGGTGAATCAGTGTCTAATCGGTTAGCAAAATATTTAACCTTATTAAGAACTTTGTATCCCAAAACAATGTATCGGTAAATAAGAATTAGTGCAACGAATAAGAATAATAGAGACAACATAGAGAATACACCATAACACAAGATATTTAATGAGGAAACCCGATGTGGGAAAAACCTCGGTGGGATTTGCGACCCACAATATTCACTCACTGGCCAATGAATCAATATTACTTACAATGAGGGGCCTGCACAAGCAGGAAGGCTAGCATCCTAGAGCTCACTGCTCAATTACAAAACAAAAGTCTCACTGACTTACAAAATGGATTATCAAAATCCAATACAATGTACTGCTTCAGATCAGTATCAACTATGCCAGGTTCAGTACTAGTTTAAGCTCAGTCTATTACCAAAAACCTTCACTGTCAACTATATCACCTTATACAAAATATCATCTATATTCTCATCATATATCTCCTATCATCCATCTACCATACAAATGACCTATAAGATCTCATACATATATATGAGTCTTTTACAATATGCCATGTCGACTTTTACAAAAGCTAATTACAATATAAAACAATAAACAAAGTTTATGCCATGTTGGCTCGAGTGTCAGTATGCATTATTGCCGCTGTCGGTGAAGTGCATGCCGGTGTATGTAGAAGTCTATTGCTAGTGCCGATAATTGCCGGTGGGTTTCCAGGTGATTGCCAGTTGGTTGCCATCAATGAAAACATCCACTATTCTCATAAGAGTGTAGAATGCCAACAGATGAAAAGGTCGATGAGGGTCAGCACCATCGAAGATACAAATGTGAAATTTTCCATCATGATCATCAGCTACAAGGTAACACAATCAAGTCGATTGAACTCTGTTGCCAGTTCCTATATCCATGTTGCATATCAAATGATAAAGAATAATGGAAAGTATGATTTGTGTGAATGGTTAAGAAGTGAATTAATGTTAAATATTAGCAAGATCAAAGGGGTTAAGAAAGGAACTTTCCGGTTTGGCAATCTTATTGTCTGCTTAATATTATATTTCATGAATGAGCTACCGGGTTTGGGAAAGAAATGTTGGGCTCATGAAATACCGGTAGGCATGCAGATCAAAGATGCAATCATCAGTCTTGGGAGAAATAGGGATGAGAAGTTACGGGGCTTCTTTAAAACTTTTCAAGAGAACATGAGATTGAGGGAGAGAATCTCCAAACACATTGTGGATAAATACTCCACGGAAATTTTCTTCATGGTAAAAATAGATGAGACACTCATGGAAGCGGTGGAACCTAGAACAATATGGGTCACTAAATTGGGTTATGAAGTTGATGACAACATCTTGGAACTATATGCTAAAATGCTGATTGATACTCCTTTGGATGATAAGGCTGAACACTTTGGCACTGCAGAGGAGAAGGCTATTGAGGTTAAAATTGTTTTCAACAAGAAAAGAAGGGAAAAGAAGATAGACAAAATGTTTGCCTTCGTTAAAAATGTAATTCACAGGATAGATAAAGAACTAGGTTCTGGATCTAAACCTGTAGATCAATTGGCAATGGTAGTTGCAACAGCTGTAGTGAAAAGTGCTCCTGAGGTAAAAAGGTCAACAAATTTCATATCTCCTATCACTTTTGACTCTGATCTAAAGGATAATCAACCTCTTGCATTCAGAAGGGTAAAGAGGAAGAAAGTTGACAAGCCTTCGGTAGAGGAGAAGAAGGTGGAACCAAGGAGGAAGCTACTAAGAAAGGTGACAACAACATCCACACCTCCGGCAAGGAAACCTACTTAGAAGAGGAAACTTGCTCCATCTGCTCCTGCAACCCCCAGAAAGAAGAAGAGTAAGAGTGATGAAGCAACTGAATCTGGTAATATGACTTGTGGAGAATTAATGTTAGGCCCAATATGGAAAGCTAATGTACTGAGAGTGGAGGGGTGAATCAATACTTCAAATCCTTTTATCAACAATATCTTTACTGTTATGCATAAACCAAAAACTGCTGTAACATAACATAAAGCTAAAACAAATAGATAACAATCATACATGATTCACTCCATAACACATATTTTGGTTACGCAGAAACTCTTGGTTAGAGAGAAAAACTACGGTGGGGATGGCACCCACAACTTCACTACTGCAATAATAAAGAGTGCTCGGTTAGAGATACATGTTTAGCTATTTCTAATAGCTTACCCTGTTAGGAGTATCAAGATCTTTAGATCTACCTTGCTAAAGGATTTTACAACACTTAAACTAAATGCTACACCTGGTTAAAGGCTTTACAATTTATAGACTTTGTTAGAGTCTTTTACCCTGTTAAAGGTTTCTCTTACAACTTCAAAATATTACAATAAAATCTTTACAAATATCTGCAACTTTACATCTGAAATGTTATAGCAGATTCTATGTGCTCAAAATAAGATTACCTTGCTTATAACATACCTCGGTAACCCATAGAATAACTCAGTAAACCCTTCTGTTTACTTTGTTCCTTAACTATTCTCTGAAATCCTTCTCGGTGACCTCTGTGTCTCTGTAGCAGTCATAACACTCAATGCTTTCTTATGTATCACACATGTCTTGCTTCATACACCTCTATATCTCTTCTTATCTCTATTATCTGATCCCAATTCATGCTGTATAAATAGATCTGTTATGTTGGTGATCTGGTCCATTGCTTCGATCTTACAAACATGATTTATCGAATGAATAACCATACAAAATATATCATTGGATAGATGAACTCAAAATCATACACAATCTAGAAGTGCAATTTCCAATGTGATAATGGTTCTTTGTTCCTCGATATTGTAACACATTTCCACATGTGTGTCTAGGTTCAATGAATCTGGTAACATGTTTCACTCAGTGTATACCAACTCGGTGTATCATTATTGCTGCTTGGTAGACATACAATGTTACTCGGTAGACAACTTGGTGTATACTGGGCTCTGTGAAACTTTCTTTTATAACTGACTGCTCTGTGCATACCGACTGAATGTTTTGGTACTAGTAACTGACTAGAGTGTATAAAATGACTTTGGACATAAAACTAATGGAAACTTGATAAGTAGTAACAATCTCCCCTTTTGACATTAGTTGAGATGTTTGACAAAACTTCTTTCAAAGTCATAACTCAAAAATTTATATACTTGCAAAATTTGACTAGACAGACAGTATATACATTAATCAATAAAATAATATATTTAGATATACTCCCCTTATCAATATACTATACAAAATTCTGATTTTGCATGCTCGGTGATCAATGTTCTGTATTAACTGCTCGGTTGACACTGCTCGGTTCACTGCTCTTCTTGTCAAAATTAACCGTGCATATGAATACTCTATTCTGCTTGGTATACTCCTCCTATATACTACATTCCCTTGTATACTTTGATACTATTCTCCCCTTTTTTGATACTATACTCCCCCTTTTTGACAAACATCAAAACTTAGTTACCATTCGATGGAGGCAACTGGTCAAAAATGGATTTGTATTTTGTCCTTGCATCAGTGAGAGTGGCAGAGAGGGCATCCTTGACACTGTCCATGAGTGAATTCTGAGCTGTAATGTCAGCTAACAGTGAGATTAGTCCATCTAAGGTGCTTCCCTCTTGTTGAGTGGATAGTGAGGTAGCCTTGTTGATCTTGTCTTGGACGGAGGAAAGATGAGGAATGAATAATGTCTGAAGAGTCATTATGTCCATCCTTATCTTGTGCTCTTTATTCCTTAGTTTCAATTGTTGAGCCATGAGATTTTGTAGCTTTGTATAAAATTTTTGAATAGAGTGTGGCTCAATGGTCAACTTATTAAAGAGATCGGTGATCTCTTTCTCAATCACTTCTGTTTTATTTTTAATATCCTTAATGAATAAAGAAAATGTACAGAGTTTCTGAAATAAATAAAGAACGTGCTTGAGTTAAGGGGACAACTCAACAATAAATTTGACAAGTTTTACTTTGCCAATAGCAATAGCTTTTTGTACCTCTTCAATCATTTTAGCAGTGAGCTCTTTGTCCTTTAACTTGCTCAAATATTCGGATGCGTCTACTCCAGATGTCTCAATTTTAGTTAGGAGTTCATCCAGTTGAACATGGATGGCTGCATCTGTTGTCACTGTAGCTTCAGGTAGCATATATGTTAATAGTGCTTTCACCTTCTGAAGTACTTTATTTTTCTTTTGAATAGCCATTTGTTTCTCCTGTTCAGCTTTGGCTTTGCATAGTTCACTGAATTCAATGAGTGCTTGCCCTTTTAATTTGGATATGTCAACATTCGGCAACACTATTGGTTTTGATAAATCTAATTTGAAACTATGCTTTTTCATCTTCTTTTCTTTACCTTTCATCGATTGAACTAACAATCGTAGGTTTCTTGGTAGAGGCAATACTTTTATTAATTTCTTGAGCCTCTGATTTCTCCGTCGGTGCTTCTGTGCTTGGGTTTTCAGTGGTAACATTTTCAGTGCTAGAAGGGGCTTGAGAGGTCTATCCTTCGGTGGCCTGGGAAGTAGTTTCTCCTTCTATAGGCTTATGACCTTTTGTCCCTTGTTCAGTATCTTGAGGGGTCTCGGTTGAAATAGACTGAGTGACCAGAGGATAGGGCTGAACTTGCTCCAAAACTGACTCACTGGATACCAGTTTGGCATATGCATTCCCTTCTATCATTTCCTGTTCAGGGGCCTCGGTGTCCATGATATCCTCATCAATTTGTATAGTGTCAGTAGGGTCTTGCTCGGTGATATCAGGATCTTCCTCAGTAACATCAACTATTTCAACTTCAACTTGCTCACCATCATTCTTGATTTGAAATATTTCTTGCCATTTTTCCTTGGTCTCATTCTCTACATCCAAATAAAATCCATTCATCAATTTCAAAGCTCTTTGCTTGACTAGGAAGTTTGAGTGGTAGTTTGTTAGATGTTCAGTGATCTCATCTACCGACATGTCTGGAAAGAGATGTACTAGACTTCTTTCTCTCATCTTCTTTTCCGATTCCATGGCATATTTCCACCTGTTATCAATATGCAAATACAATTCTTTTGGAAGAGAATTAGTTACTTCCAATGGGACCAATTGGAATTTCAGAAGAGTGTAGATTACAACTTCTTCTATTTGTCTCTTTTCTTCATCATATTTGGATTCATATTTAACATATCTAAATGATCCAAATCCACCATATTGCTTCAGATTAGCACAAAAGTTATCAACACTATGTACTTCTTCCTTTTTTCTCTTAACAATCTGAAATTTGCTTGCATCTTCAGATTCGGTGTCACTGGACTCTTTAATCAAAATGAGTATCCGAGTAGATTTCTTATAAGTCTTTGTTACCTTTGGTGTGGCAACATTCTTTGGTTTCTTACTTGGTGATGCTACAGATGATCTTGTGTTTGGGCGCTTAACTGAAGGAGTCGGTGATACCTTTGATGTATCCGGTTTCTTCCTTTTCAAAACTTTCCCTTTAGGCAATTCGGTGTTCAATGTAATAGCTACCTCTTGAGCTTCAGATTCCTCCTCAGTGATGACTATAGTGCCTTTGACAGGTGTGGAGGAAGAACCTTCTCCAAATTTCTCCGTTAATGCCTTGATCATCTTTGTTGCTTTTCTTGTAGCCTTGGGTACTACAATACTCATCTTAACTTTCTCTTTCACTTCTTCATATGTACCATATCTCAGCTCGGTAGCATGCCTTGGTAATGTAAGAAAAGCATCTATCTGCTGTTGTGTGATGTCAAAATCAATCTCATAACCCATAGGTGGCAAATACTGGGTTCTCGGTTCCACAACATTAACATAGCAGTAATCGGTGTCTACTTCAAAACATATGTCATCCTTGTATTTCTCTACTAACTGGGGTGGGATCCGGTACCTGTTATGCATCCTTTCTTAAAACTTGCTAAAGTAATCATCCATAATATCATTAAAATTATCACCTAGCTTCTAGATGAAGTCATTGATTTGATGGGTGATTGGTCAGTGTAGCTCCCAAACTACATTATCGACTGATGGAAAGAATTTCTCAAAATAGAAAAACATGCATACTAGAAGTGATCCAAACTTCAGAGTGTTAGCTGAGTTGTTCTTCTTTGGCTTCCTTATGGTGTTTAGATTCTCAAACAGGTTTTTTAACAATACTTCACAAAGATCAATTTTCATTCCTTTCTTCACAATTTTATATGCTAAGTCAACTACTACACAGGGTACACTGTTTTCCCTTTCCGATTGGAAGAAATAATAACCTATTACTCTAATGGCAAACTTCAGCTCTGCATCTGTCACATTGTTCAGTTTCAATCCTCTGCAATCTGATTCAACTTCGGTTAAAGTGATCAATTTCTTTTGTGATATCATTTTCTGAGCTCGGGCATGATCAAAGATAGGGTAACCGGTGATCAAATGAATGATTTCCTTGGTGATTTTGAATGGTTGCTCTTCTAACCACATGAAATCATCATGAACTGTGCTCAGAACAAACTTGACCCACTGGGGTTTGAATACATGGGGATAGGTTAGGGCTTCGGTCAATCCCTTGATTTTGATGTGTTCATACTTGCTATCCAATTTCCCATCGGTACATAATTCATCATATGTGTCCTTGATTTCAACATGACCTAGTTCCTCAACACGACACTTAGTGAAGAATCTGACATCCTCAACTAGTAAAACTTTATCTGGAATGAGTGAAAATGCAGTTTTATCATCCTGTTCAGAAGCTACTTTGGGAGTTAAAGAATATTTCAGTGAGGGCTTTTCAATGTTCTCAACAACAACGGGCTTCTGGATCTTAGGGGCCATTGCAGATTTCAGATAATCACTTAACAAAAGATCCCTAGGGTTTGAAAACTTTCAAACGACAGACGCTTCCCAGTTAGCAAATGTAAAATAGATATTCACAACTGATGTGATTGGTAAACTAGTTCTTAGAAATGCTTGAGATCGATGTGTAAATACCTTGAAATTCACTCAGGAGGTGGTTTGATCGCCTTGAATCACTTTGTTCTACTTTCTTGAAAACTTGGTAAGTGTGAAATGACCGCATAAAAGATTTAAGTACACAATATACCTTATCGGGCTTCGTGCAGTTAGGTCAAAAGACATTAAATGCACTCGGTACCACTTCCTTTTTATGCTTTTACCGAGTAGCCAGTCTTCCTATATTCACCGACTAGACAGGCTTCCAAAAGGCTTGATACAATTTCAAATTTCCTAATGCATCTTTAGCTATGTAGATTTTGAATTAAGTACATGATAAAATAGGAATTGTTAAGATTTAACCTTTGAGAGAATGCAATCCCTTCATACCTTTACCGATTAATTTGGAATAGGTGCACCTAACTCGGTAGGTAAGGTGCTTTCTTCATTTGACACAATTTCCTTCTTTTTCCAAATCATCTGTAATTTGCCTTTTATTTCTTCAGTGTCTCCTCTAGGTTGATCTCTGCAATCTCTAGCCAAGTGTCCAATTTTGTGACAATGAAAACATGCCATACCAGGATTTCTCCATGATCTTCGGTTGTTCATTCCAAACCTTATAAAGCAGTTGGCACTTATATGTCCATATCTTCCACAACATTCACACCATATCCTTGTATTGTAATCCCATGGTACTGCAGAATACTGTCGGTAAGGATCTGTGTGAGTTCAATAACCTCTAGCATTTGCTCGGTGTGCAGACCACATATAGTTCTTTTGCTTAAACCAACACTTCTTGGTACTATGTCCATATCTATTGCAGTTTTTACAAAACCCTTTGAATTTTTCCTTCTGATAATTGTTAACAGACTTTGTCCTACATTGATTAGATGTGTGACCATATTTATTGCAATTGTAACAATAACCATTAGACCTAATGACATTCGGTTTCTTACCTTTTCTGATTTGGCACAAGTTAGCAGTATGACCTTGATTTCCATAGTAGTTGCAAATGGGCTTCTTTCCTTTGATGTTCTTCTTGTTTCCAACTTGCTTTGATGATTCTCCTCTCTCGGTAGTGTGGATTCCCTTCTCGGTAGACTCTTTTCCTTTGTAACCGAGTCCTGCATCTTTGTTGGGTCTTCTTGTATTCAGTTGCTCATCCAACATCTTCGATGCCTCATAACTATTCTTCAGTTTTTCTTTGGATTTCTTCTCTTTTTCAAGTTCATCGGTCAACCTTGATACTTCAAGTTTCAATGCTTGATTCTCATTATCCTTCATATTTGCTTCATGATGTGCATAACCCAATTGATCTAACAGATTACTTTGTATTCCAATCATCCTAGTGATTTCATCATTCTTTTCAGATACTAATGCTTCAAGTTGTTGTTTTTCTCTTTCTAGATCTCTTACTTTATCCTCAGCAGTCCTCAATGCATAAAGATTTTCAGTCATCCGTGTGCTAAAATGTTCATGTCCTCTTTTCATTGCTTTTAGCCGATCAGTCAGTGCTTTGTTCTTTTCTTTTAGTTCTTCAATCATCTCTTTAGTCTCTTCAGATATAATATTCTTAGATGATGTCTCAATCTGTTCCACCAGCTCTTGAGAGTCCTGCAAATCATCAGACAATCTTCTTCTAACTTTCAATGATTTTTGCATTTGTCTTTGCATGTCTACAATCACTTGATTAGCATGATCCAACTCTTCTTGCAAATACACAATTCTCTAAGATTGTTTATAGCCTTCCATTGATAAGATCTTTTTCTTTAGGTTGTTAAACCCTTTTCCAAGATTCAAGCTCTGATACCAATTGTTAGGCCCAATATGGAAAGCTAATGTACTGAGAGGGGAGAGGTGAATCAGTACTTCAAATCCTTTTATCAACAATATCTTTACTATTATGCATAAACCAAAAACTGTTGTAACATAACATAAAGCTAAAACAAATAGATAACAATCATACATGATTCACTCCATAACACATATATTTTGGTTACACAAAAACTCTTGGTTAGAGAGAAAAACTGCGGTGGGGATGGCACCCACAACTTCACTACTACAATAATAAAGAGTGCTTGGTTAGAGCTACATGTTTAGCTATTTCTGATAGCTTACCCTATTAGGAGTATCAAGATCTTTAGATCTACCTTGCTAAAGGATTTTACAACACTTAAACTAAATGCTGCACCTAGTTAAAGGCTTTACAATTTATAGACTTTGTTAGAGTCTTTTACCCTGTTAAAGGTTTCTCTTACAACTTCAAAATATTACAATAAAATCTTTACAAATATCTGCAACTTTACATCTAAAATGTTATAGCAGATTCTATGTGCTCAAAATAAGATTACCTTGCTTATAGCATACCTCGATAACCCATAGAATAACTTGGTAAACCCTTCTGTTTACTCTGTTCCTTGACTGTTCTCTGAAATCCTTCTCGGTGACCTCTGTGTCTCTGTAATAGTCATAACACTCAGTGCTTTCTTATGTATCACACATATCTTGCTTCATACACCTCTATATCTCTTCTTATCTCTATTATCTGATCCCAATTCATGCTGTATAAATAGATCTCTTATGTCGGTGATCTGGTCCATTGCTTCGATCTTACAAACATGATTTATCAAATGAATAACCATACAAAATATATCATTGGATAGATGACCTCAAAATCATACACAATCTAGAAGTGCAATTTCCAATGTGATAACGGTTCTTTGTTCCTCGATCTTGTAACACATTTCCACATGTGTGTCTAGGTTCAATGAATTTGGTAACACGTTTCACTCGGTGTATACCAACTCAGTGTATCATTATTGCTGCTCGGTAGAGATACAATGTTACTCAATAGACAACTCGGTGTATACTGGGCTCTGTGAATACTTTCTTTTATAACCAACTGCTCTATGCATACTGACTGAATGTTTCAGTAGTAGTAACCAGCTAGAGTGTATAAAATGACTTTGGACATAAAACTAATGGCAACTTGATAAGTAGTAACAATTAATTGATGAGGTAAAAAATTGATGGAATTTTGAAGAATGTGTCAAATTTATATGAAGATTTAGATGATAATGAGCAAAATGAAATAGAAGAGGCAATTTCATTACATTTAGACATATATAAGAAGGCTTTGGTAGAGATTTTGAAAGAAATTCCTTTATCATTGTATAATAAGTTAGATGCAAGGAGATTAGATGCAATCTAGAGGGACATAGAGATTGAAGAAGTTGAACTATTGAGTATGTGTGGTTCTATAAATAATGAGGAAATGAAAAAATGTATAGAAGTTGCAAATAGAACAATCTTTAGCAGCAAACTCCGACAAATAAGTTTAATGATGGGTAGAATCAATGAAATAATAAATGAGACCAGAGATGGTTGGGCTAAATTTTTCCAAAAGAATCTTGATTTCCTTACTTCTCAAGAAGAATTTTCTAAGGCAACAACTCCCACCATTCCGAACAAATCTAAAGGGAAAGTAATTTTGGGAAGTTCAAATCAAATTTTGAATGAACTGATAGTTAATCCTAAAACTGAAGAGAGTGTACAGACTAAACAAACACAGACAACATTTGTACAGTCTAAGCTAGGTAATATAGGTAATATACAAGGTACTGATAATATTGTGGATAATACTCCACCGACAGTAACAAATATTGCACCAAGTGGCAAAGCCACCGGTGCAAAAGAGGATGAGAAAAGAGATACACCGGGAGAGGATAAGGAAACATATATTGATAAGACACCGAGTACCATACTAGTAGTTGATTCCCCAACAAAATTTTTGGCAATTGACACTTCTCAAGTTGAGAAGAAATCAATCACAAAGATGAGTCCCACAAAGCTAATGATGATGGCTACTCAAAAGCTAAAGAAGGAGGGATCTGCAGACAAAGAAATAATAGATCAGTCAATAACACTTTTGCACAAATTGATTCCTGATTGTATGATTGAAAATGAAGCAAGCTCTTCCGACAAGCTTAAGGTATTGACAAAGCACATATTTAAAAAATTTCAATCATTACAATAGATTTCCGACTAGCAAACACTTGAAAGATTTACTTTGGCTAAGAAAGCCGCTTTTGACCAGATTATTGAGACAGAAAAGAGGAAGGTTGAAGAGAAACTTATACTTATTTAAAATTCTTTGAAACAATGTACTAACATCTACAGGGTCTGTTGTAATATAGAGATTCTTACAACAAATATAGATAAGAGGATAAAGGAATTACAAGAAAAGATTACTAATATTGCAAATTCTTTTGATGGACTAACTTCACTTACAACATCCATTGATGGACAAATTTTGACTTTGGAGAACCAAATTTTTTCTTTTGAAAAGGAAAGAGACAAGATTATTCGGAGAGCAAGAAGTCTCAGAGGTTTGGTGAGTCCAAGATTGGATTCACTTGGTGTACATAAGAAGGAATGCATGGATATTCTTGCAAATCCCACACCAACAAAAGTCACTGAGAAAGAAACACTTGCACGTTTACTGAGTGGACTTGTATCCATATCTGGAACACTGAAAACCGGCTGGGATACCTATATACAGTTACTAGAGAAAGCTTATCCAGAAATCTTGAAATTATCTTTAATTATTCTTTCAATTCTTTCACCAGTCTTTGGCATTGATGCCAAAGGGGGAGTGTATATTATGTGAAAAATATGTACATGTATATAATCCTAGGGGGAGGATATCAGACAGAGAGTATATTGAAAACTTAGTCAATCAGCTCAGGGGGAGTATGTTTCAGTTGAACCGATAGGGAATCCATTTTTCACATGAGTGTTGCCATCAATGCCAAAGGGGGAGACTGTTGGCAATTGACACTCATTGGATTCATATATCGGCATTAGAGGCATACATCGGAAGATACCTATATGGAGTAATCAGGGTCATTACCAGCACCGACATCCAACACTTCATTGAAGCCAACATCAGTTTGGGATCCGAAAGGTTTTATTTGTAAAATAATTTTGTAATTATTGTATAGGGCCGACATTGAATATCTTTTGTAATGTATTGTAAGCCAACATAAGGCGTATTGTTTGTAAAGGGTATATAAGTCAGTCTGTTAGGTCATTTTGATATATGACAAGGAAGTAGAATAGTGTGATGCAAAGGCTATGTATGTAGGTCATTTGTATGCGAAAGTTATATCATGCAAAATTAGATGGCTTATAGAGAATTCTTGGAGGAAATGAGATACCGGTAGAAGGGTTCAGGGTTTATGAACCAGTACAAAACAAAACTTTAACTAGAACCCTTTTTGGCATTGCAGATGCATTTTGTGAGTTAACCATTACTATTTTATCTCAGCAGAATCTTGTAGTCAGTTAGACTCTTTTGTGTTGAGCAGTGTGCCTTCCTACATGTGCAAGTCCCCATGCTATGTAATATCTTTCATATGGCCAGTGAATTGATATTGTGGGTCACAAATCCCACTGTGGTTTTTTGTCTTTGAGGTTTTCCACGTATAAAATTCAATGTGTTATGGTGTTCATTCATGTGGCTGGTTTATTTACTTCATGTTATATGTTTCTTCATTTACAGGTTTATATGTGTATGTTATAATAAGGTAAAATCTTACATTACTGGTAGAACACTGATTCACCCCCCCTCTCAGTGTTCTTGGATTCCAACAAGAGGAAATAACACACAAAGTGAATGATGGAGAAGATAGTAGAGTGAAATATAATAACCTTAGCCAAGGGTTTCACCCATTTTGGCCAGGACAATGGTTCTTTATTCTTTAGCCTAATTATTGCAAGACATGAAAAATACTATGGGCCTTTATTAGCCCATAGAAAGATTTCATTGTTAGTGTGTTTTAGGCATGCCTTCGTTAAGCTCACTTCCATACTTGACATTATGTTTTTGTCTTCTTTTGGCTGATCTATGCCTCATTCAAGGAGAGGGATCAATTTGCAAGCATTAATATTTTGAAGCATTATTATATGGAGAAATTGTCTCGGATTGAAAAATGATGGAAAATTTCTCTATTCCAAACCTACTCTCTTTGAATCTCATTAATAACATTTTGGGTTCTGTTGGTATGGAAAACATTGATTTTCCTCTCTCTCATGCATAAAGAGACTCATACTTTTTTAGATAGACTGCAATTTATGTGGGTCAAGGATGTTTTTGTAAGGGATTGTCTTCTAAACTACTTTCTTCCCTTTGCCTCATTGACTCAGGAAGATTATATTGCCAAAGAGGAGTTCTTATCCTTGAAAGATTTGAGTGTTCTTTGAAAGATTTTTTCAGATTCTGTTTGATTAAAAGGATGATTTGTTCTCTTTTTCTAAACATATTTCAATTAAAGATATCGGTTTTTCACAATCTATATTGCTATTTTTTGTTGTCTTTGAATTTTGATTGTGTTCCTTTTTTTATGAACGTTTTGGATCATTTTTTGGATATTGCTATTTTTTTTATTTTTTTTTGGATTTGATTGTGTTCCTTTTCTTTGCATCAACATTTCGGATTACACTTTGTGATCCATCATCAGCATGTTAGAGAGCTCAAGGAGTAGGGATTGTAGAATGTAATCCGAGAAACATTGATGCAAAAAAAGGAACACAATCAAATACATAAACAACAAAAAATATATCCCCCCTTCTATTTATTCTTGTAGGGTTGCTCATGGGGACACAATGAGGGTGGTGAATATTTTCACTATCCAATATGTCTTTGGTAAAGATATCATCAGTTTTTGTCTGCCTCATTTTTGAAGGTGTGGTGAAGATTGAAAAGTCAAGTTTTAGTGGTTATTTTTTGATGTAGACGAGGTGTATAATTGCGAGAACCTATTTGACTATTGGATCATATGATGTTTAAATTGAGTGGATTAAGTGACTAGTAAGTTTAAAAAGGATAGTTTAGAAAGTACAATGGAGGATATTAGAGGACTACTAATCCGCTAAAGGGCGAAGGATTGGTAGATGTGTGTGTTATATTTTCACTCTATAAATATCATTCAATTAGATACTCTGAACCAACTGATATAAATACTTATTTCTTTTTAACAAAGTAATCTTGAAGAGTAATTAAAAATTTCCATTTAAACATTTGTAACTTACATCTTAAATATCACTTTGTGAATTCAAATTTAAGTATCTCCAACAAATGCCTAACATTTTATCCACATAATCTCAAATCCAATATTTAAGAATAATTAAGAATTGATATTTAACCATTTATAATTTCATCTTAAATATCACTTTACAAATTCAAATTTAATATCTACAACAAATACCCATTATTTTAACCACATAATCTCACATCCTTAACCAATCCAAAACATTTAAAAAATATATATTACACCATATAAAACTTCATTTTTTAAAGATCAATAAACAATATCATAACTTATAACTATATATATTAACTATAATAAGACTACATAATTATCAAAATTTATACACATAATCTCAACACTTATCAAAATTGATATACATGACATAGTTCATGAATCAAAATTCATAATCTCTATGCTTTATCACTCCTATACAAGTTCAAAATTCATGAAAAAGCATAGATAACTTATGAAAAATAGGAGCATTAATGTATAATTAAACTATCAAAGTCTCTCTCCTTTGTTGAAAACCTCATCTATTACAGACCTTCCATGGCTTGCAATTTGGAATTGTGCTTCATAATTATTTGCATGAGCCTCTGTTTCTTTTATTGATGGTTCATTTAAATATGCAAAGTTGCTTCTTCTCCACCTAAATGCATAAGAAACAATACAATTTACTTTCACAAGTACGAACAATTGTTTTAAATTTTAATTGCATAGATTTTCTTTTTCTTTCACAATTTTAAAATATTTTTTTTATAAATTTGATTAAAAAAATATAATGATAAATATGATATGATTAATTAGAATATTTTTAATAGAGTTTTCAAAAAAAATATTTAAATTAAGAATAAGATATATTTGTAAAGATCTTAGGTGAGTATATTTTTAAGAATTCTATATTAAATTGATTTGTAGTCAAAGTTTGGATCTACTCAAGTGGTTGGATTACTTGATTTTCATGTTAGAGATTATTTTTTAATTCTTCAAAGAAATATTAGTGCTGAATGGCATGAATAAACATCTTACCACTTGATTTGTGAGGATGCATCAATAATGTAGTTAGATAGAATTGAAGTTTGTAACATGTAGTTTGTGGAAATCATGTACCAAAGTTTGAATGTTGTCAAAACGTCACATTTACCATCAATCAATTTTTTAAATAACTAATCATTTTTATCTATTTAAATTTATCATATAAGTTCAAAACTTATTTTAGTAATTTTTCTTATTAATTTTTGCACTATATAATTATATTTATTCAATTTAATTTATTTAAATATTCTACACATTTTGACCCGTTCATGGGTCTCAAAGGGTTAATCATGTTGGTAAGATCTTCAAAGATAAGGAGGTGATTTGGTCAAAACATGAAAGAGGATGGGTTAAGATCAATTTTGATGGGGCCTCTAGCGGTAATCGAGGCACTTTTGGAGCAGGATGTGTGGCTTGCAATGATGAAGGGAAGATTCTTTTTAAAGGAGCAAAAAGGTTGCAAGATGGAACTAATAATGAGGCAGAGGTGCAAGCGACTTTGTTAGCAACTGATTTGGCAACAAATATGAAGATTTCGAAAGTCCATTTAGAGGGAGATTCTGAAGTTGTGGTGCTTAATATGTTGCTTAAGGTGTGTGGTCACATTAAGAATACACTTCTAAGTTTAAAAGTGTTAAAAACTCAGAGTTGACTAACATTCTCTAGGCAATATGTTGCTTAGTGTGTGTGGTTTAAGGCTGGCCGATGAAGACAAGAAAAAATAACATAATGGAAGTATAGGACAAATAGATAGTTTGATTCATTCCACAAAGGACAATAATGAATTGAGATCATTTTTTTCCCAAACATAAGAGATTGATTCCTGTTTTGAAGGATCCTTATTAATTCAAGATCAATTATAGATATAATTTCTTACATTTAGTAGTGGAAAAACTAAAAAAAATGCTATAATTACCAAATTCATTGGTATTTCACCCCCAATTGATAGAATTAAGGCTTGGATGAAACTACAATGTATAGTTTGCACTTTCCCATGCATTAATATTTTAAAACTATGGTTTCTTTAAAAAAAATTTAAGACAAAGGGTGATATAGAGAAGATCTTGATATGAGGACTATGGTTTATGGGGATTTCAATTTTATATATGAGAGCTCGCTCTCTGAGTTTTAACCCCTTTGAGTAATGGCTCAATGAATTCTCATTTTAGATCATAATGTATAAAATATGAAAAGAATTATGATGAAAGGGTATATTTAAGGAAGTGGGTAGTTCTCTATAAAAGAATATAATGGCCTCTAATCCACAAAATTCAAGGGATTGGCAATTTTTTTGTGAGGATTTGTGTTAAGATTGATCTTAGCAAGCTAATCAAACATGAATTCTAATTGAGATAATCTTTTGGTGTCTTGACATGTAAGAAATAGAATAGGGTGTTCATCTATCTAATGCTTTAATTGTTGGAAGGTTGCTCACACAACTAAAGGATGCAACAAAAGAAGAGAACCGATAGGAAAAATATATGTTTAGAAAATAGTTATACTTTTAAGTCCTCAATTTCAATCTCTTTTGACAATAACAATTCTCAACCACTCCAAGAATGAAATTATAAAGTAAGCCCCCTTAGGAATTCCTTTGTAGATTTAGGTCAAAGCTAAGGTAGATATCAAGAATATTTTTCAAGGAAGGAATAAGATATAAGTTAGGATCATGATGCAGGAGCACCAGTCTAGTTCTTATCGGTTGGGCAGTTTTCAGTGGAATTGCTTAAGAGCGTGGCATTTCTTTTGGTTTGAGTGTTTAGCATTGTGGTTTCAGATTCATTCCCTTGTGTTTGTGATCCTTGTCGTGTTTGAGTTTCATAGCATTTGGCTTTGTTTTCGGTGAGATGTGGATTCCGGTATTGGCCTGGTTGATAAGTCCTTACCGGTTAGTATGGCAGTGTGTTGAGTGAAGATGATTTCGGGTTGCAGTTGATCTCCATGACTTGTGGATCGTTGGAGATGTTGTTTTGGGTCTTGGCCGATATTCCCAGAGGTCCGCGCATCGTTTTATGCTTTAGAGTTGTTCTTAGTGATTTGAGCCGACATGTTATTGTTGCACGTTTCATGAACCGGTCGGTCTTTGGGTTGACTTGATTAAGTTGTAATTATTTGTGGGTGATATATATGGAGGTTTGTGAATCATTTGGGGAGACATAAGCTAGAAGATAGAAGATAGAGTTATGAGACTGAGTGAAGATGTAGATCTGACGAGATTTTGATTCGGTTGGACTGAGGCTGAAAGGCTAAATCTGGATTAGGGCTGAACTAATAGGCTATTCCCGGAAACCGATTTGATATGAGGATGATTTGAGGATCTTGTAATTATGTTGTAAGCATTATTTGTATCCTGGACCATGATCCAACATGTGGCATGTGTAATTCTTCAGATTGTAATAATATTCATTCATATTGTTTACCGATTATGTGTTTTGTGTTGTTACTGGTTGTTCCTTCTGCTATTTCTGGCACCTCGTTACTGGTTACCGGTATGTTTTGCATGGTTTATGTGTTAAGCTACAAGGTTGGGCTGTCCTTCATTGGATCTCCCTGCCTTGACTGCGTCAGATCATTGTTACTCAATTTTTCATACCCAGAAGGGCCTCTTTTAAGGACAAGAGGATTCAAGCTTACATATTGTAGGAAGAACATATAACCATATTCCATATAGAAGATAGTTTTGGTAACAAATGTTAAAGGTAGAACAACTCAAGTGAGGTGATCAAAATATAAAATATTTTCATCTCTCAACAAATTTTCATAAGTAGGGAAAAAATGAAAGAATTTTCCTCCCTTTGAGAAATGAAATCATAGATATTGGAAAAGTGGTAAGATTCTTTATGATAAATATTAGAGAAGGGGTAAGTTTCTTTATTATCTTGCTGGTGGAAGAACTTATAATAGTATGGTCCAAGAGTCACCAATTCAACATTTCCCATCTAGATCATAAAGAAGTGTCAAGCTAGGAAGATTGCATTGATAGGTTAGATTGTGACATTCTTGGCTTGAATCCTCAGGGTTAAGAATCTCAAGTGATTTTATGAATTTTAAGCCAAATGTTTTATGCAATATGGTGTATAAAATTATCACAAAATCTATAGAATTAAGGCTAAAGAAATTTATTCTAGACATTATTTTGAAATTTTTGGATAGAATCATTATCGCACATAAGCTATCAATTCTCTTAAAAACAAATAAAAATGAACCTATATGCTTATAAAATTAGTAAAAAATAAGGAATATGATATGACCAATTGGAATTTCATGATCCAAATGCTAAGCATGTTTACGTTTTATGAAGATTATTGTAAGTGGGTATATAGTTGCATATCATCAATTCCTTTTTTGTGCTCATTAATGGTATTTCATTACGGTTTAGTTGCATCCCCTCAATGTAATTTTTGTTCTCATCAATGGTATTTCAACAAAGTTCTCCATTTCTCTTTCTCATTGTAGCAAAAATCTTGGGGAGGCCATTGAAGGCTAAAAAAGTTAAAAAAGAATACAAGGGAATTGCAAGTGTCAACCAAGACTAAAATGTAACCTATCTTCAATTTTTTGATGATACATATAATTTTGGAGAGGACTCGATGAGAGGGGTTAAGACTCTAAAGAAGATCCCTGATTATTGTGAAAGAGTTTCTATCCAAAGAATTTATCAACATAAGTTGAGATTTTTCTTCCTTAAGGACCACTATGTGGAGATGCTCAACATCTAAAGAAATTTCAATTTTTCAATTGGTTTTATCTATATTAATTATCTTGGTATGCTTCTACTCAATAGGAAAGACTTGGATGTAGAATGGGGGGTTTTGATTGACTGAATTTTGAACAAACTTTATTCTTGTAAGGAAAAGTGGATTTACTCTAGGGGGGGTGATTATGCTTATCAAGACCTCCCTATTTCCATTCAATATATATGCATTCTCAATCCTATAGATTACGAGCAAAATTGTTAATGCCACAAAATCAACCTAGAGGAATTTTTTTTAATGTGTAGTAAAGGATTAAAGGAAATTTAGTCTCATTGTGAAGTGAAATAGAAATTGTAAAGGGTTTATAGACAAAGATAGATGGATGAAGGTCTGGGCATGAAAATATTGTGGAGAACATATTTGTAAAAGGAAAGAGTGTGTTAGAATTCAAATATTATAGTAGTTGAAGTACCTTCTTGATTGTATTGAATGGTTCTTCTAAATCAACATTGTTCTCCCACTTGGTTCAAGCACATGAAATTTTATCTAGGCCTATAGAAGGCTTTGATTATTTAAGATACGAAGTGGATATTGGAATAGGATGCAAACTTATATTTTGGAGGGATAGTTGGCTTAATCGTTTAGCATTGATGGAGCATGATTAGATAGATCCTTAGCCCCACATTTTGAAGAGACGATTGGGAATAATGTTTTAGATTATATTATATCTAATGATGAAGAGAATATGTTGATTGACTTCCCCTCACCCTTTATAGAGGTTAGGGATGCATGCAAGTAGTTTCAAAAATCACTAATTAGGTGTTTATTTCCTTCAAGGCATCAAGAGGATAAACTAATTTTGAATAAGAACTTATAAGTCTATTCTATTCAGTGAAGGTTTATTTTTGTGTTTTAATATTGTAGAATTCCACAATAGGTGATTTTTTTGGTTAATTCAATTATTCCCAAATAAATTTCTTTTATTTTGATTGCTACCAAGTAAAGAGTACTCAATTGGGACAAACTTAGGAAGTCGAGAAAGGTGGGCCTTCCCTAGTACATTCTATGCAAGAAAGAGAAAAAAATTAATGATCAATTGTTTTTGGATTGTGAAGTGGTAAGGAAAATGTGGGATTGGCTATTGGAGAGTTGAAGTCTATGTTGGCCCCTCCCAACCAATATGTTGGATCTCCCTAAAATTTGATCTATTGAAGTATCAAGCCTAGGTAGAATGCTGATTTGGGATTGTGCACTAACAATAGTGATCTAGAATTTGTGGCTTGAAGGTATAAAATTCTTTTCCAAGAGAAGAAGGTCATGCTTACATGGATTTGGGACATAATTAAGTACCCCATTCATGAAATTGGTTACTATTGGAAAAAGAAGGAATGAACCAATGAAAAAAAGGAATTTCCTTTGGCCAAGGAAAAGTTGAGGTTTAGATGGTTACACTAGGCCTTGCTCAAGTTTCTTAAGACCATTAAATCTATGCTTGGGCAGTCACCTCTTGCCACTAGTTTGTTCAAGCTCAATTTTTATGGTGCGACCAACGGAAATCGGGCCAAGTTATAGGTATTTTTACTTATAGAAATGGGGAGGGGCAACCTCTACTTAAATATTGGAATTTTACTTTTTCTTGGATCAAACAATATGGTGGAAGCCATGGCCTTTTTATGGGGCATAAAAATAGCACTGGAGCATGGATAGAAGTGTTTACGAGTGAAGGAGGACTCAAGTATTATTATCAATATTTAAAAGGTTAGGAAATTCAATTTATAGTTGTGGAACACCATCAAATGTTTCAAAAAAAAAAATGTTAGAAAATAATTTTGATGGAATTTCTTTTTTCCATGTCAAGAGGTCAAAAAACTCAATAGTAAATTAGGCTACTAAAAGGAGAGTAAATTAGAGAATCATGTTTGAATAGATAGGAAAATTTGGAAAAATATTTTTCCTTTGGAAACACTTGATCTTGTTAAGAAGGATCTCCAAGGATTGTAACATGATGATTGGATTACACACAAGCTCTAGACATAATGCATACAAATTGGAAAAAAGTGGTAATGATACAAAAAATATAGGAACACAATTGAAGGATGACTTAGTTAAATGGGAAAGAATTTAGAAGTGGTAGAATGTGTGATTTTATTTTCTTCCAATCTATATGCCTCAAAGTCTAATTTTTATCACATCCATGAGGAACTAGTTTTCTCTTAGTTGTTGGGATTATCACTTCTTCAATAGAAATGAATATTGGCAAGTGAAGAATATATATAGGAGGGTAAAGAAAAGAAGAGAGCCAAATGAGATGGGGAAGGGTCATCAATGAAAACATGAGAGACACGAGGAATGCTAGTAAATTATTTTGTTGATTAATTAGAATAGGAGATTCACAACTTGGATATATGTGTTTATGGCTATTGAGAGTTTGAGATTTAACAATGTTGGAATTAAAAAAATGTGATGACTAATTTGTTATTTGATCCCAAGTAATCAAAATGTTGGAGGAAGGTGTTTGACATAGCTCAATTAAGTTGTGCTGCCATGGTTTCAAGAACTATAGAGTTTCTTTAAGACATCATAAGTTTTCCTTAAGAAACTATTATAGTTTCTTTATACAAACTATTTTATTCAAAGAAAAAAAAAATAGTTACAAACAATTTTTCTTTCAAAGTTATTAATATCCACTCTTTAATATTTATCTGAGTAGAAGGTCAATGTTAAATTTTAATAGTGGTCTAACAATCTCTTCTAATTGATTAAAAATAATTCAAGATAATATATTTTTATACAAATCAATTAATTAAAAATATATAACTTAACTTTAACATACTCTCGATTTAAGTAAAAGATTTTTGTATATATAAGATTTGTATGATTCGAAATTAAGAATATAATATTTCAATAGTTCATAGTTAATATATTAAGAAAAACATACCATCCTTTTTGTATGTCAGGCACCTCTGTGTCGGTAGAAAACTTATTGTGTATATTTTCTCTTCCTGAAAAACTTTTACTCATTGTTAAATGAGAAGGATGATTAATGGTCAACCTTTGGTAACTAGTGCTTTCGATTACCTGCATTTATCAAAATAATTATCTCAAAGCCATAAAAATAATTTATATTATAATAACTAAATGAATAAATAATAGAATCATCAAGTATTATTATTTTTTTAATCAATATTTAAACTACCAATAAAATATTCTAATAAAATTTTAAAAGATGTTAGAGAACATAACAGATTCTAGAGTATTATAGCATTTTAAGACTCAATTATGGAAAGAAAAGAAAAATTATCAATCAAGAAGATTGTTCCACACCAAAGAAGATCTTGAGAATAGAGGCTAACACTGTTTGTTATGCTAAATTTATAAAATTTCTAAAAAAGGCGATCAATTAAGAAAATTCATATTCTCAAGAAAGAACGAATACTAACAATATCTATTGCTCTAAATTTATAAGAAAAATCTAGAAATGGTGACCAATTTTGGAAGCAAGAATTTTGGAAGTGAAAAAGATAAAACTTGTATTTATTAAAAAAATCTAAAGCATGACAAACATAGTTTAGACAAGAAACACAGTTCTTTAATGTATTCATAAAATAATTGAAAAATATTAACAACTTTAATTGTTTAATATATGTCAAGAAAGAATATCTTCTAGGAAAAGTATAAATCGATTCATGACAAAGTCCTAGAAGAAAATATTATATGTTTTAAAATTCTCAATAAAAAACTGAAGGTTACCCTTAGAAAAAAGTGGATAACATTAGAATGAATATATGGGTAGTAGATCATCACCTCAAATTATAAAAACAAGCATGCCAAGAATTTCCAATGAGTGGGAAACCTTCAAGAAATGAAGGAGTATATGTTACATCATCGCCCCATCCACATTCTCAAGGGGAGGAGATACCAGTAGAAGATTGCATACTAAGAATAAAAACCGAGAAAGATATATTAGGGGAATGCCTCTCATTTTGGGTTTTCATTGTGAATAAGAGATTGTGTAGCAAATACTTGTTGGGGTCTTTATACATTTATGTTTTTACGAAGAATAAGAATGGTATATGTCAAAGTATTCAATTAGCAAGGAACGGACTTAATTTAAAAATGATAAAAAATGAAAAATATATATTAATAAATCATGAATGAAAATAAATCAATATATAGATCAAGGAAATAAAAATCTATTTTCATATTTTACAAGAAATAAAATTAGTATGGCCGTCACAAAATTACTCATCATTGACATTACTAAAATGAAAATAACTAAAAGGATTGAGGAGGAAAGTAGCTCTAAGATCTAATGAGGAAGATGAAGAGTCATCTTCTATTGGTTTTATTGGATGCTCTATTCCTTGCTAAGATTTGCTCTAATTATTATATTTCACCATAATTACATATACTTTTTTTATTGACACTCTCTCTAATGTGACATGTTTTTTATCTTGTGTGAATTCTTGATACTATGCTAGTTAAATTATTGAGTTTTTTGAATCATATTGTCATTCAAGTATAATTTTTCAAAATTTTATGGCTTTGTTTCATCATTTTTTGTGTTAATTCCAACTTCTTTCAATATTTATAGATAAGGTTGGTTATCATAAATACATCTGATTGCCATGCTCATAAAAACACAAACTAATGGAGGCTACAATAAATACTAGATAGGTGATAAGAAAGATAGAGAGAATGGATTGGAGACCAAAATAGAAGCAAGAATGACATAAAATATTATAAGGTAACTCTTAAGGTTGACAAGCTAAAGGTGGTCCCATATACTGTAGCTTTTAAAATTAACAATGAAGATGGTAGAAGCAGAGACAACAACATTGGTAATAAATAACTTAGAGGAGGAGAAATAGAAAGTCTTGTTCTCTTCCTACAATAGAGACTAGTAACTCTCCTCAGCATGTCATATAAAGTATTGGATAAGTTATTGGCTCATAAACTCATTGACATCCTACCTAAAATAATCTAGATAATTCAATCTAAGCTTATTAAAGATAAGTGTATTCTTGAAAGTTTAATTACTATATGGAAGGGAACTTGAATGGAAAAAAGATTCTAATCAAGATGTGCGTATGATGCTCCTAGATTTTTAAAAATCTTATCATATCTAGTAGAATTACCTATCATCTTGTTAGTGCTATAATATTTTCTTTTTAGCTTTAATCCCAACATCTGCCATATGCTCAAGATTCTCTTTAATGATTCTCAAGCTTAGATTGATATGGATCACTAATTGATCCTTTTCCTTTTGCAAGGACCCATAAGACGAGTTCCTTTTAGTAGTCCCATGGTTAGTTGTTGCTTTATATGCCTCATGATATTTTCTAAAACTAGCTTAATTAGTCCTTTAATGAAGGGAAATTTATTTTAAAACAAGGATAAATTGATTAAGTATATTTTTTTGATGGCACTACATTATTTTTTGAAATTTTTAACAAATTTTTGATATTGTTATTATAGAGTCAATATGTATTATAGATTATTTACAGCTAAGATTTACGAAAATAATTCAATTATATTTAGTTGAAAGGATTCTCCTCTTGAATGATTAGCATATAGAAAATTGCATTGGCATGGGCTTAACAAGATTGTTAAATACTTAGACATATCATTTATTTTTTAACCTTATTTTAAATAAATCTAACAATAGGCATGAAGCCATGATGGGCTGGGCAAAACGGGGCATCATGATCTCATGCCCAAACTTATCTAATGATTATTGACGTGACATTTTTTTAATTTATTTTTATTGTCTAAATGTTAAATCAATCTCTACAACCAACCTACTTCTAGAACACATGATGATTATTTGCTGTCTCATCTATTAAAATTTGAACTTTATTAGCACCCAATTTAGCACCATGAAACAAGTAGGATGAACAATACAAACCCTGGACTCGTTAAACTTTATTTTTATCCTTTCTTCTATATAGAAGTCTGAAAAAAGGATTGGACAACACATTGATATGCCAATTTTCTCAGTTTTTTTTTTTAAAGAGAAGAAATTATTTCCATATGCAGATGATAAAACATGGTTACATATGAACAGTTCCAATAAATTGGATTCTAAATGAACACAATACATTGCATTTCATTATCTTTTAAAAACAAAATTGACAAACTAAAATGAAGTCTGAATTCTTCATATACCCTACCTTAATAGGAGACACTGGAGTCTCCTCCTGAGATTTTGAGACTTCTTTTAAATGTTCATCTTCAATTTGATGCTTTATCTTCCAAAAATTCTCAATTTCTCCATTGGTTAGAGAATTGTGCCTAACCAAACCTGCCCCAAATAACCTTCCATTATAAGCCCAATTCCTTGAATGAACCAAAAACAAAAACAAAGATATTTTATCAACTATAATATTATTGCACTAAATTTCTAATTAGTGTAATAAGAATGAACAATAAAAACAAAAACCAAAAATATTTTATCAACTATAATGTTGTTGCAATAAATTTCTAATTAGTGTAATACCCTTATTTTTAGACTTGTTTTTGCCAGAGTTCCAGCCTGCCATTAAAGAGCCCATCTGGATTTTCAGTAACAACCTAGTACACAAAATCTTAAATCAATCCCAAATTTTATGTTAAAACTATAAAAAAATTTCTTATTTCATTGACCAACGCAGTCCCAAAAATGCCCCAACTTATTTTCAGGCTTTGATAAATCAAAGTGAGTAGAACAATCTACAGAACTTAGAAAACCTCTAAAAAGATCACATTTGTGCTGTGAAAAAAGATAGATCAAACATTTGTTTCACTCCAGAATAATATAAAAAAGTGTAAGTAGATTTACCAGAGTGTACAAGCAGAATTATTGTGTGATTCAAGGGATTTTTCTCTGAAAAAAAAACGTTGAACCAGCTTCCTCAAAATATTGCAAAATAAAAGCCTGTGTTTTTTTCAAATCCCTTGGTATTTTATCTTAATTTTTGCCAACAGCTCATCCTATTCTCACGTCTGTAATCTTTATCTTACTCAATTATGGTCTATTTTCTTTCTATGCTTGGAGACACATATCTGCAAACAAGATTGGTATTTTCTTGGATAGTTTGTTTGGTGGTTATGATGTTATCCAACTGTTTATTGACACGTGTTTTAGGGAAGTCGTTAAACAGTTTTTTTGCTATGTATCAATGCATAAGTTATGGTGTATGAAAATATTTATGCATTTTTTCATTTTAGGGATTAGATAGTCTTTTCCTATTTGACAGCCTAAAATTTTTGTGCATCCAACAGAATTTCTTTGTTTATTTGCATGATATTTATTATTCTCTTCTGTGTAATGGGTAAAAATAAAGATCAGTCTAATGTTGATATTGTATTAGCTCTTTAATTGTTGCTTTTGTTCATTGTATTTTGAATTTGATTGCGTCAGATATTGTGGGTGTGTCTTTCTATCATCTTAATTATTTTTTTTTAATATTGTATTATTTTTTATTGCAATATAAGTAAGGTAGGAAGATTCATAAAAAAACTAAATATTATGAAGTGTTCTATTCTTAAAAATTATGATAATAATCTCTTATTATATTATTGTAAATATCTTAAATATATTTATCTAAAAAAGTTTAGAGATATTAATTTAAAGTTAATTTGAAAATCTTATGTTTATTACTAAATATTATTATTTTGACATAAGATGTATGAGTTTTTGTTAACACCCTCACACCATTATGTGTTGCCTCTTGCTGCATTTGTAGAGCACTTCTTAATATAAATAAAAGTATTTGGGTTCTTTTTTTGAAGAATTATGTGACAAGAATTTATATATTTACATGTTAATTTTTATTTAGTTTTATATCTATTTTGATGACATGGTAGCTTTTCATGTATCTCTTATTGAAAATATATTATTCTTCTCTACATTCTTATGTGTCTCTACATGTTATAGTGAATAACTCCTACATGATGATATTGATAGTTCCACCTATAGACACTAAAAATATTTTTCTAATCACCATTCATCAATCATTACCATTGTCATTGTATCTATTGACGCCTCATGCCATCCTTATAGCCCATCAACAATAATCAATCTAAGGTATCCAATTTGGGCCATTCTTGTATGAAGTTATTCTTTCGAACTTCAATTTTTTCCTTTTCCCCAAGCCTTAGTTAAAAACTCAAGTTGTGAAAAACACAAATTTGATAGTGTTGAAATGTTGAGATTTCAAACTTTTGGCTACCTTCATACCTACATACCTTCGTTATCACTTTTGATCCCGAGGTTTGCCTTGTTTCCCTTGAAAAATTTCCTACTTGTGTAACTTTATTGATGTTTAGGCTATCAATGTTTTTATTCCATCCATATCGCCTTTGGTCCACTTCACCAAATCTTCTCGCTCCTCAAAGTTCAAACCATTAATGCCTAAGTGTCAAACCTATTGAGATTTGGGTCATTGACATTCTCCATATTCTCATCCCTTTTTGGCATTTTTCATTCACCTTTCCTCAACCCTTAAAGTTCAAGTCCAAGCCTTTCATCTAATATCTAGTGCACCCGATTCAAGTTTGGGGCGTTTTGAGGGAAAAGAGTGGCTAAGTTATAAACTATTGAACACTACCAGAAGCTGAGAGGGGGGAGGAATCAACATTCACAAATACTTGAGAATATTAAGTTATTTGACCAATTATCAATTATCCCAAAACATGTGCATGAAAGCAAACAACTCAAACATCCAAACAGTCTCACAATAACACCAATATTTTTACGTGAAAACCCAAACTGGGAAAAACCACGGTGAGATTCAACTCACAATATATATAATAACTATATAACAATGAACAAGGCTTCCTACCAATAAGAGCTTACTACTCTGGACTTGCAGAATGAGGCGCACAACCTCAGGCAATATACAAAATAGGACTTGCTCAGCTAAAGAACACTTCTTTAGGGAAAGATACAAAACTACTTTTACGACATAATAGAAGCGGTAGATCAAACTATATACAAAATAGCATCTGTTAGGATATAGATAGTAGTTCACAATGTATACCGCATCTGTTTGCTCAATACATCTCTAAATCTTCACAAAACTTTTGCATCCACCACTTTCACATCATCTCACACCTATAATAGTCTCATCTAACTTATACACATTCATTCATCACTAACACAACCAATTGCTCAATATATATCAATCGGATTTAAAATAAACTTCACTAGGTCGACCAAAGAAATACGAAACATATACATAACATCAACCAAAAAATACATCATCTGGAAGGCCTTTATGCACAAGTGATTGGACCAATATGCACAAATCAATACAACACTTGATCTTTTAAACACATATTGTCTTATTTCAGACCTAAAAGAAAATGGTTCACCTCAAAAGAACCACAACATCTTGATTTGCAACATAGTCACGATGAGAAAGGTGATCCAAATGGACAACATCTTCATTGAAGATATATCCAATACCAACATTCATTTCGAACCACAATGAGTTTCACTAGAGTAGACATAAAAAATAATAGAATTACTTCCAGACCAAATAAGGAATGCCAAACTTCTAGAAACATATTAAATCATCACCTTACTTCAATTTATTAGTATAACATGAATTCACAATCATTTATATAACATAGAAGTTTAAAAACAAATATCCAAACCAATAACCCAATACACCATGCAATAGTTGAACATACATACATACATTCAAATCATTAGCTACAAAGGTTTAACATCAATGACAATAATGACATCCATATATGCAACAATCTTCCCCTTTCTCATTCATGGAAAAACAAAAAACTTCTACAACAAACATATTCCTTTGTTTCTCCCCCTATCAATATTTCTGGCCCTTTGACAACAATGACAAAAATGTTAGAATGTTGTCATTGATGTCATTGATGTTTTTGTTATTCGACAGCATGAGTCGAACAAGTTCTGGTATACTTTGGGTCCGATAATTGTATGCCCTGTTTACCGACATAGTGCAATGTGAAGGTTTTGGTCCGATCTTTCCCAAAATCGATGACAATATGTTGGTTTCAATGATTCCTCCTATTCCTTGGATCGTGGAGAAGTTATTTTCTGTTTTGGTTGACTTCTCCGATATGGTAAGAACAATTGAGTAGTAGCATGTAAATGTTTTTGGGCTAACCCTTCCGCCAATTGAGTTGACTTGAAGCAGACTCAATTTGGTATATATATAGTTGCTTAGGAAATGATAGACATGATCTTTTTGATCATATCATAGTTGTATGTGAACCATAGTGAATGTGAAAGTGATTATGTATAGTGAATGTGAAAGTGATTATGTACAATGAATGTGAAAGTGATTATGCACCTCAGTGGAAATGTATCTCATGCATATGATAAATGCAATCTTAACAATTCAAATTTTTGTAATATTGGAACTTATAAGCCATCCTTCGACAGTGAGCCATTATATTTTGGGCAGTGTTCCCTTCGGCAGTGAACCACCCTTGTATTCTATAACATGTTACATAATATTGAGAGCTGATCTTCTTTGTGGTTTTTCCTGTCTTGGGTTTTCCACGTATAAATTTTGGCACTATGTGGTGTGCTGTGTTTTTCTCATTGTTCATTTTAATTCTAAAATTAAGTTATGTGGATGGTTGATTAAAAATTTTAATAGATTCAAGAGAATATTGATTCACCCCTTCCCTCTCATTATTTCGGATATTCCACAATTGGTATCAGAGCAAGGTCCTTTAGAAGAGTCTAATAGCTCAAAGGATATTCAAAAAGTTGAACACATGGCGCCTAGATCTACCTTGGATTAGGAAAGATACTTCGATGTAAATGTAGAACTTATAATTACTCTTGAAGACCTTGGGAATGTTGAAAGTGGAAATAGAGATCTGAAGGAAAATGTCCAGTTGGCAAATGAATGTATTAGAATATTAAGAGAACAAATCAATAAAATTAGAGAAATACATAAGGAAGTTAGTGAAGAGCTTAAGCAAGAAAACAACGCTATTCTAGATCTAAAGACCAAGACCGAAGAAGATAAAAGAACCAAGGATTATTTAAACAACTTGGTTAAGTGCAAATTAGAGGAATGCAAGAAGCTTGAACAAGAATTCACAACTTTGAAATCAGATTTGGAAAAATCAAAGAAACAAGAGGACAAATTTATAATGAGTTCAGATAAGCTTGATAAGATGTTGGCAATGAAAAGGCCTCTGAAAAACAAAAATGGATTAGGATTTGAAATTGGTGAAAGTTCACAATGCAAGATAGAAAGCAAAGAAAAACCACCTCCAAAAGAAGAAGCAAAACACAATAAGTCTACTAAGGATTACAAAGGTAAGTCACCGATTGAGCAATAGGTAAGTAAAAGAAACACGTCTTTCAATGGCTATTATTTTAATTATAAAATACTAGGTCACAAAGCATTTGTATGTAGAATTAGAATGAATCAAAATGCTAAATATTTCTCCAGTAGATGTTATACTAGTAACTTATGGTCATAAAGCTACTCAGTGTAAAAATCAGGCTATAATAAATCAAAACATAAATAATTATTTTGAGGTTGTTGCTATACATGCAAAATATTTGGACATAAGGCTAAATAGTGTAGGTCAAGGCAAGGTCAAGGAAATTATCTAAATTCTACAACTGCAACAAGCCTGGAAATAGTACAATATATTGCAGAAGAGGAGAAGATAAGACAAGTGAACCAGTAAAGAGAATCAATGAGGAAGAGGTGAATGTTGAGATGAAGAAGATTTGGAGAAAGAAAGAAGTTGAGGTTGCACCTGGCTCAAGTGTAGACTTTTGTTTTGACAATTGAGATCAAGAGTCTTTGGCCAAGGTAAACATTTGTTTTGACAATTGAGATCAAGAGTCTTTGGCCAAGGCGAACATTTGTTTTGACAATTGAGATCAAGAGTCTTTGTCCTAGGCGGAGCAAAATCAAGAAATATCTTTCCCTTACCAAAGCGCGTGAGACTGTGATTACAACATGTTGACACACAAGAAATGATGAAGATTATGATAGAAAATATTGAATTGTGATAAAATGTGGAAGTTTGGAAGGTCATTGTGGATACAGACAAAGCCTATAGATAGTATAACGGGCACTATTTTCTTTCTCTACATTTATTACAAGCAAGTGGGCTAGAAAAGGTTAAAAGGAGAATTTGTTAAGTCATTTTCTCACTCAAAGTGAAGGAGAACTAAACGAGCAAAAAGACAATTCAAGGGTTAGGGTTTCTCAACAAACTATGAAAGGTACTTTTCTTACAAATTTGTTATTTCAACATCTGCATCAATGGCCACTCCTATTGTTATTGACATCAACACTCAGTCCCAACCAAATTTCAAAAGATATTCAAATAAATCATTTGAGAATGATCTGATGGGTGCTCTCTCTAGCATCCCCTTTGGAGTTTTGCTGACATAACATTTCAGGGCTTATATACATGTCAAGATTGAAGAAGATGACCATGGTAAGCTGGTAAGTTTATGGATAGATAAGCTGACAGGAGATATTTTTGAGGTAAAACCCAAATTTTGAGCCCTAGTTTAAAAGAAGATGAATGTGTGGAACGATTTCCCTAATTTCTATTTCGATGAAAAGTGGGTCGGAATGATGATGAGAAGGTTTCACGATGAGTTTGTGTGGCTTGGACAATCATGTCAAGTCCCAGTATTGCATAGACTTGTCTTGGAGTGCAAATTTGACAAAGGAGAAAGTCCATCCGACAAGCTTAAAATAATCACGGAGCACATTTCTAAGCACTTTCAATCTTTACATCAGATATCAAACTGGTAGGAATTGGAGAGATTTACATAGGCTAAGAGAGCAACATTTGATCAGATGATTGAGTCGGATAAGAAGGAGATTAATGAGAAGATGAAGTTGATTGATAATGCTTTGAGGCAATGTACTAATATTTATAGAGTATGTTGTAACACAAATTTACTTACAACAAATTTAGATAAAGGGATTAAGGATACTCAGGAGAAGATTGTAGGTATAGTCAATTATTTTGATGGTTCAAACTCTTTGATAACATCCATTGATGGTCAGGTTTTGGTTTTGGAAGCTCAAGTTTCAGCTTTTGAGAGGGATAAAGATAAAATCATTACGAGAGCTAGAGGTCTTAAAGGATTGGTGAGTCCCTAGTTGGACTCATTAAGTGTACATAAGAAGGAGTGTATTGATATGGTTGGTAAGCCCACACCGGCAAAACTTAAGGATAAAGAGTCATATGCCCATATGCTTAATGGACTTGTATCTGTTTCCAACACACTCAAATCAGGTTGGGATACCTATCTAGAGCTTTTGGAAAAATCCTATCCAGAAATTTTCAAATATATTAAGCTCTGGTAAGGTATTTTGAGACATTCTTTGTACAGTCTTTCATTCTTCGTCCCGATTTTTGGTATTTTTTTGGCATTGAAGTCAAAGGGGGGAGGTATAGGTGAAAAATATATTCTTGACATCGGGAGATATGGAGGTATGGAGTATTTTGTTCAGATCATGATCACAGATGGATATTCAACTCAAGGGGAGCGGTCTCAGAGTGAAACCGACAGATGGAAACCATTATCATTTTTCACATGAGTGTTGTCATCAATGCCAAAGGGGGAGATTGTTGGCAATTGACACTCATTTGATTGGTTTCAATATGTTGTCATTAATGGAAACATGTTTCGACTTTCATATTTTGGTTTGGTTGTTTACTGACAGACACTTCACCAGCAACCGACACCGACACCATCAGGTGTCTTCACCGGTAGGAGGAATTCTTTCGATACCGGCATTGCAGGTCGACATGAATTCATCAGGTTAACGATATTGGAGGCCGACATCATTTGGGAGATCTGGCAATTGGCAATTGATTTTGATATTTATGTATATATGTAATTGAGCCGACATGTATATTCATTTTGTAATTATCTATGTAAGTCAACATAAGGCATGAAGGATTGTAAGGGTATATAGGTCAGTTGATTAGATCATTATCTATGTATGCGAGATATGCGAGAGAGATCATGTATGTGAGGACATTTATGTAAGAGGTTATTTCAGTAAGGGCTTAGGTTAGCAGAACCAGAACAGACAAAGCTTTAACCAAAACTGTATTAAGGCATAAGAGATGTTATCTTTGCAGTTCACTCATTCTTCTGGATTGTAGTCTGGATTTTTATGTAGTCAGTGAGACTCTTTTTGTGATTGAGAAGTGTGCTCTAGGTTGTAAGCCTTCCTGCAAGTGCAGGCCCCTATATTTGTAATATCTTTTCATATGGCCAGTGGATTGATATTGTGGGTCACAAATCCCACCATAGTTTTTCCTCTTTGAGGTTTTCCACGTATAATTCTTTGTGTTATGGTATTCAATTGTGTGATTGGCTTATTGATTGCTTTACTTCTTTCAATTCTATATGTACTGGTATACCAGTTGGTGAATGCATGTTTTAATAAGGTTAAAATTGATCATTCCGGTAGAACACTGATTCACCCCCCCCCCCTTCTTAGTGTTCTTGGATTCCAACAACTATTTCATGTTGATGAGCTTAATTGATGAAATTGATATATTAGTAAAAGTTTTACAAAGAGTGGGAATACTGATTCACCCCCCTCCTAGTATTCTAGTCCATTCAACCAATTCAACACCATCCCCGCCTTACCTACACCATTCCTCGTTAATTTTGTCAGTCTTCTTTTGTTGCATCATTGATAAATCTATGAATTGACCATATTTATTTTGTTTTATTATTTAGATTATTGTTGTTGTTTTGACCAAACAACATCCGTGCATGACTACCTTGTATAGGGATGCAACAATTTATTCCATGAATCCACCAATAGGAGATGTCCCACAAAAGAAGCAATAAGAACTGAAACTCTCTTCCAAATTTGACAATGAGAAGACAAATGGTTGGACATGTTGGAGATTGTTATCATTAATGTCTAGGTGTTGTCATTGATGTTGACCCTCATTGTTGTGTTGGCATTGATGTCTCATGTGCAATTGTATGTAGAGATGATGAAGTTCATGTTTGGATGTCTACCCTTGGTGATGATACTACATATGTTGTGGTGTCATTGATGCTTGCACTTGATGATGATGATGATGATGATGATGTTAATGTTAATGATAATGATAATGAGTTATGTTGGAGAACAATGATGGTGATGAATTTGAATAGTGATGGTAATGAAGTTCATGATTGGGTGTCATGCCTTGTTTTTTGTTAGCAAAGATGTTATCAAATTGTAAATCCTAGAAGAATTCTTTTGAGACTCTCTAATTTTAAGCTAGTGGAATTGAAAAAAATATTGTTTGGTGAGAAGATGATCACAAATAATGTATTGTGAGTTAGAAACCTAGCAAGGAACCACATTTAGGCACTTTTGCAAAGTAGTAACCCTAATCAAAGTATACTCTTGAGGAACAAAAACTTGCTCATAGTGTTGAAAAAAGGCTTAAAGAATGTTAGGAAATTCAGAAAAGAAAAATCTCATAGTGTTGAAGAAAGGATTGAGGAATGTTAGGAAATGCATTAATGAGCTCCTACCCTTCCATAATTATATTAATGGTTTAGGATGTGTGGCAAGCTTGTAAATTTGAGAATTCTTCTTCTAAGAAATTGTCTCCAATTTTAAGCTAATGGAGTTAAGAGTTGAGATCCATTTATAATGTGAATGTATACATTTTCCTTATGGTGGTGGAGTTGGCTAAATAAAAAAGACTAGACTTCAACATAAATGATGGCTTACACTGTGTGTGTGTGTGTGTGTTACTATACTATTTTAATCATTCACAAGATGCATTGTTTAAAATATAAAAAGTACATCATTTTTTAAATAATCATTTAAAAATCTGCCCATATATTCGAGAGACACTCCTTCGATGGGAATTACCATGTATACTATAAAACACTACAAGATATAATAACCTTGTTTTGGGATGCAAGTGCTATTATAATATCATAAAATAAACACTTAAAAGTCTTTAAAAAAGATATTGATTATTTAATTTCAAATTCAAATGATTATCTAAAGGTTTTAACAATTTAAAATTATTATTTTTAAATTATATGACATTTCAATTGTCAAATAATCAATAATATTTTTATATATTATCTTTGTTAAAAGAAAATCAATAATAATTTTATATATATCATCTTTATCAAAGAATAATTAAATCATATTTATATTTTTGCTTTTAATCATTACACTCGGTATATTCAAAAAGCATAAAGATCTCTAAATTGTCTATAAACATTATCTTCAATAGAATCTTACAGTAAAACTACACTTAACCAAAAGTTGGAGAGTTCCTCCATCTTTTTCCTAAAGGTCAGCAAGGAAGACAAGACTAGCACACTACTCTAGCATACTTTTAAACTTAACATACAAATTACCAACAATTGTTTTGATCTTCAACAGAATCCTATAGTAAATCTGAACTTAACCAAAAGTTGCAGAGTTCTTCCATCTTCGCCTTAAAGGTCAGCTTACAAGGAAGACAAGACTAACACAACCCTAGCCTTCTTTTAAACTTAACAAATCACACAAAATTTATGTATCAAGACATGCCTTTTTCTTCATCTTTATCCATACCAGCAGCATAAAGAGATGGTCACCATTGGAATCCATAACATCTCAGTTGCTTTCCCACTACTTTATAGTTTATACCTGACACTGTTATTTCAAAGAAAGTTGAAAGTTAAAACTCTTCCTGCCAGCACCCATAAATAACTTTTTCATCATCTTTATCCATGCTATCACATTAAATACCCTTTCCTTCATCTTTATCCATGCAAGCACACAAAATTGTAGCCCCATACAGTTCTAACTTCTTGAAATGCTTTCCAACTTCACAATATTATCTATCTTGACTGCCTTGTAGAAACCAATATTATATTTACAGTTGTACATCCTTTATCAATTATTTATATACAAACTTTTCATATTGTCTAAGTGGCTGCCATTACATCTGTGGAGAAGCCCTGTTTTTGGTCCCCAATCATAGCAACATGATGCTGAGCAGTATATTTATGTGCAGGTCCCTCCATTTCTGACAGTGGAGGCTCATTCAAAAATGCCCACTTGCTTCTTGTCCACCTGAATAAATGAATCAGAGCAATTCAATCAGAAACAATTGGAGGTTATATTACAGAGAAAGACCTCAACAAAAATATCTGGGTTTTAAAACATGGAAGTATAAATAGAGAGAACAAATGAAATACCAGGTCAGGTTCTTGTTCCTCAATGAATCCTCATCTTTCACAAATTGAGCATCTTCACTGTCTCTATCTGAAAAGCTGTTGCTTATTTCTAAACAAGCTGGACGTTTAGCAGAGAATGCCTGTTTGCCACTGCCCAAAATTTTACTTATCTGAAATCCCCAAATAATCAATCAGTAGTAAGACCACCAATTCTATTCAAGAGAAAGAAGGATTGAGATAGAAGTTTGGACATTTTTAAAAGAAATGAAATTTTTTGAAGTGTAGGATAAACATAGGCTAAGTTTTATGGTATTCAGTTCCTTGAAAGCACCAAGCGTTAAATGTCCCTGAGGGACATTATAATGCTTGGTCCATTCTAGAAGCTGGAAAACCATTTCCAAGTTTTCCTGCTCAAAAGGAATAGCATGTACCACAAACTTAAACAATCTGGAGGGACTCACACTGTTTATTCATTAAAATGGATTACATATTTATAGTTTGAGACAAGCTCGGCAACTTCTTAAACCTGCTAATTAACTTGACAGCTAATTGAAATTGCTTTAATAGTAAATTAACTGATGATGGCACATCTACATCATCTAACTGACACTTATTCAGCATGTGGAGTTATAGTATTCTAACAGGGTTAGTCTCTAAGGAAGAACTTAGACTTGATAAGAATAAGGAAATCTAGAATGTTTCATGCTAAAATTTGATAATAATTTCTTTGAATTCAAATGGGCATATCAAAATAGAAGGGAAATTATGTTCCCACCTATGAAATCAAATAAAAGATGAAGGATTAAAAACATCCTTCAAAACATCTGTATTGCAATAGTTATGAGCAAGTAAGATTTAAGTACCCAATTCAGTAAGTTTAGCTCATCTAGTTGTAGAAGGGACATAGAAAGGCAGTCTGTCTTCTTTAAGAAGACTTGATGCAAGGACATTTTGTTGTTTCTTTTGAAAACATCATACTTCCAAGCACTGTAGCTCAATCTCTCTCTAGGATATAGAAATTTCATCAACCTAGGTCTGCCAGGTTTCTTTATCCAATTAGATAGAACAAAATAGAACCATTTTAACAATTTGTGAGGAAACACACAACTTCAAAGCATCCTCAATCAACTGAAATAAATTTTCAAATGCATTTCAAAGTAAAAATTGGATAAGATCTTTTTCCAAGAAAATGAACAGATACCAGAGTATCATCCTCTGAAATTGTTGAGACGGTCTCTGTAGCTGCCTTCAAATGCTCCTCTTCAACCTCCCTCTTGATCTTCCAAAAGTTCTCTATCTCTTCCTGAGTGGAGGACTTCCTTTTCTCTATCCCACCTGTCTCCAAATCAGCCCAAACTCATCAAAACCCACATAAAAAATACAGAGGATTAATGCTAAAGCTAATGTACTAAATACAACAAATCTGCTATGATACTTTACCAGACCTAGGAGAATCCCACCCTGGCATCAAAGAACCCATGATCTCTGTCTTCTTGTACTCACAAGTTAGTTCACAAAACTATGAGAAAAGCTCAGCAAGTAAATTTCAAATATCTTCTTAATACTGTTTGACATTAGTGTTGAATTCAATATATAAAGGCTCCACCGACTTAAGTTTACTCCTTGTAAGAACATGCTACCCTGATTTTCACTACAAAAGCCCACAGAATTCTGCTAAACTGGCTGCCAGTGTTTTTAATAAATCTTTTTCTTTAAGAATTGATGGTTTTGGATAGAGGACACATGGAGAATCATGATGTGTTGAAGTCGTTATCAAAATGTGAGTTTGATGAAAGTTTCTAGTCATGCCGAGCCAAGTTGCTTTAAAGATTATTTATTACGGCAGAATCCAATTAAATTATTCAAAGTTTAATAGAAAATCTGAAAGATAACATTTGCCCTGTCAAGATAAGGAAGTGTGACAGCCTGACTGTATTTTACTCATTAGCTCGTTGCTTCTCTTTCAAACATAGAATTAATAATAATAAAATCAATTGAATATTTAATTTTCTGCCGAATTAGTTAGGTACGAGGAAATGAATGTTGGCTTGAATATTGGAACATAGAAGATAACGATCTTATTCGTACCTGCCCTCTGTTTCAATATTTCAACTGGTTTTCACCGTTTCAGGCTAACCAATTTCCTGTTTTTTTAGTTTTTCATCCTATATTTGTGACTGTAAATTCTTTAAAAAGGGTAAAACTAAAATTTGGAGCAATTTTTGATAGAGATTCCCCCTCTCTTTCCATTAAAATTGTACAAGTTGTTTAATAATTTAATTGCCTTTGGATTCTACTTAAAATTCAAATACACCCAAAAAATTAAAATTACCCCTGGTGGCATTTATAGATCTCCTTTTTCCCCATAAGCTGACTGTACATTCGATCATCTACACAAAACTTTTCATGTTTTTCTCTGCGCTGTTGCTTTACACATCATCGTTATTATCCATTGTAAGCAGAGACAGAGACAGAGACGTAAATCTCTACTCAAAATGACACAAGGCAAGCAGGTCTCGTGCAATTTCAACAAGGTTTGATTGTAAAAAGGTTTTCCTTTTTGTTCTGATTTTAACTAAACTGGCGTTCTTGACTTTCCTTCCATGTCTGCAGGCACTATATGGGATTCGATCCCGAGTTTATCTTTTAATAGCTTGATCTGTAATGTTTATCTATTTGAAACTGATTATCTTTTCGAAAACAGGATTTTTTTTGTGGGGTGGTATTTCAATTGAGAATATATTTGATTAATATTTTAGATTATTATGTTGAGAGGCATTCTATCACAATCACACTACTTAAAAAGTTCAATAATAAAAACTTTCAATTCTAATTTGAAGATAAAATTTAACTGATGTTCTAATAGTTACAGCTTAAAGGGGGTATTTGACTGGATCTGGTCTGATTTTCAAGTCATTTTTTTTAATTTGTTGTAGGTTCTTGCTTTTATATGTGTTTTAATTATTTTAATTGTCTGTGATAATAAAATAATAGTCAAACATGATAACAATGTATATAAGGTGGATGAATTCTTTTTCTAATTTTTGATGAAAAAGATTCATCGCTGAAGTTTTGAAGGGATCCAAAAACCTGTTTACAAAATGTTGCTTAAACGATAAGCATAGCCAACCAAAAACCTACCAACACCAAACAAGCAAAAAGAACACAACAAAAAAGAGACGACAACAACAGCAAAAAGAACTATTGTAATTGTTTAAGAGTATTGACTGCCTCCAGCTCATGTTGATAAAAACTTTTATGCGAATCTACCAGATTCAGCAAGTCTTTCTTTTCCTCTTTGAAAGTCTTCTTCTTGTCATGGGTCCTAGCACTTGGCCCCTGTTTCTGCAACAAGTGATATCAAAGCCATTATTTTGCAACAAGTGATATCAAAGCCATTATTTTGCAACAAGTGTGTTAGGAATTGGTCTTTGTTTTGCAACATCAAATAATGAAACTTTTGAATGCAAGGTTAAAGGCACCGAAGTTCACTGGAAAGAATAACCATCAGTTGTAGAAATTCAAGATACATGATTTGTTAGTGCAACAAAGATTGCAAAAGATATTGGTAGGCAAGTCAAAGAAATCTATGAATATGACTAATAAGAAATGGGAAGATCAGGATATAAGAGCTCTTAGCACAATTCAGTTGTGTTTAGTAGATGATGTTCTTTTCAATATTATTGGTGAGAAAACAATAACGGGCTTAAGGAGAAGAATAGAGAGTATTTACATGAACATTTCCTTGACAAATCACATCTACTTGAAGAGGCTGTTGTATAGTTTGCAGATGAAGAAAGACACAAAAATTTGTTGATCATTTAAATATTTTCAATACTCTTATATTGGGTGTAAAAATCAAAGATGGAGACAAGGCAATCACGCTATTGCGCTCATTGTTTGGATCTTAGAAGCACTTAGTCACTTCCATTAGGCTTTAGCACAATTGACACCCTTGAATTTGATTATATTGTGGGAGCTTTGATCTCTAAAGATGTGCAAAATAAATCTAATACAGAAGCCTCTACACTAGAAGCAATGTTGGCTAGGGATCGATCCATAGAAAAGGGGAGGATCCAATCGGTACGACTAGATCTAAGTCAAAAATTAGGGCATCTCAAGAAAGATTGTGTAACAACTACCCCTCTATTGCTACTATGTTTTTATTATTCAATTTGTAACAACTCTTAACTTAACCTACTACTTTTCTAATAATGAATCCATGCCTCAAAAGCTCACACTTGTAAGTGGTAAGATCATGATGTCAAGGTCATCCCTAGACCTACACCTAAGCCTCGAGGCTTCATTCGTGATGAACTTCCCTATGTATCCCCTTGGAAAATTAGAGGTTTTGTAGTTCATACACCAATGATAGAGTGAGTTCATCCTCTTCTCTTGAATGTGATCTCCAATCTCACTTTTAATGTGTGACTATTAATTAAGAATAAGCTTTCCATTTAGTCTAATTACAATGGAATGATACAAGGTACCATCAATTGTTGGTTCTATACCAATCATTAGTGTACAACCACATGCATATTCAAATATGGGTTGTATAATACCAAGATCACCTAGTGATTGGCTCAAACATAAATCCCTTATACACAAGGTGACAAGTTCATTCACACATCGCATGCACCATGATGGGTAGCTTGTACGCTTATGAGTAAGTACACCAAGATGGGGGACCACAAGGGGATCTTAAGATGCCACTTTTTTTTTTAAATCAACAAAGTCCGATCTTTAATGAGAAAAATGAAAATAGTTTTGCTCAAAATTTGAAGATGCAACAAGAACAAGAGTTGTAGTGCTCTGAATCTACTTTCTAAACTACTATTTTTTATTTTTTTGAAATGGTGGAGATTGGGGTTTTCAAAAAGGGTGAGTGGTCCTATTTTTTTCAAAAAAACATAACATAGTGTATGTTGCGTTTCCCCTAAAATGTTAACTTTTTTTTTAGAATTTTAAAGATTATTTTGTTGAGAAATTAGCTAACACTATGTAGTTTATGCTAGTTTTTTTGGCTAATTTTTTGATGAATATATGATTTTTTACTAATTTTTGAAGTGGACACATCTTGAAAAACAAAAAAGTGAGTGTGCTCCCCTCTCAATTTTTTAAAATCTAATTGAAAATAAAAAAATTAGTTTTTAATGTGTTAGAATGGATTCTAGTTTCTAAAAATGTAATTTGTTTCAAAATTTGATGAACGAGTAAAAAACTATACCCAAAATACCATATGTTAATTTTTGATAAAAATTAAATACATTAACAAAATAAATTAAAGATGAAAACCTTAAATAATCAAAATATGAAAAAAATTGTGTAGTTAGATAGCTTTAAGAGAGCGCTTAATGTCACCATGGTATTTTTAAAAATTTGCATTGAAACACGTGCAAACTTAATGGAGAGAACGACAAAAATGTGTTTTTTTTACCTTTTCAAAAAAACATGTCTTTAGCATGAAATGGTCATCCAAACCTTCGAGTGCCCAAAGCAAATCCAACCCAAAGGGTTGGAATTTCCTAATACAAAAAAAAATGCTAGCGCCAAATGAAATGCATTTTCAAAATACTAGTGATGCTCTGCAAAAAGGATTGTTAGGAGACACACAACACAAGAAGCAATTCAAACGTTAGTGTTAGTGTCAAAAATCATAAACGAAAGACTATCCTAAACAAACATATCAAGAGAGATATTAAACATGTAATAGAAAGCATGCAAATACAAAAGAGATACACTAAACTCCTCCAAATGCTAACCAAGATGTTCATAGCTACTCCTCCCTTGTTCCTCTCCTCTCCAAGTTCCAAATGAGTGTAGCTCTTAGTAGCTTTTTGCACTATTATGGATGTCTTATGGAGATTCAAGATTGAAAATGATTAATTATGCAAATGCAAGTGTAAAACAAGCTAAATATGAGAAAAAAACTTAATTATCTTATGTTAATTTTATCTAAAATAACAAAGTAATTATATTCTAGATTATGGCTAGATGCTAAATGCTTAAGATTATGAGAATGCTTGAGGATTATAGATGTGTGTAGTGTTTGAAAATGAGGAATGTGAGCTCTATTTATAGCAAAAATGAAGCAATGGATGGTTGAGATTGAGTAATCTCATCAAGGGTCGAGATTGATGGGTTTGTGATCCATGTGAGGGCTTTCAACCCAATCCCATGATGACAAATGTCAACACGAGAGGGCTTGAGAGGAGATGGAAGAAGCATTAAATGCTTGAGATGACTTGAGGATTACCTTAGGAGTTAAGGTTTAGGTTGGGTTGAATGAATATAGCTTTTATCCAATGAATAATGCTTTTATCCAATGGATAAACTCTTGTGCAAGAGTTAGTGGGAATAACCATGGTCAAAGCAATGAATGTTTGAGGAGACACATGAGTTAAAATGGGGGTTGAGTTAGAGGTAAAGTCTCTAACCATGTGGGTGAGTTGAGTTAACCATTAATGGTTATGTAAGAGCCAGAAATGGTTGTGTAAGAACCATTAATGGTTTAGAAGACTTTAGGGGTTTAGCATGTGGGAGACATAAAGCCATTTAATGCTTATCAAAGACTTTGAGGTTTTGAGAAGTAACTCCAAGTTGCTTAGGAATGTGACAATAATTAGGGGATGCGTTTAGGCTAATTAGGAATGGTTAGAAGAATCTAGAATGGGTTTAGAAGAGTTTAGAAGAGTCTAGTGGGTTTGGTGGGTGAGGGAAAATAGGATTTTAATTAAAATAAATTACTTTATTTCAATTAAATTTGTGCAACTTGCATTTGTAGGAAAATGCAAGTTGGGCCGGGGGGGTGGTGGTTGTTCGGGGGGGGGGGGGGGGGGGGGTGGTTGTTTAGTGATTTAAATAAATATTTATTTATTTATTTAAAAGAGGAAAGGGGTTAAATTAAATAAATATGTTTTATTCATTTAATTGGTTTAGAGGTGTGGTTTAATTAATTAATTTAAATAAATTGGGTAATTTATTTAGTTAACAACTAAAGAGTTTAGAGATGAATTAATTAAGTATTAATTTAATTAACTGGTTATTGATGGTTAAATAATCAAACAAATAGTAAATATTCATTTAATTAAGTGGATAGATTTATGTGACTACATTTGCCCCTCTTTGAAACAGTGCGGTTTATTGCGTCGTTTCAAAGAAAGAAGGATAGGTATGAAGAATATGCCCCATAAATGTTAATTTAGTGGCTGGTATGCCCCCTCAAGAGATGGGTCGAAGAATTTTTGAAAATTCGGGTGATCTCTCGAAAAAGAGAAAGAAGTTGGGGGGAGGTAGAATAGAAGAATTTAGGAAGAATGGTGAAAGAATGGGAGAAAACTGAGTTAATACAGAGAAATTATAGGTGTCTGAAGTTCACGGGGACCACGGTGGTGAGTGAGGTGAATTAGGTTTAGGGTTGGGGGGTAATATATGGAGGATAAGGGGTAAAAGAACCTCATTTGCACCTATCTCCCTTGCATTCTGAGCTTTGATAGTGACCTTTGGCAAAGGAGTGAACAACAGTCATCATGCTTGTGCCTATAGCAGATCATCGGCTAGAGCATATCCGTCAATTCTAGCAGCCAGACAACTATGGACCAGCAGTACACAAATTTTGAATTTTAAGTTTTGAGCATTTTTTATACGTTTTTGCAAGCGTCAAAATTGAATCAAGACAATAGCACTAAAATTGTGTTCTAGCACTTTTGTCGCCTAAAATAGCACTATTGTCAAGTAGTTTTAGTGCAATCAGTGTGTTGTGGTGCATTTGTTGAATAGTAAGAGCGCAATCATTAGTTTAGCGCGGTCGTGTCATAATGTTAGTGCTATTGCTAGGTAATAGCGCAATTGTGTAGTGGTTTAGCGCTTTTGTTGTTGTAGTGCATGCGTGCCCCAGTTGTAGCGTTGTTGTAGAGATGTTGTAGTGCTATTGTTGTTTTAGCGCTTTTATACACAATTTGTAGCGCTATTGTTAGCTGAATAGTGCACATTGTGATAAAAATGCCTTGGTGTTTAGAGAACATAGCTTGATGCCTCTGTTGGTTGTTGGATTTAGTTGTTTTGGTGAATTATAGCAGCCTCATTGAGACTAAGGTCATTATGATAAATGTTTGTTGTAGTGTAGGATTGTCATAACTGATTGCCTGTTGAGATCCGAAGATACTTGATCAAAGTATCTGTTGATAGTCTAGGCAAAAAACTTAAGAAATTTTGTGGCCAAACAACTGATATTTGTTGATGTGTGTAGGAGCACTTGCGCATGCTACAGATGCAGGAGCAACATTCGGCCACACAATAGTTGACTGAGGCTGAGATCGATTGTGTCGCAATGACTGACTTATATGACATGATGTATATGCCCATGATTCGGGCGAATCGCAGACTATTGATGACATTAGCTGAGTGCTGGCGTAGTGAGACCTACACCTTCCACCTGGCGATGGGAGAGATGATCGTGACGTTGGAAGATGTGTGGAGGATACTACACATCCCGATCCGAGGGGAGTTGGTGACCTATGACCGGGCTTTGGGGACAACAGTTGTGCAGTGGATGTTTACAGAGGATGTGTATATTCATGATGGCTCGATAGCATGGGAGGAGATAGTTACCTTGAATGAGCCTATACCGGCTGTTTTATCAGGCATTGTCAGGGTCTTGCTTTGCTTCGATCGACGATCACATGGATTGGCCGTGGGTTGGGGCCAGGTCATAGAGCACATGGTGACTGATGGGACTCGCTATGCATGGGGACCATGTGTGCTTTCACATTTGTATATCTTCATTTTGTCTTTCCAAATTTTAAAATTATCTCTATTGAACTTTAGACCTTCCCTCTTCATCATTAGACAAGGATCTTTACCCCAAGCAGTTAAGCTTATCACACAGAGGACCTAGAGGATGCTCTGATACCAATTGATAACTCAATGATGAGCGGATAGTACCAAACCGGTACAGAGAGGGGGGGGGGGTGAATCAGTACAGACTAAATCACTTTCCTGAAACTGGTTTATCTGTAGACACTGCGCTTAGGCAAACAAACAGTAACACCGGTCCAGAACAAAGTACAACTGGCAAGACCCAAATAACTAAGACAAGCACAAACCAGTTGTCTCTTTTCTATTCAAACAATCTATTACTCATTTCTACTTTACCCTAGTGCATGAACAGGCAATCTAACATCAGAAATGTATAAATGACTAAATCAACTTGATTAACCTTCAGACACAAACCACTTAAACCATCACATGAAAAATACCACTCATGACAAATAGATTTTTCACGTGGAAACCCAACTGGGAAAAACCACGGTGGGGATGAATACCCACAAGCTGCTTTTTGAACTCTTTAGAAGTCCACTCTATTAGGAGCCTTGTTCGGTTAGAGACATTACAATAGGTTCGGTTAGGAATCGATCCTGTTAGGGATCACCCGGTTAAGGGATGGCTAGAATACCCAGTTAAGGGTTAAACCCTATTAAAGGTTACCTTGTTAGAGGATTTAACAAACTCAATGGCTTTGAGTCACCCGGTTAAAGGATTTACAGCAAGCCAGTTAAGGCTACCTTGTTAAGGGATTTTCCAACTATTGAAATGGTTAGAGATCAACAGGTAAAACAATGATCTGGTAGCAGCACTTAATGCCAATGCAGATCCACTTTAGTTCCTCTTCACCTTTTGCACTTACAATCTGTAGGTATCATTCCTTTCCTCTTGGTCTAGAAAGATTCTCGTATCTCTTCTCTTGGATACACACATACAACTTTTGCCAACAACCTTAGAAAGAAAAACAACATTGACCTTATAGGAAACAGATAGGTCGGTAGCATAAACCCTAAACCCTAAATCAGTTAGGTCAAACAATTCAAACGGCTCAATCCTGACCATTGAACACGTAGTATTGAATACAATAGTCTTGAACATATCTCAAGACATTCTCCATCATCCATTATGCACCACTTCCATGGCAGCAAGAACCCCATCACCGTTTACAGGCTTCACACATTCCCGAGGTAGATAGGAGCAATCTCCTTCATGCATGATCCTTCACACACACAAGGAAGACGTGGCAACATGATTTGTTCTTCGTTGTAATGCTAACTCATCACACGAAGTCAACGGTTGAGTCACACAGGCTTGAGACACTTCAACCAGAAACCTTGGAGTTGAGACTACCAACTGGTAGTCATACAAAGCTTCCATGTGCCGGTTCCCATACTAGCATGCCAGTTCACTTTGGCACTTATACCGGTTCACTTCTTCACTATGGCACATATACCAGTTCGCAATGTTATACCAGTTCCGGTTCTTTCTTCAGCATATTGACATCAATGACAACATACAGTGTCATCATGTCCTCATGTCGGTTCACATAATGCCAACAATCTCCCCCTTTGGCATTGAGGGCAATATACAAAGATATCTCTCCGCTTCACATGTTCTCCCCCAATTTCTGCAGATATCTTCTCTGCTTTCACATCTTCTCCCCCTTTGACAACAATGCCAAAGTGGAGGCATAGGCTGCCCTGTTCCATTTTGCTGCTCCCCCTAAGGAGTAGCATCCTTCAACACATCAATCCTGAAAAGATTTGACAATGTAATACCTGACTGATGTGGAGCACATACCTTCAGTTCACCTTCTGAAGGGGCAACACCCCTAATTCACCTCTAATGTAGCCTTTGGGAGAGGCTTAGTGAATATGTCTGCTAACTTCTCCTTACTGGTTACATGTTCTAGTGCAATCTCTTTGTTCTGAACCTTTTCCATTAGGAAATGATACTTAAGCTCAAAATGCTTGGTTTGAGAATGCAAAACCGGATTCTTTGAAATATTGATAGCACTTGTGTTATCACAAAATATGCTTACCGATTTAGATACAAGAACTTTGAAGCCATTTAGGACATGCTTCATCCAGATTGTCTGAGTGCAGTTCATGAAAGCTGCAACATACTCGGCTTCTGTTGTAGACTAAGAGATACAACTCTGCTTCTTACTCATCCATGAGACTACTCTACCACCAAGAAAGAATGCACCACCGGTTGTGCTCTTCTGGTTGTCCACATTACCTGCCCAATCAGCATCTGTGAATACTGTCAAGTTGAAATCATTGCTATATGGATACCACAATCCATAGTCAACAGTTCCCTTTTGATATCTGAGGATCTGCTTGACTGCAACCCAGTGGGATTCTCTTGGAATTTTCTGGAACCTTGCAGTAATGCCTACTGCATGTGCAATGTTTGGTCTGCTATGCACTACATAATGCAACTTACCAATCATTGATCAGTATTCCTTCTCATTAACCAGCATTGAAACATCCTCCTTTGATAGTTTGCAACCGGTCACCATCGGAGTACCAACCGGTTTGCTATCTTCCATGCCAAAGGTTTTCAACACCTCTTTGACATACTTAGACTGAGTGATAAAGATTCCATCTTTCATCTGCTGAATCTGCAGTCCAATGAAGAACTTAATCTCCCCTATGAGTGACATCTCAAACTCTTTCTTCATCTCATCAGCAAACTCATGACTCATCTTGTCATCTCCACCAAAGATAATGTCATCAACAAATACCTCACAAATCAGAATCTAATCTCCTTCAGATTTCAAGTAGACATTGCTATCTTCGCTTGTTCTCTCAAATCCAATCTTCACAAGATGGGAGTGCAGGCATTCATACCATGCTCTAGGTGCCTGCTTTAGACCATATAAGGCTTTATGTAGCCTGCACACTAGGTCACTATCTTCAGATAGGGCAAACCCATCTGGTTGTTCTATATACACCTCTTCTTCAAGTGCACCATTTAGAAATGCAAATTTTACATTCATTTGATATACCTTGAATCCTTTAAAAGCTGCATATGCAAGAAGCACACGAACTCCTTCCAATCTGGCCACAGGAGCAAAGGTTTCACCATAGTCTTCTCCTTCTTCTTGGGATACCCTTTGCACACCAGTCTGGCTTTGTTTCTAATCACTGTGCCATCCTCATTCAGCTTATTTCTAAAGACCCATTTGGTACCAATGACATTTTTATGCTCTGGTCTGGGTACCAAAGACCATGTGCCATTCTTCTCAATCTGGTCAAGTTCCTCTTCCATTGCCTTGATCCAGTCTTCATCCTTATGTGCCTCTTTGAATGATTTAGGCTCAAATTCAGAGATCATACATGAGTTTTCTCTGATCTTCCTTCTTGTAAGGATTCCTACATCCTTATCCCCTATGATCTTCTTAGGATCATGATTCAGCTTTACATACCGAGGAATAGTCTTGACTGGTTCTTCTTGCTTTTCCTCTTCATCCTCACCTTCATCAGCCTCAGCATTTTTCGGTGCACGAACACTGTTGCTGGTACTTGGTTGATTGGCAACCGGTTCCCAGAAGGTTGCAACCAGTTCATTTTCCTCTTTCTCACTGCCAGTTTCCTCAGGTTTCTTAGAGGTTTCATCAACTCTCACATTGATGCTTTCCACAATTCTCTGAGCCCTGTTATTGTAACACTTCAGAGCTTGACTCTTGGTGGAATATCCTAGGAATATTCCCTCATCACATTTAGCTTCAAACTTGCTCTAATGTTCACTCCTCTTGATATAACATTTTCTACCAAACACTTTAAAGTAGCTTACAACAGGTGTCTTACCAGTCCAGTACTCATAAGGAGTTTTATCTTTACCTTTCTTGATGAGTACCCGGTTCATTGTGTAGACAGCAGTGCTCACCGCTTCTCTCCAAAAGGTGTGAGCGACCTTCCCTTGGATCAACATAGTTCTGGCAGCTTCAACCACAGTCCGGTTGTTCCTTTCTGCAAGGCCATTCTGCTATGGAGTCTGGGGGGCAGATAGTTTCCTCTTGATGCCATGTTCTTCATGGTACTTGTTGAATTCATCAGAAGTGAATTCCCCTCCTTTATCAGTTCTAAGGCACTTAATCCTTTTACCGCTTTCCTTCTCCACTAATGCTCTAAAATCTTTGAACTTTCCAAAAGCTTCAAACTTATCCTTCAAGAATGTGACCCACATCATTCTTGAGTAGTCATCAGTGAGAATCATGAAGTACCTATCACCCTGCACACTCCTAGTTCTCATAGGACCAGACAAATCAGTATGCACAAGATCAAGTAAATTGTCTGCAGTGAAAGATTTACCTTTGAAAGTAGAGGAAGACATTTTCCAAGGTTGACATTCTCTGCACAAAGGGTTCTCCGATTTTCTCAGCACCGGAAGTCCCGTAACTGCCTTGATCTTACTAGCCTTGACAATGTTATCGAAATTCACATGACAGAGTCTCCTATGCCCTATCCATTTATCATCAAACTTAGCCATTAGACATGTACTGATATTAGCATTCAGCTGAAATAGGTTACCTTTGGTTTGCATGCCGGTGGCCATCAGTTCACCGTTCTTTCCTTTGATTTTACATACACCATTTTTGAATTCCAGAGTGAGTCCATTGTCATTTAGCTGGGCCACACTCAATAGATTGTGTCTGAGACCTTCCACCCAATACACATTGTCAGCACTGCTCTTTCCGTTCAGAGAGATGGACCCTCTGCCTTTGACCATGCAAGCTGCATCATTGCCAAAATGAACCACACCACCATCATACTCTTCTAGGGATAGAAACTTACTCTGGTCACCAGTCATATGGTGAGAACACCCACTGTCAATAGTCCAATCATTAAAATTATCAAAGCGGGAGACAAGAGCTTTCTTGTCTGATACATCTTCTTTGACTGCAACAAACACAATGTCTTCATCTTCAGATTCCTCATCTGTGACACCTTCATCAATTGCTACAAAACAGTTTCTCTGGTTTCCTCCTTTGAACTTCTTGAACCTTTCCGGTTTATCCTTGTTATCACCATTGGGATAGTTTATAGCAATGTGTCCAATCCAGTTACAAGAAAAGCATTTCAAAGGAAGCTTACCTTTATATTTTCCGGTTCCGTTTGGAAGTCTCTTGGCAAGAAGAGCTTCAAACTCCATAAGGATCTCCTCATCATCCATTTCTCTGCTTTGCCTTGGTTCACCGCTGGTGCTTATTTCTTTTCCTTTTCTGGATGGTGCAGCAGATGCCCTAAAAGCTGATTTAGTCTTTTGAACTCTACCATCAAAACTATTCAGCTCATATGCAATCAACTTTGCAATGATGGAATCTAGGGATACCTTAGATTTATCATTAGATCTCAACTCCTGAATAGTAGCAATCCTTATTGTGTAGACCGATAATAAGGATCTCAAGACTTTGCTCACAATGGTGGAATCCTCTATTTTGCCTCCGACACTTTTGATATCTCCAACAACAGTTTTGATTCTTATCCCATACCGTTGAATGTTCTCACCTTCAATCATCCGCATGTCTTCAAACTTACCCTAAGGCTTTCTTCCTTAGCTTGTTTGACATGCTCATCACCACCATAGATAGTCTCCAGAGCTTCCCATACCTCTTTGGGATTATCTTTATCCTGGACATCAATGAACTCAACGTCAGATAGACTGCTGATTAGGGCTTCCATGGCTTGCCCATTTTCCTGAATCTCTCTTCTCTGATCATAAGTGAGAGTACCAGTAGGGATAACATAAGCATTCTCAACATAGTTCCAGTGTTGAGCACCCATGCTTCTGATGTATATCTTCATTCTATCTTTCCAAATTTTAAAATTATCTCTATTGAACTTTGGACCTTCCCTCTTCATCATTAGATAAGGATCTTTACCCCAAGTGGTTAAGCTTATCACATAGAGGACCTGGAGGATGCTCTGATACCAATTGATAACTCAATGATGAATTAATTGTACCAAACTGGTACTGAGAGTGGGGGGGTGAATCAGTATAGACTAAATCACTTTCCTAAAACCGGTTTATCTGTAGACACTGCGCTTAGGCAAACAAACAGTAACACCGGTCCAGAATAGAGTACAACCGACAAGACCCAAATAACTAAGACAAGCACAAACCGGTTGTCTCTTTTCTATTCATACAATCTATTACTCATTTCTATTTTACCCTAGTGCATGAACAGGCAATCTAACATCAGAAATGTATAAACGACTAAATCAACTTGATTAACCTTCAAACACAAACCACGCAAACCATCACATGAAAAACACCACTCATGACAAACAGATTTTTCACATGGAAACCCAACTGGTAAAAACCACAGTGGGGATGAATACCCACAAGCTGTTTTTGAACTCTTTAGAAGTCCACTCTGTTAGGAGCCTTGTTCGGTTAGAGACATTACAATAGGTTCGGTTAGGAACTGATCCTGTTAGGGATCACCCGGTTAAGGGATGGCTAGAATACCCGGTTAAGGGTTAAACCCTGTTAAAGGTTACCTTGTTAGAGGATTTAACGAACTCAATGGCTTTGAGTCACCCGGTTAAAGGATTTACAACAAGCCAGTTAAGGCTACCCTGTTAAGGGATTTTCCAATTGTACAAATGGTTAGAGATCAACAGGTAAAACAATGATCTGGTAGCAACACTTAATGCCAATGCAGATCCACTTTAGCTCCTCTTCACCTTTTGCACTTACAATCTGCAGGTATCATTCCTTTCCTCTTGGTCTGGCAAGAATCTCGTATCTCTTCTCTTGGATACACACATACAAATTTTGCCAACAACCTCAGAAAGAAAAACAACATCGACCTTATAGGGAACAGATAGGTCGGTAGCATAAACCCTAAACCCTAAATCAGTTAGGTCAAACAATTCAAACAGTTCAATCCTGACCATTGAACACGTAGTATTGAATACAACAGTCTTGAACATATCTCAAGACATTCTCCATCATCCATTATGCACCGCTTCCATGGTGGCAAGAACCCCATCACCGTTTACAGGCTTCGCATGTTCCCGAGGTAGATAGGAGCAATCTCCTTCATGCATGATCCTTCACGCACACAAGGAAGACGTGGCAACACGATTTGTTCTTCGTTGTAATGCTAACTCATCACACAAAGTCAACGGTTGAGTCACACAGGCTTGAGACACTTCAACCGGAAACCCTGAAGTTGAGACTACCAATCGGTAGTCATACAAAGCTTCCATGTGTCGGTTCCCATACTAGCATGTCGGTTCACTTTGGCACTTATACCATTTCACTTCTTCACTATGGCACATATACCGGTTCGCAATGTTATACCAGTTCTGGTTCTTTCTTCAGCATATTGACATCAATGACAACATACAGTGTCATCATGTCCTCATGCTGGTTCACATAATGCCAACAAATGATAATGGACTAGATGGATTTAAATGCAACTAAATGTAATGGAATGATAATGCCACGCATTTATGATATATGAATGCAAGTTGGTGAGAAATTGCGGATTTTGAATGCGTATGTGAGATGATGTATCAGAGAACTTTGTCATAATTGTACCCAAGACAAATTCATATTGAGTTCTTTCTCATATTTTAACTTATTTACACTTGCATACAATCCATAAATATGAATAATGAATGATCAAATGGATGGACGATATGTAACATAATGCAATATAAATAGATGAGATGGAATGACGATTCGTAGTGCTTTATTTTTCATCATTGAGCATGGTAGTATCAATCTTGGACGAGGTAGTAGGAACCAAGTTTGGAGCATTGTACCTGTAAGCAAGCAGTATAGACAAAGAATATGGACCCTCCATTATGATTCATGTTCAAATGGTCGAGGTGTATGCTGTAGTTAGCAAGCCATAGTGATCCATGACTGTATTTTGCATAAGATCATGTAACTTAGTGAACTTCCCACGTAGACAGAACTTCATTGGAACAATCTACAAATAGCAAACAAAGAAAAAGATATCAAGAGCCATCCTGACCACTCTAATCACTTGTGGATATCCTGGAGTAGCGTAGGAACCTGATATAAATAAATGAAATAAATAACCAATGACCAAGTACTTATCAACTAACCAAGTTTTCTTGTCAAAGAAACTCTACCATGTCTTGTTTGTAAGGAAGGATGCATTCTTGTGAAGACCTTTGTGTGTAGATGTTTTAATTGGTTGGTTGATGGGATAGGTGATCATCGGTTGAGTAGTGCAAAAATGTTATGTTTGGTGTTTGTTGTGATGTGTATGTAGAAGGAATAATATAGGTTACAATATTTTTTATTTGGTTTTGATATTTTTGTGATGTTTTTGGATTTTTTGAATGTTATGAATGTTTTTGGTATTTTCTTAGGTTTTATGAATGTTTTTGGCATTTTCCAAGACATTGTCGAATGAACAACTTAATGAATCACAAGTTATGGATGATCCACTCCCATCAGTAACTTTTTAGAACATTTGCCCCTAGTTAGGTGGTGTTTTATGAAAGCATGGTGAGACACATGGAGGAATAACCTTGATTGCAGATCAATAACAAGCCATGGTATATATGATGGATGAATGGATGCAATGGATGTAGTGGATGTGATCGCAACAAGTCTGAAAGACAATGGAAGCATAGCCTTTACGAGTAGCGTCTGTTTTCCAGGTTGTCACCACCATACTTATGCAAGGTGCCACCGGAGTGGTTGTTCACCATTTAGATGAAATTAAGATTTTCTTTACTATTTTTTTGATTTTTTTGTATTTTATTCAGGACTTTTTCTGAATGTTTTTGATATTTTATGATACAGCTTATGTATGAAACCGTTTGAGGTGCATGTTGTTGATCGGATCTGCTAGTGGTTCACCTTCTGAAGTTTCCAACTGATATGCCCCAAACCCGAAGATGACAATGATGACATATGGACCCAGCCAATTGGATTCAAACTTACCTTGATGTTCCCTATTTGGTTGATTGTGAGGGTTCTCCCTTTGAACAAGATCGCCTACTTCAAATGTGCGAGGCTTGACTCGATGATTGTAGCTTCGGCTCATGCGTTGCTGATATTCTTTGAGGTGGTTGTAGGTAGCTTGTCGCCTTTCATCAAGCAGTTCTAAGTCTTGGAGACGTGATACTCTGTATGCTTCATCATCTATGAGATTATGCAAGAAAACCCGTAAAAATGGTATCTCAACCTCAATAGGCAAGATAGCTTTTGCTCCATAGACCAGTGAATAGGGAGTTGCACCTGTAGGGGTTCGAATGCTAGTTCGATATGCCCATAGTGTTGGATTTAAATGCATGTGCCAATCACAACTAGCATCACTGACTATTTTCTTGATGATCCTTAATATGTTCTTGTTTGATGCTTCGGCCTGACCCTTGCCTTGTGGGTAATAGGGGGTGGAGAAATGGTGTTGGATGTGAAACTTCTCATAGAGTTCACGGACATCTTGATTTTTGAAAGGGAGTCTGTTATCTGTAATGATGGACATGGGTACACCATACCGATAGATGATGTGATTAAGGATGAAGGCGATGATCTGCTTGTCAGTTACTTAGGTAAGTGGAACAACTTCGATCCACTTTATGAAATATTCGGTAGCGGTAATGATAAACATGGTCGTTGGATGAAGATGGATGGATTTTACCCACAAGGTCAAGGCCCCACTGACAAAAAGGCCATGGTGCTGTGATTGGTTGGAATTCCTATGCTGGTGCCTATATTAGGTCTCCATTAACCTAGCATTTCTTGCATTTTTTGACAAAATAGTAGGAGTCTTTTTCCATGGATGGCTAGTAGTATCCTGCTCGCATGATCTTCTTGGCTAGCGAAGGACCGCTTGAGTGAGTCCCACAAATTCCTTCATGTACCTCTTCCAAGGCCTTTGTTGTCTCATCTTGTTCCAAACATCGAAGGAGAGTACCATCAAGACTGCGTCGGTATAGGGTTTCAACGATGATAGTGTATCGGGTGGTTTGGCAGATGAAATTTTTGCGTTGGTTATTGGATTGGTTAGGAGGAAGTGTGTGATCATGTAGGTAGGTAAAGAATTCATTGTACCACAGGGAGTTGGAACTGGTCAGGTGACATATCATCTTGGATTTGGGGATATCATAAGTGGGAATCCAAAGATGTTCTACCAAGAACTCATAGCATGTTGAATTTTGTGGAAGATCGAGGAGAGATGCAATTGTGGCCATGGCATCGATAGCTCAATTCTAATCTCTAGGTATCTACTCAAACATGATAGTTGTAAATGATGCTTTGAAACTATCCACCAATTTTTTGTATGGCATAAGCTTATCTTCCTTGGTCTAATATTCATCTATGACTTATCTGATGACCAGTTGGGAGTTTCCATATACCTATACCTCTTTGAGTTTCCATTGTATGACTAGTCTAAGTCCTGTGACCAAGGCCTCATACTCTGCTATGTTGCTGGTACATGGAAAAGTTAGCCTGTAGGATTTCGGGATGTTGTCGCCTTGATGTGTGATAAACAGAATGCCTGCCCTCGAGTCATGTCTAGTGTATGAACCATCAAAATATAACTTGCAGGGTTGTGTAGCTGTGATCATGAATATCTCTTCATCTGGGAAGTTAGAAACAAGAGGATGATCACCTTTGAGCGGTGCGTCAGCCAACTGATATGCAATAACTTGGCCCTTGATAGCCTTATGGTCCACATACTCAATGTCCAATTCACTTAGAATCATCACCCATTTGGCCAAGCAGCCTGTCAATGTTGCCTTGCTGAGTAGATACTTTAGTGGATCAATCTTAGTAATGAGTTGTACTTTATGCGTTAACATGTAGTGCCTCAATTTGGTGGCTACCAAGATTACTGCTAGGCAAGCTCGCTCAATAGGTGTGTAATTGAGTTCATAGCCCACTAGTGTGCGAGAGATGTAGTAAACTACACACTCCTTCCCTTTTGCATTATGTTGTGCCAATAGTACTCCTAATGTTGTGTTTGTAGCTGAGATATATAGTAAGAGAGGTCTGCCTAGATTTGGTGGGATCAACAATGGTGTATTCATGAGATAGTCCTTGAGCATCTGGAATGCTTGCTAGCATTTGGCATCCCATTGAAAATGGATATTCTTGTGTAGAAGATGAGTAAAGGGATGACATTTATCAGCCAATTGTGCAATGACTCTTTAGATTGATTGTAGTCACCCTTGGAGTGTCCTTAATTGACTGATGTTCTTTGGGGGTGGCATGTCCATGATTGCTTTGACTTTTGCAAGATCGACCTCAATGCCTTTGCTTGAGACAATGTATCCTAGAAGCTTCCCTAAGGTTACTCCAAAGACCCATTTCTTTGGGTTGAGTCGAACATGATATTGTTCTAGTCTGTCAAAGATTTTATCTAGTATGGCAAGATGACCTTCTCTTGTCAATGACTTAGCCAATAAGTCATCAACATAATCCTCCATTATGGTGTGCACCATATCGTGAAAGATAGTTGTCATTTCTCTTTGATAGGTTTCCCCTACATTCTTTAGACAAAAAGGCATCACATTCCAATAGAGTGTTCCCCATGGGCATGTGAAGGTAGTTTTATGTTGATCTTCTAGAGTGATCTTTATCTGGTTGTACCCTGAAAATCCATCCATAAGAGAAAGCATTGCATGTCCTGTTGTTAGGTCTATGATCATGTCGATGTTTGGGAGGGGGAAGTCATCCTTAGGACATGCCTTGTTTAGATCTCTGAAATTTGTACAGATACGGATGCCCCCATTTGGTTTACCAATGGGTACTATATTGGAGATCCACTCTACGTAATCAATTGGTCTGATAAAACCAACATCCAAGAGTTTCTTAAGTTCTGCTTTGACAAGGACAACAATATGAGGGTGCATCATGCGAAGCTTTTATTTGACATATTTGGCTCCTTTTTCTACAGTGAGATGATGCATGACCAAATTTGGATCGAGGCCAGGCATGTCTACATAGGACCATGTGAAGTTGATCTGACTCTTCTGGAAGAATTCGACAAATTATGGTTGTTCCTCTAGAGTTAAGATAGATGCCAGATGTATTTGGTGAGGAGTCTCAGGGGTCTCCACATTGAATTCTTTTGTTTCTTCTATGAGGATCATGGATCTTTCTTGATTTGTGCTAAAGGGGAGGATGTCAAACCTTTCATCCTCAGGCGCCTCTGAGAGGTTTTCATCATTGGATACGCTCTTTATTTTTACTTTTTTGGGATCAACAAGTGCCACTGTGTGGTTTTCAATGGAAGATCCATGTTTTATTGTGATATTTTTGTAGCTGAAAGGTTTGGCATTTTCCCCATAGTACGTTGCGCTATTAAGTTCGATGGCAAATCTATCTTTGTGATCCTCGCTTGGTATGTTATCTCGTAGTTCCAAAAAGTCAATGATTGCCTCATTGTTTTGGTATTGGTCAAGGCCTGGGGGATTAGGTTGGTTCCATTTGATGAGTTCAGGATGGATAATGGGCATTACCTCATCGATCAGGTAAAGTTCATGGGATGCACCAGTGAGGGCTAAGACATTGTTGTGAAGGTCGTTAATGGTACTCTCCCTGTTAGAATCGGGCATAGGATGTGACGTAGGGTCTATGGAAGGTTCTTCCAGTTCAGGAACCCAAGAGGTTTTAATTTGTGCCTCTCCATAAATAGGAATTTCTTTGCAAGGTGGAGGTGGTGATGTGGCTTCCTCATCTGAAGTATATAGATGTACAAAGTTAAATTCCCACTCATGTGAGTCGGTCTCTAAGTTGCTTTCTAGTATCCGATTACTATACCAAACCGGGATATCCTTTGAGTTGAATACTGCAGTTGTGATCGGCTGATGTATTGTTGGTGATAGAATTGCTGGTATTGTGGGCACCACTGATGTTGCTGATAGGTTTACCAATTTTGTCGATGTTTTTGGGGTACTAATATTGCTAATGGTGTTATTGACAAAGTTGCTTCTATTGATGGGGTTGTTGGTTTGATTGGTGGGATGATGGGTGTTGCAGGTAGTATTATCAGTTGCAGGTAGTACTCTTGGTGTTGTAGGTAGTATTATTGGTGCTTCCAGTAGTATTATCGGTGTTGTAGGTAGAATTATCGGTGCTACAGGTAGAAGTATGGGTACTGCTAGTGGGATTGTGGGTTTTGCAGGTATTTTGAGTGGTGTTGTGGGTACTGCTGATGTTGTTGATGGAATTATTAGTCTTGTTGGTACAGTTTGTGTTGTTCTCGGTGTTGCCAATATAATCAAGGGTGCCCTTTTTAGAATATTAGGTTGATATAGAGGGGTGTTAGGTTTTCCCTTGAATCAGATTTTAGGAAGAGATTCCTTTTGAAAACCAACTCCATTTTTGTCCCTGGGTTTCAACTCTGGTTGTAAAGGTTCATGTCATCCTTGCTTGCATGGTCCCAAAGTACTCTGGCCATCATAACCCATTCTCTGCATGATAGCAAGGCCTTTGCCATATTTGTCTGTGGGTAGCTTAGCCTGCAGGCATTCTTTGGTGACAGGGTCTTTGTAAATCTAGTATGCTATGTCCTCGTCCATGGTTTTTTCCTCCCGACTTTTTCCAAGTGTAAATTTTGCCAATGTCCAAGTGCTTTTGGCCAATGGTGGTTGAATAAAACCCTGAGGTTTTCCATGAGTTCTAGGGGAAGTGGATAATTGTCCAACACAAAAGAGTTGGCTAAGGTTATATTCCCCAGGACCTTTCTCTGCCATTTTCATTTTCAACTTCTCTTGATTCAGTTTAGGAATTATTGGGCTGGTAAGAGAAGTTGGATTTACATAAGATGAGAAAGGAGTATCTTCCCTATTGTTAGGTACAATGATCTCTAGTTGATGGTTAATGTGATTACAATATGCAAAGGGATTTACATCACCAGGGATGGTAATCTCTACCCCATTATGCGGGAATTTAATATATTAATGGTAGGTAGAGGAGACTGCTTGCATGGCATGTATCCATGGTCTCCCCAATAAGAGATTATATGGCAGAGGAAGTTCTAGAACCTGGCACACTATGTGTTTCACCACAGGCCCTACCTTGATAGGTAATAAAATAGCTCCTCTAGAAGAGCGTTCCACATCATCATATGTCTTAATGGTTATTCTTTTACTGGCATCCACTGATTCCACTGCATACCCCAATGTTGTAACCAACTGCAAGGTGAAAATGTTTAGGCTGGCTCCATTGTCAATCAAGACTCGCTTGATCCTATGTTGGTTCACAAATCCTTCGATATGGAATGAGGCGTTATGAGGTTGTTGGAAAGATGCATTGTCACTTTCAAAAAAAGTGAGACATGGTGATGACCTCAGAGTACCAACCATGGCTTGAAATTGATCCATGTTGAGGTTGGCAAGGATTGATGTTTCTTGGAGAGCTTGTTCCAAGATTGTTTTATGAGATGGAGACAAGCGTAAGAGATCTAGAATGGAGATGAGTGCGGGCATTTTATCTAACTGCTCCACAAGATTATATTACTTAGGGATGGGTGTTGGTCCTTGTGGAGCTGCTTTGATAGTGATCTTGTTGTGACATGTAACAAAATTGCATTCAAGATGTGGATTTTTGATGGTGATGGTTGCAACTTGTTCATCTGCGCCATATAGGTGATTCACAGTATAATTGTACGCAGCTTGCATATAATTAGTTGTAGTTTATGTGTTTCACCTTGAAGTGGAAGGACCTCTTTGATCATGTGATGGGAGTGCATTTTTAAACATTAGATGATCATCATTGGTCTTTTTAGGGTCATGTCCTTCAATTTCAATCTCACCTTTGTCAATAAGATCTTGAATAAGATATTTCAATCTATGGCAATTACTTGTCTTATGGCCTCTTCCCTGATGAAATTTGCAATGCTCACGGTCTCGCCACCATGAAGGCTTAACCTAAGGCTCATAGTTTGACATTTTTGGCAAGGTCACAAAATTTGAGGATATCAATTGATGTAAGACTATTTCAATGGTTTCCCCTAAGGGTATGTATGTGCGCTTCAGTTTGAAACTTTGTTGCTTTGGTTTTGATCCCTCTTGTTGCATGTTACGACCTTGATTTTGCATTTTAGTGATGATGGTGTTGTTGTTAGGAGGGGGATTTTGTCCTGCAAATCTGACTACAGGTTGTGAAATCTTGATTGTCCTTGCATCGACTATCCCATCATTCACAATGTTCTTATTCTTGTTCCAAAAGTTGGGTTTATCACTATTATATTGTGGGTGAGGACCATCCTTTGGTTCATTGTAAATCTTGATGAGTCCCTTATTGATCAGGGCCCTTTCACATTTTAGTCTTTGAGTGATCATCCCTTCAAATGATTTAGTACCCTTCATGTCTAAGTGGAATTCCATTTCATCAGTTAAATTTGAAATAAAAATCTCTACTAGTTCTCATTCGGGTAAATGAAGGGAATGTCTGCTAGATAATTGCCTCCATCGTTGTAAGAAAGTTGGGAACAACTCTCTAGGTTTTTGTTTGGTGTTGCATAGATCGGTCATGGTGACATTGCGCTCTATGTTATGTTAGTAATGAGCGATGAAATTTTGAACTAGTTCTTCAAATGTTCTAATGCCACCTAGTAGGCGTGAGAACCATTGTGTAGTGGTACCTCCCAAACTTTGGGGAAAGAGGCACATGAGATAGGTGTCCTCATAAGCCACCTCTAAACAGGTTGAGTGAAATTCTCTCACATGAACTCTTGGATCTCCTTTGCCTCGATAATTCTCAAATTTTGGTGTTTCAAACCCTCATGGAAAAGGTGGCATGAACATGTTCCTATCAAAGGGATAGGTACAAATGTCATTGAGTGAAAACCGAGTAGTCTTCACACCACTATTTAATTGTTGAGCGAGGTTGTTGATTTGTTGTCTTAGCATATCTATTTATGAAGGAGGTGGAGGATTCCCTTGATGATTAGGATCATATCGGAAGTAATCTCTACCTCTCCCACCATTGTGACGACTTTGTTCAGATGTTTGTCTTATTTGTGTTGTATCAAAGTCAAGAGGTAGTTTGGCACTGTCCTGAGAAAGTCTTAAGAAATGTGCATCTGCATTGTTTCTAAGGATCTCATCAAAAAGCTTGTTGAATTTGGGGTTGCGTTGGGCTTTTTCTATATCATCAGTAGTTGGAGTGGTAGGATCCTTTGAATTTGTGCCTCCTCCAATAGTCTCTTGAAAATCGTTGAGGGTGTCATCTTCCTCTTCAATTTTTGGTTGCCAGTTTCTCATTGATCTTGTGTAAGCCATGTTGTTGATGTTTGTGAAAATGGTTATGAGATGATGATGATGTGTTTGATGGAAGACAAGGTTTGTGAAATGTTTGTGTGATGATAAATATCTAACACTGAAGATTGGATGTCAACAAAAATTCTTTGTGAATTGCTCTTGTGTTTTCAATAATGTTGATGTGATAAGGTATGGCAAGGTTTGAGATGTGTTACAAACCAAGCTACCTAGCAATGAGAGGATGCACTCATATACTAGTTTTAACCTGTGTAGAAATGACTCTTAGGATGATTGATCCTAGATGAGAGACACTCTAAAAGTCATTTTGTTGTTTTGATTTAGCAATATCAAAAAGAACTAAGGACAAGACCTTTTTGTGTTTTCAGATTTAGATGGTTTGTGATGTGTTTTGAATGTGAAAGTGGAAATGCATAGAATGTATACCTCGATAGAAACTTTCTGTGATAAATGGGGTGTCTACTTCTTCCTCTCTTTCAGGGCTTGGTGGTTCCCCTCGAGCTTCATTGTAGGTGTATAGGGTGAAAATGGAAACAACAATATTGAAAGACTAAATGAATTCAACCACAAAATCCTAGCCTAACAATAACAAAGATCCACCATAACATATGAAGATTACCTAAGACAATGCAAATCAAATGAAATCACAAAGATTATACCATCACATGTCCAATAGGGTTTGAATCTCCATTCTTCCTATCTCCATTAATCTTGCTTGATATATTTGCTCTCAGATTTTATGTGCACAAGAGCTCAACAAAGAACGGAATGTGGTTGCAAGTAGGATCTCATATGAAAAGCGTAGTGTAGTCAAGTGCATAAATTGATTAGCCAGTTAGGGTTTGATAATGAAGGAAGCATCTCCTTATATAGAAGACACTATAAGAAATGGAGGGATAAGATTGAGAGGTATAAAAGATAAATGGTTGGCTATGATTAGAGGGTAGGTAAAGGAAATAATAAAATAATGAGAGGGTAGGTAGTGTATGAATTAAGAGATGATTGACATGTGTCATAGGTAGAAAAGGCTAATGAATTAATTAAATAAATAAAGATTTATTTAATTAATAGAAGAATTAGGCTAAAGTAATTAAATAAATAGATATTTATTTAATTAGACTAGACAATTTTAGGTGTCTACATTTTGCCCCTATTTGAGACAATGCAGCTTGTTGCCTTGTTTCAAAGAAGATAATATGAACTGATATAAAGTTGCCCCTAGATGGGAATGATATGACCCCTAGAGAGATTGGATGAAAATGTCTGGAAAGATCGCAGACAATCTCTCGATAAGAAAGAAAGGCTAGAATGGACTGAAAAGATAGGATAGAGTGATAGAGTCACGAGATAAAGAAGGCTGACTCGGGAGACGAGGGCTAGGGCTAGGGCAGTGTATAAGATAGACCACGAGGGGAACAGATCCTCATTGTCATCCACACATCCAAGAGATCAGAGTGCAGAGAGAGAATAGAGCAGCAACAATCAACAACGATGGAATTGGTGCACAGATTCGATCGTGTTCGCTGATTTCAGAGGCCATCAGATGCAGGAGAGCTGGTGAGTACCGCAAAACCTCCTTGTACTTTGTCGCATTAAATGTTGTCATAAATGCATGCTAGGTAGTGCAATAAATGCATTTTTAGAATATTTCATTTATGTCTTTATGAGCATTTATGTCTTCTAGGTCAAATTGGCAGTTCTATGATGAACATACGCTGTCAATTGGATAAGCTGCTGAGAGGATACACTCAAGCAGGTCCTCTAGGGAAAACTAGAATAGATCGAGGCACTTTGTGATGAACAGGGAGTACCACTAGGATAGAAGCAACACTTTGTGATGAACAGTGAATGCCACTTTGACTGACACAGTTGATTTGCTTGACTGCAGGAGGACCTACCTATGTTGGAGTCATGGGAGAGATTCCCATCGACTCAGAGGTTGCAACCAGAGTTGACGTTCGAGGACAGAGCTACCATTGAGGGTATGGGTTTGTGACATATTATGTATGTGCCTGAGTTTCGGGTGAACATGGGGTTGCTGACTATGCTGGCTGAGAGATGGCACTCAGAGACTTGTACGTTTCATTTGCCAATGGGTGAGATGACAGTCACCTTAGAGGATGTTTACAAAATTCTGCGGGTACTGATCGATGGGGAGCTAATTCTTTATGATCGAGAGGGAGATAGGGAGGCCCTGAGCTGAGTGTTTCAGGATCCTGGACTAGAGATGAGAGCTGGACACGTGGCATGGGACACGATGACAATGACAGGACTGACACTACCAACAGTGCTAGGAGGAGTGATCAATGGGTTCTTATGTATTAGTTTTGTACCATTTTGTATGATGATGTAGACACCTTCAGGTGATTGTGTAGCCATATGTATTTTGACATCATTGTATCATGACACTTATGATTATATATATGAGATGATTCATCATTGCGGCAGCTATATGCATGTGTACCTATGTAATGTTGCTTTGATGATGTATGTTTTTATGATGATGATTATGATATGGATGCAAATATGTACATGAGGAAATGCAATATTTTTGTTCTTTTATGTTTTTAATATGCTATGCCAATGCAAATGTGAATGTATGAAATGCAAATGAATATGATAATGCAAATGATTATTTACATGATGAAAATGTAAAATGTGCTAATATGTGTTGTGTGCAAGATGTGATGCAATTGTGATATCTATATGTATGTATGAAATGCTTAATATGTGGTAATGCAGGTGCAACTACATGAAATGTAGATATTTTTTGGTGTGTCATTATACTCAGTCATGTGATAGTAGGCTACGCGGATTCAAGAAGGACGATGGAAGTCAATCAAGAAAGGGGGATGAAAGATAGAAGATATGAAAGTGAAAGAGCTTCTTGTGCATTATCATCATTGAGATTTATTATGGCAAGTAGGTTATGACAATCAAGGCATATGTTCGACCCAGAAAGTCATTGTACCTGTTTGCATGGAGATAAGACTGTCACAAACAAGGAATGCCCCAGTTCACACTAGACTCTCAGTGTCCTCATATCCATGGACAAGTCATGGCATTACTAAGAGACAATCCACAGATAGCAAAGAAAATAGGTGATGATACCCCATCCTCGCCTTTCTAGTCAAAGACATCTTGGAGATAGAATCTTTAGTCAGAGACATCCTGGAAAAGCTAAAAGACATGTCACCAAAAAGATAAAATCAAAAGAAAATAAAGACTCGACACCGACATCCACTGTAGTCCTCAAGTTTAGTGTCTCTTGTCACTTGTATAAGTCTTATTTGATTGTGGTCACAATGTTTACTTTTACAAAAGGATAGATAGCACTGAACCATAATGTTGTTTGAGTCTGTTGAAAGATTTGATTTGTTGAAAGTCCATTGTTGCTGTTGTGTCTCATCTGAAATTGACTGAATCTATGAAACTGATACTTTATTATGGAGAAGATGAAACTTTATTGCAGATTGGCGATGCAAGTGTTGCTATATTACAGACACAATATGTATATGGTGAAAATGGAAACAACAATATTGAAAGACTAAATGAATTCAACCACAAAACCCTAGCCTAACAATAACAAAGATCCACCATAACATATGAAGATTACCTAAGACAATGCAAATCAAATGAAATCACAAAGATTATACCATCACATGTCCAATAGGGTTTGAATCTCCATTCTTCCTATCTCCATTGATCTTGCTTGATATATTTGCTCTCAGATTTTATGTGCACAAGAGCTCAACAAAGAACGGAATGTGGTTGCAAGTAGGATCTCATATGAAAAGCGTGGTGTAGTCAAGTGCATAAATTGATTAGCCAGTTAGGGTTTGATAATGAAGGAAGCATCTCCTTATATAGAAGACACTATAAGAAATGGAGGGATAAGATTGAGAGGTGTAAAAGATAAATGGTCAGCTATGATTAGAGAGTAGGTAAAGGAAATAATAAAATAATGAGAGGGTAGGTAGTGTATGAATTAAGAGATGAATGACATGTGTCATAGGTAGAAAAGGCTAATGAATTAATTAAATAAATAAAGATTTATTTAATTAATAGAAGAATTATGCTAAAGTAATTAAATAAATAAAGATATTTATTTAATTAGATTGGACAATTTTAGGTGTCTACAGTAGGTAATGCAGATTTGAGGAAAGAAAGTAGGGTTGATCTTGCCCCCTTTATTTTTGTGATAACCAAAAGCTCTGTATTGTGTGAAAGCTCTATTTCTTAAAGGCTCTTCATCAAATTCATTGGATTTACCTTGAAGGTACAAATGTATATGATGTAAGAAAACCATATGTGATAGAAAAAGTTGTCTATTGATATAGAAAAACTTCCTTCTCTTGTTGAGAGCCTGTGAACCAAGTTGCCTCTTCATCAATTTGGTCTTTTGATGAAGAGTTTGTTTTCTCAAAATGTGAGTGATGGTCATACAAACTGATAATGTATTTTTACTTTGTTGAGGTAGATTTTTGTGTGCCAATCCTGATGTGTAAATGTGTTGGATGAATACTTGGGTTTTTTAATTTCTTTGACAAGAAAACACAACAAGCACACAAGAACAATAATATTTACCTTATGAAAGGCACAATAGGTGTGGGTCTAGATCAACCCAATCTTGAACTTTGACCCTTTTTACAAGTGTATTTTAGATGTTCCCAAAGCTTGAAGTCGACTCAAATTTTTACTGGTCTGACACAATACGAAGACAAGTCAAGCACTTTTTATCCCTAAGGTCATTGGCCAACTGCGATCTTTTCAACCCACATATTGATATTTCTTTGACTTTGGTACTACGTACCTTATGAATCCCCTCATGGTAGCTAAGGATGTGATATACTAAGTCTTGTGCGAGCTTAATAGATAGATGATCCCTATGATGGGGGAGTCACCAGTTTTATCAAGCTACAAGTAGCCTTTCAAAAGCCCTGTTTCTACTCAGAAATATGTATGGTGAGTATCTTGGGAGCAAAACCATCTATGCTCTTGCACTGAACTTTTCACAAATATCCTCAATCAATAGAACAGGTGGGCTTCTATATAAAAAAGTGTCTAGTAATGTTCGATGTGTTTGGACATAAGTTCATTCTACAGTGACTCACTTAAGAGCCTTGTAACTTGTGGTGGGGCCCATATGTCCTTTCGACAAGTTACACTAGAAGAACAACTATACTCAAGGCTACAACTTTCGCTCTCACCTAATTTCTATAGTGTCTCGAAGGATTTACCACGCGAGGTCATTTTGAAGAGTGATGTGTCTCTTGGCAGGCCTCTCTTATAAAAAATAAAATTTTGAGCGTTACTAACACTTTTCTCTTGCACCTAGGACCACGAGAGCCAAGGAAGAGGATAGTGCATGTTAGAAGTAGGACCACTCTACAAATTTTACACAAGTGTGCCAAACACTGAAAACACTTGTTCTTTTTAACTAATTTTCATTGCAATATGATCTAAATGCTATTTGGAGATGTTGCTCCAACAAACATGGTGTTCTTTTTAACTTCTAGGAAAAATGTTGTTTAATCTATGAAATTGAAATACTGGTCATCTGAATTGAAGCACGTTTTTGCTTGAAGTAAATTGATTTGTAGCTCAAAGGGACAAATTGTTTGTTCTTTTTAAACTTGCACAAATGAATTGTTGATTGTGAATTTTAGCCCTTTTGCAAGAAAATAAAAGTTTGTTTGTCTTGTTTTAAGCCCAAATGAAAATTTGTTCCTAACTTGAAATAAAATAAAATTGTTTGATTTGAGTTTTTGGTTCTTTTTAACTTTGCAATAAGATTCTTTTTAAGCCCAAACTGAAAAGTGTGATTTATTTTATGACCCAAAATAAAGTGAAGTTGATTTTTAACCCAAAAGAGAAAGTGAATTCATTTTAACCCAACTTTAAAAAACAAAGTTAGTGAAAAGGAATTTAAAATTTCTAATCTAACTCTTCAAATCCTACAAAAGAAGTTAGTAAAAACCTGCATACATAAACAAACAGTCAGTGAAAAAGGAATTTTTGTGGGCTTCCACAAGCCTAAGATTTTTTTGATTTTTCGGTTATAATAATTTGTTTACAACTCTCTGTTACAATAGCACTACTCTGTGTAAACACAGAAGCACTATTTAACATGAAAGTGCTAAATCACAGATAAGAGCACTAAAGGAAAGACCACTGCACTAAAAGAATATGTCGGACATAATAAAAATCCTATCAAACAAAGAGCATGAAAGCACTAAATTAAGTACAATAGTGCTATTTGAAGAGAAATAGCGCTAAAGTAGAGACAATAGCGCTAATTGAAAAATGAAAGTGCTACTTTAGAGAATGAAAGCACTAAAACACCAACTTTCAAAGGCGCTAAAGCGAGTTCAAAAGAGCTAAAGCGCAACTTGTGTGTCACTTTCAACAAGCAAAATGTTAGTAGTTTCAAATTTTCGATTAGAAGGTTCCATGTTTGATTCACATCAGGTTCACCAAATGATGCTCTGCAAAAAGGATTGTTATGAGACACAACACAAGAAGCAATTCAAATGTTAGTGTTAGTGTCAGAAATCATAAATGAAAGACTATCCTAAGCAAGCATATCAAGAGAGATATTAAACATGTAATGGAAAGCATGCAAATACAAAAGAGATACACTAAACTCCTCCAAATGCTAACCAAGATGTTCATCACTGCTCCTCCCTTGTTCCTCTCCTCTCCAAGTTCCAAACGAGTGTAGCTCGCAGTAGCTTTTTGCACTATTATGGATGTCTTATGGAGATTCAAGATTGAAAATGATTAATTATGCAAATGCAAGTGTAAAACAAGCTAAATATGAGAAAATAACTTAATTATCTTATGTTAATTTATCCAAAATAACAAAGTAATTATATTCTAGATTATGGCTAGATGCTAAATTCTTAAGATTATGAGAATGCTTGAGGACTATGCATGCCTGTAGTGTTTGAAAATGAGGAATGTGGGCTCTATTTATAGAAAAAATGAAGCAATTTGGATGGTTGAGATTGAGTAATCTCATCAAGGGTCGGGATTGATGGGTTTGTGATCCATGTGAGGGCTTTCAACCCAATCCCAGGATGAAAAATGTCAACATGAGAGGGCATGAGAGGAGATGGAAGAAGCACTAAATTCTTGAGATGACTTGAGGGTTACCTTAGGAGTTAAGGTTTAGGTTGGTTTGAATGAATAAATTTTTTATCCAATGAATAATGCTTTTATCCAATGGATAAACTCTTGTGCAAGAGTTAGTGGGAATAACCATGGTCAAAGCAATGAATGCTTGAGGAGACACGTGAGTTAAAATGGGGGTTGAGTTAGAGGTAAAGTCTCTAACTATGTGGGTGAGTTGAGTTAACCATTAATGGCTATGTAAGAGCCATAAATGGTTGTGTAAGAACCATTAATGGTTTAGAAGACTTTAGGGGTTTAGCACGTCAGAGATATAAAGCCATTTAATGCTTATCAAAGACTTTGAGGTTCTGAGAAGTGACTCCAAGTTGCTTAGGAATGTGACAATAATTAGGGGATGGGTTTAGGCTAATTAGGAATGGTTAGAAGAATCTAGAATGGGTTTAGAAGAGTTTAGAAGAGTCTAGTGGGTTTGGTGGGTGAGGGAAAATAGGATTTTAATTAAAATAAACTACTTTATTTCAACTAAATTTGTTCAACTTGCATTTGTAGGAAAATGCAAGCGGGGGGGAGGGGGGGGGGGGGGTTGTTTAGTGATTTAAATAAATAAATATTTATTTATTTAAAAGAGGAAAGGGGTTAAATTAAATAAATAGGTTTTATTCATTTAATTGGTTTAGAGGTGTGTTTTAATGAAATAATTTAAATAAATTGGGTAATTTATTTAGTTAATAGCAGAAGAGTTTAGAGATGAATTAATTAAATATTAATTTAATTAACTGGTTATTGATGGTTAAATAATCAAATAAATAGTAAATATTCATTTAATTAAGTGGACAGATTTATGTGACTACAACTAGCACCAAATTGTTTGCATTGGACTAATTCTTTCTCTATCTCTCCCTCTCCCTCTCTCTCTCACTGACTTTGATTAAGGCTTAGAATTTAGGGTTTATGATTGATGATGGATAGTTGAGGTTTTTGTAAAACAAGGTTAAGAAAGCTTACAATATGAACTTTAAATGAATATTATTGCAAATATGAAACTAATATTAACCCTTATCAAAGTGATTGTAGAATCAAAACAAAAACAACAAAACCATTACACATGAAACACCAAATTTACATGGAGAAACCCTTTCGAAAAGAAACTCCATCACAAAAAGAGAGGCAAGTATATTACAAATCAAATGAATATTACAACAGCAATGTAATGTCCTCACTTTGAAATATAATTTAATAATGAACAATAATAATAAATTTAAATATTAAAATTAAAATTAAAATATAAAAGAATACAATTTAAATATAACTAATTAAAATTTAATTAAGTTAATGAATGGTCAAAAGACATGGAAGAAAAAGTTGTGACACCCTCAACAATGAGATATAAAAGGGAGAAGAAAACCTCATTTGAGAGGGGGGTGATTTGGAAATCAAAAGTGTAGATCTGATTTAAATAAGAAATACAGATCTTATTGTGAAATCTTGTGTCCCTTTCAATGGACATAAATATGAATAGTTGCACTCTTTCAAAGGGTGCTAATGGTGAAAGGGTGTGTCTCTTACCAAAGGGCATACGTGATGAAGAGGTGTGACCTCTCCCTCATAGTGAGAGATATAAAGGAAAGGAATCAAAAGCATCTAGTGACATCACCATGGATCAGATCGTATCAGAACTATTATTAAGCTACAAGAAATAACATCTTTGTTCTTGGTGGTATGCATGGGGATGTGCTTAATATGTATGCTTAATATATGACGCATGATAATGTTCTTATGCAAAATTTAATAGTAACATTAATATAGACTGCAATATGTATGACAGTCATACTTAAATTCATATATATTCATAATACATGAGAAGTTAGTATACTCATAGGATAATCTTTTCTTTTCTGCTAATGCCTATATGGAGGATGGGCTAAATTTGTGCTCAGGGAGAGGCGGTATAATTTTAACCAATTAGGAAGTCTCAAGATGGGGTAAGGATAAGATTCCATAAACCTTGAGGGAGCCTATTATAGTTTGGTTTCTCAATGCCTTGGAAACATAATAAACCTTTCTCCCTTAGGGTTTGGTAGTAACAAGGTTAGATCATCATATAGAAGGCTATGAATGATTAAATGTAGAATTAATAGTAAAACAACATAATAACTTGGTGATGCATTTAGTTATGTATATTAACTGTTGGAAATATGATAGCTTCCAAATAGGGGACATCACAAATGGTATCAGAGCTTTGATCCTACCATCCTGTAGGGTAAAGAGGAATCAATGAATCATTCTAGTCAATGAGAAGTAATCTAACAATACAAGTATTTGCGTGTATACATCATGTTTGCATATATCCATGTGTATGCTCTGTGTTTGATTCATGACATATATATTTCTAGCATGTTTATTCCATGCATGTTTCCAAAGCCATTTCATATTGGAAGTAATTTTGAACACTCCATGATCAGTGCTTGAGGACAAGCAATCTTAGTTGGGGTGGATTGTAATGTCCCCACTTTGAAATAGAATATAATAGTAAATAATAATAATAAAATTAAAATATAATAGAATATAATTAAATATTATTAATTAAAATTTAATTAAGTTAATGAATGGTCAAAAGACATAGAAGGAAAAGTTGTGACTCCCTCAACAATGAGATATAAAAGGAAGAAGAGAACCTCATTTGAGAGGGGGATAGGTTTGAAATCAGAAGTGCAAATCTCATTTAAATAAGAAGTATAGATCTGATTGTGAAAGGTTGTGTCCCTTGCAAAGGGAAAAAATAATGAAGAGTTACACTCTTCAAAGGGTGCTAATAGTGAAAGGGTGTGTCTCTTGCCAAAGGGCATACATGGTGAAGAGGTGTGACCTCTCCCTCACACTAAAAAATATAAAGGAAAAGAATCAAAAGCATCCAGTGACATCACCATGGATCATATCATATCATAACTATTATTAAGTTACATTAAATAACATCTTTATTCTTGGTGGTATACATCCAGGGATGTGCTTAATATGTGTTATGGGTGAAAATTAGGGTTTCACCAATTAAGGTAACAAAACCACTATTTTTTCTTAAGAGACCATTACATTGAAAGAGTGATGGACCTAATAGATCTAGGTTTAATCCCAATGGCAAAAAGTTTGAAATTTTGATTAGGTTCACCTTGGTTAGGGTTTTGATTCCCTATTTCTAAGTTGAATTGTGAAAATACTAGAATTAGGGTAAAATAGGTGATTATTGAAGAGATCGGACATAAACAATGAGCTACAGTGGTCATATAGAGACACCAACCTAGATCTGGACAAAATGGGATGTTCCAGATCTGTTCCTAGAAGTTCAATCTAATATCTCGGGACCAAGGCTCATCAATTCACCATGGTCCTTTGAATTTATCACCATCAAAAGGTGAACCTATTCATCTCTGTGAATCTTGTCTCCCGAACACAGCTATGTACCTATTTCCTCTAAACAGAAAGAAAGGGGAAATTGTTGGGAATAGGGGTTCACCTAAGTTAATTCCTAGTTTAGGAATTAACCTTCAATGAAATAATGCAAATACTGAAATAAATGCTAGATAGATATACGCCAGATTTGCACTTGTTGATGATGATTCTTTGATCTTTGAATGTAATCACATATGCTGTATGAAATAGCATGGACATGACAAAACCCTAATCACACACACATGCTTGCATAGGAATGATGTAATTTTTCTCAATAATTAATGAAAGATGAATATGCAGCCTTGAATATCTCTGAAAATGTTTGATGATGAATGCTTCATGGATGCATAAGTGATGGGAATTGATTTCTTGAATGGATAGGTTTCTTAGATGAAATTAGATTGATACAATGTCTTCATATAGTGGGTTCTAGGTAAATTATTGATTAGGACAACCTCATCCACATCCACATGCTTATAGGCTCATAATTTAATAAATGGTGTGGCCACATCCACATCCACATACCAGCATGGTTAATTTCTGAACTCAATAAGAAATTGCATGCTAGAAAATGAAGGTATCTTGACCTGTTTTCCTAGATTTGTAAACAAATTTTACTGATTATACTGCATGGACCGTATACATTCTAATGGTAAGCTAAAAACTTTAGAATCTTTACATTTTCATTGGCAATAATGAAGTCAACTTTCTATTACCATGAGGCAATATAACAAACCTGAAACTACAGACTACTTGGATCAAGGGTCTTATTCTGAAGATCAATATCTTCTACTGGACCATCCTCCAAAACAAAATTTTGACTCTAGACAACCTGAAGATTAGAGGTTTTAATCTCCCCAATAGGTGTGTTTTGTGTCATGAGGAGGAAGAGTCTATGGACCACTTGGCTATTCACTGTTCTTTCATTGTCTCTATCTGGGAAAGCTTTCTTAAGAATTTTGTATGGTATGGGTGTTCCCTAACTCTATTCAAGACTTGTTCCATTCTTGGAGCTACCATTGGTTTAATCCCTCTTTGAGAACTTTGTGACAGATCTCTCTTCCTCACATCCTATGGGGGATTTGGAAAGAAAGGACCAGCCGCATCTTCAGGGATGCTTCACTCTCCCAAGCTGTCATTTTTCAGAAAATTCAAAGGGCTATAGTGGAGAACCTCAGGACCATTGGAGAACCTTGCACTCTTGTCAATTGCCTAGAAGCTCACATCCTCAAGTCCTGGAACCTAAAAAGTGCTATTAGGATTGATACTAAACAAAGTAATAAAATTGAAGCTAAGTGGTACTCTCCCCCTCCTCGATGGTTCAAAATCAACTTTGGCGGTGCTACTAAAGGCAATCCTGGTCTAGTAGGATGTGGTGCAATTCTCAAAGACAAAAATGGCATTTGTAAGGAAATTGTTGATGTTCCTATAGGTTGCCAAACTAACCATATGGCGGAAGCTATGGCTGCTCTCCAAGGCATCCTTCTGGCTAAAATGTGGAACTGCCCTTATCTCTGGATCAAAGGGGACTCTAATAATATCATTAATTGCCTTAAAGGAATTACCAAGCCCTCATGGACTATTAACAATATTATTAAGGTTGCTAGGGATCTTATTAAAACCTTTGATAAATTTTTTATCTCTCACATTTACCAAGAAGCAAATGGCCCCGCTGATTGGGCAGCTAACATGGCGGTCACTCATGACAACATGATTACCTAGAAGGGTGAAGAGGATCTTCTTAATGATGCCAGATTGATCATTTTCATGGATCGATATAATTGCACCTCAAAGATTTTAAATCGATTATAAAATGATTAATAACATGACTTGGAGGACTAATATTAATTATTATTGTGTCAGTACCAATAATGATAAGGCGAATGCCACCTATTTGGGGCCGCATCTAGAGATTTCTTTCCATTAGCTATTTGCAACTCTCGAGTTTTTGGTTTGAGCTATGAAATCATGGGAGGTAACAAGCGTCGCTACGAGCCCAATAATTGTAAAGAATGGAAACAAAAGGATAAAATCTAGAGTATCTTGAAGAAGGGCAGGCTAACGAAGTACATGGAAAGACTCCATGGGAGGGATGCTAAAATCACTAAGTTTTTCACCAAAAATTGGAGGAAGGGCACCCTGAAAATGGGAGATCAAGTTACCACCATCGACAAAGACCTCATTGCTCAAGTGACGAGTCTCCGGAGGGAGGGAAGTAATTTATACAAGGACAGAAAGCTTAGCAAGGAGGCCATCGAGCGATACCCTGAAACTACTAAGGAGAAGAAGCGCCCGGTTAAGCTTAGCAAGACCTACTACCCTCCTAGGGCCTTTGCTAAGCCTTGGAGGGAGGTTCTATTTGCAATCATGCACTACATCCCTCTGGATGGAAGATTTACCAAAATCTATGGCTACCATTTTGTGTTGCTCAACCACTTCAAATATGAAGACAAAGTTAACATGCCCTATTTCCTAATTTTCTCAATGAATGCCACTATCAAAGCCCATAGAGAGAACCCTAAGGGAGACATTAAAATGCACCAAGGTCTAATGGTTCTAATCTATGAACATATTAAAGCTAATCAAATTGCCCGCCCCTAGCTTTTTGTCTCTGAATCTGAGAAGGAAGGGTCAGACTCTGAATTTTTTGTGGGTGAGGAATCTGCTAGTGATTTGAAAAGTGAGAATGAGAAGAGCCAGGAGGACTCCGAGATTGAATTGGGTAAGAAAAGAAAATAGGAGAGTAGTAAGTCATCCTCTTCCAAGGGCAAGAAAAAAAGAAAAGATAAGGTCTTCCAGATTCACTCTTCCTCTTCGGAAGAGGTCTCTAAGGACTTTGAAAAGGATGACTCTCCGTCCCCTCAAAAGAAGAAACCTAAATCATCTTCTTAGAAAAGGAAAAAGAAGAAAAGGTAGGGCAATTCTGAGTCAGAGATAGAGGACAAAGAGCAGAGCAAGGATTCAAATGTGGACCAAAATGTTGAGGAGGAGATTAGGGGGGATGGTTTGAACCAAAGTTTTGGTGGTGATGCCAAATAGAATACCAGTAGTGAAGACCCCAAAACTGATCAGGCCAAGGTTGGTGAAAAAATCCCCCCTTCTAACCCTTTTGTTGAGGGTTTGAAGGGGTTTGTGGACACCCTCGACTGGCTCATAAACAGTCACAAGAAAGTTGTGGAAGAAAACAAGAACCTGAGCCATAGGATTCAAATTCTAGAGACTATTAGCATCAGTGAAGGTAAATCCATGACTAAGTATGTTGATGATTTGGGAAAGACTATTGCTAGAGCTAAAGAGATTAGGGATGCCTTCAATCCAAGGTTTGAGAAAATGGAGAAGGCCCTGGAGGAAATAAAAAACAATGACATTGTTAGGGACCAGAGAATGGTGGATGCTGAAAACAGACTCAACAAAATTGATACCTGTCTCAGAAGCATTATCGAACACAGTTATAACCTTCTGAAGGCCTTGGCTGACAACATCAAAATCCTGATCAGTAAGCTGGAGAATGAGAAGGGATCCTTAGAGTAGGAACCTGACATGGAGGGTGTGGAAGGTGTGCAAGGACCAAGAATGAGGATCGGAGGCAAGAAGAGAGAGAAAAAGCCAAACAAGGAAATCGAAGAGCTCAAAGCTGCTTAGGAGAATTATGACCTATTGGTCATCAAGGCTGTTGAATTTCTTAAGTCTTTGTAGGTATTGCTAGTTGTCTAGGTCTTTCTTTCCGGTTTTTTCTGCTTTGTTGTTCCTAGTTTTTTGTTGTCCGTTCGGGTTGCTGGCTTTCTTGCCAGTCTTTTGTATGTTGTCTTTATGCTAGTCTAGTTGATCTTTGATGATCTTTCTTTTGATCTTTATGTAAATGGTTTTGGGTCCTTAAAACCTTATTTTTCTAATTAATCAGAACAGTCATGTGGAACCTTGAAGATCAAATCTTACCATTGAGATAAAGCCCTAACCCAATTTTAAATTGGGCTCTGATTAAGTGAGACTGTGGCATTTTGGGGTTCCATGGTCTAGACTAGGGTGTTCCATGCCCTATTACTGCCTCAATCAAGACAAAAAAAAAGTAAAATAGGGTGGTCATCCCATGGTAGGACCCACAAAAGGCTATTTGTGGCCTCAAAGATGGAGAATAGGCACAAATGGACCCAGAAAAGAGATGAGGATAGGACACGTTAAAGTAGGGGCACAAACATGAGGTGCAAATTGGCTCGTGACAATTTATGATGCTACAATGTGTATTCTTAATATATGATGCCTGATAATCCTTTCTTTTATGCTAATACCTATGGAGGATGGGCTAAATTTCTGCTCAAGGAGAGATGGTCTAATTCCAACCAATTAGGTAGTACCGACATGGGATAAGGATCAGATTTTGTAAACCTTGAGAGTATAATCCTAAGATGGGGTAAGGGTTTGCAGTCGTAAACCTTGAGGGAGCCTATTGTAGTTTAATTTCTTAGTGTCCTGACAACATAATCACCCTTCATCCCTTAGGGTTTGGTAGTAACAAGGTTAGATCATAATATAGAAGGCTATGAATTATGAAATGTAGAATTAATTATAAAAAGACATAATAACTTGGTAATGCATTCATTTATGTATAATAATTGTTGGAAATATGATAGCTTCCAAGTAGGGTAAATCACAAGAAATACACTTCTCTTTTAGACCTCTGTAAAATCCAATAGCACTTCGTTATGCTAGAAATTGAACAATATCGAATGAATAACTCTAGATTAAGGCCCCAATTTATAGATATTTGTGATGATGAATACTACCATGGTATCACCAAACAACTAGCTACAAAACCATCGAGAAAAACACAATTGTATCTCCTTGGAATGAGTCAAAAACACCAAAAATAGCCTCTTAGAAATACTCTTACAATTGTCATAAGGCATCTCTCATGCATGGGAACCTGCGTAAGGATTTTGTCATAAATATTACCATAGAATCAATAATGATTGTCATAACTATCATAGATTCTCTTACAACACCTTACAAGTGTCTAACCAGTTCAAAATAGAGGATTTCAAGAGGGGATGCCTAGCTATTTCATCATTTTCCTAGAGGACAAACAATAAAAGTAACTTTGCCTTTACATGATTTCTTTCACCACCATTAGTTAAATGGTTTAACCTCTTATGGGTAAATTACAAAAGACATTAGGAAAATAATAAATAAAGGATTCACAATGTTGATGGCACCTAAACCCTAACATTCTCCCACTTGACATCATAGATTGTAAATTACCCCATAGAGATACAAACTACATTTATCAAGTATAGTGAGCAAGGCCCATGGCTTTCCTACACCAAGAGAACTTATTTGTGGTTGCTAGCTTTATAAAAGAATTTGCAACATTATCTAAAGTGTCAACTTTTTCAATTTAAAGATCTATCCACTCTCAACCATCTCTTACACAAAGTGATATAGAACATCAACATGTTTAGTATGAACATGATATATAGGATTTTTGGCCAAGCATATGGCACTCCAATTATCACATCCAATCCTTACTGTCCTGCAATCAAAACCAATGACAAATTTCCAAGTCTCTATAGGCAAACTACCTCCTTAGAGGCACGTGTAGAAACCATATGCTTTGCTTCAATGGTGGAAAATGCAATTGTAGGTTATCTTTTACTCATCCAACTCATTGCACCTCAAAACAAAGTAAACACATAGCCACTAGTGGACCTTCGACTATCCAAGTCACCTTCCCAATTAGCTTCAACAAAACCCTATATACCCAATGACTTATCTACATCATCAATACTATGATAAACCAAACTTTAATTAAAAGTACCTCACAAGTACCTTATATCATTTTAACAAAATTCCAATGCTCTTTTTCTGAATTAGTCATAAACCTGCTTAGAATTCCCATTGCTTGGGCTATATTTGGTCTAGTACAAACCATTGCATACATTAAACTACCAATGACACTATCATAAGGAACATTACATCTCTTCAATATCATAATCAAAATTAGGACACATATCTAAACTCAACTTGGTACCAACCAAAAATGGAATACATACTAGTTTACAGTCTTGCATTTTAAATCTCTACAAAATAGTGTCAACATACTTTGATTTATCCAAAGCTTTTTGTGAACTTGATCCCTAAAAATTTACATCCCAATAATATATCTAGAAACCCCCAAATCCTTCATATGAAATGTGCCAGAAGGCTATTTTTTTATCTCTCTAATCATCACCTTGTTGTTACCAATCATAGCATCCTAGATTGTACTCCCTTACAATTTTGTCTTCATTTGAGCCCTCACCTTGGTGTTTGTGTCCTAAGGCCTAATCGAAGCTTTGATTCTTCTCACACTATGCACTAAACTAAAAAATTTTATCATGCACACCTTTCTCCCCAATGTCCTGAGCTTTTGATTGGTGAGGACCAGGTCACTAGCACTCTAGTCCTCCCAATCAAGATCCATTTTGGGGCCTCACAATGGTCATTAAATTTGAGTGAGAATTTTGATCCCATGTCAACTCATGTTAGAAAGTTAAGTTACTTTTCGACAAGAAAGTATAAAATGAGGTCTACCTCTCTCATTTTGATAATCATACTTTTCAACAAGAAAGTATAAAATGAGGTCTACCCCTCTCATTTTGATAATCACCTATCAATTGGAAAAAGTTCAAGAAATCAAGCATTCATTCAAATTCAAGTGAGCAAGCAATCGGTCTTCTTTCAAGCATTGGAGCAAAAGTAAGGTCAAGATTCAAGCATTGGAGTTGATATTCATGTTCTATGTTTATGAAGACTTCATGAAACCCTAATTCCTTGTAGAGACAAACAAAACTCCATAAAAAGGTATTTCATTAGTGTTTCAAACATTATTCAACATTTCCCTCAAAAGGAAATCATTTCCATTACAAAAATTCAATTACATTTCATTTATATTTCAAGGTTAATTCCAAAATCGAGGTTAAACCTAAGGCAAATCCTTATTCCCAACCATTTCCCTTTCTCTACTATTCACAAGAACAAGTATGAAGATGTGATTTTCAAGATCGACATTATTCACAGAGGTGAACGGGTTCCTCTTTGGACAACAAAAAGTTCGGAGGACTAGAGCGAAGAGCATTTTGGTCCTGAAAAATTGGGACAACCTTCTGGGAATAGATCTGATCACTCACATATTACTTAGATCTAGGTTTGTGGCTTGATCTAACGATTGTAGATCACCATTTATGTGGTTTTACTTCAATTTCAACACATTGCCCTAATTTCAGCATTTTCACAATTCAACTTAAAAGAGGGCATAAAATCCTAATCCAATGAATTTAATAGAAATTTTCAGCCCTGTCCTTGCTAATTTGAGGCTAGATATATTGGGTTCACCCTTCTTTAATGTAGTGGTACCTAAGCAAAATATTAGTGGTTTTACTACATCATTGGGTGAAACCCTAATATTTTCACCATTACATTTTGGTGAACCTAACATCTTACACTTTAACTTTTTGATTTATGTTCTCAGATCTGAGTGTTTATGCATTTCAAATTCAAATTCAAATTTACATTTACAAGTTTTATTTTCAATTGAATATAAAAAATTTAGAGGTTAAATTCACAAAAAACCCTAATTTTAAATTTTAAAATTGAGCTTGTGGGTTATTTGATTTGTATTGATTATTTGAGATCTGATTATTCATGCAATTTAAAATTTAAATTTTCCCTCCTAGATCTAACTTTCAATTGAGTTACATAAATTTAGTGGTTGAATTTTTAAAAAACACTAATTTATAATTCTAAAATTTACATGTGGGTTGCATAATTTTTCAAATCAAATTTCAGATGTGAGTTTTATGATATGTTATGCCATGATCTAGATGCATTACTCTTTTACAAATCATAGCTTAATTAATTGGTTAATCAATCATTTTTTACAAAATTTTGCATTGTTTAATAACAATTTGAAATTTGAAATTCAAATTTCTTTCCTTTGTGCATGAGTTGTACTACCATTAGTCCTACCTACAATATTCCTATGAGAAGAAGTTGTATAATTAAGGCTTCCCAAGGTTTAATTACTAAGGATATGCAGCCTAATTTGGATAACTTATTTCATGAGAAGGTTCTGTTGATCCAACCATTGACGTCATTTATCCCCATTCTTTCCATAATTCTCATGATGAGGGTGAATCATTAACTAGGGTTTTTATTGATCAATTGGAGAAGATTGACAATTAGTTTGAAAATCTTCAACAATGGATGAGTCAACAATACCCCAAAAGTGAGGCAATCCCAATGATTTAAGGATTAAAAAGAATGGTTCAAAGTGATAAAATGGGTGTTGATTTGTTGTGTGGCCTTTCTCATATTGTTGACACTAATATCATGCCTATAAAAAGTTGTACCAAAGTCCTTGGTTAAACTCAAGCTCCTAGTCAAGTCAATCATTCTATTCTTGTGTCTACATCCTTGCCTAGTGTTCCTATTTTCACATCTTCTATCATGACTACTTCCACACAAAATGCTAATCCTCCACATGTTAGTCAAGGGGGAAATTTTGTGAATCAAAATTCTTGTATACCTCCTTCCGTGAGTCTTCCATTTGTGACCCAATCATCTCCTATACCTACATATCATAGTGCTCCACCTCCTTACTCTTGATGAACTTATAAGGCACTGAGAGGGGGGGGTGAATCAGTGCAAGTAAAAACAATACAAATCTGATTATCAATTTCACCCACTTAAAACTCAATAGGCATATAAGAAATAACACCAAGTATGCAATCACCACATAAAGCATAAACCACATGACACAAGAGTTTATACGTGGAAAACCCAAATGGGAAAACCATGATGGGAATTAGTACCCACAAGATCCACTATCTGCAGTATAGAGAACTAACTGGTTAAGGTCTAGAACACCCGATTAGGGGCACACCCTATTAGAAGTGTCTAATCTCGCTTAAGAGCTATACAATAAGGCCTGTGAGGACCAGTCCTGTTAGGAGCTACCCAAGTTACTGGTATTTGTAAACACAAGTTATTGTGTCACCTGGTTAGAGGATTTAATGATCAGAACTGTTAGGATCTGATTGCACCCTATTAGGAGTGACCTTGTAAGAGGGTTTTCTTGCTACAACTATTAGGGAGACAACAAGTACAAATGATCTCAATATAACACCTTCTATGTCTGATAAGATCCACTTCAAAATATTACAACATCACAAAGACTTCATCTCTCAATTCCTCTGATCTTCGCGCCATCAGAAATACAAGATTCGCTCATCATCTATATCACTATCAAGTTCATATATATCTTTTCATACCTCATCACACAATTAAAATTATCATAAGGTCGGCTAGAACCTTATTACAATTCCCTAGGTTCAATGCATCTAGACAATCTTGCATTGTACGCTTTAGTTATGTCGACCACCAACATAACAAATCCAATTTTGTGTTGTTTTACTGATCTCAGTGATTTTCATCACTATCGGTTAAGTCTCCATCCACTAATCTGTTATGTCAAACAAATCTCGTTCACTTGATCGATTCAGCACGTGTGGTCACAAAAATATCTTTATCTGATAGTCTTCAATGTTGCTACAAAACCACATCATCTCAATCTTCATGATTTTCATGTACCAGTTATTGGAATTTAACACTGCCAGTCATTTACTGGTTGAAGTCCTAACTACCGATTCTGATGAAACTGTCTTTGTTTTACTGGTTAAGTCTAGCCAGTAGAATTGCAGGACTTAGATGGCTTAAAGAAACATAGTTGCCATCAATGACAACATACAAAATAGTTATCATACAATATTCTAACCTTTTACATGTACCGGTTGCAACAAGCAAACACACATTACCGGTTGATCAAATGCCAACATTTTCCCCCTTTGACATTGATGGCAACACTTAGGAAAAATTTTGTCAACTAAGTGTGCAACAAAAATTGACTAACTAATAAACTCATACTCCTGTTTAGCAATTGCATGTCATTACAAACATGAAATGAAATAAATTGCTCCCCCTTAACAATACATACAAAATTTTGACTCACTTAAACTAATTATACTCCCCCTTTGACAACAATGCCAAAATAAAGAAGTAAAATACATACATTACATCAAAATTTGTCATCAAAGACTGCATGTATATATAGAGATAAAAAATTTAAGGTCTTTACAATGCAATTCTTAAGAAAACATCACTGAAATGAAACTTCAACTGTTTTAGATCATTGTCCCAAGTTTCTAATAGTGTCTCGGTAATCTCAACATGTGTCAAGATCTGAGCTGCAAACTACTCCATAGCATCAACTATACTCATCTCTGGGGTAGCCAAAATTGCTTCAGACTCCTTGTATGCTCTCTATAAGATTTCAACTTTAGGAATTAGTTGAGTCTTGAGATCCTTCAGCGATTTGATCAGCTTCACTTGTTCATAATCATATAATGCTAACTTGTGTTGTAAAGCATCAACTATTTTACCAAAAAATATTGTTGAGTCATGTACTGGTGTAAATTATTCACTTAACCTTTCTAGCTCCTTCTCAACATACTCTCTCTACTTCTTTAAATCAGCACAAAATAGTGAGACTTTGGAGACAGTACCCAAAATCTTACCTCAGGTTTCCAATCCTGTCTTCAACAAATCTTTATTCATTGTTAGGGCTACTTTGCCTTTATCTATCTCAACCATTAACTGTTCTCCCCTTTTCTTCTTGTAATCTTTTTCAACTGAAATGTATGTTACTTCTTCAAGGGATTTAAGTTGTTCACTGGTATTAACAACTAACTATCCAAGCTTATCCATCGGTGAAACAAGGTTTTCAAGATCAGTCTCTGGTAGGAGACTTAACAAAATATCAACAATGGTCCTTATAGTATCTACTTCCTATTGTTGTTCCCTTAATCTTTTCTTTTGTGCTCGGGATTGCATTGCAGTTGCAATATCCATTAGCTTAGAAGCACTCAAATTATCCATGGCTATTGGACCTTTTATGCTGATTGAGTCGTCATCATCATCCTCAACTATTATTTTCTTCTTCTTCTCTTGATCCTTATTATTTATCTTCTCATTTTTCTATGTCTTTTCTTCCTCTGTTTTCTTTTCTTCCTCCTTTTTATGTCCTTTATCTTCTTTATTTTCTTCCTTATCTTTCTCTTCATTAGTGGTGTCCTTGACCGGTGGCGAATTTTCAATAGCTTGTTCCTTTATCAGTACTTCATCGACCTTCTTTTATTCACCCTTATCATTCTGACTGTGATAAGTAGCAACACTAATATTTACATCTACATTTATAGTTACTGGTTCATTCTGAGTAACAGTAGACTGTGCATTCACCGATTGTTCAATTGATCTTTTGTTTGCTTCTTTCTCTTCTCATTTATTTTCAACCCATTCCTGTTGAGTATCAAACATCTGTACATCAACTTCAAAAACTTCTATATTGTTAGTAGTATTAACAACATTATTAGCATCACTGGTATCATCATCTGTTATATCTATCAGCTCAGTATCAATAGGATCATCTTGCATATACTTGTTGTCTGGTTCAAAGTCAGTGATTTTTACACCTTCAAGAAGTTCTTCTGACTTTGGCATATCAGGAGTAATATCCTTAATTACTTCATCTTTCTCCTCTTCTTCATAGGGAATGAGACCTAAAGCCTTTTTTATCAAAATTTAAGTCTCCTTCTGGACTGATTCAATCTCACCGATCAACATTCTAGTTAGTCTCTTCTTTGATCTGAACACTACTTTTGTATTAACCTTTATCTGATTGATTTCCTCTTCAGTTGCTTTTGGTTGCAAGTGTTTAAGTGTATAATCAATAAATTCTTTATCTAGGCTAATTGCCTCTTGCCACCTAGCATCAATTAAATTATATAAGAAATCTAGAATTTTTCCCTTGTAATTCAATGAGGGCTTTACTAAACTTGTTCATACTGAAGATGACTACATCTTCAATCTCCCTTCATTGACTTTCAGACAGGTGAGTAAACAGTATGTTTAAACCTTTATAAATATCATATTCCTTAATAATTATAATCATTCTAGTGAAAGAATCTTCAAGTGTCAATATTTTCGTAGTTGCTTTACCTTTTCGAGTAGTCTTCTTCTTCTTAGAAATTTCCTAAGTGCTCTCCTCTGATTTTGTTTCCTCTATATCAGTCACCGGTTTGTGAGATTTCTCCTTCTTTATTTTCCATCTTGGGCAGGAACAACAGGAGGCTCAACAATTTTACCTTTCCTTTGGAATTGTATTTTAAAGGGTTTCCCTCTTTGAGATTCAACAAGATTCACCTTAGGCTCTTCTGCTTTCTTCTTCTCAGTTGCTTTGGCTACTTTAGTCATACTGGTGGGACTACCAGTTGGTACACTGGAAGTTTCACCTTGTTGAGCCTCAAATTTAGCTCTTGTTGTAGCTATCTATTCTTTTGTGAATTTGGCCCACTTAGAAAAGGCTTGTACCTCTTTTCTTACTTTCTTTACAATCACTAGTTTATGTAATACAAAGTGTACTTTAAGTAGTTTCTCCTTGTAGGTTCCAAACCTCTCGGCGGTGGTATCAACCGGTTGAGCTAACAAATGATCAACATAAGCAACAAGTAGGTCTTTATCTACTTCATAAACCATGGGCATTACCCATGTGGTCAAGAGAATAACAGCTTCCATCAAGCATGTATCCATGTCAACCATAAAACAGATAGAATCCTCATACCGATTGACTACATATGTCGGTATGTGTTCCCTAGCATGCATTTCCTTCTGAAATTTCTTAAAATATCCCCATGAAATATCATCAAACTTGTTTTTTCAACATCCTAATATTGTTCTTCATATTCAATAGGGCAGGTGTCTCGGTTATCCATTGTACATCACCAATACTAGGGAAAAAGTTTTGGAAATAAAATAATAAGACCAAAATCAGTTGTCCAAATTTAAATCTCATCCTTTTGTCCTTCTTCACGGTTTCAAAATTCGTCATTAATTGACTCCTTAGAGATTCAGTCAAGTCATAGCCCACATTTTCCTTAATCATCCGGTATGCAGTGTGAATAACTAATGTCGGTATACTGTTCATTCTGCTTGAATAGAAAATTCTATAGCCAATCACCATAGATGCAAATTTCACAGCAAGATCATTAATATCATTCATGGTCATGGCTCTTTTATCCCATCTAGATCCAGTTAACTTCTCAACATCATTCTTTGGTATAGACCTAAGCAATGGTACTTCACTGATTGAGCAGAAGTCGGTTACAACATGGATTGCTTCCTTAGTGATTTTGTGATGTCTGTCCAACCACATGAACTGATCATGAATGCGGCTCAAAATAAATCTCACCAACTCGTCATCAAAATCATCAATAAAATTGATTGCATGAGGAAAACCTTTATCGGCTACGCTTCTGAATTGTTATTTCAATCTACCCTATTCATTGCACAAATATATGTATTGTTCATAAATAAATGCAACTCCCAAGTCTTCAATTTTGTAGTGATAAAAGGATCTTACATGCTCTACATGCAAAACACCATTAGGTACACCAGATAGGGCACCGATAGGGTCAGTTTCCTCTAACTTGTATGGATGTCATTTGTATTCAAGTCTTGCCCTCTCAGTCACATCAACTAGATGCGGAGTATCCATACTACATTATGCAAAACTTTGAAACAAAGAGTAAGATTCACTGATAAATACCTCTACAGCTTCGGTGCTAGGGTTTCCACCTGTCAAAAGCTTTCAATACTCGATCACCAAATCAAACTTCACTTCGATCGCCTTAGATGCTGGTAAATGATCTGAATGTTGCTTGCACAAACTTATCTCTGCTCTTCTTGCTTCGCCAATAGTTCTCAAGATGCAAAGTGACAAATGAAATTCAAAAATTTCTATTTATTTGCATTCTAACTACTGCAATAAATGCATTTACTGACAAAACCCTAAAATGCCTTAACAAACTCTAAAGCATATTACTGATAGAAAAAAATTAAAGATATTTATCGGTTATGATCCAAAAACACATCAAAACATCAAAAAGCATCGGAATATGCAGATTCAACTTGCAGTACATCATCCAGGGGTTCAACTCAAGATTTGACAATAATCTCACCCCAAGTTGTAGAAACAACTTAGTTTGTCGGAGATGGATTCTCCACATTAGGTGAAGAATCTGATTCCTCAGATGGTTTGTCATCACTCTTCTTCTTCTGGGTCTTATTCATCTCAGCTCTGGTTTCTTCAATATCAACCTTCCGCTTTCCTTTCTGGTTTGCAGAGTGATTCACCGGTTGGTTCTTCTGTGTTCTGCAAAACTTGGCCATATGTCCCAGTTTGTTGCAATTATAACATGACATTCCAAATGCTCTCCATGGTCTTGCATTGCCTCTACCTGTTCTTCTTCTGTAGTTCATTGCCACATGTCCAAAATTGTTGCAGATTGAACAAGTCACATTGACTCTCTTTTCCATCTCATAAGGACTAGACCGGTTAACATAGGGTCTTTGCCAATTTATGTTCCTCCTGTAAGTGAAATTCCTTCTCCAATCACTAATAGGTCTTGGGTTCATGTGAAGTGTTGGATTGTTTGCTCCATATCTACATTCAATAGATCTATGTCCATACATGTTGCATGCATAACAGTAACCTTCAAATCTTCTAGATACATATATAGTGTTAGGTTTATAACTAGTGTTACTATCAAATCTTCTTCTACACACATTTGCAGTATGTCTTGGTTTATGACAGTTAAAACAAATAGGTTTATAAGCTTTCTTACCGGTAGGTTTCTGAATCTTAGGATCAGTTTTATCTTCATGCATGATGTTCTTAGTACCAGAAGGTTCACCTTTCTCAAATGTAGAGTATTCCAATCTAGATGTATCACCTTTCATCCTCTAAGATTGAATTTGTTCATCCAGCATAGAGGAGCTCTTGTTGAATTTATCAAGCTTTGCATTGGCCTCAATGAGTTCCTTGGTAAGGTCTTCATTCCTTTTCATGAGGGTCTCTCTAAGAGACCTTTCTATTTCAAGATCTAAATGTAATGCTTCTTTTTCTTCCTTCTCCTCATGCCAATGTTCATACAAAGTTGCATTCTCCTGCTTGATCTTAAAGATTTCATGCTCTTTATCTCAGATCTGATCCTCAACCTTTCTTCTAGCTTCAAGTTCCTCACTCATCCAGATTGTAAGTTCTTCAAGTTCTCTCCTTAGGTTAGTCTTTTCACCATTTGTCTTCTCTACTTCTTTAACTAGTACATCAATGTTTGCTTCATCTGAAGAGTTTCTATCAAAGATCTCCAATAATTTCTCAGTCAGTTCTTTCCTCTTAGCTAGTGGTGTCTTGTATTTACCTCTAAGGGTCTGAAGTTATTCCTTGGTTTCAGCAATTTCTTTAGCCATCTCTCTATAGCTCATTCCTTCCCCAATATTTGCCTTAGGATTAGAGATCCCTTCCAAGCGATTAAGCCTTAAGGAAGTTAGGCTCTGATACCAATTGATGAACTTATAAGGCACTAAGAGGGGGAGGTGAATCAGTGCAAGTAAAAACAATACAAATCTTATTATCAAATTCACCAACTTAAAATTCAATAGGCATATAAGAAATAACACCAAGTATGCAATCACCACATAAAGCATAAACCACATGACACAAGAGTTTATATGTGGAAAACCAAAATGGTAAAAACCATGGTGGGAATTAGTACCCACAAGATCCACTATCTGCATTATAGAGATCTGATCAGTTAATGTTTACAACACTCAGTTAGGGGCACACCCTATTATAAGTGTCTAAGCCCGGTTAAGAGCTATACAATAAGGCCTATGAGGACCAGCCCTATTAGGATCTACCCAAGTTACTGGTATTTGCAAACACAAGTTATTGTGTCACCTGGTTAGAGGATTTAATGATCAGAATTGTTAGGATCTGACTGCACCCTATTAGGAGTGACCTTGTACGAGGATTTTCTTGTTGCAACTATTAGGGAGACAACAAGTACAAATAATCTCAGTATAACACCTTTTGTGTCTAATAAGAACCACTTCAGAACATTACAACATCACAAAGACTTCATCTCTCAATTCCTCTGATCTTAGCACTATCAGAAATACAAGATTCGCTCACCATCTATATCACTATCAAGCTCATATATATCTTTCCATACCTCATCACACAATTAAAATTATCATAAGGTCGGCTAGAACCTTATTAAAATTTCCTAGGTTCAATGCATCTAGACAATCTTGCATTGTACACTTTAGTTATGTCGGCGACCAACATAACAAATCCAATTCTGTGTCGTTTTATCGATCTGAGTGATTTTCATCACTACCAATTAATGCTCCATCCACTAATATGTTATGTCAAACAAATCTTGTTCACTTGATCGATTCAGCACATGTGGTCACAAAAATATCTTTATCTGATAGTCTTCAATGTTGCTGCAAAACCACATCATCTCAATCTTCATGATTTTCATGTACCAGTTGTCGGAATGTAACACTGTCTGGCATTTACCAGTTGAAGTCCTAATTACCGATTCTGATGAAACTGTCTCTACTTTACCGATTAAGTCTAGCCGATAGAACTATAAGACTTAGATGACTCAAAGAAACATAGTTTCCAACAATGACAAGATACAAAATAGTCATCATACAACATTCTAACCTTTTACATGTATCGGTTGCAACAAGCAAACACACATTACCAGTTGATCAAATGCCAACAACTCTCAACCTCAACATACATACAACAATGTTACTCCATCCCAATCCAATATGTCCAATTTCAATCCATCCACCGAAGCAACCATAAACAACTTAGCCCAAACCGTGTCATCCTTACAACAACAACTAGCTTCCATTACCTAATCCAAGTTTAATGTGCCCACATTTGATGTAGTGAGCCCATTATCTGATGACATTGTCTATGTTGTCCCTCCTAAACATGTGGAAATCCCTCAATTGGAGCTTTATAGTGGAAAATATGATCCATTGACTCATATGAAAATATTTCAAATTTTGTGAGTGATTTTGCTCATGATCAAAGACTTTTGACTAAATTGTTTACTCAAACTTTTAGGGACAAAGCTTTGCAATGGTATTGTTCTTTGCCTCCTTATTCTATTACATCATTTCAACAATTAGCTAATGATTTCATTCAATAATTTCACAATAATAATGGTCCTAAAATTACTTTGACTTATTTGATTCATTGTAAGCAAGGTGTTAAAGAAAAAGTGATTAATTTAATTAGTAGATATAAATATTTGTATTCTCAAATTACTTATCCTATGCCTAATCAAGATATTAAAAAAAAAAAAAATTTAATTTACAAAAATAAATTAGGGATAAGCTTCTCTTTTCTGATTTTACTTTCTTTACACAATTGTGCACAGTGCTTCATAACTATCAGCTTCAAGTGAGTCAATTTGAATCATCCTTCAATGGCTTTGGTTGATAAGAATGAAAGTGCTCAACAATATTCTATGAATTTTAAACCAAACAAGGGATTCATCAAGTTCAATGACAAAATCAATACCCAAGAAGAAGTTGTGACATCAAGTGTGCCTCCTTTATCCAAATACTTTAGAAAAGAATTTACTTCTCTTTCTAAGTCTTTGCATGGCATTATGACATAATTGTTAAACAAAAATGTTTTGAAACTTCCTCCCACATGCCAATTGATATATCAAAACCTTTGCCACCCTATCATAATCCCAAATATTTTTGCCAATATCATCATCAACCTGGTCATGACACTGAAAAATTCTATTCCTTAAGGAGTAGAATTCAAGACCTTATTGATAACAATAACATATTTGTAGCTAGTGTGAATGACAAAGAAAATAAGTTGTAGCTCCTCCTAATCAAAAACTCCAAATCTTTACTAATCCTTTGTCTTTTCATTCTACTAATGTGGTTGAGTTTGAGAATCTTGCATTTTCTCTTAATATCCTTGGCCTTGAGTCTAAAAGTGTGGTGAATCTTATTGATAAACCTACACCTACTAAGGACCTATGCATTACCTTTGATCCTAGTGGGACTATTGATGCACCTAATCGCCCACTATATATCACTGCGAAGATCAAAGACAAACTCTCATGAGGGGAGCTCATTGATCCAATGTGTATGGTGAATGTGATAACTGAATAATATCTTTATACTTTATAATTGCATAAAGTAACATATTACAAATATAATGTAGTGGTTAAGGTGCATGATAGTTTATCTTGTCCTACTATTGGTTCTATTACTCTTCCTATTGAGGTTGGTACTAAGTGCTCAGATGTCATTTTTGATATCATTCCTACATCAAATCAATTTTTTTGTGAATTTGGGACATCCTTGGCCCTCTTCCATGAAAGTGATTCCTTATACTATTCATAGATGTCTCAAATTTCCTCATAATGATAAAATCATAACAATTAATCATAGCATGTATCAACCCATGGTGAGGCATGGAGATGTTAATATTGATTACTTTTGGCCTAAACAATTTGAGCCTCTTAAGCCACAAAGTGATGCTCTTCTTCAATCTTATCAAAAGTGGAAGAATGAGATGATCTTATCTTTGAGTAAGCCTAGAGGTCCTATACCTATTCCTCCTCCTCATGATGGACCTGGTCTCCTTCCTACACCTTCTTTTCCTCCTTTCTACACCCCCTATCTTTAAACCTAGTAAACCTTATCCCATTCTTCCTCCTTTGAAGGAATAGAAGAAGCCTATTTCCATTGATCCTAAACCTTCACAACCCTCATCTAAAACTAAATGAAACTATTGTGTGAGAGAATGTCGATGGAGACATCATGCTAAGGTTCATGAATTTTATTCTCAACCTATTTCCTCCCCAAAGACCCAAAATGTTGACATGATCCCATTTGTCCAGCCTTCGCCTAACCCTAGGGAGGAAGTTCAACCTAAATAACCGATATTAAATATGCTTAAGAAATATGATGGTTCATGTTCTATTCATGTTAAAGATCCTATTTTTATTAATCTTGATGAAGAAATGGGTGAAAATGATGTTCATGCCAATAATGTTTATTCTAATGATTCCAATGATGAATATGAGTTTGTTGATGTTGATAATGATTTATCTAAACAATTTTCAAAAGCATTAATCCTATTTCCTAGTAACAGACAAAGTGACTCATCATTAGAGCATGGTCCTTGTTTGGAACTTGCAATAGCTCCATCTACTATGCTCAAATTTGCTCCTCTTGCATATTGTCCACCTTCCCAAAACAATGCTAAGCAACATTGGGAGGTGAATTATTTTCTTGGTTAGATTCATTCATGTCATAGATTCTCTCTCTCTCTCTCTCTCTCTCTCTCTCTCTCTCTCTCTCTCTCTCATTTCTTGCTTGTTTGTGATATTCTTCTATTTGTTTCTCACTTCTTCTATTTTTTGTCCCTAGTGTTGTCTACTTGAGGATGATGCAAAGCATTGAGATCTCTTTTGGTCTCTCCCATGTTGACTCAAAAGACACATGTTCCCTTCTTCCATTGTGGTTTTACTTCCTTTAGGGGATGATGTCAATTCAATGCTAATATATTTCATGATATACATTATTTATCATAATAGAATACTAACCCCAAAGTTAGTAGAACCCTTATGTGCTTTGTGCCCATTATCCTTTGATTTGTCCTTCCTTGGGGGCATACCATTGTGGCAACATGCTTGTCTTCAGGTGCATGATACCTTAGAAATTTCTCCCGCTAAGGCATATGCAATCGCTTTAACAAGGGGCATACACTCTTCTCAATGCTTCACTTTTTGCACACACTATCACATATCTCAATACTCAAGTTACTTTGCAAACTAAACCTTTTTCTTTATAATTTTGGTATTTTTCTTTTTCATGACTCATAGTAAACAAACCTCACTAGGCTAGTAGTCATGTTTTTCTCTCTCTTTTTCTTATGATGTCCCTTTTATCTTGATGTTGAAGTAGTAAGATAATAAAGTCCATTGGGGGCTTGGTGTGTCTTGCCTCTTTAATATCTTGATGAAAGTTTTCAATGTAAACCTTTGTACTTTACTGAGAGTATGCTTAGTCTCATAATCTCACTAAAGTGGGGAATAAATGTAGCATCCTAAATTATAATCCCTTACAATTTTGTCCTCATTTGGGCCCTCACCTTGGCCTTCATGTCCTGAGGCCTGATTGGAGATTTGATTCTTCTCATACCATACACTAGACTCAAAATTTTCATCATGCACACCTTTCTCCCCAGTTTCTTGAGCTCTTGATTGGTCGGGACTAAGGCACTGGAACTCTAGTCCTCCCAATCAAGACCCATTAAATTGGGACCTCACAACAGTCATTCAATTTGAGCAATAATTATGATCTCATGTCGACTCATGTCGGAAAATTAAGTTGTTTTTCAACAAGCAAGTATAAAAGGAGGTCTACCCCTCTCATTTTGATAATCACCTATAAATTGGAAAAAGTTCAAGCAATCAAGAATTTATTCAAATTCAAGTGAGCAATCAATCAGTCTTCTTTCAAGCATTGGAGTTGATATTCATGTTATATGTTTATGAAGACTTCATGAAACCTTAATTCCTTGTGGAGACAAACAAAACTCCATAAAAAGGGATTTGATTAGTGTTTTAGACATTATTCAACATTTCCCTGAAAAGGAAATCATTTCCATTACATCAATTCAATTACATTTCATTTCTATTTCATGGTTAATTATAAAACTAGGGTTTCAACTAAGGCAAACCACTATTCCCAACCATTTGAACCCTTCTCTAATATGTGGAGGAACACGTATGAAGATGTGATTTTCAGGATCGACATTATTCACAAAGACAAACAGGTTCCCCATCGGACGACGAAAAGTTCAGAGGATGAGAGTGAAGGGCATTCTGGTCTCAAAAAATTAGGACAACCTTCTAGGAATAGATCTGAGCACTCACATATTACTCAAACCCAGATTCATGGCTTGATCCAACAGTTGTAGATCACTATTTATGCGTTTTTACTTCAATTTTAGCACATTTACCCTAATTTCAACATTCTCACAATTAAACTTAAAAGAGGGCATCAAATCCTAATCCAATGAATTCAATAGAAATTCTCAGCCATATCCTTGTTGATTTTAGGATAGATCCATAGGGTTCACCCCTCTTTAATGTAGTGGTACCTAAGAAAAATATTAGTGGTCTTACTATATCATTGGGTGAAACCTTAATATTTTCACTATTACACCAATAAACAACATGTCGTCAACATACAAGACAATAATTAATAACTAATCATCAACAACCTTAATATAAACACAATTATCCTCTTCGCTTCTAACATAACCCAACTTTAATGCAAAAGCATCAAAATTCTAGTACCACATCTTGGGTGACTGTTTCAAAACATACAATCGATTTTAACTTGCAAAATAAAGTTTAATTTTCCCGTCTCAACAAAACCATCAGGTTGTCACGTATAAATCTCTTCTTCAAGATCCCCATTTAAGAAAGCAGTTTTAACATCCATTTGATCTATCTCAAAATCACAAGTAGCAAAATTAGATAATAGGAATATAATAGAAGTTATCTTAGCAAAAGGAGAGAATATTTCACCGAAATCAACTCCCTCTCTTTAGGAGTAGCCCTTGGCTACCGATCCATCCATGTACCTCTCTAACCAATCATCTAATCCAAATTTCTTCTTAAATTCCCATTTACATTCAATCAGCTTTATTCCTTTGTGAAAAACTAACAAGATCTCAGGTGTCACAACTATTTAAAGTTGTCATCTCCTCTTGCATGGCCTACATCGAAGACTCACTTTCCTCGAGTGCTTCCCTGTAAGATCTAGGTTCATCGTTAGTGCTTAATAAAGCAAACTTACAATGGAAATATGGTGGGCTATACCTGTCAAATGGATTTCATTATCTTGTGGATCTTCTCAAAGGTGGAGTAAGAGGTCTTTTCTCATGTTCTTCTTCATTAATTTCAACTTCTTTTTTCACAATTGAATCTTCAGAACTTTCACTTGAACTCTATTCTTCTTGTCCATCTTCTTGTCCATCTCTTTGTTCTTCCACATGTGCATCTTCTTGCTTAGTTTCAAAATGCACTATTTTTTACTTTTCCTTTGGTTGCTCTTCAGCCGAGTCAGCTCCAAATTCCCTAAAAAATGACATTTGTCAGACTTGTGTGAATATTGTCATTGTTGTCATTGATGTCAAACCAGTTATTCAATTTAGTCCGAATGATATGTGTAGATGGTATACATGCAAGTGATGTATACAATTTTGGTATTATTGGAAGAAATGTATGGGATATGATGTAGTAAGGCGTATATAATCTACTGGAGTCATTTCCAGAGGATCTCCATCTTCAGAATCCTGAGTTATGCTTATCTTGGTCCTAGTATCATTTGTGTTTTCCAACATTGGTTATGTCGGTTGTATATTTCATGTTTCGTTGTTTGATATATATGGCATGTGTGGTATCTATATTTTGGATTTTGGAGTTGTTGTGCTTAGAGGTTTGTGTTTATGGGTCTGTATTGATGGGTCTGGTTGACCCCCATTCTATTATGACAATTAAGTTGTATGCATAAGTGAAATAATTATGTAAAGGAAGCGTCTAGAGATCTTGCAGTGGCTGACTTGGTTATCATGATTTTATTAAGGATTTATTGGATAACGTGTTGTTCCGAGCAACATATTACTTGTGCTTTATCGACATATCATCCTGGTGTGCAAGCTTTCTGATGTATATATATGTAGAAGCATGACTAATGGATAAGAAAGTAGTGTATGAGATATAAGATGTGAAGTGGTAAATAATGGACAACGAAGCAGTTGGAGAAGAGTCAGAGTGCAGATAGAAGTGAAATAATCCTTTACCAAATTTTTTGCAAGTGATTGGTTCGGTAGAACAGTGCAGTAATCCTTTACTAGATCTGTTGCAGGTGTTTATGGACAATAGTACATAGATCTTTTACCAGATCAGCTTTAAGTTTTGTGGATTGTGATTTGATCTTAATCTAGAACTGATTTCATGCATTTGGAGATGCAACTTTCCTTAGTTCATTTATATATATTATAGTGGGCATTCCGACAGTGAGCAACTTTTGTAATCTAGCAGTGAGCCACCCATTTTGTAAACACCATATAACTAGTTATATTATTTTGAGAGTTAACACACTCTGTGGTTTTTCCCATTTGGGTTTTCCATGTATAAAATTTGGCGTTCCTTTGTGGTTGTGTTCCTTTGTTTATTATGCATTTGTTATTTCATGTTGATGAGCTTAATTGATAATATGAGTATCTCAACAAAGGTTAAGAAATTATGAAAAGTTTTTTTAAATATGTGGGAATACTAATTCACCCCCCCCCCTCTCCCTCTCGATATTCCGGTCCTTTAAACCAATCCAACAATTATTATTAGAGCTTTGGTCCCTTGCTTGAAAGCTTAACCACTTGAGGGAGATCCTTATTTGTTAAATCACGACACCAATGAGTATGACTAGAGAATTTCAGTTGGATGAGGAATTGTAGATAGCTCTCGAGGATCTAGAAAGTGTTGAATCTGAGAATGAGGAATTGAAAGAGAATGTGAAGGTAGTGAATGAATGTGTGCAGAAGCTGAGAGAGAAAATTCAAAAATTCAAATTGAGGCATAAGGAAGTTAACAATCAGTTGAAGCAAGTGAATGAGAATATTAAAGATCTGTGTAGAAAATTGAGGAGAAGAACAAAGCAGAGGAAGTCCTGAAAGAATAAATCAAGTTGAAGACAGAAGAATGTAAGAAGCTAGAGAAAGAGGTGAAGAAGTTGAAGGCAGAAAATAAGGTTCTTGATAGCAGTAAGATCCTAGGAGAATTGATCAATATGTAAAAAGCTCATTTAGACAAGACTGGACTTGGATTTCAATTTGGTGAATGTTCAAATTAGAATGATGAAGATAAAAGCAAAGAGTTCAAGGCAGAAGCAAAGAAGAAATTAGAAGATGCAAGAAAGACCCGAAATTAGAATACTAATGCAAGGAGGCTATCAGTTCATCAATATAATGCACAAAGGTACCCTTTATTTAATGGCTATTGTTTTCAATGCAATAAGTTTGGTCATAAGGTTGTAAACTATAGAAGCATTCAATGTTACGATTGCAAGAAATTTTGTCATAAAGCTAATTACTGTCAGAATTCTAATCCGGTTGGAGCAAATAAGGTGAACAATAAATTTCATGGATATTGTTATACATGTAATGGTTATGGTCATAAAGATAATCAATGCAAATCAAGAACTCTTCCAGTAAATCTATGAAGAAGAATGTCAATTGTTACAATTGCAAGCCATTTGGACATTATGTTAATCAATGCAGAAATGGAAATATGGAGAAATCTATTGAGAAGAATGGAACAAAGGATAATCGATCAAAAAAAAGGGAAATTTTGGTTTGGAGAAAGAAGGAAGTGAAAAATGGAAGTAAGCCTGATGTACTAGAATACGATGCAGGCACCTCTTCCTCCAGAAACTGAGCATAGTGCTTCAGCTCAAGGGGAGTTCTTGAAGAAAAATATTTGTTTCTCCCCTTCTAAGTGGATCATGTCATTGGTCTGGCATGACTGCGATCGATGTTTTAAAATCATTTTTATTTATCGTGGTTAATAGTGATTGAAGATGTTGTGAATAGTTGAAGAGCAGTAGAGCAAGAGAGTAGAGAAAACTATCATGGAAGCCAAGATGACCATTGGAGAATCGGGCAACGAAGAATTTCAAGTTGTGAAGACGGTATTTTTGGATGAATTTGATCCTAATAAAATCATAAAAGTGGAAAAGAGTCTAAGTGATGTAGAATTGCAAAAAATTGAGGAGTTGGAGCATAAAGGACTGAATCTGTGGACATAGTTTCCCTGGTTCGATGATGAGGAAGTGATTAGAGTAACCCTTAGTCTTGTGTAGGATAATTGCATCATGTTGGATAAACCCTATTCAATCATGAAGGAGATCATTTCAGTTATTACTAGTGTGTGCAAAAATGGAGTCGTTCCGGTTAAGAAATCAATAAAGAATAAATAGGTGAAACCCTAACCTGTGTAATGGGCGATCAGTGAGCATTGATTATCGACAAAATTATCGATCCCATGGTGAGGTATGTTGCATATGGCATTTCTTACAAGATCTACTTTAGAAATAGGGAAGGTTCCACTTCGTCTATTGTTGTATATATGGCGCATATGCTTGTTATGGAAGATAAAATGTTCGACTTGTGTAAATTGTTGAGAGATTTGTTATTAGAAAAGATTAAGATGTCAAAATAATAGAATTACCCCTTTCAGTTTGGATCATTGCTTATTTTTCTAGCTATGTAATATTTTGGATCCCTTCCGGCAAAAGAAAATGTGATATGGGAGTCCAATGTTCTGGTTACAAGGCAAATATTTAGATATTTGAATGGATTAGACAAGATAGAGGATGCATGCAATGTTTACTTCAAATCTTTCATGGATATGTGGAGTGTTGGTCTAGTACCCCCTACTACCGGTCCTGCTAAAGGAGGTTCTTCCTTCTGTAAGAGGAAAATAAGAAAGTCTATCTTGGAATCTAAGAAAGGAAAGAAGGATTAGAAGGTAAAAGACATTGTGATAATTGAGGATCCAAAATCTCATGTGGCTAAAGGAGAGTTGGTTGTTGTAGAGAAGAAAGAAAAAGAATTTGATGATGAATCTACCTTGTTGGAAATCATTGGTAGCTCTGATGGAATCAGTAAGATTGGTAAGATGTGGCTAACTTCTATTGAGGCAAACAAAATTGAAAATTTTCTAATAAATCATTTGGTCCGGAACAGTATTAGAATTGAAGATGTTGGTAATGTGCTTCTGGAATCCCTATATGAAATTGTTAAGGAGAAATTGACTAAGCAACCTGTTGATGCTAAAGTTTTAGAAGAAAAAGGTTATGATATGTCGAATTTGTTGAAGGAGTGTGATGATGCACAAATAACACTTTTTGTATACATTGATGAGATGAGAGACTATATCTACAGTGCTAGCAGAATTTATAGGTACTGTCTTTCATGACCAGTAGCTACAGTAAAGCATAAGGCTAAGATTGACTCTATTGAAGATGAATTGAGTTCCTTGGGTAAATCTTTTGATTTTCTAAGTGACAAGGATGGAGAGAGAAGAAGAAAAAGATAAATTCTCTTTAGGCTGAATTATTGGTTCTGCAAAGGCAAACATAAAACTTTGTGAGCATTTTCTGGAAATTGAAAGAAATTATTGAGGTGAAATTGGAGCACTTCTCAGCATTGCTTGGCAGTGCAATTGAATATGAGTAGAATCCATCTACTCCAAACAAATTTTTTCATGTTGTTGATTTGTTGGTAGAGTGTAGGAGTTTGTCAGTAAGTATTAAATTGGCTATTCAATCTTGGGAGGTTCTTCTTCTAGAACTAAAGGAGAAGTACAAGCTAATATTTCAAAAGAAGAGTAGTTGAGAGTTCTTTTGGGTTGGTACTCAATTTTGACAGTTTTGCAGTTGAAAGTATTAATTTTCTTTCTTTCTTTTCTTTTTCATCAAAGGGATCCTTTTTCCTTGATGTCAAAGGGGGACAAAGGTAAATGGAATAGGAGTAATAAGGAGATATATGAGTTAGGGGGAGTTGTATGCATATTTTTTGCCATCAATGACAAAGGGGGAGATTGTCAGACTTGTGTGAATATTGTCATTGATGTCAAACCAGTTATTCGGTTTAGTCCAGATGATATATGGAGATGGTATGTGCAAATGATGTATACAATTTCAGTATTATTGGAAGCAAAGTATGGGATAAAATGTAGTAAGGCATAGATGATCTACTAGAGTCATTTCGGGAAGATCTCCATCTCCATAATCCTAAGTTATGCTTATCTTGGCCCTAGTATTAGTTGTGTGTTTCGACATTGGTTATGTTAGTTGTATCTTTCATGTTTCGTAGCCCGGTATTTGTGGCATGTGGGGTATCTATATTTTGGATTTTGGATTTGTTGTGCTTAGAGGTCTGGTTGACCCCTGTTATATTCTAGCAATTAAGGTTTATGCATTGGTGAAAGAATTATGTAAAGGAAGCATGTAGAGATCTTGCGGAGGCCGACTTGGTTATCATGTTTTGATTAAGTCTTTATTGGATATCGTGTTATTTCGAGCAACATATTACTCATGCTTGGCCGACATATTATCCCAATGTGCAAGTTTTTCGGTATATATATCTAGAAGCATGAATGATGGATAAAAAAGTAGTGTGTGAGATGTAAGATGTGAAGTGGCAAATAGTGGACAATGAAGCAGTTGGAGTAGAGTCAGAGTGCAGACAACAGTGCGGTAATTCTTTACCAGATTTACTGCAAGTGAATAGTTTGGCAGAATAGTGTAGTAATCATTTACTGGATCTGTTGTAGGTGTTGCTGGATCTGTTGCAAGTGTTTGTGGACAATAGTACAAAGATACCATATCAGTTGTAAGTTTTGTGGATTTTGATTTGAGATTAATCTGGAATTGATTTCATGCATTTGGAGATGCAACTTTAATCGGTTCATTTATATCTATTACACTAAGCATTCTGATAGTGAGCCACTTTTGTAATTTGGGAGTGAGTCATCTGATAGTAAGCCACCCATTTTGTAAACACCGTATAACTAGTTATATTATTTTGAGAGTTAACACTCTCAGTGGTTTTTTCCATTTGGGTTTTCCACATATAAAATTTGGTGTTCTTTTTGTGGTTGTGTTTCTTGTTTATTATGCATTTGTTATTTCATGTTTATGAGCTTAATTGATAATATGGGTATATTAACAAAGGTTAAGAAGTTGTGAAAAAAAATTGAATATGTGGGAATACTGATTCACCCCCTACCTCAACACCCCCCTCTTAGTATTCTGGTCCTTTCAACCAATCCAACAACATTAGTAGAAAAGATCATTTTATGAGTTATTCCAAAGCTTATAACCTTTTACATTCTCACCATATTCTACAAAGATGCTTTTATGAGCTTTTAGATCGCTTCTCTTGAGGCACATGAAATAAGTTTAGGAATGAGAAAAAAAAGAATAGGCAATGTAACTACAATTATAATTTTTCAAAATAATTAAATAATTAAAACAATTTAAACTATCTATTAAAAAAATCTCGATTATCTAATTTTGAACAATAACAATGGTAAGGATGTCTTAATCATTTGAACTTAATTACCAATCAATTATCTAACATTTTTGTCAACAAGCTTTTATTTTTCAACTATAAGATGGATGAAAAATTAACCAAAACTTGTATACTTCTTGCACCTTTACCTTTATATTTTTCTTGCACCTTTATCACTGGGATGTCTTCTAAGCCATCTGAACTTAATTTCCCATCAATTATCTAACATTGTCGTCAACAAGCTTCTACATTTCAAATATAAGATAGATGAGAACATAACCAAAATTTAAATAGTTCTTGCATCTTTACCATTAGGATGTCTTGGCCATCTAAACTTAATTACCAATGAATTTTCTAACATTGTTGTCAACAAGCTCTTACTTTTCAACTATAAGATAGACGAGAACTTAACCAAAACTTATATAGTTATTGCATCTTTACCATTAGGATGTCTTAGTCATTTGAATTTAATAGCCAATCAATTATCTAACATTGTTGTTAACAAGCTTCTACATTTCAATTATAATATAGATGAGAACATAACCAAAATTTATATAGTTCTTGCATCTTTACCATTATGATGTCTTAGTCATCTAAACTTAATTACCAATCAATTATCTAACATTATCATCAACAAGATTCTACATTTGACCTATAAGATAAATGAGAACTTAACCAAAACTTATATAGTTCTTGCATCGTTACCATTAGAATGTCTTAGCCATAATAACCAATCAATTATCTAACATTGTCTTCAACAAGCTTCTACATTTCAACTATAAGATAGATGAGAACTTAACCAAAACTTATATAGTTCTTGCATCTTTACCATTAGGATGTCTTAGCCATTTGAACTTGACAACCAATCAATTATATAACTTTGTCATCAACAAGCTTCTACATTTAAACTATAAGATAGATGAGAACTTCACCAAAACTTATATAGTTCTTGCATCTTTAACATTAGGATGTCTTGACCATCTGAACTTAATTATCAATCAGTTTTCTAAGTTTGTTGTCAACAAGCTCTTTCATTTCAGCTATAACATAGACAAGAACTTAACCATAACTTATATAGTTCTTGCATTTTTACCATTAGGATGTCTTAGACATCTGAATATAATTACCAATCAATTATCTAACATTGTCGATAGACAATAACTTAACCAAAACTTATAAAGTTCTTGCATCTTTACCATTAAAATGTCTTAGCCATCTAAACTTAATAACCGAATCAATTATCTAACATTGTTGTCAACAAGATTCTACATTTCAACTATAAGATAAACGAGAACTTAAATAAAATTTATATAGTTCTTGCGTCTTTACCATTAGGATGTATTGGCTATTTGAACTTAATTACCAGTCAATTTTCTAAGATTGTTGTAACAATCTCTTACATTTCAATTATAAGATAGACGAGAACTTAACCAAAAATTATATAGTTCTTGCATCTTTACCATTAGGATGTCTTAGCCATCTAAATTTAATTACCAATCAATTATCTAACATTGTTGATAGACAAGAACTTAACCAAAACTTATATAGCTCTTGCATCTTTACCATTAAGATGTCTTAACCATCTAAACTTAATAACCAATTAATTATCTAACATTGTCATCAATAGGCTTCTACATTTCAACTATAAAATAGACGAGTACTTAACCAAAGCTTATATAGCTCTGGAGATGTCCAGTTTCTCTTCTCTATCTACAAAGGTTCTCATACCAATAATCTTATGGAGGCCTTCGCCATCCAAGTAGCAGTGGAGCAATGTTGCAAGCAAGGGTGGTGTAGGATGAATCATTTGTGAGACGGACTCGCAGGTGGTTGTCAACTAATTGAATAAAAGAGAGCTGGTGGATGTTGAATGACATTTGGCTTTGGTTATTAAGCAAATCACTCAGTTATGTCGGACCCTTGACTCTGTCATTTTTTTCCATATCCCTCGGGAGTGGAATGGTGTGGCTGACTATTTGGCTAAGTGGGCGTCCGAGTATATGCAGGATTGGAATATTATGGATCAGAGGCATCTTCCCCTTGAATTGTCTCACGAATTGGATCAACTTCTTGTTCAGGATAAAGCTCTTTAGAGCTCTTTGCATTTTCTATTGTCCCTTTTGTTGTACTCTTCTCTTTGGATTTCAATAAATTTTCACCCCTCGTTTAGTTCAACAAGTTCTTACATTTTAGCTATAAGATAGAGGAGAACCAAAACTTATATAGTTCTTGCATTTTTACCATTAGAATGTCTTAACCATCTGAATTTAATTGCGAATCAATTATTTAACATTTTCGATAGACAAGAACTTAATCAAAACTTATATAGCTTTTGCATCTTTACCATTAGAATGTCTTGGCCATCTTTACTTTAATTACCAATCAATTTTCTAAAATTGTCAAAAAGCTTTTACATTTCAGCTATAAGATAGAGGAGAACTTAACCAAAGCTTATATAATTCACATTTGAATGTCTTCCCCATCAGAATTTCATTACCAATCAATTATCTAACATTATTGATAAACGAAAACTTAACCAAAAATTGTATAGTTCTTACATCTTTATCATTAGGATGTCTTAGCCATACACTTTACAACCAATCAATTATTTAACATTGCTGTCAACAAGCTTTCAAAATTTCAACTTTAAGATAGACACGAACTAAACCAAAATAGTTCTGGCATCTTTAGCATTAGAATGTTTTTACCATCTGAACTTTAATTACCAATCAATTTTCTAAGATTGTTCTCATGAACTATAAGATAGATGATAACTTAACCAAAACTTATATGATTCTTGCATCTTTACAATACAATAGTGGTCAGTACTTACAAGTACAAGAAAGAAAGAGTAGCCCACTACCTTAACCTAATTTTAAACTCACAAATTACAAAAAATTTATGGATCAAGAGACTCCTCAGTACAGGTGGAATGGCTCAGTAATGTATTGTTCAGTCACCGCCCCTGTAAATGAATACTCTCACTATTGGAATCCCTAACATCTCAATTACGTCTTCACTGATTTATATCTCATGATTTCATGATTTTATTTAGTGGAAGTTGAAACTTTTCCTTCATCTTTATCCATGTCAGCACACAATATGCTAGACCAGTACAGTTCTAATACTAAATGCTACTGAAATTCTTACAATGCTCTTAGCATCAGAATATCCGTCTTGGCTGTGCCTTGGAGAAACCAGTTTAATATTTACAGCTACTTTCATTGTAAATTATGTACATACAAAACTCTCATGTTTGTCTAAGAAGTAGATGCCATTAAATCTGGAGATAAGCCCTGTTTTTGGCCTCCAATCATAGCAACTTCATGCTGTGCAGCATATTTATAGGCATGTCCATCCATTTCTGACTGTGGAGGTTCATTCAAAAATGCCCAGTTGCTTCTTGTCCACCTGAATAAAGAGCAATTCGATCATAATCAATTGGAAGATATATTATAGAACAAGAACATAGAAAATATATCTGAGTTTTACAGCATAGAAGTCTACATAGAGAGGGAAAACAAAACATACCAGGCCAGCTTCTTGTCCCTCACTGACTCCCCATTTGTCACAGATTGAGCATCTTCACTGACTCTCTGTGTGAAGCTATTGCTTACTTCTAGACGAGCTGGACGATTAGCAGGGAATGATTGGCTGCCTCTGCCCCCAATTATACTTATCTGTGATCTCCCAAATTACAAGCAGTAAGACCACCAATTCTATTTAGGAATAAGTCAATAAGGAAACCTAGAATGCCTCATACTAAAATTTGACAATAAGTTTTTATAGTTCAAATGGGCATTATTAAAAATTTTAAATGGAAGGACAACTTACTCTGAAATTGAAAAAAAGGTCAGAGATGTTCATACAGTTATAAATGAGTAAAACTGAAGTATAAATTTAGATCAGCTCAGCTCATCTAATTTGGGAAAGATATAGAAAAACAATGTATTATCTATTTAACATTGAAAATTTGATTATATTTATTGATTAATTAAAATTCTGATTTTATATCCAAAAAAATTCTGATAAAAAAAGAGACATATAATATTGATTCATATTTCAATAACATCTTAATATTTACTAAAAATTATATTACATTACTAATTTGAAAATAAAATAAAAAGCTTTTTTAACTTTTCAAAGTTATGACTATGTCAACTATTTGTCAACCATCAATGGAAACCTTCCCACATGAAAGAGGCAAGAAAAGGAAGAATGTTTATGAGAGCTGAGAAACCTTGACCCAATTGAAAGAACCAAAACCTATCAATGAAATGCTCAATTTTCTGTCTCAACTTTCTGTCCTCTTTTGTCAAAAGAACCTTTACCAGATCTAACAAAGAGAAGAAAAAGAAAAATAAAATAAAAAACCTCTTCATAAGAGTCTTGTATCTAAAAATCTCAATGTTTTCAAGTCAATAATTTCCTCCTCGTAAAAGAACCTTTAGAAGCATAAAGAGAAGAAAAAAAAAACCTCTTCCTAAGAGTCCTCTAGCTAAAAACTTCAACGTCTTTGATTCAATAAATTCCTCATTTTCCTCCTTGTAAAAGAATCTTTAGGAGCTCCAACAAAAAGTAGAAAAAGAAAAACCTCTTCCTAAAAAACCTGTATCTAAAAACCTCAATGTCTTCAAGTCAATGAATTCCTCCTTGGAAAAAGGAGATCCAACAAAAAGTAGAAAAAAAAAACCTCTTACTAGTCTAAAACCTCAATATCTTCAAGTCAATGTCTTCAAGTCAATGAATTCCTCCTCGACCTTTTAAGAGTCTTTTAAAAGTCAATGAATTCCTCCTCGACCCTTTAAGAGTATTTTAAGGGTTCTGACAAAGAGAAGAAAAAGAAAAACGTCTTCCTAAGAGTCTTGCGTCTAAAACCTTCAAAATCTTAAGTCAATGGATTCCTCCTTACAGAAAAAAATGTCCAAAATGTCCAAAAGTTAGAACAAAGGGTGATCAAGTATTAGCCCATCTCCCTAAGGGAAGGCACCTAGCAAAATAGAAAAATAAAAGCATGTAGAAGAGCATGGACGATGTTCCTATATAAAGGACAACATTTCAAAAAAGAAGTTTATATCTATGTACAAACAATTAAGATCAGAGCATTCAATTGAAGATGGATAGATAGCAAAATTTTAACATTCATGATGCTGTTTGTGAGGCTAAAACTAGCTGCTGTTTATGAGGCTAAAACTTTGGAGGATAAGTTTATCATTCTGACTTTCAAACTTGCTATAACCAGTTTATGAGATGACAACGTTTCAACTTTCAAACTTGCTACTTGCCGACCAACAGTTTTGGTCCAAATACCCCCAAAATAGTTCGAATAGTCGCAAACTAATTTTTCTTTTTAAAAACACTTCTACTTACAACCATTCTAGCTCAACCTCTCTGCCTAAATCAAAAATTTCATCAACCTAAATCTGTCAAGCTTATTTATCTAACTAAATACACCAAAACAGAACAATACTAACGATTTGTGAAGAAAAACACCAACTTCAAAGCATCCTAATTCAATCTTGAAAGTAAATTTTGTCAATCCATCCAAGTTTTTCAAAGGAAGGAGGATGAGATCTTTTTCAAGCAAACTAACACATACCTGGTCATGAACCTCTGAAATCTCTGAATCAGTCTCTACAACTGCCCTCAGATGCTCCTCTTCAGCCCCACGCTTAACCTTCCAAAAGTTATCTATCTCTTCCTCAGTAAAGGACTTCCTTTTCTCAAACCTACCTGTATCCAAATAAGTCCAAACTCATCAAAACCCACATAAAAACATACAGGATTTCTAAAAACAAAGCTAAAACTAATCTATGGTCTGATACTTTACCAGACCTAGGAGAATTCCACCCTGACACTAAAGAACCCATGATCTCTATCTTCTTCTCCTCACAACTTTGTTCACAAAACTAGGAAATAAGTTAAGTATTTCAAAAATCTTCTTAATACTGTTTGACATTAGTGTTGAATTCAATATATAAAGGCTCCACCGACTTAAGTTTACTCCTTGTAAGACCATACTACTCTGGTTTTTACTATATCAGCCCACAGCAATCTGCTGAGCTGGATACCATGAATGTTTATAAAATCTTTATCTTTAAGAATGATTCTTTTGGATAGAGGACACATGGAGACTTATTATGCGATAGAGTCGTGATCGAAAGGGTATTATGTAGAAAAATTAAAGCAATTTCTACCCAAGTCGCTTTCAAATCATTTGTGACAGCACAATCCAATTGAAATATTCAAAGTTAGAAAATTCTTAAAGATAATACTTATCACTCCAAGATAAGGAAGAGTGACCGCTTGACTGAGTTTTACTCATTAGATTGTTGCTTTTGCTTTAAACATGGAATTTATGGTAATTTTTTAATTTTCCTGTTGAATTAATTGGGTTTGAAACTTCCAGTACATGAATTTTGGCTGGAATATTGGAACATGGAGGAGGATGATATTATTAGTAATTCAATATTTAACCTAATTTGCACTGTTTCAGTTCATCAATTCTTTTTTTTCCATAGTTTTATATTTTCAATTTATTTAATTATTTTTATGGAGGATTTTATATCATATATCAATTAGTCGGAGCATAAGTTTATGTCAATCAATTAAACATCAAGGATTAAGAGGTATCTATTCTATCAAAATTGTCTGGAACATAATCCTAACCTCATTCTTTATCGTTTAAATCTTAATGTATGGCATAATCAAGAAACATACCATCAACTCTTCATATCAGTTGAGAGTAAAGGGTTGAGGGGTATCTATTGTATGAAAATTGGCATGAACCAAGTCTCGTCTCTTTTAGTTTAAACCTCAATGGATGACATAATCAAGAAACAAGTTTAAATCTCAAAGGATGGCATAATCAAGAAACAACCATCACGTATGCGGATCCGCTAAGAGTCAAGGATTGAGGAGTATCTATTCTACCAAAATCATTTGGGGCATGATTCTAGCCTCATCCTTACTATTTAAATCTTAATGGTTGGCATAATCAAGAAAAAGACCATCACCACTTTGGTGAGAGCCAAAGACAAGGCCGGTATATCTATTCTACCACAATTGTCTGGTATATGATCCTGATTTCATCCCTTATGGTACCTCAATGCATGATGTAATCAATAAACATACCATCACCTCTTCAGATCAGCTGAGAGTAAAGGATTGAGAGGTATCTATTGTACATTTGAGGCACGAACCCAACCTCATCTCTTATAGTTTAAACCTCAATGGATGGCATAATCAAGAAACAATCATCACGTCTGCAGATTAGCTAAGAGTCAATGACTAAGGGGTATTTATTCTACCAAAATTGTTGGGGTACAATCGCAACAACATCTCTTATAGTTTTTCATCTATTACAGTTTAAGCCTCAGTGGCCATCACCTCCAGGGATCAGTTGAGGGTCAATGACTAAAAGATATTTATTCTACCAAAATTGTTGTCACCCACAATCTGATCTCATAGCTTATAATTTAAACTCGTCTCTTATAATTTTAACTTTATTGAACGATGTAATCAAGAAACATATTATCATCCTCACTAATTATTCTTACATTTATTTATTATTAAAAAAACAAACCAAAAATTTAGGATGTTGATTTTATATTTTTTTCACTCCATGACTGTACATGAGATCATCTGCATTGATAATTTTCCTCTTTTTCGCCGCGCTGTTGCTTTCAATTCATCGTTATTATCCATCATAAAAAGAGACAAGACATCTACCTAGTTATAGGCAAAGCAAGTTGATCGAATTGCAATTGAAAAAAGATTAGATTTTCTTTTTCCTTCCGGTTTAATGAAAAGGATTGTTTTGTCATTTAAGGCAGTGGATATTATGGGATTTGTCTTTTAGATATTATTGTTGTTGTTTTATGTATTTATTTGGTCACGCTTGCATAGGGCCGTACATCCTCCCTCATGCAAAGCATATGGACAGAAACCGGCTTGCTCCATGAACCCTCTCTTTAATTTAGAATTTAATTCTTATTTTTAAAATTTAGGTTGTATTTAACTTATAATATTTATATATAATTATGTTGTATAAATAATAAAAAAAATTATTATAGAAAATTATAATATAATATTTTAATTTATAATATATTATTTTTAAAATATCTGTTAATTTAAAATATATAGATAATTGATCTGTTAGTGGGTAGCACGGACTAATCCATCTTTCATTAAAGACAAAGAGGTGGAATGGTCAAAGCCAGAACAAGAGTGGATCAAAATCAATTTCGATGGTGCATCTTGGGCTAGCCCTGGACCATCTGGAACAAGGTTTGTGGCTAGGGACGAGCAGGGCAATTTACTAGCTACTGGAGCTCAAAAACTTAAGGAACGAATGACAAACAAACCTGAGATATATGGAGCTCTTTTGGCAGTCAATTTGGCAAGCAATTTTTCAATCACCAATTTGTATATTGAGGGAGATTCACAAATCATTGTGAATGGTCTTATTAAAGGCGAAGCACCAAATTGGAAAATAAATAAAGTCGTAAAAATTATCATGTTGGGAGGGATCAAAGTAAGGTGGCGGACAGCTTATCGAAATGAGCAGCTTCACTTAATGCAAACAATGATGAGCCTTGGTGGATGGACTTATGTAAGGCAGCGTCTATGTAGCAATATAAAGCACACACTCATACGAAAGGCAGACTTAGAAAAAATTTAACATCTCCTTTATGCAAAGTGTGGTAGAAATTTTTTTAACATCTCCTTTATGCAAAGTGTGTTTTATCTACCTAGATATCCATTTTCGTGATTCAGGGGGCATGGGCACCCATTAATGGGAAAGACTGGAAGCAGAGGACAACTTCATTTTTTGGAAAGTTCCTAAAGCCTTTTTAAAAATCCATTTTCGTGTGCAGAAATGAAGAGGGGTGACGCCACATGTTTCTCTGAGGCATTTTGATAGGCAAATCGCATTCCAATCTATGCTTCCACATTTTGCGTACATGTCTACCAGGGCTATTGCAACGACAAAATCCCCAAAGCACCCATTCTTGATAGGCATGGAGGATGTGGGTTAAAGTCAATGAGACCACATTTCAGATTGGAAGAAAGGCGCACTGGGAAAGGGAAAGGCATGGGGTCTTAGCATCTAAAATCATAAGTTGAGGGTCATCTTGGTGCGCAAGGACACAATATTTGACCCATGGCCTCATTAAAGAAACATTTATTTTGTGCAGAAATGGGGTGGGGCACAAGAAGAAGCGAAGATGAATGGCCATCAAGTTGTTCAACGAGATAAAGGGATTGCAAATATTGGAGGGAAATGAAGGCAAAAAATGTGGATTTACACCTGCCATTTGCATTTGCTTGAAAGTTTAGAAAGCCTTTTCAACATAATGGAAAGCCTTTTCAACAGATCCATTATGTGTGTATCTTACAATCATTGCAATAAACAAAAATGGACCCATCGCAGAGAGTGGAGGCACGTTGAAGGGAGGAAGAGAGAACAGGTGATTGGTGGCATTAGAAACCTTTTTTATTTAGTCGCCATGATCTTCTTGTGGTTGAATACTCCAAAGGTAGAGTTGAACATGGGTTCGAAGAGCAGAATAACAAGCCATGGGAATATCTAAATCATAGCATAGGTCCTAGAAGGCCATGTGGGAACCTTATGGGGTAGATTTGAACCATTACAACACTTCCAATCAAGGTTTGAGAGGAAAAAGAGGTAGAAACATGATTCATATCAATTCTAGGGTAGAAATTCGTCTATTTATTTTTTTACGCTTTTGACTCCGAGTTATGAACAAGTGAGGTCACAGCCCGGGGACCTTCCCCACACTTCACTTGTTCAAACCTATGAGCACAACGACCCAGCGAAGACACAAGGCTTGCAAGCACAATGGCCCAACAGGAGTTTGAACCTTGGTGGCCACTTCACCAACGAAGTGTTTTAACCGTGACACTACATGTCTGAAGACAAAAATTCGTCTATGTTAGAATCAATGACAATTCCAAAGACACTGAAAGGGGGGGGAGGGGTGAATCGGTGTCTTACCAGCTAACTGAATATTTAAACTTATTTGTAACTTCGCAACCCAAATCAATGTACCAGTAAACAAGAAATAATGCAGTAAAGAGAAATAACAGAGATATCATAAATACACACAATAACATAAATATTTTTGGCGAGGAAAACCCAGTGTGGGAAAAACCTCGGTGGGATTTGTGACCCACAATATTTACTCACTGGCCAATATGAATAAATATTACTTACAATAAGGGCCTGCACATACAGGAAAGCCAACAACCTAGAGCGCATTGTTCAATACAAGAGTCATACTGACTACAAAATGGATAATTAAATCCAATGCAATGTACTGCTCAAAATATCATCTCTACTGCCTAGTTCAGTACCGGTTTAAGCTCAGTAAAAACCTTTTGTTGTCTTACATAAACCAACAATAATTATCCTATCATATGTCACACCTTACATCAAGTCCTGTCATACAAAAATGATCTATAAGATCTCATACATATATGAGTCTTTTACAATATACCAAGTCGGCTTACAAATAATTAATTATATTTATAATACAATTCATAAAGAAAACTTGTCTCATGTCGGTCTGAGTGCTGGTATACTTCATCTCCAGTGTAATCTGGATGTCGGTGTTGATATACTTCATTTCCGGTGTAATCTAGATGCTGGTGATCATGTCTGTCGGTACCAGTGTTTGTCGGTGTATGTGTAGAAAATCATTACCGATTGGTTGCCATCAATGACAACATCAACCATTTCTCATAAGAGTGTAGAATGCCAACAATCTCCCCCTTTGGCATTGATGGCAACACTCGTGAGAAAAATCCAAAAACTGTTGTCCAAAAATGAAGTCCAAAGACTGATCCCAAAAAGATGTGCTCCCCTTGAGCAAATGATCTTCTCTGTGCATTTATTTTTCTCCATACTACTCCCCCTTTGGCATCAATGACAAAGGATGTCAAAAAGGAGTAAAAATCCTACCTCAAAGCTTGTAAATGGTTAGTTACAATCTGAAAGATATCTGCCACAATTATATTCAGGCTCTGCATAAATTTGTTATTGTCTGCAATAGTGGCCTCTGTCTGTTGGATCATACCGGTGAGATAATGCATTTGCTGCTTCGGTGATCGTTCTCCTTGAACTGTTGCCTTAGTTAGCTCAACCCGTTGAATAAGAAGACTGTCCAATCTAGGACCAAGTCTTCTTTTTAGTTCTTAGGATTTCAACCTTATCCTTTCTTTCTCTTTCTCAAGTTTCTCTATTTTGTCCTAAAAAACTATCATTTCTTTCTCAAAAATAGATGTAAGTTCTGAAGAACATATCATATTATCTGCAATGTGATCTATTTCCTTTTGTGTTCTCTTGATCTCCTCATCAATGTCTTCTATCAGATGGTGAGGCTTGCAAGTTTCTCTTTATAGTTCCTTATACTCCAAAATTGTTGAATTTAGTGTCAGTAATAAGGAATCAATGTGCTCCTTACAGTCCTTAATAATCTTCTCAAAGAATTCTCCTTTCTCTTTATCTATTCTTCTCTTTATAGTTTCCTCATTCACCTGATCTAAAGTTAGAACATTTTGAGAAATAAATTTAGACAATGTGTCTAATTTACCTAAAGAATCCTTAATATGATCTATCTTACAGGTTGGTGCAATATTCTGCAAAATAGGCAATGTGTCATCAATAGCTTTGAATGCTAATGCATTATAATATGTTATCCTCTTGATAGAATCCAATAGAACATCTGTTACATTAGTAGGTCAAAATTCCCCAGTTGATGTGCTTGGTTTTGCAATGGATTTCCTTTCAACAAACACTTGCCCGATTATCTTTACTATTTCTTCCTTATCAATTGCTTCCTCTTTACTTACATTTACTGCCAGTTTCTCTGTCTATACATGTACCTCTGCTTCCAATAATTTCTCAGTGTTAGTTACTTTAGCCTCAGTCAGTTTCTTTGTCTCTGGTTTCTCAGCTTGTGTCGATATCTCAATATTCTGAGATTCAGCAATGTGTGTCGGTGGCTCAGAGATCTTATTGTCCTTAACATCTGCTGCCTTAACCTCTGCAGTCTCTTTATCTACAACAATATTTACATCTTGTGTATCAACATTCATGGTGAAAAGAATTTCAAACTTTGGGTTAGTGTCATCATGTGTTACATCTTCAGTTGCCTTATCTGGTTGATTGTTTGTATGTACCGGTGATGCTGAAGTTATTGGAGGAGTGTCTTGTGTTGGTGGAGGAATATTATTTGTGATTTTTATAGCAGGAACACCACCAATTTTTCCTTTACCTTTGTCCTTTTGGTAGACCTTTGTAAAAGACTTATCCATCCTCTATCTCTCTCTTTCCTCTTTCTTTTCTTTTTCAACAAAAAATATATCCCAACAGTCCGTAGTCTCATAAACAATCTCTTTTACTATCCCAACCATTAGGTTAACCTATCAGTGTCCACTAACAAAAACTGACCGGTTTGCTTCAAAAATTAGTTCATCAATTTCCTCTTTAAAGTTTACATGATGTACAACCAATAATGCTTCAACTTTTAACTTCTTATCTAATTCCATTACTGACATGCATTTAGCCTCTAACCTTAGATATAAATCATTTGGCAAATCATCTACAACTTCACTCAAAACTTTCTTATAGATGTCTAAATGCAAAATGATACTTTCTTCTATGGTATCCTTGTCACAATCCTTGAATGAATGATAATATTTATTTACATTACTCAGATTACCATCTTGTGTTATCTCATTTACCAGTTCCTCTAGTGTAAGTGTATTTGGTGTCTTGGTTTGTTTCTTCTTAGAAGTTAGCTTTTTCTTAGGTTCTCTTACTGCCTGTTGCTTCTTCCTTAATGTTCTTGCCTTTTTTAGAGAAGGAGAGGGTACTAGTGAGGGTTTTCTCTTCTTCCTTTCCACTCGTTTGAATTATGCATCCTTACCACTATCTGTATCCAAAGAAGTGCCAACTGGTGAAACATGAGCTTCCGGTTGCAATCCTTCTAGTTCACTAGCTGAAATGCCACTTATGTTCATCACATTTTCTTTTACTTCTTTTGCCATCTTAGATGCATCTCTGATAAATTTTTCTCTTCTTTTTCTTTGTTTTTGCAATGAAACAACACTCTCAATAGTCTCAGAATTACCAAAAATTTCTTCAGATGGTTCCTTAGGTGCATCAAGAAGTGTCTTAGCATATGCTTCAAGAATATTCAGATCCACTTCACAACCCATTTATGTTATCCAAATGATTCTAGGAGTAACAACTTCCATCCAAGTTTCATCTCGCTTGATTACAAAACATATTTGCTTGTCATATTTATCTACTATGCTCTGTGGTATCCTTTCTCTAGCCTTCATCTTAGTTTGGAAATTTTCAAAGCAGGTTTTCACTATGTCAACACTGTTAGCACCAATGCTGGTAATAGCTTCCTTGATCTATCTACCTACCGGGATGTCATATCCAAAGTCCTTATGACCAATGTCAATGTTAGGTATCTCTTTGGTGAAGTAAAACATCAGACACACAAATAGATTAGCAAAACGGAATGTCCCCTTCTTGTCACCTTTAATCTTTTTCAGGTTGTCAATCAATTCATCCTTAAGCCATTCACAAATATCAATCCTAGAATTGTTTTTAACCATTTCATGTGTACTATGAATACATAGACTGGAAACTAAATTTAATATGTTTGCATGTGTAACTCTATAGCCAAGTACCATACTCACATAGCTCACATTTGCATCTTTGATATCATTAACCCTAAGAGATCTATTATCAAATGTAGCTCCGGTTAATTCCATTACACCCTTGTTAGGTATCTTTTTCTTTTTGTCGGGTCTAACGTTGGTTGAAGGTAAACCAATAACTGCCTTTATTGCCTCCTTAGTGATCTTAAAAATAGAGTCGACACATGAACTCTCTGTAAACTCTACTCAGTACAAGACGTACTACCGCATCCAAAAATTCAGGAATGTTCAAAACTTCAACAAATCCTAAGTCTCCTACAATCTTATGCTCAGGTTTAATCAGACATTGTTCATCAGTAATAACATCATTGTACATATTCTTCAAATCATCAGTCCCTAAGTTTTCTATGTAGCAGTGAATGTAGATTCTAGGGTCTTCGGCAAAGGCGACTTCCTTCCGAATTTTTGAAAAAGCTCTGATAGAATCATCTTGCTTGGCAATTTCAAGGATGATCTTAAACACGGGCCTAGGGCACTTAATGTTTTCTACCACAGTAGGGTTTGCAATAAATTCAGGTTCAGAAGATGAAGATGCCATTTCGAAAGATAAATACCTTTTGCTTGAAATCCTTGAATGCCTAAAAAACACTTCACTGCTTGCCTTAGGATGCCTCAGCTCAATTTTGTGCTCTCTGAATATTTGAATGCTTGGTGATTGAAAATGAGGCTTATTCGGTGCTTTATAGCCAAAAATGCTCTCCAACTACCATATTAAATGGTTGTCGATTAATTGAAATCTTAACTCATATGTCGGTAAAGAAGAAATGTATCTTCTTCCCATCAACTGAGGGTAGAATGCATGATATTCAATTTTTTGCCATACCCCCTAAGGATTATTCCTCAATTAGATGAAGAATCTCCTACCAGTGGAGGATTACTCTGTTCTACCAGTGCAAAGATAGACTCATCAACTCTCTAATCTCTCTTCTTAATCCATTGTTGTAAAAATTCTTGCTTTATTTCGTTTACTTTTTCTTTTCCGTTTACATTGGATCCTTTATTGTTCGCCGGTGTAGTCTTGCTTCTACAAAATTGCAATATCCCCAATCTTGTTACATGCATAACAAGTTACATTATTCCTCTGAATAGCCTTTCCATATCCTTGACCGGTTTGTGTTCTACATTGATTAGGTAAATGTCCAAATCTACCACAAACATAGCATTTCACATTCATTTTACAATTTTCTGAGTTATGACCAACTTTATTGCATTTGGAACATTGACCGGTGGGTAAGTTTGTATTCTGATTATTTCTAAATCTGCACTGATTTTCTCTATGACCAAATTTGTTGCAATTAAAACATTTCCCATTAAATTTATAAGCATTAGGTTGTCTTACCAATTTACTGTAATCTTGATTGTTTGTAGTCCCAAAACTTTCTCCATGTTCAAATCCAAGTCCAAATGTATCTCCATCAAGTTTTGGTCTTTTCAGCATGTCATCAAGTCTTTCTGAACTTTTCTTGAATATGTCTTTATGTTCATTTGCAGTGATCAACTCATTTTCCAGATTCCCAACTTGTCTCACAAGTTCATCTTTATCATGTTGTATGTGAATCAAATATGTCTTTAGCATATTATTTTCATGACTAAGTCTCAGATTTTCATTACCTCCATCATTAAGTCTTCTAAGCAAATCTTCTTCATTCTTCTTCCTGTCTTCAATATCCTTACATAGCCTCATGGTTAAATCTTGCATTTCATTCCTCATATTAGTATTTTCTTGTCTCAACTTCTTTGTAATGTCTCTAAGATTTTATTTTTCATCATCATGTTTCTGCATCTACTCATGAAGTTCCTTCCTCTTGTTCTGTGTTATAACTAGGTTCTCCTGAAGTCCTTTTATTAATTCCTGGGCAGCCCTCAGATCATCTTCAAGTTTGATATTCTTTAATTTTTCTGCATCAAATCTTCAAGAGCTCCTTCCAACTGTTTTCTCAAACTCTCCATTGGTACCGGTTTTAGAATCTTCCTCAAATTGTTAGGCTTTTGCAAATAGAGGACCAAGCTCTGGTACCAATTGTTAGAATAAATGACAGTCCCGAAGATACTGAGAGGGGGGGGGGGTGAATCAGTGTCTTACCAGTTAACTGAATATTTAAACTTATTTGTAACTTTGCAACCCAAATCAATGTACCGGTAAACAAGAAATAATGCAGTAAAGAGAAATAACAGAGACATCATAAATACACCATAACACGGATGTTTTTGGCGAGGAAAACCCAGTGTGGGAAAAACCTCGGTGGGATTTGTGACCCACAATATTTACTCACTGGCCAATATGAATAAATATTACTTACAATAAGGGCTTGCACATGCAGGAAGGCCAACAGCCTAGAGCGCACTGCTCAATAGAAGAGTCATACTGACTACAAAATGGATAATTAAATCCAATACAATGTACTACTCAAAATAGCATCTCTAATGCCTAGTTCAGTACCGGTTTAAGCTCAGTCAAAACCTTTTGTTGTCTTATATAAACCAACAATAATTATCCTATCATATGTCACACCTTACATCAAGTCCTGTCATACAAAAATGATCTATAAGATCTCATACATATATGAGTCTTTTACAATATACCAAGTCGGCTTACAAATAATTAATTATATTTATAATATACTTCATATAAGCAAAACTTGTCTCATGTCAGCCTGAGTGCCAGTATACTTCATTTCCGGTGTAATCTGGATGTCGATGATCATGTATGTCGATGTCGGTGCCTATCGATGTATGTGTAGAAACCCGTTACTGGTTGGTTGTCATCAATGACAACATCAACCGTTTCTCATAAGAGTGTAGAATGCCAATAGTCTATTATAACCTTACATTGTTGACTAAAATTTATGTTGTTCTATTTATTCTTATGAATTCTCTATAATCTCCTTATGCATCAACCAACATGTTTTAATTTATCTCGTTAGAGGAGTGCATTGTAATTATTTCTCATTCAAATAACATTAATTTGACACCACAACCTGTAAAAATTCACATGGTTAGCAAATTGTCTGATAAATTGCCCCTTCACTGAAAAGAAAATATGTGGAAACTTGGATATAATCTTGGAGTATTTTGTCTATTCGTTCTAATGAATGGTATATCAGTCAATATATTTCGGTATAAGAAATTACCAAGGAGAATATTAGTAATGGAATTGATGGGTATTTGAACAATTATATCTTCAATCTCATGAACAACAATGGAAAATTTTAACTCCTCCTAATCCTTCAGTCAGAGATAACCTCCTCAAAATTTGAAACTCACATCCCATGGTAATATTTCCACATGTAAACAAAAATTCTTTGTGACCCAGTTCGTAAAATGAGATTTCTTAGTAAATATAAGAACAAAATGTGTTGGGAACAAGCACTATTCTTAACAGCTTGTGTGTTGGAATGCTCCCAGAATGAATAAATAAATAAATAAAAGGTGTATTCAAGATGTGTGTTTCAAATTTAGGTAAATGACTCAACATAACCAATTAGAGACAAATTTGATGCATGGTACAAAAATGTGAAGAAATATGGCCACGTGCAAATAAAGTTTGGAGAAGATTGAACTAAGATTAATGTGGAATTCAAAACTAAAAAGAAGAATGCATAGACAATTAGAACAATCAAGATTCAACCCAGTAAACCAACATATATCTGCACACTGGGTGAATATAAATGGCGTTCAAATGAGAACCAAAATAACTAAATTAATGTAAGGTAATGACTTCATTAAATGTACCATTTAGGGTTATACCATTCTTGCTCCATTATTAAAATGTGGATGTGAGAATATGATAAATTCATATCTACAGGTGGATAGTCATTATCAATTATATTTGATAAACAATGCTCTCTAATAATGCTAAACTAGGTTAATCAATGGCTTTGTTATTCAACAATTTTACTACCATGCTTATATTATTATCTAGTTATGGACTATCAAGTCTAGGGTCTTTAAGGAGTGAAATATAGATTTACATTTCATGACTACAACTAAACATGGGATAAAATATCATGTTGGAATAAGATAGTTGCCAATTTAGAGGGATTTCTTTGGGGTACATACGTAATGATACTAAAAATGATTTGCAGTGTAATAATTATTAATTAGAGTATGTCTGTATATGCTTCTTAGAATTTTATGTTCTTTTGTAACATTGTATTAAAATCATCTTACTTATTCAATATTTATTTAGTATGAGCTTATGCTTATGGGTACTTGACAATGTCTTCATTATTGGAACTAAAACTTTAATGCATTCATATTTAATGTTGCGGGATGATACTCTCAATAATTGCTTCAAATAATGGATAAATTTGTATATGACTATAGCATAACTATAGAACTTCTAAGTATAAGAAGCCTAACATTTGAACTAACGAGAGAATTGAGGCAAGGGTACTATAGTTATACAAAATTATCACATTATTTAATAGAAATAAATTAACAATTAATTTAATGAGAATGATTTAAGAGACAACTATTGGTAATCATGTTATATGGCATCTCCAAAATATCTTATTGCTGACATTTAAGATCACAATTAGTTTTAAATGGTGAGTGTGAACATTATATAGTCAGACAACTGAAACTAATATTATGGTGTCATTGGTGTCACTTGAGAAAACCCTAATAAACATTTGATGGTCGAAATTTAAGTCAAAAGAGTGTAATGATGGTTATTAATGTTGTACAAGTCTATAATAAATAAAAGGTGCTTGTTAAATTGAGTTATACCAACCAAGTAATTAAGAAAATGGATTTTGGGTATCAAGGTAATTATGTGTGGAGCTATCAGCTTAAATTGCTACAGTTCATAAGACAAACTTCAGGATGTTCAAGTTGATTTAGGAATAATAATAATGGGTGGGTTGATTAGAGACCGTCATAACCTTAAGGGAGGTGCTATAATATTGGTTACTAAATTGTGAGTTAGTTATGGTTTCTTAATTAATGTTAATTTTTATGGATTAAGAGGAAACTTTAACCAAACCTTAGTGATGGGAAAATTGTGTCCAGGCCTCCTTTGAGAAGCCTTGTGAGGAGAACTACATGTTACTTTGACCTGTTTGGAAGTAGGAATGTAGGCGGTCCTTGGGTGAAGGATGCTCATGTGACCTCAAGTCCATAGGGGTAGGTCTAGTGGGGAATAGCTCCAAGGTATGGGGTTGTTCCTAACTTGTCAACCTTTCCTCTTTAGTAGGTTTCAAATGAGGCCGAAAAGGAATTAGAAGATTATGGAAAAGTTAAGAAAGCCTTATAACTCGTATTTAATACATATTATGTTTTTGAATGGCAAGTTGATAAAGTGAAAGGGTAGACCACGTTATAGTCAATTTGTTTATCTATTGAGTAGATATCATCTTGAGTTGGATCCAAGTGAAATTTAATCCTAGACCTATAAGACTTTATGTAAATACTCCTAGACCTATCTTGACTATAATTTACTTGTTCTGAATTGGGAACCTCTCTTCCAATTATAGTGCTAATCCATGTATAGGCGCTAACTTTTACAACAATGGATGGAGATAAGACCCTACAAGGGCATAGGTAGAGGATTGTATTCCTCTAGCACATAGACTAGTCCTCTCTATCTGAGGCATGATCGCAAAAGAATAAATCCTATGGCCCGATAAGATAAGCTTATCCACTCAAGATTGACAGTAGTCAAGGACTCTACAATGTAGGTAGACTATTAGCTATACCACCTAGGTAGTGGATGGTTACCGCTAGTTGCATGCAGGCGAGGAATAGCCCACATTGATCTAGGGTATTGGACGGATTTCACCAGGAGAATGTAGGCCTAGGAACTAGTTGCATGCTAACAATGGATGTCCTTGTTGCATAGCTATCTGATGGATTGCAAGAAAGATAATTTTTAATGAAGAATAGGTAGGTAATAATTGTACCAATCTCATTGTATAATTTTGGGCATATCTTAATGTAGAAATGGTATACTTGACCTTGTTGGGATTAGGATGAACACTTGATGTAGCATGAGATACATTGAATCATGTTCCCACTTGCTCATTGGTGCAGAAGATCGGGGAAAAGGATGTGACCCACAATGTAGTGCACAATGCACCAACATTACTTTTATTTGGGATGCATTGTAAGCAAGTGATAGTTATCCATTGTGGATGTTTCGGTCTCTCACTATGTATATTGTAATCATTAAGTATATGTGATATATATTGGAGCTAGTCACTATGTACATGTGATGTATGTTAAAACTAGTCATTGTGTATTTGTCACATGAATGAGCTATTCATCCTATGCATATGTGATGTGTGCTTGAGTCGCCTTCTATGGAATTGGGAAATCAAGAAAGGATATAGCCCTCATATAATTGTGTGTTTGTCAACTACTTGATGACAATTAGTTATTGATATATTTTGATTAGACTAATTTTAATAAATAGTCTCAATTTAAAGAGAGGTCAAAGATCTCTTATGAGAGGAGAATGGACTCCCTCTAACCTTGAAGGGCAAACTATGAAGCTTCTAACTTCCCTCGAAAGGATATGTAAGCAAGTTCATCTAGAATGAACCCTCAAGGCGTAAGTCTAGTTCTAATGTGGAATCTAATCTCAAGAGCTTACCACCTTTGAGTACAAGCATAAATGTTGGAGTAGGGTTGTCACCACCATTGTGATTACATAAATTATAAAGTTGACACTTTTAAGCAAACAAAAAGGATGCTTGGTTGATTAAGCTAGTACTTGAAAATAAAAATATAGTAGCAACCAAAGGCAGTTGTTACAAGTGTGTGCGATCTTTTAAGGAGAATGTAAGATTTTTAATTGCGAATACATTTTCTCATTCATTCATGCTCGAGTTTGGTGAACTTTTTTTTTTGTGGGAGTTTGAAATTGGAAAGGTTTTAACTAGTGGTGAGAGGAAGAGAATTTGATTGTATTGCAAAAGTTGGTGGGTTTTAGGGAAAAGGGAGAATGGAAGCCACATTTAGTTTCAAGGTAAGAAAATGGTATATATTGTTTATGGGGGAGATTACTGATTGAAGGATGAAGAATATATTCAAATAAGACAACCCTATGTTTTACAAGATGATTAGAATGCTCTTGTGGGATGGATTTATAAAGGAAGAGCATAAATACTGCCCAAATATGGACATTTTGTCCATAGTTCTTGCCTGGTGTCTAGAGTTGGGCATGAAGGAAGACACCTATTGAGTAAATGAGTCCTATCTCAAAACGAAGTGGTTCTTGGATCTGGCTACTTTTATCTGTATAGCAAGGCTGGGAGAAGTCTTTATCACCAAAGGTGATAGATGGGCTCAAGTGGAGGAGTACACTCCTTCGCTCAGGCCTTTCATGGTGTGGTGTTCAGCTAAGAACAGAGAAGATCGACGTGAACGTGAAGAGGTGGCCATTGGTTTCTACTTCATAAAGGAGTACATCCAGGAATGGGATAAGGAAAAAAAGGCTAAGGATGCAAAGGGTATAAAACCGAAGAGTAAGAAAAACAAATTTGCCAAGGAAAATTATTGGAGACCAAAGCCACATAAGGAATGATGCCTAGATGAATAGGCTTTATGTCTGATTTATTGTTTTCTTAGATAGTATGTAATTTTTAAATGACTTTAGTAAGACTCTAGTCAATCTAGATCATATTTGGACTTTGGGTGGGAAGTTTTGATATACTTAGTAATGGTATGATGGTGGTAGGGAAGTAGCGGTAGTTTAATGGTCTTTTATGTTTTGTTTGTAAGCTTAAAAAATAATTATTGTTGTTTATTGTTTTATAATTTTTTTAATTTAAGCTTAATGTATGTGCAAGTTTATAATTAAGAGAGATAATCATTCTACATGTATATATAGTTGTATCAATATGATCATTGGAACCACACTTAATACATATACACATATGTATTGTAGTGTCGTAAATTCTAACCCCTAACAATTTCACACTCCTTTTGGATTTTGATTTAGTGTATCATTTTTCCTATATCATTTCAAGCTTATTTGGGATCTATCCTATTTTAAATTTCAAGGCACTTTATACTCCACTTAAATGTTGATAATCCACAAGACAATTCTAGATCCAATATTAGGGCCCTATTATCTCGTTTCATGCAAAAATGGGGCCTATTTTGCCAAGACACTATTTAAAATTAAATAGTGTCTGATGGTTTTTTGTCAAAATTTTGGGGGATTAATGTTTTTGCTTTAACATTGTGTAATTTGGTTTGCAAATGTGAATATGACCGTTGTAAGTTGGCATAAATGCAAAAATACTTTGAGAATATTAAATAAGACATCATCTCTAATTCATTTTAAACAATATTTCACATCTAGTAATTCACTCCCAGAGCAATTATTCCTTCGATCAAAAGCATATCTAAGTACAAGGGGTATCAAGCTATCATAAGTTGTATTCAAGTATGTTTCCATGATGGATTTTGTTATGATTTATCATGTTATTGCATCAACACTTGGAGGACTTATCTAAAGTGTAGGCACAAGAAAATGATCAACACTTGTGTCTTCTACTTTAACCTATCGCACGTGTAGTCTTTACTATTTGTCGATCCTTTCTTGCTTCTCCTTTCCCATTTTCTATCTCGTTGATATCATTTTCTCCCCATTTTGAGTTTATGATATCAATTTGTCCTAAAATCCATCCCATTGATGTCATTTTATCCCCATTTCAATCATGTGACATCAATTTGTTCCAAAACCTATCCTAATAAGGTCAATTTGTTCCCATTTTAATCCTACGACATCATTTTCTCCCAAAACATGTCTCATGACATCATTTTATCCTAATTCTAGTTTGGTGACTTCTTGTTTGCCTCTTTTCCTATCCCATGGTGTCATTTCATTCTCTTTTCACATCTCTTGACACACTTTGACCTGGTTTACCCATTTTGACCTAATTTTCTCATTTTGACCCAATTGTCCCTATTTTTTGTCCAATTCTTCCCAATTTTGCCTAATTTGACTTAATTTGACCAAATTGACATCTTTGGATGTTAGTTTGACTTCTTTGCCTAATAGGTTTGATTAACTAAACCCCCTTTCCTATTAACCCTTCTTCTGAAAATTAAATAATTTATTTTTAATATTTATTTATTTACCCCTTTTGTCCTATTAATTAAATAAATTCATTTTTTTAATTCCTAATCTATAAATATGAGTAATGAAGTAAATAAATTATATTTATTAATTTATAATGTTTATATTTTTTTTAAATAAAGATAATTAATAAATTTTATTTATTAATTATCTATATTTTATCCTCTCATGTGGGGATAATCCTTGCCTTTTTTAATTTTGAATTCTTCTATTTATCCTCTTGTGATGAGATTTTTAAATAATTTTTAATTATTAAAATCTCCCTGATATTTTCAACCTACTACTTTGGTTTTCACGAGAAGATGTAGCGTCGTAAATTGTACGCACTTGCTAAAGCAGTACAATTTCACACCTAGTTTAGCACCCGCCTTGGCGTGGTTTGCATTTTGCATTGCATTTCTCCTTTAGCACTTAATTAATCAAATTAATTAGGTCTAAGGTCCTACTTCATCGTCCTCCACATCATAAAATTGGGCCCTTTCATTAAAGTGTGCCCCCTTTCATTTTATTCCTCCAATACATCATTTAATCAAAAACCCTAATTAAGTCCTATTTTGAACTTGGGGGCTTGATTTCGAGGGTCAAAACATCTCGAAATCACCTGTAACTTCGGGATTCGCTCTAAAATCATCATATCCGACGGCCCTGAAAATTTGGTGAAAAGTTGTCGGGACCATGGCGCCCGGAGTGCACACGGTCCCGGACATTTTTCTCGAAATTTTAGGAGCGCAATCCAATCATAAAATAAAGCTTAACCCCAAGAAATTGGTGGGAGATTCAATCTCTAGGTCGGCCAAAAGTTGGAATTAAGACCTAGGGTTACATACATAAGAGCTCTCTTTCTTCATTTGAAAGGATCCGAATTTTGTTTTCAAGAACCTCATATGCAGCGAAAGAGCAGATCTTTGAAGACTTCAGCAAAATTCAACATTCATCCATCAAGCATTCATCAATTTCATTCATCCACTTAGGGCTTGGAAGACATTGAAGAGCAATAGGGGATCACCGACTGAAGATTGGCTTGTACCCCCCCCCCTTGGGGTTGGGTCCGCGCACACACTACTTTTACAATACAACTTGGCTATTCGTGGAGGTGGAAATCACCAAAGCGGGGGTTTGACTAAGGCAAAACCCTATATAGCCGCCCAAAACACCTTTTCAGATATAAGTGCAGATTTCAGGATTCAGACGACACCGCAAGTTACAGATCAGAAAGAAGCAGATAAAGACCGAACCATACACCAAGTTTCAGAGAAAAAGACCAGGACAGAGGCGTGGGGCACCCTGGTCCTGCCAGGACAAGGGCGCTAGGCGCCCTGGTCCCTGGGACAGGGGCGTTGGGCGCCCTGGTCCTTCTATCAGACAACATTTCTGACAGTTTTCCAGGTTGCAAAATTGCAGTTTCAGGTGCAGTTTCAGGAACAGAATCAGGACAGTGGCGCTCGCGCCCCCGTCCCAAACATTTTCACTCAGATTTTGACTCTGAGTATGCATCTGCATTCTTGTCTTGTCCTTGTGTTTGCAGCTTTCCATTGTTTTACTTCAATTCTGCAATTTTGTTATTAGTTCATACTTGCACTTTGAGGTTAGGAATTGAACTTGCATCACTTTATCTTTCAATTACAACAAAGGAATAGAAACCCTAATAGATAGCCTGTGGCTCTCTCTTTCACAAAAATAAGTAGCCAATTGTGTGATACCTCTAGGCTCTTTCATATTCCGCAATGTGTGTCAAAAGGTAGGATTAGGACATGTTAACCTAGTCTCGCTTTTTCCCCTACACATTTTGGTGAACCCGACGTGAATCGAATTATTGCTTTCTCTTGCATTGCATTTGTTAGATCTAGATCTAGATTTAGTGTGTTTCATTTTCAAAAAAAAAGAAGAAAAAAAAGAGTGTGTTTCTTTGTTTCTTTGTATTGTGTGTTTAAATTCTATGCAACTTTTATTTCAAAATGTCAGATTTTTATTTGCAAGATGTTCATGTTTATGATGATGTATGCAATTATGTTGATTATGAGTATAGCCAAGATGAATTAGATGAAGCTTTAGATGAGTTTTTGAATCCTAAAGATGCCAAACTTTCATTTTACCAAAGACTCATAAACCTTGTTACTATGTCATTTCGTTGTGATGAGAAAGATAAGTCGAATGGTTCCTTTCAAGGGTACATTCCTATCAACTCTTCCACTGAATATAGTAACATGGTTGTTTTCAATAATCCCCTCTATGAGGAAATGTCTCCTTTTGAATCAAAAGATAAACCTTTTGATAGATATGATCATGCTTTGTTGGATGATGCTCTTGATGACTTTGTGGCTTTATCGAAATCTCTAAACAAGAACAAAACTTCTAAATTAGTTAACATGATAAACCTGAATGAGCATAATAAGCCTCTCTTTGAAGTCCAAGGTGCTTGTCCTTCTCCCACCTTTCAAGTTCCTAAATCACCTCTCCTTACTGTCCAAGGAGGGTATGGTCATGATTCCTTTCTTGCTCCGAATAAACCTATCATCACTGTGCAAGGAAGAAAACCTATAAGTCCTTATAGTTATGCCAAGCAATTAACTAGAGAGAGTTATCATGCGGTTGCCCATACTTATCATACTAGAAATAATAGGCAGCCCAATCCTCCTCCTATTACTCCGGTTTCTCTTCCTAATCCTCAACCAACTCTTCCGCAAGGTCCGCGTATTTCACAAGTTCTTGGCAAGGAATATGATCTCATAGAACAACTTAAAGCTACCCCTGCTAAGATATCCCTTTGGGATTTGATTCAAACTTCTTCTACTCATCACGGAATGTTACAAGATGCCTTGAAAGATTTGAATGTTCCCCCACCAAATACATCTAGTAATATAGTGTCTTTGGTTAACTCTGTGATGAATCCTAAAGCTCAAATTGTGTTTACTCAAGATGAGTTGCCTACTAGTGAAATTCAACATCAATATGATCCCTTGATGATTGTGGTTATCATAAATGATACTACTATAAGACGAACACTAGTAGATAATGGCTCCGGCCTTAATGTGTGTAGCATTAATCTATTGCATAAGATGAATGTGGATACATCCCTCATTGAGCCTGACTCTCATCCCATTCGAGGCTTTGACAATGTGGCTAAGACTTCATTAGGTATTATCACCTTACCCCTCACAATGGGGCCTGTTACTTTGCCTACTCCTATCCATGTTATGTCGGGAAATCTAACATACAATTTGCTATTAGGGAGACCTTGGATTCATAGTATGCAAGTTGTCCCCTCTACATTGCATAGACAAGTTAAATTTATTTATAACAATAAGACATATACCTTGATAGGTGATACTAATTTCCAAGCTTGTTTGCAAACATCTACTTCCAAAGGGGGTTCTTCTAAGCCTTCCTCGTCTAGTGATGACTCTTCAAACAAGATACCTATCGATGAGTCCTCTCTCTCTGATGATCAAAATTCTTTGGATGAGTCTGGAGCTCCTGAAGAAGATTCTTCTTGACTTGAATCTACACATAAGAAGGATTTTGATCCTGAGAAGGTTCTCGCAGAAGACGATTGGGGATCTCTTGATTTTAATCCCACCTTTGTAGGTGAATATAAGGTTCCTTCTAGAGAGCTTAAAGTTGAAAAGAAGGAAGAAGCTAAAAATCAGTCAATCTTACCTGAACCTATGAACAATAATTTCGTGGCCGCTTCTCAAACTTCTTCTCCTCACACCTCTAATTTTGAAGAGCTTGATTCTTTGTCTTATGAAAAACCACCTTCTCTTTCTGAAATGGCTGATCGTTATGGTCGTGGTTTTCATATTTTAGCTAAGCATGGGTATCATGGAAATGGCTGTGGCGCTCACGAACAAGGAATAAAGGTTCCTCTAGAGAATAATCTTTATGATATGATCTTTGGACTTGGTTATAATCCTTACAAGCGCACTAAAGCTTCTAAGAGACCATGTATTAGTGTTAATGTCATTTCTACATCTCTACCAATGCGACACCCTAAGTATATTGATGGGGATCCTCTGTGTGCCTGTGCTTTGGATGTCTTTCCTACTGATGATGCTTTAGCTGAGTTTTTAGGAGCATATGATACTCTTCCTCGTTATCATCACAATAGGGGATTCCCTTATTGTTTGAACACTAAAGCCTATTTTGGAAAAGAGACTGATAACGATGAGATTGTGAAAGAATTTCCTCAGTTAAAGGATACTCCTCAACAAAGTAATCTTCTTATGAGTGACACCATTGATGTTAAGATGGATACTTGCAATGAAGAAAAAGTTATTAGAATTGGAAAATGTTTGGATGAAGAAGAACAAAAACAATATGCAGATTTATTGCAAGAATTCCCCGAGATCTTTGCTTGGACATATTCTGACATGCTTGGTATAGATCCTAAGATTGTTACTCATAATATTGTCTTAGTTCCCGATGCTAAGCCTGTGAAACAAAAGATTTGAAAAATGAATCCTAAGGTAGCTTTGCTTGTTAAGGCTGAGATTGAAAAATTATTGGAGGCTGGATTTATCCGCCCTATTGATTATTCCCCGTGGATTTCGAATATTGTTGCTATGGCTAAATCAGATAATAAAATAAGAATGTGTATCGACTTTCAAGATTTAAATAAGGCTTCTTTAAAAGATGATTTCCCTCTCCCAAACATTGACATGATAGTTGATTCTACAGCAGGACATGCTTTGTTATCCTTCATGGATGGTTTTTCAGGATACAATCAAATTTTCATTAATCCTCAAGATCAATTCAAAACTGCTTTCACCACTCCTTGGGGTACGTTTTGTTGGGTAATGATGCCTTTCGGACTTAAAAACGCCGGCGCAACTTATCAACGAGCGATGACCCTTATCTTTCATGATTACATGCACAAGATTTTAGAAGATTATGTTGATGATATTTTAGCCAAATCCATTCTCCGTATAGATCATATTGAGATCCTTCATCAAATCTTTGAAAGAATTCGTAAATATCACATGCGCTTGAATCCCCGAAAATGTGTCTTTGGTGTGGATAGTGGAAAACTATTAGGATTCATAGTTTCGCATCGTGGGATTGAGGTGGATACTAAGAAAATAGATGCTATTGTCAACATGCCACCTCCTAGAAATGTGTCTCAACTCAAAAGCTTACAAGGAAAGATTCAAGCTATTCATAGGTTCGTATCTCAACTTGCGGATCATACTTTTCCTTTTACTCAACTTCTCAAAAAGAATATCACCTTTCAATGGAACGAAGATTGTCAGCAAGCATTTGAAGATTTAAAGGTATATTTGGCTAATCCTCCTATCCTTCAACCCGCCGAACCTTCTAAGCCCTTTCTTCTTTATATAGCTGCTTCCTCTCATGCTCTCGCAGCATTACTGGCACAACATGATAAAGATGGTAAGGAGTGTCTGGTTTATTATATAATTCGTACCTTACTCGATTATGAGACCCGATATTCTGTGATAGAAAGACAATGCTTGGCCTTGGTGTTTGCGACTCAGAAATTGAGACATTATCTTTTAAATTCAGAAGTCCACGTCACGGTAAAGTTTGATCCTTTGAAGCATCTTTTCTCTAAAACTAATTTATCAGGGTGCCTAGCTAAGTGGGTTATGATGTTAACTGAATTTGACCTTAAATTTGTTTCACAAAGAGCAATTAAAGGGCAAGCGTTGACCGATCACTTAGTTGAGGCCCCTTCACCTTTCTCCTTCCCTAACCTTGAGTCTTTTCTTGACGACTTCATTCTTTGTATAGAGAAAGATGAAACTTGGGAGTTATACTTTGATGGCTCTAAGTGTCGTACGGGATCAGGGGCAGGTGTTGTTTTGATTTCTCCTACAAAGAAGTCCATTCCCTTATCTTATCGTCTCAATTTCCTATGTACCAATAACATTGCTGAGTATGAGGCTCTTATAGCAGGAATAAAGGCAGCCTTGGCTTTGAATATAAAACACATACATATTTTTGGAGATTCTCAACTGATTATAAGACAAGTAACAGGACTGTATCAAGCAAAACAAGACAAATTATGACAATATAAAGACCTTGCTATCTCTTTGTTACAAAAATTTGATTCTTACACCATGGAACCTGTTCCTCAAAAAGATAATCGACATGCGGACACAATGGCATGTGTGGCTTCTCTTGTATCTTTAGAGGACCCCGTGGTTGATCTTAAATTTGTTATTCACAACCTTATTTCTCCAGCTATTGTGGATGATTCTAGCTTGGTGACATGTTGTGACTTTATAGACTTAGATGAATGGTATTCGCATATCGTAAGATACTTGACTGATGGTACCTTTCCTGATTCCGCCAATAGGAACACCAGGGCTAGAGTTCGCAAGCTGTCCGCTAGATACATCATTCTTTCTAATGTTCTTTACTAAAGGGGTTATAATGGCCTTCTCCTTCGTTGTCTTAACAAATCAGAAATCCCTATTGCTCTTGAAGAGGCACATTCAGGTGCCTATGGGGGGCATTTTGGAAACAAATCCTTGGTTCAAAGGTTGCTTCGTATGGGATATTATTGGCAAACTATGCAGCAAGATTCTTTTTCATTTGTTAAGAAATGTCATCAATGTCAACAACACAATAATCTGATTCATGCTCCTGCCCAAGAACTCCATTCTCAGGTAGCCTATTGGCCTTTCTCTGCATGGGGGTTGGATCTCATCAGTAAAATCTCTCCTCCTTCATCTCAAGGACATACTTTCATTATAACCGCAACAGATTACTTTACAAAGTGGGTAGAAGTTGTTCCTCTTCGCTCTACTACCGTTGACATGATTTGTTGATTTCTTTTAGAAAACATTATTTCTCAATTCGGGATACCTTCCACTATAATCTCAGATAATGGGACATCATTTAAGAACAAAGACGTGAAGAAATTCCTTGAGAAATATCATATCAAACATCGATTTTCTACACCATACTATCCTCAATCAAATGGTCAAGCCGAATCATCCAATAAGATAATTGAACAAATTCTTCTCAAAACCGTGAATAAGCATGGTAAGGATTGGAGTACTCAGCTAATCTATGCTCTTTGGGCCTACCGAATGAGTGTACGAATTGCTACTAGAACTACCCCTTATAATCTTGTTTATGGTGCTGATACTATTATGCCTTTAGAATTAGAGATTCCATCACTTAGAGTTTCTCTCAAAGGTATAGTAGATGATGACTCTTATAGAGAGCAAAGACTTCAACAGCTTGAGATGCTTGATGAACAGCGTATAAATGCTCTTGAGCATATTCAAGCGTATCACAAAACTCTACAACGAAGCTATAATGATAAGGTTATTCAACGTTCTTTCTCAGTAGGCGACTTAGTTCTCTATGAGAATTAGCGCAATGTGAATGCCTTACCTGAAGAAAAGGGAAAATTTAGTCCTAATTGGCTTGGACCGTATATTGTTATTGAAGATTATGGATCAGGTGCTTATAAAATAGTAGGTGTAGACGGTACGCCGCTTAAAGAACCTATAAATGCTATGCACTTGCGTAGATACTATGCTTAATTCCTCATTTTTTATCTTTTATTTCATGTATCTTCTTTGCACTTCTTCAAAATTGGATAATATGTTAGCATATCTTTGTTAGAGCAAATGGAATTAAATGATGTTTTGTTTAATCTATATTGCTTCGTTCCTGACAAGCGTGTTTCTTTACTCTATGGTTTGTCTTGAATTCATCTATGTAAATTGTAAAAGATTTACATTTTCATTATGCTGGCATATTATACAATATCTTTATGTGTTAAGTAGAATTGTATCATGTTGTGTTTAAATTAAATCACATTACTTATATGATTCTTAGGCTTAACACATATTTCTTCTCTATCATCAATGTAGTACTTGATTAAATATTTTTAAGTCACACATGTATCAATTTAATCATGGAGCATTGAAAAATCAATCACATGGGAATTAAATTCAGAACATACATGTACATCTACCAAATGTGTTAACTTTAATCAAAATACACAATGTTTTAGGCGTTAAAGATAACATGTTTGAGACAAAGAAGCATGTATATATATATATGTGGATCAATATACAAAAGTAGGTCACTATACATCCAAAATGTGACCTACCCTACATCATAAGATCATCTCCTATCCCTAGGGCTAGTGGCTGGAGAGTGACAACTAGATGCTCCCTCCTGATCTGGCCGTGAAGGTGGACCCATGGGTGTATAGCGTGATATAGATCGTGAATGACTCCGAGAGGAACTCCTACGATCCCTATCCATAAGAATCACGCGATATGAGGTAGCCTCGGCCTGAGCTGCTGCTAGATCACGCTGTGCCCACTGAAGGTCCTCTAATAGAGCTCGCTCTCTCTCCCTCCATATTTCCACCTGTACTCAAAATGGGGAAAACAAATCATCATGCCGACCCGCATTCCCTTGAGGTCTATAAGCAACCTGTGAGGAACTAGGGATCTGTGCTGTCATGGAAATATCTGTCACTGCTTGCTGGATCAGAGAACGCCACTCCTGCACATTAGCTATAGCAGTAGAATGGATTTTGTTTTAGTACCATTCTATGTCATCAAAACATTGATCAGTCAATATAAACCTACTATACCTGGATCTCCCTCATGCCAGTAGGGATCATGGTACAGTAGCATCTGTGACTAGGAACTACTAGGCTCCCTACGCTCGAATGATTTGTGCGCGATGGGTATAGGTCTCTGTATCACCTCGTGTTCTCCCTTTTGGGGAATAACGAGAGGATCTAAGGCTATGGTATCATCTCCTGAATGGTGAGGAGCTGCATCTGACTCCTCCTCATCATCTCTAATCTCCTCCTCATCATCATCCTCGTCCTCATCCGCATCCTCGTTCTCCTCATCGTCATCTCTATCTGTGTCATCCTCCTCTCCTTCCTCCTCCTCCTCGGCACTAGGCTGATCTCCTATGGGTGGATCAGGACCTCCTGCCTCCTCGTGACCCTCTCCCTCCTCTGGCTCCTCCGATCTGGATCCCTGATCCTCATCTCGGTCTCCATGTCTCCATGGACCTGGATGGCCTGTCAGGTGATCTGGTGGAAAGATAGGCCCCGGGTATGTCCTCACAAACCATGAGAGATACCTGCGCTGTGCTCCGGGATCTGCGGCATAATTAGTGACCACATCTTGATCAGATCCCTCTATATCTGTGATCTCGATATCATCTATCGTAGGTCTCGCTACTGCTCTGGGTCTGGGAAGGACTCATGAGTGTCGAGTGTAGATGGGTACATCAGCTGGAACACACTGCTCTAGCCCAAACTGCCTCTGTACTCGGTCAAAGTAGAATGGGACTATGATATGTGGATAGCGTCCTCTCAGTAGGCGGTTCCTCTGTAAGCGTGCTAGCTGCCTCTCCATTCCATCCCATCTGTGCATCCGCAGATATAGTCTCCATACTGTCACCTCAACTGTCAACCTATCGAATGTCACTCTCCAATATAGTAGATCCCCAAATCTCCACTCGCTGGTAAGTGGATAAGCAAACACCCTAGGTCGCTCGCTAGCCGCACTCATCGGATAGCCGACAAGCCTGGTGCATGTAAAGTGCTCAAATATCCACACCTGCAGAAGTGTGCATGTCATCAAGCTACAACCCTGTCCAAAAACATACTCCTCGAGGTCATGATAGAGATGTGCAAGCATACTCCGACCCCAGGCATATACTCTCCTATGTCTCTCCATAGCCCTGATGCACCATGTGAGACCCCCATGCATGTGCATACCTCGCCCATTAGGGCAGACAGCTAGTGCAATGATGGCAATCATAAGACGTCTCATGAGGGGCACCTCTCCTGTAGGATGTAAGAGCCAACTGACCATGATGCGACCTCTCGTCTCACTCGGCATGACTCTCCCGATGCAGTATACCTGCTCCCTCTGATGATCCTCTGCTGACCGATCGGTCGCATATGTCACGGTAGCTCCTTTGATCGATAGCTGAAGTATGCAGTACACATCCTCAAGTGTCACTGTCATCTCCCCTACTGGAAGCTGGAATGTGCATGTGTCGGGATCCCATCGCTCCATGAGTGCCATCAGCATCGCAGGATGAAATCGAATGGCCGACATAAGAATCATATACCACAAACCTACTATAGATAATGTGTCTCTCTCTTCCTGAGTCAGCCGGGGAATCTGATCTCGCAAACTGCGAAGAATCTACCCCGCCGTGTGCTCTCTCATGTATGGGAGACCCTGCAATACAAAAACATCAGTGTAATCAGTAATCAATCATCAAAATCATCTATGCCAAATACGCAAACTGACGAACATCGAAAGCTGACCCTTGCCAAGTCCTGCTTGGGACCATGGCGCCTTGAGGGGACCATGGCGCCCTGAGAGGACCATGGCGCCCTGAGAGGACCATGGTGCCCCACAGGGACCATGGCGCCCTGAAAGGACCATGGCGCCCTTCAGGGACCATGGCGCCCTGAAAGGACCATGGCGCCCTGGGTGGGACCCAGGGTCAGATTCCAGGGCCCGCATTCGATCACAAAAACTCAAAGTCAACAAAAATGCAGAAAGTCAAAGTTCAGTCAACTCACCTCGTCCAGTGGCTTGTCGTCGATCATGGCTTGTCGCATGATCTCAATCCTCGTGGGATGCTCCAGTCATCGTGAAGGCATGATGATGGCTATGTGGGCTCCGCTGCAATGAACAATACTCAGAAATCAACAAAGTGACAAATGCAATAGTCACTTTCAAGGTATATACTTTCATTCCTTTACCTTTACTTTCAAAACCCTAATTTTCCTCTATCACTCATTTCATCATAACTTGAGTTTGGGAGATGCGATTTTTGAACCATTTGTTGCATAGGAATCATATTTTCGTTCCCTTACTCCCTTGATATTCCAAAATGTGCTCTGATGAAGCCTTTGTAGTGAACATCTCTCATCAATAATCGCTCACACAATTTGTCGTAAGTAAACATGCTACCCTGTTTCACCTCCCTAATAAGCAAGCCGAAACAGGGGGGGCATATAGCTACTCGCAAATTTCATCACTTTCCTTAGTAAGCATTAGGTGATTTTGTGATCTAACGTGTGTTTTGTAGGGTGCGGTTCCTAAACTGTGTACTGCAGATACCGCTGGGGGCTTCGTTCGACAAACTTATGGATATATCCTTTTTCAAATAATGTTTACTTTCCTGTACTTTAGCTTGCATATGCACGTAGTACTCATATGACCGCTAAAGTGGGGGCTAAATGTAGCGTCGTAAATTGTACGCACTTGCTAAAGCAGTACAATTTCACACCTAGTTTAGCACCCGCCTTGGCGCGGTTTGTATTTTGCATTGCATTTCTCCTTTAGCACTTAATTAATCAAATTAATTAGGCCTAAGGTCCTACTTCATCGTCCTCCACATCATAAAATTGGGCCCTTTCATTAAAGTGTGCCCCCTTTCATTTTATTCCTCCAATACATCATTTAATCAAAAACCCTAATTAAGTCCTATTTTGAACTTGGGGGCTTGATTTCGGGGGTCAAAATATCTCGAAATCACCTGTAACTTCGGGATTCGCTCTAAAATCATCATATCTGACGGCCCTGAAAATTTGGTGAAAAGTTGTCGGGACCGTGGCGCCTGGAGTGCACACGGTCCCGGACATTTTTCCCGAAATTTTAGGAGCGCAATCCAATCATAAAATAAAGCTTAACCCCAAGAAATTGGTGGGAGATTCAATCTCTAGGTCGGCCAAAAGTTGGAATTAAGACCTAGGGTTTCATACATAAGAGCTCTCTTTCTTCATTTGAAAGGATCCGAATTTTGTTTTCAGGAACCTCATATGCAGTGAAAGAGCAGATCTTTGAAGACTTCAGCAACATTCAACATTCATCCATCAAGCATTCATCAATTTCATTCATCCACTTAGGGCTTGGAAGACATTGAAGAGCAATAGGGGATCACCGACTGAAGATTGGCTTGTACCCCCCCCCTTGGGGTTGGGTCCGCGCACACACTACTTTTACAATACAACTTGGCTATTCGTGGAGGTGGAAATCACCAAAGCGGGGGTTTGACTAAGGCAAAACCCTATATAGCCGCCCAAAACACCTTTTCAGATATAAGTGCAGATTTCGGGATTCAGACGACGCCGCAAGTTGCAGATCAGAAAGAAGCAGACGGAGACCGAACCATACACCAAGTTTCAGAGCAAAAGACCAGGACAGGGGCGTGGGGCACCCTGGTCCTGCCAGGACAGAGGCGCTAGACGCCTTGGTCCCTGGGACAGGGGCACTGGGCGCCCTGGTCCTTCTGTCAGACAACATTTCCGACAGTTTTCCAGTTTCAGGTGCAGTTTCAGGAATAGAATCAGGACAGTGGCACCCGCGCCCCCGTCCCAAACATTTTCACTCAGATTTTGACTCCGGGTATGCATGTGCATTCTTGTCTTGTCCTTGTGTTTGCAGCTTTCCATTGTTTTACTTCAATTCTGCAATTTTGTTATTAGTTCATACTTGCACTTTGAGGTTAGGAATTGAACTTGCATCACTTTATCTTTCAATTACAACAAAGGAATAGAAACCCTAATAGGTAGCTCGTGGCTCTCTCTTTCACAAAAAGAAGTAGCCAATTGTGCGATACCTCTAGGCTCTTTCGTATTCCGCAATGTGTGTCAAAGTTAGGATTAGGACATGTTAACCTAGTCTCGCTTTTTCCCCTACGCAGAAGATAATTAAAGATTTTATTTATTAAATTTCATTATATATTCTCCTCCACTTTCTTCCATCTTCATCCTTCTCCTAATGGTAGCTTTTTTGTGCACGCAATCATGTTCATTCGATTAACCAAAAATCTTTTTGATCCTGGCTATCTATCGAGTCTTGAATATTCTATAAATTGAGACTTCGTTCTTCATTCATTTCATCTAGTTTTAAGCATTGTTACTCTATCAAAATTCAATCCAATTAGCATCTACTTTTGTGTCGGATCTTTTATCAATTTTTTTTAAGCATTATCATTTTGTCAATTTATGTTGAAAAATCATGTTCCTAGTAATCTCACCATCACATCAATTTCTTTCATCTATTTCATGCACATCACATATAGAGAGCAACATAACATCATTAGAGAAGAAAGGGAGAATAGCGGAGCTTTATTGAAGAATCATGAATGCAATGGTTTGCATCATAATTTACTTCATGTTTCATTTCAATAGTTCTATTGGTTAGATTGGGTAGTTTAGTATGATTGTCTAAATTTTGTAATTTTCTTAGAATAACTTTCATGCTTTGGTTTTCTTGCTTAACCCAATTCGTTGATTGACATTATGGTGAACCCAATTTGAACACGCATCCAATTTGATGTTTGTATGAGTTTTTGATTGTGTGCAGGTGATCGAAGACAAGATTCATCATCTTTTGTTTCATTGTCCTTGACTTGCAAAGTTGAGCCCCATAATTGTGATTTTCAAGCCGAAACCTATGCAATTGGAGACTAAAGTTGTGCAGTTGAGCAAGATTGTTGCGTAATTGATCAATTTTCCTTGTGCGATTGATGCAGATTTCTATGCATTTGACAATTGTGCTTAGTTTTGCTTAATCCTTTCTTGCATGCAGGGTTTTTATGGTTAGAATGAATACATACAAAGCATTTTAGGATTAGATATCTCACATGCAGGATTTTGGGAACATCTAACATGTTCATGCAGAGTTTTAGGTTTATTTGAATGCCTAATAATCAAATTTCTTGGTTTAAGGTTAAAATGAATCCAACAAACTGCACATAGTCTAAGTAGGAGTTGAATAATTCATCACCTAATTTAATTAGGCTTCAATTTGGAATCAACCTCTCATTTAAATTTTGCAAGTTGTTAAAAGAAACTCAATCTAGTAGATTATAATTTCAATTCATTTTTAAAGTCCTCATTTCATTTCAAAGTTGTTAAAATAGACCCTCATCTAGTTTAATCAGGAAATCACTTTGCATTTAGGATTTCAAATTTGGTTAAGTGTTTAAGAGAATGAATCAAAATGGTTCTCCTTGGTGAGAACATTACCCCTATGCTTCAACCTACCTTATGCTTCCAAGACAAGGAAGAAGACATCATTTTTTATTTGAATACCCTCACTTAGAATTCAAAAACTAGCTTGGGAAAGTACATGTGTACAAGCTTTGTCTTAGACAAAGAAGAAGAAAGAGCACAACGACTAGAAGACGCCATATGAAGAGAAATTGAGCAAGAATGAGAAGGACAATGAGAATAAGAACAAAAACAAAATCAAGCTTTTGAGCCACCTCCTTCACAACCTTGATAGACTTGAGACTATGTTGTTAATCAATTTCAATGTTTTGTGTTCAAATTAGGGTTTTATATCACCAATTTGGCAATTTGAATTCATTTACTTTATGTTTTGAAGGTGGGCACTAGAGTTGCACAATTGGAAGCTCCTCTGCACAATTGGAGCTTCCCGGTGTGTAGTTGAAGCTTCCTATTACACTGTTAAAGAATCTTGTTGTGAATTCGGGCCTATGTTTTGTGTAGTTGACCGTGCACAGTTGACAAGTATAAGTGAATTTCATATTAGGTTATTTCAATTAGGTTTTCAAGGTTTTCAATTCTATTTTGGCATAAGGTTTTATGTGATTTCAAATAGTCTATGCAACATCCTTGGTGCTCATGGGATGAAGAATGAAACAAATAAACTACTGACATGTTTGGTGTAGGACGATTGTCAAAGACATTATAAACCCCAAACAAATTGTGCTTTTACTTTTCATAGGTTAGGAAACATCTAAATTTCTTAAAGGGAATGAATGTGTGTTTTTTGTGTTTGGATCACTTGCTCGTTTTGTAGGGTGGACCCATAGTTGCACCAAGTATCATCTCCCCTTGCCTTCAATATCTTGGGTGAAAGAGAAAGGTGACAACAGCACTTGAATTTTTCTTTTATTAGAGAAATATCTATGGGGATTTCATCACCTCACAGTGCATTTCAAAAATTCTAATAGATTTGGGGATTTCATCACCTCATAGTGATTTCCGAGCAGTATTTCTCTTTGGGCCACTATATAAAAGGCTTTGCCAAAAGCTTTCACGTGGTCAAGGTGCAATCTAAATTTGGGTCTTTCGATAAGGGTTGACAAAGCTTTAAGTAGCTCACTTTGTGAATCTGCTCGTCAACTTTGTTCCTCAAAGAATAACTATGAATCATTATTGTAGAAAACCCAAAAACCATACTCACTATGTTAGGGAATGCGGATCATATCCTGAAGTCATCCCATCATGTACCCTTCATTGTGAGGTATGAAATTCCTTGGTTTATAAGGTTTTCAAACCTCTGGGGAATGAGATCTGGTGTGCACGTGTCGTGGTGGGGGAGCTAGTGTCACTAGATCTCTACATATCTACTTTTTTCTGAGGTATTTTTATTTATAACGAAGGGCCTTAGTGAGTAGTATCCTCTTTCAAGCCTAGGATGTACATGTGTTCAAGTGCTTTTAACTGTTGATACCAGTAATGTTGAATCTGGGCTAATTTAGGCCCCTTTCAATCATAACTCTAATTTTATTTCAAAGTCAAGTGAATAAAACAACCATTTCTATCTACTATGTTTTATGAGCATTTGTGATAAACATTTTCCAGGTCAATATCAAAATCAAAACCTCAACCAAACTTCAAACATTCCAAAAATCAAAATTTTATCCCAAAAATTCAAGCATTCCAAACAACCAAAAACCTCATTCTAAAAATCCAAAATAGTGTCAAATCCTCATATCCAAAATGTGGTAGTCTCACAATTTTTAGAACGAGGGAAATTTCACATGTTTCAACCTAGGTCTCATCTTAAATTAGCTTTTTCATAGTTATTGTTTTACCCTAAGTCTAGGTTCATCTTAGTATCATATAAAAATCACCTTAGGTTACCTTTGCATAGTTATTGTGTCCTAAGTGTTAGGTTCATTTTACATTATCCCAAAATCATTTTTTCATAATAACTTTGCATAACTGTCATAAATCCCAAGTCCTAGATTCATTTCAACATAGCTCAATTCATCTTAGGATAAACATCATAATCTTTCCTACATCCTAGACTCATTCTTTTGCATAATAACCTTAGATTATATTTTGCATAGTCTCATATTCTCCTAAGTCATAAGATCACTCATCCTTTTAATTTGCATTACATCTTAATCAAAGCATAATCTAGTTTGATCCAAAGAAAAATAAAACAAACAAAAAAATTAGTCAATTTTCCTTCCCTTAGCTCATATCCATTTAAATAATTTTAGGTTGTTTCATTTCTTTAGTATAAATCCTCATTTTAAGTCATTTAGGTCATAAAATCATATTTTTTAAAAATTCCAAAAACATCAAGTCTTGGATCAAACCCTATGTCATTGTCAAGAATTCATTGCCATATCGAGAAGTTTTATCCACTATCAATCATTATCAAGTCAAAACGCTAGCTTATTAGCCCAGCGACAAGCGAGACTTTATCCTCAATTATTAGTTTGTCTTTTAATCCTCATACCAATTTCTTAGGTTTATACCTTTAGACTTGTTGTCTTAAAGATTTTTCCAAAGTCTCAAAAATTCTAAAACAAAAATTAGATGCATCGTTATTTTTCCTTTTTCCCAAAATCTCAAAACATAAAAAAAACATAGGTTATATCATTTAGTTACATTACAATGCATCCAAAATCCAAAACAAATAAAACATTAGCATAGTCCATGGTGCATATGGTTGAAATAAGGTCCCAAATTTCTAGGAAGTGACAAGAATTGATGGAAGAGACACCATTTAGACGACCCTAATCAAATCTGATACAAGCAGGAAATGTCATGCAACTAATTCTCAATCTAGAAATAGGTCTAGTCATGAACCCGCAACCTCAACTTGACATCACTCAATTAGGGTTAGGACCTGATTCTGAATTTGTGAAACTAGGAGAGGGTAATATTCCATTGACAACATCAACAAATTTGCCACCAAGTTTTGACTTAGATCCATCAACTCAAGGTTATGTCCAACAAGGATCTTCCTCAAGAGTGGAACCAATTTTTCACCCTGACTTTGGCTATATTCAACCTAAGTCACTTGTGAATGTAAACATGAAATTAGACACATCATCTCATTTGCATTCATCATAGGAGATCCATTTCTCCTTAACCAATGTGTCTTAGAAAAAAATGAAAAATCCATAAATGATCCAAGAATCGTTGAAACTCTCGATCAATTAATTTTCAAAGATCCAATGTGATACTTCAATCGTCTTAAAGAAATATTGACATTAGCTCCTGAATACCAAGTCTTACTAGGTGAATGTAAGTTCCCACTCGGTATGCAAGAACAAACACACATTTCCCAATAAACAGTTCAAACAAATCTTCCTCAACAACAACAACAAATGGAGCAAATCCCAAGACCTACGATGACACTAGGAAACTACAAAGGCAGCCTCAGGAAAAGACCTCACAATAAATTATCCTTACAAATTTCCTCAAAGTCTTCATTCGAAAAATTTGACAACCCATTTTTTAGTACCACATCATCAATGCATCAAATGGACTCATACAAGGTACCAATATCACAAGTGATGACAGGAACGTTAGTAAGCATGATCCAACCCCAAACATCAAATATCCCTCAAGTAGGTCAACAATAACAAATCGCCCAAGAAGTGTTTACATAAATAACAAGAATATCATATATACCACCCCTAGTTGAAAATATACAAATGCAACAAAGTGATTCCTCCGACCTCTTCAAAAACAACAGCGACTGTCTAGTCGAACTAGGTGCAAACACAATCTAACAAATCTAAATAAACAATCATGACACCACAAGTTGAAGTGCCATCTTCCAAATTATGAATCAATACCCATGCACAACAAGGGCAATCAAGAAACATTTTACCACAAGAAGGTGTATGCATGATGTCACAACCCAAGCCTTCTAAACATCGAAAATGTAAAACTAAGGTGCTTGATAACATGCTTGGAAGGCTAGGTTATGCACAACCAACTACTCAAGAACAACAAGTTGCTACTCAATATCAATAGCAAACACAACCAACTATACAACCAAGCATTCAATATCAACCTTAGCAACCTTGGGTTTATCAAAATATTGGACCAACGTACCAAATGACACAACAATAGCCCATCATCCAACAATATAAACCAAACCCATAGTTTCAACAAGTGTAACAACAATATGCACCACAGTACCAATAACAATATGCACCACAGTATCTCAATAACAAATGTCACAAGTTCTCCGATTCCAAAAATAAATGACTCAACCAGGGGCACAATAGTAAGTACCAATAGTGAAATTGCAACAATATAGGCAACAACAACATCATCCTATTCCAACAAGGCAAGTCCAATAGCCAACCCGACAAGCACCACAAATTCCCCAAACACAATCTAATGTGCAATATCAACAACCAAGTTGGGCTAGAGTTCAATATCAATTGCAAGTTCAGTCTTCAATGCAATATCAATAGTTTCCACAACAAGGTTAGCACCAAGAAACCATTGCAATGCAATATGGAGACCCATACCAAGATATTTCAGTGGCAAGTACCCCTCGATCAACCATTCTTGAATATCAAGAGCAATACCCACTTGGAGGAACAATGTATCGACAACGAGGTCATGCAGGAATGAATCATGAACCTCCCAGAGAAGGGCCCTCAAATATTATGACTCAACAGATCAAAAAATTATCAAAACAAGTCAAATCATTACAAAATAAAGGGATTAAAAGAAGATACACTAATGTAGGAGAATCCCCAGTCAATGATCAATCTTGCATCAACCAAAAATATTTCCTTTCAGTTTTGTTCATGTTTAATTCTTTGTGCAGTTTTTTGTATTCTTACCGGTATGTACCATTAGTTACTTGTTCTTCATGGAAGATCTTATTTTCAGTTTCCAGACAGTTTCATGTGCTTGATTCCATATTTTCAGTTCATTTGGGTTCTTTTCCAGTTAGTTATCACTTTTGGTTGACTGTTTCTGGGTTCAGGATAGTTCTTGTGCTTATCGGTTGGTTTTCCTTCTTTACCAGCGTGATTCTTGACGTTTGGATCCATATTGGGTCTTGTTTGATGTTCTTTGGTGTGTGACCAACCTTCCTTCTGAACTACATCGCTTGGTTGTTATTTTTCGGAAATATTTATCTAATTTTAAGGGCCGATCTAATTACACGTTTCATTTTCTTGCATTGGTGAATGTAATCTTATGAGGCCACCCCAGATATGTTCTAGTGGGTATAAATATGATGTTATGTACTCATTTGTAGGGGCAGAGGAGGTAGAACTGAGAATAAGGATTGAGATTCACATGTTGTGATCCGGTTGATTCTTAGAGTCCCTGTTGGATTATATCTGGCTTGAAGCCTGCATGTAACCAGTTAATTACCAGATGTTCTTTGATGATAATATAATGATTTCCGGAAGTTATATGGCCTTAATATGATCTGTTAATGTGAATTTGTTATGTTTTCTTATTTCTTTTGTTGTGTCTCTCTTGCTACATAAGCCAGTTGACTCCTTTAAGGGTTTTTACTGGTTATGGTTGCATTAAGTGGTATCAAAGTTGGTTATGGACTGGCTAGTGGAAGAATCATTTGTGAACATTGAGGCATTCCTTGGGGTGGATGGATCATCGATTGGAGGTAGGTTGTGCATGTGTTCAATAGATCGTTGAGGGGAGGCAATTGAAATCGGTAGTTAGATCATCGAGTTGAGGTAGTTCACCAGAGTGGAAGGAGAGATTTTGTCGAGGAGGACAAACCCCTGAAGAGTAGAGCAGATGATGGAAGACTTCAAGAATGATGCAAGGAATGAAATCTGAAATGCTTTGGTTGGTTTGCAAAGAAACCCTGATTCTAAGGATGAATATGAGGAAGCCAGTGAAGAGCTTGAGGAAGCTGAATGACTGGAAGATGAAAGAGAGTAAATATTACTAAGATCAGTGGCGCAAGCAAATAAAGTTCATAAAGTTTAGGTTTCCAACTTTTTGAAACACTGAACCCGGAGGATCTGATCGATTGGATCGGAGCGTTGGAGGACTACTTTGAGTTTTAAGATGTCAAGGACCCATTGAGAGTCTTGTTGGCACAGACCAAGTTGAAAGGGCATGGTGCCTTGTGTTGAAAAGAATTACAGAAAGATAGAGTGGAGAATGGTGAATTGAAGATCACCTAGTAGAGACAGATGGTTGCAAGATTGAAGGCCAAGTTCATACAAGGAGACCATGAATTGGAACTGTTCAAGAAGTTGCAAAACCTAAAATAGAGAAACATGACTATGAAGAAATATACTGAGGAATTCTACAAGGTGGTGATCAAATCTGGACATTAAGAGATGGACAGAAAAAAAGGTGGTGAGGTACATCAATGGACATGCTTTTAACATTCAAGATGAGATGAGTATGTTGAAGGTTTCCACAGCTAAAGAAGCTCACCAGTATTCTTTCAAGGCTGAGGAGAAGGTGAGAAGAAGTCAACTAAATAAAGGAAAGGATAAATTCAAGATGAGTAATAGAATGAAGAAACCGGTTGAAGAAGAGTAAAAAATTAAGTGGAGAAACTAGACATAGATCCTATGAATGTAAGAAAGGAATGGCGAGAAGTTGTGTGGCAAGTGAAGAACTAGATGGTACTGGATCTGAATATGCACCGGAGCAAGGAGAATCCCTTATGTTTAGAAGAAAGGATATTGTATCTACTCAGAGGAAGAGTCTTTTCTGGACTATGTGTAAATCAGGTGGTAGGTGTTGCAAGTTCATTGTAGATAGTGGAATTACTGATAATTTAGTATCTGAGGAGATGGTTGTGAAGCTTGGGTTAAAGAGGCTTAAGAATCCTTGTCCTTATGAGGTGAGTTTGTTACAAGACGATCAGAAGATAGAGATAAAGGAGCAATGTTTGGTGAGTTTCAATATTGGGCCTTTTAGAGATGAATTTTTATGTGATATTGTGTCTATGAGTGTTTGTCATGTCTTGTTGGGAAAACCTTTGCAGTATGATAGAGGGGCTATTATGACTATAGAAAAAACCTAGTTACTATTGAAAAGGATGGACAAAACTTCAAATTGATTTCTTTGAAGGAGAAAGAGAAGGAGATGAAGGAATTGAGTCCTGAGAGAAGTTGTACTACTGAGAAACCGGTGGTAGGGGCTATAGCAGAAGGATTGATAGAACTGGTTGAAAAATTTATACCAAAAGATTTGAAGAAAGATCTGATAGAATTAGTTGCAGATGTTATACCGGAGGGTGACATAAGCTTGTAGAAGGATCTGACAGATGAGTCTGATGGACAAATGGAACCGGTCAATAGAGAGCTAATGGTGACAAACCGGATGAAGTCTTGTGGCAGAACCAAATCAGAGTTGCAGAAATAGAGACAGTGTGCTGATCAGAAGCAAAGAAAGAGAAACAATGGGAGTCAAAGGTTAGAGAAGTCGGTTGAGGCACCGGAGGAGCTAAAGCAGAGGTTGGCAGATAAGGAAAATGTTTGGATCATAAATGAGCATGGGATATTCATTTTGAATCATTTTAGATTTTCATGAGTTGCCTCTCATGGAACATCTTTTCCTACCTGGGTTGTCTAATACAGGAGCATCCCTGATTGATGAGCAATCTTGCATCAACCAAAAATATTTCCTTTCAACTTTGTTCTTGTTTAATTCTTTGTGCAGTTTTATGTATTCTTACTGGTATGTACCGACAGTTCCTTATTCTTCGTGGCAAATCTTATTTTTGGTTTCTAGACAGTTCCATGTGCTTGATTCCATATTTTCAATTCATTTGGGATCTTTTCCGATCAGTTATTGCTTTTGATTGACTGTTTCTCAGTTTTGGGACAGTTCTTGTGCTTACCGGTTGGTTTTCCTTCTTTACCGGCATGGTTCTTGCCATTTGGATCTATCTTGGGTCTTGTTTGATGTTCTTTGGTGTGTGATCGACCTTCCTTCTAAACTGCAATGTTTGGTTGTTATTTTCTGGAAAGATTTATCTGATTCTTAGGGCCGACCTAATTACACGTTTCATTTTCCTGCATTGGTGAATGTAATCTTATGAGGCTGACCCGGATATGTTCCGATGGGTATTAATATGATGTTATGTAATCATTTGTAGGGTCAGAGGAGGTAGAACTTAGAATAAGGATTGATATTCGCATGTTGTGATCTGATTGATTCTTAGAGTCATGGTTGGGTTATATCAAGCTTGATGCATGCATGTAATCGGTTAATTACTGAATATTCTTTGATGATAATATAATGATTTCTGAAAGTTATATGGCTTTAATATGATATGTTTATGTGAATTTGTTATTTTTTCTTGTTTCTTTCGTTGTGTCTCTCTCGCTGCATAAGTTGGTTAACTCCTTTGAGGGTTTTTACCGGTTATGGCTGCATTATACAGACAACAAGATCTATGTCCTAATCCCTTCGATAAATTTTTGTATATGCCTCCTTTCCCCAAAAACTTTAATGTGCCCAAATTTGATAAGTATAGAGGAAAAGGAGACCCAAAAGATCATATCAGATAATTCGATGCATCTTGCATGGAAGTCCACTATGATAACACATATCTCATGCATCTATTCCCCCAAAGTCTCTCTAGGACAAGTGATGGACTAGTATGCATGACTACCTAGTAACATCAAGTCATGGAATGAATTACCAAAGAAATTTATTTGTCACTTTGCCTTCAATATCAATAATGAAGTCACCATGACTTATCTTTGTGCCACTAAACCAAAAATAGGGGAGTCCTTCGTAACGTTCTTACAAAGATAGTGAAGCTTAGTTAGCCGATGTCCATTCAACATCCCTGAACAACAAGTCAACCTATTCATCGAAAAATCTAGTACTAGAGTTAATGTATGAGTTGAAGATCAAAAGTCCTAGTACCATCGACAAGCTATTTAAGAAAGGGATGAATGTTGAAAAGGCTCTTATACAAAAAGGGATTATCAAGATATCTAAAGATAACACCAACAACCCTAGCACTTCCAATAATAAGAGAAAATTTTGGTCTAGAAATAAGAATGTTACCAATGATGGAGTTGTGGACACAAGGACATTGAACAATGTGTATACTAAGATCACCCTCAAAGGACAACACAACCAAGTACTCAAACAAACAAACAACCTCAACAATAAACTAAACACAACACACCTTTTCAACAGCAAAATTAGCACAATGTGCCTTTTCAACAACCAACTCAACAACAAAAGCAAGTAGCAATACCATGCAATAAAACCAACAAAAAGAACCTCCTAGAACCATAGACATGCCTCCTTGACATTTCACATCATTAATGGAGCCTATTGAATCTATGTTAAAATGACTACTTTAATTGAACCTTGTACAACTTCCCAAAATCTAAAACAAACTTGCAGTGAAACCAGGGTGGTGGAATGACAACCAATATTATGAGTATCACCAAACAAAGGGACACAAACCCCTTCTTGTTTTCATTTGAAGAACCTTAAAAAATATTTTATTGACCAAGGCTTGGTTGAAATAGAATCTTCGACAACATCTTCCAACACAAATCACACCATATTCAAGACTCCCCTACTTGATTATGGTAAGGGAAAGGCCTCTACTTATACTTCTAACCCAAAAGGAAATGTTAATTATACCAACACTTCCCACCAATATACACTAAAATGTCTCCAATTGTCAAATAGTCGTGTATCTATCATAAGTATAAAGGGTCTGAATTCCCAATGTGTAGTAACTACCCGACGATCCAAGGTCATTTTTCAAGGAGCTCCTCCTACATCACAAGTCACTAGCCAATATAATATCCTTGATCATTTAGCCAAAATTTCCGCAAAAATATCTATCCTTGACTTGTTGCGCATATCTCCTACACACAAAGTAGTCCTAAAATATCCCTTACAAGAATCTACAGTTCCTACCGACATAAATGTTGACCAATTTCAGGATATGATAGGACATATCGCTCCCTCTCACCCTATTACCTTTACTAAAAATGATATCCCTCACAAGAAGCCTAATTATAATAATCCATTGGATTTAGAATTCTTCGTTTGTAACTATAAAATAAGACAAGTCTTGATAGATGATGGAGCAGGATTGGACATGTGTACTTTAAGGGTTATCATAACTCTCAAATATTCAGAAAATGGCATTGAACCTTCCAAGAAAATAACTATCAAGGTGTATGATAATGCAGAGCATCTTTCCAAAGGAGTCGTTGTAATACCTATCCAAGTTGGACCCGCCATGGGGAGCATATCACTATAGGTCTTTGATAGGGAGAATGCTAGAGAAGTACTCAACAAGGTGAATTAGGTCTAATGGTTCAATTCGTTTACAAAAGTCTTGTTTGTGACTGTCATGTATGTTTGCAAAATCATCTCGGGGTTTTAATACTAATTATCTCATGCATAGCTTCTCCAACATCCATTCTTTGATGAAGGCTTATACCCTTACTAAACTCACTCATCCTTGATTGTATACTCTTCTAACTTCAATGCTCTACTTCCTAGGCATTCATACCTACTGCACCAAGACTAGGCAAACCCCTCCAAAGGTTCTATGAAGCAAGGCAAAAGTTTTGTCTTTGACCATGTGTAATTTTGGAGTACTTAAGCATTTTTTATCTTCTACTCAAGCCCTTTTGATTGGCTGTAAATCCTCAAGAGGTTTTTTCTTTTGTCCAGAAGGTGGAGGGGTCTATTTTGATGTTCCCAGTTACTCCACCAAACATTTCACAAGTTCCAACAAGCCCAAACCAATCGGGTCCTAGAAAATGCAGTTTTGTAGGCCAAGAAGGCTAGTAGCTCGTGGAGGGCTAATTGGCACCTTTTTGCTCACCCCGCCCAATTATGGGAATTTGCACCAACAAACTTGTCTTGGATGATGTTTGAGAGGTCTAAGCTCAAATATTTTTCAGGTCTTAGGCTCCATGAAGCAGGTTTAGGGACTGTCCTCCATTTTAGGCACAAATGTAGGGTTTAGTGAGGGTTTTGGTTAATTTACCATAGGTTCTCACTATCAAGATTGGTTCAAGCTTCCACACTGCTCCCCTACCACTGACAAACAAGCATTATGCCAAACACTTGGTGATCAAAGTGTAAATGAGAAAAATTCACTGTCAATCACTGTTTTTCTGACTTTTCACTATTATTTCTACAAGGCAGTTGGTTAGGAGCACAAATAGAACATCACCATTGTAAATATATGCTATTAAACAAGTCTTCAACTTTTCTACAGCATTAGGAATCATTTGCCAATACAAAAGTATTCATAGAGCCAATTTTGTAACAAAAACTAATCACTTTCCCAAAACAGGGAATTCGTTGTCCTTCACAAATAGTGACACATTACAATGCAAAATGGATAAATTTTGGTACTCCAATCCCTTAAAAATTCTTCTAGGATAGGTACAGACCTTTTTCCATGTTTTTTTCAACACTTGGTGATTTAGAATCCAAATTTTGAGCATGAAGGAAGAATATTAGCCAAGTTAGACAACTTGCCTAATAAGTGCTCAAATTCACCTTTCCAAGCATAGCTCTGGCATAAAAATTAACATATATACACTATGTACATGCTTTCCAACTTGACCAAATCCATTTTGTGGGAGCCCAGACCTAGATTAGTCAAGTTACTGCATTTTGAAACTCCAAACCCTTGACAGGGCAGTGAGCACACAAAATGAAAGAATTTTTATTTAATCAACTTGTGAATGGAAAACCAATACAATGACCACTTGGAGAGCATTGGGAAAACAATATGAACACTTCCCACAAGGTACTGTACGGGCCAGATGTGCTACAGTATGAACTGCTACTCTAAAAGAGAGGAAAACACTTTAAAAGCTAGAATTACATCTTTTCTCATTAGCAAACCTTAGTCAATACAATCACCAACCTTTTTCAAGGAAAAGGGAGGCCTTTTTATATTATTTCAAGTTATTTATCAATCCTGGTATGTACATGAGGCTTCCACAACTTCATTAACTAGAAATGACCAAAAATGACAACTTTTTCAAGCCCAAATGACAACATTTGTTGGTCCAAGAGGCATTTTTGACAGCCTAACCACATCAACTTATCTAAACACTTAATACATGCTTAAAAACACTTATCAAACATGTTTCAATGCTTTGGAAAGCATTTCTAGACCGTTTAGGCAATTTTACACATTTTTGCCCTTTTTGGCCTAGAAACCCAAAATTGTCAACTCACATCCTGAAAGGAAAAACTTGACCTCTTGAGCACAAAATGAGATCAAAAACACTTGAAAAGACACAAAAAAACCTAAAACAACATCATAAACCTAACACAAGACATTACAAACATGAAAGCATGAAAGACTCAAAAAGGAGAGTTTTTACTCAACTAGGTGCTCCTGCACCATACTCCCCCAAAGACAAAGAAGTCATGTGACTCCTTGAGGCAGAAAAGAAGAAGGTTTTATAGCTTTCTAAAATTTAGCTTCAGGTATCCATGTGGCCTCTGAGATAGGCTTATCCTTCCATTTGACTAAGTGCTCCATATAGGTGTGATTCCTTGTCTTCTTGAGAACCCTGGAGTCTAGAACCTATTTTGCTTGAGGAATAGAGAGAGGAGGAAAAGAAAGATCAGAAAGGGATTGTGTAACATCTAAAACTCTTTTAATCTCCTTAGGTGGCTACCCCTTGAAAGCAATCAAATCTGCAACATCAAAAATGGGAGACAAAGAAATATCAGTAGGCAAATCAACTCTATAAGCATTAGACCCATACTTAGCCAAGATTTTTCTAGGGCATATTATCCTCATCTGAATTTTGCTTGGAACTCCTTTTTGCAGCCTTTCCTTATTCAAATTAACCATCACATAATCTCCCATAGAAAACTAAACATCTCTCTTTGTAGCATCCACTCTTGCCTTGACTTTTTGGGAGGTATCCTGAAGAGCCTTTCTCACTTGCTCATGAACCTCCTTCATGGATTGAGCCATGTCATCTATTGTTCCACTCTTAGGCTGCAAGTTAGTTATATTTCTAAACTCCATTATACCCCTTGGATGCATACCATAAACAACTTCAAAAGGGCTTTTACCTGTAGACCGGTTGACACTATCATTATAGGTATATTCTGCTTGATGAATGAGCTGATCCCAACTTTGTCCATATTCCTTTGTCAAACACCTCAGCAAGTTTCCAAGAGACCTATTCACAACCTCAGTTTGGCCATCAGTTTGTGGATGATAAGATGAACCAAAAGAGAGATTAGTACCCATTCTTGTCCACAACATTTTCCAGAAATGACCAAGAAATTTCACATCTCTATTTGAAATAATGCTAGTAGGCAAACCATGTATCCTAACAACTTCTTTGAAAAACAAGTAAGAAATATGACTTGTATCATGTGTTGTCTTACAAGGAATAAAATGAGCCATCTTGCTAAATTTCTCAACTACTACAAAGATGTTATCAAATCTTGCTTGAGTTCTAGGTAATCCTACCACAAAATCTATACTAATGCAACCCCAAGGCGTATGTGGAATGGGAAGAGGCTGATATAAACCAGCATTGGAGGAATTACCTTTTTCTTTTTGACATACCAAACACTGCTCAACATACCTCTTGATGTCTCTCTGCATCTTGGGCCAATAGTAAAATATTTGAACCAACTCTAAGTTCTTGTTGAGACCAAAATGCCCACTTAAGCACCCATTGTGCTTCTCCTGAATGAGGTTTTCTCTCATAGAACCTTCTGGAACACATAATTGTCCACCCCTGAATAACAAACCATTCTGCAAAGTGAAATCAACATATGCACCATGGAAATGATTCTCAAAATCTTGACAAACTTTATAAGCTTCAACAAAATCATCATCAGTAGGATACATATCTTTAAAACTATCAATACCAATGCTTTGTACTTGAATCTCATGAACAGTTAACAACCTCCTACTCAAAGCATCTGCTACTTTATTCAACTGACCCTTCTTATGCTTAAGACTAAAAGTGTAAGCTTGCAAGCTTGCAAGTACTCTACCCATTTAACATGCCTATGATTCAGTTTATCTTGTGAGTTCAAGAGACTTAATACCTGATTATCTATGTATACAACAAACTCTTTAGGAAGAAGATAATGTCTCCATTTCCTAAGTGCCTAGACTAATGCATAAATATCTAAATCATAGGAAGAGTACTTTTTCTTGGCATCATTTAACTTTTCACTAAAGAATGCAATTGGTCTATTGTCCTGACTTAAAACAGCTCCTACAACAATATTGCTAGCATCACATTCAATAGTAAAAAGCTTATCAAAACTAGGTAAAATGAGCACTGGTTGAGAAGCTACTTTAGTTTTCAATAATTCAAACCCTTTATTGGGTGCATCTATCCACTAAAACTTTACCTTTACACCCCCTTTGATTGTGTCTAACATAGGGGCACAAATCTCACTGAATCCCCTAATGAGTTTCCTGTAAAATTGTGCTAAACCATGAAAGCTTCTGACATCACTAGTTGTTTTAGGAGTTGGCCAACTGGTTATTGCTGCAACTTTAGATTGATCCATTTTCAGATTGCCTCCTGATACAACAAAACCAAGATAGACCAATTCTTGCTTCAAGAAATCACACTTTTCTAGATTAATGGTTAGATGTTCATCAGATAACTTGCTCAAAACAATAGCTAAATGATTCATATGCTCTTCCTTAGTTTTACTGAAAATAAGAATATCATCTAAATACACAACAACAAACTTGCCAATTAAATCATGTAAAACTTCATTCATGAGTCTCATGAATGTGCTAGGAGCATTAGAGAGTCCAAATGGCATGACAAGCCACTCATAGAGACCCTCATTCATTTTGAAAGTAGTCTTCCATTCATCGCCCTCTTTGATTCTTATCTAATGGTAACCACTCTTCAAGTCAGTCTTACTAAAATACTATGCACCCCCCAAGCAATCCATCAAATCCTCTATCCTGGGTATGGGAAATCTGTATCTAATGGTGATCTTGTTTATGGCTCTAGAATCTATGCAAAATCTACATGTTCCACCCTTCTTAGGTGCCAACACTATAGGTATTGCACAAGGACTAATGCTCTTCCTAATCAACCCTTGGTCTAAGAGTTCTTGTATTTGTCTTGCTACCTCTTCATTTTGTTTAGGGGTCATCTTATAGGCTTCCTTATTGGGTAAAGAGGCTCCAGGTATGAAATCAATCTGATGGCTTATGGCTCTATTAGGTGGTAAGGCTATAGGTGTACCATCACTGATTATTTCTTTGAAGTTATCAAGGATCTGCTGCACCTCATATGGTATCTCAACTTTCTTTGCTATATTTTCTTCCTTGGGTTTCACTATGAGTGCAAATCCCACTCCTTCACCTTCTTCAAGTGCACTTATGAACTCTTTCTTACTCACAATTAAAACATTATGATTTTCTGACTTTCTGCCCTCTTTCTCATCATTTATGGACTGAATTTTGTATGTAACTCCATTCTTCTGAAAAGAGTAGGAGTTCTTTTCCCCATTGTGGATGGCTTTCCTATCAAATTGACAAGGTCTACCAAGAAGTAGATGGCAAGAATCCATTGGAAGAATGTCACATAGGATCTTATCTTGATACCCTCCTATGGGGAATTCTACCCATGTTTGTTCATTTACAAGGACATGGTGCTCCCTATTCAACCATGTGACTCTATAGGGATGTGTGTGTGGGATTCTCTCAAGTTTGAATTTACCAACTGCTTCTTCTAAGATTATGTTATCTATGGATCCAAAATCTATGACCACCTTGCATACCTTTCCCATGATTTTGCACTTAATTCTGAACAATGACCTTCTTTGAGTAGGTTCCTCCTTAATTGGTTCTTTTATCAAAACTCCTCTCATCATCAGACTTTCCCCATCTTCTGATGCTAAGCTCACTTCATGAGCCTTACTACTTGCTGCACTTTCTTGCACATAACTCACTCTTCTTTCACCCCCCTATGATGAGGTGGGTTTCTATGGATATCTATAGGTAGGGTGTCCCAACTTCTAACAGTTGTAGCATTTCATGGTGGAGAAGTAGGACCCCTTTCCTGGTCCACTAGATCTACCTCTACTTGGGTTTCTAGATCCTCTTCCTCTATAGCTGCTCTTGCTATATGAATCCCCACTTTGCTCAATGAGTTTAGATTCTCCTTGGGATCTCTGATCTACTCTTCCACCAAAACTTCCTATATGGCCTCTACCATCTCTACCCCTACCTCTTCCTCTGTTGCTTTGTTCTTTCTTTTTCCTACTCTTCTCTTCCACTTTAAGTGCTAATTGATAACACTTGTGTATTGTTTGTGGGCATAACAAACTCATCTCTTCCTGTATGTTCCATCTTAATCCATTCAAATACCTTGCCACCTTTATACTCTCATCCTCTACTACCTTGGATCTCATGCACAGTTTTTGAAACTCTTCAGTGTAACTACGAACATCTAAGTCTTTTTGTCTCAAATTTTGTCTTTTTCTGTGAATTTGGACTTCATAGTCTTCAAGAAGATAGGTTTCTCTAATTTTGAATACCAGTACTTTCCAAGTGGCTATTGGTTTCTTACCTTCTTTCACCCTTTCCTCTTGGATGAACTTCTACCAAGTTAAGGTTGCCCCTCTCAACCTTGATTTTTCTACCTTAACCTTTTGTGCTTCAGTTATTCCATCATATTCAAAATGGTTTTCTATACCTTCAATCCACTCTATAAGAGCATCTGGATCCATCTTTCCACTGAAAAGGGCCACTCCCTCTAAGGTTTTACCACTCATAGCTCTCAAAGCCTTCAAGAATGGTTCTTGCTCAATGACGGGGTCAGGTATGGGAACCTCATCTTCTATTGCCACCATTTTGCCCTGATCTCCAACCTTATCATGGACTTCTTCAGTTTTGACTTCTACTTCAACTAGCTTCATTGCTAGCTGGTCCAACCTCTCTCTGAGTGCCCTATTTTCTTCTTCTTGGTCTTCGACCTTCTTGGCTAACTCAGCATTAGTCACCATGTTTTCTTCTAATGATCCGTTTCTCCTGAATCTTTTGATTGCTCTGATACCACTATGATAGGGAGAGTGCTAGAGAAGTACTCAACAAGGTGAATTAGGTCTAATGGTTCAATTGGTTTACAAAAGTCTTGTTTGTGATTGTCATGTATTTTTGCAAAATTGTCTTGCGGTTTTAATACTAAGTATCTCATGCATAGCTTCTCCAACATCCATCCTTTGATGAAGGCTTATACCCTTACTAAACTTAGTCCTCCTTGATTGTATACTCTTCTAACTTCAATCCCCTACTTCCTAGGCATTCATACCTACTGCACCAAGACTAGGCAAACCCCTCCAAAGGTTCTAAGAAGCAAGGCAAAAGTTTTGTCTTTGACCATGTGTAATTTTGGAGTACTTAAGCAATTTTTATCTTCTACTCAAGCCCCTTTGATTGGTTGCAAATCCTCAAAAGGTTTTGTCTTTTGCCCAGAAGGTGGAGGGGTCTATTCAGATGTTCCTAGTTAGTCCACCAAAGGTTTCACAAGTTCCAACAAGCCCAAACCAATTGGGTCCTAGAAAATGTAGTTTTGTAGGCCAAGAAGGCTAGTAGCTCGTGGAGGACTAACTGGAACCTTTTTACTCACCCCGCCCAATGATGGGAATTTGCACCAACAAAATTGTCTTGGATGATGTTTGAGAGGTCTAAGCTCAAAGATTTTTTAGGTCTTAGGCTCCATGAAGCAGGTTTAGGGACTGTCCTCCATTTTAGGCACAAATGTAGGGTTTAGTGAGGGTTTTGGTTCATTTACCATAGGTTCTCACTATCAATCTTGGTTCAAGCTTCCACACTGCTAGGAAACCTCTGCCACAACAAACAAAATCATCCCCTGCCACTGACAAACAAGCATTATGCCAAACACTTGGTGATCAAAGTGTAAATGAGCAAAATTCACTGTCAATCACTGTTTTTCTGACTTTTCACTATTATTTCTGCAAGGCAGTTGGTTAGGAGCACAAATAGAATATAACCATTTTAAATAGATGCTACCAAACAAGTCTTCAACTTTTCTACAACATCGGGAATCATTTGCCAATACAAAAGTATTCATAGAGCCAATTTTGTAACAAAAACTAATCACTTTCCCAAAACAGGGAATTCGATGTCCTTCACAAACGGTGACACATTACAATGAAAAATGGATAAATTTTGGTGCTCCAATCCCTTAAAAATGCTTCTAGGATAGGTACAGACCTCTGTCCATGTTTGTTTCAACACTTGGTGCTTTAGAATCCAAATTTTGAGCATTACGGAAGAATATTAGCCAAGTTAGACAACTTGCCTAATAAGTGCTCAAATTCACCTTTCCAAGCATAGCTCTGGCATAAAATGAACATATATACACTATGTACATGCATTCCAACTTGACCAAATCCATTTGGTGGGAGCCCAGACCTGGATTAGTCAAGTTGTTGCATTTTGAAACTCCAAACCCTTGACAGGGTAGTGAGCACACAAAATGAAAGATTTTTTATTTAATCAACTTGCAAATGGAAACCCAATACAATAATCACTTGGAGAGAACTGGGAAAACAATATGAACACTTCCCATAAGGTACACTATGACCAGATGTGCTACAATACAGATTGTTGCTCTAAAAGAGAGGAAAACACTTTAAAAGCCAAAATTACATCTTTTGTCATTAGCAAACCTTAGTCAATACAATAACCAACCTTTTTCAAGGAAAAGGGAGGAATTTTTATAGTCTTTCAAGTTAGTTATCAAGCCCAATATGTACATGAGGCTTCCACAACTTCATTAACTAGAAATGACCAAAAATGACAACTTTTTCAAGCCCAAATGACAACATTTGTTGCTCCAAGAGGCATTTTTTACAACCTAACCACATCAACTTATCTAAACACCTAAGAAATTCTTAAAAACACTTAGCAAACATTTTTAAATTCTTTGGAAAGCATTTCTAGACCTTTTAGGCAATTTTACACATTTTTGCCCTTTTTGGCCTAGAAACCCAAAATTGTCAACTCACATCCTGAAAGGCAAAACTTGACCTCTTGAGCACAAAATGAGATCAAAACGACTTGAAAATACACATAAAAACCTAAAACAATGTCATAAACCTAACACAAGATATTACAAACATGAAAGCATGAAAGATTCAAAAAGGAGAGTTTTTACTCAACTAGGTGCTCCTGCACCAATCTTGGACCTATATCTTCCTTATAACATGATTCAGGTTCATCCCTAGATACATGCCATATAAGAAATTTCATCTACTTACCATTAGTGCCTAAAATACCCTTACAATGGAACTGAAATCACTATCCCTAGAGATCCAAATCCCTTTCAATTTTGTGTCAACCTAAAAGGGAATCTTGAGCAGCAAGTGCCAGTTAACAGAGAAGCTCCATCATCTGCTAACACTTCTCAATGTGTGGATCCTCAAAAATTGGCTAAATTATCCAAAGGAAAACTCAAGGTCGAAGATCAAGGATGTGGGGAATACACTATGGCACAGTCATTCCACATTGGAAAGCTACCTACTTCCCAAAAGTTCTTATTCAAACGGTATCAACCTCACACTATATTTTCAAAATGGGTAGAACTTAATAAAGAAAACATTGAAGAGGATGTATCAAAATGTCTTTACAAGGATGAAGAAGATTTTCCACCTATACAATTGGTCGTTGAAAAGTATGGAAAAGGATTCACCATTATGCAAAAGAAAGAGTATGATGGGCATAGTGGTCTTGGCACAAATAAACAAGGTATCATAGAACTCGTCCAACTAAAGGAGTGACATCACACCAGAGGACTAGAATTTAAACCATTATGGATTGGTCCTTCCAACACTAAGTTAACCTTATGTGAAGAGGGGTGCACTTTTGACAATGAAAGGACACCTAAGGAAGGCCTTAATGAAATAGATACCAATGAGTGGGAATGGGATTCTTATTCCTCTAGCTCCTATGCCCTAGATGATATTTTCATTGACCTTGATGACTTACCTATTGAAGACAAACTTGGAAATACCCCTCCTGTCCAAACTTGTCCTAGAGCTTGGATCCAATACTTTTGGGATCCTAACATGTCATTTGAAGAATGTAATACTGAAATCAATATTGGCAGTGATTCCACTAACATCCATATCATGATCCTAACCTTTGCCATGCCTAATTTGTATAATAGCAATGATAGCATGCCCTTAGTTCACCCCGAACTTATCGATTGGGACCAACAAGGACCACCAAGTTTAGACTATTTCAAAAATGATGAGGCCATAGTATCATTCTTTAAGCTTTGCGAAGGCATATCAGTATACTTTGGGGAGTCAAATCCATCTTCTAGTCACACAAATAAAAATGAAAACAAAAATAATGAAAAAATAGAAAAAAATGAGTCTCTTGGTGAAAATCGCAAGGCACCTCTAGACATTGAAAAAGTAAAAATAAATGGCATATCTAAGGGTCAAAATCTCTCTGAGGCACCCAAGGATGGAATATTAGATAAACCCTCAGCAAATCATGCAAAATCTCCTCTCTTGGTGGAGATAACACAATAAATTAACTTGGGTAGGCTAGATAACCCTAAGATCATTTATTTTGTAGCTTCATTGTTAGAGCAAGAAAAGGTAGACTTCATCACATTCTTCCTGGAAAAACAAATAAACTTTGCATGGTCATATACACATATGCTAGGAACTGGTCCTTCATCACTTACCATTGCAGCCAGGTGCTAAACCAGTCAAACAGAAGCTGAGAAAAATGCATCCACAAATTGCCTTACTAGTCAAAGTTAAGCTCAAGAAATTGTTAGATGTGGGTTTGATTAGGCCAGTTAATTATGCCAAATGGATTTCTAACTTAGTACCAGTGAGAAAACCCATTGGGGGTATCAGAATCTCTACTGATTTTAGAGACCTGAACATAGCATGTCCAAAAGACAACTTCCCTTTACCAAACATTGACGATTGTGGATATAACAGTTGGTTATGAAACAATGTCCTTAATGGATGGTTTTTCTTACTATAACCAGAATAGAATAGCTCCCAAGGATCAACGTAAAATAGATTTTGCATGCACCCAGGGAACCTATTATTGGAATGTAATGCCCTTTGGCCTCAAAAATTTTGGTCAGAGCAACTTATTAGAGAGCAATGACAACTATATTCTATCATTTCATGCACACATTGATGGAAGATTATGTAAATGACCTATTATGTAAATCACTCACCAGAGATAGTCATTTGAGTTTCCTGACATTGATCTTTGATAGAATTGAAAAATATAAGCTTCATTTGAATCCTAAGAAATATTTTTTTGGGGTTACATCATTAAATCTCCTAGGGTACATTGTCTCTCACCATGGCATTGAAGTAGACCTAGCAAAGGTAAGGGCCATAATGGATATGCCTTTGCCTTCAAATCTGAAATAACTAAGAAGTCTATAAGGTAAATTGCAATCTATCAAGAGATTTGTAGCACAATTGGCTAATAAATGCCACCCCTTATTCACAAAGGTGTAACTTTCAAATGGAACAAACAATGTCAACAAGCTTTCCAACTATTAAAAGACTATTTGTTATCTCCACTAGTTTTGAATTCTCCTATTGAAGGAAAAGCTTTCATATTGTACATATCAAAAACAACAATGACATTAGGGGCTCTCTTGGCACAACACAATGAATAAGTAAAAGAGAGAGCTATATACTATATCAGTCAAACTCTTGTCAGCTATGATTGAACTACACCACCATTGAACATGCATGCCTACCAGTTGTCTTTGCTACCCAAAAGCTAATACATTACATGTTGAGTCACAAGACTTTTCTTGTAGCAAAGATAGACCCACTAAAGTGCCTACTCAACAAAGCAACATTCATAGGATGCCTTTCTTAATGGGTGATGATATTAAGTGAATTTGATATCTAGTATGTGGATTGCAAGGCTATAAAAGGACAAGAATTGCAAATCAACTTGTTGAAGCTCTTATATAAGATGATCACCCATTATTATTTAATTTTCCAAATGAATCTATATTTAATATCACACCTACCACGAAATGGAAACTCTACTTTTATGGCTCGTACACCAACCATGGCTCGGGAGCAGGTATTTTGTTTCTGACTTCACAAGGAGATGCAATTCCTAAATCATACAAAATCACTTTTGAATGTATAAACAACATTGTAGAATATGAAGCCTTAGTCACAGGGATAATAAACTAGAATATTCGAGTAGACGGTGATTCTCAATTGGTCATCCAGCAAGCAAATGATGATTATGAAACTAAAGATGATAAACTTGTCCCCTACAAGAAGTTGGTCAATTTTTACACGACTAGGTTTGTTACTGTAGTCACATAAATCTGTCCATTTTAATTAAATGAATATTTTGTATTTATTTGATTAAAAATCCACTAACCATCAATTAATTAAATAAATAAATATTTAATTAATTCATCTCCAAACATTCTTCTATTAATTAAATAAATTATTCAATTTATTTTAATTAATTCATTAAACCAAATACAAATCAATTAAATAAATAAAATCTATTTATTTAATTAAATCCCTCTTTTCCTCTTTTAAATAAATTAAATAAAACATTTATTTAAATCATTATCCCCACCCCACTTGCATTTTCCTACAAATGCAACTTGCACACATTTTGAAATAAATAAATTTTTATTTTAATAAAATCCTATTTTCCCTCACCCACCAAATCCACTTGCAAAATCTAATCCCCTTCTAGATTCTTCTAACCCCTTCCTAATTAGTCTAATCCATCCCCTAAATATTGTCACATTCCTAAGCAAAGGGAAGTCACTTCTCAAACCCTCAAAGTCTTTGATAACCATTAAAGGCTTCCAACCTTCAACCACTTAATTCCTCAAAGTCTTTGAAAACCATTAAAGGCTTCCAACTTTCAACCACTTAATCCCCAACGTCAATAACCATTAATGGTTAATTCAATCCTCCCACATGGTTAAAACATTTGTTTTGCTCAACCTCTACCCAACCCAAGGGTCTCATCAAGCCTTTAATGCTTTGACCATGATTATCTCTTAATCATTTGCACAAAGGTTTATCCTTGGATTAACTCCTAATCCAGTGGGTAATCCTAATTTAGGCTTGACCCTTAGCCTTTAGATAACCATGAGGTCTTCTCAGGCCTTTAATGCCTCCAACCTCTTCTTTCAACCCAACCCTATGTTGACATTTGTCACCATTTCATTGGTGTCAATTGTGCACATGGATCCCCAACTTTCAAGCTTGACCCTTGATTAAACCTTTCAATCCTGGCCATCCATTGCTCCATTTTTCCTATAAATAGAACCCATTCCTTCATAATCCAGATCCTGAAAACTTGTAAGCATTTAGACTATAGACATTTTAGAGAGCATTTAGCATAGCATAACTAAGATCTTGTCTTTTTGATAAAATCAATCATTTTAGCATCAATAGCATAGTAATAGCTTTTCATTTCATATTTGGAGCTATACTACAATCTCAATCCTCCATAAGCATCCATAGTGCAAAAAGCTGCTGAGAGCTACACTATTTTGGAACTTGGAGAGGAGAGGAACAAGGGAGAAGGAGCTAATATCATGCTAAGAGATAGTTGGAGATGTCTCATTGTTTTTACTTCTTTAGTTAAATTCATTAGCATGTTTTTAGTGTCTCTCTTGGAATGCCTTCATATGTTTTAGTTTTTGATTGACTAACGCTAATGTTTTGTGTGCTTTTGTGTTCTTTGATCTTAGACTAAACCATTGTGCCATTTAGGAGGGCATCATTTGGTAAACCCGACGTGAATCCAAGCACCTAAAAAAATAAATTTTTTTTAACAAACTAACATGTTTGAATGTTGAACTTGACACACAGGTCGCGCTTTGGCGCTTTTGTCGCGTTTTAGCGCTATTGTTTTTTGTCTTTTAGCGCTTTTGTTCTTACAATAGCGCTATTGTCAAAGATTTAGCGCTTTTGCCAGTATTTTGGCGCTTTTGTTCATGAAATAGCGCTTTTGTATCTATATTAGCGCTTTTGTGTTGTTATAAAAAAAATTTCTTCTTAGGCTTGTGGGAGGTAGAATATATATGGAATATATGGAATATAACATTTAAGTATAAGAAAGAGATTATACTTTAAGTTATATTCCATATATACTTTCAGGATGTTTGAGAGGGGTTTCAGACCTCTAGGAGTTGAAATGCAAAATCTAGTTTTTGGAAGATCCTCCAAATTTCAGACTTAGTCAAATTTCAGGGCATTTCAGGATCAGGATTTGTAAAATTTGTAACCAAAATCAGAACTTAGGCTTGTGTAAGCCCACACTAACATTTGATCATTGACTGTGTGCAGGTTTTAATCTTTTTTTGTGCAAGGGAAGAAGTTAGTTTAGATGCTTAAAAGTTTCTTTTTTACTTTCTTTCAAACAAAAGTTAGTTAAAAAGAATCCATTTTTCCTTCTTGTACAAGATAAAATAAACCTCACATCTCATTTTGGAGTGCATAAAATGAACCTCAAACTTGTTTTTTGTGCTTAAAACAAAAATTCATCTTTCTTTATTGCAAGGTAAAAAGAACAACAACTTCAAACATTTGTTTTCTTGCAAGTTAGGAAACACACTTTATTTGGTGCTTAAAACCAAACAATTCCATTTTCTTGCATCAAACTAAAGAATTTACAATCCACACTTCAAATTTTGGGCAAGTAAAAAGAACAATTCACTTGTTTTTGATTTTTTGCAAACAAATTTTATTTCAAGCAAAACGTGTTTTTCATTAAGTTGACCAGGATTTCCAAATTCTAGATTACAAAACACATTGTCTTTGAAGTTAAAAGGAACACCATGACTGTTAGAGCAACATCTCCAAATAGTTAGATCACATTTGCAAATGCTGGATTAAAAAGAACAAGTGTTTTACGTATCTGGCATGCTTGTGCAAAAAGTCAGTCGAGTGGACCTACTTCTAACACACACTATCCTCTCCCTTGGCTCTCGTGGTCCTAGGTGCAAGAGAAAAGTGTTAGTAACGCTCACATTTTATCTTTTTAAGAGAGGCCTGCCAAGGGATCGATACTCTTGGGAACGACCTCGAGCAGTAAATCCTTCGAGCCGCTATAGAAATCAGGTGAGAGCGAAAGTTGTAGCCTTGGGTATAGCTGTTCCTACAGTGTAACTGGCCGAAAGGACAAATGGGCCCCACCACCAGTTACAAGGCTCTTAAGTGAGTCACTGCAGAATGAACTTATGTCCAAAAACATCGAACATGACTAAACACCTTTAAGTAGTAGCCCACCTGTTCTATTGATTGAGGATATTTGAGGTATAATTTAGTGCAAGAGCATAGAAGGTTTTGCTCCCAAGATACTCACCATACATATTTCCTTGAGTAGAAACATAGCTTTTTGAAAGGTCACTTGTGGCTTGATAAAAGTGGTGACTCCCCCATCATAGGGATCATCTATTTGTTATGCTCGTGCAAGACTTAGTATATCACATTCTTACCTGCCACGGCGGGATTCATAAGGTATGTAGTACCAAAGTCGAAGAAATATCAAGATGTGGGCTAAATTTATCACAACTGGCCATTTGACCTTAGGGATAAAGAGTGTTTGAAGTGTGTTCGTTTTACAGACCTAGTGCAAATTGAGCTGACTTCAGGCTTTGGAAATACATCTTAAAATACATCTAAAGGAAGGGTAAAAAAACAAGTCCAAGGATTGGGTTGATCTAGACCCATACTCATTTGTGCCTTTGAGGCTACAATCTTGTGTTTGTGTGCTTGCTTTGTTTTCTTGTCAAAGAAAAATTAGAAAATCAATCCCAAAAACATAGTATTCATCCAACATTTCTCAAAAACAACCAAAAACATCAAAAACAAAGTGCAAACAACAAAGAGTCAAATTTTATGACCATTCTTCACATCTTGCGAAAGAAGAAGTGTCATCAGAATATCACCTTGAAAAGGAGACCATTAAGCTCAAAGGCTTTAATCAAAAGGAGGAAATTCTTCTATATCAATCGACAAATCTTTGTCTCCCATAGAGTCTTTCTACATCGCATGCGTCTATACCTTCAAGGTAAAACAAAAGAGTTTGATTCAGAATCATTGAACAGCAGAGCTTTTATGCAATATAGAGCTCTGAGTTATCACAAAAATCAAGGAGGAAGGATTAATCCCAACTTCTTCCCAAACATCTGTATCACCTACAACACAGCTCGAGAAGTGCAACCAACGTCCGAAAGGGAAGAGATAGAGTTTGTCCCATTTGTGACACAAAGTTTTTATTGAAAGTTGAAAAACAAAACATCCATCATTTCACTCATACATCATCACTTCATCATCAATCCGTCCCAACTCTCAAAACATTAAGAGGTTCTTGTCCCAAGTTCTCTTTTAGATATTGCTTGAAATCAAACACATTACATCACTTTTTAGATTGCTTCTACATCTAGGATAAGCTCATCCTAAGAGACACATCTACGCAGGTTAAAACTAGTTCATGAGTGAATCCTCTCATTGCTAGGTAGTCAAAATCTATAACACATCTCAGATTTCTCTACACCTTATCACATCCAATCTTATCACACAATCAAGCAATTCAAAGAAGGAATTTCGGTAACATCTACCTTAAAAGTGCTAAAGAGATCTACATACCACATAATTCACCAACCATCAATCATTCATCAAACAACTCATCATCATCTTTGATCAACTTCAACAAAAACTTGTAAACAAAATGGCTCAAACCCGATCACGATCAAGGCAACGAGAAATAGAAATTGAGGAAGAAGAGGACAACCTCAATGAATTTCAAGAAGCACTTGGAGGAAATATAAATGATAAACACCCAAGTACTCCCACTCCTTCAACAATCGAAAGGGTTCAGCATAACCCTCATTTTAACAGATTATTTGATGAAATACTAAGGAGCAATGCAGATGCTCACTTCTTAAGACTTGCTCAAGAAGGAGCCAAACTCCCCTCAGATTTTGATCTTGCCCAATTAAGACAAGCATCAGAAAGACAAACTCGCCATGAGGAGGAAAGGCGTAGAGATCCCATCAGATATAACATCCCTCGAGGTAACCCACTACCTCCTCCTCCAAATGAAATGGAGATGTTGCGGCAACAAGTCGAGAATCTCGCCCAACAACTTCATAGTGGTGTCAAGATTAACCAATTCTCACTCAATGACATCTGTCCCTATCCTTTTGATAGGAATCTTTATATGCCACCCTTTCCACGCGGGTTCGAAACACCAAAATTCAAAAAATATAGAGGAAAGGGGGATCCCCGTGATCATGTCCGAGAATTTCATTTCGCTTGTCTTGAAGTGGCATATGAAGACACCTACCTAATGCGCCTTTTTCCCCAAAGCTTGGGAGGAACAACTACATCATGGTTTTCCCGACTACCAGGTGGCATTAGAACATTTTAGGAACTCATCCAGAAGTTCCTATCTCATTACTCTTATAATATTGAACGCGACATCACCATGGCTAATCTATGCAACACCAAACAAAAACCAGGTGAATTATTCTCAGTATTCCTGCAACGATGGCGCCAAATTTCTAGCAGACGTTCTCTTCAGTTACCTGAACGAGAACTAGTGGAAATTTTCATTTCCAACTTAAATGAAGAAATGGAATTTCACCTGGATGTCAAAGACACAGACTCTTTTAACGATATGATCACCAAGGGTATAAAATGTGAACGGGAACTCATCAAAAAAGGACTCATCAAAATCTTTAATGAACCCAAAGATGGTCCTCGCCCGCGCTTCAATAGTGATAAACCAAACTTCTGGAACAAGAATAAGAATATCGTCAACGATGGGGTTGTGGATGCTCGAACTATCCAAAATGCACAACCTGTGGTTCGGTTTGCAGGACAAAATCCTCCACCTCAGAATAACACAAATGTTCCTTCCAATCAAGGTCGCATCACGTCTCATGATGAACCAAGACCTCGTCAGCAAAAACAGAAACGCACATACACTCCCTTAGGGGAACCCATTGAAACAGTGTTGCGACAACTCCTCTCTCAAAATTTGGTCACTCTACCTAAGCTATCAAACTATGAGCCTCAAGTCAAACCAGCATGGTGGAGAGATACTGAACACTATGAATTCCATCAAGGAAGAGGACACAAGACAAGTAATTGTCACCGATTGAAAGATCTCATTCAGGATCTTATTGATCGAGGAGAAATTGAGATTGAAGGACATGACCCAAAAACAACCAATAATGATCATTAGATGTTCAAGAATCCACTTCCATCGCAAGATCAAAGGGGTCCTTCCACTTCCAGATGAGGTCCTGATACCACTGATTATACGCAAGCTGTGTATAATTACACTGTTAATCACCTGTATGATGCCAGTGAACAAATTGCAACTATCACCTTCAAAAATCCCACCTCAAATTGCAATGTTGTTACACGTCGTGGCAAGGTCACCATCAAGGCAGCACCACAAGGCACCACCTCCATCCCAAAGCAATACAATCTTGTGGAACAATTAGATAAAACGCCTGCGCTCATTTCCATTTTAGAACTATTGCGCCTATCGCCATCTCATAAAACAATCTTGGATCAAGCACTCCAAGAAGTGTCAGTCCCTGCAAACCTTAATACGGACCAGTTTCAAGCCATGGTTGGAAATCTAAAGTCATCACCTTGTCTCACTTTTTCCGAAAGTGACAACTCTTCTTTCCAACAACCTCATAATGCTTCGCTACACATTGAAGGCTTTGTCAACCAACACAGGATCAAGCGAGTCTTGATAGATAATGGAGCAGCCTAAACATCTGTACACTACAGTTGGTCACAGCATTGGGATATGCAATAGAATCAGTGGATCCTTGCAAGAAGATCACCATCAAGGCCTATGATGATGCAGAGCGTTCATCTAAAGGAGTTGTGGTACTACCAATCCGAGTGGGCCCTGTGGTAAAGCACATCATTTGTCAGGTTCTGGACCTTCCGCTGCCATATAATCTATTATTAGGGAGACCTTGGATACATGCCATGCAAGCTGTTCCATCTACCTACCATCAATGTATCAAGTTCCCACATAATGGTACAGAGATCACAATCCTAGGCGATGCAAATCCCTTTGCATTTTGCCATAATATCAGCCATCAACCAGAAATTACTGTTCCTAATAATAGGGAAGCCATTTCCTCCACATCATATGTAAGTCCCACCTCTCTTGCCAGTTCGAACACCCCTATACCCAAGCAAGAAAAGCTTAAGATGAAAGTAGCAGAGGAAGGTCCTGGAGAATACAACTTGAGTCAGCTCTTTTGTGTGGGACAAATGCCCACTTCTCCTAGAACACATGGTAAGCCACAGCAGTTACTCCAGCAACCACTAATCATACCAGCATGTGCCTTGACGCCATTCATCCTTGGAAAGAGTCAAGAGGAAGAGACACAAGATGAGGACCTAGTGGATTGGATCTATAAAGATCCCATCACCACTGATAAACCGCGAGTTACACTTCCTACAGAACAGTATGGCAAAGGCCTCCTCATTATGCAAAGAATGGGATATGATGGTCAGAGTGCTTTGGGATACTGCAAACAAGGACGACACGAACCTCTGCTACCAGAATTCAAGCCCAAAGGTAATACAGGCCTTGGCTTTGAAAAAGAGATCCTTCCTAAACTCAGATTCAAAGGAAAACCCAGCAAACCATTTTGCCCACCTACTGCAAAGAGGACACCTTTCATAATCAAAGCACCATCAAGCACCATCCCCACTGCCCCATCAAGGCTCACAACTCCACCGCAACCATCACCAATGTCACTCATCCCACCAAACGAACCAGTAATCCCATCAATAACACCAATAGCAGCAACAACTGTATCAGAACCCGCAGCAACATCTATGGCACCAGCAGTTCCTACAGAAACCACTGAGTCAACATTACCGACACTCCCAGTAACAAATCCTTTAATCCCCATCATAGTTCCTACAGCACCGATTACTACAAAGATACATAAACCAATCACACCTGCTGTGTTTAACTCCAAAGACATCCCAGTATGGTATAGCAATCGGATGCTGGAAAGTAATTCAGAGACCGACTCACATGAGTGGGAATTTGATTCTGTACAACTTAACACTTCAGATGAGGAAGACACATCACCACCTCCGCCACGCAAAGACATCCCTGTTTACGGAGAAGCACAAATAAATACCACTTGGGTACCTGAGCTAGAAACATCTTCCACAGACCCTATGTCTCATCCTACGCCTGATTCTGACAAGGAGAGTACCATTAACGACCTTCACCATAACGTCTTAACCCTCACTGATACATCTCCCGCACTTAACCTAATCGATGAAGTAATGCCCATTATCCACCCTGAACTCATCGAATGGAACCAATCAAATCCTCCATGTCTTGACCTCTTCCAAAACGATGAGGCTATCATTGACTTTTTGGAATTACGGGATAACCTACCAAGCGGGGATCACAAAGCTAGATTCGCCATTGAACTTAAAAGCGCAGCATACTTCGGGGCGGATGCCAAACCCTTCAGCTGCAAAAATATAACATTAAAACATGGATCTTCCAGTGAAAACCACATTGTGGTACTATTTGATCCGACAACAGTAAAAAGAAAGAGCGTATCCAATGGTGAAAACCTCTCTGAGGTGCCTGAGGATGAAGGGTTTGACATTCTCCCTACTAGTACACAACAGGAACGATCAATGATTCTTATCAAGGAAACCAAAGAATACAATGTGGGGACTCCTGAAAACCCTCATATCATACATCTGGCATCTCTTCTCACTCCAGAGGAACAGCCTCAATTCATAGAGTTCTTCCAGCAGCGTCAGATCAACTTTGCATGGTCATATGCAGACATGCCTGGGCTTGATCCAGATTTAGTTATGCATCATCTCACAGTAGCAAAAGGAGCCAAACCTGTCAAACAAAAGCTTCGTAAAATGCATCCTCAGATTGTCGTGCTAGTCAAAACAGAACTCAAGAAACTCTTGGATGTTGGTTTCATTAGACCGATTGATTATGCAAAATGGATCTCCAACATTGTGCCAGTCGGCAAACCAAAAGGGGGCATCCGCATTTGTACAGACTTTAGAGATCTGAATAAGGCTTGTCCTAAGGATGACTTCCCCTTACCAAATATCGACATCATAGTGGATCTGACAGCAGGACATGCAATGCTTTCACTCATGGATGGCTTTTCCGGCTACAATCAGATAAAGATCGCACCCGAAGATCAACATAAGACAGCCTTCACATGTCCATGGGGCACATACTGCTGGAATGTAATGCCTTTTGGTCTAAAGAATGCAAGAGCGACCTATCAGAGAGCAATGACCACCATCTTCCATGACATGATGCATACCATGATGGAAGATTATGTGGATGACTTACTAGCAAAATCACTCACTAGAGATGGACATCTCCACATCTTAGATAAAATCTTTGATAGACTGGAACAATACCATGTTCGACTCAACCCAAAGAAATGTGTCTTTGGAGTAACCTCCGGGAAGCTTCTAGGATACATTGTCTCAAGCAAAGGTATTGAGGTCGACCCAGCAAAGGTTAAGGCAATCATGGACATGCCACCACCAAAGAATATCAGTCAGCTAAGAACATTACAAGGGCGACTTCAATCCATCCGAAGATTCATTGCACAATTGGCTGATAAGTGTCACCCATTCACACATCTACTACACAAGAACATCCACTTTCAGTGGGATGACAGATGCCAGCAAGTATTTCAGGCACTTAAAGGCTATCTCATGAATCCACCCTTGTTGATGCCACCAGATCCAAGTAGATCGTTGTTACTTTATATCTCAGCGACAAGTACAGCATTAGGTGTATTATTGGCACAACATAAAGCAGAAGGCAAAGAGTGTGTTGTTTACTACATCTCTCGCACACTAGTTGGCTATGAACTCAATTACACACCTATTGAGCGAGCTTGCCTAGCAGTAATCTTAGCAGCCACTAAATTGCGACACTATCTGTTGACACACAAGGTACAACTCATCGCAAAGATTGATCCACTCAAGTACTTACTCAGCAAAGCAGCATTGACAGGTCGTTTGGCCAAATGGGTGATGATTCTAAGTGAATTTGACATTGACTATGTGGACCGTAAAGCTATCAAAGGGCAGGTCATTGCAGATCAGTTGGCCGATGCACCACTCATAGGCGATCATCCCCTCATTTCCAATTTTCCAGATGAAGAGATATTCATGATCACAGAAGTACAACCATGGAAACTATATTTTGATGGTTCATACACTAGGCACGGCTCAGGGGCAGGCATTTTGTTTATCACACCTCAAGGTGATAGCATCCCGAAGTCTTACAGGCTCACATTTCCATGCACAAACAACATAGCAGAGTATGAGGCCTTGATCATAGGACTCAGGTTAGTCATACAATGGAAATTACAAGAACTGCAAGTATATGGCGACTCCCAACTAGTCATTCAACAAGCAACAGATGAGTATCAGACCAAAGATGATAAACTCATGCCATATAAGCAAATGGTGGACACTCTAAAGACATCATTTACTACTATCACTTTTGAGCAGATACCAAGAGATCAGAGTCGAGCTGCTGACGCCATGGCTACCATCGCATCTCTCCTAGATCTTCCACAAAATTCAACACGCTACGAGTTCTTGGTAGAACAGCTTTGGATCCCTGCTTATGATATCCCTGAATCCGAAATGATATGTCGCCTTATCGGTTCAGAATCCCCATGGTATGGTGAGTTCTACACCTATCTCTGTAATCACACCCTTCCTCCTAACCAATCGAATAACCAACGAAAAACCTTCATTCGCCAAACTGCTCGATATACCATTATTGCCGAAACCCTATACCAACGCGGTCTTGATGGTACTCTCCTTCGATGTCTAGAACAAGGTGAGATAACAAAAGCTTTGGAAGAGGTACATGAAGGAATTTGTGGGACTCATTCAAGTGGTCCATCACTAGCCAAAAAAATCATGCGAGCTGGATACTATTGGCCATCTATGGAAAAGGATTCCTACTACTTTGTCAAAAAATGCAAGAAATGTCAAGTTCACGGTGACCTGATACATGCACCAGCCCAGGAAATACAACCAATCACAACACCATGGCCTTTTTGTCAATGGGGCCTCGACCTTGTGGGTAAGATTCATCCATCTTCATCCAATGGCCATAAATTCATTATTACCGCCACCGAATATTTCACCAAGTGGATCGAAGCTGTTCCACTTACCCAAGTCACCGGCAAGTAGATCACCTCATTCATCCTCAACTACATCATCTGTCGGTATGGTGTACCCATGTCCATCGTCACAGATAACGGACTTCCTTTCAAAAATCAGGATGTCCGTGAACTTTGTGAGAAATTTCATATCCAACACCGCTTTTCCACTCCCTATTACCCACAAGGCAATGGTCAGGCCGAAGCATCCAATAAAAACATATTAAGGATCCTCAAGAAAACAGTCAATGATGCCGGTCGTGATTGGCATGTTCAATTGAATCCAGCGCTATGGGCATATCGAACTAGCATTCGAACCCCTACAGGTGCAACTCCTTATTCATTGGTCTATGGTGCAGAAGCTATCTTACCCATTGAGGTTGAGATACCATCACTACGAGTTTCCTTGCATAATCTCATCGATGATGAAGCATACAGAGTCTCACGTCTTTAGGACTTAGAGTTACTTGATGAGAAGCGACAAGCTGCATACAACCATCTCAAAGACTATCAGCAGCGCATGAGCAGAAGTTACAATCACCGAGTTAGGCCTCGTACATTTGAGGTAGGTGATCTTGTTCTTCGAGAAAATCCTCACAACCAACCAAATAGAGAACATCAAGGCAAGTTTGAATCAAACTGGCTCGGCCCATATGTTGTCACTGCTGTATTCGGGTCCGGGGCATATCAGTTGGCTACATCAGAAGGAGAACCGCTCGCAGATCCAATCAATAGCATGCACCTCAAAAGGTTTTATACCTAAGCTGAATAGAGCATCAGGCTCCCCTGCATATCAAAAAAATACCAAAAACATTCAGAAAATGTCCTGAAGAAAATACAAAAACATTCAAATAAATTCAAGAAAAAATCATACATCCAAACGGTGAACAACCACTCCGGTGGCACCTTGGGTAAGTGTGATGGTAAAAACCTGGCAAACAGGCGCCACTCGTAAAGGCAATGGCTCCAGTATCTTTCAGACTTGTTGCAATCACACCTACTTCATACACACATCCATCCATCTAACCATGGCTTGTTGTTTGATCTGTAATCAACGAAAATACTTCATGCGTCTTGCATCCCACTTTTTCATAGTCATGTCTACACTTGGGGGCAATGCCCTTAACCTATTGATGGAAGTGGATTCTACATTGTCTTATGCGTCATTACGCTCTTCATTCAGGCAATCATCAGAAAATATCAAAAACATTCAAAAATGACTCTCAAAATACCAAAAACATTCAAAATTGTTTCACAAAATCCAAAAAACATCGGAAAACCCATCAAAAATCACACAAAAACATGGCAACACCTTGTACATATTTATCCGATCAAATACAAAATAAACATTGACAACTACTCACACACTGACCATTTACCAATCAAACCAACACAATCGACTTCAACAATCCAAACCTGTCTTTAAACAAGGATGCATCCTTCCTTCTCAAAAACAAAGACAAAGTGACGTTTTCTTTGACAAGAAAATTATGTTAAGCTATCAAATACTTGGTTGATTTATGAGTACAATCATTTGTTTATCTGTATCGGGATCTTTCAGCATTGATTTGTATCGTTTGCGCATTATTTCCGATGAAGTTCTGGGGCATGTACTAATGGTGTCTACGTGGGAAGTTCACTAAGCTATGTGATCATAGACAAAAAAGCAGTCATAGATCACTACGGCTTGCTGACTACAGCGTATATCTCGACCATATGGGCATGAACCATTACCAAGGATCCTTATTCTTTATTCTTTATGTATATACTGTTTGGTTGCAGGTACAATGCTCATCCTTTGATTCCTCTTCCTCCAAATTGGATAAAGGTTTTATTTTCTTAGTACAATATGTACTTGTCTCGGGATCTGATCAGCCTAAGATCAAGGAGGACGATCCAAGTCATGCACGAAAGGAGATAATCCTTGTCTGTTCCGCAAGCAATACTCGGGTCAACTTGATCCATTATATCAAGTTGCTTGTATTAACTTGCTATATAAAATCCATGTAAGGAATACTCAGGTCATCTTGAATCATTATGTCAAGATGCTTGTATTCTCTTCCAACATTTTAAAGCTCAATGATGAAAAATAGAGCACTATGGATCGTCATTCCATCTCATCTATATATATTGCATTCTGTTGCATTCCAACCATCCATACATTCATAATAGCTGCATATCATGCATACATAGTCATAATAATGCATACTCTATTTTCCTCTTCTTCCATAGGAATGAGTCATAGGTCCTCCATTTCTTCTAACATCGAACCCCCCCAACCCTCCCCATCTCAATAATCAACATCACATACCCTTCATCATTTCCCATCAACCCAATCAAGCCACGTTCATCACCATCCATCTCTAATAGGAGGGATTGTGTTTCCCATCCTCACTCATCCACAAAATTAAGCCAGTTACTCTGTCTACATAGATACGTCGACTCCCACACACCTAGACTATCAACAGATACTCTGATCACATATCTTCGGGTCTCCACAGGTAATCGATTATGGCAAACCTAGACTACAACAGGCATTTATCACAATGACCTAGTCTCAACGGGGCTGCCATGATTCCCCACAACCATCCATCACACGCACACACTATCAATTGATCAACCAATCAAACACAATCCAATGGACAATTACATCAATTGTCTATGTCTCAATGAGTATTTTGCTTCATATACCTTGACTTCATCGGGCAATTACATCAATTGTCTAAGTCACATCAGGTCACTTTGATTCACTTACTCAGACTTTATCTTGTCCAAGCAAACAACTGACATCAACTGTCATGCTTTGACTTGATCGGGGCAATTCAACCGATTGCACTAGATTGTCCAACCAATTTTGATCAATTGTATAGCATCAATCCAAACCCCACACTACATCTGCTATGTATCTCTTGCATGACCTCAGGGTACTTGTTGGCTTGTTGTTTCTCCGTATTCACTCTATTTTTCTTCCATTCTTTCACTGTTGTTGCTAATTTCTTCTATTCTACCTCCCCTCCACTTCTCATTCTTTTTCGAGAGATCGCCCGATTTTTTTGAAATTTTTCGGCCCATCTCTCGAGGGGGCATACCACCCATTAAATTTACATTTTATGGGGCATTTCTTCACACCTATTTTTCTTTCTTTGAAACGACGCGATAAACTGCACCGTCTCAAAGAGGGGCAAATGTAGTCACATAAATCTGTCCATTTTAATTAAATGAATATTTTGTATTTATTTGATTAAAAATCCACTAACCATCAATTAATTAAATAAATAAATATTTAATTAATTCATCTCCAAACATTCTTCTATTAATTAAATAAATTATTCAATTTATTTTAATTAATTCATTAAACCAAATACAAATCAATTAAATAAATAAAATCTATTTATTTAATTAAATCCCCCTTTTCCTCTTTTAAATAAATTAAATAAAACATTTATTTAAATCATTATCCCCACCCCACTTGCATTTTCCTACAAATGCAACTTGCACACATTTTGAAATAAATGAATTTTTATTTTAATAAAATCCTATTTTCCCTCACCCACCAAATCCACTTGCAAAATCTAATCCCCTTCTAGATTCTTCTAACCCCTTCCTAATTAGTCTAATCCATCCCCTAAATATTGTCACATTCCTAAGCAAAGGGAAGTCACTTCTCAAACCCTCAAAGTCTTTGATAACCATTAAAGGCTTCCAAACTTCAACCACTTAATTCCTCAAAGTCTTTGAAAACCATTAAAGGCTTCCAACTTTCAACCACTTAATCCCCAAAGTCTCCAATAACCATTAATGGTTAATTCAACCCTCCCACATGGTTAAAACATTTTTTTTGACTCAACCTCTACCCAACCCAAGGGTCTCATCAAGCCTTTAATGCTTTGACCATGATTATCTCTTAATCATTTGCACAAAGGTTTATCCTTGGATTAACTCCTAATCCAGTGGGTAATCCTAATTTAGGCTTGACCCTTAGCCTTTAGATAACCATGAGGTCTTCTCAGGCCTTTAATGCCTCCAACCTCTTCTTTCAACCCAACCCTATGTTGACATTTGTCACCATTTCATTGGTGTCAATTGTGCACATGGATCCCCAACTTTCAAGCTTGACCCTTGATTAAACCTTTCAATCCTGGCCATCCATTGCTCCATTTTTCCTATAAATAGAACCCATTCCTTCATAATCCAGATCCTGAAAACTTGTAAGCATTTAGACTATAGACATTTTAGAGAGCATTTAGCATAGCATAACTAAGATCTTGTCTTTTTGATAAAATCAATCATTTTAGCATCAATAGCATAGTAATAGCTTTTCATTTCATATTTGGAGCTATACTACAATCTCAATCCTCCATAAGCATCCATAGTGCAAAAAGCTGCTGAGAGCTACACTATTTTGGAACTTGGAGAGGAGAGGAACAAGGGAGAAGGAGCTAATATCATGCTAAGAGATAGTTGGAGATGTCTCATTGTTTTTACTTCTTTAGTTAAATTCATTAGCATGTTTTTAGTGTCTCTCTTGGAATGCCTTCATATGTTTTAGTTTTTGATTGACTAACGCTAATGTTTTGTGTGCTTTTGTGTTCTTTGATCTTAGACTAAACCATTGTGCCATTTAGGAGGGCATCATTTGGTAAACCCGACGTGAATCCAAGCACCTAAAAAAATAAATTTTTTTTAACAAACTAACATGTTTGAATGTTGAACTTGACACACAGGTCGCGCTTTGGCGCTTTTGTCGCGTTTTAGCGCTATTGTTTTTTGTCTTTTAGCGCTTTTGTTCTTACAATAGCGCTATTGTCAAAGATTTAGCGCTTTTGCCAGTATTTTGGCGCTTTTGTTCATGAAATAGCGCTTTTGTATCTATATTAGCGCTTTTGTGTTGTTATAAAAAAAATTTCTTCTTAGGCTTGTGGGAGGTAGAATATATATGGAATATATGGAATATAACATTTAAGTATAAGAAAGAGATTATACTTTAAGTTATATTCCATATATACTTTCAGGATGTTTGAGAGGGGTTTCAGACCTCTAGGAGTTGAAATGCAAAATCTAGTTTTTGGAAGATCCTCCAAATTTCAGACTTAGTCAAATTTCAGGGCATTTCAGGATCAGGATTTGTAAAATTTGTAACCAAAATCAGAACTTAGGCTTGTGTAAGCCCACACTAACATTTGATCATTGACTGTGTGCAGGTTTTAATCTTTTTTTGTGCAAGGGAAGAAGTTAGTTTAGATGCTTAAAAGTTTCTTTTTTACTTTCTTTCAAACAAAAGTTAGTTAAAAAGAATCCATTTTTCCTTCTTGTACAAGATAAAATAAACCTCACATCTCATTTTGGAGTGCATAAAATGAACCTCAAACTTGTTTTTTGTGCTTAAAACAAAAATTCATCTTTCTTTATTGCAAGGTAAAAAGAACAACAACTTCAAACATTTGTTTTCTTGCAAGTTAGGAAACACACTTTATTTGGTGCTTAAAACCAAACAATTCCATTTTCTTGCATCAAACTAAAGAATTTACAATCCACACTTCAAATTTTGGGCAAGTAAAAAGAACAATTCACTTGTTTTTGATTTTTTGCAAACAAATTTTCCTTCAAGCAAAACGTGTTTTTCATTAAGTTGACCAGGATTTCCAAATTCTAGATTACAAAACACATTGTCTTTGAAGTTAAAAGGAACACCATGACTGTTAGAGCAACATCTCCAAATAGTTAGATCACATTTGCAAATGCTGGATTAAAAAGAACAAGTGTTTTACGTATCTGGCATGCTTGTGCAAAAAGTCAGTCGAGTGGACCTACTTCTAACACACACTATCCTCTCCCTTGGCTCTCGTGGTCCTAGGTGCAAGAGAAAAGTGTTAGTAACGCTCACATTTTATCTTTTTAAGAGAGGCCTGCCAAGGGATCGATACTCTTGGGAACGACCTCGAGCAGTAAATCCTTCGAGCCGCTATAGAAATCAGGTGAGAGCGAAAGTTGTAGCCTTGGGTATAGCTGTTCCTACAGTGTCACTGTTGCCTACGGATCTAGGGCATATCAACTCACAGCACTAGAGGGAGAACCATTGTTTGAACTTGTAATTAGCATGTACCTCCACAAGTATTATACTTAAGGAAATATTATAAAAAAAAACATCAAAAAAATTTAAAAATGATCCTGAAAAAATATATCAAAAAAGTTGAAAATGTATCTTGAAAAAAAGAAAGAAAAAAAAAGAGAGAAACTAGTAAAAATAAATCATTCACCCACTAGGGAAAACCTAGCAATCAGGTGCTTTGGGTAAGTACCGTGGTGAGAACCTGGCAAACAAGCGCCACAACAAGGAATTGCTTTGTCATCTATCGCCACTATATTTTAATCCCATTTTCATTCATGATAAATCTTCCATCCATATTTTTACCAACCCCTTTTGTCCTTTATGGTTTGAGACTGGTCATCATTTCCAATCTTTCCTTTGCACAAACTAGTCTTGTATGTATGTCAAACTGGTTCTATTAGGCCATTGGATATAGTTTGACATGGATTGGGGGCAATTCTCTTATCAAGATCAATCGATGGAGTCCTTCTCGTAACAATATCAGAGGATGACACATGTACATATAAAAACATATTGAAAAAATACCAAAAACACTAAAATAACATCCTAAAAAAAGATCAAAAATATCCAAATAATGTCCTAAAAAGGACCAAAACCATACAAAAATGTCCTAAAAAAATGTCACAAACATCTGAAAAACATATCCAAAAACATTTAGAAAAAGTCCTAAAGAAACCAAAAAAAAATCAAATAACCACAAAACCCTAAAAAATTGGAAAACAAATAAAAAACTCAAAAATAATCATTCCATCAATAAACTATCCTTGCAACAAGAAAGAACTTTGAGTAGACACAAACGGAAAACATGTACAATAGTGTGCTTATCAAATCATGCAACAATAGACAACCTATCAATCAAGTCAGCAATCAAATAGATCAGCTTGTCATATCAATCAAGCAATCAATCAACACTATCCAAACTATCATCTATCTTATACAGGGTGTGGTAGACTCGAAACTAGACTATGTCCATCTTAAACGGGATACATCATTCTTGAAACCAAACATCATGATCGTCCTATCAAACCCAACCTATCAAAATATGATAAGATCAATATGGTTGTTGAATTGCTTGGTCTAGTTGTTGGCTTGATGATAATTATAGTATATTCATCATATGTTGTCATTGATGAAACACACACACACACATTTTTATATTGTCTATCGGTGTAACATCAAGTTGTTTACACTACAACCGGTATACTAAGAGGTTTATTTATAACTGGTAATTTGTGACAACCGGTATATGCATAGAGACAACCAATGAATATACTTAGTTGGCATCAAGATGAAGATCAAGCAGAGATTATGTCAAGAGATTCAAGGATATTGGTTTATATATTTAACTCCAACCGGTATTGATTGTTCCAACCGGTATTCATTGATTATGTGATAAGTTATCACAAATCATGATGAGTTATCCCACCGACAATTTTTGGCGGTATTTTTGTGATGAGTTATGATCACTTGACCAGATACACTGCACCTAGGAAATTGTGTTATGATTTCTTAAGGCCGATATGAAATCTAAATGTCTATATATTGACATCACAATGAATTATTTTATATGTATGATGAGAGTGAAAGTGATATGTTGTGTGAAAGAGATAAGTGTTAATTTGCAGAGTATGTTGAACAGTAGTGTTGAATATTCTTAAAAGGATCTGATCAATCAAGTATTGTGCTACTCAGACAGATCAAACCATTCATGTTGTCTTCTAACAATTATAGCAGAATTCAAATCCCCTTACCGAGTAAGCTCTAACAAGCTTCAATGTACAAATCCTCTAAAGGGTGATCCATTAGTTTGGATTCAGAAATCCTCAACCGAGGTTACTCCTAATAGGGTACTACCTTTCACAGGGTATAATCTTCTGATCAAGCTTTGGGATCTCTAACAAGATTCTCTCCTAGAAGAGCACTTTGTAGACCCTAACCGGTAAGTTATCTACTACTGTAGATAGTTAACTTGTGAGTTCCATCTCACCATGGTTTTTTACCTATTTGGGTTTTCCACATATAAATATTTGTGTTATGGTGGATGTTTTACTTATTGTGGATGTTGTTGTATCATTTTGGATTGCATGCATTGTGTTCAATAAACTTGTTAAGTTCATCTATCGGTTACTAGCTGAAGTAGTATCATTTTTGGTGTCATTGATTCACCACCCCCCCCCCTCTGAGTGCTTTTCAAGTCCATCAATTGGTATCAGAGCCTAACTTCTTTGAAGCCTAATCGCTTAGAAGGAAACCTTGAAACCACCATGGGGGACATGAGCTACTTTGAGATGGATAGAGAGATAGAAGCTAGCAGAAATGAGCTTGAAAACCTTAGGGTCAAACTGAAAGCTTCTCAAGTCAAAAGGAGAGAGCTTACTGAACAACTATTGGAGATATTCGATAATAGTTCTTCAAATGAAGCCAATATTGATGCTTAAGCCGAATAGGTTGAAAAGTTAAATGGTGAAAAGCTAAATCTGAGGAGAGAGCTGGAAAGTCTTACTATCCACATGAGTCAGAAACTGGAAGCCAGAAGAGCTGTTGAAGATCTTATCAAGGAAAGAGATCATGAGATTGCCAAGATCAAGCAAGAAAATGCTACTTTTCATTAGCATTTGAATGTTAAAAGAGAAGAGAAGGAGAACTTACAGCTAGATCTTGAATTAGCATCATCTCTGAGAGAGAATCTATCGAAGAATAATGAAGATCTCACCAAACAGCTTACTGAAGCAAATGGGAAATTGGAGAACTTCAACAGAAGTTCCATCTTGCTAGATGAACAAATCCAATCACAAAGGATGAAAGGTGATACCTCTGGACTTGGTTTTCACACATCTGAAAAAGGTGAATCCTCCAATACCAAGAGCAACACTTTTAAGAACAAATCTGCTTCTAATGTCAAAAAGCCTACCGGTAAGAAGGTCTTTAAACTTGTTTGTTTTGTTTGCCATTAATTGGGTCATGCCGCAAATGTTTGTAGAGACAAACCTAACAGAAATGCAAGTTTTAATACTAATGTCAGGCATGTGTCTAAGAAGCTTGAAGGTCATTGCTTCACATGTGGAATGTATGGACGTAGATCTGTTGAGTGTGGATATGGAGCAAACAATCCTGTACCGCATATGCATCCAAGACCGAATGACAACTGGATGAGGAATTTTGACAATCGGGTCAACATGAACTAGCAAAGACCCTACGGCAACTGATTTAGTCCATTTGAGATGGAAAAGGTAATGAATGTCATTTGTACCATCTATAATAACTTTGGTCATGTGGCTACGAATTGCAGAAGAAGAACTGGGAGAAGAAATGCAGGACCTTGGAAATCATCTGGTATGGCCTGCTATCACCTAACAAACCGGGACACTTAGCAAAAATTTGTAGATCCAGAAATAGCAAACTGGTCAATTTTTCTAAGGATCAGAAAGGAAAGTAGATAGTTAATGTTGAAGAAACCAGAGAGGAAATGAATCGGATATGGAAGAAAAAGAGTGATGACTCACCTGTCGAGGAGACTATTCCTTCACCCAGTGAAGAGAACCCTACACCGGTGAATTAAGCCTTTTCATATGGCTAAGGGGACCTTAATGGTAAGTCCACCTCCAGACCCCTTGAGATAAATGAATGGTAAGAGAAGTTTGAAGAATGAAATTTTGGTAACCTTTTTGTCAATATGTTATCAATCGGTTTTCTCCTTGAGCGGTGAAATTAGGGTTTGTAACCCTAGCAGGTGAGCATTTAATGCACTAGGTAAAAAGGATAAAAGCGAGTTTTCACTTTGTTATTTTTACCCTAATGCATTCGAGAAATAAATTTGGAGCACTTATTGAGCTAAGAAAGATTGTTGGCTGATAATTGTCGAAGTTGCATTGTGATTTGTAATCAAACTGATTTGAAGGTTGCAGAAGATTGAACTGGTGTGCACTTAAGCATTCAAATGGTAAACGAGGCAGAGTGCGTGAAATAAGGTATTTCTTTGAAAATCCTACTTTGAATCTTGTTCATCTGAAATGGCATGATCTTCAAAGTCTGTAAAAAGGTTAATGATTACATCTGAGCTAATGGAAGTTGTAGAGGCGGAACGAATTATGTCATATAATGCATTATCACAAGTTCCTAGTGGATTTTTGGCTAAAGGATATTTGTCAAGTTATATTGATTGTAAAATTGAGGATCTAGGATTACTGTATATTTACACTCAGTTGAAATCCCTTTGTGATCAGAATGGAAAGATTCAAATAGAATATGCTAGGGTTTTCGAGAAAGGTTTTCATAATGCCACTTATTTTCTTCAAAATTTTGAAGAAGAGCATATTAGAATTATTTTGAGTCGGGTTCATGGTTAAAGCATGTACTTAGAGAGAACTCACACTATAACTAAGGAAGCCATTTAGGCTGTAACTGGTTATTTCTCAACTAGCGAATTTCAAAAGAGACCGTATTCTCTCTAACCAGTTCAACATTTGATAAACGTTCTTTTTCTATTAACAATATCAGAGACCCAACCGTGAAACTAGTAGCTATGGTGATAGGCTACCAGGTATTTTACTCCAATAGACTAAATAGTGTTCCATCAGCAACAGTACATAGCTTACAAGATGATAGTTGAAAATGCAGATTATGATCTTTGTGAGGCTATTAGGAGACAATTGTTTCTAAATCTGGAATCTATCAAAAAGGAAAGCAGTCTAAAGTTCAAGTATGGATAGCTATTGGTCGAGTTATTCTTTTATTTTCAATTTTTTCTACCTGGAATAGGTGATATTGAATGGTTAAAGGACCTACCGATATCTGCACAAATCAAGAAAAACATCAAGGTTGTAAGGAATAATTTTCCTGTTGCTATGAATAAGTATTTTAATGAGTTTTAGAAGAAGATGAGCATGAGAATGAGATTGTCTGAATATGTGGTAAGACATTTTTCAATAGACATTGTTTTCATAGTTATAACTGACTGCTATTTGATGCAAGCAATTGAGCCGAGAAAAGAAATGGAAGATATGAGTTATGAGGTAAACTATGACTTATTGGTTGGGTATGCTAATAACCTATTAGCATCTCCTAAAGATAAAAAGAAGGCAAAACTGGATATTGTGGTAGTTTAGAATGCACAAGCTGAAACCAGTATTTCTCCTACCACAAGTGGGAAAGAAAAGAAAAAGAACATTGATGAAGCACCTCCGGTGATGAAGAATACAAGGGTGACTCGGAGTATCCAAACCAAGAAGGAACCGACATCTAAAGTTTATACAAATAAGGAGAATGTATCAAAGAAGAGAGGTCAAAAGTTAATTCTCCAAGAAGAATCTGAGGGTACTAACACTGAGGAAGAACCCAAGAAGATGAAGGCAACCGATAGAGTAACTAAGCAAGTGAAGTAAGTGCCGAAGGCAACTGTACCTTTTGATATCTCTACCTACAAGATAGAAACTCACTTTGAAAGGACAATGAAGACATTAGGAAGGAAGAGATTTGACCTTGTCAACGAACATTTTGATTCTTTCAGTGAAGATGAGAAGGAGCAAATCATTCAACAAGTAATCGATCATTTATGCCATTATAGTAGATTACCTCAAGATATTGAAAAGGATATCTCGAATTCTTTGTACACTATTCTTGTAAATAAATGGGAATAAGCTATAAAGTTGGAGAAAGAAATTATTGATGAGATATTTGTACAATATTTTCCCAACTTGTCTAAAGATGAAATTAGTGCTTTAATTGATCAATACAAAACTCATTTTTCTTTTAAAGCAAGAAGACTGGAGATTCTTAATGGAAAGAGGTCAATTATTGAAACTAAGACCCATCAAATAGCCTATGATATCAAATGGATGGAAGAACTCATACTATCCTTTAAGAATGAGGAAGATGTTGTTAATGGGACGGAAATGGATGAAGAAGAGATTGTTCAAGCAGATGTGATCTATCCTATCAAGGATGACACCATTATTCATGTTGTTGATGTTCAGGATACAGTTGATCTATCTGGAGACAACACTGCACCAAATATGGAGCCTCCTGAAATCACTAATTTATAGGTCAATTTAGTTGAGAAATTGGCAACTCAACCGAATGTCGACAATCCACCAGACAAAGAACAACTTGAGAAACCCCAATCTCCACTAGTATTACAAGATACTCAGAAGGAATCTATGGAAGATATTGTCACATAGACTTCTAAAAAGGAAATAGAGAAGAATCAAGAGAAAGCAATCATTAAGGTTGCATCCTCTAAACTAGAAGAGCCACAACAAATTAATGAGGATGATGATGATTCATTGAGAATTTCAGGGCCTATCGATGTTGACAACATGAGCATATCTGAAATGATGAAGATTGCTAATTTCATGCAATCTAGAGTGCATATGAAGAGACCTAAAGAGAAAAGGGTTGAAGCTGTAACAATTCAGAATGCAGTAGATATTCTATCTAGTCTACTACCGGAAACTTCTACAGCACATTTGACATCCCCTATTAGAAAACTTGGTCAATTGGTTGCTGATGCATTTGATCAAATCAAGTTACTTGAAGAAGCAACACAAACCTATGCTGAGAAAAGTCACAAGAAGAAGTATGGGGAGAAACTTGCAAAGGACATTGATACTGGCAAAATAGCTCTGTCACATAATAAAGATTTGTTGAGCAAAGCTATTGAAACAGGAGGAAAGTATCTTGCTTCTACCTCTAATGTTTCTTTCTTTTATTCTGATATTACTAAAAGGCATACATAAACAAAGCAAGAGATAGAAAAGTTATGCAATGCATATGTCCCACTTCAGGACTCTATTTTTGCTTTCAGCAAATCTGTAGATGATTTGCATAATAGGTTGGATAGTTATGATCATGAGAAAGAAAAAAGACTCTGGTCTCTAAAGGAACTCAAGGATCTACTCACATCACAAATAGACATACTACAAAGAGCCTAATCAAATGCAGAAGCTATCTTAGCAACTCCAAAAACCTATACACTAGATTCAATGGAAGAGTTTCATTCATAGATAATGTCTACACTAGAGTACACTAAGAACGTACTGGAGACATGGACAAATGCTTTATTACAGTTGAAGAAGGAATTCAATGTTATTTTCATGAGAATTGCCTATGCATGAATTTTGATTCATTTTTTCTAGTTATTGTTGTCTATGCTAAACACTTTGATACAAATTATATATATATATATATATTGATTTTTCAATTTGGCATTGTTGTCAAAGGGGGAGTAGAAATATGTATGTGTGTTTTGAAAATTTTGTATAATGTATGCATTAAGGGGGAGCATGTGTATATGTGTAAAAAAATTTGTATGCACACTTAGCAGTATTACTGTAAAATTTTCTAAGTGTTGCCATCAATGCCAAAGGGGGAGATTGTTGGCTTGATGATGATTGTAATATATTCACCATATGTTGTCATTGATGAAACACACACACACATATGTTTATGTTGTCTGCCGGTGTACCTTCAAGTTGTTTACACTACAACTGATATACTAAGAGGTTTATTTCTAACCGGTACTTTGTGACAACCAATGTATGCATAGAGATAACCAGTGGATATACTTAGTCGGCATCAAGATGAAGATCAAGCGGAGATTATGTCAAGAGATTCAAGGATAACGGTTTATATATTTAACTCCAATCAGTATTGATTGTTCCAACCATTATTCGTTGATTGTGTGATGAGTTATCCCACCGACAATTTTTGGCGGTATTTTTGTGATGAGTTATGTTCACTTGACCAGATACACTGCACCTAGGAAATTGTGTTATGATTTCTTAAGGCCGACATGAAATCTAAATGTTTATATATTGACATCACAATGAATTATTTTATATGTATGATGAGAGCGAAAGTGATATGTTGTGTGCAAGAGACAAAGTGTTAAGTTGCAGAGTATGTTGAACAGCAGTGTTGAATATGTTTAGAAGGATCTAATCAAGCAAGTGTTGTGCTACTCAGACAGATCAAACCATTCATGTTATCTTCTAACAAACCATTCATGTTATCTTCTAACAATTACAACACAATTCAAATCCCCTTACTGGGTAAGCTCTAACAAGATTCAATGTACAAATCCTCTAACAGGGTGATCCATTAGTTTGGATTCATAAATCCTCCATCAAGGTTACACCTAACAGGGTACTACCTTTCACAAGGTATAAGATTCTAATCAAGCTTTGGGATCTCTAGCAAGATTCGCTCCTAGCAGAGCACTTTGTAGACCCTAACCGGTCAGTTATCTATTACTGCAAATAGTTAACTTGTGAGTTCCATCTCATTGTAGTTTTTACCTATTTGGGTTTTCCATGTATAAATATTTGTGTTATGGTGGATGTTTTGCTTATTGTGGATGTTGTATCATTTTGGATTGCATGCATTGTGTTCAATAAATTTGTTAAGTTCATCTACTGGTTACTAGCCGAAGTAGTATCATTTTTGGTGTCACTGATTCACCCCCCCCCCCCTCTCTCAGTGCTTTTCAAGTCCATCACTAGTGAGTCTTATCATTCATTGATTTATCTTAGATCATGTTCCTATGCTACTCAAGGATATCAACAAAGTGATTAGAGTGGTTGGTATGGTTCATGATCTTTTTGTTTTTTTGTCTTTTTTTGTGGATGTTTTCATGACATTCAGAAACATGTTTTGGGTGTCTATGTTGGTACATTCACTTTGTGACTATCACACATACCTCAACCCTTAATATACAAACCAACATTTCAGAATGGATTGAACCATTTCTTGTCTACAATATGTCTATTTTCTTCTAGAAAGGGATCGCTCTAACCTCATATGTCATAATGTGATGTATCCACTTGCCATATTAAATAAAGCTCTTTATTTCTAAAGGTGCACTTTTGAAATCAAGGTTTCACCACTCCTAACTTTTCTCCATCTATTTTTTGTCCTTTACTAGCGTTTCTTCAGTTTTCCTTGTGGTCCCCTTTATTTTGTACTCTAGTACCCAAAACTATGCATCCTACATTCGCAACATGTTAGAATACATGCAAATAATGATTATTCATATCCAGCATACATATGTTAGTACCATTACATAGCATCATAGCATTGCATACAAAATACATCTCAATAAATAACATCATGGCATCATGTAAGCATAATCCATACATCATACAAAAACATAACATACATTTAAACATTATCATAGCAAATCAATAACATTGAATATAGTAAAACACATCATGTAGTCTCATATAGAATCTGCATCCCATATATACATCATAAAAAGTATTAGAGTACAAAATATGAGTATCAGTGTCAAAGAGAGCTTGCAAGCTCAGTACAACCTCAAAAAGTGTCTACAAAAATGAAGCATATCACTATCACTGAAAAATATCACAAGGTGCTCCCTCAATCCTCTTGGTCTTGTCCTAAGGATGAAGCTCCACTTGTCCTTGGCCCTACATGTCCTGATGGCTTCGATGGCCCTATCACTCCTGCACTACTTTGTGTCCTTCATGATTGTGTCCCACTATGTGATCTACTTTGAGCCTGAAGTGTTGCATATGATGGTGCTCTCTACCCTGCTAGGAACATTCCCTCATATAAACCTCTCTAATATTTAATATATCATCCTACATATACCATACAATCAAAATCATCATGCTTAGTAAGATCTTGTACGCCATCAATGAATTCCCAAACTCTCGTTTGTCCTTTGTGCCTAAGACAATGTTGTGTCTTGAGAAGCTATTAATGAATCTCTCTCTATCACATGCCTATCTCTCTCCTCCACATACCTATCTTTGTCTATTGCATACCTATCCCTCTTTGTTGCATATATGTCCCTCTCCGCTAATAGTGTATCCTTGTCTCCACTATCATTCTCTCCATACCTACAATCTAATATGCTCTCTCAACATCCCAAGCTATCCTATCCACCTAAAGAGATTCTATCTGTCTCTCTAGAAATGAGATGTTCTCTCTCTTATACCTTTCCTCACCCCTCACAGTGTTGTCATTTGGAATGTGCTCAACCTTGTCACCTATGACCACATCTTGCATAGGCTTATCCTGTGGAAACTGTATGTCATCAGCCTAATTCATTGCGATGGCGCCTTGATCACCTAACTCGCCATCCTCATCCTAATCTAACTCCTCATCGTCATCTAATTCCTCCTACTCATCCTCCTCTGACTCCTCATCCTCCTTTGACTCCTCAATATCGCCATCCTATCCCCTCCTTTGATCTCATTGTGGTGCCACCCTCGAAACTAGAATATTTGAATCTATCAAAGGGACTGGCTTGTGCTCTGTAAACCACCTATCATATGTCATTGCCATACCTGCATCTATAACATCCATACCTACACCCCACTATCTAGGTTGTAACTACTCAAACTTTGTAAGTGCTACATATGGTCTTATCACTAGTCCCCACTCTCCAACCTATCTATTGGATCGCACATAGTATGCCATACCTATAGGGATATCACATCTCTCCCCAAACTATTGTCGTACCCTCTCTAACAACTACACCTCAATGATCCTAGATGTCTTTGAATAGTTTGGCCTATCAAGTATCTCTCATGTCTACAATACGAGATATCATCATCATCATCCAACCAATCAAGGCAATCTCTATATGGTCTCCATTTGAAATCTCTGAGGTAGTCTAGCTCATGCCTCCAGTACAATGTATATATCATAGGTCCCTGCGACAATGCCCCATTATAGAAATATACATAAGGTCATCCTTGTCATACATGTCTGTCTGGTATAGGTCTGGACATGACTATATGCTCAAATGCTGAAACCTATAGCAATGTCAACCTGCAGCTAATAGTCAAAGTCCCCATGTATGCTACCTAATGACCAACATGCATCATACCCATTCAAAAATTGTCCCATGCATAACCACCCTCTCTAGCACCCATCCCCATCTGATCAGGAACCCATCCACGCCTATATGGAGCTACCAATCCTGCTATAACTATGTTGATAATGGTCACCAACCTCAAATGATAAGCCATCATAGTCTCCCATTTTATCTCATAGTCAACAATGCATATCTCGTCTAAATCCACCTTGAACATGCAACTAAGAGCCTCTATCCATGTCGTAGGATCATTACACAACAAGCTCACCATGGATGGGAATCCTCAACATACGCCACACATCCTCTAGTGTGATTGTCACCTCTCCCATCGACAAATGAAATGAATTTGTCTATGAATGTCGCCTCTCTGCTAATGCAATGATAAGTCCTCTATTTTCCCTTATCTCGGGCATATATGTGATATAGTAAAGTCCTAAGTGCAAGAGACAATCCCTCTCATCCTCACCTAGCTAATGTCGCAGTGAAATGCAAGTAGGATGACTCTCTCAAGTCTATAGTGTAGGAAGATCATCCTAAACAATAATGGGGCAAAATTTTGTTTCTAGGCATTTCAGTCATATCCTGCTAAGTCAAGCATATCTCTACATGCAAAACCCTAATTTCACATCCTAATTGAAAACCCTAAGTACCCTAATCAAGTACCTGAGAATTTTTTCCTAGGTAAAACCCTAGACAATCCAAGTCAAACATATCCAAACCCTAGGTCAAACCAATCCACATCTTAGTCCAACCTATCTCTAAACACTAGTCAACCAACATTTTGACCTAGTCAAATGTGTAGTTTTAACTCCCAGTTTCTTAGGTTATGACCTCAATTGCATAGTTCTAGCTTCCAACTATGCAGTTTCAAGTCTCAATTGCATAATTCAGACCTTCAACTATGCAGGATTTCCCTCAACTGTGCAAGAAGTACAGTCAACTGAATAGATTTGACCCTACACCTCTCGCATACATCAAAAAATGAGAAAATCTAACCTAGAAAAGCATACTAAAATAAAAAATTGACAAGTGGGATATAAAATATACATACATTTGGTCTTGCACCCTCCAGTCATTGGTAGATCTGCACATACTAACCATGATGATTCTCCCTCAAAATTTGCACCATCCTTGCCAAGTTCTCCTTGCTCTAGAGCTCCAATTCTTCCGAAAGAGAGTGAAAATAAGCTCTTTTCAACCTCCCACCCCATTTTATCCCCCTCTCACCTACCTAAATGGATGTGCACACACTCCCATTTTCATAGGTTGCGGTCTTTTTCACCTTCCCACACTTGTATCTTTTGCATTTTAACTTTGATTTCACTTCCATTCACAATTTTGGAATCCTAGCAGCATTGTCGCCAAATTAACCTTTTTTCCAAATATTTCGATCAATTTCTCGAGGGGGCACCCTTGTAACTTTTCATGTCCGAGGCATGTTTTAATGTGATATTTTCTTGAATTTTCTTTGAAACAATTCTCTAAATCACATTGTCTCAAAGAGGGGCAAAATATAGACACTAAAAAATGGTCAACGCCTATGTCTCCTATTTTTAACCTATCGCACATGTAGTCTTTACTATTTCTTGATCCTATCTCGCTTCTTCTTTCCCATTTTTTGTCCCATTGATATCATGTTCTCCTCATTTCAAGTCTATGATATCAACTTTTCTCAAAATTCGTCCCATTGATGTCATTTCATCCCCATTTCAATCCTATGACATCAATTTGTCCCAAAACCTATCTTGATAAGGTCAATTTGTTCCCATTTTTTATCTTGTGACATTATTTTCTTCCAAAACCTATCCTGATTGCATCATTTTCTCCCAATTCTAGTTGGTGACATCATTTTCACCTCTTTTCCTATCCCATGGTGTCATTTCGTTCCCTTTTCACGTCCTTTGACCCGGTTTGCCCATTTTGACCTAATTTTCCCATTTTCACCCAATTCTTCCCATTTTTTGTCCAATTCTTCCCAATTTTGCCTAATTTGACTCAATTTGACTTAATTTGACCAAATTAAGGTCTTTGGACATCAGGTTGACTTGTTTGCCTAATAGTTCTGATTAATTATTTAATTAATTAAATCACCTTTCCTATTAACCCTTCTTCTGAAAATTAAATAAATAAATTTAAAATTTATTTATTTACCCCTTTTGTTCTATTAATTAAATAAATTCATTTTATTTAATTCTTAACCTATTAAAATGAGTAATAAATTAATAAATTATATTTATTAATTTATCATGTTTATATTCTTCTAAAATAAAGATAATTAATAAATTTTATTTATTAATTTATCTTTATCTTCTTTTTATGAGGAGATATTTAATAAATTTTATTTATTAATTAACTCTATTTTATCCTCTCATGTGAGAATAATCCTCGCTTTTTTTAATTTTTAATTTTTTCATTTATCCTCTTGTGATGAGATTTTTAAATAATTTTTAATTTTCAAAATCTCCCTTATATTTTCAACCTTCTATTTTGGTTTTCATGAGAAGATAATTAAAGATTTTGTTTATTAAATTTCATAATATCTTCTCCTCCACTTTCTTCCATCCTCATCCTTCTTCTAATGGCAACTTTGTTGTGCGCTCAATCATGTCCATTAGGTAAACTAAAAATATTTTTGATCTTGGTCGTTCGTTGATTCTCAAATTTTCCATAAATTGAGACTCTGTTCTTCATTTACTTCATCTAGTTTTAGTATTGTTACTCTATCAAAATTCAATCCAATTAACATCTAGTTTTGTGTTGAATCTTTTAGCAATTTCATTTAAGCATTGTAATTTTGTCAATTTAATTTGCATAATCACGTTCTTAGTAATATCACCATCACAATACTTGCTTTCATCTGTTTCGTGCACCTCGCATATAAAGAGTAACATAACATCATTAGAGTAGAAAGGAAGAATAGTTGAGCTTTATTGAAGAATCGTGGAAGCAATGGTTTATATCGTAATTTACTTCATGTTTCATTTCAATAATTCTATTGGCTAGATTAGGAAGTTTGTTATGATTGTCTAAGTTTCATGATTTGATTAGAATAACTTTCGTGCTTTGGTTTTCCTGGTTAACCCAATTCCTTAATCAATATAAAGATCATTGCATCACTAATCAAAGGTATAATCATTTCATTCTAGCATTTCAATTATATATTTTATTTTAGATTTAGTCTCTACCATATCAAGGGCACGATCGTTTTCTAATCAATATTAGTGGTAATGGAGATTAACGTCTACCAAGGGTTTATCTTAGGGAGGCCCCTATACAACCCAACACTTTTCCTCTATTTTGTGTGTGTAGATGACATATTCGGCAATAAAGAGTTACAAAACTAGAAAACACAAACAAACATAAATAGTTTTAGATTCAAAGCAAGCAAAAAACCTTGAACACTATTTGAAAGTAGGAAGTTTTATGAACTAGTGTCAATGTCTAGAACTAACGCCAATATCCTAAACTAGCACCAATGTCCTAAAATAGCACCAGTATCCTGAACTAGTGCCAATGTCCTAGATTAGCATCAATGTCTTAAATTAGCATTAGTGTCCTCCCAATTTATCCTAAAATTTGGAGGGAAGGCAATTTGAAGGTTTTTCAGCCTAGATTTGACATGTGTTTCCACCTAGACACCTAGCTCCAGTCTCCATCCATTTTGAGCTCAAATTGCAAACATGGGTTCCTCTTTGCACCTCATTTCCATTTCTATGCATCTTAGTTGACTCTTAGTTATGTATTTGTCTATTTATGCTGATTATTGCCAATTTTACATCATTTAACCTAGTTCTTCAATTTCCATAGCTAAATCATTATCCAAATATCGGCAATCAAAAGGGAACAATTAGTCAAAGTGCCAAACTCTCCTAAGGGGCCCAAGTTGGGCCTAATTGGTTGTTCTCCAATTAAATTGATCGGATTGGGTTTGATTCCTAGTTGCATATTTAGGCTAGTGAACCCCATTTTTCTTACAAATCATTTTGGTGATCCCGACATGTCTTACACTTGCATATTCTCTAATTTTCAATTTTAGGTCTGATTTTTACATGAAATTTCTAGATTTAGAAGTATTCATTTCTAAAATTCAAATTGGTTGAATATTTTTTTGGTTACATCATTGTTGATTAATATGGCATATGAGTATATTGTTTAATCATAGTGAATTTTATGAATGTAGTTGTTATCTCCTTTTGCTATTTCAATTTCAAGTTTTATCCAAGACATCCATGAAATTTTGTTTTATGCATATGTTGATAACTTAGCTCTTCCTTCTATCTATAGCTATACTTTTTCCTCTTCCAAAATTGGTCCCACCCATGAAGACATTTTGGTGCAAGAAGAGATTATTAACATTTCTTTCAAAAATCTGAGGAATGATGTTGATCCTTCCCCTAATATGTACTTCCCTCGTAAGGATAATTTGGTGCAATAGGATGATATCATTGCTACTTTTCCTAGTGATACCTCACCTTCTATTCACTTCAGGAACTTACTTCAAGAGATGAAAAATTGATGAATTATGTTTGTCCATCTCCTAAAGTTTTTCTTACTCATGAGGATACCTTGGAGAAAGAGGATGATATCATTAAAAATTTCTTGGATGCTCTCCCTTGTAGAGATGAATCCTTGGAGAAAAAATGCCCCAATAATGTTAATTTTATTCATGTTTTTAATCATGTGAAGCCTAAAATTATTGTCCATCTTCATCAAGATGCCCCTCTACCATGTAAAAGAAACTAGTGGTTATTATTAAAGGTAGGATGAATCAACATCTCGATTATCATGTGGTAACTTTCATATATTATACTGGACACAACAAGAAAGATTTAAATGCTATTCCTTCTTCTCAAACTTTTCTTCCTCCACCCCCTCATCTTTCACAACATGTTGGTAAGAAGTATGATCATGTTGAGCAGTTTTGTGCCACTCCAACTAAGATCTCCCTTTGGGATTTGATTCAAAATTCACCTACATACCATGTGATGCTTCAAGAAGCCTTATAGAAGGAGGTTTTCTTACCTTCTACTAGACCAAATGATGTAGCAACCTTTCTTGATCATATTAATGAAACAAATCCAAATATTATGTTGAAACAACATGAGTTACCTCCTTTGGAAGTCCAAAGTCAATGTCATCCTCTCATGATTTGGGTTCTCATCAATGATAATACAATAAGAAATACCTAAGTTGATAATGGCTCATGTGTTAATGTTTATATAATTGACTTATTACATAAGATCAAAGTGGATACCTCCCTTATTTAACCAAATCATCTTTGTATTTGTGGCTTTGATAACATTGGTAAAAAATCTTTAGGTAAAATTACATTGTCAATTAAATTAGGTGAGGTGATCCTACCCACACCCATCCATGTCATACCTGATACTCTCACATACAACCTTGTTCTAGGTAGACTATCGCTTCATGATATGTAAGCAATTCCTTCTACTCTTCATCGCAATCTCAAATTCATTTACAACAACAAGACATACACTCTAGAAGGTGATAAAATAGGATATTTATCTTCTCTTAACACTATGATTCTTTATACAACACAATATCCTATTAATGATTCTTTCCTAGAAAATAATTGGGGACCTTTAGACTTTACACCCCACTTTTATGGAGAATATAAAGTCCACAGATTCAAACTTGACGCTTCAAAGGAGAATGGTATCATTTATTCAATTTTCTTGTAAATCCATCCCAACTTCTTCCTCTAAAATGTGTCTTGATCATGATTGGGTCTCTCAAGACTCCAACTTGATTGAAACTAAGAGTGAGACCTATCCTCCTGATATTTAGATATCCACAAAAACTCCTACATTTGATTTGGTAAAACATTATGGATTTGGTCTCAAAATCCTTTCTAAGAATGCATACAATGGACATGATTTAGGATGTGTGCAACAAAGTATGAAGTTTCATGATAAATCTAAATCACACTTTTCTAAAGAAGGTTTATGTTGAAGCGCACATAGTATACTAAGAGGGGGTTGAAACAATATATCCAATTTCAACTCAATTATTAATTATCAATAATAACTTATCCAGACATTACCCTTAAAACATAAATGCAGCTCATTCATATTATATAACAATAAAATATCACAAAACACATATATCTAAACAATGGACATCAGGTATACATGGACAACCAAGATGAGAAAACCCACAATGAGAATAATTGCTTGGATCTACTACCCAAATCCAACCACGCAAAATAAAGAATCACTTACAATCATAAATTAAGCACCAACCTACATGATACACCAATATCAAATTGTTCTTGCAGCTACCTATTGGAGACATCAATCCCCAATACAAAGATCTAAGCACCAACTCAATAGATAAGAAACCAGTCCTATTGGATAGTAGAGATATGATTTGTGAACCTTCAATATTGATGATTCAACTTTCACTTGATTTGGTCACCCTTCAAACACTCTCTTTCACCTGATAATGGCACACATGATTAGATGCAACTCATGTTATATCAAATCTAATCATACATCAAAAATTATTATGTTTTCATCGGAGCCCTAATTACATGGCATTCCAACAACACACACAACAAAAGCACCTAGGATAGATCCTAGACATCTATAAATATTAATTACAATCATGTGTCATCCCAAAACATAGAAATAATATCTACAAGTTGGCTACGCAAACACTCATTAACCAAATGTGTCCAAACATGTAATAGGTCAGGTCCAATAGCCCACACACTACTCTAAAATATGGAACACACCAAGTGATTCCCAATGTAGCCTATCTAGTCCCAATGGTCATCCACACACTACCTCGAGAGGGAACATGCCACAATTTGTTGCTACATCAAGCCAAAACTGCTAACTGGTTAATTTGTTGCTACAATGACCCTTATATCACTTCAATCTAGTTGACCATTTCCCACCAACTACAAAAACTTTGGATAATGGTGAATCATGTGTAAACATTATATTCTCCTTTTAAATCACAGAGAATAACTCTCAAACATGAATAAATGTGGATCACAAAAAGTTACCAAAATAAGCTCACTGTTTAGGCAACTCACCTCAAACATTCTAGATTAGATTTTTGAATCACTTTGAATAACATGGATAGATGTAACATGATATTACAAATATATCCCAATTGATTCCATCTTCATAACAATCAATTATATTGTCACAAGTCAAAATACACGACAAATGGGTAATGATATAACATGACAAGTAATTTGCACTCTCCCAGATTCCTTGACATCAATGACCACAACTTGTTAAAACTTCTTTGACACTCCTTTGTCATCACACTTTTGACATCAATGACAACATATGCCCAACAATCTTTCATTTGTCATTGATGGAAAACAACAAAATGTTTCTAGCAAATCAAAACAAATCCAATATGTTCAATACAAATCTAATATGTCAAGATCAAGAACTCCCCCTATCTAAAACAACTTAAGATTCTCCCTCTTAAAATATTTAGCATTTTGAGTCTATTCCCCCCCTTTGATATCAATAGAAAAGGACAACTATTCATTGCTCAATTTAGACACCTTTCTCTTGGATAAAATCCATGTGAGCCCACATACAAATAATCCTTTTGATATACATGTTTCTACTCAAACAAGTTCTAAAATACTCCACGAGACCACCAAACCTACTTGCAGAGGGGAGTCAAAACTCCCCCTCAACCTGTACTTCATCTTGATTCAAGAGGAGGGAATAGTCACTCCCAACTTCTTCCAAAGATACTCAAAAGTATTCTTAGGAAAGGGGTTTTGTGAAAATATATCTAATATGTTCCTTAGTCTCAACATACTCCAACTTGACCTCTTTGATTGTAACCTTCTCTCTCCAAAAATGACACTTGATTGCAATTTATTTTTTTGTTGAATGAATCATCAAATTCTTTAAGGTATTAATAACAATTCTCTTATCACAAATATTAGAAATAGGCTTATCAAATCTTATCTTCATCTCCTTCAAGTTATTCATCCATAATACATGCCTACAATAAGAAATTGTTGCAATGTATTTGTGATGGTGGGAAAATGATGAGTGACAAATCAAGAGGAAAACTAACCCTTACCCTTCAAGCACTTTTCACCATTACATTAGGGAGATAAGGGGTAATTCACTAGATCCAATCTCCACACAAAGATGATAGATTGAATTATGAATGAATTAAGGATGTTATGATGATCCCCTTATTCCCTTTGTTTGATTTAGAAAGGAAGTTGATTGAATTATGTAGTGCAAAAGTGATAAAGAATTGATTATAAATTGAGATCTGAATATGGGATGAAGTTGTGCACCTGGATTTGGCAGTAAAATGTCAAGACAAAGTCGCCTTGCAAATTTGATGAAAAGTTGTCTGGACCATGGTGGGAATGTACACGGTCCTCTGAAAAATCTGCAAAATGAAAAGGGTTTTTCTGCCTCTGCAAATGAAGCTTGAATCTAAAAGTACAACTACACACCTGCAACCTACACATAGAAAAGAGAGGGAAATTTGGTGGGATTGGGGGTTTGCCTTTAGGTCAAACCCCAGTTTTGGAGTTAACCAAGTAATGAAAGAAAGTACTTGCAAGTAGATGTAAATGAAGCACGGAATTGTAAATCACCTCAAGGGATGTTGTAGTAGCAATGTTGATAGAAACGTTTGTGTGGAATTGAATTTTGAAATCAATCTCCTCTTCAATGGTTGAATCCTTGACTTGAATGCAACACCTAGCCTTGAAGGGAGACTTGAGAATGCTCAATGCTAGAAAATAATGCTTGAAAGCTTGAATGCTTGATCGCTTGAACATATCCAACTTTGACCTATCCAACTTATGCAAATGAGAGGACGAATACCCCTTAAATACATGTTTGAAGGATTTGAATTTCATCAGGGGCCAACATCGCGGAGATTTCCAACTCACTGCACAACCCACAAGACATACTCTAGAAAGGTCCTACCCCAAAATAGGCCAGGGATAGGGGTGCCATGCCCCTATCCTAGGAGGAAAAGGGTACCACACCCCTGTCCAATGGGGAACAAGGGCACCACGCCCCTGTCCTACCCCTTTCTCTAGGGAAAAGTGATGCAGAGGCCAAGGAAGAAGCAGTTTTCACAAACTGAGCACTCTCTGATCTTCGATCAGGCTAGAGGATTTGAGTTTGCATGCATGAGGACCCTGATGTAGTAATAAATTCGTAGGGTCACAATTTTATGACACTACATTTATCCCCCACTTTAGTGACAGTATGAGTGTATGTCAATATTGTTGGTAAATTACAAGGAAACAAGATCAAAAGACTTTAACCACATCAAGGAGGCAAGATGTGTCAAGACCCCAGTGGACTTAGGATCTTACAACTTTGATTGACAAAGTAAAAGGGAAGATCAAGAAGGGAGAACCATGACTGCAAGTAGCAAAGTTCCTTCACTATGAGTCATGAAAGCAAGGATATAAAAGATTACAAATCAAAGCAAAGTTCACTAAGTAATTCTAAGTATCACAAGAAGGAAAGAATGAGCGGAGTGTATTCTCCCATGTTAAAGCAATAGCGCTTGCCTTATCGGGAGTGATTTCTTTAAAGTAGGATACACCCAAGGGAAAGAGAAGAGAGGGAGCACATTATCACAAGTATTTAGCCCCCAATCGAGGTATAAACCTAAGGATAATGAACACAGAACATGAGGTAGTGTCACTCTCCTCGGGGTGAGTATGATGTATGATAACTCATGTATATCATGTATGTATATGCATATAATAATCTTCATTCCCCAAATAAGGACACTACCTTAGAAGAAAGGGAAGAGAGGGTGTCTTTTGATTCAGCATGAAAGAGACCAAGAAAATATCTCAATGATTTGCATCATCCCCAAGTAGACATTAAGGTAATAAATAGAAGAATAGGGATACATATAGAAGAATGGTCACAAAAGAGAAAGAAAGGAGAGAGAAAGATCTGCAGTGTTAATATTACTAATCTAGCATGACATTCTCCTCTCGATCTTGTTGATCACTATTTCAGGAAGGCGAGCAACATGACAAAGGAGCGATATTGAGAACAATTGGTGGAGCTATCACAAGATCCAAACAAGGGCTATGCTCATGTTGTAAGTCACTCTGTTCGATTCTAGGAGCTAGGATTAAAGTTTGTGAAAATTCATCTGATAAATGTTTGTCCACATCAATATATTCATGCTCACTGTCAAAAGCATTAGGATTTATATTGCCATTATGAATAACATTTTCACCCATTTTTCCATCAAATTTTAAAGCAAGAGGAGCAAGAACATGAATAGGAGAAAAACCATCACATGTTTTATGCAACTTATGATTTGGAGATGTTGGTTGAATATCTTGGTGTAGGAGAAAAGGGAATCATGTCAACTATTGGAGTCTGAGGAGACTAAGTATTTTGAGGGATAGCTTCATGAGCTTGAACATGACATCTTCGTCGGCATTCTCTCACACAATGATTATGTTGAGTCTTAGTGGAAGGCTAAGAAGGAGGAATATTTGAAGAAGAAGGAATGGATTTCTCTTTTATAGTGGAAAGTTTAGGTTGAGGTCTTTTTGGTTGAACAATAGGAGAAGCAGGAATGTTCTCTTAATAAGAGGAAGGAGGTGGAACTATGCCATAGAAAGGATGAATATTAGGTGTAGGGAAGAGACCTAGTCCATCATGAGGAGGAGGTATAGGTCTAACCTTAGGACAAATATTGTGTTTGTCCTTAAGAGAAGGTAAAGTCATAGCCATAGGAGTAGGTGGAAAATTTTCCTTAAGAAGGGAGATTAGTTCTATCTGACAAGGGAAGAACCTCATCTTGAAGAATAATAGGAATGTCAAGTGTTGGGGATATAGGTTGACTTAAAAATAAGATCATATCATTCTTCTATTTTTTATAAGATTGAAAAATAGCATCCCTCCTTGATGGAAGAGATTGAAATTGTTTAGGCCAAAGAGATCACTAGGAACACCGGGGCTTCTTTTAGATAGATGAAATAAGCTATGGTTCACGGTTATGATTTCTCAATTGGGAGGAAATTTAAGACACTTATGGATTGGAGAAGCAATATACTTCATGGAAGATAGCCAAGGATAGCCCAACTTCACACGGAATAGCTCAGAAAAAGGTATGATAACAAAGTCAACACCCAAGGATTTAGTATGGAATTCGATAGGAAGGGTAATAGAACCAATGGTAGGACAAGTGAAGCCATCAAATAACTTCACAAATACATTAGAAGAATCATACAATGGTTTATACAATTGTAAAGTAAAAAGATACTCTTCAGTTATGACATTGACCATGCAAGAAGGATCAATCAGGGCACCACGGCAATGGATATCCTTAACCTTTGCAGCTATGTATAAAGGGCCATCGGGTGCTCTAATGGTCTCACTAGGGTCAAATGTAATGCATGGATCCTTAGGCGTATCTTTTGTTTCTACCATATTAACCAAGTTTGGAGCCAGATAGATGAGTGTTTCAGAAGAGAGAGAATTAGGCACACTCTCAATAACATTAGACGTATGAGATGGCAAGGGATCAGTGAAAATATTAAGATTTTGATTAGGAGGAGCAACTGATTAATTCCCTTTATCATTCACACCTACCATAGATATAGTATTATTATCAATCAAGTCTTGAACCTTATGTTTCAATGTAAAACATTTCTCAATGTCATGACCAGGTTGACGATGAATTGGCAAAAGGAATTGTTATCAAAATGAGGAGATGCAAGTTTGGAAGGATCAACTTGTTTTATAGGAGGAAGTTTGATAACATTTCTATTCAATAACTGAGACATAATACTATGCAAATATTCATTCAAAGGAGTAAATTGTCTTTCTCCTTGGAAAAATTTAGAAATAGGAGGCACACTTCTTGTAGCATTTACATGGTTGTTGTTGATTGGATCATTGAACTTGATGAATCTTTTTGTTGGTTTTAACTTCACAAACGGTTATTGAACACTCTCCCCCTTATCACTCAGAGCCATAGGAATGGATTGTTCCATTTGACTCACAGCCAGTTGATAATTGTGGAGTGTTGCACACAACTACGGAAAGGAAGTAAACTTAGACAAAAGAAGCTTTTCCCTAATATCTTTTTGTAAATTAAAACTAAAAAATTCTTTTAATATCATTATCAGGCATAGGAAAAGAAATTTGAGCACACAAATGTTTATATCTACCAACGAAATCAATCACTTTCTTTTTAACACCTTGTTTACAATGCATTAAATCAGTCAAAGTGATTTTAGGACCAATATTGTTTTAAATTGTTAGATGAAATTATTTTCTAGTTGTTGAAAGGAAGTGATAGAATAAGAAGGGAGAGAGAAATACCATTGTAAGGATGTATCTCTTAGTGTTCTTGTAAACAATTTTGCAAGCAATCGTTGATCATAAGAAAAATCAGTACACAAGTTTGGAATGTTTTCATATGCGTAAGAGGTTCACCTTTTCCATTATAGAGTTGCAATTGAGGGATCTCAACATGTTTAGGTGACATGGCTTTAACAATATCAAGAGAAAGTGGTCTCGTGACATCAAAGGTGGGCACACTAAACTTGGATTGACTCGTGGAAGAAATTTGTTGTTGCAAGGAAGACACAGTTTGGGCAAGATTGTTGATTGTCATTTCGGTGGAAGAGTTCATGTTAGACATAGGTTATTGAGAAGGTGGTGTGATCTTGTTGAAAGAAGGCATGGAATGAGAATAAGGTGGTGGGACACTATGATAAGTAGGCATTGGTGATGATTGGGTAGGAAAAGGGATAGTTAAAGGAGGAATAAAGTTGTTGAAGGAATTGCCCCCTTGTGTCACACTGATTGGTTGAGGAATAGTAGGAATACTCATGGAAGACATAGGTAATGATGGAGGAATAAATGAAGAAGAGGGATTGCCCCATGACCTATGGTTGTAGGAATGACATTTTGAGTTGAAGTAGTCATGATGTTAGATGTAAAAGTAGGAATACTAGTCATAAGATTAGTCAAAGGAATAGAGGGATCGACTTGTGTTGAAGGTTGTGAATAACCTAGGGTTTCGGCACAACTCTTGATAGGCATGACATTAGAATCAACAATATGTGTAATGCCAACAATATATCAATTTCATTCTTATCACTTTGAAGCATGCATTTAAGACCTTCAATTAATGGAAGAGCTTCACTATTAGGGTATTCCTGGGACATTCATAGTTGAAAGCTATCAAATTGATTGTCTAATATAGAAAGTTGATCTAAAGAAACCCTAGTTAAATCTTCTTCTTAATCATGGGATCCATCAATGGGGTGAATAGGCAAATGATTAGGATGGGAGGAATTAGCATGATCCTCATTAAAGAAGTCACCCAAATTAGGCTCCATCTCCTCGGTAATTAAACCTTGGGAAGCCTTAATTCTAATGCTTCATCTAACGGGGATAGAATAGGTAGGACTGATAGTGGTAAAACTCATGTACTAGAGGGCAAAGTTGAATTTTGAATTGTAGAACAAAGCTTGCAAAAATTGAGTAATGCAAAATTTAAGAAAGTAATGATTACACAATTTGAACTTTGTTGGGGGAAGAGGATGACACAATTTCCAAAAATGAAAGGAAATTGAAATTTTAAAATTAGGGCCAAGGGAGCACCACTTAATTTTAAAATTAGAATTTTTAAAATCAGGACAGACTATAATTAACCTCTTAATTTTAAAAAAATTCTTGAAAGTTAAAATATTGAATTTTGAAGGTATTTCCAATTCTAGAGGGTTCAAAAATTGATAAAATTAGCCAATCTTTCAGATTTAGGCTATTAAATACAGTCATAACAGTCTCTTGAAATTTCGGGAAAAAAATCGAGGACCGTGGGGGGAACGCACATGGTTCGACCAACTTTTAAAAAAAAATTCAAGGATGGATATTACAATGATTTTAAAGCTAACCCCAAAAAATTGGCAAATTTTACGATTTCTAAATGGGCGAAATGAAAGCACAAAGGTGAAAATAGGACCTTATTAGGGTTTTGAAAAAAAGAGGAATTGAATTGCAATTTTGAAAAAGGTCAAACCTAATTGATAGGGACATGTTGAAAAATGTTTATAAATCTGAATGTAAATGAAATTGATTTAAAATTCACACAAAATCCAATTATTTTTAAAAAATAGGGTTTGATGACCTAACCACTTAATTTTGAAATTTGAATTTTGGGAAAAAGGGGGGAAATTGAAAATTTGAATTGTAGAACTGAAAACAAATCTGAGAACAATCAGAAATCTGAAAATTAAATGAAAATCCAATTTTCGCACAAGTTCAATGTGATTTTTGAAAATTAGGGTTTGAACAAGTAACCTCTTAATTTTGGAAATTTTTGTAGACACTTAAAAATAATTATTTTTAATTATTTTTAATTTCTCACATAATTAATTAATTGTGTTAATTCAAATTCTCTTCAATATTAATTAAATATAATTAATATTGTCACTATAGTATGTGACTGATTTATTTAATAAATCAATCCCTTTCTTTATTCTTCTAAAAGATTAAATCCTCACAAATCTTCGTCTTGGCTAATTAATTTCAATTAATTAGTTAACCTACATGATTCCTACAAATCATCTTCTTAATTCATCATTAACCTAATAAATTCTTCTAGAAACCCCTTAAACTCACTTAACCTTATTCTTCTAATTTTTTATTCCCTCCACTCATTCTCTCTCCTAGTCAAATCCTCCTACAAATCCTAATCCCACCTAACATTCCCTCTAATCCCCCTCCTAATGAATTGCTAATGGCTAATCATCCTAATTAGCCACAAAGTCAACTCCTTGTCCCTTCCATCCAACCACTAGCTTTAAATGCTCTTTTCCTAGGTGAATGTGAGGTTTTCAAAATCCTACAATCCTCTAGGCATCTTCTCTCCCAAGGAATTTTTAATTCCTTCTTATTCCTCCAATCCCCATGATTATCCCTTTTTGGAGAATTTTAAATTCCTCCTCCCCATTCTTCAAGGAATGTCACATCATTTGCTCCTCTCAAGACACATTGGGAAGTCTTCCTAATGCACCTTGCTCTTCTCAAGGTACCTTAAGAAGTATTTCCAATGTACCTTGAGGAGTGTGGAGACAACAAATGCCTTTAAGGCATATCTCTTGGTCTCCACACCCTCTCTTGGGCCTTGTAGGAGCTCACAAGCAATCCTAGCCCTTCATCTTGAATCCATCCTAGCCATCCATTTTTCCTCTCCTCTTCCTATAAATTGAGGATTCCATCCCTTCATTCTTCATCTCCAAGTTTAGTAATCTTATGTTGCCCTTTTGAGCCTAGGAAAATCATCTTAGCATCCTTATCATGTCAAAATCATCCTACATCCACACTTAATCATCTCATCTCCATTATCCTCCAAGATCCATCTCATTTATGCACAACATTGGAGATCCATCCACATCAAGCAAGCAAGAGGAGCACATCAAGTGGAGCATCATCCAAGGGCGCCTTCACTTCATCAAGATCAATCTGAAGGAGAAGGTATTGGTTGTGAGGTATATGCATTTCATCCTTGTTTTGAGCATTTCAAATTATGTCTTTTGATTTCATGTGATTATATGTTTGATTTGCATATTTGTCATCTAATCCACCTCACAAGTCTTTTCCCCTCTTCATTCTGGCATGCCCGGTGGGACCCACATCCCTAAAAACTAATGTCTTTTTTTGAGTTTTTGTGAGTTGTGAGACACAAGCTCCAGAACAGCGTGAGAGACTGCAAACCAGCGTGAGCGTCACAGGTTCAGCGTGACAGAAAACATACTTCAGCGCGAGCGCAAGCGCATCAGCGTGAGCGCAGGCGTATCAGCGCGACTCTTTGACATATTTTGAATTTTTCTGCTTGACATATTTTGAATTTTGTTATTACCTCTCTATTTGTTCACCACGTGCACATGTGTTTCGGCGCGAGCATAGGCATTTTAGCACGTCCGATTTAAATCAACGCGAGCGTTTTTTATTTCATTCCCGCCCAGTTTATTTGAATTTAAATTTAAAAATTTTACCCACTAACTCCTACTTATCTCTATTTTCAATTTGCGCGAGTGCAGGCATTTCAGTGCGAGCGTTTTTCAACCAGCGCGATAGACAGGTATAAAATCTTTTTTTATTTTGTGGGTTTTGTCATTTTTCCTTACTGCTTTATTTTAGTTCAGTGCATACAAAGGCGTTTTGGTACCTACGCAGGCGTTTCAGCGCGGCTGACTACACTTCAGTGCATGCGCTGTCTGTACGGTGCAGTTAGGACTAATTTCTAGTCTTTTAGTTTTGCAGTTAAATTCGACTGTCCAAGACTAAGAAAATCAGGAAAAAAAAAAAAACTAATCTCATTGTTTTGCAGGTTGCATAAGCATATTCAACCAAACATTGTGCATTTATTTAAATTAGGCTCCTAGATATTAATTAAAATGGAATGAACATTTGTCTTGTGTGTCTTTTAAGAAAAGCGTAAAGGTAGGAGAGTATGCTCTCGTCTAGCTAGATGATCAAAAATCCAGACCCTCCAACCTTTTCTTGTTTGATTGTGTGTTTTCCTCTAGCAGGCTTACCCTCCCAACTTGCTCTTTGAGAAGGTAAGAGGGGAATGACCCAAGTGAGTACACCTGAACCTGGGGTTCCCAACTCACTATAATAAATAGGCCATTGACTACGAAAGGGTTAATGGTTGGGGCTATATGAGAGTTCACTCTCACATTGGGTGCTTAGTAGGATCCTAGAGATCTCAATCATGCTTGCGTGACTACTAAGTTCTTTGTGCTTCGTCGGGCTATAGGCCTCAATTGCGTTTGCGCAACTTCGAAGGGTAGCTCCTCATGGGAAGACTTACTAAACACCTTGTTCATAGTGTCCAAAAACCTTCTAGTCATTGGTGCAGGAGGTCGGACCTCTGAAGCCGCCCATATTTTTACGGCCCTTAGTAGAGACACAAAGTTATCCATGAGGAGTTTTCATGGGAATTGATGCTTGGCTGCCCCAAGAAGTGAGTGTCGTGGAGGGAAGCCAGTGGGGTCAAGCATCTAAGTGTCTACTCTGGGTAAGCATACCTAGGAAACCGATTGGGATCCAATGACTGTTGTCCTTGATAGCCTTAAGAGTGTTGTATATGAGCATGAGTCTCTTTGAATCAAAATGCATTTAATCATTGTGTTTGATTTTTTTGATACATACTTGCCAAGAGAAGACTAAAAACACGTTATTATCCTCAAACACTTTGCAAAACATTTGTCCAAACACAAACAACTATCCAAGTCACTACCCACACAAAGTCCAAAATTGCGTCAAAACTCCATCCATCCCATAAGTCCAAGTGAGAAACTAAGAGTCCATGCTCTCCATCAAGGTTTAGATTCATCCTTTAAGACACCAACCATCGCCAAAAATCAGGGTGGTCGTATCCCTTCATACAACTTACCATTCGAATCAATCCTTCATTGAGTCATGTTCATGGCAAGAACAACCTAGTCATCAAGTTTCTTCTAAGTCATCACTATCATACCTCCTCTATCAATCATCCTCAAATTTCCTAAGGACTTAGCACATCAAATCAATCTCCCACCATTATCAAATCAATTATCAAAATCCAAATCCAATCATCCTCTAATCCAATTTAACCTCACGATAAGGTTACATGCCTTATGAAGTTTCATTTAGACCTCATTCTTAATCAATTGGCTCTCGTGCTTGAAGAAGAATCCTCTCCAAGTACCCTTTGCCTAATCCTTTTGAGTTGATCAAGACTCGTAACTCACGTCTTTAATTTGCTTAGGGTCATTAGTCAACCCTTGATATAAGAGAGGCTTTTAATCATCAATCCAAGGTCTAAATTCTACCCAACTTGGTCATCACCTTGCTTGTGGTTACATGCACCGCCTAAAATCCTCATCCAAGGACTAAGGTGTCAAATCCTAATCAAATCCGAGCTCTAATCCAAGAACCCCACCAATCAACAAAATCCCTTGTCATCAGAGACAAAATCCAAAATTCCACAAATATCTTGCTAAGTCCTTTCATCATGAAATTTGCTCCTCCAAACTTTTCTAAGGTTATTCATATATGGTCACAACTCAATCCCAAAAGAGAAAGATGGTTGAACAACAATATGGCATGCTGGACATTAGTGTCCTATATGAAGATCCCACGCAAAATCCTACACAAAGTGAGCAACCTAGCAATCAAGATCAAAGCCAAAATCCTGGCATGGTTAGTCAGGATGAACTCTCTTCGGAAGTGCAAACTTTCTTAGCAGATTCTTCTAACCAAGAGATGATGGAAAAGTTTATTCAACACAATCCTATTGCACTTCTGAAAACTCTCCTTGAAAATGGAGCTCAACTTCCACCTGAATTTAATAGATCCACTCTCGCCCAACAACCACAAGGAGACCTCACTCCCACACAAAGTGTTGCACCTATTATTCAAACTCAATCAATTGCAGCCTCATCAATCATCCAAGCTCAATCAATTCCACATGCGGAACCTCCCACCATGGTCTCCATCCCACCTTCTTCCTCCTTACCATCTATACCACTATCACATCCGGTCTCATCTATTCTCCAACACACTTCTATACCACCTCCTTTCGTTCAACCACATATTTCTATTCCACAAACTTCCCTTCCTACCAACAATGTCACAAGTTTTATCCGGGTCATACTCAATCCCATCACAACAGTTTGCGGACCGCAACCAACTATCACACAAATCCCTGCGACACTGGTCCTCGCATCCCACACTCCTGCCTCCTCATCATATCAATATATTGGTGGTGGTGCACCTTCTTTGGCTTATCCAATTCTTGGGGCAAATATAATTCATCATTATCAAAGTCCACAACAAGACCTCATCAAGGAAATTCAAGACATGAAAAATGTCATCAAGGACATGAAAGAAAAGACTAATAAAAGAAAAACTTACTCGTTCGAAGAGTTTTTCCCTTGTCCTTATGACCCGTCTATATCAATTGCACCCTACCCCCTAGGATTTGAGATCCCCAAATCCACCAAGTATGAAGGCAAAGGAGACCCCCGCGACCCTGTCCAAGAATTCCACATCTTATGCCAAGAAGTCTCCTATAGTGACCTTTATCTTCGCAGACTCTTTGCCAAGACTCTCACGGGAGATGCCCTGGCATGGTTCTCATCTCTACCATGAGGTTCCATTGTCTCCTTTCTAGACTTGGCAGAAAAATTTGTGTCCCACTATGCTTACAACATGGTTAATGTGTTTCTATGATGGACCTATGCAATACAAAACAAAGGCCCGGAGAAACCTTCGCCAATTTCCTACAAAGATGGTGACATCTTATCAAGAAATTCCAGTGGGACATGCCAAAACAACATCAAATTGAGCTATTTCAAAAGGACTTGGTGCCTGAACTTTCGAGACCCTTAATATCCCAATGTATCAAATCCTTCCAAAAATTGATCGATAAGGTCCTCGCCCTCGAACATGTCTTATTGGAGGAAGGAACCTTATAACATTACCAAAAGTCGACACAAAGCTCTTCCTCTTATCATAACGACAAGCCAAAATTCTGGTCTAAAAACAAAAACGTGGTTAGTGATGGTGTAACTGATGCAAAGCGGGTCCAAACCGTGGCCACTCCCCCAAAATCCACCACCAATAATCATCAATTCAATAATCAAAACAATCAAAATCAATCCCAAAAACCTCATGACAATGTATCAATCTAGGGACAACCACCCCGATCGAATAACAGGACTCCAAGAGACTTCACTCCTTTGGTTGAGCCAATTGAAATGGTATTTCAAAAACTTGTCCAAGCAGGTGTAGTGGTTTTTCCAATCACTCGCTCGTTTGACCCCAATCAACCTAAACCAAGATGGTATAATGAAAATGAGTATTGTGAATACAATCGTATCAAGGGGCATGATACACGAAAGTGTATGAAACTGAAAATCTACATACAAGATCTCATTGATAGGGGTGAGATTGAAGTATCAAATCCAAAAGCTGGTAATAACAATGACAAACTCAAAATGTACCAAGAACCCTTCCCAAAACATGATAAAGGAAAAGGCTCATCATCTAACGCAATGGGTTATGACTGTGCTAATCACATAACTAGCTTTGATTTTTTAGTAGGTCGCATTGAACCTGCAGACAATCATGTCAATGTCATAACCATCCAAGGATTTAATCCTCCTTCTTCCCAAAGCAGACCAAATCCTGCTAAGATGGTCATTCAAGGCGCCATGCCTTCCACCTCCCATTTCTAGAATGACTGCAATGTAACTACACGCCGAGTTAAAGTCACCATCCAAGGAGTCCCTCCCCCACCAAATCCCCTGCCCATGTCTTCCACTCACCGATATGACCTCCTAGACCAACTTGGGAAGACCCCCGCACAGATCTCCATTTTGGAACTTCTTAAAACTTCCCCGGTCTATAAAGAAATTTTGGAGAAAGCCCTTCTTGAATCATGCGTTCCTGATAATATCAACGCCACCCTATTCCAAGCCCTCATTGGAAACCTTGTTGCCCAGCAGCACCTTGTATTTACCTCCAAAGATGCTCCCATAGATGAAGGCCATAACAAACCTTTGCACATCAAAGCCCTTATCCAAAAGCACAAGGTCAAACGTATCCTAATAGACGGTGGATCCGGGCTTTATCTGTGTACATTAAAACTAATAAAACAATTGGGACTTTCTGAGGATCTGGTAGACACATCAGGAAGGATCTCAATAAAGTCATATGATGATGCGGAAAGAGTTTCAAAGGGCATGGTCACCTTACCTCTTCAAGTGGGCCCCATTACAATTGAAACCCCTTGCCAAGTACTAGATCTTCATCTCCCCTACAACATTCTCCTCAGGCAGTCATGGATTCATTCCTTGTAGGCGGTACCCTCCACCTATCACCAATGCATCAAATTCCCCTATAATGGAAGAGAGATCACTATCAAAGGTGATCCCCAACCTTTTCAATATTGCAAACTATTAGAGGGGAAGCATCCATATCATTGTCCACTAAATAGACCCTTGCCAATGCCTCCAGCTGACACATCAAATGTTGCCTCCACTTCATCCCAACTAGATAATCAAATCAAGATCTTGGACAATGGCTCTGGAGAATACAAATTGGAGGACGTCTTATTAATAGGCAACCTCCCTCTCTCTCCTAAGTCATTTGGCAAACCAAAAGAACTCAAAAGGGACCCGAAACCAGTCATGCAATGCCAAAATATCACCTTCCAGCAATGGGGCCCACTTAATGAGAAGAGCCTTGAAGCAGATGTCTCTTCCTGGTTGTACCGGGAAGAGGATGATGATCCAGCAAAAATATCCAAAAAAATGTACCCAAAAGCATCTGCCATGGTTGAAAAAATGGGTTACAAAGGACATGGCTTGGGACCAGAGGAGAAAGGAAGAAAAGCACCCATAAATCCTATCTCCTACAAATACAACAGGGGCTTAGGGTACACCCCGGTGCTTAAGATTACTATCGTCGGTGCCCTTTCTAGTCCTTCTTTGGATATCGAAAGCGCTGACGAAGAGGAATTCCATGAAATGCCTTATGAATATGATAAAGATATCTTCTTTGACGCTTACATCAATACCATTACCTCCATAACCCCTCCCACTTCACACGAGCTACATCTTATCCATCCTGAACTCATAGACTAGGGCCAACAAGACAAACCCACTTTAGATATCTACGCCGACGATAATACTCTCATTGCTCTCCTGACAGCACAAAATCTGGAAGATTGTAACAGAATCAAGGGTACCCAACTACACGAAAAGGGATACTTTGGTAATCAGGACAATGCCCTTAGCTACAAAAAAGATAATAAAAGGAAAAGACATGATTCCCTAGGTGAAAACCTCCCTAAGGCACCTTTGGATGAACAAAAAATAAAAACAAAGGGCGTATCCAAAAGTGAAAACCTGGAAAAGGCACTTGATGATGAGGGACTTGACCTCCCTACCATTGGTTACCTTCCACAGGACAAATCAAATTTGTTGATAGAAGAAACAGACAACATCAACATGGGCACCGAAGTCATGTCGAAAAATGTGTTCATTGCCAAGTCCCTCATAGAAAAGGAGAAACAAGATTTCATCAACTTCCTTATAGAGGTAAAAATCAATTTTGCATGGTCCTATGTCGATATACCAAGGTTGGATCCTGCCTTGGTGGTTCACAATTTCATTGTATGTCCAGATGCAAAACCTATAAAACAAAAATTATGCAAAATGGACCCACATATTGCACTCCTGGTCAAAGTGGAACTCCAAAAGATGTTAGATGCAGAATTCATCAAACCAATAGATTACGTTGAATGGGTCTCCAATGTTGTACCTATTGGCAAACCTGTTGGGGGCATTAGCATCTGCATAGATTTCCAAGATCTAAATAGAGCTTGTCCTAAAGACGATTTCCCGCTCCCAGATATAGATATGATTGTGGACCTTACAATAGGGAATGAGATGCTATCACTTATGGATGGATTTTCAAGATACAACCAAATCAGGATTGCAAATGAGGATCGCCATAAAACTGCATTCACAACACCATGTGGGACTTTCTATTATCAGGTCATGCCTTTTGGTCTCAAAAATATGGGAGCTATATATCAACGTGCCATGACGACAATTTTTCATGACCTCTTAGACAAAATTATGGAGGACTATGTGGATGATCTGCTAGGCAAATCTAAGACAAGGCAAGAACACATTCCCATTCTAAAGCAGATCTTTGAAAGATTAGAAAAATACAAACTATGTCTGAATCCCAAAAAGTGTGTGTTTGGAGTTACATTGGGAAAATTATTAGGATTCATTGTTTCCCACAGAGGCATCGAGGTTGACCTGGCAAAAGTAAAATCTATCACGGAAATGCCTCCACCAAAAACTCTCAGACAACTACGTAGACTCCAAGGAAAACTCCAATCTGTTAGGCGCTTTATTTCACAACTAGCATATAAGTGTCATCCATTTGCACATCTCCTACACAAGGACACAAAATTTAAATGGGACTGCTTATGCCAAAAGGCCTTTGAGAAACTAAAAGAATATCTAGCATCACCTCCAGTGTTGATGCCTCCTACTCCTGGAAAACCCTTTATTTTGTATATATGTGCTCCTGCAGTGGCATTGGGGGCATTATTGGCATAGATAGATGACCAAGGAAGGGAACATGCTATTTACTACATCAGTCGAACACTGGTAGGATATGAACTCAATTATACCCCCATTGAAAGAGCATGTTTGGCTTTGGTGTTTAGCACACAAAAACTCCGACACTATATGATGAACAATAAGACAGAGCTAATTGCTAAAATTGATCCACTTAAATACCTCCTATCAAAAGTTGCTCTCATGGGTAGAACCGCCAAATGGGTCATGCTCTTAAGTGAGTTTGACATCGAATATGTGGATAGAAAGGCAATCAAGGGACAAGTCATTGCAGATCAGTTGGTTGAAGCTCCACTTCCAGGTGACCATCCCCTTCTCACAGAATTACCAGATGAGTTCATTATGACCATTACCACATCCTCCACATGGCAATTGTACTTTGATGGCTCCTACACCCAGAATGGATCGGGGGTAGGAATATTATTGGTCACACCTCAAGGAGATGGCATCCCCAAATCATACAAAATCGCCTTTGCATGTACCAACAACATAGCAGAATACAAGGCCTTATCACAGGCTTGCACTTGGCTATCCATTGGAAAATAAAGGAGCTACAAGTACGTCTATGGCGATTTGCAGCTCATCATAAAAAAAGTCAATGATGAATACCAGACAAAAGATGACAAACTCCTTCCCTACTACACCATGGTTGAGGATCTTAAGCAACATTTCATGACAATCAGATTTGATCAAATCCCGCAGACAAGCAATAGGGCTGCAGATGCAATGGCCACCATTGGCTCCCTCCTTCAAATGCTAGCACATAGTCAGAAGTGTGAGTTCTTAGTTGAGCAATTGTTTATACCAACATATGACCTACCAGAGTCTGAAATGGTGTGTGTTCTCGTTGGTCCTAAATCCCCTTGGTACCAAGAAACCTTCACTTTCCTTAAAGACAACACCATTCCCCAATATCTCACTAAAACCCAACAACAAACCTTCATTTGTTGATGTGCTCGTTACACCATCCTTGCAGACACTCTATTCAGAAGGCATTTCGATGGTTCGCTCCTAAGGTGTTTAGATAAATAAGAGGCAAAATGGGCATTACGTGAAGTACACGAGGGTATCTGTGTGGCACACTCAAGTGGACTCACATTGGCTAAAAAACTTTTGAGAACAAGATACTATTGGCCAAAAATGGAAGTGGATGCATATAACTATGTGAAGAAATGCATCCCTTGCCAGCAACATGGCAACAAGATTCACGCACCATCACAAGAATTGCAGCCCTTCATTACACCATGGCCCTTCTCGCAATGGGGGCTTGATCTCATTGGGAAAATCCACCCCTCATCCTCCAACGGACATAAATTCATTATCACCGCCACCAATTATTTCACCAAGTGGGTAGAGGCTATCCCTCTTACTTTTACCACTGGTAAGCAGATATCCAAATTTATCCTGAACTACCTTATCTACCAATATGGCATTCCAAAAATCATTATCACAGATAATGGTAAACAATTTAAGAACCAGGACGTGAAAGAACTCTGCCAAAAATTCAACATCCAACATCGCTTCTCCACTCCATATTATCCCCAAGGCAATGGCCAAGCTGAGGCTTCTAACAAAACCCTAATCAAAATCCTCAAAAAGATAGTCAATGAAGCTGGCCGTGATTGGCACCTCCAACTCCACCCTTCTTTGTGGGAATACCGCACCTCCATTCGCACCCCCACAGGAGCCACCCCTTATTCCCTCATCTTTGGCTCTGAAGCCATCCTTCCCCTTGAGATCGAGATCCCCTCTCTGCGGGTATCATTACAAAACATCCTACCAGAGGAAGAATACAGAATTGCCTACTTGCAAGAGCTATAATTGTTAGATGAAAGGCGCCTCAAGGCCTTAAATCATCTCCAGGTATATCAGAACCGCTTGCGTATGAGTTATCACAAAAAATTCAGAACCCAGGAATTCCAAGTTGGTGATCTTGTCCTCATGGAAAATCAGAAAAATCTATAAGAAAGAGAAAAGAAAGGCAAGTTCGAGCCTAATTGGCTTGGACCATATGTAATCACAGCAAAATATGGATTAGGAGCTTATCATTTGGCTACTCCTGAAGGCAATTTTTTGGATGATCCAATGAATATCATGCACCTCAAAAGATTTTATGCCTAGTCCTCAGAAAGTCTTAAATTATCAAAAAACAAAAAAAAAGAATCAATTCGTCCACCAGTGAAAACCTGTTTGTGGCGCTATGGACAAGTACCTTGGTGAAAACCTCCATGTAGGCGCCAAGGTAAACAACCAGATCCACTGTCTATCAGGTCGACACTACAAATCACCTGCCATCCAATCGCAACATTCCTTCTCTTCCGCCTCCTAATAAAACATGCGTATGATGATGAGTCTTTGCCTGAATCATGAACAAGGAATGTCCCATTTAACTAAGCAAGCTTCAAGAAGTCTTGAGAAACAATCCCAAGTCCGCAGGTTACTCTCCAAAACCATTAAATCGCTTGCCTAAATCCACAAATCCACTTTACCCTGGGGATGATTCCTTCCCTTGCCAAGCAACCTAATCCACTATCCTAAGTCCTACTCTTGGCAAGAGGTATCATTTGGTCATAGATGAATTAACTTGTTAGATCTTATTGGATCTTTTCATTTAGACTTTCATCTTTTGCCCTACAACTGCCACTATTTACGACTACCTGGGTTTTTCCATATCCAGGTATGTTTACGATAGGTGCATACTGGGGCATATTTTCATGGCAGTGCATTTTTTGGATCTCTCTTGTATGAACCGATGACCTGGTATTAGTGTTCATCAACACTTACCCTCTCATGTACAAGAGTTATTGGTGTGTTTGAGGGTCTCTTTGCACATACCCACAACTTTGTATCAGTGTTTCTTAACACTTGCATAGTTGTGTGTAAGGAATTCCTATTTATTTGAGAGTCAGTCCACGCCTTGGGTTTCTCATGGCATCCTAATTTCTATAATTAGTGGTGCAAGTCACTCAGGGCAATATCAAACTAGGTTGGCTCTCCACATTTGTTGTGCACAAAAATCTCACCTTCATTCTATAAAATCCTAAACTCAATAATCCTATAGAGTCCTCAATTTTCCCCACTTCCCATCTATTCCATATTCTTCTAAGCTAAGATCATTGTGTTATTATTGGCATATTTCCTCTTTTTATTTATATATTTACATCATGTAGAGTGTATTTCTTAGACAGTCATATTTTCCACAAAACATTCACCACATAAGATTGCATCACATAAATAAAATCCATATGACATTACATTTAGATTGCATTATAAATCATTCACACATGTGTATCTATACATAAAGTATAAAAATCACTCATCCTGCATCCAAAAACTATGTCAGCAACCCATCATAAACATACATATATAAGCATCCACTCTGCATCACAAAATAGGTTAGCATAGCACATCCATGATTGCATCCATATAGGACATCATAAGAAAAACAAAAATAATCCATCACAACAAATGCTACACGTCATTTGCCACCAATCAAATCATGTATATATATATATATATAAGGAGGAAAATGTGTCTATCATGATACAATGATCACCTCGAGGGGTCAAAATATAATACACAAACAATACAAGGAGCTAGCTCTCCCCTCCTGTCTCTCCACCCCCACCCAATCCTCCTACTCCTCCTACTCCCCCTACTGGTGGTCGAAAACCCACTGAACCCCCTGTCTGTTGACTCTTACTCGGCCGCTAACTCTGGGTCTTGTGAGACCGCACACTCTCAATATACGAGGTTGCTCGATGTCCTACAGGCACCACTCCATGATATAACCCCCTATAATATTGTGCCTCTCGGGCTGATCTATCTGCTCTCTCTCACTATCGCAGACTATCAAAAAATATTTGTGCCAATCCAGCCGGAACCAATGCCTGTCGGGCTACATCCCTCTCCCCCCGCAGTCATGTCACATCTGCCTCTGCCCTCTGCACTCTAGCCTATAGTCCCTCTAACTTGACATCCTCCTGACAAAGAGAATCATGTAGCTCTGCAATAGTTGTACCTATCTGGGCCTCCTCCAGCATCCTCTCTGCCTCCTCCCCCTCCTCCCTCAAGGCATCCACCTCTATCCTAGAAGTATGGAGACTCCCTATCAGATCAGATATCTCCTGTGTCAGCCGCCCCACCTCCGCCTCCATACTCTCCCTCCAAGCCCTCTCTACCTGCAGCTCATCCTCAATGGAATGAAGCCTCGCTCGATAGTCATCCCACTCCTGTTGTAATCGGTCAAAATTAGCCTATGACGATCCTCCCCTCTCCCCTGCCTGTGTCTTAGGAATATCCATGGGCATAGCCTCTCCCTCTCCAACTACAGCCTCCTCTCTCTCGCCAACTGTGGCCTCTACACCCTCTCCCACTGGGGCATCCTCTCCATCTCCCTCCTCCTTTTTTGGATCCCTCTGCCACACAACCCGGACTCTCCTTTGTTGTCCGCCTACACCATGCCCTACACGAACCACAACTCTCTCTCCTGGGCCATCATCCTCCCCACCCACCACCTGATCAACCCTCGGCTCTAACTCCTCATCATCCAAAACTTTTGGAATAGTAAGCCGCATTGGCAAGTGCTCCTCCCACCAACTCCGGTAACCACCTGTCATGCCTAGATCCTCCCCCGTTCCCATCCACTCATCCCAGACTATGTGAAATGATGTCTAGAAACTCATCCAGCCAGCTAAGGGACTCGCAATAGGCCCCCAATACCTCGCCTCCCATGTAATCCGAGGATACATTAGAATATTCCCCATAATATTCTGCACCTACCCAAGTTGTCGGGCCACCCTGAATGGAGCATAATACTCCATGATATAGACTGACCTCCCAAAAATCCACATCTCAACCCCTACCTAGTGAAGCTACCAATCATCCCTCCATTGCTCACACCCCAAAAATGGCCTCCATGTGAACTGCGCCAACTCATCTAGAATCCTCCTCCAAAACCACACGGACGATGTCTGCGTGTAGTGCAGCAGTCCCCTGTACCTATCCACAAACGGTTGTTGTGGCCGCCTGTCCTGAACACCCAGTGGCTGAGTCACTATAATATGCTCCCACACCCATATGTGTAAGAGTGTCACCCCAGCAGATAAACCAGCATACTCTCTATAAGTCACCAGGTGATTGTCATGATAGAGCTGGGCTAGCATCGCTAAGCCCCACGCATACTGAACACCATCATGAATCACGAAATACACGCATCTACTCCACCCTAGAGGAAATCTATGTCCACCCAAATCCGAAAGGATCCACCCACTCAGGAAGCCGCAAATCACCAAAACTAGTTGAGGAATCTGCCGAATGGCCATTGCTCAGCCCAAGTGCATCCTGCTCCTATCTAGCATCAGTGGTGTCTCATACTCACACACCTCCCTCAAATAAAAATTAGCTGCATCCAACTGATACTCGGGGATCACGCCACGAATGGGGATCTTCAAGATCCTCCAAACATCCAACAAGGTCATTGTCGCCTCTCCAATCGGAAAATGAAAGGTGTTATACCGACTATCCCACCTCTCCACTAGCGTAGTCATCATAGCAATATGCCCCCGAATCCTCGACCATCTGCCTACATAATGCAACCCCAACGAATATAGAACCTCCAACTCATCGCGGTCTAGCTCGTGGTACAAGCTCATCGTAGCAGGCCAATGCTCTCTCAAAGCCAGTGGTCCCCTCTCCACCTGCATCCATTGAATCAAATCATTAATTTCATATCTCAAAATCCCCTCCTGACCTCCGAAACCAACCATACCCCTTTCACCCATTCCAAAATTCTAAGCAAAAAATTTCACCCCCCCTTTTTCCAGGCGCATGTGCTAATTCACCCAACGCTCGCGCCAAAACCGTGATGCACACTCCATTGTACAAGCACTCATGCCAACAGAGCCCCTTCCTCTCTTTCTTTTAGCTCCCAGACCTGTCAACATGAGCGCCCACATTTAAGCGTGAGCGCCTGCATAATCCCTTGGGTGCCCACGCGGAAGCGTGAGTGCCCGCATCGAAGCGTGAGCGGTCGCGCTGATCCCCAATTCCCCTACCCAAAAACCCTATTCTACCTGACCTCTCGGCGAGCGCCCATGTTGATCGCGAGTGCTCACACTAGCCTAGGGGCATGCGTGCTAAAACAATGATCAGCGTGAGCGCCTCACCTTATCCCATACCTATTTCTAGCCCTAAAACTTACTCAAAATTAAAATTTCCAAAAGAGGGATATTCCTACTCGCCGGTGGTCCATAGCTCGTTGGTCGGTCGAATCATCGGATCCTCTCGACGCGATGATCACGAACTAAAATGCGGTCCTTCTCTCCTTCTCCTCTTCTTCGCTCTGAATAACTCCGAGGCTTGTGTGTAACAATGACCCCTCATTGGGTCCATTGTGGCTTATATGGGCCCCTTGTGAGGGCCCATTCTCCTTCGCGGTCTCGCATCTCCTATTCTTCTTTTCAATTTCTTCACAACTACTTCATATTTCTTCCTCATTTATCCCTTCCACACTGATTCTTCTTCCTCTTTTTTTTTGAGAATTTTTCATCTTTTTTGAAAAAAATTCTCAAGGGGGCATACACCTCCCATGCTTTACGCTAGGGCATCCTTTTATCCTTCTATCTTCTACACACCGACAAAATGTAGACACTTAAAAATAATTATTTTTAATTATTTTTAATTCCTCACATAAGTAATTTTGATTATGATCATGTCTTATACAGGATGAATCCTTCCTGAAACCAGACATTCTGATCATGTCTTATATAGGATGAATCCTTCCTGAAACCAGACGTTATGATTAATCATGTCTTATACAGGATGAATCCTTCCTGAAACCAGACGTTGTGATCAATCATGTCTTATACAGGATGAATCCTTCCTGAAACCAGACGTTGTGATCAATCATGTCTTATACAGGATGAATCCTTCCTGAAACCAGACACTCTGATCATGTCTTATACAGGATGAATCCTTCCTGAAACCAGACGTTGTGATCAATCATGTCTTATATAGGATGAATCATTCCTAAAACCAGACACTCTGATCATGTCTTATATAGGATGAATCCTTCCTAAAACCAGATGTTGTGATCAATCGTGTTTTATACAGGATGAATCCTTCCTGAAACTAGACGCTCTGATCATGTCTTATACAGGATGAATCCTTCCTGAAACTAGATGTTGTGATCAATCATGTTTTATACAGGATGTATCCTTCCTAAAACCAGATGCTCTGATCATGTCTTATATAGGATGAATCCTTCCTGAAACCAGACGTTGTGATTAATCATGTCTTATACAGGACGACTCCTTCCTGAAACCAAACTGAATCTAGATCTTATCAATCGAATCGAACAATATTATTCTTTCGATCAACGTGTCATCACACCTCGCTTCAAAGAGGGGCAAAATGTAGACACTTAAAAATAATTATTTTTAATTCCTCACATAATTAATTAATTATGTTAATTCAAATTCTCCTCAATATTAATTAAATATAACTAATATTGTCACTATAGTATGCGACTGATTTATTTAATAAATCAATCCCTTTCATTATTCTTCTAAAAGATTAAATCCTCACAAATCTTCTTCTTGGCTAATTAATTTTAATTAATTAGTTAACTTGCATGATTCCTACAAATCATCTTCTTAATTCATCATTAACCTAATAAAGTCTTCTAGAAACTCCTTAAACTCACTTAACCTTATTCTTCTAATTTTTTATTCCCTCCACTCATTCTCTCTCCTAGTCAAATCCTCCTACAAATCCTAATCCCACCTAACATTCCCTCTAATCCCCCTCCCAATGAATTGTTAATGGCTAATCATCCTGATTAGCCACAAAGTCAACTCCTTGTCCCTTCCATCCAACCACTAGCTTTAAATGCTCTTTTCCTAGGTGAATGTGAGGTTTTCAAAATCTCACAATCCTCTAGGAAAAGAGCATTTAAAGCTAGTGGTTGGATGGAAGGGACAAGGAGTTGACTTTGTGGCTAATCAGGATGATTAGCCATTAACAATTCATTAGGAGGGGGATTAGAGGGAATGTTAGGTGGGATTAGGATTTGTAGGAGGATTTGACTAAGAGAGAGAATGAGTGGAGGGAATAAAAAATTAGAAGAATAAGGTTAAGTGAGTTTAAGGAGTTTCTAGAAGACTTTATTAGGTTAATGATGAATTAAGAAGATGATTTGTAGGAATTTTTAATTCCTTCTTATTCCTCCAATCCCCATGATTATCCCTTTTTGGAGAATTTTAAATTCCTCCTTCCCATTCTTCAAGGAATGTCTCATCCTTTGCTCCTCTCAAGGCACATTGGGAAGTCTTCCCAATGCACCTTGCTCTTCTCAAGGTACCTTGAGAAGTATTTCCAATGTACCTTGAGGAGTGTGGAGACAACAAATGCCTTTAAGGCATATCTCTTGGTCTCCACACCCTCTCTTCGGCCTTGTAGGAGCTCACAAGCAATCCTAGCCCTTCATCTTGAATCCATCCTAGCCATCCATTTTTCCTCTCCTCTTCCTATAAATTGAGGATTCCATCCCTTCATTCTTCATCTCCAAGTTTAGTAATCTTATGCTACCCTTTTGAGCCTAGGAAAATCATCTTAGCATCCTTAGCATGTCAAATTCATCCTACATCCACACTTAATCATCTCATCTCCATCATCCTCCAAGATCCATCTCATTTGTGCACAACATTGGAGATCCATCCACATAAAGCAAGCAAGAGGAGCACATCAAGTGGAGAATCATCCAAGGGCACCTTCACTTCATCAAGCTCAATCTGAAGGAGAAGGTATTGGTTTGTGAGGTATATGTATTTCATCCTTGTTTTGAGCATTTCAAATTATGTCTTTTGATTTCATGTGATTATATGTTTAATTTGCATATTTGTCATCTCAGATGTCCACCTCACAAGTCTTTTCCCCTCTTCAATTTTAATTTGCAAATTGAACAAGATAATGAAGAAATTGAATTTGACAAACAAAGCAATTTTCAGATCTAAGATAACCACAAGCAATTTTTACAAATCACAAGTTCAATTTTATTTTTAAAAACTAGGGTTTTTAATGAATTAACCACTAAGTTTGTAGAAAGTTGAAACTTGTAAATGAAAAATATGCAATGTTGTTCAAAGGATAGCATGCAATACGTCAGGTTCACCAAAATGTGATGGTGGGAAAATGATGAGTGATAAATCAAGAGGAAAACTAACCCTTTCCCTCAAAGAGAGATGAGAGCCTCACCATTGATTACCCTTCAAGCACTTTTCATCATTACATTAGGGGGATAAGGGGTAATTCACTAGATCCAATCTCCACACAAAGATGATAGATTGAATTCTAAATGAATTAAGGATGTTATGATGATCCCCGTATTCCCTTTATTTGATTTAGAAAGGAATTTGATTGAATTATGTAGTGCAAAAGTGACAAAGAATCGATTATAACTTGAGATCTGAATATGGGATGAAGCTATGCACCTAGATTTGGCAGTAAAATGTTGAGACGAAGTTGCTCTGCAAATTTGACAAAAAGTTGTCCGGATCGTGGTGGGAATGTACATGGTCCTCTGAAAAATTCATGAAATGAAAAGGATTTTTCCACCTCTGCAAATGAAGCTCGAATTCGAAAGTACAACTGCGCACTTGCAACCTACATAGATAAAAGAGAGGGAAATGTGTTGGGATTGGGGGTTTGCCTTTAAGTCAAACCCCAGTATTGGAATTAACCAAGTAATGAAATAAAGTACTTGCAAGTAGATGTAAATGAAGGACTGAATTGTAAATCACCTCAAGGGAGGTTGCAGTAGCAATGTTGATAGAAATGTTTGTGTGGAATTGAATGTTGAAATCAATCTCCTCTTCAATGGTTGAATCCTTGACTTGAATGCAACACCTAGCCTTGAAGGGAGACTTGAGAATGCTTAATGTTGGAAAATAATGCTTAAATGCTTGAATGCTTGATCGCTTGAACATATCCAACTTATGCAAATGAGAGGATGAATGCCCCTTAAATAAATGTTTGAAGGATTTGAATTTCGCCATAGGCCGACATCGGGGAGATTTATCGCTCACTGCACAACCCACAAGACATGCTCTAGAAAGGTCCTGCCCCAAAATAGGGCAGGGGAGCCACACCCTTGTCCTACCCCTTTCTCCAAGGCAGAGTGTGGACAGAGTGATGCGGAGGCCAAGGAAGAAGCAGTTTTCACAAGCCGAGCACTCTCTAGTCTCCGATCAGGCTAGAGGATTCGATTTCGCATGCATGAGGACCCTAATGCAGTCGTAAATTGCTAGGGTCGCAATTTTATGACACTACAGTATTATGCTTCTGCAATAGACAGGTACATTGTATACTACTTACTCAACCGTGATACTAGACTGTCACTAAGAAAGAAAGCTCCTTTACCCATACTCTTTTGGTCAACAATACATTTGGTCCAATCTGCATTAGTGTATGTAGTCAAAATAAAATTCTCTTGTGATACCATAGACCAAAATTTGTTGTAGCTCTTAAGTATCAAAAAAACCTCTTCATTTCCTTGACATCAATTTCCTTGGGTGTTGCCTAAAACCTAGCAACCATTCCAATTGCCTACATGATATTTGATCGAGATGCAATCACATACAAAAGAATATTGATCATTGATCTATTTAATGTCTGATTTGCGGAAGCAGAATTATCATCCTTACTCAACTTAAACTCGATAACCATAGGTGTACTCACTAGTTTGCATTCTTCCATCTTGAAATTTCTCAAAATCTCCAATATGTACTTGGTTTTAGAAATGTATATACCTTTTTTCTAACTGAAATTTGTAAACCAATAAATAAAGATAACTTACCAATTATTGACATATCAAACTCCTACATTTTATTCGGGAACTCCTTACACATGATATCATTGCTTCCTCCAAAGATAACATCATCAACATAAACCATAATAAACAACAATTGATCACTATCTAATTTTGTATAAGGATTGTTGTCTACACAACCTCTTCTGAAACCTTGATGTTTCAAATACCTATTTAATCTAGAATACCAATCTCGTAGAGCCTGCTTGAGTCCATACAAGTTCTTCGTCAATTTATACGCAAAATTTAGTTTTTTTACACACTAAAATCCTTCTAGTTGTTCAATGTAAACATCTTCCTCTAGCTCTTTATTAAAAAATGTAGATTTACATCCATCTGATAAACTTTGAAGTTCTTAAATGCTAACAATGCTAAAAATAATACGATAGCCTCTAGTCTAGCTATCAGAGAAAATTTATCATCAAAACCCACACCTTCAACTTGAGCATAACCTTTGCAAACTAATCTAGCCTTATTTTGAATCACCTTTCCTTCTTCATTCAACTTGTTTATAAAAACCAATTGGTGCAAATAACATTTTTGTCTTTAGGTCTTGGAGCTAACTTATGTGTTTCATTTTTCTTAATCTAAGACAACTCTTCTTTCATAGCCTCTTGCCAACCTTTCTCTTTGCTTGCCTTTGCATTAATTTTTTGTTCAATCTTTGACAATAAGTAAAATTGCACTTGTTCTCCCTGTTCTTCTTTGGGTCTGAACACAACTACCTTTATCTCTTATAATCTAATCTTTGGAATGGTTCTTTTGCACATACCTTGCCAAAGTTTTAGTGCTTCTTATCGTTGATTCACATCTGAAGTCTTCTTCACTTTAGTGGGTTGGTTACACCTTGTCATCTTCTTTTGGAGCCTTTGACGATTGCATTGTCTCATTAACACTTACATTTACACATTCCATTTACGTGTATATCATTTACATTAATAGTGATATTACGCTTGATATGCATGAAACAAAAATTCTATGAAATTTATTGGAATATTAGATTGGAGGTCATGTGAGGATGACTAGGGATTGAAATTTCAACCACTGCATTAATAGTTTTAAGGGTTGCTAGATATTTTCTCGATTTAGAAAAATACCTTAAAAAATGTATCCATTTTAATAAAGTTATTTTTAAGAAAATAAAATAAAATAGAATGGTTGTAGGGCCCTATCAATTTATTAGTAGCTTCTTGGAATGTCCAAGGAGGTGGTAGGCTTAAATAGTGAAAAATTCAAGAGTTTTAAATTTCAAAGTTGAAGGAGACCTTATGATAGATATCATTATCAAGATGTTGGAGGTCGAGGTTGAAGTGTGACAAGAAAGTCATGGAGATGGAGGGAAGTCCAAACAAAAAAATTAAATGAGATCCATCAATTTTGCTCCTAACCTTGCTACAAACATTGATCTACTTTACTCCAATTATCATCATTAGTATATATATCGTTCCCAATTCTAGTGAAATTATTATCATTAACAACAGTATTAGTGTGATAGATTGTTCCTAATGCTCACATTGTTCTTATCATTAACAATGTGTTATCCTTATTTTTAGCGCTAGCAAAAAATGGAGGCTACCCCACAAATTTTAGCTCATTTGTGGTTTTTCCTACTCTATGGTTCACTTTATGAGACATTTTGTCAACGTAAGCGTATTTTCCCATGTTTACACCTTTTCCCTTTTATGTGAAGTCGAGGTGCAAATCAGGTTTATGAACCCGATTTACACCAAGTTTGGCATTTTAGGTGCAAATCAAGTTCGTAAACCCGATTTGCACTTCTTTTGGCTTGTTTCACCTCATAGGTGCAATTTAGGTTTGTAAACCTGATTTACACCTCATAGGTGCAAATCGGGTTTATAAACCCGAATTGTACTTTGAGTTATTGTGGCTTGTTTGAAGAGTTGGTTTAGGAGTCTTTTACCATGTTTTAAGACTTATTTATCTTCCTTTTACCCTCATTTTAATCTTTCTTGAGTTATTTTCAAAGGGAGAAGATTTTGACTATACATTTCAGGTATGTATTCTTTCTTCCCTCTTGTTAGAGTTTTTAAAACCCTTTTTTATTGTTTCTCATATTTTCGTATGACATTTCACTAGGATCATATGATCCCAAGCGATCTCCATTATATCTCTTTGTTTGATCCTTTGGTGTCATGGCAGGATCGTAGGCCCGACACGTACTACTAAGTGATTTGTGGTAGGTTTGCCACATCGTCACAATACCATGTCTTTCTCTTTCGTGTTATATTGTATGATTTTCACATTGTGGTGTGTGGTGGGTCTGTGACTTTGACCACACATCGTATCCATTGCATTATACACGTCAAGTGGTGTTGGTGGGTCTGTGACCCTGACCAACACTTGTTTACCCTTCTTTTTTGCAATATTTCATAGATGGTGTTTGGCGGGGCTTTAGGCCCGCCATCCACCACAAACGGTGGATGGCGGGTCTACAACCCCTCCCGACACCATTTTCTTATGCTTTGTAGTGTATGGCAGAGTTTTAAACCTACCCTCCACTATTTGTTTCGACCTTCCTTTAAGGTGTTCGAAAAGTCTATAAACCCAACCGACACCTCTTTGCCACATTATTATATGTTTAATTCGGGTTTATAAACCCGAATTACACCTATTTTTGTTTTTTTTTAATGTAATTAGAATTTAAAAACCTAATTGCATCTTTTAATCCACACATTTTTGTAAATGAATTTTTGAAATTATTTATTTAAAATTCATTTATTGCACACACGAAAAATGGTGATTTTTCATCCAATTTACCATGGAGATATTAATTTCTCAAAAAGGGGTTTTTGGAAAACCTAATTGTTTCAAATGCACTATTTTCAGAATTTGTTCAAGTCATATGAACAAAAGAGAATTGATCAAATATATAATTAAAATGTCGATGAATGTCTTTTTCTTCAGTATTATTATTATATCAATGACAGAGGCTTCTCCAAACAAAAGAGGGATGAAATTCAAGAAGCGGGACCCACACCCTATTTTTCCACCTTCTTCAATTACTTATAATATTGATCATATTAGAGATATGGAGATAGGTCATTTTGACCTAGCTGAATTTCAGAAAAGGATTGAGAAAACACCTTCATATCGTGACATGGAAGCTATTATCAATAGTGGCATCCACTTAGTAGCATATTTTCCTATGTTGGCTCAAGATCCTGAATTTGTAATGGCAGTGGCAAATCATTTTGATCCAGATAGCAGACAAAACAAGGAGAAGATATTTGATAGAAAATGGATCAATGATGCCATCTATGAACAGCTCACCAAGGTTCCTACCACACTTAAGTTCTATATGACTTCTTACTTGGTGTACGCTACGGCTTCAATGACACATTTTCCTGGATTGTCTACCACTGGTGATAGGAGGCAGATTCAGGTATGCAAATACTATTCCCAGTTGGTTCTTCAAGAAAGTCATAATCATTTTCGAAGATTGAATGATGATTTCTTTGGTTATTATATGGTTATGATGGACAAGAACTTGTATAATAAAAGAGTGTCTGATCATGCTCAGGAAGTAGTGAATCAATATGGATGCACATTCCTTCAATTCCCAACCTTCACATATATCAAGGTTGGATGTTTCAATTGTGAGCCATTCATGCTCCCTAGATACCACTTTGACAAGATTGTATTGGTGGAGTTAGTTCATCAGATGAATGCAGTGCATGGGGCCCAATCGGGTTCTCATAAAACAGGTTTGAAGTTCTCTCTTTCTATTGGTAGGTATTCTATCAATTCCATATTTAAGGCCAAGGTAATGGAGGAGGAGATGAGAAGAGTTACTATGAGGTTCTTTAAGGCTAGAAAGTATTTTGATTACAAAGGAATAAGAAACAAACTGAAGAAGGCATATGTACATGTGCATCAAATTGAAGATGTTTGGGCTAATTGTAGGTCTGAGCATGATGTGATAAAACTTGATTATTGTCATCTGATAGGTGAACAGATTGAGGACTTTGGTCTTGCCGATGTTCCTAAAGATCTGGAGGAAGAGGGTGATATCTTGGATCCAATGTATGAGAAGAACAATATTTCTTCTACTCCTTTGCCTCTCATCCAGTGGTCACAAAAGGAATGCACTTCCATCAGAGCATGTTTTCAGAGTATTCTTATGAATACTGATGTTTGGTAATATTTGCATGGTGTTTCTTTGAAATATTTATCTTCTGCTTCTGATGATGACACTGTTGGCCCAATGGGAAAGAGATTAGAGATTAGAACCAAGAACAAACAAGACCTATTGATGGGTGTTTTGACACACTCACCAATAGTCGGGTAGCATATGAGAATGTATACCACCTCTCTTGAAAAGTATTTAATCTTGAAAGACTAATTACTCCAAGGTCTCTATAGTCGGGTGACAACAATGTTGGATCACTCAGTGGCTGATGTGATTGTACCTATCAAGGGGCTTGGTGGTTGTAACTAAATAAAGAAAATCCTTTTTTTGTACTTCTTGATTTCAACTAAATAAAGAAACGTCAAAAGATCAATCAGGGTAACAAGAGACAATAACAAAACCAATGCTAACAACTAAATGAATTATGAATTTGGTGTATCACATAGAGGTATTATCAATAACACTTAAAGCAGCAGTTATGCAACATTCCAACAAATATGTAAAGTTAGTCAACTCACATATAAAAGGAATTGAATATCAAAAGATCATAAAATTTCTCTACTATTTCATCCTTGTATACCATTCACATGCATAATATGATTCATAAAATAATAAAACTGAAAGGACAAGTTGCTGGTTAGAATGAGAGAAGATACCAGACTACGAAGAACATCAACTACGAAAACATGTATTGTAGATTAGGCAATCCACAAGTTGCTTTGTATTAATTTTAAAAAATGGATAACAAAATAGATTTGAGAAAGAAATTGTAGAAAAAGTATAAAGTCTCTAACTAAAATGGCCTTGAATCATCAATTCGTGGACCCCCTAAAAACCTAAACTTTACAATTTATAGAAGTTCACCACAACATCCTAGGAAGGAATCATGACTGAAAACTAAGATTACAAAATGGTGGGAGTCACAGTCGACATGCAAGTTGTTGCCTGTGAACTCCACTTAACTATTACAAAATTGGTGCTTGCAGTTCATTTCCATGATGGTGCCTTAGGTTCAGGAGCTTTTAACCATACAAAAATGATACAAAATAAAAGCGAGTGTGAGATCCAGTATCAATTGAAGTTGCAGTGGTTGTGGCGGTGGCGCTACTTCGGCATGCATTTGCTTTTTCTAACTACCTATTTGTCTTTTATTCTTCTTGTATTTTTGGTAGTTTCTAATGAAGCATTCTATGGAAGCGGTTGGTGGATCAACAATGTACTCCATCCCGAACTTAGACACTTTGAGAATCTCCTTTATACTCTCTAGTCTATCTTAGATATCAAGGTTTGATCCCTACATTGATATTTCCTGGTTGGTGGGTTTTTCTCCAATTTAATCTCTCCTCTAGTCTTCTTTCGGGATGAGGTGGAAGGTTCCATAAACCTGCTTCAACTTGCAACACAAGATACATAATCAGCTCCATCATATTGGCAAAACCATAAGCGACTCCAGAATTCTGAGAGTCCAGAGTTTCAAGGTTTTCAAAGAGTCCATTATAGATGGTTTTGTGAATCTTGGGGTTCCGAGATCCATTATTGATGGTTTTGGGATCTCGGGGTTTTGCAGTCCATTACTGATGTTTTCGGGATCCTGGGGTTCCAGGGTCCATTATTCATGGTTTCAGGATCTCAGGGTTTCGGGGTCCATTATTCATGGTATCAGGATCTAGGGGTTCTGGAGTTCCGAATTAGGGTAATAGAGGGATTTTTGGGCTTCCAGGAACCCGAGATCCCGAGACGGAGAAAAAAGGTCAAGAAAACATAAAACCCTAAGTGTTGATTCAAAATCAAATTTATTGAAAGGAGGGAAACTAAGACTAACCCTAAATTACGAAATCAAGGAAACACACAAAAAAAAATGTGAACAAGCAATGACAGGACGACAACAACGGTCAACAAGAAGACACACAACGCGAAAATGAAGACTCACACAAACAGCTTCGAGGTTCCAAGATCTCGAGGTTGCAGAGGTCAAAAGGAGAATTACCTTAGAAGTGTAGAGTTTTGGAACTCTGAAGAAGCAACAAAATGCAAAACGAAGAGAGAACCCAAGATCCCGAAATTACAAGATCCCGGGGCTCCAAGAAGCAAACATGGGACTTTGGGACTCCAGGTTTTTGGAGTTCTGAAATCCAAGAGAAACCAATGAAGAGACACTTCAAGATTCCAGAGTTCCAAAGTGTCAAAGTAAAAAACAACGAAGACTTCAGGGTTTTGGAATCCCAAAAATCTGAAGTCAAACAAAGCAAACAAAATAGAAGGAACAAAATGCACTTCGAGATCTCAAGAACCCAAGGTTCCAAAGTGAAAACAAATAGAAAATGGGACAAAAACAAAGCAAAGCAAAGGGGGGGGGCAGCTCAAGAAGCGAAATTTGGGGTGCATTATGTAGGGCATAACGGGACCTTGCTACTCCAACAAAGACTCTTAAGTTGAAATTCACGGTTGGGTCTAAGAAAGGTAAAACTCAAGGAAAGCCTTCAAGTTCTAATGTTCAGGAAATAACAAAGTTAGAGATGTCAAATGAACAAGAGGAGGGTGATCATCTTGATGAAGAGTTAATTCACGAACAGGAGGATGAACAAGAACAAAATGAATTGAATGTAGAAGAGATGCCACAAGCAAATGAATCCTTACTCTAGGTATCTTTTCCTTCATCTATGTTGCAAGTTCCTGTTTCTACTTTTGAGCCTAAGCCTACAATAATTACTTGTATTTCCCCTTCAAGTGTCATTCATGTATCTTCCACTAGTATTAGTGATTCTGCTTTGGACATGCCACATGACAATATTGAGAATGTATTTTCTGATTTTCCCTCATTATTTGAAGTAACCGCAACCATGATGGATGATTTTGATAAATTCATGAATGAAGCAATCTCTAGATCCAATGAATCATCCATTGAGAATCATCCCCATGTCATTACCATGACCTCTCCTATAGTAACCACCATCGTTCAGGATTCTATCAATCCCTCTTAGGAGATGATAGCAAGTGAGGACGATGATACAACTTTACCTCCTTGGTTGATGTCAAATGCACCTAAAGAAAGGAACAAGTCATTTCACCTAAAGACTTTAATTTTAGTCAACTTGTTCCTATGACACCCAAGACGGTCAAGAAAGCAAAAACTTTTTCAAGGGTAAAAGTTGGTAAGAATAGGAATAAATATGTTGAGATTGTTATTCCTCCTTAGGATTCTATCATTGGACAGGTCCATGACTCAGATTATACCATTCAAAGGATTGATCTAGGTAAGAAAAATCATGATTCTATGGCACAAGACACTCAATCCACCTTGGAGGCTTTAGTTTCTAGGTATGATGAGGATAAGGTCAAGAAAGATCAACTAAAGGCACAAATCGAGCAAATCACCTCAATTCTTATCAAAGTGACCAAGTCTTCAAAAGCTATTGAACCAGTGGCAACTTCTTTAGATAACCAAGTTGTTAAGCAAGTTGAGTTGGCCGCATCAAGGAGCAGAGTCGTAGGAGAATGGATGGATCAAATTCTAAGCCAAGGTACACGGCTCCTGAGTTCATCTTGCACAATTGTCAACAACCTTGACGTTGTAAGGACCTGAGTTCATCTTGTACAATTGTCAACAACCTTGATGTTGTAAGGACAGAGGTGGATAATACCATAGGAATTTTCTCCCAGAAACTTGAAACACAAGAAAATGATTTTGAAGCCTGGTTAAAGTTTGAAGATTATGATCCTGATGACCTCATCCAAAATGGTGTCATTCCTTCACAATGCATTTACATCGAGCAGCGAGAAGCTTTGGAACACCAGATGAATATTCTTGAGCGCCTAGTTAAGGCTATGAGGAAGGCGCAAAAAGAATGTGCTTATAAGAAAACAGAGATTGTTGCCAAAATTTCTGAAATCCCATGTGCTTTACTTGATGAAAATGAAAATGTGGTCAATGAAGATGAATTCATCAAAGATTTTAGCTTACTCTTGACTAATGAGGTTGATAGGGAAGACTTATCTTTGTCCTCCATTGACAAATTACTTGATCTTGAATTAATTCTAGATTTACTTGATTCACTTATATAGAAACATAAGAAGTGGTGTACTAAGTTAGAAGATTATATCACAAGGGTCAAAGTCATCACTGGAAACACCTTGGGACTTGATAGAATTCAAATGAAGAATGCTTTGCAGAAGATCAAGGAATTCCAGAAGCGAGATTCAGCTCAAGGGAATGACACTTAGTCATTTATGTGTTTTTCCAATGGCATTTTATTATGTCTATCGACACCTTATGTGTCATTTTGTAACTGCGGATGTGCACCTATTGAGTGCACAAGTCCTAAGTCAAATCAAACTCCTCTTTTGAATTAGTCATTGAATTAGTTATAATTTCCAATTTTCATGCTACACCCCTCTCCTATATATATGAGGGTTATCTTTGCAATAAGGATCTTTTTTCCATCTTTGTTTATGCAACAAAACTCTGCCAAAGTGAAGAGAAAATTGAGACTTGGTGTTCATTTTGTAAATTTGCAATTTAATCAAGAAAGAGAAGAGCTTGGCATTCAAACTTTGTTTTGAGTTCAATCTTTTATGTGGTATTGATATTATTATGTCATTGATATCATATGTTCTTGAATTATTAAAGTTGGTTATAGTTATTAGTGTTGAATATTGAATAACTTTGAGTGTTTATAAGTAATCTTTGAGTTACTTTGGAAATTCAAAAATTGGGAATTACTTGAGAAGGAATTGCTTTAAGTCTTTGGTGCTTATACAAGTCAGCTCTGAAAGTTGTATTTAAAGGATAGAAAGTAGAGTCTTTGTGCTATATGAACTATCTGGCAAGAGTAGAATATCTTTTAATATATTTGTGATTCTTTGAGCTGACAATATATTTGGGTCACAGTGGTTGATAGGAATCTTAGTACATAAAAAGAATCTTTGAGTTCTTAAGTGTGCAAATTCTTGTCCCTGGGTAATTTTCAGAAAAGGGAAGTAATGGAAGACTGTTCTTTCACAGGCACTTTAATTTCCTAGTTAGTTAAGTATAATATTATTGCAAGTTTTCAAATTTATTTAAGTTAAGGGAAATTCTATTCTTAAAAGAGAATTGGATATAACTGGTTTTGAAAAAAGAGAACCAAGTTGTAATTGTACCCTGGATTAGTGTAAAGTTAGCAAGTAGGAAAAATAGAAAATAGTTGCAATAGCAAGGGGGGCTTCCCTTATAATTAGGAAGAATTATATCTTGTCTTTTGAGAGATATTGTTTCGTGTGTTGTCGTGAAACACACATTTTGTGAACCTTCATCATCTTACAAAATTTTCACCCAACATAATGTTATCATCATCATCATCAATCAATAAATTTTCAGCTCGACCGGGGATAAAATAATTATCTATCTTTATCTTTTTTGAATGCTTCCTTGTTTTCTTGTGTGAATTGTCATTAACATCATAAATCAATCAATTTTTAGTTTGACTGAAGACAAAATATTTATCTTCTTTTGAATTGTTCTGCATACTTTATTGTTTTCTTATGTGAATTGTCATTAATATCATCAATTAATCAATTTTTAGCTTCACTGGAGAAAATATTTATCGCCTTTTGTCTTGTTGTGCATGATTGCTTGTTTACTTGTGTGAATTATCATTGTTTGTATTTATCATGGTCCTTACTACATATTTTCACATCATCATGTTCTTTCATACGATGGTTTCATAAGACATATATTTGCATTGACATTTTATTTTGGGTCAATTATCCATGCACTTGGTACATCCTTGCATTAGTTCTTATATCTTTGTGCATAATGTCAAATGCAATATCAAATAAAGAATACTCAAACTACTATATTATTATTATCATCCCTCAATCCACCCATTTATGCATCATCTTATCCCAAACTATCCATCCTTGGCTTAAGCCTTATATCCTTTTCTCTCCTATCTTCTATCCTTTAGTCCCTTCACCCATTTCAAAATCACATGTGTATTCTTTGAACTTTATTATCCCTTTGAGATGTCATACATACCTCCCTCATTGTCACTTATCATTCTTCCATCAACTTAGGCACCATGTCACTAGTCCTTATCCCTTTCTAGCCACTATATTTTATTATTCTTTGAAACAATCTTGCTTCATCTAGTCACAACACCATCTCAAATAAGGACAAAATATAAACACCTAAAGTTGTTCATACCTTTCCACACCAAATTATATCCAATTCCAAGTAGTAATTAAATAAATATTAATAATTTTTTTAATTAATTCACCCTATCCTACAAAAAAAAAATGTAAATTATTTATTTGAATTGTTCCTTTTTCCATCTCAATCCAGCCACTTGATTAAATCAAATTAATTAACCCTTGTCCATTTATAAACATGATTAATTTAATCAGTCAAATTATAATCCCTAAAATTTGACATTGAAATCTTAGCCCTGGACGTCATCTCTCTATCATAGCTCTCTAGAAATGTGATATCACCAACATGTGAAACGACACTTGTCAAGCCTCCCCATGTGAATTATCACATATGTGACAAGTCACATGTCTCCATCTATCATCTCCTTGTGAGAGGAATCGCATGTTTCCATTCTACTTCCCTATGTGCTCTCCCTCATGTGTGTGAACATTTATCATAGGCCACTCTTTTTTGTGTCCTCACACATATGAAAGAACACTAATAATAAGTCTCTTTTCTCCATGTATCCTCAAACATATGTGAGGACTTAATCTCTTCCCTTCAATTTGGTCAAATCAGTCATATCCCTTCATATCTCCTTAATTTTTGTCCTCCTCGAGTGCACCAATGAAATGGTGTCATTTGGCATACTATCATCCACATTAATCTCTCACAAATTCTCCATTGTTGATCTTGAATTTAAATCTCAACTATATATCCTCCATCCTTAGCATTTGTAAATCAAACCCTCTCCAAACCATTTCATTATCACACTACATTGCAAAGTTATGATACCAAATTAGAGAGCAACCATTTCATAATGACACGGTATCAACTCACTAGGAGCACATCAAGAGCATTCTTTGGATAATATTGAAGATTTCTCAAGGTTTTGAGACCACATTCATCCTCTTATCGTTCAAATGTAAGTATAATAGAAAGAAAGGTGTGAGCTCATTTTCACCCCTCAAATTTATGTTTCTGATACCCTCTCCATGATCTAATATAGTTCAAATACATCCCTATTTTTTACGAAGTATCTATGTACCTATTTTTTAGTTTCCTTTTTGTATCTCATTAATCCTAACCTATCAACCAAAGGCACTACTAACACTTTTATAGGACTCAAAACCAATTTTGATGTTGTTCCATACATTAAAACCTCAACATAAAAGATCATCTACAAAAAATATATACATCTTAACCCTCAAACCCATGTCACACCAACTCTAATTATAAATCCTCCTACTTAAAGGTTTCCAATAGCAAGTATAAGAAGCTTGAGAAGGAATTTACTAAACCTACAATATCTTGATGTAGCCATTGTTTTCTTTGTTAAATAAATAAGAGCATGTTAAAATCTGAGAAACAGATTACAACCTAGAATTGAATTGAAAGAGACAGATCAAATAAACTGTAAATGCAAATGAAATAAACAAAATAATAGTGATACCAAGAGAAAAGTGATGTGAAGTGCTCCAAGGAAAAATAGCATCAGATTACTATCTCCAACTATATGAAAATACAAGAAAGGTAGCATGTTTATATAGACTCAAGAGAGGGGTGGAGGTGGCAATACCGACCAATGAAGAGAGACCACCATGATGGTCTAAACAAAGTAAATGCACCTCCTCATAGCATGGTGACACCTCAATACCCACTTGTCTTAAGTAAACATGCTTTATTAACCTAAGCAAGCTTAATTAAAGTGTAGGAAAAACCTAGGAAAAGGGAAAATAATAAACCCAACTAGGAAAATAAAAACCTACACTAACACCTCCCCTTAAGCGTAGCTTAGGTGGGTGAAAATATGGGTCCTGACAAATGAAGTCTAATGAGGTACCCATGTACATAGTAGTTCCCCCCAACAAAAGAGAGTACGCCCCCCCAACAACAAAAAAAATAAAGAGAGAAGGAAAGAATAAAACTAAGAAGTCCCCCCAAAAAAGGATGCCTGTCGCACCCCAAGTAAAGATCTCAAATGAATGAACTTTCTCTCAGTGAAGGGTTTGGTGAAGATGTTTGCAGTCTGATTTGATGTATGACAGTACTGAAGATCAAGAACCTTCTCATGAATCAGCTCCCAAATGTAGTGCATGTGAATCTCAATGTGCTTGGTTTGTTGATGATGGATCGGATTGTGAGAAATCCGAATAGCACTCTGGTTGTCACAAAAGATGATTGTAGGCTTTCGAAAGTAAATGCCAAACTCGGTGAGAATGTTTGGAAACCAAATGGCCTCAGTAGCAGCATTAACTGCTCCTCAATACTTAGCCTCAGTAGATGAAAGAGCAATAGTAGCTTGTTTCTTGCTCGACCAAGAAACTGGACCAAAACCAAGAGAAGCAATACCCTGAAGTGGACTTGCGATCCTGATAATCACCTGCCCAATCTGAATTTGTATATCCCACCAAGTCAATATCCACACCCATTGTATAATGCATCCCATAACTATGAGTACCCTGTACATAGTGAAGAATCCTCTTAGCTTCTTTCTAGTGCAGCTCATGTGGCTCCTACATGAACCTAGAGACTAGGCCCACTGCATATGAAATATAAGGCCTCGTGTGAGTCAAATATATGAGGCTTCCAACTAATTGACGATACAAGGTAGCATCTGCCAAGGGTGAAGAACAAGAAGCCTCAAGTTTGACTCCTAACAGAAATGGAGTCGGTGCAGGCTTACAGTCAGCCATGTGAAATATTGAGAGCATATAAGAGCATACTTAGGTTGTCCAATGAAGATACCAAAAGGCGAATGAGTGATCTCAATCCCTAAGAAGTAGTGGAGTAGACCTAAGTGAGACATCAAGAAACAATCATGAAGGGCAGTTTTGCCTGCCTTGATACGGGATGAGTGACTCCTAGTGATCAACAAGTCATCAACATAGAGAACAAGGAAGGTGAGAGTATCATCTTGCTACAAAATGTAGATGTTTGGATCAGAATGGCACCGAGTGAACCCAACTGATAGAAGGAAGGAGTCCATCTTGGTATACCTAGCACGAGGGGCCTGTTTAAGGCCATAGAGAAACTTCCGAAGGTGACAAACAAGTGAAGGATCCTGGATGAACCCCTGTGGCTGCTCCATATATATCTCCTCCTGAAGGTCACCATGAAGAAAGGCACTCTCCACATCCATCTGATGAACTTCCCAGTGATGGGCTGCAACAATAGCAAGGACAAGTCAGATGGAATTCATCTTGGCAACTGGCGCAAAAGTCTCAAAGTAGTCAATCCCAGAAACCTAGGAGAATCCTTTGGTGACTAAGCGAGCCTTATACTTATCAACCAACCCATCTACAGCAAAAATTTTTGTGGTAGATCCACTTGCACCAAACAAGTTTCCTTCCCTTAGGAAGAGGGAGTAAAACCCAAGTATGGTTCCTCTCCAAGCAATTGAACACCTCCTGCATAGTTGCATCCCACTCGGGGACACCTGAAGCTTCCCAAAAGGTCTATGGATCAGAAGTTGTAGCAAAGAAGAGATGTGGAGCATGCTCAAATTGTGACCTTGTTCTTCTCTCATCTGAAGGATCACCAGCCCAATCACCTGTTGACTCCAATGTTTGATGAGCCCAAAGAGGCCCAATAGCTGGAGAATGAGGAGAATCTAAAGGAGAATCATCACCCTCTGAAGGATGACTAAAAGAAGAGGAAGATGAATCCTCACCATCGTCATCTGAAGTGGAGGAAGAAGACTCCTCAGAAGGATTAGGAGGATTAAAATCCTCAGAAGAAGTGTCATCATGAAGTTGCAATGTCTCCATAGAAATGAAAGATGGAAAAGTGGCAGAAGAAGAATTGGAAGTATCCTCCTCAAAACAAACACTCCTCTCAATGAAAAGCTCATGTGTGGTAGGATGGAGAACCCTGTAGCCTTTGACACCATCTAGATACCCAACAAATATGCAAGGCTTGCTCTGTGGATCCATAGCCTTGCGTTTCTCTGCAAGATTGTGGGCCCATGCAGGAGACCCAAACACATGGAAGTGTTTGATTGTGGGTTTCCAACCAGTCCAAGCTTGCAAAGGAGTTACCTCCTTCATAGCTTGATGAGGAACATGATTCGGGATATAACATCCACAATTGATAGCCTCTGGCCAATATTGAGGTGCCAATGATCCAAATTGGATCATACAATTAGCCATTTCCTTCAAGGACTGATTCTTACTTTCTGCAACTCCATTTTGTTGTGGAGTGTAGGGAACTGTGTGTTGAAGACCAATGCCTTATGAGATACAAAACTATTCAAACCTCTAGTTGACATATTCCCCCCATTATCGGTGTCCATAACCTTGATGGTTTTCCCTGATTACTTCTCTGCAAAGGCTTTGAATTCCTGAAAAGACTCAAAGACCTCAAACTTTTGTTTGAGAAAATATACAAAAGTGTACTGAGAAAGATCATCAATGAATGTTAAGACATATTTGGCCCTACTGAAAGAAGGATTTGGAAATGGTCCTACTAAATCACTATGAACTAGCTCCAAAAGTTGTGTGGCTCTCCATGCTTTGCCTTTATCGAATTTTTCTTCAGGCTGCTTGCCAAGAATGCATCCTTGAAAAACTCCATCAAAAAATCGAATAAAAGGCAACCCTATAACCATGTCATGCTGACTGAGTTGCTACAAGTAGCAGCAGTTCAAGTGGCCAAACCGTTGATGCCACAAATGACTCACCTCATCTGAGTGACTAAGCAATGCAAGTGAAGGAGAATCAAGAACAAAGTGAGAAAAGTGATACAGTCTAGACTGATGATCTGCTTTTCCCACTACAATTGTAGACCCATTATGCACCTCACTAATTACCACTGTGTCTGGAGTGAACTCAACCTGCTTGCCACAGCCAATGTGAGTGATATGATAGACAGATAGGAGATTAGTTGACAAAGATGGAACACAAAGGACATCCTGAAATGTTCCTTCGCCCACATCAATAGACGCTCTCCCATGCACTTCAGCAAGAGTGTCATCACCCAATAGAATAGATGACATAAAACATGACTCCAAGGAGGAAAAACTATCCTTTGATTAAGCCATGTGGTGTGAAGCACTCGAGTCAATAATCTACGAATTAGGCTGGGAAGCAACAGCAACTAGATCCTTGCCCTTTCCTTTCCCCTTACTTGTGTCCTTTGAAGATTCTTGAGATGAACTTGGTTTCACAGAATCAGGCACCTTGATGTTGTTCTTTTCTAGAAGATGAGTCAAATGATCAATTTGCTTCTTTAGACATTTATGTTCATCGTGACTAGGTTTCTTACAATAGGAACACTTAGTTTTCTCCTTCTTGGGCTTGTCACCCTTTGAAGAAGATGCATCATTAGTTGCTTTTGAAGTAATTGGATTTTGTTCTTGCTACTTTTCTCCTTGGTTCTTTTGTTTCTTTTCTTGCATAGAAATCCCATTTTGATCTTTTGTACCTTGGTTTGCAACCAAGGCTTAAGATTTAGAGGACTTAATTGTGCCCATTTGAATCATCTTATCCTATTCTTGTGTGAGTTATTTTGTAAAATCATCAAGAGAAGGCATTTTAAAGCTGGTTCCTAAGGCACTTTTTTGTAGCATAGAAAGTAGAAACAAAAACTGAATAGTTTGGACCAAGTTTGGAAAGAATGCTTAGAATCAATTGTGAATGTTTCTTATCTATCCCACATGCCTTCAATCGCAACCTTACAGCCTTTAGTTTTGTGAAGAAGTCCTGAATTGTATCAAAATTACATGGATTTATCCCTATTAGCTCATTCTCCAATTGGTATCCCCTTAACTCATCTTGTTTACCAAATAACCCTTCTAATGTTGTCCATGCATCATTTGGAGTTGTAGCAGATTCAACATGAAAAAGAAGATCAGAAGATGTAGACATACATAGAGTACCATAAGCTTCATCACATTTGTTAAACCATTTTGGTTTTTCTGCAATTAGTATCGGTTCAGTTTCAAGTCCCATAGTTACTCTAAACAACCCCAACTTCTTAAGATAGATTGTCATTTTTTACTTCCACCCATAGTATTTGTAAGGTGTGAGTATTGGTACTGTATTTCAAACGATTTTAATGCAGGAAAGAGAGATGAAAAACTCAGAGAGAACACACTAGACCACCCCCCTTTTTACTATATCATAAATCACCCCCCCCCCCCCAATATTATAAGGTGGCACTTTATAATTGAGTGCATCTACAATGCTGGAGTTATTTTCCAGTTTTACAAAGTCCAAAAAATGGACACAAATACTGAAGGCAAAAATAATATCTCAGAATATGAGCACCAAACCAATACCAATGTATTCTACTTGAAAAAAAAAGAATGACCTGAATCCGAGATCATATCTGAAAGTTATAGTGGTTTGAAGTTCATAAAATGGGGACTGCCCTTTAGATCTATTGATAAAACTTAATTTCTGGAAAATTGGTAACTTCTAAGAAAAAATTGATTGCACCACTGCAAAGAGAACGAAAAAATACCCCATTTCAAAAAAAATTGCACTGAAAAATACCTCTGTATGACTGAGAAAACCTCATTTGCAGATCAGATGCAAAAATGAAAACTGCAATGGTGAGGGGTCTAGCTGAAGCTTTCCAACGTGATTTTCAAAAGATTTGTTGACTGAATAAAAAATATGGTAACCACCCATATGGTTTTTTCCAACGGTGAAACAAACCCATAAAGAGTTTTTCTTTATCACTTTCGGAAGATGGGGCCACAGTGTTAAAAAAACACCTTCAACTAGGAAAAAACGACATGCAAAGCTTCTAGTGTCCGATCTGCACACACTTTATATGAAAATAGAGGTTTTGGAGCATTCCAAATACAAAGAAAATGTCTGTTAGGCCTCAAAATACGCAATTTGAAAGCTCCTTCACAAATCTAAGCTTCAAAAACCTTGTTTTACAAAAAACATTTATGTAAAACAATATTACTGGATCTTCTTAAACCTTTGTTGGTTCTCCAGATCATACTCAATGCAAGAGAAAGCATAGAAAGATTTTGCAAGATCTCTACAAATAATCTACACTTCCAAAACAGGCTCTAATACCATGTTAAAATCAGAGAAACAGATTACAACCCAGAATTGAATTGAAAGAGAGATCAAATAAACAGTAAATGCAAATGAAATAAATAGCATAACAGTGATACCAAGAGAAAACTGATGTGAAGTGCTCCAAGGCAAAATAGCATTAGATTACTATCTCCAACTATATGAAAATACAAGAAAGGTAGCATGTTATATAGACTCAAGAGAGGGTGGAGGTGGCAATAGCAACCAATGAGGAGAGACCATCATGATGGTCTAAACATAGTAAATGCACCTCCTCATAGCATGGTGACACCTCAATACCCACTTGTCTTAAGTAAACATGCTTTATTAACCTAAGCAAGCTTAATTAAAGTGTAGGAAAAACCTAGGAAAAGGGAAAATTATAAACCCAACTAGGAAAATAAAAAACCTACACTAAAGTTGAGACTAAACAAGTGTCCCTAAGATTATGAGGCTCTAACATAATACAACAATGTGGTGTGAACTAGTATAGATATCTTAAATACATATATCTAAAAAATATCGAGATATATAAATTTGAATCTATTTTATTAATTTTATTTTAAACTATTTAGTTTTATTTTACTATATACATATATGAATATAGAAATTTTAACATTTTAATACTCATATCAAATCTTTTATTAAAACCAAAACCTTTAATATTTAGTCTTGTTCTAATTATCATCTCTATATTTCAACCTTCAATTAATTAAACAAAATCACTTCAAATATTTTTTTTATAGGATTCAACCTTAAATTTGTTAAAAATCACTCCAATATCTCTCACATCCTTCTTTAATATATGGATAAAGCTTTAATCTTAACTAAAAGATAAGAATATGTTATATGTGGTTAAAGTTTTAACATTAATATTGTTTTATTTATAAAGTACATAAAATATGCTTAAAATGTCAAATAATAAATTTAAGACTATTCTCTATTTAATTAAACTTTTCTATTTGGATTATACATTTTATTTGTTATGTATTTGTATATGGTTCTTTAATAGTTTTTCTTAACATGTTTGCATCATTACACTACACTCCTTGTTGCCTCTATAGTTACACATACAAGCATAAAAATGCTTCATGATCCTAAAACAAGTAGCATAATGGATAGAATTTCCTCTAAACCTATACAAAATGTTGTATAAAGGATTTGAAATGCCGCTTATAAACACCCCAACTCCTTATGTGTGTGCTTCCTAACCCACAATACCTCCCAGTATCACATTGATTAATATATCCTCTATTATTAAAGTAATATATTGGGCACTATGTTTAAACTAACAAGACACCATAAGATCCCATTTCTTTCAAATTGTCAAAGCAAGGCATGCCTATTCTCAAGGAAAATAGTTCATGAAGTCACAAATTGCTAATTTGTTTACACATCTTTTGCCACTACTACACCCAATAAGAACATTTCTCTTCAAGACTAATCTAGGAGGATCTAGGTTACTAGATCATCCATAAATTTCAAAGTGTTGCTCAACACCCTTCATGGTTTCACGAATATGATCCTTATCCTAGTCAACGTCTATGTTCCAAACTGCAAAGCATAATTGCACATCATTTCCACACAACTTGACATGCATTTGACAATTGTGAGTAATTATGACAATTAAGTCATGTATATGAATTGGCATGTGTCTGCCCAACATCATATCTTCATCATTGCATGCTATTGTTCAGTGTCATTCTTTCTAGGATGATGATGAGTGGATGGCATCTACCACTTTTGTTCTAGTGGATATTGTACAAAATTAGCATAATTCTAATGTGTTATAATAATTTTTATATTATTATCAATTGTTTTTTATGTTATATTCAATTTTGCTCTTTGCATATTCATATCTCTACCATGAATATAAACCTTCTACACATATAACCTAATTGAATATCTTTGATTGTGTTACTCACCAAATTCTACCTCGAGCCCTCAATCAACAATTGAAAAGCTTGAAAAACTAACTAGTGAACTTCTAAAATATTGACTTTGTTGTACACTTTTACCCAAGAAAAAACATTAAGAACAATTCTACAAGAGAAATTTCATCTTTATTGTGGGTACTTTGCAGCTTGCCCTGTTGATCCACCTAAACTGATCAAATTGTCAAATCAACAAAAAATTGCAACATTGTTGTAGGTGAAATTCTAAATAATTGGAACATTTATGGCTTGCTACAAGTTAACTTGCTACACCAAAAATACATTTGGAACGAAGTTATGGGTAAGCTTACATTGTTGTTGTAAGCAACTTGCAACTTGACCCCACTAGTCCACCTACTTTGATCCACTTTTCAAATCAAAGATTCATCAACTTATTTGTGATAACAAATATTAGCAATAAAAAATAAGGCCATGCTTCACTCTAAATGAGTGTTATAGAAGGTACACAATCCTTTCCTTCAACCCTATTGAAACAAAGGGATTGCCCCCCACCCCATGACCATAATTAGCCCCTTCCATAAGGAGGCTAGAGCAAGAAAATAGGGACGTGATAGAAAGGTAGGCAAGGGCTTTAAAAAACAAAATACTTTTACTAAATACCAAGTATATAAATAGCTATTTTCATGGGTACATGATACCATAGTATGCCTATCAACTATTTGGCCTATAGATACCATAGTATGCCTATAGATACCAAGTTTGCATCATTTTTTAACATTGTCGCTTAAAATGTGTTTCAAGTAGGTTCTTGGTGGATGATGTGCTTCAAATTACAAATATAAAAACCCAACTAGGATAACAACAAAAAAATATAACAAAGAAACCATCAAGTAAATACAAATTAATTGGTAGCATAACTTTAGATGGTATTCAATTACAATGTCATACAACATAATAAACAAAGTATAAATGACATATCTTCTGGTGCTTGGAGGTGAGTATGAACTTAAGTGGTTGTGATATGGCATCCTAGTTGTTGGTCCTCCAATCATCGTCCCCAAGGGTGCAACAAACCAAAGCAAGTGAACCACTAGCCCATCCACCCCAAGAGCAAGTTATCCCAAGATTAATCTTAAGGGCCAAGGTCATGAACTCAAGTGATGGTATGACTAAGTTTAACCATGGAACAATTGAGAAGAGGGGTTGGTGATCCCATACTACATTGGGGTCCACCCTCAATCCAATAGAGTCTAACTACACCATCAAACAAGTGGGAAGAAGAATCCTATACTAAATCAAGGGCCCATTAACCCCAAAAGATCTTATAATCTTATGAGATTCAAAAGAGATTTCCAAATGAACCTGTAGTGAACCTACCTACTCGATGGATTTTGGCTTCAATTGTCCTTAAACCAATGACAACAAGTCTACCTATCCAAGAAATAGCTACCAACATATACCACCTCGTGACCTTAATGATGATGTTTATATTCTTCACAATATAGATAATACCAACATATACCACCTTGTGACCTCAATGGTGATGTTTATATTCTTCACAATATAGGTAATACTTCGCATTGATCACCCCTATGTTATAAGTAACTACCTACTAATTCTCCTAATACAACAATTAGCTCCAATTATCATTACTCGCACAATAAGCTAACTACCCGCACAACCTATCTAGTATCATAACCAAGATAGGTCGTGAATTAAGTGAATGTTGAAACAATCCCTCGTAGTAACCCAAACGTGAATCATTAGCGAAAATCTAATGACTACCTATCACTACTCCAATATCTTTATGATTCAAACTTGGGATATCTCTAGCCCGGAACTTACTAGCATCCTACTAGGAATTGACTCAAACTAGCGACATTCTAAAATGAGTGGTAAGTTAATTGAGGCAAATAAATATGTTATAAATCCATCTAAACAACACATTGGCAGTTAGTAGACCTATCTGTCCCTTAAATTTTATCTAAGTGACTTGGTTGTTTACCATGCTCTACACAAGGTTTGTGTAAAGCATACGAAACGTTAGACTGTGGTTGTGGGCATACCATGAATATAACAAATCTTCCCCCTAATTTGTTTTAATGATGTTCCCGTAAGTCCTCACTGTGTCAATTTTGGTTGCAAGAATTATTGAAATTTCATATGTTTGATCCATTTTAACAATACGTAAGTATATGGGCTTATTTTAATATAAGAGCTGTTATTTTCAAGATATCTAATACTACTGCTATAATCTAAATGTCTGATTATCAAAGTTATATTAACTTCCAATGTTTATTAAATCTAAAATCTTTTGTAACATTAAATTTAAATTTACTATGATTGGCGAGTGTTTACTTGAGCTTTTATAGAGGGGTTGCAAGGTATAATCAGATTTAACACTTCCTCCTATTGCAGAGCAAATAGATGTTTACTTGAGCTTTTATAATGGGGTTGCAAGGCATAATCAGATTTAACACTTCCTCATATTGCAGAGCAAAAAGATGTTTACTTGAGCTTTTATAATGGGGTTGTGTTGATGTGTATTTTGTACACGACCAAACACAAAATAAAATACCTAAAGGTACCTCATCCTCTCTTGAATAATGTCTTTGAATGCTGAAGATGTCGCGAAAAGGATCAATCGGGATGACTTCAAGGTTCTTTGCTGTAGGATCTCTACGTGTGGATAAGCTCTCTGTGGTATGATGTGATTTTGCTGGAATCACAAGGGGACTTACACTTGATGACCTAAACGTCTGATTTGCTAGAATCACAAGATTTTACTGGCTTAGATTTTGAAAAAAGGAAAAAGGACGAGGGCGAGGAAAGGATCTAATTCTGATACTAAGAAATGTAGGAGCAATGATTGATCTTTGATGAATTCTAACTAAGTCTTGTTTTGACATCGCGGGACCATCTCCACAAGGTTAGTTCGATCTTCAGAGGAAAGCTTTATGATGTTCAGATCATCACTACAGGCATAGACACCATCAGGCTGATGCATATCAATGAAGAAGCGACAATTGAAGTTAAGCTTAAGCTGAATGATTCCAGTTGACTACACAAGGCAAGTCTGCAATCAACAAACTGCTAGTAGTATGGAAATACAAATTTCACCATCAATCAAACACATTTCTTCCACTCATCTAATAACATGAAATCAAAACTAAGAAGTATAGAGACCATGCAAATTGTTGAATCGACCCATAGATTTCACCATTTCTTCAATAAAGTTTTACAAGTTTTTTACAACATCTTGGCAACAATCTTTGCCTTCTCTCTCTACTCTACTCTAATTGCTATACTATTAACTGACTACTCACTAACTATTTACCCCCTATTTTTCCGCTATTCACTAACTACTTTCTATTAGCCTTTACAAATGAAGAGTCGGGGCTTATATAATGCCCTTAATACAATTCAATGGCTAAGATCAATTTGAGATCAATGGCCAAGATTCTACAATGAAAACCCTAATTAGGGTTTGTTAAAACAAACTCAATTCTGACCAATGAAATAATTGTATTAATTGGACACATGTCTTCTTTGGAATATTCGACCAATGGATAGTTGGGGTAGGTACATCGAAGTTTGTGCCACCTTTAATGAGTCAGGTACATTGAATCTGGACATGCTAAGATGGACCAACCCGACTGGAAGAGTGATGACTAGGATGCCACCTTGTCTGATACTTGCAACTTGGTAGATATCCAATTCGATGATGCTGAGAAGCTAGCTTTAATTAATTCATCTGAAACTATCTGCTTCTTCAACGAACCCTTGCTCTGACTTCTTTTGTCTTTGATGTGCAGGATGATGATGATGGATTGGAAGAGGCAATTCATGATGATGCTTGACCGAAGAAGGTCGTCCTTGTCGATGCTAGACGGGAGGTCGTCACCCTTGTCCTTGCCCGATCTTCTTTGTTGAGAGTCTGTTAAGTAATAGATCCTCCGGCTTTGGGTGGTTATTTGAAACCTACACAAAAACTTAAAATTAGCCTTTGAGCATCATACCTTAAAGCATGAAATTTAAAACCTTTCAAGGGTATAACTTAAGATATTAATTTGAAAAAGACATGATAAATCGGGAATTATACATTTTCAAATTAATTGTGAATGGAAATTGGATTTTCAAGACTTAGACTTTACAAAATTGCTATGAAATCACAATAAGTCTTGAATAAGAACTTCAAAAAAAAATGATTCTTCATATCTCCTCCTTTGAAAGCCTAACCATAAAACCTTGGAAAATGATGAAAGAAGACCAGATTTTGCTAGACAAAGACTGAATTTCTGGCCTTCTTTTGGATGAAATATGCCTCAATTAGCCTTTTCGCCTTCCACTAGCCTCCAACCACTCAACAATTTCTGGAAATTAGCTTCCAATCTTAGCAAGAAATTCACTCCAATCTGCTCTTGAAATTCGCATGAGAGGAATAATGAATGAATGATTTGAAAATGCTACAACACTCCTCTCTTATATAGGGCGCTCACCCTAATCAACCATGAGGCCAACCTAGCAAATAAACAAAAATAAAATAAAATCCCTTTTAGAAGGAGGCCAACTTGCTTGTAAAAGCAAAGACATGAATTTTGAGCGCTCACCTTGATTTTTTAAGTTTTAAAATTAATTCCAAGGCTTCAAAGGTGGTTTTTTTTCATTTGTTTTAAGGCTTGGAAATTAGTTAATTAAATTATAAAGGCCTTAATTCATGCGAACTTGATTTAGCTTCCCAAATGTCTTGAATTTGGCAAATTTAGTGAAAATTGTGGGCTAGCTTAGGAATATTAAGGTTTGATCAAGACTTAATGAAACTTGTTTCCTCCTTAAGCATCAAAATATCCAAAGTGATGGTTTGAACCCCTCGTCTAGACTTGCTCACTTGATAAAATTGAAATTTTCTCAACCAATATTTGCAAATTTCCATGTCTTTGTATTCTCAATCTTGCAATTTGCCTTAGACTCAATCAAACAAAGTTGAATGATAGATTTTTTTATATTTTCGCCCTGGACCCTTTGGAAGGGTCAGGAGGGATTTTCAAGTTTTGAGCATGTTCCTCCATCCTTTCAACTTCAATTCACCTTCAAGGCTAAAAACACTTTTCCTTTCACGTTCAACCCAAGTTTCACTTGATTCCGCAAGGGAAAATAGGTGTTTGAAGAATTTTTGCCCTGGACCCTCTAGAAGGGTCAGGAGCGATTTTTCTCATTTGGGCTCAATTCCTTCAATCTTGATAATCATTGGCAATTTGGAGTTATTCCTAAGGCCTTCTTTAATCATGATCCACACTAGATGTGGCATGAAACTAAGGGAAAAGATAGATTTTGCTCAATTTCGCCCTAGACCCTCTAGAAGGGTCAAGAGCGATTTTCCCTTTTTAGACCAAAATCATCATTCTTTCAAACCCAATCTTTATTGCAAGGTAAATTCTCATCTTTCTTCGCCCTAGGAACAAGGTTTTAAGCTCAAGCAAGGTTAAAAATATAGGCTTGCAAGGAATTTCGCTCTGGACCCTTTGGAAGGGTCAGGAGCGAAATTTCCTTCCTTGGCTAAAACACTCATTCCTAAACTCCTTCAAACGTCCTTAAAGATTTCAGTATGCCCATTTTCTCTTTCAACATACCTTAGACTTTTCAATTTGACCAAGTAAGGCAAGAAATGAGTCCTAGGTTGATTTTCGCTCTAGACCCTTTGGAAGGGTCAGGAGCGAAAATCACTTTTTAAGCAAAATCTTGATCTTTGAAATCATCCAACTCCCTCTCAAGGCAAGAACATTCAAAAACACCTCCACATGTGCCTTGGAAACTAGGAACTTGGTCTTGATAAGTGATAAATTGAGGTGATAAGGATTTTCGCTCTGGACCCTTTGGAAGGGTCAGGAGCGAAATTCCTAATCTTGGCCAAAATCTTGACTTCATTTTCACATTTCTCCATCCAAACAAATGTTTTGCCCTCAAAGATCCCTGGGAACGAGTTGGTTCTAAGTTTGGGTCAAACTCGAATGTCATATGGAAAATTTCGCTCTGGACCCTTTGGAAGGGTCAGGAGCGAAATTTGACATTTTTTAGACTCTTCGTCAAGATAATTTTATGGAATATAACATTTAAGTATAAGAAAGAAAAAAGAGACATTTCCTTCTATCTTTCTTCTTTCTTATAATTTAAGTTATATTCCATATATACTTTCAGGATGTTTGAGAGTGGTTTCAAACCTCCAGGAGTTATATTGCAAAATCTAGTTTTTGGAAGATTCTTCAGTTTTCCAGACTTAGTCAAATTTCAGGATCAGGACATTCCAAACTTTATCACTCACCAACTTGACCTAACTCAAGCAGAACTTGCTATCCAGGTGATCCCCCTGGCGACACTCGAAAGCTAAAGGCTAACAGACAAAACCCTAAAAAACCTAGAAAACAAACCCTAGAAAGCAAAAAGCAGGGGTCCCCATTTGCAATGGGGCGATGTGTGAAATGGTCACAACAGGTTGCAAGGCATAATCAGATTTAACACTTCCTCCTATTGCAGAGCAAAAAGATCATGGAAATGAGATATAAGAGATGTTAACACCCAACTCCTCAAGCGAGTCATATTGAAGAAAGAGTTATTCAAAACAAGGCTGGCTGGCTTCTTGTTGACAAATACAGCATATATCTTCACAACTCATGTACTAAAGAAATATAGAAGGAAAAGGAAGTCTTCTACTGGTTTCAAAATCATATAGCTAGAGAAAGGCAGAAAGGAAGTTGCTAAAATAAAAATGTGACTCAAAAGCCCACAATTGATTCAGACACAAGGATGCCAAAAGAAAAGAGGATTCTTCCCCTCAATAAGTCCAACTACATTTAAGTATAGTGTAAGAGAAAGTTCAAAAGTAGGTAATGGAATATATATATATACAATGTCTCCCTTTTTATGACAATTTCATGAAACGTCAAACTGCGTATGTAAATTTCACCTTACAATCTACTCCGTCTCAATGAGGCATGCATCTTTTGACGTAAGAAAAGTTTTATATCCTACAAAACAAAATATTGATCGTAGAGATTTAATGTAAGCAATATCGGTGTCTCGAAATTGGTGCTTGGACATGGTTTGGACAGAAACAGTTTATTAGTTGTAGTATTAGAAGGAATTTTAATGAAATACTGATGTAAAGTCTATAAATCAAAGTTGCAAACCAATAGGTATAAAACAACCATTCAACTAGAAAAGCATATTATGAATTCAAAGACCAAGAAGATTCAAAAGTTTGGTAGATAAGAGAATGATTGGAAACGAATAACTTGCTCTCATTAGCGATGCCCTAGCCTTCAAATGCCCTTTTATTTAACTCGCCAAACTCTGCTGGTGAGCCATAACACCCTACAGATCACACCATCACCACATCCAATCCCCTGAACACCCTCCTTCCACCAGTTATAGCTCCTCACGCTTCTATTAGAGCCTCTTTCCTTTGTTTCTCTGTTTTCTTTCTTTTCCATGCCCCTTACTCTCACATTTTCTTTGAAACAAAAGCTTGCTCTTCATATTGAGCGGTCATCGGGGTTTGAAGACTGTCATGCGCCATTTTCTTCCATGCCACGTGACATCAAACTTGATTGACAGAACAATTAGGGAAAGGTGACCATTATCTTAAGCAAGGTGGGTTGGCTTAGGATTCTAATGGAAAATTCTCAATTGGGTGGTAATACTGAGTTAACTAGACTTCATAATTGCCAGACAGGGTTGTAAGGTTCAAAGTCCATTCCCGAAATAGGCTGCTAAGCATTTTGGTGTATGGAGTTTTTGGGAATGTGACAACAACTATATACACGTCACACCAAACTTAAGTAGCTTTGATTGCATCCCCCATCAACTTAATGATTTAAAATATTAGACAAAAGAAACTTGGTCACTTCTGATCCCAAGAAAAAAAAGGAGCTTTGCTTTGCCTCTCATCAACTCAATGATTGAGGATACTATCGCAGTCAATTTGCCAATGCAATGATATTTAAGTTAGATTATTGTAGAGCTTCCATTTAAAATCAGAGTGCTGGGTCAATAAAAGTGACTTAAAATGTAGGCAACATCATATCAGGGGTTACAACTTCACATTTTCATCAAGACAAAAAAAATTATTTAAAATAAAAATATTTTTCTTATAAAAAACAAATTCTAAATAGAAAAAACACGCTTATACAGCCCACTAGTAACACAAAGTTGTAAGACAAGTTTCGACAATGTTTTTTGAACAACCACAAAATAAAGGAAGGAGGTTTTCAACCATGCTTTCAAGATAATGTTGTATTACAACAGTTGAGGATATCCAGTCCTTTGCAATACTAGTAAATGTGAATATTTTTGTTTACTTGATAAATTTCCTTAGGGAAACCCTATGAGAGGAGGCCACCACTAAGGAATCAGAAATGACTCGAATCTGTGCATGATTGACCTACTCCTAGGCAGTCGTAAGAGGTGTGAACAATTAAACGTGCACTTAACACGAGATTTTACAAGAATGAATAATACATTCAATCATTAGTTTAAATTTAAAAACAATTTCATTTGTCCTTTATTGGACTATATCCTGTAAGGTTCATTTAGAAAATATGATTCTTTTTATTGGTCTACATCCTATTAGCTTCGTTCAATCCAATTTTGAGGCTTACTGCTCCAATTGAAACCCACAAAATTCATATATTAAAAAAGACAACCGCTGTTAAGCCCAATTAATTATTTTTCATACAGCCACAAGTAACAATGAGATACTTCGACTGACCAGAACTCCTGTTACAGTAGAACTTATTACATCATGTACTAAATAAATTTCCTCAGACAATGCACACATAATTCTTAGTGATTTAGGTATCTCTAAGAATATGTACAGGTCTATAAATGCGAAAATTTCGACAGGATATGTTATATTGTGGTGATAACACAATTATAATTCTGACCAGCTACTTACATCCTTATCTGGAATCTGTCATACCTGCAAGAAAAAAAGTAAGATTAGGCTTCTTCCATTAATTGTATATTGTGCATACTGAACAGAAAAATACGAAGTCCTGCCAGGTCCCATGTGATATTTTTAACAAATTTATTAGTCAAAAATGACAACGGCATGTTAAGAATTCTTTAGTGCACATGACTTGGTAATATCAGAATTAACATTCATGTTTACTATTTCTATAAGAAACTTCACCAAACTATAAAGATAACAACTTCCATACAGTCCAACAGCCGATGGAGGGCTGGCGTGAGGTGTCCAACACATTGAACTAGTTATTTAATACATATTGGATAGATGCATAATTAGAAAGCACAATGACAAAATATTTCTAGGTATAGGCTATGAATTAATATGTATAACAAAAGCAGATTTTCAATCGCATTTGATTCTTTAAGTCTTCAATTGTTGTATGAAGGGTGAACCAATAATATTCTCCAATTTTTCTTAACGGTGCCAAGAAATTATTGTTCTATGTTATATCTAATTTTTATTAGTTGAATATTTCAACCTCTTATTCTACCCTTCTAGTAATTCAACCTGGAGCATTCTGACAGCACAGCTATACTGTTAAATATTTAATAACCGGATTAACAGCTGGCGGCTCTTAGTGGATATGTTTCACTAGACAATCCTCTTGCTTAATATGTGCACGCTCAGGCAATAGCTGAAAACAGAGCTTCAAAGAAAGAGACATGGCTACCATGACTATTTCATTTATTTTCATCCTTGGCTGAATTCCGAGCTAAACAGATGATTGTATCTGTTAGTAGTCCAATTTATTTCCGGAGCATTGTTTATAGAAATAAATCGAAGAAATTTAAGCAAAAGTTTGTCTTTTTGTTTCAACTGATTCGCTTGTCTACTACATTCATGATTTTGTCTTTGTTGTGTGTATTTAAGTATTTAATCATTGTTTGTAGTACAGAGTCAAAAGTTTTAATCTGTGATTTTTTTGCATATCGATTTAGTTAAGCTAAGAATTTTAAGAAGACTTGTATTCTAGCTTCAATTTTACAAACCCTTGGATGCTTTTAAGCAAGGGTTATTTATGTCTATAATGAATTATTGAATGTTTAGGGTTGAAAGAGCAAGTCAATCATCTCATAGTAGTGCATGGTTTTTAGCACTTTCCTAACATATATTACTATTGCTTCCTAAGGTATATTACTATTGCATCAATATTCTCTCCTTTTCAATTATACTATACACAATGACAAAATTTTGCTTTTGCTAATGTGAACTTGAAAAATTTTAAGCAAAATTTATTTCAGATAAATGCCAGACTTCTTATTCAGTGGTCAGCTGTGAGTGAAATTGATTTGAAAAACAAAACCTGCCAATTTAGGCACACCATGTTTATTTACAGGACATCTCACTAAAACATAAATCACAAGAGCTTTATCCCTCAAATTAAATGAAGATTCGCCATCTAAACGACACTGGAATGACGTGAATTACCTGTATAGTTGAGTAATTTACAAGCCCTCTCCCTTGAGCTCTAAACTAACCTACTAGCTAGTGAAAGCAACTAAAGGTGCTGTTGAACAGCCTATAGCATAATTTATTTATATCCTATCAGCCAAGCACTAAACAGGATGGCCTTTCCAACAAAAAACATAAATATGAAGTGGAAACAGGGATGCACATAAAGGAGATGATTTTTTCATCATGACAAAAAGTAAGGTTCAAAGATGTTTCCTTGTTCTTATTGTATCTTGGTGTTGCAGAGAAGTCTCCAATCTCCTTTCAAACAGTTTATTTCTATGAAACCAACCATAAAGTAATTTATGAGGATTATTTATGGTCTTGTAGTGTTTGTCTGGATTATTGCAATTATATTATTGCATGCAACCATATTTGTAAGATTTGGGTTGGTATCAAAAGGTACATGGAAAGAAATCTCTAGGCATGATGATGTCCACGAGATGAGTGAGATTTGCTGCATTGTAATAGTTATTTCATCCACCATATGATCAATGTTCATAATTTAACCCTCTGCATAATATAGCAGTACTTTATTTTTCAAAGAGTACATATGGTACTTTTGATTTGTTGGTTTCATATAACCACTGCATTGTGTGATGCTTCCAAGTTCCAAGTATGCTTCTCGTGAATATGGTTCAAATATGCATATAGATAAGCTTAGATGTTGAAATACCTTCTACGAAAATATCAGATAAGCATAGATTTGAATTCATCTGGTTCATCAAATTCGATTTTATGCAAGATGCCACTTGGAAAACAGAGTTTTCAGTTGTCTGTTCTTATTTGTGTTTTTCTGGGTAAGCAGAATTAAAATTTATATTTATTTAGAAAAAACTCACCCTAAAAGAAGCTTGTCAAATTCATGGCTCAGAACCATTATTTAAGGCTCCAATTGGTCAATTATAATGAAAATTCCTGGGTTCCAAAGGGATGTGTTCCCAGGGGTCCAGGTGATGTACTCAACCTCCTGAATGCTTGGCATTGTTGATGTTATTTTGCTGATGTGCCCAGCCAAACCAGGTGCTCAATTTTAGTTCTTATTTCATGCCTATACTCTGGAATTTGAAGATGATATATACTAGGGTTTTGTTTATGTCATTATAGATGAAGCCATTTGAGATTCAGATGCTTGAGATGTTAGCCAATTGTGTGCATATCAAAGTTCCCAGACTCGGACTTGGCTCTGACTCAGCTCGTGACTCGGCTCGGACTCGGCAACGACCCGGCAAAATAAGAAAACCCTTGAAATTTAGAGATTTTTAACGATTTAAAACTTGTTTCATACACCCATTATTGAATTAAGCTTAAAGACACTATAACATCATCAAATAGAAGCTCTTACGATGTGTGTAGTATCTTGAATATTAAGAATCTAAGATGCATTGATAATTGTCACAGCTCTTACGATGTGTGTTCTATTTTTTTTTGTTATATTTCTCAATACTTTCCACAATCTTATGTTTGCATATTACCAAACAATATCAGAACAGTGATTAGGCCAAAGTCAGAGAACTTCTTTACAAAATTGAATTTATTTTACTGGAAATCTTTAGAAAAAACACCTAACTTGCAGACCATTATTTTTTAGCAATGATTACAAACTGCAAATTATCTGATGCCAATAGATATAGAATTTTGTGAGATTTCCAGAAAGTGATCACAGTTAAGAATCCAAGTCATATTAAAAGTTTTATGACCTCCAAAAGTTGGCCTTCCAAACCTGCCGAACTGTGTTTTTTCTGTTATAACAGAGACTAAAAGGAGGAAAAACTGTAACTTGCAATACAAATAAGCGAAACCAAGTGTTGTGTTTAACATTGTGAAGGAATTTCCGTCCTACTAGCCTACAAAGTAGTTATATCCAGAAATTTTGGAGGAAAAGGGAAATTATGTAGGAGCATTTTCTAGAAAAAAAGAAAAGCATTATTTCAAAACTAATTTCTTTTCGAGAAAAGCAGTCATTCTTTTGTAGGATTAACCAGTGTCATATTACCACATGTTTAAGAATGAATGCAAGCTGGTCATAAGACTTGTCAATAACCCAGACAATCATCATGAAGATGTACCTGTCTCATCAAGGTTCCAAACTCCTCAAACCCTAGAAGGAAATCAAAACTTAGTATTTTCTTTTAACAGGAAGTTATTCTATGCCTAACTCCAACACCCATCAAACCTAGATGACAGTCATAACTTGTCAACAATCTATGGATGTGTTGACGTGTATTTTGTACACAATCATACACAGAATAAAATACCCAAGGGTACCTTATCCTCTCTTGAATAAAGCCTCTGATTGCTGAAGATGTCGCAAAAAAGGATCAATCAGGGTGACTCCAATGTTCTTTTATGTAGGGTCTCTACGTGTGGATAAGCACCAGTGGTCGTTGTGAATGCTGTTTCATCAAGGGGCCTTACGTCCTCCAAGCTGTAGGAACAAGATTTCTCTAAACTAACAAATTCTCAAAAAGATCAAAGGTAGGGTTTGCAAGGGATAAATTCTAATCTAATCCTATGAATGACCTAATGTAGGCTAGACTTGGCAAGATCCTACCAATTTCAATATTGCCATGAAATAACAACCCAACTGAAATTGATGCGATCTTCTAAGGTAACAAATGATTTTCAATTCATCAAGGATCATAGACACTACCACAAAGGCACATATCCAAAGCTCAATGACGATTGAAGGTTTAAGTAATTCAAGTCTCTCCAGTTGACCACACAAGGCGTTCCTACAATCAGTAAGAAGCTAGTGGTTTGGAACGTGAATCTCACCAAAATCAAGCCCAACAATTAGTCCTTCAAACTTAAATACTACTTCGACTGAGAATGGTTCAAGAAAACAAACAACCATGAAGATAGCCACAAGAATTGCAATAAAACACCATAACTTCAATATTTTATTGATCTCAAAGCCAAAATAGACAACAATTGTTTGAAATTCTTTCTTCAAACTCAATCTTGCTACAAAATAACTTTCTTCTCTCCAAAAGCTCTAATCTTCTAACTATTTCTTATTGCTCTATTTCTAATTCTATATCAAAATGAAAATAAATGAGGGTATATATAGCATCCTCAATTACAATGAACGGCCCAGATCAAAAGAAGATCAACGGCTGAGATTCTGACACCTAAACCCTAATTAGGGTTTTATTACAAAAGTTCCCTTTTTATTGCACAATATTAAATGCATAGCCAAAATATTTAATTTGGCACAAAAATCTAGGAAACATAGACCAATGATAATTAAGGTGCCATGTCATCTATAACAACCTCTCTTCTAGAACCTTATTCCCTTTCCAATGCTCCTTTTTAGCATATGCAATGAATCTGGACACGATTCCCTCAATCTCAGCAATAGGAATCTTGGGAAGATTCCTCATTCGTTCTTCCAAGTGAATAATCTGATCAAAGGCCTTGAGAAGAGCTGCGTCCCATTCAGGTTCGAGTTCCTTGATTTTCTCAATCAGGAGCATAGTAGCAAACATTTGATCTCTTTGTTCATCTGTAATAACATTCTCATCTTTGCAAAAGATGACTTTGACCCTTTCTTCCAACTCTTGAAGATCCACATTTGTCTCAACTTCGATCCTTCTACCAAGAATAGTGCATAAAACCCCAAACACCTTGTCCTGGATTGGATGGATGACCTCCTCCACTTGATTGCATTTGGCGCTAGTATCCTCAAAAAGAACTTCCTTCATCTGGAGTAAAGTAGACCACTGGAGTAAATTATGAGCTCCTCCATCCATTATCTTTTCTTGTGCTAAGGTCTTCCTTGATGTTTGCCTGATTACTTGAAGAACAAGAATGATAACATCTTTAGTATGAGCAAAGGCGGCTACTGTTATCATTAGGTTGTGGATGATCTCAAGGACCTGGATAGCCCGATGAATGGTCTGCATCATTCTTGTTGCAAACTCAACGGCAACTGTATGGGATTTGTCAATCCAAGAGCTCATAAGCTGGACCAAGCTCTTAACTCTCTCTGCCTCACCAACTGATTCAAGGGGAAGTGCTTGCACAGGAGATACTGCTGGATCCTGCCATCCCAAAGGCTGACTGAGGTGGCTAAAGTAGCCTCTCCAAGCACCGACCTCTCTCTCAAGTTTTCTATTCTTTTCCATTTCTCCTCTAAGCTTGTCTTTAAGTGCCTCAAACGAATCAGTTGCCTCATCCAATGCCTGCTCAGTGTTGAGTGGATCAAGCTCAACGGTTTCTACATCATATTCTTCTGCAAGGATTTCACCCTCGTACTTGTCCACAGCCGGTGTAGCTATCTGCAACTTCCTGGACCCTGTCTCATCTCTGATCATCTTGGACACTTTGGTGGCCTTCTTCTTTTCTGTTACTCCCTGAGAATTTCCGACAAAGCTATCTAAATCAATCACATTATCTTCGTCTTCGATCACAGTCACCCTTGTTAGTCTCTCCTTCAACCAATCTGGAATGGCGGACCTTGTCTCTCTAACTTGTATTTCTTTAGGTAGTGGTTCTTCTTTCCGGAGAGGAGATGTCGCTTCATCGTCATTCTGGTCTTCATGTAGCTCATTGACCTGGGGAGATTGACTTGATGAACGTTGAGATGCCTGTCCTCCTTCATGTTTATCATTCTGAACCATTGATTCCATAGATTCCTCCACTTCAAGTGTCCTCTTCTCCTGTCAAGAAGATGTGCCGGATGAGCGATCTCGATTGGCTTCTTGCTTCTTCTTGGAAGATTCTCTTTTCTCAGGTCTTTCCTTCCTCTTCGCACCTCTAGGATGAGGATTGCCTTCACTTACGCTTCTGGGGTGAGGATTGCCTTCGCTTGTGCTTCTAGGATGAGGATGGCTTTCACTTGTGCTTGCTCCTGCTTCTGCCGTCCTTTCCTCCAAAGTAAAAGTCATAGATATGTTTTGCTCTCTCAACTTTTGGTGTTGCACATCAACCCATCTGCGAGTACAGGACAAAAGTGGGGCCATCAAAGCCTTTAAATCCACAACCTCAGGTTCATTCCAATCTATCTTTACTGCCTTGTCTTCTCTATCATATGATGACTGGAGGTGCCTGCCACTGTCCTGAGCTTGATCGGCCACTCTGTAAACTTTGCATTTCCTGATGAAATCCAAAGGCAATCTAGAATGCATCTTTCTTTTCACTTCTAAATCATCTGAGAGATTCATCCAAAAGTCTTCTACCTGACATTCATGCTTGTATTTTCTACCAACTGTTTCTTCTATATATCCATAAGGATCAAAATTCTCCCTCAATGAAAAGAATGAAAATGAATATAAGGCCAACTCCCTTTCTGCATCATCTAAAGCTGGAACATTAGGACATACCTCAACAGAATTCCCTAGTATGATAGGTACAGGAATCCCATTTCCATGCTTGTGTCTGAATGCCTTCGCATAAGCTGCCAACTGCCTAGTTACCTCAAGTAGTACTATCCTGTCTGTCGGATATCTTGGCAACATATATGGAGGTGAAGGACACCCATGAACTCTAATATATGTAAACTTCTGGAATTGGATAAACCAAGCACCATACCTCTTTACAAGTTCTTGTGCCTCTTGAGATAGCCGATTGTGAATCCCGCCTTGCAGTGTCCTAGTGATGTTCATCGTGAAGGTATCATTGACTAACTTGTAATTACTCCCAGGTGGATGATGCAAATGAACATAAGAGTCACAAACTCTGACTTCTCCAGGTCCTCTTCCAATTGCTCCTCTGTGAGGTAGTCCTGCATACTCAAAACTCCTGATCAAGGCATATATGATGTATGAGCTCATGTGGAATGACTTGGTAGCCTTCAGTCTTCTCAACTGCACGTCCAAGCAATGGCTAATAATTCTAGCCCAATGAATTGTTCCTTTTCCTTGAACTATCACTTGGATGAAGAAGAACATCCACTTCTCAAAATAGAAGGCTTGAGGAGCCCCTGTAACTCGATTGAGTAAGGTTATCAAATCTCTGTACTCCTCCTGGAAGTCGATCCTATGTGGTGTGTTGGGAATCTTGCTCAGGCGAGGACGACTTTTGAGTAACCAATTCTTGTTGATGATGCTAAAGCAAGTGTCCAGATCATCTTTGTACATAGATCTTGCTCCTTCCAAGCTTTTGTAAATCATATCTTTATGCTCTGGCAGATGGAGAGCTTCACTGATAGCCTCATCCGAAAGATAAGCCAAAGTGTTTCCTTCCTTGGACACGATCGATCTTGACTGTGGGTCATAATGGCGGGCACACTCGATCATCAACTCATGGCACTGGATCGCTAGAGGGAAGCCGGCCGCCTTGATAATGCCACTTTCAATTATTCTCCTTGCGACAGGTGATGGCTTTCCAATGTAAGGGACCTCTCGAAACTTCTTCACACTGAAGTTTCCCAAGTTGGTATCTCCAATGTTGCTCCATTTTGACACGATCTTGGTCTCCATTTCTTCATTCCTTTGATCTTCCTTCATAAGGGCTGGACGACTGGTGGATGCTCCCGCCTTTGGGGTCGCCATCTTGACACCTACACAACATTTCATAATGAGCAATATACCTTGGAACGTAGAAATATAGATTAAGTTTAAGCTTTAAATTTAGGAAACTTCATGATAAATCTTTGAATTATCATTTCCTAAATACGATTATGCAGTTGGAAATTCAAAATTTCAAAATTTAAACAAGGGAGATCTTGCCATACCTCTCTTTGAAAACTAGCTCTAAAAAACGATGCAAAAATTAAAGAAATTTGCTAGGCAAAATGAAGATCGAAGTCTTCTAGCAAAGGCGCCTCCATCAACTTCACCACCCTTTGGGTCTTCAACGCCTTGAAGGAAACTCGCTCCACCTCTAACAAAGTTCGCACTCCCTCTTGGATTGAAATTCGCACCTCCCCTTGGATCAAAATTCGCACTTCTCCTTGGATGAGATTTCGCTCCTTCTATTGCTTCTCCGAATCGCATGTAGACAATGATTGAATGATGGATTAAAATGCTTCAAAGTACCTCCCATATATAGGCGCGTATGCTTTGCAATTGCCCATAGGCCGACTTGAAAAAAAGGCGAAAATAAACAAAAATTAAATAAAAAGGAGGCCGACCTTTATTAAAATATTTAAATAAAACCCCAAGCGCTCTCTTTTTTATTTAATTTAATAATTAATTAATTAAATGCCTTTGCAATTTCGATTTTTTAAAAGGCTTAATTCAATTATTAAATGCCTTAGGCGAACTCATTAAATGCCAATTTTAATTAAAAAATATTCCAAAGTTTTAGCAGACTTAGCATTTAATGCAATTCAAAAAATTTGGCGTCTAAGCATGGGAGGAATAAGGGACATCTATCAACATCGCTCTGGTCCCTGGGTGAGGGACAGGAGCGCCCATGCATTTGGGTCCTCCATCTTTCATTTTTTACATTTGAAACTTCATCCTTGATGTTCGAAATGGCATTTTCGCTTGGAACCTTGAGTTTGATTCATGTGATCTTTGGAAGAGGCGTACCTTGGAACATTTTCGCCCTGGTCCCTTGGAGAGGGACAGGAGCGATCTTTATTTTTTACCCTTGATCCTTGTCCTTCCAATCACCAATTCATGTTATAGGGCAAGTGATGATTTCATCCATCCATTCCATACATGCTTAACTTGTCATTTGCAAGGCAAACTTGATATTCTAGAGATTTTCGCCCTGGTCCCTTGGTGAGGGACAGGAGCGATCTTTACTTTTTACCCTTGGTCTTTGTCTCTTTAATTGCCAAATCGAGTTGTGAGGCAGGCAATGATCTTTATTGTTCGTTTCGTGCATGTCCAATTTGCTTTCTCAAGACCAAATGAGCTCTCCCAAGGATATTCGCCCTGGTCCTTCAGTGAAGGACAGGAGCGATTTTGCATTTGTGCTTAAGTTAGTCAATTTTTTAAGGTTGGCTCCTTATTCATCGTCTTCCTAAAGATATTTTGGACTTTGCATGACTTCGCCTTGCCGTGGTTTTGGAAAGGAATGACTGGTTTTATAGAAATCGCCCTGGTCCTCCAGTGAAGGACAGGAGCGATCCTTAGTCCATGGCGCAAATCCTCAATCATATTGATATCAAATTGTCTTCAAGGCATAAAATGTTGTTCCTTAATCCATCTCGAGTCATGCAAACGAAAGTAGCACTCCAAAATGTTAGGCAATAAGGCAAATTTGAAGATTTCGCTCTGGTCCCTGGGTGAGGGACAGGAGCGCCTTAAGCCAATTCCATCAAGTTCTCGTGGTCTTTGCAACTTTGTTCCTCTTTGAAGCATTCCCAATATCATCTCCATCATGTGCCTTGGCTTGGATTCGACCAAACTTGGAAGGGAAGTCTTGATAATACATTTTTCGCCCTAGTCCTTGGGTGAGGGACAGGAGCGCCTTGGCCAAAATAGGCTCTACTTGTGTTTTGCAATCTTCCGAAATTATCTTCAATGGAGCGATTACGCCTTCCTTTACTCCTCTCAAACTTGCCTTTTGAGAAAATCGCTCTGGTCCCTGGGAGAGGGACAGGAGCTTCCTTTGAAATTCGCCTTGGTCCCTGAGAGAGGGACAGGAGCGATTTTGCCAATTTGGATTGATTTTTTCCATTGTGGTCCATTCAAGTTATATTCAATGAGCAAAACGTACATTCCTTGATCTCTTCCAAATCGCGAAATCATTTAAATCTTGCAAGGATAAGGCAAACTTGGAATTCAAGCTCCGGTCCTTCAGTGAGGGACAGGAGCGATTTTGTCATTTTAGCATATTTCCTTGTTAGTTGGTCGCTCAAATTATATTCAATGGACAAGACATGCCCTCCTTGATCTCTTCCAATCAAAAAATTGTCTTGGTCCTGCAAGGACAGTGCAACTTTGAAAAACAAGCTCCGGTCCTTCAGTGAGGGACAGGAGCGATTTTGGTCCTTAAGGTCAAATCTTCATAATTTTCATCTCAAATTTCCTTTGCTGGGGAAGATACCATCATTTCGCAAGTTATGAACAAAAGTCCAAATCCAAAAAATGTCCAAGAAGGTGTGTTTGAGGAAAATCGCTCTGGTCCCTGGGTGAGGGACAGGAGCGATCTTGTCTTGTTAGGCCCAAAGTTCAATCTTTCGTTGCCAACGACCAAGTCTGGATACTCCTTTATGCTTGTTTCATCCTTCATTGCGTCCTTATTCTATCTGTTCAATCAAATGAGGCCCAAAACGATCTAGATGAGCCATTTCACCCTGGTCCTTCAGTGAAGGACAGGAGCGATTTGGCTTTAAACTTTAAAAAACTTGTCATTTTGGGTCTTCAAAATCTTCAAAATCTTCAATTCACATTCGATTGTACCCCCTGGCGACCCTGCACAAAACAATTAAAACAAGTCAATGACCAAGATGCATAAAATATCACTTTCGCCCTGGTCCCTGAGAGAGGGACAAGAGCGATTTTGCCCTTATAAGCCCAAAATATCAAAAATTAGGTCTTCAAATCACTTCATCATGCAGGGTTAGGTTGTCCTCAAGTACAGGAATCGGTTACCTTGCTTCCAAAATTTTGGTTAGAGTTCACCCAGACAAAATGCATAATTTAATCATTAAAATGCTAACCCCTAGACCTAACTTGAATTTGCCTTCAAAATCTTGACTGGACTCATCCTGAGACATACTCAACTTCCTGACAGACTCGGGCTATTTCAAAATTGCAATCTCCGAGAGGATGCTTAATAATCTTTCAAAATTTGACTGGACTCGGCTTGAAAATATCAAAAGGCAACTCATAAGGCTTAACCCTAGTCCAGACGACTCACTCACTTAATCAAAATCCTAAAAGCAGAGAGAAGAAAAAAACAAAAGCAAAAAAAAAGGGGGTCCCCATTTTAATGGGGCGATGTGTGAAATGGTCACAACAAGATGTAGATGGCAGTGATCAGTGCTTTATGAATGAACAGTGAAAATAACACTTTTAATAGGCAGCAAAGTCTCTTTAAATCACATCTGGCAGTGTGAGCCAGTGCATGAAAATATAAGAGGACTTAGACTAAACATTGAAGGTAACAACAGAGGATACAAGAATATTAAGGTGATAGATCTGTTAAATGCCATTATTTGTATGAAGGATATTCTAAGTCTCTTCAACCATGTAAAATCATAAACTCTGTACAAGCCAGTGATCATAAAGGCCTACAAACTAAATGGAACAGTCATCATGCAAGGACTATCAACAGAGATTGCTTGCTAACAAACTTCTTTTTCTACAGTACCAAGCTAAGGATTGTTCATAAAAACAAGTGAATAGTTCACAAATAACAGTTCAGATGACAGTTGACAGGTGATTAGTAAGCTGGGATAATCTACAGACACATGAAACCTGAATGTTTAGACTACATGTTTGATGACAAAAGGAAAATCTCAGTGAGCAGGCTTATTAACCATGGCAATACCCGAAGAGTCTATGGACTGCCCAGACAGTGTAAGGACTGATAAAGACGATCTACAGGTAACAATAATAAAGGCAAAACTGGTGATTCAGACTCGGGTGAAAAGTGCTCCCTGCATCGTCTTCCATTAGGCTGTTAGATGCAGCAGTTGGTATACGATTCAAGTCTGTATGACAGTAAGTTAAGGATTCAATAGCATTGTTGGTGGGTATGGACTGTCCATGAAATAACCAGAGATCGCAGTTTAAAGCCACCCATTCTTCGTGGCAGACTGGCCAGGTCACAACCCTCAGACTCGGTGAGTCAGGGAGTGACTCACTGACTCGGCGAGTCAGGCGAGTCACGCCCCCTGACCCGTCCGAGCCCGGGTCAGGGTCACCATGACCCGGCAGGGGTCTCCCGGCCCGCTGACTCGCGTGACTCGCGGCGAGAGTCACAGAACTCAGGTGCATATATATAGATTAACCATTCTGCAGTGAGCTTAGATGACATATTTCTCAATTGTATCAATAAGGTTGTCTCATGGCAACATCTCTGCTGTGCTTCTGGGAATGCAAGCCTTGTGACACAGTTCGTATGAAACTACTATTGCAGAGCAGCATTAGCAATTTGTAGATAATAATTTTTTTGTGTATCTTCCTTGATAAGCTTCAATTTTCAATATTGTTTTGGTTTTTCAACTTCATCAGTGACTTGGTGGCAAGTAAATGATGATATCTGCCTTGATCAGGTATAAATTTTTGACAGGCAAAATTTTGGTCCGTCCCATAACATAATCAATGTGCTACAAATTTTCCTGCAGAGGATGTGATGTATTCAGAATCCCCCTCTTGATGCATGATGCAAATTAGAGTTTCTAATGCTTGAGATTGTATCGAGCAATGGTGTTTTTTCTCTTGCACTGGTATATGCTCTGTTTAGATTTTAGTCAGTAGAGTTTGAGGCTTTGAGCCTGTTGGGTCCAAAAATCGCTGTTCACACTCCAAGAGGAATTAATCCACTTCAAGCCAGAGAAATTTGTTTAGAAGAGGGATTGGTTGTTGTTGTGTAGCTAGGTTGGATCCCTTCTAGGGCCAACCTAGTGCACAAAATGCCAAGTGGCCTGTTGGCCTTGGCATTTGGATATCTCGGTTGTATGAGTCTAATTTGGGGCAGGCCCTATTTGGGCGAACCACTTGTGTAACTTGTGATTAAGTTAAATAACTTAAATGTAACTTGCATCTAAGGGAGACTCGTATGTAACTTGTACTATATATTGGTCTGACCCTATCCTTGGCGCCAAAAGTATAAGGCCGACTTGAGGTCTATCAGGAGATATTGATTCATATATATGCAAGGTCATGATTGCATCAATAGAGATGAATTCAATCACATGAAGGACATGTAGTGTGCTCGAGGGTGACGATAAGAGCTTATCGTCTATGGTTGGGAAGGCAACAGATCTGATGTTTGTTTGTGGTTAACGAGCACTCCCATTAAATCAACATGGTATCAGAGCCGGTTCCTTCTATAGAGCCTAAACGCTTGAAGGTAGATCCTGTGCTTTTGAGGGAGTTCAATTAAAGTGATTTGCAGATGAAGGAAAATTTGATGATCTGGCGAAGGAGATCGAAGTCCAACGGCAAAATATGGGACTGTGACAGTGCCCTTTACGACTCCTTTGAATTGTGATCCTTTTCTTTTCAGCTGAACAGAGCATTATTGGTGGTCTCGAGGTGATGCTTTCATAGGTTCTCGCTTCAACGAAATCGTGAGCTGAATTATGAGAAGCAATCGGACGAGCAAATTTTGATTCCGAAGAGTAGAAAGGCTTCGTCTTGGTCACTCAAGAATTCGATCGCTGGATTTCACTACCAGAAGACATAAGTACATTAAGAAATAATGAGAACAAATGACAAATCAGAAAAAGGTTGTTCTGTCGAGGAAGTCAGGAAGGCGTACATAAAACTTTCACTTAAGGTGCACCTAGACAAAAACAAGGACCCTGGTTCCGAGGAGGCCTTCAAAGCCGTCTCCAAGGCGTTTCAGTGCTTAAGTGATGAAGAAATGCGCTGGAAATATGATGTGTAGGGCCCCGAGGACGACTTCGAAAATGCGCATCAACATCAACACTTTGCCCGGAGACGCAGAACTCATCAAGGTTTTTATGACGAAGGGTTTGATCCCGATGAAATTTTCTGGCAATTCTTTTTTGGTGGGGCGAGTCCTCAAGCTAATTTTTTTCACCCGCACCCACGTTGCTAGAACGCGAGCGGCTACCGCCAATGGCCGGACACAAGAGGGGGGTTTCAACTTGTTTTCAAGCGCCAATTTTTTTTTGGAAAAAAAAAAAAAAAACATCCGGCGGTTTTGCCTGTTGAATTGATCGAAATCTCGACAATTTGACAGGAAATCTTGCAATATTGGACATCGAGAGATCCGAGTAAAGAGAATTCATGGATGGCAATAAGGATGATGTGCTCAAGTGCCTGAAAATCGGCAAAGAGGCGCTGGCCGCTAGAGATTCACAGCCATCAAATCATCACTAGGTGCTTTAGTGTGATCAATCCAAGTGAATGGAAATTCCATTGCTAAGCAAAATTATAAAAGATAAGTACTCTTTATGTTTGAATAATGTTCATGAATTTTTTCATTAAGTCATGCTACATCATTGAATAGTGAATCATGTATTGACATTTCCCCTGACTATCAATATCTCTCTCTGAAATGCCTCACCAAGACGAATTAGAGATTGCATTCAAGGAAGGAAGATTGCTTGCATTTCTTCGCAGAGGAAGTATCAACGTTCAGGGGGAGTCTGACATATCGTCAGAAGTAAGTTTGGACAAGGAGGTCAGAAGATTGATTTCAGCTTCAGAGGGAGCTTGACATTTCAACTTCAGCGGGAGCTTGACATTTCAACTTCAGAGGGAGCTAACATCGTCATGAAGATTTGGTTAAAGCATTTTTCTCTATGATGGAGAAACTTGAGGTAAAAGACCTTGTTAATGAGTTCTTCTCTGTGAGGGAGAAGTTCGAGGTGCAATCCCTTGTTAATGAATTCTTCTCTGTGAGGGAGAAGTTCGAGGTGCAATCCCTTGTTAATGCATTCCTCTCTGCGAGAGAAGTTTGAGGTGAAAGCCCTTGTTCCGCCCTCTGCGAGTAGGCATGGTGGTGATGCATTCTTCTCTAGGAGAAGTCTGAGGTTAGAGCCCTCATTCCACCCTTTGCGAGTAGGTATGGAGATCCACCCTCTACGAGTAGGCATGGTGGTAATGCACTCTTCTCTAGGAGAAGTTTGAGGTGAAAGCCCTCTTCCACCCTCTGCGAGTAGGCATGGTGGGCCCACCCTCTGCGAGTAGGTATGGTGGGTATCATGGAAGAAATTCCATGATGTGCTTGTTCACCCTCTAGGAGTAGCTATGGTGAACATATTATTCATGGGAGTAGCCATGGTGGTAGTCACTATGTGACTTGGTTATTCAGAAGGAATCCTCCTTGGCTAAGAGGGAGCGTTGTTGTGTAGCTAGGTCGGATCCCTTCTAGAGCCGACCTAGTGCACAAAATACCAAGTGGCCTGTTGGCCTTGGCATTTAGATATCTCAGTTGTATGAGTCTAATTTGGGGCAGGCCCTATTTGGGCGAACCACTTGTGTGTAACTTGTGATTAAGTTAAATGTAACTTGCATCTAAGGGAGACTCATATGTAACTTGTAATATATATTGGTTTGACCCTATCCTTGGCGCCAAAATTATATGGCCGACTTGAGGTCTATTAGGAGGTATTGATTCATATATATGCAAGGTCATGATTGCATCAATAGATATGAATTCAATAACATTAAGGACATGTAGTGTGCTCGGGGGTGACGATAAGAGCTTATCGTCTATGGTTGGGAAGGCAACAGATCTGATGTTTGCCTGTGGTTAACGAGCACTATCATTAAATCAACATTGGTCAACTCATTAACAGAATGAGTGTTTAAAGCCAACCTCAAAAAGACCCCAGAGGGTGTTCCTAGAGGTATTGGTCAGCTCATCAACAGAATATGAGTGTTTAAAGATAACCTCAAAAATAGACAAACTGAAAACATAGTAGCATGTAATGTCCCGTTTTAGGACTGCTAGCCTTTATGAGACAATTACCTTAATTTATCCTTCTTGCTTTATCAATCAATGGCAATGAAATCAAGTGAAGGATATTCTACTCAGTTAATCATTTCTATTTCTGATATAATGTATAGATATATGCAAAATGAGAATGAACTGATAGCAATATCTGATTATACAATTATGCAACTTGCTTTGGATATGATCACTTTATTCCTAAGGGTAGTACAATGCTTTGTCTGAAGTATACCGAGATGTTTGTGCAATTGTGTAATATCTTCAGGCAAGAGGCTGCTGTCTCTGGATGATTCTTTTAATGTATGCAATCACTTGTCTTCACTGCTCCTTGCGTTGGGCTGCTCTGTCTGATTTGTCGATGACATAAGCAGATAATGGTTCCAATATCAATGGATAGTGATCAGGTTGCTTTTCCTGATGGTAATTTGAATGCTTGCAATGTTAGGGGCTGTCTCTGATATGAAATGATTTAGCTTGTGCACCCAATATTGTGCCTACAGCATTTGCTCACAAAGAGCGATCCAATCTGGATTATAAAATAAGATACAAACTTCTACGATGCCCTCTTGGTAATGAAAAGATTGCCCATATATATGGATACAATCAATTAATGGTGGTGCCTATTCAATTATAGAGACATGTCTATCATAATTGCATCCCTTCATTAAACTAACCGATTATTGTTGTTAGTTAATGTGATTGGTTTGTTCATCCTTAATCATGATAGATATCATCATTAGATGGGAATCGTTGATCAATAGTTAATAGTTTGATGGCATAAATGTTATCGAATTCTCCTTGGATTATGATTACTGGTTAGCAAAGATATATGCCTTAATCCGTATCATGGTTCACCGAATTCTTGATCATATGATTGGAATATCTCCGAACTATTATGTGTTCCCATATTATTATTTATCCTTCCATAACCGGTATCTTGGACGGTCATTTATTGTTAACTCATCACATGTGATCAAATTTCAAGTAGCTGATCATATTGCCCGATATGAAGACTACGTATAAATATAACTGATGGTATCGATATTGTATCCGTTGATCCCATACTTCATACTATCTTTGACGTTTTCGTTGCTTTAAGAATATTGATGATGATTGGCAGTGTGTAATGGATAATATTTTTTTTTTTATTATTCCTTATTTGTTTATTTATATTATTTTATATATATTTATGTATGAAAATATATATACATACTTATTTTAATTTCAATTTTATCATTATATTGTGTTTCAAAGTGGGGACATTACATAGCATCCATGTATGCCTGGTCCCAAAAGTTGTCACTAGACCAAGGACTCACCAATTGCACATATAACCTCTATTAAACTGAGTGAAGACATTATTGCATAACTGCGGGATGTAGGTATGCAAGACATGATTCTCTATGGATAAGAACTGTTATAGCTCACTCTGGATGTTTCCCTAGAGAATTCACTGAATCATGAAATGCATGCAAACTAACCAATTCTAATCTTAAAATATTAAGTTAAGATGTTTTCATTTTGAGAATATGGTGAGTCACAAGTTTCCAAGGTTGGTGCCTTGTTTACAGGTTACAAAGTCACAATCTACCAAGAAAACAACATATTGAAATGGCAAAAGAGATATGATATCAACAACATACTTGATAATCCCTCTCCAAACGGTAGAAATACATTTGCAATAAGGAAGTGACAATTACAAACAATGTCTGATGAATTAAAGTTCTGTGACACTAATCAAATTCTCATAACAATCATACTAGTAGATGTCGCAAGAGAAAACCCCAAGTTAGAAGCTGTCAGAATTCAGCACTTACAAGTTTCCCTAAAAATCTACAAATGGCCAAAGAGACATTTAGTTATAAATGTCTACAACAAAAGATCCACCTCTCTAGGATTCACTAAATACGTTACTTAATAAACACTTGGACTTGCAAGAGTTGAAATCATAGAAGATGTCAACACTTGCAGTCAAACAGAAATGGAGAAATGACCAACCATTGTGCAGGCAACTATAATGATATTTAAGGCATTTTGTCTAATCATTAAATTGCTTGCAAAAAATTGACTGAGAACTAGATATCTTTAATGTGGCATACAAAGGAAGTCAAAAATCCCACAAAATCTACTAAAATGGCTACCAGGAACAAGCATAGGATTTACCTACATCTGAAAATGCAGCATGATCGTTCTTAACACCCACCATCAATTTTGCATGAATATTCATGCCTCTGGAGATACACATGAGTTTCTTAGGTGGGTAAACCTTTCTAGAGTAGTTGCAAGGTCAAATAGGACCATTTATGACATCCTAGGAGGTTCGAGAAAGTAGTTGGAGCAAACAAAGGAAATTGCAGAAATAAAGGGCAAAGGAAGGGGTATGGAGAAATGCAAGAGGAGGGCGTGGAAGACAACATGATGACCAAATAATGGATTGGAAATGTTAGTCCGCATGAAAAAATATGTGAGAAAAGTGAAAGAAGAGAAAGGAACTGGAGGATTGGACATCTAGAAAGGGGCAAAATATCCACAAGAAAAATTGAAGGTGATGTGGGAAAAGTTTACAGAACAAGATGAGAGAAGTGGACAAGTGAAGGAAAAAAACATCCAGATCCAAAAGTCTGCAATAAAGGAAATATGGGAGAATGTGGACAAGGAGAGATCTAGATGTGCGGACAGGGAGGGAAGTCCAAACCACCATCAAGATTCCACAAAAGGATGAAAATAAAGGCAAAGGGAAGGAAAGAAAGGTGTGAAGAACCTTGCAAAGATTTCATGCGAAAATGGAGGTCAAAAAAGGATACTAGACATGCTAAAAATGTCTATTAGTCCTATAAAAGTCTGCATCTTCTCAAGAATAGTAGAGAATGGCAAAAAAATTCCAAACTTCGAATTTCCTTGGAATTTTGCAACTTCTAAGATTTGACCAAAACATGGAAGATGAAAAGAACAACATTCAGGAAAATTTCAAAGAGGGAACCAATTAGAAGATATCTTAGATCACTTATAAGCAATGAGTAAAATGATGTCTAATGTACCATGGGGTTTGAACTTAAGCACGGAGTTGTAACTTAGCAAAATATGTCAATGTTAAATTGAGTCTCAATAGAGGCTTTAAGCGAAGTATGATTGCTCAAGATTTCAATACATTTTTATTTTGTCTAAATTCCTTGAGAATACAATACATGATGCCATTAGAGTTTCCAATGGGTGAGATTTTGTAAATTGAGGACTTTATTTTTTTCTTTTTATAATGCATCTTAATGTGGTAATATTTTTACATTCAATTGTAGGGGACCTTGTTTTATCTAAAATGTAAATTACAAAGACAAGAAGTTAAATTGAATTCAATGAATTTAAGTGTTTAGTTGTGCTATAAATGTGACATATATTGAACATCTGATTTTGATTTCCAATCTCATATATTGAACATCTAAGTTTGACATATTTTTAAGGAAATGGACTTAAATTATACAGGTTTTCTATGGTGTGGCATTGTAGTCTTCAGAATAGTGGGTGCATTGAAACCCCTATGTGGTCGTTCTCTAACCTTTAGAATTGAAAACCCTAGAGCTCTCCAAAGAATGTAAAACCCTAACAAATGGAAAACCCAATAGACCTTACGAGGAAAAAAGAAAGTTTTGAAGAAGAAAACAAGGGCATCTAGGATTTTGAAAAAGAAAAAAATAGAGATTTCTTCTTCTAATTGTAAATAAAATGGAAAGGTGGAATGCAAACAAAAATTTTAAACTTTGATTAGCAAATTAGTATGATCATTAAGACATTGTTGAATTTTTAACTTTGTCAAATGAACATTAACCCTACCAACAATCATTAAAACATCAACATTTCAATTGTGAATGGATAACCAAGTTAGCAAAGATTAATACAATAATAAAATGGCTAGTACATGGTACAAAAATTAGATACAAAATGATTATCAAGATATTCAATATTAAACAAAGCAAAAGTCTATTCTAATATTTATCTGAATAGGATAAGAGCGACAATTAAAAGCCTAGACTTGCAACTAATAAAGAAAAAGAACAAAGAATAATCCTGAAGTCTATCCTAAAAGATAATTGAACATTATAAAAATAACATTACTTTAACACCTTCCCTTAATGGTTAATCTACTAACTACACAAAGCTTATCCCAAAACTTTACAAATTTGGCAGGACTCAAAGACTTGGTATGAATGTTTGCAGTTTGATCCTAAAACAGACAATACTACTATTTAACTAATCCATCTTCTACAAGGTGTTTGATAAAATGACACTGAAGTTCCACATGGTTGGTAAGCTCACGAAAGAATAGATTCTTGGCAAGTTTTGGCACCCTTTGATTGCCATAAAACAAGTGTGAAGGCCCTACTTGAAGCATCTTCATGTTTGAGAGAATCCTTTTAAGGCATACGACCTCACATATTGCTTTTACAACTCTCGATATTCTACTTCTATCGAAGATAGAGCTACCGCCTATTGTTTCTTATTGGTCAATGCGACTGTAGCTATGTGAAGGCTGAAAACATAACTAAAAGTGGATTTTCAGTCATCTGTAGAACCTAACCTGCCCAATCTGAATCTATATACCCAACTAGCCTAGGATCTTTACTTCTACTAAGCAAAATGCGAAAGTCAAATGTCCCTTTCACATATCTCAACACCACCTTCGCTACAATCCAATGTTCTATTTTGGGTGCTATCATGAATCTAGAAATGAAACTCACAGCCTAGCTCAAATCAGGTTTAGTGGCTATAAGATATATTACACTCCCCACTAGTTTGCATGTAATAAGATATATTCATTGACTTTCAAAGAATCATTTTTTTCTGAAAGCTTCAGCCCTTGCTCCATACATGTTGACAAGAATTCACAATCTGTCATTTGGAATTTATCGAGCAAACTCCTAGAATATTTAAATTGTGAAACAAAATGTTGCCACCTATTTGCTAAACTTCTACACCTAGGCAATATGATGTAAGAGGCCTAGATCAATCATGTCAAAAGTTGTACTTGTCTGATTTGATCTTTGTAATGTGTGTGCCTCATTATAAAGTTATATGCAATAATGATGTCATCTACACAAATTAGTAGCAGAATGATATCATTACCAATGCTCTTGCAATACAGATTTGGATCCGAAGGACTCCACTGGAATCCCTATTCAACCAAATACCTGTCAATTTTGATGTACCATGCCCTAGGTGCCTACTTCAAGCCATATAAAGCTTTCTTCAGTCTGCATACAAGATGCTCCTTCCCTGCTGGAGGTAGTCTTGGACATAATCAAGAATTTCAGATTTGTGACTCTGAATCACATTTTCAAAAAGGCTAATAGTGAGGCTGATCAGCTGGCAAATCTGGCTGCACACGGGATCACCATTGATGAGACAGCTTGAGTTGGCTGCAGCTAGGTGACTGGGATATTTGACTGATTTTCTCAGTAAGGTTTAAGTGTTATGGATGTAGAGTAGTATTATCAGACAGATTCAATTACCCAGATGGGTGTCTTGTTCAAATAGGGTTTCATGCTTGAGCTTTAGTAGATGACAGGACAGATGGCATTTGTTTGCAGTTTGGTGCTGTTAGAATAAGCACATGCAGGTTGAAATCCTGCAGGATCAGATCAGATATATTCTGTGATGAGCTGTTCAGCTCCAAGGGCTCCAGTTTTAGCCGTTTTTTAACAGGATTTTGGTAAATTTCCTTCTCCGTTGTTAGGTATTAGATGCAGTTAGTTCTCAGTTTGGAGTCACCAGAGTTTTATCTGATGTAATCTGGAGCTATATGGGGAGACAAATATATCTCTTCTTTTTCATCAGATGCAATATGATTGTTGGGAGGTAAGTGGATACAAGACTTCGGTGATTGGCTCTGGACAAGTGAGTTTAGTATTTGCAGGGTGCTGCTGGAGCAAGGGACAGAAGTTTTGATGGAAGGAGGAACGCACTCAGTGTAGATTTTATGAATCTTTGTATTGATCATACTAAATTTCTGTATTATCTTTGAATCTGTCAGCATATGTAAAATTTGAGAAGGTTTTTGTAAAAAGAAGTCTTGAAGGATACAATATACATCTGATTGAGAACTGTGCAAGAATGTAGGCACAGTGTATGTAATTTCGTTTTTCATTATTAATTCAAAGTAACCCTGTGTTGCAGCTTATACCGAAAAAAAAAGAACTTTTATGTGATTGTAATTTAGCACAAGATAGCCCTGTGCATTCTGTGAGGCAAAAAATAATGATGAATAGTGCCCTTGTGACCACTTTGGCAAGCATCATCTTACCTCTCCAAGTATGGCTTAAGAAAGTGGATGTCTTATTTCACGAGATTCCCTCGTTGGATATAGATTCTCTCCTTCACTTGGATGACCTTGGTTAGCAAGGTGGTGCCCCATATTGTACGTCAATGTTTAAAATATATTTATGGCGATAGAATCGTTGAAATCGAGAGAGATACATATGTACCTCTTTCCAAATCAAGCCATTACACACTTAACAATTATATTGTAATACTTCAGAAATTTGTTACAACTACAAGTGCGTAAGAACCCTGCTGGGTCTAACTTTCCTGTGATGCTTATGAATTGTTTTTGTGTTTTTCAAGGTTTTTAAAATAATTTTAAATAAAAAATAACAAGTGTGGCAGGCAAGAATTGCACATAAAACTGAATAGACAAGAAATATGGAGCAACTACAACTATATTATGAATCAGGAAACTGCTACAAATGAATCTAATGCTAATTTCATACCCAGAGGTCCTCATTTTAATTAAAGAATTCTGGAGTTTGCCAGCCAAAACTGTGAAACTGACCAAACAAAGCGTACAAGTCCAAAATGCAATTTCTCCAAGCCAGAAATGAGATGAAATAACCTGAATATGCTAGCCATTGAAGATGGAGCTACCAGAATGCAGAATGGGAAGGCATTTCAGCCCTCCAGGTCAAACGCCCCTTTCCAGGTCCACATGTGCCAGGCTAGGATTGTATGGCCAAAAAGGAGAAGTGGTACGGCTGCTTATTGAATAGAAAAATGCTGGTAATAAGGGTGTCTAAACCAAAAAGCCCTTTCCTTATTAAAAAATCTGCAAATAACTGAATGAATAAACCTCTAATGAAGCACAATAAGACTTCTAAATGAAGCCCTCTCAGTTGCAATAATTCAGCTGATCTTCCACATCCTCAAAATCACAGATCCATGAAAAATTATCATTCTACAATGGCAAAACCTCTAAAACCCTTGTCTCAGGAAATACCATAGAGCAAAAACCAAGCAATGTCAAATAATCAATAATGAACTGAGGTTGACTTGCTTTTGCCTCTTATTAAGCCCAAATGGCACTAATTCCAAAAAGGTATGCCCAATTGCAATTTTAATTACATTTAAATGTATTTAACTTACTTTCCATAGTTTAAATCAATTTGGGCGAACTTTATGATTGAAGTGATTTTAAAATCACTTTATAACATTTTAAGTGGCTTTTAATTTTTATAATATTAATATAAGTTAATTAAATAACTTAACCACTAAAATATTAATATCTCTCTCAATATTCAGTCTTTTGACATGCCATCTGAAGCTAGGGTCAACACTGTATAACCCCCATATGTCCAAGTGCCCTGACTAAAAATAGCAGTACTGTCAAATTGACTTACTATAATAGTAAGTCCCTCGACTAAGCCCACACACTGACTACAAAGGCCTGGAACTAAAACCAATACTGAACTGAAGAAGTGGAACTGCCACTGAGACTCTCTATCCAAACATGTTAGCCTACGAGAGTCCAAATAATAGGCTAACTCATCAACAACTGATACTGACTAGAGTACGGACATTACAAGGTGTAAGGAACATCAAATAAAAGTGGTCTAATAGGCTGAGCTCTTTGTGCATTCCCTTTGTTTTGAATTCTCCTCCAGTTTTGAGGATGGGTGCAAACAAACACTACTAAAACAAGATGCTGCTCTCCTTCGAGCATGCCCTAGTTGCCTTTCAATTATTCCTTGGCTACGACAGAGCAGGTAGAGTTGCATCCCTATTCCATCCCATTTATTCTTTCTTCTCTTCACCATTGACTTCCCCCTTGAGTAGTCATTGACACCCTAAAGTTGAAGCTTCCTCCTTAAACAAGCGATCATGGCACTCCTACAACCAGTGAATTTGCTTCTACAACCTCTAATGTGTTTTTTCCCAGATTACACTCCATACCTTTGGTAGAGGTTCCTAAGGAAAACGTGACTCACTCCACTGAGACTCCACTGGATCATGCCCTTGTTGGTCATTTCACAAGTCTTTGGTCAATCCCTATGGCACTAGAAAAATGGATTTCCTCTATTTGGGAGCCAAAAGTTTCTTTTTTTGGACTATTGTTGTGCCTAATTGGCTATTGCACAGTCATCTTTGAATCCGAAGAAAAATGGAAAGCTATTTTTCAAGTGGAGGACTGGTTTATGGGGCTTACGTGCTCTCTTTTTAAACTTTTCCAAGCAATACATATTTCAAACCTACCAATAGATTTCCCAAATGGGTTTCCGACCTACCAATTTTTAGAATTCGCAAATGAAACATACAAATTAACAACAATTTCAAAGAAATTAAAGAATTCTAAAGATTCACAGAAAAGGATTTCCTAAATGTTCATTCAGCCTACCAGAACTTTTCGTTTGTTTTCTGACTTATAAGACTATCTACACCAACCCACGTATACCATAAAACACAACAGAAGGAAAAGCGGGAAAAATGCAAAAATACCTTGAATCCCTCCGCCCTGAGGCACTGAAGGTGGGCATCAATCCATTTGGTGCAGGCATCCTGCCCGTGCTCAGCAATGCATTCATCTCTAAGCCTTTTAGTATCCGGACAAGCACAACATATCTTTTTCTGGGGTTTCTTCACCGCTGACTTTGCCTCCTCTGTTACATTCGCATTCCCATCTCCTTTCCATTCCCTTGTTTTTTCAGGGTTTCTGGAGACCTCCACTTCAAGTCCCATTGTAATATACTTAAACAACAGAAACCAATTTATTTGCTGCTACAAATCCTGCAAAGAAACACCTAAATAAGTGCAATGCATACCCTCTTAGAATCATCCAGTTGCAATCACACTAAACAAACAACGAAGTAGTGCCTCTTCGAGTACCAAACAATACTCAATATGAAAAGAATTATCACAGTAACAGAATAGAAAATTTTCATTTCAAGCTGTATGATATGTTCACCAAATTGTGTGAGATTTCTATCTAGGACTTTTCAATTTATTGATGAACTGATGAGTACAATGAGAGAAATTAATGGAAAATTGCTGGGTGCAATTACAAGATTCATAACTAATCGTAGCATATAAAGTTTTCATCGACAAAACCCAAGGTAGAACAAAAAGAAATTAACAGAAAAAGCACGATGAGCCGTTGGCTTACCAATTTTTGCGAGGGATTATGTTAAAAACCTCGGAAAGTATATAAACAAGATATGTCAGTTGAGAGACGCGTAACCTCTTTGTCCTCTTCATAGAAAGAGACGCGTATGCTTTTTCCGTTGGAGGCGGCGTGGGCAGTCAACTTACACTTCTTGACTTAAATTTTTAAAACTATTGCAGATTGATTTTGTTACGAGTTGAAACTTCAAAATTTGTTTTTTTTGGGGTTTTTATTACACCGAAGGTGTTCATTGTGACAAAAAAAACCCTGACAAAAAAATCTGACGGCCTTAAATTGAGTAGAAGGGTTGCAAGACGATAGAGAAGATCATGTTCGTTTATCCTTTTGCCGTTTCCGTCAACTACCGATTTTAGTTTTGCACTTCATTCTTGGTCTCCGTTTGATTTTCCTTAACGGATTTCCATTTTTGTCGCGAGTGAATTAATTCCGCAGCTGAAGCCCTTTCCAAGTCCAAGTAAAATCTCAAGTAGCGGGAAAAAAAAAATGGCGTAAAAGATAGCAAAGGTGGCCTTTTCGGGGTTCTCAAGAAGGGGAATTTACGTTGAGCACCTATGTTAAATCCTGCCAAAATATTTACTTTTGTGAAATTAATATTGTAATGACGAGCTTCACCCAAAATTTACTTTAAGCTCTTACCTGGACTATAACTACTTTCCCTCCATTTACTATTTTCATGTGTCAAATAATAGGGGTGAAAAATTCATTCTTATTAGTACTTGCCTAATATTATTGTAATGAAAATTGATTTGTTGTGCTTATATGTTTATTAAAAAAAATTATTTAGACCAATGAAAAGTAATTATTTTTCTTTCTTTAAATTTTTTTAATTTATTTTATAGTATAGATGCACATTTGTTAACATTATAATTTATAAAAATTATTTTTGTTGCAAACGATTGGCTAATATCATTTATAGCCGGGTTTCTAGAACAATGCATAATCTCAGGTTTTTCGGAATCACCATGCATTTTAAAATTATTTACATGTAATATAAGTTATAAATTTAATTACATTTTTTGATTTATTAATTTATTAAAAAAAATTAAATTAAATCAGTTTATTTTTTTATTTTTTTTCAAACAAATCAATTATTCAAAAGTTTATTTTTACAACTTAAAAAAAAAAATAAAAACATTATATTATTTTAATAATATAAATTATTAATAATAATCAAAATCTTATATATTCACCAAAAGGAAAAAGTCATATTGGAAAATTTATTTGTCATGTTTAAATGGTTATTAAATAAAATTATTTAGACCAATGAAAACAAAATATTTTCTTTTGTTTTATATTTTTCAACTTTTTTCTATAATATAGATGCATGTTTTTTAATTTTATAATTTACAAAAATTGTTTAACTCGTAAATGATTGGCTAATATTAGTTACAATAAATAAATATTTCTAATAATTATAACAAATATTATTATTAAACTAAAAATTATTAAGACAAGTACTCGCCACTATGTGGCACTTGTTATTAATTTATATTTGTTTTAGATTTCTTTTGATTTCGAAATAACTACACATAATTTTTTTTTATTTTTTATTAAATTTTATATATATATTTATTTATTTAAAAAGTTAAAATTTAACTGATTTTAACTTTATTTATTACTAGTGATAGCGAGTTTAATTAAAAAGAGAGATCATTTTGAAGATTTCTATTTAATTTTCCCATTAATCCATTTAAATGATACATATTTACTAATTGTAACAAACTCTTTGACCATGAATACATTTTTTATCAATGTGATAATTTTAATGTAATACTTTTAAAAAATTACATTGTATAGCATTTTAAACTTAAAAATCATTTTTCAAAAAATTACTTAAAAGTTAAAACATAACGGATTTTAATCCTTTGACCATGATTATATTATTTAATTTGAATAAAATAATCAAATTTAAATATCTAATATTTTATAAACAAACAAATCCCTTTTTTATGTTAATGTTTCACTTCACCACTTCACTATTGCCCATATTATAAATTATCAAATGTGTCTCTCACGATTAACATTTCTTCTTAGATAACAATGCATTAAAAGGAGGCTTGGTGAATTCTCTTTGCATAAATATATTGGCAATCACATCATTCAAGGCCTCTCTAAAATGGATATCATCTCAATTTATGTACATACTTGGATCTACACTTGATTTTGCTTCTTGACCACTAATAAGACTTCGATTAGCTTCCACGTTGGTAGAAAAAATATCAAAATTATAGGTGCCCCCACTAGCTTCGTAGTAGGCTCTCTTTCTATTATCAAATCCTACATTAATGAGGGAAAAATATATTTATCAACAAAAATTTGGTAAAACATCTTCAAAATAAATGCATGGATAGGTATGTAAATATGACATGTACCATATTGACTCAGGTTCAAAAGGACCTTGTTGTATGCACTATTATAATTTGCATACACAATTGATATGCTGGTATGTGGTTGCACTTGTTGGTTCACTCTTGTAATACATCCATGTTGATCTCGATCTTCAATGGAGCCTAAAGCCATTTCCATTGGTAAACAACCTATGAGAGCCATTTCTTCTTCTAACATATATGTTGCTCCTCCTTGAATTAATGTCTATATTTTTTTGTTAGATAACTATTGAAAGACTAAAAACCAATCAGTAGATGGGTTCTTAATTTAAAGGATAAAAAAGTTATCTTAGATTAAAAAAAATAGTGTTCTATCAACACTAGAACATTAAAAACAATTCCCCCCTCTCAAGCCATCTTGCCCCATCTCTCCCTCTTTCACTTCCTCCCTATCCCCCTATCTATATTTCTATCTCTATCACTCTCTCCATTTCTCTTCCCATATATCTCTATCCCTCCCTCTCTACCTTGTCCTCTCCTTTTTATTTTTCTCTCATTTTTCATTTGTCCCTCTCTATATGTCTCTCTCCCTTTCCCCTTCTCTATATCTCATTATATATATCTCTCTATCACTCAATCTCACCATCTATATCCCCTTTTATCTCTTCCTCTCCATCTTCCTCTATATCTATTCCTCTCTAGGTCTCTCCCTCTTTATCTCCCTATCTCTCTATCTTTATCTCTCCCTCCACCTCACTCTATCTCTCTATCTTTGTCTACCAAGTGACCTCATGTACAACATTGTAAATGTACACAAAAAATAGACTAAAATTTCCCCTACTTGACCTTCTACAACTCTTCGGTGTACCCATTGCACGCCAAGGTGCAGTTGCTAGTTTTTTAATTTGTTAATGTTGGTATATGATTATAACTTTCTTCGTGTATGAGACCTAGCTTTATGTAAATAGGAAATTTATTTGAAGAAATATATGAGAATAAAGTTTTAGAATATTAGTTGTCTAATTTTAATTAAATTTTTAGTTCGTATGTTAATTTTCGGTAGAAAAAATATTTAAATTGTTGGATAATTGTTTATTATTAGTTTTTTTTTTCAATTGAATAGTGAATGAACATTGGGTGAACTTGGATGGCATTTCATAGGTGTGGTGTTGTTGTTCATGGCAGGCTAGGGTCATGAAGCCTTGATTGTTGTATCCTTCTTGTTGCAATGCTAACTATTTGGGGGTTGTTTTCTGCTCGTGTGGGGGTGTGGGGTCATCGTGTTGCTTTTGGTGTGGTGTGGGGTTTGCTTGAGATTTTTTCTTGGGGTTTTGTTCTTGTTTTGGTTTGTGTCATTGGTGTGGGTTGGTTGGTGGCCCTTATCTTCTATTTGTGTCTTTCTCGAGTGATCTAGTGGTGAGTTTAGTGAGGCCCTCTTCCAGGTGTGGGGTTTTACTTTTTGATTTTTTTGTGTCTGCATGGCTTTACATGTGGGATCTGAGTTGAATATGAACCTGTCCTTCAAGGATACGGTGGTTGGGGTTTCATCCTCGCCCAAAGGTCATCCAATGTTGGTGTTGGTTCTTCCAATGGCTTTTTTAAGGAGAATCCTTCATTAAGAGGGTATTTTCGACCTTCTAAGGTTAATTGATGTCTTGCTAGAAGTGATTAGAGGTCGATTCTTGTCATCCAACCTGAGACAATTGTTGAGGATGTCGAATATCTCTTCAATCATGTGTTGATATGCAAATGTATGGGTATCAGGGTCTCTCTCCCCTTTATTGAATCTCGAGCTCGTAGATCGTGGAATCTAGAGGGGGAGATGGAGATAATGTTAGCAGCAAATAGTCATTTTTTGGTGGCCTTCTCGGATTTGTCTGATAGAAATAGGGTCTTTGAAGGGGAACCCTACAACTACAAATAGGTGGGGCTCTTCATGAAGTTATGGCATGTGGATTTTAACCCTACAGAAGAATTACCATCTCAAGTTCCAGTATGGATTTGTCTCCCATGGTTTGCATTGGAATTTTGAAGACAGGACATCTTCCATTCTGCTTGAGAAGTCGGTAGGGCCATCAATGCAGACGATGGTTAAAATGGTAATCACCTACACCCACATATGTGTTGAATTTTATTTGAGCAAGCCGCTATCAGACTATGTGGAGATTCAACTTGGTTCCTCTTCTTGGATCCAACAAGTGGATTATGAAACTTTGCCTTTTAGATGTCATGTTTGCTATGAATATGGGAATTTGCAAAGAATGTGTCCTAAATCCAAATCGGCAGTGCCTACTAGCAAAGGGCCAACAAATCAACCACCTAAACAAGACAATGGTAAAGCTCCTATGACAAAAGATAAAGAGGGCTTTCTGCAGGTCAAGGCTAAAAACAAGGGCAAAGGCCAAAAATGTACTTGGAAGGATAGGCAGGATGACAAAATGTTTAACAAATTTGATGTGTTAGAGAAATTGGATCGATTTGACGATGCCCTTGCTAGGATGCCTTCAAGACAAGAGTTGCTTGGCTTCGGGATTCCTAATGAAAACCTATCAAATGTCACTCCAAGTGTACTTTAGGATGGGTGCATGGAAACTAGGATGGACACAGATGTCCCTCTTTTGACTTCAGGGGAGGAGATACCAGGTGGGGACATGGAGATTTTTCCAAATCCTTAGGCACCCGATGTGGAGGTTAAGACTATAAAGGAGCCCCTGGTTGAGGGTATAGGTAAAGGGGGTGCCCTTTCTCCGAGGGTTCAAAAAAAAGTTCTTAAGAAGAATGTTGTGAAGAAGAATTCAAAATTAGGGAGAAAGAAAGATCAAGAAAAAGTGAAGTTAATAGGAGAGACTTTGGTTGAATCCAGATCTGTGAAAACCTTGGATTCCCATTTCAATCTTTCACAAAAAATAATAGTCCTCTCATGGAATGCTAGGGGTATCAATAGCATCCCTCGACAAAAGGTTATTCGAGATTTAATTCAAACTCACTCCCCCGATGCGGTCTTCATCCAGGAGACTAAGATGTCAATTGAAGGTATGATGGGCCTAACCTCAAAGATTTGGGCTAGAGGACAATGTCAATGTATTGGGGTTGTGGGCAGCTCTAGTGGTTTGGCTTGTCTTTGGGACCTACACAAGTTTGTGTAGGGGTGGTGGATTTCGAGCAAATCCTCATTATCTTTGGTTGTACTTCTATTTTAGATACAGGTAAGGTCAATCTTCTTACTAATGTGTATGCTCCTTCTGACATGGTTGGTAAATTGATGCTTTGGTCTCATATTAGAATGGTTAGATCCCAAGCTTCTTATCTACCATGGATTTTGGCTGGGGATTTTAATGTTGTCCTTTCTATGGAGGAAAAAAGGGGTGGAGTTGGTAGGCTCAAACAATCCTCAAAGATCTTGAGGGATAATATTGAGGCTTTGAGTTTGGTGGATATAAGACCCTCTAAAAGTATGTTCACCTGGATCAACAAAAGAACAAGCGTGGAGGCTATTTCTGAAAGACTTGACAAGTTTCTTGTCTCCAATTATATTCAGGGGTAAATTAAGTGTAAATAGCATAATCAGATATCAAAGAGAAAATCACGACTCTAATCTAATTAATATTACTCCTAAATTACAATGGAATGATGCAAAATCAATTGAAATGAAAGAAAGATCTGTCTAAAACTCCCTCAATTGACATAGCAAGGCTTCCATTGCTCTTCTCCATTGTTGTTGGTGTAGGTGGCTCTTAGGTATTGCACTTGATTTTCAGCATAAGATGGACAACAAATTTGAAGACTGTGATTCTAGATTGAATTGTGAAAATGATGTTGTATTTATAGATTTTCAACACGTAAGGGATGAGGATTTGAACTCAAGTCCTAATTGATGGCAACTGAAATTGATTGATCTATTAACTCATTAGATTGATCTATTAACAGAATTGGTTGAAGAGTCAATTGAATTGACTAACCAGTAGACTGAATAGACTAGCTAGTTGACTGAGTTGATGAATCAGATGACTGAATTGATTGGAGAGATAAGTGGATTAATTGATCAGTCAAAAAAGGTGATTGAGAGTTAAAAAGGGTGATTGATGAGTTAATTGAGTTAACTAATTAGATAACTCATTTGAAAAATCAGTTCTAATTTTAGCATGTACTGTAGGATTTTGAAATTGAATTTGATATTCATTTTCAATTTGGATTTGAATTTGGACTTTCGAATCCTGAAATGCACATGAAATTAACTGAAATTCACATTTGGTGAAATGTTAATTTGGAGTTAAGTGAAATTCAAATTTGGGAGAAATGTGAAATTAAATTAGATGGAATTAATTGGAATTATAATTTGGGGAATTGGAAGAATTTAACTAATTAATGAAATTATTTAAATGAAATTATTTAATCATAAGAAATTGAATTAATTAAATAATAAAGATTATTTAATTAAGGAATACGTCGCAATTAATTAATAATTGAGATATGATTAATTGAATAAATGATAAATTGATAGAGATACAAATAATTAGTAATGGTCAAGGGTGGTGATTAGAAGAAATAATTAATTTAATCAAATAATTACTGAATTACTTAATTAAATAGATGGATAATTAGTGTACAATCAATGAGACATTTTTAGGTGTCTACATTTGCCCCTCTTTGAGACAGTGTCGAAACGATGTTGTTTCAAAGAAAATGAAAAATTTATGCCCCAGTATGCTTCAATGACACTAGGGTATAATGCCCCCTTAGAAAAAGTGGTTGAAAAATTGTGGAATGAAGACCATTTTTTCAAAAATATGCTAGATAGTGATAATGTGAAGTTTGGTAAGGTTTTGATCTCGTTTGGTATGTCTACAACTGCGTTGAAGTTGGAGGGGTCCATAGTCGTTAGGGTGACAAAAAACCCTTCCTTGAGCTATAAATTAAAAATTGGTATTGATTTGAGTTCATTTGCACTCTTTTGCTTTGTAAGAAGTCCTTAAAGATATTAGTGCTTTCGACGTCCTTGGAGTGAGATGGCGGGTCACAGAGCGAGGCTGCATTTGTCTGAGTGAGTGTGGTCGTATCAAAGACCTCCCGACACTAGTGGTATGGTGAGTTGTCATGATTTTTTGCTCGTTTGTATCTGTTTTTTCTAAATTTTTCATCGATGTTTGATAGGTCCGATTTTATGCATTTTGCAATTGCATTTCAATTTTTTTGCATTTGATATTAATGATTCACATTTGCTTTTAATGTTTTGCAATTGATTTTTTAGCTCACAATTGAAGTTAATGATTCAAATTTGTTGAAATTAGTTTGCATTTGAAAATTTTGATTCGCAATTGTTAAAATTAGTTCGCATTTGAAAATTTTGATTCACACTTGTCAATATTATCTTGCACTTGGTTTAAGTATTTCACAATTGAAAATTTAAATTGATAATTGATAATGATAGGCATTTATTCATGCATCTCGATGATGCGAATGATATAATTAATTCATTTTCCTTTTCAAATGTAGGAGTGTTGTCCAATATTGCTTGCTAGATAGACAAGGCCAAATGGTCTTGATCGACGTCATGAGTTGGACGCACAAGATCCACTTTGTTGCAACAGGTTGGATTGTATCACATAGCACATTTGTTGAAGTTACGACCAACAGGGCCATGGTTACTGCTTTGATTGAGCGGTGGCATTCAGAGACATGTTATTTTCATCTACCGATAGGTGAGGCATCCATCACACTTGAGGATGTGTGGCGTATCTTACACATTTTGATATTTGGTACATGAGTTACGTTTGATCGTCATGATGGTGTATCTGCTTTGTGTACACTATTAGAGTGTTCGGAGGAGGATCTTCATATTCCTGGTCATTACGAGATTCATTGGGATGATTTTGATTATGATGATCTCACCGTTGTTCTTGCTTGCATCGTTGTTGGATAATTGATCCCTGATAGACGTACCCATGGTTTCCCTATTGGATGGGGACGAGTCATGCATGATATGATTATTGATAGATGGGTGTTTTCTTGGGATCCCTGTCTTCTTGCCACTTTATATCATCAGATGCATGGGATTGTTTACTTGTGACAAAAATCAGCTGGATGTGGCATTACTTTGCTCCAGACATGGGCTTGGGAGCACATAGTTATCTTTCATCCTGCGTTACATGTTGATTTAGAGCCAGATCATTCATATGCTTATGGGTACACTGTTGGTGTGAGACATAGGGCATCAGGTAACATCTTGTATTGGCGTCATCAGATTGATATCTTACAGTATTTCTTATGGAGACTGTATCTTACTTGCCTCGGTTGGGTTGATGATGCCCAACATCTTTCTTTTTGTCAACAGTAGAGATATCTTATTGGTCGAGATGTGGGTGGTCACGAGGTTATTGATATGTATCTTCGTGGCCATGTACTCTGACAGTTCAGGGAGATACAAGGTATTCCGGATGTGACAACTTATTTTTCTCGCACTACTTGAGAGGTTGGTGATTGGGGTGCTTGCATGCAGCCTCATGTTGCTATTGTTGAGTTTGATGCTCTTGCTCCTATTTAGTGGGGATGGTGAGTTGGTGTAGCAGATATGGGGTCTACAACACAGTATGGTGCATATAGCACAGGCCTATACCTTTGATAGATCTGACAATTCTTATTGTTTCTCAACAAATTAGACATGGCAGGGGTTTCAGGGGGTGAGGAAGAGGTGGGGGGAGAGATGGAGGGAGAGATGGAGGAGGTAGAGGTGGAGGTGGGATAGATTTGATAGCAGCATTTGCAGAGCAAGTAGAGAGTGGAGAGACTACATCTATGAGCAGTTCTGATAGGAGCGATAGCAAGGGCGATGAGTTAGCATCAAGATCATCGAGTAGCGATGGGGATGAGGGTGGGGATAGTGGACATGATATTGAGATGCCCCAGGCTATGGAGTCAGGAGGTGCAAAGAGAGGAGATGAGGAAGATTGAGAGATTGGGTTAGGAGTTTAGAGGACTTGGTCGCTAGTTTGCGGTAACGGTGGATGGAGGATAGAGATCAATATCAATGGGTGATGGAGGAGTTGACCACATAGAGGGATCGAACAGCTACTGAGAGAGATCGAATACAGAGGGAGAGGGATGAGGTGGTTAGGAGATCTCAGATCACCATAGATGCATTTGATCAGTTATTTGGGCCAGTGACAGAGGCACGGAGCCAGGCAAATAGATATTTTGTTGCTACATAGGAGGCTATTTACTATAGGTAGGCTTATGAGAGAGTCATTCCTAAGGGTAAGAGGGATCCTAGTTTTAGTGCTTTCATGGGGAGGAGATCGTGTTGGTCTAACTCTTGACCGACTAGCAATGGAGTGATGGGTCCACCTAGGGCACCATCAACACAGACTGAAGTTAGGCGAGATGCACCTACTGATAGAGGCAACATAGGTGTAGAGTTTTTTTATTGATATCGTATCATAGATACGATGTATTTTGACACATTTCTATATGATGTGCATTTTTGATGAGCTATTTGATGATGAACTTCATGGTCTAATGTTTGTTTGTTTGTTTGTTTTTCTATTTTTTTATGCTTATGTGATGATGATTGCAATGTGAATGTGATATCATGTAGTGATGTGATGTACCTTTATTTTGCGATGTATAATGGTTGATGAAATTCTTATTATAATGAAATGCACTAATATTATGAAGTATTTTTTATGAAAATGCAATGTGATGATGTTTATTTTTTTGTTGTGTCAAAATAGGTGTTGAAAATCGTGAATTTGGAAGAATTGTTAGTTGTTAGACGTAGAATTATATGAAATGATAAATCAATTGAATCAACCTTTATTTATTCCAGAAATAGATATGATAGGAACGATTTGATTGATAGGATTTTGATGAGAAAGTCTTCATTGCTTTATTCGTAGTGCAATACATTTTCATCATTGAGCCTTATTATTTAACAATGGAGCTTATTACACTAGGGTATGAGGAACCAAGATGTATAGATATCTCATTGCAAAGAAACAAACACGTAGCAGACAAGGAATGAACCCTCCATTCTGGGAATTATGCTGGGGGTCAAGGTATGTGTGGCATTCACAAGTTGAATGCTCCTATCACATACACCCACTAGAGCAACGGCCCCAGAACTTCATTGGTTCAAACCACAAATAGCAAACAAAGAAAAGGATCATGCCCATCATGACTCCTCTAGTCACTTTTTGGACATCCTTGAATAGCTAAAAGCAATGATCTTCGCCAATTTTATAAAAAAGAGTCAACCAAAATAGACAAAACTTAGCAATTAGACTAACTGTACCTTTTCTTTGATATGTTTGATGTGATTTTGATAATGTATGGTTTCAAAAGTTTTGGACCCCATTTAAGACTGACCTGTCTGGTTTCGAGTGTACCGATTTTATTTAAGACAAGATGTTGATCACGTTGATAGTTTGATAGTGATTCGATAGATTAGACAATTGATCAACTTGATTGCAGATGTTTTTTATGAATACTAAGAGGGGGGTGAATTAGTATACCCAAAAATTCTGAACTCAAACACTTGAACAGTTTAGCAGTAAACTGGTATAACAGTTTTACTAACAAACCGGTTAGCACAAATGCAAACCAAACAGCAAATAAGGCATTCACCCACAGAAACACAATCACCATAACACAAGAGATTTTGACGTGGAAACCCAAATGGGAAAAACCACGGTGAGATGAAACTCACAAGTAACTATCTGTAGAATAGTAACCAGACCGGTTAAGGTTGGACCGGTTAAGGTCATACAATGTTCTTTACCAGAACAGATCCTGTTAGGAATCTCAATCTCTGTTAGGAGATACGTCTGATTAAAGACTACCTTGTGAGAGGATTTCAGATCCACAGTTGTGAATCACCTTATTAGAGGATTTACACGGGCTTTTCCAAGCCTACCCGGTTAAGGGTTTCAACCTTGTCGAAGATGCGAGTAATCAACAAGTGAGTGATCTAAATACTAGCACAATATGCTTGGTTAGATCCTTGATAGCTCATTGTTAATGCATTTCAACATTACTTCAGTCTTCAGAAACTCTACACTCTGTTTCTTCACACAGACCTATTCTTCTTCTGTGATCGCACATGCAAAACCCTCATCAATCACCTAAAACCCTAACAACCTTCAAAACCCTAGACATGATGTCCTTAAAAATGAATCTAATTTCATGTCGGTCCAATAGGATTACATTGCAAGTTCCTAGGTTCATTGCATCTAGACACATTTGGTAACATGGCACAAAATTAGCGTCAAAGTGTCGATGGATGGTAACTCATCATAAAAATACCGGTTGGTAACACATCACAAAGTATTACCGGTTTATACAACTTTACCGATTACTGGTTGGTAACTTAGAGTAATACCGGTTCAATTATTAAATAGATTATCGGTTGATAGAAATGAAGACTAGGAAAATGATAACTGCCGCTTTTAGTTCCTTTGCTCCGCTCCACTTGAGATCCTCAAACTGCTTGAGCTCTTCATGTTGCTTGGGTCTTCATACCGCTTGAGATCGGTAAACACTTTCTGCATAACACCGATAATCTAAAGACTACAACATAATACCAGTTTGGAAAAATTACCGATTGAGCATAACTCATACATTCAAAAAGTGATCTCATAGCAAGTGTGTGTCCATCAATGACAATCACAACATAATCATAAAAAATGCCAACAATTTTGGCAAGATAGTTGTATCCTTTGTTTAACTTCGTGCAAAGTGTTTGCTAGATATCTGCTAGGGTGTTGGATTCTTGCGAGACAATTTATTGCAAGTTTTTGATGTTTTTCAATTTTGTGGATTGATATTTATATGTTTTGGATTGTTTCAAGACTTTATCTAATTTTTAGAATTTTTTCAGGACTTTTTCTGAATTGTTAGGATTTTTTTATGACTTTATCAGATTTTTTTTTTTTAGGACTTTATCTGATTTTTTTTTAGGACTTTATCTGATTTTTTTTTAGGATTTTTTCAGTTATGCCCCTAGGTATGCAACCCTATATGATGATATGCAACATGTATGTGGAGACAATGAATTTTGACATGAGGTATACTAATGTAGTATGCAAGATGAAGATGCAGTTCCTATTCGAACAAGGATGATTGTGTGTTTCCTTCATTTCGACATGTATTGATTGAATTGAAGGTGTGAAATGTTTCAGAGATAGTAGTTCAATCCATTCTCAAAAAATCTTAGACCATCCAACCTAACACACTATGAAACCAAGATTTATGAATGGAGTCACAAAAAACTTCTCCATCAATTCTTGAAACTTTGATCTTCTTTTGCCCATGTGTGTGCATATGGATTCATTCTAACTCTTATAACCATCGAAGACCCTTGGAATCCTATGTGGCTATCTACATGAAAATTCTGACTTCAAAAGCATCCTGGATAGAGCCTTGTTGGTAGCAAACATTTAGGGCTCTGACGAGGTTATGCATTGTAATCTCTTAAATATTGCTCCATTGTTAGCAGGCGTCCATAGCTTTGATGGAGTTACTTGCATGTTCCCATAGTCAAGCTTTTATTGTCGCACTTGTATGCGTGATATTTCAATAACATATCATTATTTTTTTTGCCTTGAAATGGATATTGGCATAGTATTTTTCTTTTATTTTCTTGCTTTGACTTGTGAGTAATAAAATCTACTAGGGTAGGACAATTACAGCGGCACAAGTAGAATTTTGGATTTTTCACTAGCCACATAACCAACTAGGTATCTATAATGACTTAGAGCATTGATTAATGTGTGAGATATATCAATTGATATATTTTGGGTAGCAAGACTTGATAGTGAAACTTCTACCCAACCAAGGATAAAGCTCAATCACAAGGTGATGTTGAAGATGAATGACTAAAGACTTCACGAACAAGTATCTAGGAGCCCCACAGATTGAAACGTCCTGCCAATTTGCCTATGTCCACGTGCTCATCAATCTCCCCTGGTAGGTTCCGGTACCCCCTGCCTGACTCAGACAATCTCCTTGATTTATTGATGTAACTATATGAGAAAGCAATAATTATATGCAACTATATGTTGTGCAATGGTGATATGTAAGCAACTATGATGTTCTCTGAAATGAAGATATGCAATGCAATAAAGATATATGCAAATGCAGTACTAAAAATTGAAATGAACTCTCCCTTAGATGTAATATCTTTTTAGGTGCATGTCATTAATGGGATCAGGGAGTGGATCTCCCTCCATTGTTTGCAAATGATAAACATCATTTCCGACTACTTTCGTTATGACAAAAGGACCTAACTAGTTAGGCTCAAATTTTCCTGGTTTTTTGCATTCAATGAGGTTCCTTTGATTTTCTTTAAGAACAATGTCTCCTATTTCAAAGAACCATGGGTTAACTCTTTTGTTGTAGCTTCTTCTCATTCTGTTTTGATATCCTTATAAATGATTCAGAGCGCTTTGTCGTTTTGCGTCTAGGAATTCTAGTTCTTGCAAACGTGCTACTCTATAGTCTTCTTATGAGCTAATGTTTTTCAGAGAGACCCTTAGTGATGGCAATTCTACCTTGATAGGCAAAATATTTTCTAAACCATAAACCAAAGAGAACAATGTGGTACTAGTTGTTGTGCAGACACTAGTTCGATAGGCCCAGAGAGCCGGATTCAGTTGGAGATGCCAATCTCGTCCACTGTCATTGACAACTTTCTTTAAAATTTTCAAAATAGTTTTGTTTGTTGCCTCAGCTTGACCATTGCTTTGGGGATAGTAGGGTGTCACAAAATGTTTTTGGATGTTAAATTGTTTGCAAAGCTCACTCACTTTTTGATTTTTGAAGGGTTGCCCATTATCAGTTACAATGCGCATGGGTACTCCATATCTGCAAATAATATAATTCAAAATGAATTTAGCTATTTGCTTTCCTATTGTGAAGGTCATCATGATTGCTTCAACCCATTTTGTGAAGTATTCTATAGTTGTGAGGATAAACTTATGTCTGTTGGAGGAGGTAGGGTTTATTTTCCCTACAAGATCTAATCCCCACTATGAAAATGGCCATGGTGATGTTATTGGTTGAAGATCTTGAGCAGGTGCATGAATCAGGTTCCCATACTTTTGGCATTGCTTGCATCTTTGGACATACTTGTAAGCGTCCTTTTCCATTGTAGGCCAATAATAACATGTTCGCAATTGTGTTTTTGCTAGAGAAGGTCCAAAAGAATGTGCCCCACATATGCCATCATGAACTTCTTTCAGGGCGATTTGTGCCTCCTCAACATTATGGCATCTGAGTAAGGTGTCATCTACACTTTTTCTATACAAAGTGTCAACAATAATTGAATGTTTTGATGATTGTCATATGAGTGCCTTCCTTTGGATTCGTGAAAGATCAAGAGGTATATATTGATCATGAAGGTATGCATATATATCTTTGTACCATGGGGACTCGAGTCCTATTATCATACATACATATTCAGTGGATGGTATTTCGTAAGCTGGGACAATGAGTTGTTCCACTTGAAATTCAAAGTGAGTTCCATCATTTGGTATATCCAAGAGAGAGCCTACTATTGCCATTGCATCTGTTGCCTTGTTTTGCGCCCTTGGTATTTGTCCAAATATTACATTGGTGAAGTGTTGCTTGTATTCTTCCACCAATTGTTTGTAGGGTGTTAGCTTATCATCTTTTGTATTGTAATCATCATTGACTTGATTAATAATAAGTTGTGAGTCTCCAAAAACTTGTAGGTCCATGATCTTCCATTGTAGTGCAGTGCGTAGTCCTACCATCAGGGCTTCATATTCAACAATGTTAATGGTGCAAGGGAAGTTGATCCTAAATGATTTGGGAATTGAATCTCCTTTAGGAGTTATGAATAGAATTCCTGCTCCTGCTCCATGATTTGTATGAGACCCATCAAAAAATAATTTCCAGTTTGTTTGTGCTGATAGTGCAAATACTAATTCATCTAGAAAATCTATCACCATTGGATCACTTTCTTGTAGGGGCACTTCTGCAAGTTGATCTTCTATGATTTGTCCTTTTATGGCTTTTCTATTGACATATTCAACGTCGAATTCACTAAGTATCATAACCCACTTTGTACATCTTCCGATTAGTGTTGCTTTAATCATCAGGTGGATCAAATTGTGCAATGAGCTAGACTTTATGACTCAACATATAGCTTCTTAGTTTTTGTGATGCAAAAACTACTGCAAGACATGCTCTTTCAATTGGTGTGTAGTTGAGTTCATATCCAATGAGTGTTCTACTGATGTAGTGGACAACTCTCTCTTTTCCTTGTTCATCATGTTGTGCTAGGAGAGCACCTAAGGAGGAGTTTGTTGCAGCTATGTACAAGAGTAATGGTTTCCCATGCATTGGTGGAACCAAGATTGGTGAGGACAAAAGATATTCTTTTAGTGTCTCGAATACCTCTTGGCATGTTGTGTCCATTTGAATGTGATACCTTTCTTTAAAAGATGTTGAAATGGTTGGCACTTTTCTGCCAATTGGGCAATGAAATGCCTTATGGATTGTAATCGGCCTTGCAGACTTCTGAGTTGCTTGAGCGTAGTAGGTGATGGCATAGCTTTCACTTTCTCTGGATCTATCTCAATGTCGTGACTGGATACAATGAAGCCCAAGAGTTTGTTGGACGTTACTCTGAAGACACATTTTTTGGATTGAGTCTTACATTGTATTGTTGAAGTCTATCAAATATATTAGCCAATATGTCTAGATGACTATCCCTTATGTTGGATTTTGCTAGCAAGTCATCTACATAGTCCTCCATGATTGTGTGTATCATGTCATGAAAAAAAGTGGTCATTGCCCTTTGATAAGTAGCGCTTGCATTTTTAAGGCCGAACGACATCACATTCCAGCAATATGTTCCCCATGGACAAGTGAATATTGTTTTAGGTTGGTCTTCTAGTGCAATTTTGATTTGATTATAACCAGAAAAACCATTCATGAGTAATAGCATTTCATTTCTAGTTGTCAAGTCCACTATCATGTCTATGCTAGGGAGTGGAAAGTCATCTTTTGGGCAAGCCTTGTTGAGATCTTTGAAGTCAGTGCAGATCCTGATACCTCCAGTATGCTTGGATATTGGGACTAGATTTGAAATCCATTCAGCATAGTCTATGGGTCTAATGAAACCCACATCTAATAATTTTTGTAGCTCAATTTTAACTAACAAGGCTATGTGAGGGTGCATCTTCCTGAGCTTCTTCTTATATGGTTTTACTCCTAGAAGCAATGAAAAATGATGTAAGACCAATTCAGGATCTAATCCAGGCATAACTGCATAAGACCATGCAAAATTGATTGGTCTTTGCTTAAAGAATTGGATAAATTTCTCTTTTTCTATTGGATTTAGGGACTTTGCCAGGTGAATGTTACGAACTTTCTCAGCATCACCGATGTTGATTTCCCCAGCTTCTTCTACCAATAATGTTGATTGTTCTTTATCAATAGGAAGAGCATCAATTATGTTATGAAGAATGCTTTTGCTTCATTATCATTGTCTTCATTAGGAGAGGAGCTTGTTTCTCCAAAATATGCAGTTTTGACTAGATCTATTGCAAACCTAGTCTTGTGATCATTGTAAGGGAGTCCATCCCTTGCACCCAGGAATTCAGCTATGGCTTCATCATTTTGAAACCAATCTAATTGTGGCTTTCCTTTTTGCCCCCAAACAATCAAATATGGATGTATAAGGGGTAAGTCTGTGTTCTCTGTTGTCACATAAGATCCTAATACCATGCATACTTGGTTATGACTTGATATGTCCTCATCATAAATTGGTGGTGGCTTGTCTTCATTATCATATGGGAATTCATAGTCATGAGAATATGTGACACTTTCTATGTATATTTCACTTTCTGACTCTATGTCACTCATCTTCTCTTGTTCTTGTAACTGAGTTTGTTGCATATTAGTGGATCTTCTTTATATTGTGGATACCCTTGTTAAGCCTGGTATCAGTCTTTGCAATCTTTCTTCATCTGACTCAAATGAAGGAACTGGAGTTGTTTCCCTTGGCAAAAGTATTGACAACAACCAAGGATTTGGCTCATTTGATGGTGTTAAGCCTATATTTGCTACCATATTTGCTTGTACAGATGTTTTAGGTATTGTACTGCTAGATGACTTTGTGTTAATTTCTTGTAGAAGTTGCCTCATGTCTTCACCATCTAATTCCATAATAGGATATTTTGGTGCTCTCCTTCTTTTCTAAGATGAATAGGAATATACTCTTGTTGATGACTAATTCTGAGGTATGTATTATGAGGGTAACCTAGGCTTATTCAATATATCTAATGTATGTTGTCTGGCTTCTATTATTTGTGGTACATGTTTATATCCCAAGCCTTGATTATTTGGGTTTTCATGTGGCAAAATAGGTTCTAATCTTCCTTGCTTTTATAATCCCAATCCTTTGGTGCCATCATACCCATGTTTTTGTAACATCTTGAAGTCATTGCCATATTGATGTAGAGGTAACTTGAGTACTGTTATGTCATCTTCTTCTCTGTATATCTAGTGATTGACATCTTCATTTACATATTCTTCTTGTAAGTCTCCCCATCTAATGAAAGAGCATGAATCTAAGTACTTCACTATCTCTTTTCCTTTATCTTTCTTTATTGTTGTGTTCTAAGGCTTTCCAAAAGACCTGGGAGAAAAAGATGATTGTTTTCCATTTGAGGTACTCGAAATGGAATATTAACCACAACCAACTTCCTTAATCTGCAAAGAAGATGTGGTTGGTGTATTTTTCTCTGTTTCTCTAATTGATAATGATTCCATTTTTAAGTGAAGTGGTCCCTCCTGATTGTTTGGTACTTGATTTTTTGTGCTCGCCCTTAAATAATTACAGTGTTGAAAAGGGTTTGTGTCATCATGGACAGTGATCTCTATGCCATTGTATGGGAACTTCACATATTGGTGAAAAGTTGATGGTACTGCTTGCATGGTATGTATCCATGGGTGACCTAATAGCATATTGTACCCTAATTCTCTATCTAGGACTTGAAAGGTGATGTTTATTGTAACTAGTCCCACTTGTACTAGTAAAGTCACCACACCCTTAGAAGGGCGTTCCTCATCATCATAGGCTTTGATATTGATTCTCTTGGTAGAATCAATATAATGTTTGGAATATTCCAAAGCTGTAGCGTCCTAAAATTGCGACACTTGCAATTTCGACTGCATTTGGGTCTTCACAATGGCGGCGCAATGTTGAACCTAAATGGAGACCCCGAAACCTATTTGCGACACCAAAAACTACATCTTTTTGCACCTTGGCCTGATCCTCCTTGCACCCTGTTGTCCCGGGAGGTGGGACCATGGCATCCAGCACCCTGGTCCCTAGCCCTATTTTGGGCCTGGTCTCTTGTTGGGCATCGGGTCTTTAAGTTTGCAATTCGGAAAATAATGTTCCTATGTCGGCCTAAGGTTGGAAAAATCAATCTCCTAACCCTAATTGACAAGTATATAAACTACATTTCCCCTCCCAGAAAAGGTAGTAAGAAAAAAGGAGGAAAAACATATGTGAGCAAGAGGCGGAAGCGATATTCAAACATTCAAGCATTCAAGCATTCAAGCAATTGAGCATTCTAAGTCTCCATTCAAGGCTAAGTGTTGCATTCAAGACAAGGATTCAACCATTGAAGAGGAGATCACTTACAACATACAAAATACAACATCATTACACCTTCGCATGTAAGAATACAAACATTCTTACAACAAGGTATCAATACTTGATTACATTACAAACATTTACATTTACAACATTCTCATTTCTTGGTTAATTCCAAAATCGGGGTTTGACCTAAAGGCAAACCCCTAATCCCTAACCCCCCAATCATCCTCTCTTTTATGTGTGTAGGTTGCAGGTATGCGGCTATAATTGAAGATCTGGAATCCTTGTGCAGAGACGAACAGATCCCCCTTCGTTTCGCGGATTTTTCGGAGGACCGTGTGCACGCCGGGCGCCATCGTCCCGTCAACTTTTGCTCAAATTTGCAGGAAAGCATCGGCTCAACATTTTACTACTAATTTCAGGTCCGTAGCTTCATCCTATGTCCCTATCTCCGTTTATAAGCGAATCTTTCTTACTTTACATGTACTCCTAGTTCAATCTTTCTATCTACATTCTTTACAAAAGAGGGTATCCTTGATGTCTCAACCCTTGAAACTCATTTAGAATTCAGTCTTGCATTGTGTGGGATTGGATCTTGTGAGTTTCAACCCCTCTTTTGAATGTAAAGTCCCTCCTAAGTGAAAACCGTCAATCCTAGTGACCTCCTTTCTCCTTGGAGTGGGGGAAACACCTAGGGTTCGATTTTCCGCTTTACATTTTGGTGAACCCGACGTGAAACATCCTAATTCTGATTATTCATGGTTAGATCTGAAATATTTGCTTCCTTAATTACATTTCCATGTTTGATCTTTTGCAAATTTTAGAGGTTAATGGCATAAAAACCCTAAATTTTCTTTTTAGTAATTGAGCTTGTGAAATGTTTAATTGTTAATGCTTGTTTTAGATCTACCCTTCTATTCCAAATTGTCAATTCATATTTGTGCTTTAATTCTAAAAATTAAGTGGTTAAGTGTCAAAACCCTAATTTTTAAAACCCTCTTGATTCAACCTTTGACCGATGATTTCACTAATCAGAACACCTCCAAATCGGCTGTAACTTTGGATTCTGCAACAAAATCATAATATCTTTCATCCCTCAAAATTTTGAAAAAATTTGCGAGGACCGTGTGCACCCCGAGCGCCACTGTCCCCGACATTTTTTTCAAAATTTTGGGAGCTAGATCTTACTGTATTTTTCTGCTAGAATCCAGAATTTTGGCTGATTTCATCAATTCTAACACTTTCAAAATTAAAGTCAAAGTTGGTCTAGTGATTGCCTGGATTAAGGCTTCTAATCATTCAAAAATTGTTGAAATTAAAATTCATGTCAAAATTGTGCTTCTTACTATCCTAAATCTGAAAAGTGTATTGGCATTCATTCGAAATTTCAGTGCTGTATTCAAATTTTTGCAGTTTATGACTTTTGAAATTAAATGTTTAATTGCAACAACCTTGATTTCCACTTTCAAAATTGAATTTTGCGTGAAATTGAGTCAACTTTTAAATTTCAAAACCTATATTGCTTTTAGTATTCCCTCTAAAATCATAAAATTCAAAATTTCAGTTTCCCTCTCTTTTTCAAAATTCAAATTTTGCATTTTTCAACAATCTTGGTAGGGTTCAATTTTGAGATTGCAACTTTAATTTGGCCTATCTACAGATCGTAAAATCACTCAATTTTTTCAAATTAGCTTTAAAATCATCATAACTTTCATCCCTGAAAATTTCGAAAAAAGTTGCGAGGACTGTGTGCACTCCATTCGCCACGGTCCCTGACATTTTTTCCGAAATTTCGGGAGATCGTCCTGATTGTATTTAACAGCTTAAATCTAGGAAATTGGCTGATTTTATTGAAATTTGCTACCTCTAAAATTCAAAATCTTCTCTCTCTCTCCCTAGTGCATGAGTTTTACAACAATAAGCCCTACTTACACTATTCCCATTAGACGAAGCCTTAGAATTAAGTCTTTCCAAGGTTTAAATACTGAGGAGATGGAACCTAATTTGAATGGCCTTTTTAACGAGGACACGGGTAATTCCTCTAATCCTCTTAATGATGAAGAAGCTCTCCATGAGGTTTCTGTAGAACAACTTTCGAAATTGGATAACCAATTTGATGATTTTCGACAATGGATGTCTCAAGAATACCCCGATAGTCAAGCTCTTCCCTTAATTGAGGGTCTAAAACATATGGTTCAAAATGATAAGAATGGAATTGATATTTTGCATAGTATTGCACACATTGTGGATTCGAATGTGATGCCTATGAAGAGTTGTGCTAAAACTTTGGGTTATACACAACCTCCTACTCAAGTCAATCATTCTATCCCTTTGACAACTTCTATTGCTAGTATACCTACTTTTACATCAAACATAATGACTACTTCAATACAAGACATTCCACCTATGATCACCAGTCATGGGGGCAATCCTTCTTCTTTAATCAACCCTCTTCCTTCATTCAATCTGACTTCTTCATTCATTCCTTCAATGAGTGTCCCTATTACATCCCCACAAATGAACATGATGCAAGGGGGCAATTCATTTAACCATTCCATTCCTCCTTGTAGTGTTCCTCCTTTCCAATCATCTCCTATTACTAACTATCATAGTGTCCCACCACCTTACTCTCAATCAATACGTTCTTTCAATAACATAATACCTCCATCACAATCTAACACGTCTAATATGAACTCTTTGACTGAAGCAACCATTAACAATCTTGCACAAACTGTCTCTTCTTTACAGCAACAAATTGCCTCTATGAATCAATCTAAGTTTAGTGTGCCCACATTTGATGTTGCAAGCCCACTTTCTCTTAACATTGTTCGAGCTATTCCCCCTAAGCATGTTGAAATCCCGCAGTTGGAGCTTTATAATGGTAAAGGTGATCCTCTAACACATGTTAAGACCTTTCAAACAATATGTACTGATTTTTCTCATGACCAAAGGTTGCTTGCAAAACTGTTTACTAGAACATTAAGAGACAAGGCTCTACAATGGTATTGCTTGTTGCCTTCCTATTCTATTACTTCTTTACAACAACTTGCAAATGCTTTTATTCAACAATTTCAAAACAATATAAGTCCTAAAGTTACTTTGATTGATTTAATGCATTGTAAACAAGGTGTTAAAGAAAAAGTGACTGATTTCATTGGTAGATATAAGCATTTGTATGCTCAAATTTCTTTTCCAGTACCTGACAATGATATTCAGAGAATCTTTATTTCTAATTTACAAAAAGATATTAGAGAAAAACTTATGTTTTCTGAGTTTACTTCTTTCCAACAGTTGTGTGCAACTCTTCACAATTATCAACTGACTGTGAGTCAAATGGAACAAGCAAATCCTATGGCTCCGAGTGATAAGGGTGATAGTAGTCAACAACCATTTGGGAAGTTTAAACCAAACAAAGAGTCCATTAAATTCAATGAAAACATCATCAACAACAATGTGAATGCAGCATCAGGTGTGCCTCCTATTTCTAAGTTTTTCAAGAAAGAAAGAAAGTTTACTCCTCTGAATGAATCATTGCATAGTATTATGAATAAGTTATTGGAACAAAATGTGCTTACTCTCCCTCCTATAAAGCAAATAGATCCTACAAAGATTAATTCACCCTATTTTGATAACAAATCTTTTTGTCAATTTCATCATCAACCTGGGCATGATACTGAAAAATGTTTTGCTTTAAAGGGTAAAATTCAAGATTTGATTGATAATAATACTATCTCTGTTTCAGGTGAATGATAAAGGCAACACATCTGTAGCTCCTCCTAACCAAAATCTTAAGATTTTTACTGATCCATTACCTTCTCATACCTCTAATGTGATTGAGACTAATGATTCCTCTTTCACACCTGATAGTCTTGTGTCTATGACTCCGAATGTGATTAACTTTGTGGAACAACAGAAAATCCCTGAAGAACCTTCCATCACATTTGATTCCAGTGAAACTATCAGGGCACCTGATGGTCCTTTATATATAGTTGCAAAAGTCAAGAATACACCTTGCCGTGGAGTGCTTATTGATCCTTCTTGTATGGTTAATATCATTACTGAAGAATTTCTTTTTACTTTGCAATTGAATCAAGTGATCTATGACAAAACAAATGTGGTTGTGAAATTATTTGATGCATTTTCTTCTCTTGCAATTGGTTCTATTACATTACCTATTGAGGTCCATAACAAAGCCCTTGATGTGAGCTTTGCTATTATTCCATCGTCCGAACAATTTCGTGTGAAGCTAGGCTATCCTTGGCTATCTTCCATGAAAGCTATTGCTTCTCCTATTCACAAGTGTTTGAAATTTCCCCATAATGGTGAAGTTGTTACTGTCAATCATAGTCTCTTTAAACCAGCTGAAAGAACTTCTAGCGTTCCTATTGATTATTTTTTACCTAAACAATTCCAATCTCTTCCACCGTGAAGCGATCATCTTTTTAAATCTTATCAAAAGTGGAAAAAAGATATGATCCTATCTCTGAGTGAACCTAGAACACCCAAACTTGATATTCCTATCATTCTTGAGAAGGAAGTTCTTCCTTTGAAAGATAAAACTAATGTCTTTCCTCAAGAAGATTCCCAACCCATCCCCATGGATGTGACTATGTCTATGCCTAATAAACTTTCTAAAGGTAGACCTATACCTCCTCATCATGATGGACTTGGTCTCCTTCCTAAACCAGATATTCCTCCTTTATATGGAGCAGTTCCTCCTCCTTCCTCTTATAGAGAGAAGAGACCTTCCTCTTCTCCTATTATCCAACCTAAGAGATCACAACCTAAACACCCAAGTGATAAGGATGAGAACATTCCTCCTCCTCAATCTTCTCAACTTCCTACTAAGACTAGACGAAATTGTTCTACACGTAAACGCCGACGAAAGCGTCGTCTTAGAGCTTGTGCAGCTGCTTCTCAAACTTTGCAATCCCCAAAAACAACTTCGGCTAATATTATTCCATTTTCTCCTCAGCCGAAAATGGAACCAAAATCTCCTAAACATAAGATGCATGATGGTCTTGATCCTGTGCGAGTTAAAGATCCTATTTTTATAAATCTTGATGATGATATAGATGAAAATGTTATTCATGATGAAAATGTTACTTCTTTTCATTCTGATAGTGAATATAAATATGTTGATGTCGATAACCATTTATCTAACGAATTTTCTAAAGCACTTATCCTAGCTCCTAGACAAGAACAACGTGGCTTGGAACATGAACATAGCCCTTGTTTGGATCTTGTGATAGCTCCATCTATTGTGTTAGATGTTCCTCCTCTAGCGTGTTTCCTACCTTCCCGAAATATTGATCAGCAAGATCGGGGGGTAGATGACGTGCTAGACTAGTTTCATTAGCATAGCAGACTCTCTCCTCCTCTCTTGATCCCTTTTGTTACTTCTTCTATGTGTTATTCTCATTCTTCTATTTTGTTGTCCTTACTATTGTCTACTTGAGGACGATGCAAAGCATTGAGATCTCTTTTGGTCTCTCTCATGTTGACTCAAACGACACATGTGCTCCCTTCTTCTAGGTGACCTTCCTTGATTGGGGAATGAAGAACAATTATGCATACATACATATGATATACATGAATTATCATACAACATACTGACCCCAAGGAAAGCGAAGTCACCTTGTGCTTTGTGTTTTGTGTCTATTATCCTTGGGCTTATCTCACACTTGGGGGCTAAATCCTTGTGATAACGTGCTCCTTTCCCTTCTCATTTCCTATATGTATCACTACCTTAAAGCAATCACCCCCGATGAGACGTGTCCGATCGCTTTAACGTAGGGGGGCATACACCCGTTCATATCTCTTCAAGATACTTGAAAATTTCTTGGCAAACTTAGCTTTGCCTTGAAAATTTTTGGTATTTTTCTTGCATGACTCATAGTGAGGGAACCTTACTACTGACAGTCATGGTTCTCCCTTGTGATCTTCCCTTTTACTTTGTCAATCGAAGTCGTAAGATCCTTAGTCCACTGGGGGCTTGGTGTATCTTGCCTCCTTGACGTGGTGAAAGTCTTTCAATGTTTTTTCCTTGTACTTTACCAGAAGTATGGGCGTACGCTTATACTCCTGCTAAAGTGGGGGCTAAATGTAGCGTCCTAAAATTGTGACACTTGCAATTTCGACTGCATTTGGGTCTTCATGATGGTGGCGCAACGTTGAACCTGAATGGAGACCCCGAAACCTGTTTGCGACACCAAAAACTGCATCTTTTTGCACCTTGGCCTGATCCTCCTTGCACCCTGCTATCCCGGGAGGTGGGACCATGGCGCCCGGCGCCCTGGTCCTTCAGGACCATGGTGCCTAGCGCCCTAGTCCCTTAGGACCATGGCGCCCAGCGCCCTGGTCCCTGGCCCTATTTTGGGCCCGGTCTCTTGTTGGGCATCGGGTCTTTAAGTTTGCAATTCGGAAAATAATGTTCCTATGTCGGCCTAAGGTTGGAAAAATCAATCTCCTAACCCTAATTGACAAGTATATAAACTACATTTCCCCTCCCAGAAAAGGTAGTAAGAAAAAAGGAGGAAAAACATATGCGAGCAAGAGGCGAAAGCGATATTCAAACATTCAAACATTCAAGCATTCAAGCATTCCTTCAAGCAATTGAGCATTCTAAGTCGCCATTCAAGGCTAAGTGTTGCATTCAAGACAAGGATTCAACCATTGAAGAGGAGATCACTTACAACATACAAAATACAACATCATTACACCTTCGCATGTAAGAATACAAACATTCTTACAACAAGGTATCAGTACTTGATTACATTACAAACATTTACATTTACATCATTCTCATTTCTTGGTTAATTCCAAAACCGGGGTTTGACCTAAAGGCAAACCCCTAATCCCTAACCCCCCAATTGTCATCTCTTTTATGTGTGTAGGTTGCAGGTATGCGGCTGTAATTGAAGATCTGGAATCCTTGTGCAGAGATGAACAGATCCCCCTTCGTTTCGCGGATTTTTCGGAGGACCGTGTGCACACCGGGCGCTATCGTCCCGTCAACTTTCGCTCAAATTTGCAAGACAGCATCAGCTCGACATTTTACTACTAATTTCAGGTCCGTAGCTTCATCCTGTGTCCCTATCTCCGTTTATAAGCGAATCTTTCTTACTTTACATGTACTCCTAGTTCAATCTTTCTATCTACATTCTTTACAAAAGAGGGTATCCTTGATGTCTCAACCCTTGAAACTCATTTAGAATTTAGTCTTGCATTGTGTGGGATTGGATCTTGTGAGTTTCAACCCCTCTTTTGAATGTAAAGTCCCTCCTAAGTGAAAACCATCAATCCTAGTGACCTCCTTTCTCCTTGGAGTGGGGGAAACACCTAGGGTTCGATTTTCCGCTTTACAAAAGCTTTGATCAAATGTAGTGTGCATATATTAAGGCCAGATTCACCATCTATAAGAACTCTTCAAACCTTCTTTCGGTGAACCAAAGCTTCTAAGTGTAAGGAATCATTATGCATGGGTCAGTCTGTAGGTACATCTTGTTCAGTGAATGCGACCTTTGAAGCTACCAAGTTTCCAACCATGGATTGGAATGTTTTCTCATCAATATCTCTAGCAACAACTAAATCTTGTAAGGCTTTGCCCAGGACTACCTTATGAGCCGGCGAGATGTGCAGTAACTCAAATAATGAAATTTGGGATGGAGTGTGTTTCAACTGATCCACCACATTGTAGTTGCTAGTTATTGAAGGGTGGTTTGAAGGTACCCCTTATAATGTGATCTTTGATCTTCTAGTGATGACATCACAGTCTCTGTTTGTGGGATTTATTGTGATTGTAGCAACCATTTCATCTCTGACACTTAGTGTGTTTATGGCATAGTCGAATGCGACATTGGTATAGTTGGCAATATTATTTTGTGCATTATAACTAGAAGCCTTTCCTTTATCATGTTTGACAAAAGGATCCTTAAAAATAGTATGATCTATGTTTGGTTCCTTATTGGTATCCACAGTAATGTCACCTTGGTTAATGAGATCTTGGATGAGGTTTTTCAATTTGTAGCAACTTGTTGTCTTGTGACCCTTATTGTGGTGATATTCACAGAAGTCATTGTCATTCCACCAAGCGGGCTTGAATGAACCTTGTTCATATGGCCTAGCTTCTGGTAAAGTTATGGCATTGCTTTGTATCAACTTTTTCAATGTTGATTCAATAGGTTCACTGAGGGGTGTAAATTTTCGTCTGGGTGTGCCTATCCTTGGTGGTCTTGAATTGTTTAACTGTAGTGCATTGGTGTTGTTTGTCTAAGACTAATTCTTACTACCAAAATCAGCTGGTCCTTGTAGATATACTACTGGTTGAGCACTATTTATAAAACGTGCATCAACAACTCCATCATTTGTGACATTTTTGTTCCTAGGCCAAAATTTTGGTCTTTCATTGTTTGTACTGGTGGTCGGTTCACTATCCTTGTGGTGTTTTAGTATCCCTTATTCTAACAAGCCTCTCTCACACTTGATGCCTTTTTCTATTATGTCTTTAAAATTGTTCAGGCATTGCATTTGCAATGGATACTTAATTGGAGGTACAAGATTTTCATTGAAAATGTCTACTTGCTTAGCTTCAGGGATGTGATTAAGACATCTGTGGTATAGGCCCCTCCATCTTTGCAAGAACGTGGTGAAATTTTCACCTTCTTTTTTCTTTGTTGCACATAAATCCATTAAGGTAACTGGGTTATCTATGTTGAATGCAAAGTTGGATATGGATAACTCAACCAATTATCCCCATGAAGTAATTTTGGGTGGAAGGTATGAAAACCATTCCAATGTTGTCCCTCCAAGACTTTTGGAAAATAGCCTCATTAAGTATGTATCATCGTGGGATACTTCAATACATGTCATGAAGAATTCTCTAACATGATCTCTAGGATCACCTTTCCCTTTATACTTGTCAAACTTTGGAGTCTCAAAATGCGGGGGAAATGGTGGCATGTATAACTTTATGTCAAAAGGATATGGACGAAGGTCCTCTATTATGTAGCTCTTTTTATCATTAACTACTTGCATACTGACCATTTTCTTTTGAAGATTCTCCATTTGTTGAGTCAGGATCTTTGTTTGGGTCAATGGTGCACTACTTGATAAGTATTTCCCACAAAAGGGATAGTATTGGAGTACCTTTGGGCTTGTTGAAATGTATACTGACCATGTAATTATGCACCATAAGTTCCACTAGGTGGTGTAAATTATGCAAATTGTGGATTGACATTTGGCTGAGCTGAGCTAGTTGTCCCTTGATTCACATTCTAGCTACTATAGGTGGAACCAACTAAAACTAAGGATTGAGTTGTATTTGCCAAAGTGGCATTGTGAGCCATTGTCGCTTGCATTGTCATGTTGGGCATTGTCAGAGATGTAACATTGCTTTGTTGATGCCACTATTGACCGTGTTGAGGTTGTAGCCGTATGGGCACTTTGAGATATACCTTGTGTTGATGTAGCAACTATTGCTTGAGTTTGTGTAGCAATAGGCATTTGAGGTACATTTTGATTCAATGTCACACCTTGCGGTAATATCGCTGAAATGTCTACCCCTGGAGGTAACTTGGCCCCATTTTGGACTAAGAGAGAGATAAATTTATCTCTATCATTATTGATGAGAGTGTTGAGAATCATAAGCATCGTAGGATCTTGTTGGGCTGCTTCCAATTCTTCTTTTGTCAAATTATGTTGTATTTCATCAATGGAAGGCATCCTATTTGTGTTTGTTGATAATGTTGCGGGTCTCTGACCTTATGTTTGTTGTTGTGTGGATAGATCCATATTCCATGTGGGGTTAACCAAAGGGTCGTTGTTAGGACCCATTTGGTGTTTTGCCTTTTGAGCATGCATTAACAACATGAATATTGTTCCAAAGTGATCTTGACTCTCTAAGATGCGGATGAAAGACTCAATCAAATGCAACTAAGTATGCTTCTATGACTTCCTAAAGACTAAAGTGCAGACAATACAATCTATGAATGATGGCTTGCTATCAAGGATTCTGAAATTTGAACACAAGATTTCCAGCGTATTGCCGAAAAGCTTCTAATTTTGCCTCTTCTTTGATTTGATTTTTGAGGTCTATGTCTATTTGTACTAACTTTCGAACTTCATCATCTATGATAGCTTGGACTATGTCGTATTGGTCTTGATCAACTATCAATTTCTCAGCAAGGATATTCAAATCATGAATTATTTCTAATTGAACGTTATTTGGTCCAAGCTTGGGTTGCTCAAATGGGAATTTATCATTTCCTTTTAGACCCCTACATTGAAGACTACAATGCTGACTATGTAGACCCTAAGAATGATTGACAATCTGCTTTTTTGAACAATATTAACAAGGATTCATAAATGCTGCTATGGTATTTTTTACCAATTGTCTAATGCCTTCTTTATGAGCCGTTCTTTGTATCTTTTTTCTTAGTTTCTCATCAAGATGATCAAACTTCTAGATTTCATCATCTATGATAGCCTCAACTGTGTCATACTAGGCACGATTGACTTTTACTTCCCAAGCGAGGTTATCCAAACCATAAATTATTGCTAATTGGTCATTGTTTGGCCCAAGATTGGGTTGTTTGAATGGAAATTCATCGTCTCCTCTAATACCCATGGACATAGGTATGATTCCTATACTCTAATGCAACACTAAATTTTAAATGAGTGAATGGAAACTTGATGAAATGACTTGTGCAAGGACTTTGTGTGATGATTCTAATGGGACTTCTACATGAATTGAATTCCTAGGACCTAAGATCAATTGAAAGTGACATGTATATCATCTTTGAATTTGTGCAAGAATTTGAATGTGACATTGATGTTAATGTTGACACTTAACTTTGTTGAGGTTTGTTTGATCTTGTTGAACATTGAAACTTTGTTAAAGTTTTAATTGATCTTGTTGAACACTAAAACTTGACTTTGTTGAGGTTTTGATTTGTTTCCTACAATGTTTGAATTTGATGAAGTGTAGCAAAGGACACAACAATCACACCAGAAGAATAAAACCATGAAAAGAACAATTGTTTAAGGAATTTTTTCAAATTCCCAAGAATGTTGGGATCTTTCTCAAGATCTCATTTTGTTTTCAATATATTTGGGGCAATTTCGATGTCACATCAGACAGACTCTCCTAAGGTCAAAAGGTCACAAGTATTACCACAACCCACATCTCGATACTCTATCAGCTCAAACAACCCTGTCACACCCTAGGGTGCGCCCATTTTTTTGCCTTTTTTCGGAAATTAGACCAAAGAAGATTTCTCCTCTATTGGCCTGTTATCTTGGGAGATATATGGTGAGTGTCTTGGAGGCAGATTCTTCCCCACCCTTGCACTATGATAAAACAAGTGCCTGGTTACTGATTTAGCTAGGCTTCTAATTTCTATGGTGTTTAGACAGGGTTCCGTTCGAGTGGTCACAATCAGCAATGTTTTACACTCCATTGAGGGAGGTCTCCCAGTCTGTAGAGGTTACGCTCTATAGATTTTAATGTACCATATAAGCATTGACAGAGGCATAATGTTGTTGTGACAACATGTAATACTCGTCGCATATGATTTTCATCGCATACACAATTATTTATAGTGGCTTGGATTACTTGGCTTTAGCTGTTGCAACTTAGGTCGTTCCCCTCTCACCGATCTTAATGGTGCCCTAAGGGAAACTTGGGAGAGCATGCCTTCTAAAGCATTTAATTGCAAGAAATAAATAAAAGCATGAAAGAAGAGAGTGTGGTTTTTTTATCACCCATTGAAGGGGAGAGCATAATACCTATCCCTTCGAAGACACGAAAAACAAGGGTTCTTTTTAACCTTTTATCGCAATGATTTTCTAATCTATTTGGAGATGTTGCTCCAAAAAAACATGGGGTTCAATTTTAACTTTCATCACAATTTGTGAAAAAGAAGACAAGTTTGTTTGTGGTTTATTTTATTAGCACCAAACTGAAGTGTTTCTAAGCTACCCTTGCAGAAAATGATGTTAGTAAGCACATGGTGGGCTATCTAGCCTAAATTTCCAATTACAGAGCTCTGTCTTTTTACAAACACAGAGAAATTCTGATAAAAACCAGAACTGAACTAAAACAAAATGAGAAAAATCTAATCTAACAATTGCAACTTACCTATTGAGAAAATGCAAATTGATGTCAAATCAATTGTGAATTACTGTTTAAGCAATTGCAATGTGATGACTGATCAATTGCTCTCAATAATTTTTTTTTTTTTTTTTGAATTTTAAGAAACACCAAAAAAAGACAAAAGATAGAAGGATTATTATGCAATGATATTATCCCACACCACTCGAGCCATCACATCAATGCCATCGTAAAATTTGTACTTGGCTAAGAAAAGGTGGATATTTCTGTGATATTGAGCAATCTCCTCTTTTTCTTCGATTTCACAGAGCTCCCTTTCTGCCTTTAAGAGCCTTTGATATGTCCTTTATTGTCTCCTATGCTGTTTTGCCTTCCTTGCACCTGAAAATTGGAATCTCACCTTTCCTGCCATTGAATTAGATACATTTTATATGCAGAAACTAAAATTTCCATAATTTAATGAAATTTCTGGGTTAGGTGTGTAAATGATATTCAATTTACATTCAATATGCAAGTTATAATTCTATTATCTGATTTGTATTATTAAGTTCTTATTGTATATGTCTAACTATCTTCTTTCTTGTGGTAGATGAGAGGAGCATTTAATATTTTCTATGTCCTATCTCAAGAATGCCACTTACTATAAGTATATGACAAAGGAGGCACGATCAAGCAATGCCTTGATTGTCATGACCGATCAAGACATTACTTGATCGTACCTTTTGTTTATACTTAACAAAAGCATGTTACGGTAAATGCCATTCAGTGATCATAACCGAAGTTCATCGATGTATTTAACCCAACGCTAATAATCGATAGTATATCGGTGGCTGTCAATGCTAATAGCCGATAGTTATCGGTGTGTTAGCCTTGACAATCGATAACTATCGGTGTAGACTAACACATCAATAAGTATCAGTGATTAATACATTTCCACCCAATATATATTCCGATATACCTTATATGCAACGTGATATATATTATATGTACCCCGATATAATATTACATGTAACCCGATATAATATATATTCAATTCGGTATATATTAATCAGTGTCATCATCATTTATGTTTAGTTGATATTCATCTAAATACATAATTCATTATATAGATGAACATGAGGAAGATACATAGTGTGATTATCAATAGATTGCTCATATGCAAATATAGAATCGCTATCAAGGATGAATTAATTGCTTGATGGTTTTATCATAGTTATCGATATGATAAATGATTGAATGAGAGACTTCAGTTTATCTCTCATTCAATTATTTATCTTACCAAAGCTATTATGTATTAACACTCCCTCTTAGCTAGCTAAGATGAATGTAGACAATATATTCAAGCATCATAATTTAATTGATAGTGATCATTTTAGTCATTCATGGGAATCATACCATCTAATCATTTGGTATGTAGTATCACCTAAACACATGATACTGAAGTTCATCACATCAATCTTGTGATTGATAGGATATCACCTAAGCATGTGATATCAGTATTGCCTACATGCAATACTTAAGGATAATCATATGAGAAGGATTAATTTATCACCTTATCCTAGTTGTGATAAGTGCACTAACACTTATACAAATGTTTTATCACAACACAATCATGGCACATCCACGACATACCAAAGATCCAACATGATAACTGGTTTGGACATTATAAGATCATCACCTTATAATGTCCCCATACAAGTGTTCACTATCTTGAGAGATCGTCACCTCTTAGATGTGAACCCAGGGGATAGAATCAAAAAAATTGTCCTAACATGACAAAGCGGTTTACACATTAAACATCTTATAGGTATGAAAATATGGATTACAAAGCAATTTACCTTTCTAGCATACCTAAACCTTTTCTGAAGTGATCAACCTTCACTCTGGAAAGGGGTTTGGTTAGAATGTCTGTAGTTTGATCTCCTATACAAACATATTCTAGTTGGATTGCATTCCTATCTACCATATCTCACACATAGTGGTATGGAATCTCAATATGTTTGGATCTGTCATATAACACTGGGTTTACTAAAAGTTTTATGCAACTCTGATTGTCACAATGTATAAGAGTGGGTTTCATAGGTTCTCCAAACAATCCTACAAGCAACTTCCTGAGCCATACTGCCTCTCAGGCAACCATAGAAGCTGCAATGTATTCCACCTCGGTGGAACTTTGAGCTACAGAAGACTGCTTCCTGCTGATCCAAGATATCATAGCTGAACCTAGACTAAAGCAACACCCTGAGGTGCTTTTCCTGTTTGTTACACTTCCAACCCAATCTAAATCTGTAAATCCATGTAAGTCTATCTCAACCTTCTTGTATTTGAGACCAAGGTTTAGAGTACCTTGTAGGTACCTCATAATGTGCTTCACTGCAACCAGGTGTATCTCCTTTGGTTCACACATAAATTGACTTAGAGCATTGACTGCATAACAAATATCTGGTCTTGTATTTACCAGATACATCAGGGACCCAATCATCTGTCTATACTGAGTAGAATCAGGGGGTTGTGACTCTGCTGCTGCTTCTTTAAGTTAATGTAAGTTGGTTTCCATAGGAGAGGTCATGGGTCTACAATTTAGCATTCTAAATCTCTTCAAAATATCCAAAGTGTACTTTCCTTGGTTTAGTATGATGTTGTCAGAATTCTGCCATACTTCTAACCCTAGGAAGTAATGAAAGAATCCTAAGTCCTTCATATCAAATTCTTTAGATAGATCATTTTTGCATTGTTTTATAAGTTGATCACTTCCTGTGATTAATAGGTCATCAACATATAATATCAATATTAGCATATCATCTTTATTTCTTTTGTAGTAGAGATTAGGGTCTGCATCATTTTTGGAAAAACCTAGTCCTGAGAGATAGGTGTCTATTCTTTCATACCATGCCCTGGGAGCCTGTTTGAGCCCATAGAGAGCTTTCTTGAGTCTACACACATGAGACTCTGTGTCATGAATTTCAAAGCCTTTAGGTTTCTCTAGGTAGACTTCTTTTGAGATCTCACCATTTAGGAAAGTTATCTTAACATCCATTTGGTGTACCTTCCATTCCTTTGCCGCTGCAATGGCTAATACAACTCTTATTGAGGTATACCTGGCAACTGGTGCAAAGGTTTCTTCATAATCTATTCCTTCCCTTTCCGAGAAGCCTCTAGCTACAAATCTGGCTTTGTGTTTTTCAATACTGTCATCTACAACATGTTTGATTTTGAACAACCATTTAGATGAAACCACAAATTTCTCGGTTGGTCTAGGAACAATCTCCCAAACATCGTTCTTCATAATGGATTGATACTCTTCAGACATGGCATCCTTCCATACTTGATGTTGAAGTGCATTTGATACATTGCTTGGTTCAGCTTTAGAGAGATCATTCATAAGGGCAACATAGCTAGTAAATTTATTAGGCCTTTTTCTTTTTTTGAAGGTTCCTAAGGGAGCAACAAACTTCTGAGCTTCTTCTACAGTTTTGGTTGCCCATAGTGGTCTTTTCTTGAGGTTTTCTCTAGGTGGACTTAAAGTTTCACTCATAGTTTCCTCAGGATTCTCCCTCTGAAGCTCAAGAGTAGGATCTCTATCTAAGTCGGGGTTAGGAATATGGACTTCAGGATCTAGAGAGCTTTGGGCTCTTTTGAAGGCTAAGTTTTCCTCAAAGATCACATCCCTACTTAGTTCAATGTTCTTTTGGCCGGGTATATATATTTTGTAGGCTTTCGAGGTTTCACTGTATCCTACAAAGATTCCTCTCTTTCTAGAGGGTTCTAATTTTAAGCTTTTCTCCTTAGGTACATGAATATACACTGGACATCCAAAAATCCTAAGGTGGCTTATGGTGGCTTATATCTAGTTTTGATTTTGTAAAGACTTCTTCAGGGGTCTTGTCTTCAAGATGAGAGTGAGGACATCTGTTTTGAATGTATACTGCAGTGCTGGTTGCTTCTGCCCAAAGATTGATATTTAGATTCTGATCAAGAATCATAGCTTTGGCAGCTTCAACGATTGTCCTATTTTTCCTTTCTGCTATTCCATTTTGTCGAGGGTTGTAAGGTATTATTAACTCCCTCTTAATCCCTGAATTTTTACAAAACTCTTTAAATAATTCTGATGTGTATTCCCCCCCATTATCAGTTCTAAGGGTTTTAATTTTGTTTCCTAAGTAGTTTTCTGTTAATGATTTGAATTCTTTAAACCTATTAAGGATCTATCCTGATTCTTTGCATTTCAGAAAGTAGATCCAGGTTTTCCTAGAGTAGTCATCTACAAATATCACATAATATAAAAATCCCCCCAAAGAATTCATAGACACAGGTCCACATACATCAAAACGAATTAACTCTAAGACTTTACTTGTTTTCCTAGTACTATTCTGGAAAGCACCCTTAGTATTTTTGCCTAGGGCACATCCTGTGCATGCCCCTGAATGATATTGATTTAGCTTAGGTAGACCTGTGACAAGGTCTCCCATTGATGATAAAGCTCAAAAATTTAGGTGGCCTAGTCTTCTATTCTAGATTTCATTGGCATCTGTAGTTTCATGAATTAGGGCTGAATTGGGCTCTGTGCATAGCTCATATAGGTAGCCTTGTCTTTGACCAATTGTAATGGCTTTCTTGATAGATGAGTTCTTTATCCAAGCCAACACTTTGTTGTCCATGAATGTCACTTTGTATCCATTATCCTCCAATGCTGATATTGAGACAAGATTCCTCTTAATACCTGGAACATATAGCACTCCTTCAAGTTGTAATGATGCACCTGACTTCAGTTTGATGGTGCAGTTTCCAACTCCTTTGACAGGGTGTGTGGAGTCATCTCCTATGGTTACTTCTTCATCATTTTACTCTCACATAAAGTCTAGTACTTCTTGAAATCCTGTGATGTGTTTGGATGAGCCACTGTCGATTACCCAAGAATTCACTTTGTTTGATGTTTGATGTGTGAGTGTTGAATAGAGCACATACTTCTCGGAGTCCTCTTCCCTTTTCATTTTTCCTTATTTGGCAAATGTGGCTTGTTTAGCTCTTTCTGGACATTTGGCAACATAGTGCCCATATTTGTCACATCTATAACACTGAATTTGAGAGAGGTCCTTTTTGAGAGAGTTCTTGCCATGACGACTCTTTCTCTTCCTGAATTGCTTCTTCTTGCCCTTTTTATCTGAGTTCGTAGTTAGAACTTGAAGATCTTCATCTATATTCTTTTGTTTGATTCCTTTCTTATTTTGCCTTGATTCCTCTTGGAGATAGTCAGCCTTTAGTCTATCAAATTTTGGAAAGTTGTCCCTTGCACTGATGCCTTGGATGAACGTTTCCCAAATACTAGGCAGCCCATCTAAAGCAATGAGGGTTAATTCTTTTCTTTGGATCTCATATCCAAGGGTTGCTAGTTCATCCTTTAAGTTCGATATCCACATGAAGTAGGTGTTGATTGATTCTCCTTTCATCATGGTTTAATGATTTATCTCTCTTTTTAGAGCCAAGGTTCTACTGGCATTGGATATCTCAAAAGCGCCTTCAAGTGCTTTGAACATTTTGAAGGCTGATTCATGTTTCTTTAGAATGGGCATAATATTGTTCCTTACCCCATCGACTATTATTTTGATAGCCTTATCATTTCCTTCTCTCCAAATTGCTTGATCAAGTTCAGTCTCAAGTTCTTTGGATTCATTCTTTACGAATGATTCAACTTTGTTATGTTTTAGTATCATTTGAATTCTAAATTTCCATGCAGAGAAATCATCACCTCCTGCAAGTCTGTCTTCAAATCTGATAGCGTTGGCCATTGATAGGATTGTGATGTTGAATATATACTTGATTTGAATTTTTACGTAAAATTGAACAGCCTCAGGTTCGATTTAACTATAGCTCTGATACCATGTAAATGATGTTCAATTTACATTAAATATGCAAGTTATAATTTTATTATTTGATTTGTATTATTAAGTTCTTATTGTATATGTCTAACTATCTTCTTGCTTGTGGCAAATGAGAGGAGCATTTAATATTTTCTATGTCCTATCTCAAGAATGCCACTTACTATAAGTATATGACAAAGGAGGCACAATCAAGAAATGCCTTGATCGCTCATGACCGATCAAGACATTACTTGATCATACCTTTTGTTTATACTTAACAAAAGCATGTTACGATAAATTCCAATCGGTGATCATAACCAAAGTTCATCAGTGTATTTAACCCAATGCTAATAACCGATAGTATATCGGTGGCTGTCAATGCTAACAGTTGATAGTTATCGATGTGTTAGCCTTGACAACCAATAACTATCGATGTAGACTAACACACCGATAACTATTGGTGATTAATACATTGCCACCCGATATATATTCCGATATACCTTATATGCAACCCGATATATATTATATTCACCCTGATATAATATTACATGTAACCCGATATAATATATATTCAATTCAGTATATATTAATCGGTGTCATCATCATTTATGTTTAGTTGATATTGATCTAAATACATAATTCATTAGATAGATGAACATGAGGAAGATACATAGGGTGATTATCAATAGATTGCTCATATGCAAATATAGAATCGCTATCAAGGATGAATTAATTGCTTGATGGTTTTATCATAGTTATCGATATGATAAATGATTGAATGAGAGACTTCATTTTATCTCTCATTCAATCATTTATCTTACCGAAGCTATTATGTATTAACAAGGTGCGCAAGACTAAATAATGACAAAACAACATAAGACAAATTAATTTTGCAAATTCCTAAGGCAATTGTGAACTATTTTTGTAATTGCGGTGCAAGGACTGATCAATTGCGATGTAATATTGCCAAATGTGAATTTCTGTGTAAGCAATTGCGGTATCAAGATCTCCTTTTGAGTACAAATCTGCAAAATCAATTTAAACAGATAATTGAAGTTAGCATGTTTTCACATCGAGTTCATCAAATGTATTCAGGGGTAAATTAAGTGTAAATAGCATAATCGGATATCAAAGAGTGAATAACAACTCTAATATAATTAATATTACTCCTAAATTACAATGGAATGATGCAAAATTGATTGAAATGAAAGAAAGATCTATCTAAAATTCCCTCAATTGACATAGCAAGGCTTCCATTGATCTTCTCCATTGTTGTTGGTGTAGGCGGATCTCAAGTATTGCACTTGATTTCCTGCATAAGATGGACAAAAAATTTAAGACTATGATTCTAGATTGAATTGTGAAAATGATGTTGTATTTATAGATTTTCAACATAGAAGGGATGAGGATTTGAACTCAAGTCCTAATTGATAGACAACTGAAATTGATTGATCTATTAACTCATTAGATTGATCTGTTAACATAATTGATTGAGTCAACTAAATTGATTAACCAGTAGACTGAATAGACTAGCTAGTTGACTGAGTTGATGAATCAGATGACTGAATTGATTGGAGAGATAAGTGGATTAATTGATTAGTCATAAAAGGTGATTGAGAGGTAAAAAGTGTGATTGATGAGTTAATTGAGTTAACTAATTAGATAATTGATTTGATCAATCAGTTTTGATTTTAGCATGTGCTGTAGGATTTTGAAATTGAATTTGATTTTTATTTTCAATTTGGATTTGAATATGGACTTTCAAATGTTAAAATGCACATGAAATTAACTAAAATTCACATTTGGTAAAATGTTAATTTGGTAATTTGGAATTAAATTGAATAAATGATGAATTGATAGAAATACGAATAATTAGTAATGGTCAAGGGCGATGATTAGAAGAAATAATTAATTTAATTAATTAATTACATAATTACTTAATTAAATAGATGAATAATTAGTGTAGAATCAATGAGACATTTTTAGGTGTCTACAATAGCTACTAGGTCAGAGATGGTTGGATTACAAATTCTGAGATCCTTGATTGGAGAGGTTTTGACCATTGGCCAATCAAGTTGTCTATTGTGGCTTTTGGATCCTCAAAAAAATATGCCTTTTTAAGTTTCAGTTAATGTGGCTTTGGGACTCTTCCCTGCACGAGTTGATTGCTGAGTGGTGGGTCGAGGGGAAACCAACTTTTGGGACATCAATGTATTCTTTCAAAAAATGCCTCCAGTTTGTGAAGTACATGTTGAAACATTGGAATAAACATTGCTTTGGGAATGTTTTCTCTACCAAGGTTGCTACCCAATCTCATTTGAATGAAAAAACTTGACAAATTTGGGATTTAGGCCTTATTGAGGATTACCATAGTCATGAAGTTTTTGTTGCCAAGGATCTTAAGGAATGGGAATTGCGAGAACAAATCTTCTAGAAGCAGAAGTCACACAAGTGGATTAGCTCAAGGAGGGGGATCGCAACACTGCCTTTTTTCATAATTTTGTCAAGAATAGGAGACAAGGTAATCATATTTCTTCTCTCAAATCTATGAATGGGAGTCAATTATCCTTTTCTATATTATTCTCAAGAGAGGCTATTCGCCGTTTTTCTACTTTATTTGTTGAGGACACCCCTTTCACTGTGGAAGAGGAGCATCTCATCTTGGATTCTATTCCCTCTTTGGTCTTAAATGAGATGAATGGATATCTAACTAAACCTGTCACCATGGAATAATTGCAAAGTATAGTGTTTTAGATGAATAAAGATAAGGCTCCTGGTCCAAATGGCTTCCCAATTGAATTTTTTCAGGAATATCGGGATACGATTAAGATGGATCTCTTGGAGGTTGTTTTGGAATCTCAAAGGAATAAGCAGATGTTGAAGGCTATGAATGCTACTTTTCTGGCTCTTATTCCTAAAATAGGGGGTGCTGACTCTTTGGACCTTTTTAGGCCAATTGATTTATGTAATGTGGTTTATAAAATTATTACCAAGTTGGTCGCTGAGAAACTTAAGTCATGGCTTGGCCTCCTCATCTCTGAGAAGCAAGGTGGCTTTGTGGGAGTAAGATAAATTTTACATTGAGTGGTTCTAGCTACTGAGGTTGTTCATTCCATGGCTGCCTCTAAGGAGAAGACTATGTTTATCAAGTTTGATATGGCTAAGGCTTATGATCGGGTCAAGTGGACCTTTCTAACAAAGATTCTTGAAGCCTTTGGCTTTGGTCAGGAGTGGATCATGTGGGTTATGAGTTGTGTTACTTTGACATCTTTATCAGTGCTCATTAATGGGGAACCTTCAAAGCAATTTGGAGCCTCCTGTGACCTTCCTCAAGGAGACCCCCTTTCTCCTTATCTCTTCATTTTGGTGGTGGAAGGCTTGGGAAGATTTATTAAATCTTGGGTAAAGTCTGGACTTATTTTGGGTTGGAATTGCGACAATAGAATTCCTTCTCATTCTTATTTGTAGTTCATGAATGATACTACCTTTATGGGTCTGGCCAAGGTCAAGGAGGCTATTAATTTCATAAAAGCTTTGGATATCTACTTGACTGCCTCAGGGAAAAGAATCAATGAGGAGAAATCATCTTTTTTTTTCTTTAAGACTCCTTTACTCATTCAGAATAGGATTGCAAGAATTCTCAGATTTCATATGGGTTATCTCCCCTTTATGTATCTTGGTATCCCTATTGTCATTGGTTCAGTTCCTAAAAGATTTTGGAAGGACATCTTAGACAAACTTCATCAGAGAGTTTCCCATTGAACTAATAGATGGATTTTTGTTGCTAGTCGGGTTACTCTCCTTAAGTCTGTGATTCAAGATCTTCCTCTTTGTAGAAGCTTTGTGCAGGCTGCTCCTTCTAGTTTCATTTAGGAATATGATGCATTGGCTCATCAATTCTTATGGGCGAGCACCTTGATTATGAGGAAATGGAATTTGGTTAAGTAGACTTTAGTGTGCAGATGTAAGAAGGTTGGGGGTTTGGGTCTTTGCCTGACTTCCATTAATGGTCAAACTTTGGTGGCTAAGCCTTATTGGAGATAGTGTTGCTGTCAAGATTAGGATTGGGCAAAAATTCTTAATTTGAAGTATTTACATGGAGTTGCTAGTAATGGTGTTCCTAGGTACAACATCGAAGGCAAGGGGTCTATGGTTTGGACCACTCTCAAACATAGAACAAAACTTATTAAGAAAGGATTATTTTGGATTTGCAACAAAGGGTTCGAGGCTCTGTTTTGGCTTGATTCTTGGGATGGGTTCCTACCCATTTTGACTTCTCACCCTCATTCGGGGTCTTTGCATGATATTTTTATGGTAGTCGGTTGGAATAGAGTGCAGGATTACAAGACTTCTGATTGGATTGGTCAATTTCAAATGACTCAATTGAAAGTTCCTACTAAGTGGCCCATAAGGGGTTCAAATGAGGATAGGCAAGAGATACATACTATTCTCAATGGTAGGATTTACAGTTCTTTGGAGTAGAGGGACCACCTTGCTTGGGGTCCTAATGCTAAATATAAATTTACTGTTTCTTTGGGGTATCAAGTTGTTGACAAACAAGTGTGTGGGAGTGAGGAGGTTTCTTGGTGGAAATAGGTGTGGAGTAAATTTTCCTAGACAAAATGTAGTTTTTTCATGTGGTTGATTGCATGGGACTGTTGCCTTACTTGGAATAATTTGAGGAGAGGATTTATTGGGCTCTCTATATGTTTTATGTGTTGGGAAAGTGAGGAAATATCCTCTCATCTTTTCTTCTCTTGTCCTTTCTCTAGGAAAATATGGCACTTTTGCTGGGAGGTGTGGCAGAAGGCTTGTTTTTATGTCTCCTCTTTGTTGGAGTTCTAGAATCATGTTGGTTCCTCTCTTGCCAAGACTCCTTTCCTTCATATTGCTTGGGATATTGATCCTTCATGTATTTTTTAGAATATTTGGTTGGAGAGGAATAGACAGATCTTTCTAGGGAAATGAATGATAGGCCATCAATTTTGGATGTGCACTAAGAGTAATTTGTAAGAAACTATTAGGACCAATTGTGACTTGTCTGAACCTGTGGATGTTAGTAATCAAGGTGTTCTGTAGAGGTTGGGTTTGGAAGAGTATCTAGGTAGGCCCACTCTTTCTAGGGATGACAAGTGGACTAGGAGAAAGGTTAGTAGAGATGGTTGTTGGGGTCCTCCTCCCTCTGGTGTCTTGAAGATAAATGCCAATGGCTCATCTCATGGCAATCCTTGGCATGCTGGTATAGGAGGAGTTGGTAGAGATAGCTATGGGGTGGTTCAATTTTTCTTCTCTTATATTGGTTGAGAGACTAATAACTTGATGGAGGCATTAGCAATTCTTCATGCCTTGGAAAAGTGTTCTCTCTTGGGTTGGAGAAATTCTATTGTTGAGTCAGACTCTTAGATCATTGTGGATGTGCTAGTTAGATAGAAGTTAGAGAGGATGAGTTGACCTTTGGCTCTTGTGGAAAAACAAATCCTTAGTGTTTATGTTTCTTTGGATTTTGTTACTTTATGCCACATCCCTCATGAATGGAATAGGGTGGCAAACTATTTGGCTAAATGGAATTATGATTTCAAGCTAGTCATTGGAACATGGACAATTGGGGGCAATTATTTATGGATAATGCTCGGGTCCTTGAGGATTTAGTTATGGAATATATGTGTGGTTATGAGTGTATGGGGGACTATATTTTATTCCTGGTTTTCAGTGTATGGTTTTGTGGGATTTCTTGACTTCTTTTCTTTGTATTGAGTCCTTCTGATTAATAAAATTTTACCACTTTATCCAAAAAATTGAATAGTGAATATATTACTAACTAGCAATTACATCATAGTGTGCAATGGATGCACCAAAAAGGTGTGGAAGGTCAATTAGTTAAATTATTCATCCATTTTTTGCATACACTTGTTTAGTACATGAGGTCAATTGGTAGGTCATTTAGAAAATGATTTTTTGAGTGACAACGATCTCAATGGAGAAGTGATAGCTTCAAATGATTATGTATCTATGTAAAGGAATCCCAACATGACTAAAACAAAAACTCTAAATCAAGAAGATAATCAGATTCCATTACCAACAAGTTCATGTTATGTTTTCAATAGAGTGAGAGTGAGAGAAGTGTTGGAATTATTGGAATTATTGGTATTAAGTTGTCATTGATGTCAAACTGGTTTGGCAAGGTCACCGGTAAGAAAGAAGTGGTGACTGGTATAAGAAGAGAAAGACATATTATGACAATGCACATGTGAGTAAGCACATAGAAGGAAGGCTACCAATACATATGACCCATGTCATCTGCCGATAAAGCAGGCTTACCGGTAAGGCACAAAATGGGATGAAGGTTGTTTGTTTGTTATGAAGGCACAACACCCAGTGAGCAGAACAAAGAGAATGTGTTGCCGGCACAAAGGATGTTTGTTGGTCATATCGGTAAGGTGAACTGAGCCAATAGTCAATCTTGGATGATAAAGAATGTCAAACCGACATAGGAATCCAAGCTAAGGTGGATGTTGCCGAGCATGACAACTAGATGCCAGGTGGAGGTATTGAACATGTCGGTGGAGTGTGCATCGACGTAAAAAATCCACAAGAAGATCAACTTTTATGAAGAACCTGCAAGTCACGGAGGATGCCAGAGGATTGCGGCTCGAGGAAGGCAAGATGGCAAATGACTGAATTGATCCTGCAAGAAGATTTGATCTTAGTACCTATTTGCTAAAGGAAACAACAAAACCATTAATGGTGTATGACAAAGAAAAGCATAAAAGAATGATGTAGACCTCCAGGTTTAGAAAACACACATTGGAATGTGAATATTTGTTGGTAATTGATTGATGTCATGAAGATCTTATCCCTGGAAAAGTAGATCAAATCAAATCGGATTTGGCTCAAGTTGGAGAAGGAAAAACCTAACACGACATTGTTGAATGCAGTTTTAGGCAGGAATCCAAGATTATAAATAGATGAGATCGAGACAGAAAAGGATGATGCTTTATATGAAGAAGGAGAGTGAAGTGAGTTTGAGTGCAGAGAAGGATCATCTTCCTTAGTAATTATTCTAAGAAAGTTGCAGAGTGAGTGAGCAGGAAATCGGTGAGAGGGTTTAACCGACAGTGACAGAGTACCAGTAAACTGTTGAAGTTATAACAGTTAAGCTAACCAGTGAAGGGTAATTGATTAAGAAGGAATCCAAGTGTGACATAGTGTGTTGTGCGACTGAGAGTGAAGGAAGAGTAGCCAAGAATCAAAGAGAGTAATCTCATAACTAGTAGTGTGAGATCCAGTGAAGAAGAGAAGACTATTAACCGACATAAACATATTTGATCAAGAGTTGCATAACTCATTTGCAACTAGAAGCTATAACTGTATCAAGATTATATTTTCACTATACATCACCAATTTGGAGCTTGGTGCAGGGGTTGGTGCCCTAAATCTTTGTATTTCAGTGTTTCACTGTGAGGCTGGATTGGAGTAGTAGTCTCCAGTAGCATTTCTCACTGAAGTTTTTCCCATATTGGGTTTTCCTCGTGCATCTGGTATTGTGGGTTTCATTTGTGTGATTGTCTCTTTTCGTATCCTCATTTGTCTTACCAGTTTGATTGTTTAGTGCTTAAGATAACAACCGGTATTCTAAGGTTGCTTTAAAAGGGAAAAGAATTTAGGAACCACTGATTCACCTCCCTCTTAGTGGTACATTATGTTCAACAAGAAAGGGGTGGGGAGGGGAGAGAGAGAGAGAGAGAGAGAGAGAGAGAGAGAGAGAGAGAGAGAGAGAGAGAGAGAGAGAGAGAGAGAGAGAGAGAGAGAGAGAGAGAGAGAGAGAGAGAGAGAGAGAGAGAAGAGAGAGAGAGAGAGAGAGAGAGAGAGAGAGAGAGAGAGAGAGAGATGAATCAAGAGAGGGATATGAAGAGGAAAAGCAGAGATAAAGAGAGATTAGAGTGGGATATATAAAGGGAGAGAGGGAGAAATGGAAAGATAAATATAGACATAAAAATTTATACAAAGAGAGTAGAGAGGTTTAGATGTAGTAGTAGAGAGAGATAGAGATAAAGAGATAAAAATAGAGGGAGAGATGAGAAGTATGGATAGATAGATACAGATGTCTAGGAAGAGGGAGAGGGAGAGAGATGGATGAATAGAGGGGGATATAAAATTTGACATAGAGAGGAGAGAGTAAGATAGAGGTAGAGATGAAAATAGAGTAAAAGAAAAATATGGGGACAAATAGATAGAGAGACAGAGAGAGATAGTGAGCTAAAGACAGGGATAGAGAGATATAGAGAAAGTATGATAGAGGGAGAGAGATAGAGAGATATAAATGGTGAATGGTGATATATATATAATATATATATATATATATAATATATATATATATATATATATATATATTAGAGAGAGAGAGAGAGGAGAGAGAGAGAGGAGAGAGAGAGAGAGAGAGAGAGAGAGAGAGAGAGAGAGAGAGAGAGAGAGAGAGAGAGAGAGAGAGAGATGAGAGAGAGAGAGAGAGAGAGAGAGTGGGGAGAGATGGAGATATAGATCAATGTATGGAGGAGGAAAGGGAGAAGGAGAGATACAGATAGAAAGCAATATAAGAGATGAAGAGGGATAGGTAAAGAGATAAGGAGATAGGGAGAGATAGAGTGATAGGGAGAGATATAGGGAGATAGGAGATAGGGAGATAGAGGTAGAGAAAGATATGGATAGAAAGAGATAGAGAGAGGAGTGAGAGGGAGATATAGATATAGAGAGATAAAGATATAGAGTAGGAGAGATGGAGTGAAAGATGAGAAAAAATAAGAGAAAGAGAAGGAGAGGGGAGAGAGGGAGATGGGGAAAGATATGGATAGAGGGAGATATAGAGAGATAAATAGGGGTAGGGAGAGATATAGAGATAGAGAGAGAAAGGGAGATAGAGATAGAAGAAAAAG